>NC_136918.1:88757204-91157204 GCF_949752795.1 Hyperoodon ampullatus | reverse complement strand
TGTGGAAAAAGACAACACAGCATTGATACTGTAAAAGAGCAAATTTCAAAGCGTGGTCCCCAGATCAGTACCATTACCATCACCTGGAAACATGTTAGAAATGGAAACTCTTAGACCCATTCTAGACCTACTGAATCAGAAACTGGGGATGGGTTTCATGGGTCCCAGAAATCTGTATTTTAACAAACCCTTCAGGTGATCTTGATGTACACTCACATTTGAGAACCGCTAAGGTACTAACAATGTGAGAGCCCAGGAAAAAGGTACTAAATTTTTTTTTTTTGTAACTAAGGTAACCATGTTGAGAAAAAAAATATTAATGATCAGACTTATTATTTGATAGCCTTATAATTAATGACAGACAGGCAGAAAGCATCCAAATCTGACATAAGTATCCTCTAGCCAAGACCCTCCCCTTACTAGTTCAGAATAATTGGTGAGGGTTATTTATATGCATAATGATGTTTCCTTTGTTGTTTCTGTTGTCTCAACAAATAGCATTAGAAGATACTTGCATGTGCAAGACAGGAGGGAGAGAGGGTTGGTGATACCTGTGTCTATCCCCTTTTATTAGGAAAACACAAGCTTTTCAAGAACAACACTCCACTTTGCAGATTTCTATGGCTCACTGGCCAGAACAGCGATTCAGGACAATCCCTAGCATCAGGGGATGCTGGGAAAGCAAGTATAGAATTATGTTTTCCCATATGGTAGAATTTATGGTCCTTTAAGAAAGAACTCATACAGGCAAGAAGGGGTTGACATGAGTAATGAGTCAGTCAGTCTATAGAATTATAAATAGGAAATGTCAGTCCAGGTAGCCATAATTAAAGTAAATATTTACAAGAAGGATCTTCAAGCTGCAGTGACACAAGGGCAAGTGAAATCTGTCAAGGTGGAACCCCAAGTCTCAGGTCCCCAAATTTCCAGTGAGGTGCTGTCCCCTACACCAAAAGACTGGACCACATTAGAATCTACACTTGTGGGGTTCCTCAGAGATCATCACTTGCTCTTCCTGGGAGAAGTAACTTATCTGCCTGGTGAAACTTGGGAGAGCATGACATCCATGACTACATCATTCTGGAGAAACACAGACAATGCAGGTCCACCTCTTTCTCTTGGGACTTTCTGTCCATAAGTGAAGTGTATTCTCCTCTTCAGTGACTTCTCTGTTGTGGTACACACTGGACAGCCCTCCTCAGAGTGGGGAGAGGGTTACTGCTTTGTCCCTGGTGACTGAATGGGAAAATTTCAATTGGGATAGGAGGGAGGCTGGCTTGCTTAGTTCTGAAACCTACAACCTATGAGGAATATATTAATAATATCTAATAAAATCAAATGTAAATGTTGGAAGGATCAGAGATAGTAATTTCTGAAGGTAGAAAGGAATATGAGTGTGATAGTCAGGGTTCCATCAGGAGAGCAGAACTACTATGGATATTATGGAATAAAGGGTTATTGTAGGAATAAGAGGAACAATTGTGGAAGAAGATGGCCCTCCTCTAAAGGGAAACTGATGGATCAGAGACAAGCTCCTAGCCAGCCTCCTGAAGCACTGAAGCAAGTTGGGAGCTTGAAAGAGAATCTAGGCAGCTGCCAGGGGAGACTGTGAAGGAAAGCTGGTGATGTCTACAGAATGCTGCTGCCCCCATGGATGGTGGTCAGCCTGGGGTGCTGTGGCTCAGTAGGACTGGCAGGTGGGAGGAAGAGTTGCATCCAGAGTAGAGAGTGTGAAGGTAACCTGGATCTCTTGCTGTCTCTGCGTCTTTCGTTCGCCACACCTAACCATGGAAACCTTCAGAAAGTAATGGCAGCTGCTTTGTCTCTGTCTTCCAAATCTTATGCAGTTTTCTCTATTGACTCACTCTAATCATAAACCTTAAAAACGGGTTCTGATATATTTACTTCCAGCCATACTTAACTTATAAATAAAGACAGTAGAAAAATTATGCTTCCACTTAAAATGATTCATCTATCCCTGTACAAATCAAAACTTACCCTCTCCACACAGGACATAGAGTTCCACGTCACCTCAGTCACTGGAGATGTCCATTCCTCATTGGGCTGCATCACACTACCCCTCTGATATCCTGTAACCTAAATACCAGGCTATAAGGTTAACCATTGTTAACACATCTTAGGTTAGATAACAGGGGAAGAGGTGGGGGGAGAGCAAAGAAAAAGAACTGAAATGGAAAGAAAAGAATACACACATTCATTTCAAAGTTGGGATGAAATACTCATAACTACTACAGGCCCTGTTTTTATAACTGAACATGTGGTTACTGCTGGTATTTCTATCTTCCTTCTAGCACTATCCATTCCATATCTCTTTGCTCTTAGTAAACACTAGCTGGTCTTAGATTGTTGCCTACTGGGGTGATGCAAACTGTCATTCCTAAAAGTCTGGAATCATTAGTAATTGATGCAGTTTTCTATTAATTTTCTCACAGACATAGGAGTACTAAGAGGCCCCTCAGAGACTCTCCTGTGTTCCAGACCTTGTCCTCCCTGCCTCCATTGTATATTGTGCAGGATCATTCATCTCAGCCAGTACAGTAATCCCTTCTTTTCCTGGTGGTTCACTGGCATTAGAAACTCAAAGAGCCAGGTGCTGGTCTCAAACTCCAGTTTAATAGAACATTTGTTGTCCCCCCTCCCCAAGGTCAGACATATTCCCCAATGGGCAGTCAAGAGTTGTGAGATGGATCACTGAACTCCAAAGAATCTATATCATACCGATTCACATTTCGGGTAGGGTCTTAATTTCAACAAAACGACATCAAGTGTCACATCAAATATTGTTCAAGTGAACCTTATTTGACTTCATTTATATTGAATTTGTTTATATGTTTTGGTTTTATAGCTATATAAGCATAAGGCATTTATACCAAGATTATATTGATATATTTTTACCAAACATTATAATAAAAATAATTTACATAAGCAAAAAAAAAAAAGAACATTTGTTGTACCCCTTGATGAATGAATTTTACTCTGGGAAACAAAAACTCAAATCTAGCAGAGCCTAAGCTTGATGGAGCAGGAAGCTCCAATTCTGCTGCATCAATGGGAATAGAGGAGCCCATCCTACTTACATCCTTTGCAGAGAAAGCATTTGTTAAAAATTTTAAATTCTTTTAAACTAAAAATAGAAAGCTTTAAAATCCCATAAAGCATTTCTAAAAAAAGAAATCAATCATACTTAATGGTGAAATGTTAACATCATACTGTAGGTGGTTCTCTTGGATTCTTTCAGGTAAATTCAGTAATAGCTTGGGTACAAAATATGAAACTGCTTATAGAAATCAATAGCTTTCATGTATATATGTGTACACATATATATTAAATCAGAAAATATAGTAGATAAAAAGATGGCAAAAAGTTAAAATTTAACAACCTACAAAAACTATATACATATAAAATATTGAAGGTCACAAAAGACTTGAATCCATGGAAAGGCATATCATGTTAAAAAAGTTGATTTAACATTATAGAGATGTTAATTCTAAATAATCTATGAATCTAACATTATTCAAATACAAACGTCAGACTTTTTTTAACTAGACAAGATAATTCTAAACTAATGCAGAAAAAATAAATGAACAAGTATATTAAGGAAAATTCTTAAATAAAAAATGAGGAGAGATCAGTTCTATAAAATATTAAAACATTATCAAGCTGCAATAGAAAAATTAGACAAGATTAAAATTTTTTTTAAATCTTCATAGAAAAATACATCATAAAGTCAAAAGTCAGTTAACTAACTGGGAAAAATATTTGCAACTTTTATCATAGGTAATTAGAAAATTTACTTACTAAAGACTGTCTGCAATCCAATAAGAAAATAATGGATGACCCAAGAGAAAAAACTGGAAAGGGGTTAAGCAATTTACAGACAAGGAAACAGAAGAAAAGTAATTTTTACATGTACAAGAGCCATGAAAAGTTTAACACCATAATAAGTGATACTGTTTGCTTACAATAAAATGATGAGGATGTGGGGAAACAAACATTGCTGGTGGGATATTCCAAAATGCACACATATTTAGACTAAGTAATCCTACTTCAAATGACATTCACACAAAGATATTAATTGCAGAGTCTTCATTATAGCAAAAGATGAAAAATAATTTGTATTCATTAATATGAGTTGAATAATGATGGCATATCTATCAGTGGAATATTATGAATTTGTCAAAAATGATCAAGAAGTTCTATGCACGCTGATACCCTGGAACATTTTCCTACATATTGTGTGTTGAGAAAGGGAAGGTATAGAACAATATGTATAGAATGTTTTCATTTCTGTAACCCACCAAAAACATGTATATGCATATACATGTTCATATATATTGTACCTCTATTTAAGACTATATAAAGAAACCAGTAACTAGTGAATGATTCTGTGGAGAACTAGATGGCTAAGAGAGAGGAGTAAAAGGGAATAATTATCATCATGTATCTTTTTTTTTAACATTATAAAATAATATAATTTTATTACTTACCCACTTCTTGGGACCCCTATTATTTACACCTTGCATTAGTCTGATATACTTATTACAACTGATGCACCAATACTGAAATATTAACCATAGTTTACAGTTTACATTAAGGTTCACTCTTTGTGTTGCAGAGTTCCATGGATTTTGACAAATGAATGTCATGTATCCACTATTACAGTATCATACAAAATAGTTTCTTTGCCCTAAAAAAACCCTAAGCTCCACCTACTTAGCCACCCTTCCTGCTATTCTCACCCCCACCTCTGGCAACCCGTTTTTACTGTTGCTAGGTTTTACTTTTCCAGAATGTCATGTGGTTAGAATTGTTGATCTAAAACAAACTGCTAATTGTTTCTCCAGCAAAACTTGATTCGGGATCAACAAAGAATTGCAATTTAGGGTTTGCAACATTAGTGAGCCAAGTGCCAAGTCCTCACACAGTAAGGGAAGAACTCTTTTAGAGAGGGGAAAAGGGACTTGGGAGGGCTATAGTAAACAGAGTCCATGGCTTTTCATTGGTTGAGTTGTTGCCAGGAAACAAGAGGAAGTCTTTCTTTTTCCTGTTGGCTCTGCTATTGTTGTAGGGTGTAAGAGCTCCCCCTTCTGGCCTCCTGAATCTATTTTAATTGAGATTCCTGTTTATTAATTTTTACAGAATGATAACAGTATGTAGGCTTTTCAGACTGGCTCCTTTCACTTAGCAATATGCATTTAAGTTTCCTCCATGTCTTTTCATGGCATGATAGCTCCTTTCTATTGCTGAATAATACTCCATTGTATGGATTTAACAGTTTACCTATTAAATCATCTTGGTTGTGGCTTATAATTCTTTGCAAACGTTGGATTCAATTTGCTAAATTTTTTGAGGATTTTTGTACAGGCATACCTCATTTTCTTGTGTTTCACTTTACTGCGCTTCCCACATGCTGCATGTTTTACAAATTGAAGGTTCGTGGCAACCCTGTGTTGAGCAAGTGTATCAGTTATTTTTCCAACAGCATTTGTTCACTTTGTGTCTGTATCATATCTTGATAATTCTCACAGTCTTTCAAACTTTTCCATTATTATATTTGTTTTGGTGATGTTTGATGTTACTATTGTAATTGTTTTTCTGTTTTGTATTTTTAAATGATGTACATTTTTTTAAGACATATGCCATAACTTTTACATGCACTGTGAAGCCAAAAAATTTGTGACTCACTTTATTGAGATCTTTTCTTTATTAGCAGTCTGGAACTGAATCTGCAATATCTCCAAGGCATGACTATATCTTTGGTTCATGAGATATTGGTCTTCTTGTAATGTTTGTCTGGTTTTGGTATTAGGGTAATGATGGCTTCACAGAATGATATGCTTCTATTTTCTGGAAGAGACTGTAGAAAAATTGTATCATTTCTCTCAAATATTTGGTAGAATTCACCAGTGAAACCACCTTGGCCTGATGCTGTTTTGGAAGGTTCATAATTATTGATTTAATAGATACAGTCCTATTCAGAGTATCCATTTCTTCTTGTGTGTATTTTAGTAGCTTCTGTCTCTCACAAAATTGGTCCATTTCATCTAAGTCATTAAATTTGTAGACAGATAGATGCTCATAATATTCCTTTATATCCTTTTCATATTAATGAGATCAGTAGCAATGACCACTCTCATTGAGTGGTCCTGTGTCCCTGGGCTGTAACCTTTACAAGTGCTTCTCAGCATTTTTTCTCCCTTAGATGAGACTTGAAGGCTAAAATGGACAGGAGTTAGGTAATTACCTTTCCTCCAAGCCTGATAAGGCTTCAGTTTTTTCCTTGTCTGATAGGACTTTGTTATGGAGAATGTTCTGGGCTTATTTCAAAAGGGTTATTTTCCCTCTCCTCCAGGCCAAACATGGGGAAGTTTCCTCTGTGAGAACCTGGTGGGGCTCCCAGAGGTAAAACTCAGTAAAGTGTAAAAGCATGATGGTTCCCAGAAGTTTATAACTCTCAAGCTAGTTCACACAGCCGCTTGCAATTACCAAAGTTATTATTTAAGGCTTCCCACCATGCTTTTGCTGCAGGTAGGTTGATCTATATTTTCTGTATTCATTTGTCTCTCCTGTTTTTGAGGTGGTGGTTAGTCCTGTGACCTCAATTCTCCACAGGATCTAAAAAAGCCATTGATCTTTCAGTTTGTTCAGTTTTTTCTTGTTGTGACTGTAGAAGAGACAGCTTCCAAGCTTTACATGTCGAAGCTGAAACTGAAAAGCTCATGTATCTTGTCTTAAAATTTGAATTTTGCACCATGTGTTTATATAATCTATTCCTATCCCCCACCCCTTCCCCAAATAGAGAATCTCACAGTTGTTAAAATTAAGGTGCTACTATTGTCCACAGAATGGAACAGATCCAAAAAGAACATAAATACATTTGATTAATATGTAATCACTGAACTAACCTTACAAAGAAACACAGCCCCTGGAAATATTAGCAGAATGATCAGAAGTTAAGTACCCACGCAGGCATCATAGCAAATGAGACATTTGACTACTTGGATCCATCCGCAACATCAATACCTCGAGTCTCTGAGATCAGCAGCTCAAAGATAGCAGCAATTCAAGTCATGGCTTCAATCAGTCTAACCTCAAGGGTATTTGCGTGAAATGCCACTCAGACTAAATGGTTCAGGGTGACCTTGCTTATTCTCTTGGTATTTTTACACAGCCAGTTTCAAACATCTCTTACCATGTTACAGTATTTCTCCTCTTGATTATATATAGATTTCCAATATTCTTTAACCCTTCCTTGATATTACAACTAAAGTTTTATATTTTCATTATCTCTGTAAACACAAATGTATAAATCTTTACTTTGGAATACATGGCCCTAAACATTTTTGGACTTTTTGAAAGAGGAGAACATGAAAATGACATTTCTAAATAGAAATATTAACAGAGAATAAGCAAACTCTATATTAAGTGGAAAATCAATGAGGCTGTTACAAATATGTGCCTTAAGTAGCCAAGTATCTTTTTAAAGTTGTTTGCTTTTAGTGTCCATAAATCTACCAAAAGAGCTAGGAATATAACAGGATCCAAATCCTAGACATATTGTTTTGTGATTAAAGTTTGGCAAACTTGTCTCAACTGTGTCTTTCCCTCATACTCTCTTCCAGGAAATAAAATAACAATGTGCAACTTCATAATAAATTTTGTAAATATGTTCGTCAGTTGGAGAAGGCTATGACACCCAAGAGAAGGCTGATTTAAAGTATGAAGGATAATTCTTTCTAAGAGAAAAATGCTTACTTAACACTGCTCATAGAAGTAAATTAATTAGGAAAGCAAGTAGACTAACTTTAGTCAATAAAATATTACCCCTAGGCGTAGACAAGAATACTTTGAATTGATTTAACTCCTAGTACTAACCTCACCACCCTGCACTACTTTTGAAAATGCAGAATCTCTACCATTAATTTTACTTTCTGTAATTGGCTATAGGTTTGCAGAGAAATAAAGAAACCATGGACAAAGGAAATAAAGGTTTCTATTCCATTCTTCCAAAAGGGTTTAGATAAACACTTATTGAGAAACTACTAAAAGCCACGCCCTTTATTTTTGTTTTTTAAAAAATATAACAATACTATGAAGTATGTATTATCCTCATTTTATTGATGAAACTTTCTTTACATAGAGCCAAAAGTTAAATTTAGATGCAGTTATAAAACTCATGTGTTGAAACGTGGTTTTAAAAAGTTAAATATATTTTAAAATTTTAGAATGTAAATAAACAAATTCAAACAATTTCATTAGTCAGAGGCAACCACTTCATCATTTATAATATGTATATGTACACATATTTATATGCACCTAAAGATATACATATATTTATATCCTAAAGATAGGCAGATAAATGAATCCTTGTTTACAAATAGTTTGGTTTCCTGCTTTTTGCACTTAACACAACAGGAATCTCTTTCCATGTACTTATACATTTCAATCTTTTTTTTTGAAAGGCAACACATTATTCTATTGAATGAATGTACTTTATTCCTCTAACTGTATATATGGATTGCTTCCAATTTTGTGCCACAATAAACAGCGCTGTAATGAATATTACTGTACCTAAATCTTAGTGCACAGCCTTATTTCCTTAAGATAAATTCCCAGAAGTGAAATTGCCCATAATACATGTTTTTTTAATCACATATCAGTTTGTGTTTGAATCATGGGGTCTTTTTTCTGAAAATGCAATATAAAGTTTAAATATCTTTGTGAAACACATGAGGCCTGGGCTCACTGTTCTTTAAGAATCCAGAGCTCTAACATGCTGATTAACTGTGTGCTTTATATAAATTAGTTTGTAGTAGTTAATACTAGTCTTTACTTTTGGGTAAAGAAAAACCCTGCTTAACTGAACATGAACAGTGTTGTCTTTTCTAAGGGCTGATCATAAGCCTTTTTATTTGAAGTTTGTGAAAAGAATAAGGCTACTCTAATATGTTGTTATCTTTTGGCTCTTTGAAATAAGTGAGGTGAAATATAACTCTTGGAATAAGAGTGTAGATTATGTTAACAGAGAGGCAGAATCATTTTCACTACTAAATCCCTGCCAAATGCTCAGCTACTTAGTGAAAAATTAGTTTCTAACAACATAATGAAACTGTAATTCACCCTACTTTGACTTTGAAAATGTCATTCTCTCATTCAGCACTGGCTAGACTTTACATAAAAAACCCTCTGTGGTATCCAAATTAGAAGGGAAGAGATAAAATTGTCATTATATGCAGATGACATGATACTATATACAGAAAACCCTAAAGACTCCACACAAAAACTAGAACTGATAAACATATTCAGCAAGGTAACAGGATACAAGATTAACATACATAAATCTGTTGCGTTTCTTTGCACTAAAGAAGTCTGGCCAAGGAGGTGAAAGACTTATATGCTGAGAACTATACATTGATAAAGGAAACTGAAGATGATTTAAAGAAATGGAAAGATATCCCATGCTCTTGGATTGGAAGAATTAGTATCTTTAAAATGGCTATACTACCCAAAGCAATCTAGATTTAATGCAATCCCTATCAAACTACCTATAACGTTTTTCACAGAACTAGAACAAATAACCCTAAAATTTATATGGAATCACAAAAGACCCAGAATTGCCAAAGTAAACCTGAGGAAAAAGAATAAAGCTGGAGGCATAACCCTCCCAGCCTTCAAACAACACTACAAAGTTACAATAATCAAAAGTGTGGTATTGGCACAAACACAGACACGGATCAGTGCAACAGAATAGAAAGTCCAGAAATAAACCCACACACCTATGGTCAATTAATCTTTTGAAAGAGGAGGCAAGAATATACAATGGGGAAAAGACAAGTCTCTTCAGTAAGTGGTGTTGGGAAAATTGGACAGCTGCATGTAAATCAATAAAGTTAGAACACACCCTCACACCATACACAAAAATAAACTCATAATGGCTTAAAGGCTTAAATATAAGATAGGACACCACAAAACTCCTAGAATAGAACATAGGCAAAACATTCTCTGACATAAACTGTAGCAATGTTTTCTTAGCTCAGTCTTGTAAGGCAAAAGAAATAAAACCGAAAATAAACAAATGGGACCTAGTAAAACTTATAAGCTTTGCACAGCAAAGGAAACCATGAACAAAACAAAAAAAACAACTCACAGAATGGGAGAAAATATTTGCAAATGATGTGACCAAACAAGGGCTTAATTTCCAAACTATACAAACAGCTCATACAACTCAATAACAAAAAAACCAAACAATCCAATAAAAAAATAGGCAGAAGAGCTAAATGGGCATTTCTCTAAAGTAGACATAAAGATAGCTAACAGGCACATGAAAAGATGCTCAACATCATTAATTATCAGAGAAATGCAAATCAAAACTACAAGCCATCACCTCACACTGGTCAGAATGGCCATCATTAAAAAGTCCACAAATAATAAATGCCGGAGAGGGTGTGAAGAAAAAGGAACCCTCCTACACTGTTGGTGGGAATGTAAATTGGTGCAGCCACTATGGAGAACAGTATGGAGGTTCCTTAAAGAACTAAAAATAGTTACCCTATGATCTAGCAATCTCCCCCTGGACATATATCCAGAGAAAACTCTAATTTGAAAAGATACATGCATCCCAATGTTTTACAATAGCGAAGCAACCTAAATGTCCTTTGACAGATGAATGGATAAAGAAAATGTGGTACACACACACACACACAATGGAATACTACTCAGCCATAAAAAGTAAATAAATAATGCCATTTACAGCAACATGGATGGCCTAGAGATTATCATACTAAGTGAAGTCAGTAAGAGAAAGACAAATATATGATATCATATATGGAATCTAAAATATGATACAAACGGACTTATTTACAAAACAGTAACAGACTTACAGACATAGAAAAACTTATGGTTACCAAAGGGGAAGGTGGGGAGGGATAAATTAGGAGTTTGGGATTAACAGATACAAACCACTATATATAAACTAGATAAACAAGGTCCTACTGTATAACATAGGGAACTATATTCAGTATCTTGTAATAACCTATAATGCAAAAGAATCTGAAAAAGAATATATATAACTAAATCATTTTGCTGTACACCAGAAACTAATACAACATTGTAAATCAACTATACTTCAAGAATATAATTTTAAAAAACCAAAAAAAAAAAGCATATAAATGCTGGGTCCTTGGGGAATTAGATAACGAAAAAAGTGCATTTAGTTGGGAGGAAAGATACTTCTTTTCACATTTAGTTTCTTTATGAAGGGCTATTTGTGGCTCAATGTGCAAAAAAGCTGGGTTCTGAGAATTAAGGTACTTCTTCATTCATGATGATAATTGTTTTCTCTAGGGTATTTTTGAAATGCTTAGATAAACACAAGCATAAACAAAATAGGCCTCTTTGTATGACAGGAGGAAAGTCAATTAGCTACAAAATGCTAAGCAGAGTAAGACTGTATAAGACTTCAAAGTAAATTGCAGATTCAAAGGAACCCTTTTTTTTTTTTTAGTTAAGAAGTGGATTTATTTAGAAACACACTCCACAGAGTGTGGACCCTCAGGTGAGAAAGGCACCAGGGTATGGGGTTGTCAGTTTTTATAGGAGCGGGTAATTTCATAGGCTAATGAGTGGGAGGAGTATTCTATTTTAGGAAGGGGCAGGGATTTCCAGGAATTGGGCCGCCGCCCACTTTTTGATCCTTATGGTCAATCTTGGAACTGTCATGGTGCCTGTGGGTGTGTCATTTAGCTTGCTGATGTGAGTGTATACTGAGGTTCAAGGTCTAGTGGAAGTCTACTTGTCTGCCATCTTGGATCCATTTGGTTCTAATCAGTTTATGTTGTATCCTTGGGCTGTGTCATTCTTTCAAAAGTTGTGCCCTGCCTCCTCCCCTCCTGTTTCATTCCCCCCTCAGAGATTTTACTCCCATATTCTTATGGGAAGCAGAAGGGCGATGGTCTGTCTTCTGTAACTGCTTCAAGGCTGAGTAGGAGCATTGACCCTGCCTGTCAGGGAGTAAAAATCTCTGGATGCCTGATCTAGGGGCCCCAGGGGCAGGAAACCTCTGTTTTAAGTTGGTAGAGTCTGGAATCCTCGCATAGCTATCATCTTGGTGTGGAAAAACTGTTTCTGTAGCCTTTCTATGAATCTCCTTGATGATGAAGCACTTTTTGTAACAGCTTCAGAGTACAAAAATATCTATGAATGACAAAAGACTTAAAAGGCATGGTAAAACATCTGATTACAGTGTAATCGATAAAGAAACTTGGTTACAATAACCAGAATTATGACTGATTACATTTAACATACCAAATAATCCTAGTTAAATATTTCTCTTTAACATACCTCAGGGGCCCTCTAAAGTACCCCAAAGTTAGCTGGAAATCAAAAGAAACAATTAAAATTTGTTATTTGGGAAGTTTTTCAAAAAGTTTTAAAACACTTAGTCAAATAGGGTCATAGGTCACTGTGAGACAATACTTATTTCTTAACCAAAGTTACAAAAGAGCTCAAAAGCAAATACAAGTCACTTAAAGTCAAAGAAACTCACATAATCTGTTGTCAAAAGAAGCATTTCAAGAATACTTTGGAGGGAGAAACCAAATCCAGTCTTGTTCTAGCCCATTCCTAACAAAATCCATTTACCAACTAAATTCAAATCCAACCTTACAAAATCCTGATCATGCATAACTCTTTTCAGTGTTTTTCATCCTTCACAACTTCTTTTACTAAAAACACGTATCTTACTTAAGTTTTTTCACATTGAGTTACCTTTCCTGTTGACAAATTTGTAACAGATAGAATAAGGTCTTATTTGACCTCTAATAAACCTAGGTACAACAGAAGTATTATGTTTAACGTTGATGACTCTAGAAACATGTCTATATTAATCAAACCAACGAGCTTAAGCCACCTTCAATGCCAGATATCAGTTTCCAGATGACATGAACCTGAAAATTCATTCTGGCCAGATTGTTTTTTATTTCTGAGTATTTATATAAGCATTTAATTCTTCTAAATGCCAATTAAGTAGAGCTCTCTTATGAATTCATTTTTGGCAATATCATACACCTACAACACACATATAGATACATATGAACACACAACAAACACAGAGGCCTCATAGTTCCCATTCAAAATTTCAGCCCTCAGTCAGGTACAACATAAAAGCCATCAGTTACAAGGGGTTGGATTCAAATTGGGCTTCTAGCAGATGGAACAAATCAAGGTCACCTACCTGGACGGCTAAACCCTTTTTACTAGTGTTTACAGAAGACACTTAAGATTTCTATCTATCCTTGACAAGTCAAGTTCTAAATTACTTTACCATCTTTTTAAAATTTGCCTTTAAAAAGACGGCAGAGATAAGTGTTCCTGAGAAGACCAGATAGGACATGTGCATCTCAAAGAACCCATGCTTTTTAAATTTTTACAATGCTTCCTCTCAACTTATGGATTACAGAGGCATGCGATTTCAAGTACTTATCAGGCTCATTATCGGTATTATAAAAATAAAATAAACCATCTACCTTTTAAAGGCATAGGTCATATTTTTTTGTTCATCTTAATTATGTCTTTAAAATTTATTATTTTGAGTGTAAACTCAGTGAATGCTAAAAATATACAATCAGTTTCTTAACTCAAAATATTTATCATTACAGGTAACATGCATTTAATATTTTTTGGAGACCATTGAGAGAGCCAAGGCCAAGTGACTGAAACAAACAGAATCTTACAAACTAAATGAGCAATTGTCAAATTAGGGAGCTTGGGAAGGAAGATAATATCAAAAGGGCTCTATGGTTTAAAAAAATATTCAATATGCTTAACATACATATTATTTATTTTCTCAAATTACAGAAAGCAAACCTCAAAATTCTTGGCTTATGAGAATATGCAAACAAAAAAGTACATACTCTATTAACTGTAAAACTGTAAGCACTGTATTTTGTCAATGATGCAACAGATAATGCAGTTTAGACTGTTATGCCCAGTATATCATAGTATTAACAAAATGCTCAATAGTCTCCTATTAAAAAAGTAAAAGAAAACCACTTGGCAACCATCTGAGTAATAACTGATTCAAGCGAGAATCATCAATGGACACTAAAACTAGTAGGCAAAAGTTGGAAGAAACAGGATATTTGCAGTATCTTCCCACAAGTTACTTATTATTTCCAGAAGGAAAAATAGTAATGCTACACTGAAGGCACTACTTTGTGTGTCTTATTGTGTGCAGGTAGGTAAATATATTATGATGTTGAAAGCCAGAGTATTTCTATATACTTGTTTAAAGCAAAAACCACAACACTGTTTTGGGGGTCAATAATGTATATACTTATACATGTCAACCACAGAAATAAAGGATGAGGATAAGAGAATCCACATAGTGGTCAGGTCTCTACATTTTATGTTAAGTAGTACAATATTAACTCCAAGTGGACTGTGAAAGTTAAGGACTTACTTGTCAAAACAGGTAAAAAAGCAAGACCCAACTATATACTGTCTACAAGTCATGCATTTTATAAGACACAGATTAAAAGTTGATAAAAAAAAAGATATACCAGGCCAACAGAAAACATAAAAAGGCTATATTAATATCAAATAAAATAGATGTGAAGACAAAGATTACTAAAGATAAAGTGATACATTTCTTAATGATAAAAGGGTCAAATTAATCAGTAAGATATAACATTTAATAGCAAAGTTTCAACTGCTTTTATAAATAAAATTTTATCAGAACACAGCCATGCCCATTTATTTACATACTGTGGACGGCTACTTTCATGCTACAATTGCAGAGTTAAGTAGTTGTAAGAGAGACCGTATGTCTCACGAAACCTAAAATATTTACTACTTGGCCCTTTACAGAAAATGTGTGCTGATTTCTGCAAAGGAATTAAGTCATACACAGGACATGTGTTTTATCCAACAGTAGGCAAGTCAAAAGCAAAGCAGTAAATACGATTCATAACTATTTGAAAAGAGGAAAAGAAAAATATCAAAGTAAAATAGGGTTATGTATTTCAGTGACTATACCTTGATTAGAGGTACCTATAACATATAAGAATGAGGCTCAAGTAGAAGTTGAAATTCAGTTACATTTTCATTTAAGTAACAGTCCTAACTCAAGATAGAACCTCACTATATCCTTTACATAAATAACTAGTTTTTGCAACATATAATAAAGAAAACTAAAAGGGCACTAATCTGACAATTTTCCCCCAAAACACAGCAGTAAGTTTTAATGAGCATTTTTTTTCTGCCCTGACATTAAATAGATGACAGTTTAGTATAACTCCAATCAGCCATGGAAACTCTATTTGTTCAAGTAGCAAGTTTAAACGGTATAAGGAAGTGTGTTAATGTACACTTGGATTCAAACTCTTCATAGAATTCATTTGTAAAACTCTGACAATGGTAGTGACTCAAACTTGCTTAAAATAAAATTTTTTACAAAAGAAGAAAAAATACACACATTTACACATGCACACTTGTCTTTCTGATCTGAGGTACACAGAACCAAAAAGCAAAAAAAAAAAAAAAAAAAAATGTAGCCAACATACTAAGGTTAAGAAAAACAACACAACAGGAACAATATGAAAGATGCTATGAGAGACAGAAAGACTATGGAAAAAGAGAAGTGAAGACGGATGACAATTAGTACTCACCTTTGAAATATGGCTTTTCTTCTTCAGGGAGAAGAGAGTAACAGGTTAAAACCGCTGTATTAAAGAAAGGCTGGGGCTTCCCTGGTGGCGCAGTGGTTGAGAGTCCGCCTGCCATGCAGGGGACGCGGGTTCGTGCCCCGGTCTGGGAAGATCCCACATGCTGCGGAGCGGCTGGGCCCGTGAGCCATGGCCGCTAAGCCTGCGCGTCCGGAGCCTGTGCTCCGCAACGGGAGAGGCCACAACAGTGAGAGGCCCACGTACCGCAAAAAAAAAAAAAAAAAAAAAAAAAAAAAGAAAGGCTGAAAAAAATATGGAGTCTCTGCCTATATTGGTCTTTAAGAATAGGCAAACTGAGTGGCTTAAACAAATGCAAACTTGCAAGAATGGCTAGATCTGCACTGTCCAGTAGGATGGCAATTAAAGTTAAAATTAAATAAAATTAAAAATTCAATTATTCCACTGCACTAGACACATTTTAAGTGCTCAGCAGCCGCATGTGGCTAAAGACTATGGTACTGGACAGTGTAGATACAGAACATTTCCATCACCACGAAAAGTTCAACTGGGCAGCCCTTGGCTAGGCTCAGTGTCTTGAGATGTCTAAACTGTAAAGTTAGCTTGATTTTCCCTAGAACTCTTTGGTTCATTTATGTATTTATTTTATAGAATTTTTTGGTTTTTATCTTACAGGGCCTTTTGTTCTTCAGTCATATCTATCCATTTCAACATTTTTTTTCATATTAAATTGAAAATGCATGCAGTTTCAAAAAGAAACAGAATGTACCCCTTATGGAAAGAGTAGCAATTTAAAATGTATGTTTTGTGTTAAAAACACAATGCTTTTAAAAAAATTTGCAGAACTGTACAAAATGTATACAAATATACAGAACTATTAGTCTGATATTATTTAATGTTAATTAGTGAATTATAAAAATATATTTTCTAAATATAGATTCAGATATACTATGGTTGAAAAATAGAAGTAAATCTAAGTTACCTAAGTCAAACAGAGATAAAAATAGTGAAGAAAATACCAAGTAAAATCAGGGGTTGTAATAGCATAGCAATAAAATCAACCAAAATTTTTAATATAAAAACTCTTCTTAAACTCTTCTTAGAACATGATTCAAATGAAGAGTACTGAAAAATTCCCTTGTATCAAAGAAATACATAAATAAGGACATTTAAGTCATGCTTTAAAATTAAACAGCCTAATTAAAAACTATGTAAATGAAAGACAATATATCAAATGAAATTCACATCAGAATTAACAACAAATAATAAATTTCTGAATACGTGGCAAAGGTAGAATCCAAGTTATCTGTATGTAAATCATAAGAAATTCATAAATATTGATAATTGTGTAAGTTACTACAGTTTTTTATGTGACAAACAATATAGTCACAATATATCAGCTATTTTCTAACTTTTATACATTATTTCTGCAAATATTCACTGCATGTTTAAAAAATTTAGAACTTATACCATGTATCTTACTACATTTTCAATGCAGTAATAAAGTTATTTTAGATTCATTGAGTGGGGATGAAGGGGGAATCAGATGAAAGTGATCAAAAGGTACACATTTCCAGTTACAAGACAAAGTACTAGAGATGTACAACATGATAAAGATAATTAACACTGCTTTCTTTACCTCATATATGAAAGTTGTTAAGGGAATAAATCCTAAGAGTTCTCATCACAAGGGAAAAAAACTTTTTTTCTATTTCTTTGATGTTGTTTCTATCAGATGATGGATGTTCACTAAACCTACTGTGGTCACCATTCCATAAAGTATGTAAGTCAAATTATTATGTTGTATACCTTAAACTCATACAGTACTGTGTGTCAATCATATCTCAATAAAAGTAGAAGGAAAAATAAATTCACTGACATCTGATTTTAAAAATCTAATCACAAATGAGAATAAATTAAACAAGCAGAAGAGAGTGGAAAGCAACTAAGGAAAAAGAAAACACCTTAGAAAAAACAATAATGGAGGCTAAGAAGAATATTCTGAAGTAAAAACCAAAGAAACCTTTAAGCAATAAAATCCAGAAACAAGAAATAAAACTTTAAGACCAAATAAAAACATGTATCAGATCAGGTTCTTTACTAAATTAATAATTAGATAATAATTTGCTCTTGTTTTGGAGTCACAAATTACCTTTCTTACCCCACCTTCCCAGTAGATAAATACATAATATCTATATACTGAGATTCACAGTTTCTGGACTTATTTTCCCACCACTTAAACTGTGGATCATTGCTATCATATGAGAGTGTTTGTTCAACTCCTCTTGCTGAAGTTTCACCAGGGACTCTTTCTCTTCCAAACGACTTTCTAACTGAGCCTTCTGAACTTCTAGGGAGGAAGCCTAAAAAAGGGGCATGGGGGAGAGAAATTGAAGGAAACAAAAAACTTAGCATGTTTTCACAGAAACATGCTTTAAGATGTCCTTAGTTTTTATTTGTAAGACAACCATATCAAAAGATACATTACGATATGTATTATATTTTAGTTAACAATTATATGGTAAGTTTAAGGTCAATAGTTGATAAACAATATAATACAAATTGGGGAGACACGTTCAATTTGTCTTTTTAAGTCAATGCTAGCAGTTGGGCTTTTGCAGAAAATACTACATATTATTATTTAGAACTACTATTAAGATAAACACATTAAGGCAGAACCAGGATATCTGTAAATGTGGCATTAAATTTTATGCCTCTTCTGTCACTTATTCTCTGTAGTTGTTCAGTCTTTTTATTCTTGGTCTGTTCTCATCTTCCTGATGGTAGATGGTCCAGAAAGCACTATTCATGGCTACCACACTCAAGCAATCATGATAATGTAGAAAGAGCAATGACCTTAGAATATATAAGTCTACTGTTTCACTTAGCTATGTGACTAACCCTGAGCAAGTAACTTAACCCAAGATTCCGTTTCATTTGTAGGATGAAAATATTTATTAATACTTGTATATTAATATATTTGTTAAAGGGAGGAAGATTAAGAAAAACATTTCAAAGAGTCCTTTGTAAACTATTAAGTTCTAAACAAATACGAACTACGATTATTATTATCACCATACCTATAAGTAGAGAGATGCAGCTATATACATATATACAGGTAGCTACCTGTATGTGACATTAAGAACTGGGAACCCCTTTCTGTATCCTTTGCCCCCTTTAAAGCAGCAAGTGCCGTAACACAGTATACATTTAATTAATGTGTAATAATTTTAGGAAATACAAGTTTTCACACTGTGAGAGCCCTCATAACAAACAATTGTCAAATCACTTTGAGATTCTAATATTATCTTCTAAGCAAAATTACTAAAGAAACAGAACATTAATTTATCCAAATTCACCTTTTTCACAAAATAAGACTTTTTCATTTTACTGCAAATGAGAATGCAACAGATTCTTACCTTAATGCTCAATTCTTTTCTTATTTGATCTGTTCTATTTAATTCTTTTCTAAGGACACCAATGGCTTCTTCTTTATCTTCCATTTCTCTTTGTAAGACTTCAATCTTTTCTTCTTGTACTTTTATTTTTTGTGCCAGGTCTTAAAAAAATGAACAAACAAACAGTCAGCTTTGTACTCAAAGGTCCTATACTGACATTACCCTGAAAAGGTTTAGAAGCCATTATGTTATATAAGAACAAAAAAGAGACAACTAGAAAGAACATCTTGCTAGAAATAAAAGTTATACAGTACTTGATGAATAAAAAAACACCATGAAACTCTTCTCCTATGCCAGTATTCTACAGAAAATGCCAAATCTCCATGTCTTTCCCTCTTCCTCTGTTCTAAACACAATATATAGTAATGAGAGGAAGGACAATCCTCAGAGTTAAGGGTTAGAAAAGAAAGGGCAAGAGAAAACTATGAAAAATTATATAGGTAGATGTCGGTGCTCTAAGTCAAGTGAGTTAGAACAAAAATGTTTTTGTGGATCATTTCAGAACTACTACCATTAAGAAGCTAGTAACTAAAAGTTACCTAGCACTGCCACCTGCTGTTACATTCTTTAAAACATTTTTATTTTTAAAAAGGGCAATCATTTCCTATAACTCCTAGATTTCAAAAAAATATATTGCTTTTTCAATTTGATCAATCTAACTAAACTACTTTGTAAAATGTTATGGCAAGAAAAGGAGAGCTGTTTAAGATGTGATTTAAGGTTTAAAAAAATGAGAGAAGTAGAAAATAATGAAACAGCAAACAAAAAACCACTCATGCTTTGATTTTCTTCCAACACAAGATATGTTAAAATATAGACAATTTGTTAAATAAGCTACTTACTTGCTAGCTTACATTCTCTGTCTACCAGTTGGTTCTGTACTTCTTTCCTCTGTTCTTCTTTCTCTATTAGATGGGCAATAGTTCTGAAGTTATAAAACAATACAGAAGAAAACATCAGTGAATCATATCATTTCTTTTTCTCCCCAACAAGTATTTTAAGAGGAAATTCCAAAGAATGGTAATCACCCTTAACTTCTGCCAAATATGCACTTTATATCTACAATAAGTAATAATTCCATTAATTTTATCTATAAAAAGCAATGTTCTATATACAGGGAATCATTTTGTTTTTGAAAAATCCAAAATAATTAGAATAAAGAACTAGAGATTTTACTTTTCATTTTGTTGCTTGAGTGACTCATTCAACTTTTTCACACTCTCAATTTGTTTATTTAGAGAATCACACGTGACCTGTAAATCTTTGTTCTTCTTCTCAGCAGTTTCATTCCTGAAAAGACAAGGAGATGAGGTGATATTTTTATGCAGGAACACATATGACGGAGAAAAGAAACTCAGGGTCTTCCTTACCATTTCTTCTGATCAAATTGCATATACTGCAGGGAAGAGGAGGAATGTTTCATGAACAAACGGGACATAAACAGAGTTAGTTTAACTCTAAAAGATAATAAAGATATGTTTTGGCTGACTGAGGAGGTAAAAATTACTATGAAGTGGAAACATGTGGGGCTTTAACTTCATATTTACGGATAAAGTGCTTCATTTACAGACAACGTTGCATTACATAATTTGCTATAAAATACATGCCTCTATCTTTATAGTTAAGTCCAGAAACTGAAACAACTTCTATAAAAGGATGATGTCTTCAAAAAAAATTAAACTTGCACCTTTCATCACTGGCCTCTTGGGCATAATACAAGTAAAAATGTCAAATTAATGAATTAAGTAGTTGAGGATTCTAAATTTCTCTTGCCTCTATAGCTCTGCATCTTATAGTCCTGCTTATTTTTACCTGCAAGGTAACCACATAAAAGAATCCTTTCCATTGACACCTAACTATCTTAAGCATAAAATGTTCTCTTCATGCCTCTAACTACAAAGACAAACAAACTGGTGGCACTGGCCAAATGTGGCCAGTAAAGTGTTTTACTTGTCCCACACAGAGTTTTTAAAATTCTGAATTTGAATGCCTTTAGATATTCCTACCATTACAAATGACCTTCCCCAGCCAGCTTCATTTATTTGTTAACTCACCTGGCCCCTCAAGGCTGGAGTTTTACTTCTGGGCCCACCCCTCAATCACTGTCTGGAACACAAGCAGGTCCTAGAAAGCCCATTTTCTCTTGGACCACTGCCTACTTTCTCTTATACCCTGACTTAACACGAATAGTCCACTTTATCGGGGCTGCCTCTAACAATCAGACTTCAGAAAAAGTTGTTGGGGGAAAATATCCTGTTTAAAAATCACCTTGTCCTCACAAATTTTCTAGATGCTGTACATTTTCCACCCTTCATTTTTATTGATGGGCAAATAAAATAAGCACACGGACCTTGCCAAGGTAAAAATTTCTACATCTCTACATTAATACCACAGAAAGAAGAACATTTTTTCAAATCTTAACCAGTCTTAAAGTATAAAGAAAAACAAGAAACAAGTTAACTAGACTGTTTTTATTTTTATTGTTTGGTAGAAAGTACATAACTGTTCCTGGTCTTCCTTATAATTCATAAGTTTTAAAACTGGCTTAAAAGATAAAAAGTGTCGAGAGAGGGAAAAATGATCAATCTCATACTTTGTTAGTGGGTGGGCATATAAATTGGCATAGCCTTTTTGGAGGGAAATTTGGCAATCAATCAAAAATTTAAAAGCACTCACCCTTTAAACCAGCAGTTCAGCTATAAGAATTTATTCTGCAGATACAGTCATACATATAAGTAAACTACATTCAAGGACATCAAAGAGAAATACTGACTACAAATTAAGAGGTGAGTTAAACATGAACACCCAAATTTCTATGCTATTGGGCTGAATTATATGACAACTGTTAATATTCAACCACTTTTGATCTGCAGAAATGGCCAATTTATATGGTTCAACCTGATATGAATTGTGACAACTAAGGTAATTCAACAATTATTTATGGAGTGTCTAACCATGTATCAAGCACTGTTCTAGGCCCTAGGGATTTCTCAGTGAACAAAATGGACAAAACTTATCCTTGAGGTGCTAACATCCCAGATGACTGATGACTCTATGAATAAGGGAAAGAAGTAGAGTCAACTGGAAAGAAAGAGAGACACCTGTATTGTTTCCAGCCATGATACTGAGTTTGAGTAAGCAATATTTCATTGCACTATGACATAAGTTCCTTGCTAACTACTTACCTTATAGTATCATCAGAATATATGAATGCTCAGAATTGGATTTTAGGGACACAGAAGAGAAATGCCATGTGTTCATTCTAGATTCTAACCTTACACAGAAACTTTTACTTTATTAATTTACCTCTGAAGAAGTTCCATGTAGGATTTTGTCAGTACTTCGTGTTCTTTAGCCACAGACTCTAACTTCCTATTATGTTGAAAGAGATGCTCAATATCACTCTGGGCTCTTTCTGATTCAACCTGCTGTGACTTCAGCAACACACCAAGCTCTTCATTTTTTCTCTCAACTTCTCTCAACATATTAGCAAGTGTCCGTGCCTAAAAGAAAATGGAATAGAGACTCTTCCACTATCATTTACATAATATGCTCAGTTTCTACAATTTAAAAGATTTGCCGAATAAATCTGTCTTATTGTCAATTTAATCATTAGGCCAGTCTAGAGGGGTAGAGGACAAGTTCTGCTCCCCAACATCAAGGGTGGAAGTGGGGTCATACAATTTTCACATAGTGTGACAAGTACTATAAAGAGGGCAGCCAGCACAGGGAGGGAGGATCATCAGAAGTGTGGGAAGGAGAAGACCAGAGAAAGCTTCCTGGGAAATGGAGGTATTAAAACTAACATCTGAAGGATTATTAAAAGTTAGAGAAAGAGAGGAAAAGGTATTCCAGACACAGAAGAGCAAGTGCAAGGACAGAAAACAGAAGAGTACGTCAAGTTTCAGAAACTGCAAAGCAATCTAATATGTCTGACTGCAGAGAATGCAGTAAGTTCTAAGGAATTTAAACTCTCTTCTGAGCTAAACGGTAAGACACTGAAGGATATTCAGCACAGGGGCAATGGAACCAGAGTACTGCCTCAGGGATGACTGTGGAGGAAGAAGGGAGGGTAGATCTAAATACAGAAGAAAGATGCCTTTGTATGTTGAGGGTGGCTGAGAGGAAGGAAAGGTAGGAGGACTAATCAGAGGCTCTGTTGTGATTCATGTGAAAAATGAAAAGCATTTGATCTGTAGCAAACAGTGGTAAGAATAGAGACAATGCAAAAAAAAAGTAGTTATTTAGAAGGTAGAATTCAACTGAACTTGGTGAATGACTAATTGTAGAAGGTAAACTGTGTGATTTCCAGGTTTCTTGTCTGGAAAACTCTTAAGAACATTAGAGGGAACACATAAGAAACAATACATTTTTAAAAAGGGAGGGTGATGAGTTCAGTATTGGTTCTGCTGAGTTTGAAGTATTTGATGTATATTTAAATGGAGCTACACAGGAGACATTTAGTGCCTGAGAAAAAGGATCTGGGCTCAGCATATAAAATTGGGGGCATTAACATTCTGGTAATGACTGGAAACCATGAATCACCTAAATAAGGGAAAAGGGATTAGAACATAATCCTGGAAAACTCAACATTTAAGGAGTGAGTAGAAAAAAAGGATATAGGAAAAGAGTATCCATTAGGGTAGGAAAAAAAAAATCAGAAGATAATTGTGTAACCAAAATTAAAGGGGAGACAGTTTCGAGACAGAGGGAGTACTAGTTAAATGCTAAGGACAATTTACTTCAATCAAAGTAATGAAAATAAAACTAATATTTTGTACGTTTTATTTACTACATTTATTTTTCTACTAATCAGATGTATCTTTATATTGTACACACTTCTGTCTCAGCTTGAGTTCTTTGACAGCGATATTGAGCAATCAGTCTATCAGCTTGTGCAAGGGCCAGAGCTTTTGCTTCCAAGAGATCTTGTAGCCTGCTTTCTTTGGACTGTAAGAAAACATACCATTAATCTTCATCATTTACTGGAAAACATCTCCTAAAGCTTAACTGTTACACATAATTAAAATAAGCTTGTACTCACAGCTAATGTGCATAGTTTCATCTCATATACATCCATTATGTTAGATATTCTCACATCATTAATCTGATCCTTTACCTGGATTTTAATAGAGTTAAAAAATCAGAAATTGTTAACGCTCAACAAAATAAAAAAATAAATGCCTAACGTGAGACTAAATCACTGAAACTTAATGTCATATCAGGCAGGTCACAACCATTTCACTAACCTGGCTATTGCAAAAGAATATCTGGGTTAATATCTGATACTCTCGTGGAAATTTAAAGTACATTCAAGTCGGGGGTGGCATGGGGCGGCGGGAGGCTGAGCTGGTTAGGGGGTTACTAAAGGAAGATGACAGCCATGTTAAAATGTGGGAATTTTATGACTGATTTTTTCCTCTTTCCAACTTTCCAGAATACTGCCACTTTTTATAGTAAAAGATAAGGTTTCAATGATCAAATCTGCATCTAAAGTTGTTTAGATAAATGTTATAAGAAGGGCTGATATTTAGTTGGTATGTTCCAGGCAGAATCCTACTTAAAATGGCTATTTATCACTCACCACAACTCCAGACTGAAGCTTCTCTATTAATTCCTCAATGTTCAATCCAGGAACTCTATCTTTCAAAAGTGGAGGAGTTATACATTTTATTGATGTTGGAAAACCGTGATTTAATGATTGCAAAGGCATTCTTCTGGGCATATGTTCTGTTTCCTGTTGTCTATAGGTGTTGTTTGCTGCTATACTTTCTCCAAGTCTGAATGGGAATCAAAAAAAGAGAAATAATTATATAAAAATATAGCAAAAGGCAGAGTTGGTACAGAATTAGGGACTCAATGAGAATGGGTCTTTTGGGGAGTGCAAGTCTTCCAATATCTCTGAAATAATCTTGGAATCTATGATGAAGCAGGATTTGGGTAAATATCCTAAATTTACCAGAGGAAACTCTTTTCTACACACAACCCTTTATAATGACAACTCCACCTCTGGTTTGGAGGCATTAGAACTAGTTTCTGAGTGTGGATTGTTTGTAAAAATTAAATACAAAGTTACTGGTATTGGTAAGAACATCCTTCTAACCATGGGCAACATCACCTAGCCTTTACTTTTTCCTTTGCCCTTCCCCTTTCTCAGTCAGTATGTTCTCACCAACCTGACTTCCATTCTGCCCCTGCCATTTATCCCATCTTGTTCCTGCCTCGGGGCCTTTGTACAAGTTGTTCCTTTACCTAGAACACTCTTCCCACTAGATCTGCATAGCACTGGCTCCTTCTTATCATCAGATCTCAGTTCAGACTCACTTCCTCGGGCCCTCCACCCATAGTGACATGCTCATTATGAAACATTTTGTAAACCTCATGACAGAAGGTCCCCTAATTTACTGCAATATTCAAAATGCCTAGAAGAAGGCCTGGCACAAGCTGGCCCTCACCTTATTTAAACATTTGTTAAATGTTTAAATAAAACAAACACACTCCAAAAAACCAACCTACACACCTACCTACCCACCCATCGAGTATATAAATGCACCTTATTAAACTAAGATAATGTAAACATAAGCATAAATGGACATAAATAAAACAGCATAAGTGGACATCTGAGATAGTGTCCAAAGAGAAAATTACACAACACGAGACAGGGAGGGATGGCAAAGACACAGTGAAATGACAGGAAGGCTGCACATACAGAGACACAGGGTGAAACTCCACCTTTCAGTGAAGCTGAAGCTTTCTACTCTGAAGCATGGGGGATTTTGCTTCATGTCAGATTACCACAGTTGAAGACGCAAGCTACCACAAAATAAAGCAGCCTCATAGATGTCTACCTTGTAACTTGAGAAGCTCTCTATTTATCCATTTAGTTGTTAAAAAATGATAAAATGAAAGGAATTTCAATTACATGGTCTCTAGGTCGTGTTTTCCACGGAATTAAATTATTAATTCTGAAAAATGAGTTTGCTCAGTCAGTTAACAGAAATAGCAGAGGTTGGCAAACTTTTTCTTAAAGGACAAGGTAGTTAAGTATTTTAGGTTTGAGGATCCAGTCTTTGTTACAACTACCCAATCCTAACGTCGTAGCATAAATGTAGATGTAGACAATACAGATAGTATGAAAATGAATGGGTGTGGCTTTGTTCCAATAAAATTTTATTTATAAAAATAAGCTCTTGCCTGCTGTCTAGAGTTTGCTGACCCCTGGCATACAGGAATGTCTTACCACTTAACAACTGTCTCAGTTCATTCAAACCACTTTTGCAAATTCATTCATATAAACTACCTAAACTTATTAAAATTAAAGTAGAACCCTACTAGACATTTTGTCAACCATTTAGTTTACAGACAGCACCGAAAATCTGAATTTTTTCAAACCTAATTGCAAATATTCTCTTAATGTTTAAAATAGATGAACATAGTAGATAATTCTGCCTGGCCATTATCCCACCTTCTGATAGTAACAGATTTTTTTCTTTAGGAATCCCTTCCTTGGTAAACGACCCAGATCTGGTCAATGAAAGCGATGCTTAGACTTATCACTCAAACGGCTGGGAAAGAAAAACTCTTTATATGGAGAAACTAAACTGGTAGGATGTAAGCTTAGTACAGAAGCTACTATGTTAAAAAGAGGTATTGAGACAGAGAGGTGTAGCATCTGGATAATACATTTAATCACCTGGATGGATCTAGCTATTCCCTAAGTGGGTATACATCTGGCCTTTTGAATTGTGGGAATCAAAATTTTTTTAATTGAAAAACTTTTTTCACTTGAAAAATTACTATTACAATGAAGTCGTCAATACACGAATTTTCCAATCTATCTATATTCAGGACTACTAAAAAAAACATGGCAGGTATTCCAGCACAAGAGATACACTGCAAATGATTATAACTCACACTAACGCAGGAAAATCTGGCAGTGGAGCAGCTTCCAATAATATTCCCAATCCAGACTGTACTTGTTCTCTACTGTCTGATGTTAAAGCAAAAGCCAAGGGAGTAATCAGGCGAGGGTCCTAAGTAAATCAGAAACCAGAAAATAAAAGGCAGAAAGAATAAATAATGTCAGGTCTTTAAGAGTAAGGTGAATAAATAGACCTAAATCATAAAATAATTCTAGGCAAATTTGAAAGTGTTTCTACCTGATGTTTGAATGTATTTAATTAGTCTTTAACTTGTTATAACTGTCTATACAATCAATAGTAAGGTTGGCTTAAAAGAATCTGGCAAAGGTTTTGAATGCTTTATTGTGCCTATGAAAATCATGTCTTAAATACTTTGAGTAATTTAAATATCACCTACAACTGACTGATGTTTTCAGTTATTGTTTTATTTTTCTAGCTACCATTTAAAAGAAAAACTAGCTAGAAGAACAAATGGCTAATCATTTCCAAATTAAAGTAAAAAATAAAAGTAAAATTCAAATTAACTCAATAAAAGATTTTAATTTAGTGAATGTAACAATTATACTTTAAAGTGTAAGTCCTTCATGCCAGTAAATTTTACATTAGTACTAAGCCTCAAATCATCTATTCTGAAAAAAATTTTTATTGACATAAAATCAGAGAAAAATATTAAAATATAAATCCTTTATAATTATCAACATTTTAGAATGCTAAGTGTTTTACAGGTACTCAAGTATAATCTAATGCCACAGAACTATAAGAGATGGATTTTATCTCCAAAACCCTCATGGTAACCCTTCATAACTCCTCCCATCAACAGGGATCATTATTTCTACTTTGTAGTCAGAAAACTGGAGCTCAGAGAGGAGAAGTAACTTGCTCAAGTCTGCACTGACTAAGAAATGGTGGAGTCAGCATCTGAACCCCCATCTCTTAAGCACTGTGCTCTCAAAGTGTATAAGTAGACCCTGCCTAAGGATCCAGTTTTGGATTCTACCCTGTCTATACAGGCACTGGAGACATCTGTGTTATTACAGTAACTTAATTCACACGTTTGTTAAATATCTGTTATAAGCCAAGTTTTGTGGATATCAAGGTAAACATCTAGAGCTCTTATTCAGCTACTATTATTGAAATCTGTAAGTTAACTATTTTCTGCACACCTCTCTAATTTTATTATCACTCACAATCAAGTCCATTTCTTCCAGGAGTCTCCCTCGTCTTAAAACTGTACCTCATCAACCCCAAACAAAAACAAACACCCCAGAACAAATACCACTCCCCCCTACCACAATGCCAATAGAAACAAATGAAGAAAACGGAAACATGACACCAAAAAGGAAAAGGCTGTGGAAGCACCGCTATCGTGAACATCCCATACTTTAGAGTCAGGAGCACTTATGTTCAATTCCTGTGAAACTACGTAAAATAACTGTGTAGTGAGAATATTATAGTTATGTAAGACAATTAACAATTTTTAAACTTCCTTCCAATGGACAGTTCTAAGAAAAACATTAATCTTCTAAAGATTAAGAATATTACAACAGAAACATATAATAGGAAACATTTATATATAAATCAACTTCAATATTTGAAGAGTTTAAACTCACCTGAAGGATTTTGTAGAAGCTTACTTCCATACCAGGAACCAACTGTTTAAGTTTGTTCATCAAATCAAGAGTTTTCAAAATTACATCAGCAGCAAGTTTGCTTTAAAAATAAGTCATATTTAACTTAGATAACTCAAAAATTGCTTAGCTTATTTCTGTCCATACATCTAAAGAAAATAAAAACCCAAAACCTTTGTTCTTAAACCTCAAGAAGATTAAGCATTGTTTAAGAGAAGAAAAAATATCAGAGACAAACATCCTTATAACCCAAGATCCAAAGAGAACAAACTGGCATTAACAGTTTAAGTTTAGACAGTGTTTCTTTTTCTAATCTCAAATACCAACAAGCTTCAACTTTCTGCTTGAAATTACTAGCAGCAATGACAACATGACTCATTTAATTCTTAGCCTTGTCACTAATATATTAACAATAGAGAGCAACCTTAGGCAATACAGAATATCTAATATTTACTGAATGAATTATACTAAGCTGTTTTTCTCAGCCTTGTAATTGAAAAGGAGTACAAAAAAGTAAAGAGATAATTCTTGTTTTTCAGGAATGTAATTATTGACAGTTTTGACATTTATGGAAATTGGAACAAATCAGCGTTCAGCATTTATCAGGTCCTCAACAAAGACTTGTTAGATGGACTTAATTTATGGGGGAGAAGAGGGATAAAATAATCTCATTACTATCAGTGAAAATCCACATTTAACCATAAGCCTTTACATGCTAAAGAAGAAGAGTTGTCTTTGTTATTAGAAACCTTCAGCAGTGATGGATTTCTTTGAAATAAAAACAATCCCTGTGTTTTCATGCTTTTTCACTTCAAAATATAAAGTTAAATGAATATAAAAATACTCAGGCAATGTCAAAAAGGAGAATCACAACAAATTAAAATAAGACAAACCTAAACAATGAAAAATAAATCACAGATATTAATACCTCTGTTCAGAAGCATGTTATCTATGAATTAAACGAATTTTTAAAAAAATCATCATGAAAATATTTTTGTTAATTCTCTGTTATACCTTGGCTTAACAGAACATACCCAAGGATGACCCTCCAAAAGGAATGAGAATCATTACATCTTTTTTTTTTTTTTTGCGGTACGCGGGCCTCTTACTGCGGTGACCTCTCCCGTTGCGGGGCACAGGCTCCGGACGCGCAGGCCCAGCGGCCATGGCCCACGGGCCCAGCCACACCGCGGCACGCGGGATCCTCCCGGACCGGGGCACGAACACGTGTCCCCTGCATCGGCAGGCGGACTCTCAACCACTGCGCCACCAGGGAAGCCCACATCTTTTGATTTTTATTACCGTTTTGCCATTTGTATTTCATAAACTTACCACAGTTCAGAATCTGCTACCTTTGTTCCAAACCCCAGATCAATCTTGCCATATGTAAATTGTTGCTCTATCAGAGTGGTACATTTCATAGTCGTCAGAATTTTTGCAATATGCATTTTTAGAGCATCATCTCCACACAGAGGTAAGTTTTGTTAAGGAACACAAACAAAAAATTCTCAAAAAAACCCTTTATATTTTTATAGTTCTTTACAGCTTTTAGGATGATTTCATACAAATTATTCTTGTTCCTGCAATTTGGGGTAATTATTGTTACATTAGCTCAATGACAGATTAGGAAACTAGAGCTCAGAGCATTTAAGTGACTGACAAGTGGCAAGAGATGGGACTGACATCAAAAGTTTCTGACTCAAAGGTAAAACAGAGGAAGGATCTGCTTTTCTACTGGATGTTAGCTTTTTATTAACAGGTGTCACAACGGTTCAATAAATACTTGTTGAAATAAGGGAAGTTATTTTCTCATTTGTTATTCCTCACTTTCTCTTCCTGTACTGTAGTTAATTTGAATATCTATCATTTAAAAAGGGTTAAGTTTGGTACCATTCAATGAGAGAAGGCCTGAATATTTTACAGATAGTATCTCTAAGGTCAAGCAAAATAATCATGTGTTTTTACAGCAGTGGCTTTCAACTTTGGCTGTATGTTAGAATCACCTGGGTAGTTTAAACAGTCAATCACAAACACTCCTCCACCCCAGGGTTTCACATTACTTTAATTAAATCAGAATCACTGGAAGTAATGTTCAAGAGTATTTTTAAATGTTCTCCAGATTATTCTAATACATAGCCAGAGTTGAGAATCACCGCCATCAAGAAAGAGAAAAATTAAGAAGCAGCAGCTCAGAGAAGAGATTAAAGAGATGCGGAGTTTGCTCTAGGACAGGAAAAAGTTGAGCAAATTCTTGTTGCTCTGAAATACAAGGTTATCTTTTTTATAACCAAGTGTTAATGTCATCTTTATTGAAACATTTATAGAGGTGTTAATTTTTAAAACACAAGCTAAAAAACTAAGCTAAAATCATAACTACCAATCTTTCTTTCTTCTCTGATACACTCCATCAAAGAATGGCACCACACATCATCCAGGGGCAACAATTTGCATCACAAGAGAGTATCAGGGTAGTTATTTTAGAATATATCTCCTAATCTCAAATTATGATAAAAATGTACAGATCAAGTTTAAAGAGCATTTCTGGAAATGTTCTCTAGCTTAAAAGTTTTACACAGAAAAACAAGGGGAAAAAAGTCTAGGTAACTTTTTAAGAGACTCATCCTTGAATATCAGGTCTGTAAGTTTAAACTTGAGTTCAGTAATTCTGAACAGATTCAAGCATGAGAAATGACAAAATTATAAAGACAAAAATGCAGTAAATACAATTCTAAAAAAATAAGTAGTTTGTTTCCATGTTTATACTGAAGGATATTTAACAAAACTTCAATGGCCTTGACCATCCTTTCACATTTTTTCTTTATTAAGGCCTCATCTAGATCTTGTTCTGTGAACTGAAGCTGATCAAGGAGTGTAGGCAGCAGAAGGGTCACAAAACGGTCAGCTGAGGAACAGTTAGCAGTATCTATGACATCCTGGAGAATTAACCACCACCAATGATTAAAAATAAAAACAGAGATGGAATACAGAATGCATAAACGGTCATCACTGAACTGCAACACTCTTTACATTTCTTATACAGGTGATCCTTGAACAATGTAAGGGTTAGGGACGCTGACCCCACCACGCAGTCGAAAGTCTCAGTACAACTTAGTTGGCCCTGGCCTTCTGTATCTGTGGTTCTGCATCCACGGATTCAACCAACCTCATGGATTGTGTAGTACTGTAGTACTTACTATTGAAAAAAAAATCCACATATAAGTGGACCCAAGCAGTTCAAACCTATGTTGTTCAAGGGTCAACTGTAATTACTTCAAAAATTCTTTGACCTGTGTCTCCTATTTAAAATCTACCCTTTTATCCAGTTTTGAGGGCTATGATGACTTTTTTCTCAAATGGGACAGTAAGGTTTTGGGTTAATCGAATGCAAACAAGACTTTTTAAAGTGGACTGTAGCTGTGATTTAAAAATTATTCTAAATTAAAAGTATGTACTGAAAACAAATATCCTGAATTTGCTAAATGTAATTACAATAACTAAATAACAGACACTGGTCTTAATACTTTACAACCACAAATAACTCCCATCAAGAATCTCAAAGCACTTTTTAAATGCAAAAACTAACTGTTAACAGTCAAGATCAACATGAAACAGAATAATTTGTGCATAATCCTTAACAAATATATTTAATCACTCATAAACATTTTGGTTTGTGCACAGGATCCAGTCATGAGAGGGTAAACATTCTAGTAAGATACTGGGGTAGACAGAATGGGTATAAAAACAGGAAGAATAGTACAGAATACTAAATGACCCAGAGAGGAGAATCTACCAGAATGTAAAGGCCTCTATGGAAAGGATTTCTGTCTATATCCTAAGTACCTGGCATGCTCCACTCTATTCGACTGACTTAATCCAATGTTCTATATATCCATTCCATAAAGACAGTAGACAGTATCTACTGAGATGGAGAGACAATGTGACTACTGAAAGAAGCACAGTCGTTCACCAACAACCCATACAAATCTTAGTCAATACCTTTACTTATTATACTGAAAGGAGTATATATGCTATTTAGTGAGAAAACAAACAAAATTCTCGCTAATATTTGTGACCTTGCCAGAAAAAAGAAATTCAGTAGCTGAATGGTAGGGAGTTTAGTGATTGAGAAGCTTTCCTGAAGTGTATGAACCACTGGAAGTTTATTATGAACATTTTACAAAACAAACTGTTCACTGAGAATCATAAAAGTGGAAAAGTCAATTTGTTAATCACTCTAGTACCTCAAATATTTCCTTGAACAACTCCAGTGCTAAAATAGAACAGTTTTCTGATCCATCCAAAGGTTGGCTTGACCAACGAAGTAGAGCTACAGGAGGTTCTAAACACTTAGAACGGCTTCCCAGAATGGTACTGCCAGATGGAGGTTGTTCAAATATCATCTGTGTAAGCACGTGGCGCAGCTGAGTCACTGAACAGAATGCAAGAAGTAATTCTAAAACCTGTGCAATATAAAGCCTTCATTAAATGTCAATTTCATTAGACTTGAATGCACAAAGCAACCAAAAAATGAAGTTGGAAATGATATACATTTTTAAATAAAATAAAATAAAAATTAAAAGTTGCTTCCAATTTTTCCGAGTATTATTTTTCAAAATGTGTCACTAGGTTCCAGAAGGTTACAAATAAATTTGTTAATGGTAGTTACTTCTAATAACAGGATTGTGAGAGCCAAAGAAGAAAGGGCAACTTCAACTAATCTTATATACCTTCTACAGTGCTTAATTTTTTTTCAGCACAAACATGTTGCTTCAAAAATGAAAAAATAAAATTAGTAATTAAGAATACCTGCTATCATGCTAAGATTTAAGAACTGCTATAAAGCATACTTTAGGATAATATTTAAAAGTGGCATCCCATAGCTTTAAAAGCTTAAGGATGGCTACTTCCATATTGTTTACACAGTGTGGCAATCAGCCCCTTAGCCTGCCTCCCTATTCTACTTCATTTCTTCCTTGCTTCATAACTGAACCTTATTCCATTACATAGCATCCCACATCAACTTGTTTACTAGCTGTTAAGTTAAATTCTACCATATTTCATTTACTACCAACTTATCATTAAAAAAAATTATTGGTACCTCTTTGCCTACTCACTTATTTTCTACCTTTCTTCATCTGTTTCTTGTAAATGGCATATAATTGGGATTTGTGTTTTAATCAACCTGATAGTATCTGCTTTTAACAGAATGCAGCCCATTAACATTTACTGTATTACATATGATAAACTCTTTGACTTATTCTCTTTTAAATATAAATGGTAGTACTTGTTTTTGAATAGATAATACATTCTTTTGGTTCCAAAGTCAAAGGCACTAGCCTGACCTTTAACTACACTATCTGGAAGCAACAGACAATATTACCAGTTTCTTACTTATCTTACCAGAGATACATTCTGCACATACAAGCAAATACTTTCTCATTTACACTTTCTCTGTAAGTATAACATACAGGGAAGTAAACATATCAATTGCTACTGCAAAGCTAGATGTTTTCCTCAAAGTGAATACACCTGTATAACTAGCAACTAGGTCAAGACAGAGAATTCCACTAAAACTCCAGAGTCCCCTTGTGTCCCCTCCCAGACAATGCCCCAACCACTACTCCACATCAGATTTCTGACACCAGAGATTAATTTTATCTTAGTTATTCTTGGATCTTTGCATTTCTGTATAAATTTTTCAATCGGCTTGCCAGTTTATATTAAAAACTCACATGGAACTTTATATATAAATAGAATCTTATAGTTTATACTCTTATATCTGGCTTCTTTAGCTTAGCATTATCTTAGTGAGATTCATTCACACTTTCGCATGCAGCTGCATTTCACACATTCTCATTGTTTATAGTATTCCAATGTATAAATATACCACAGTTTACTTCCACTGTTGATGGCATTTAGGTTGTTTACAAATCTTGGGTATTGGTAACAGTACTGCTATGTTTTGTACATGTCTTTTGGTGAACACAAGTATTCGATTCTTTGGGGTAAATATTTAAGAGTGGAATTGCTGGGTCATTGTTGTATATGTCCTATGTTAGTAGATAATACATTTTCATAAATGGCTGTACCAATTTTCGGCCCATGAGTACAGTGACACCCTCTTTATATTTTTTACATTCTCATCTATGCTTGATATTATCCACATTTTTAATTTTAACCATCTGGTGGGTATGTACTGGTATTGTATTACCATTTAAATTTGCATTTCCCTGAAGATTAATAAAGTTGAGCAACCATTTCATATTTATTGACCAATTCAAGTTTTTTTTTTTTTGCTCAGGTTATCTATTGGGTTCAGTGTTTTTTCTCACTTATAGGTACAAATTTTTAAATGATATACTTTAGATAAGAGTACTTTGTTCAATATATGTATTGTAGATATCTTTTCCCGCTCTGTAAATAGTACCAGTTTTAAACTTTCATTTTCTATTTAACATTTTCTACATGTCTTTTGGTGAAATGTCTCTACTGGCTATATAGCTAGGAGTGGAATCCCTGTGTCATAGGCTGTACATGTGTTTAACAGGCACCGTGAAACAGTTTTCCAAAGGGATTATGCCAGTTTATGAAGATACAAGGAGGGTTCCAAAGTATCAGTAATGTTCTGTTTCTTGCTCTAGATACTGGTTATACGGCTGTGTTCATTTTGTAAAGGTTCAGAGATCTATGCACTTAGATTTTTCTGCACATTATAGTTTTTAAAAACCTTAAAACAAAAAGCTGTGTTTTTATATACCTTTGAAGAAGAATCAGGATCCTTTCCATTAAGAAGACCTAATACTTGATTAAGACATGAAGAAAAGTGTTCATACCTAGGTTCAAAATAAAAATATACATCAAGTGATAATTATGAAATTGATACATTAAAATGATTTCTATATAAATCACACTGTTCAGATGTAAAACTGGTTTTGAAACCGATTAATCAAGATATGTATATTTTGGAGAATGACACAACCTTATTTACCTAAGACAAAGACTGAAACATACACACACACCCTTGTTACACTTTTACATTTCAAGTCAGGAGAGCAAAAAGAATGGGAATAAAGCACATGAAAACATTTTGATTTTAGTCTATTGTGAATCAGTAGAGTCCAAGTTTACTAAATCTAAAAAGGCAGTTTTGTTTATTACAAATACATCTTGGTTAAAAAAAAAAGTCCTAAAATTTGTCAGAGAACCATACCTGATAAGATAATCAGCAATTTTAGGATTCTTAAGAAGATCCATCAGTAGATCAACTGAATACTTTCTAGTTAGTGTGCCATCACCATTTATGAGAATATTAAATATTAGTTGAAAAGTCTGATGAATGTTTCGAGCATGGAACAGCTTAAAAACAAATCAGGAAAAGTATATTATACAAAAAAATTTAAGTTGACCATCCTAAAACTCAACAAAGAGTCTCAATGACTTTTAAAGTATCAGAGAATATAAACTTCAGGATTACTTTCGTAAATTGCAAAAAAAAAAAAAGAAAAAAATTTACCTTTTCCCCAACCTCTTCGTTTAATGTCAAACTGGATAATATTGAAAGTGCAAACACAACCACAGTTAAACTACTATGGGCCAGGAAGCTTATAAGAGTTCGATAAAAAGATTTCACATTATTCTGAGGAAGAAAAAAATTTTTAAATAAATTAGAATTTAAAAAATTATGAGTCTTACATTTTGTTTTAGAAAGTATATCTTACACAGAGTAGGTAAACTTTTATTAAACATTATCAACTTAAGAGATCATTCAAGGAGTAAGATGATACTTTCACATATTGCTTACAGTAGTATAGACAGGTACAATCTAAGTGAAGAGCAGTGTGTAGTCATGGGTTTATGAGCAAATGTTTACCTTCCTCAAACAGTTCCATGGCTCAGAATAACCTCCACCAACAAAATAAGACCAGGTCAGAAAAATCGAGCACATGAGCAAATGAGATATTATTTAATTTACAACAAGTAATACTGAATATTGCATAGCAAGAGACCTGTTCACAAAGCACCTTAAAGAATCAATGAACTTTCCTGATTTAATATATTCTAACAGTGGTTCAGTTAACCTCACTTGAGTGCCTTCACTTATCATGAGTACTAGTAGTGATGTTAGGCACTTACTCATAAATCTTTCTGGGAGAGCTGTAATTGCTTTTGTGGAAATACAAGAGTGAGGGAAATGCAACTGCCATTGGCGTATCTCCCTTTTTTTAAAATAAATTTATTTATCTAGCTATTTATTTACTTATTTTTGGCTGCACTGGGTCTTCGTTGCCGCGCATGGGCTTTTTCTCTAGTTGCTGTGAGCAGGGGCTACTCTTCATTGCGGTGCGCAGGCTCTAGGCACGTGGGCTTCAGTAGTTGTGGCTCGCGGGCTCTAGAGTGCAGGCTCAGTAGTTGTGGCGCACGAGCTTAGTTGCTCCGCAGCATGTGGGATCTTCCCAGACCAGGGCTCGAACCTGTGTCCCCTGAATTGGCAGGCGGAGTCTCAACCACTGTGCCAACAGGGAAGCGCCATGTCTCCCTTCTATCAGCACAAAATAATTTAGCATTTCTTGTATTATTCAATATGACAAATAATGGGATGCTACGGAGAAGAAAAACTTTTAGTATTTAACATTTTTATTAACTCTTAACTTGTCTTAATTAAACATGTATGAAGGCTGGAATACGTCAAGTTATTTATATGTCAATATGATTCTTTGTTAACTTTGATGGGTCAGCTGGATAACACAGGAGAATTCTTGTAAAATTTTTTTTAAGAAAAAGGTGGAAAAAATTTTCTTTAAGCATAGAGGCCACCACAAAACTAGAGAGAAACATTTTATAAACTTCTTACCAAAGTCTTTATGTGCGTTTGAACAGAAAGATTGTGCCGACAAAGATTTGCCAATAATCCTAGACAAGGCATTGTCAACTCATCTTCAGAAGACTGACTGTTGTTTTAAGAAAAACAGTAAAAGATAAAAACATCAGGTTCCTTCTAAATTACTCAAAATTAAATAGTCATTTACACATTTAAATTCCTTCCTTTTTCTAAGCAAAGAAAAATCTGATTAACATGTGAAGACTGCCAAGCTTTGAATAGTAGTGACCACTTATTTCATGTTTTGAAACTAAATGATCCTACTCAATTGCAGCATACAAATAATAGAAATAATTGCCAGAGTAACCATGTGCTATCTCATCAGTATATTCTTTGGTCAATAAGATTAAATATAAACATAATTTTCAGTTTCAATAAGTTTTTCTGTCTCAATCAATTCATTTCATAAATTTTTGTTATAAAAATTAAAGCTGCTTTACACCATTTGATCCTTGAAATCATCTAAGAGGAATAAATAAGAATCAGCCTCACTCAGTTTAAAAAGTTGGAAAAACTTATTTAAGAAAAATAGAACTATTACACGGTTTTAGTTAAACCAGTAGACTATTTGGTTACATGTTTGGTTGCATACTCACATATGATCAATCAGGAATGTAATTAATTCATCTATATTGGCACCAGAATGCAAAATTTTGACGTTATATGTTAACCTCTGCAGAAGCTGAATGCACTGAGAATAAGAAAATAGCAGTGAATATAAACATATAAAAACACATTTGTGAGCTCACGAGAATGAACTGTTCATATTCTGAGCATATAACCATTTTAGGAGGTGTTTAGAGCAAGAACTTTTCCATATCTTAAAAAGGTTCTATCTTCACATACAAGTGATGAGATCTTAAACATACACAAGTAATGAGACCTTAGAGTTCATCTCCTGATTCACACATTTCTATATATTCTCTCTCAAACAGCATCTTGTCATCAACCTGGCTCACTTAATCATCTTAAACTTATATGCAAGTTGAAACACATATTCTATCAATTCTAAGATAGATATTTTTCTTATTTTACCATCTTTAAAATTGCATATCAGCTTAACTTCCAATGTTTTTCTTACAACTGATGGCATATTAGGTTGAGAAATATTATGGGTATAAGAGCTTTGAGTCTATGCTAAATAATACCAAATCTGTAGCTTCAGTTTTTGTAGAATGTTTCCTCAATAGATTGCGACTAGGTGCCAACTCAAATTACAATTTTAATATGAATAGCTTACATCTCAAAATGCTGACATCTGTATTTATAAGCCTGTCAAAATAGTCATAATCTGGATATTTCTTAAATTATAGTGCTAGATGTGAATAAAATTCTCTTCTTTAGAAACTCTTAAATAGTAGTACATGTGTGACCAACCAGCTTTTAAATTTATTAATGGTGAGAATTGTGCCTAATCATGCGGTATTATACCAGAATATAGTACACTGTAAGCCAGCAGTTTACAATAGATACTATCAATTTTGATCTGAAAATAAGGAAGGAAGAATAAGCATTAAGTGGAAAGTGCTGTGTGGGTGTGCATACCTGCAAAAACACTGAATCATTGTGGCAAGTACTGCTCCGACAAACCACTCCTGCTAGCACACTATTCAGGCTGTACGTATTCTGAAGACAGTCTCTGGTTTCATTGTCTACAGCTGTAAGTTAAAACAAAATGAGACAAGATAGATCATTTTTAAAAATAATAATTTAAAATTTATTTCATATTAAATTTACCATTATATAAAAATATCAAATATGATATGGCTATTTTGTTTACAAACACCTTCCAATTAAGAAATTTAACCATGGTGGCTATTATATTGGACAACACAGATACAGAACATTTTCATCATCTACTGGACATGCTGCTCTATGTTATCACTTCTGTATCACTGGGTTTGTTTTTTTTTAAATAAGCATGTATTAATTTTATAATCACACAGAGAAATATCTCCCCTCCACCCCCAAACACAAATCTAGAAAAAAGTAACAAATGAATGAAAATTTTAAAACTAAAGGTAAGGTAGGGAAAAATAGAAAAAGTAACACTTGCATTTTTAGCCTTAGCTCTAAGTTCAGTGTAGTCTATCAAAAAAGGATGATGTTTTGATCACTAGCTACGACTTTCCAGAGTGCTGTAGTTCACACTGACATTATGTACATGCATTTTTAAAAAAAATTCAAAAATAGGCCCGCATTTCCCAAGGTACATTCTTTTCTGTAGACCACTGAACCCTTGATATGCTTCAGATTCTCTGTTCCAATAATCTTAAGAAAGCCTGCATATAATTTTCCCTTTTCAAGAGATCCACAATACAAAATAGTTCTGAGAGGTCCTGCAATGAAGAAATCTTTTGAATGTGAATCATTCTCCAAAAGATTCTATAACTAAATCTGCCCTTTAAAAAAGTACTAAATTCATACATCTTCTAAAAAATAAAAAAGAGAAACTAATACATTACCTAGTTGAGATAGCAAACTGATGATACTTAAGATCAGTGAAGCACTTATGTTTGGGTCTTCAAGTAGCTCTACAAGGCAACTTAAGCATTCACTTGGTAGTATCTGATTTGATGTAAACAATCGGGTGAGCTTTTGTCCAGAAATTACCTAGAAAAGAGTCATTAAAATGTGTTAGTTAGGGCTTCCCTGGTGGCGCAGTGGTTAAGAATCTGCCTGCCAAGGCAGGGGACATGGGTTCGAGCCCTGGTTTGGGAAGACCCCACATGACGCAGAGCAACTAAGCCCGTGTGCCACAACTACTGAGCCTGCACTCTAGAGCCCGCGAGCCACAACTACTGAGCCCACGTGCCACAACTACTGAAGCCTGCGCGCCTAGAGCCCATGCTCTACAACAAGAGAAGCCACTGCAATGAGAAGCCCGCGTACTGCAACCAAGAGTAGCTCCTGCTGACCGCAACTAGAGAAAGCCCGTGCGCAGCAAAAAAGACCCAACGCAGCCAAAAATAAATTAACAAAACAGAACAAAAAAGAGCCCTCTTTAAAAGTCATGAGGGACACAAAATAATTTTTTAAAAAAGAAAATATTAAAAAAAGAAAAAATGTGTTAATTAAGAATTGGCAATTTTCACTTCTCCATTTCAAATAAAAATCCAGTTCTTCCAAAGTGGCATTGCCACACTCTTTCCCAATCTAGAAAAGTCATACATGTTGTTCCCTCTGCATGGAAGATCACCTATCCCTTCACTCACTAACTAATGTAATCATTCCAGTCTCAATTTTGTTTCTTCCACTGAGCTTTCTCTAATCCTCTTCCACTAACTAGGTTAGGTTTGCCTGTTATACTATCCTATAGTACATTACACTTTTATTTGCTAAGTCAGCAAGCTTTTGCCAACTTAGCGATATTTATCCTCCCCACTACACTGATCACTCCACGAAGGCACAGACTACAAATCAACATTCTACTACCAATATATTTACCGAATAAATGAATTCCATCTTCTTTGAGGGAGGCAAATGGAAAGTGGAAAGCAGCTAAAACCAAAGGCTTATTCATGGGATTAACTATGTGAATATTCCTTCTGCTCCCTACCAGATAGTACCTAAGCCCAGAAGTTAGAGATCACAAAGAAGGAAGTTAAAAAAATTTTTTTTGAGTAGGCAGGTCAGGAATTAAAAAAATTTATTATTTGTTATTTCACTATTTACTCCTCTCATAACACTATAACCGTACCACCTACTAGCACCACCTCCCGAAAGGGTAAGCTGGGATGAGGGCTGGGAACAGTTGTCAGACAGCCACTTACTTTCAAAATGCTTTATGAATATTATTCATTATTAAGCAAATCTTTTCTATAAAGATAAAAAAACAATCATTTACTTTAGGATTAGATTAAATCTGTTCTAAACGTTTTTATTCTTAAAAGACTTTTTAAAAAAAGACTATAACCAGAATTGTTTTAACATCCCTCTATCCTTCTTTTCTATATCCCTTTTATACCCTTGCCCAGATGTCAGTTTTTCTTGTAAAGCTTTGCTGATAAGAGATCTTCAGAATATCTGTTCCCACAGAGTATGTATTTTAACATTAAAGTAAAAGTCTATCAGACTGAAAAAACAGGTCCAAAGGTGAAATTAGATACTGATAGTAAATATTTTGAGGTAAGGAACCTTCTGAGCATTGCCCTTTTGCCTGCTTATACAGTTAGCTCTCTAAAATATTAAGACGTCTTCTGCTTTAAATACAATTTCCCTAAGGACTGGACCTGTATTTCAACAACATAAGTATTCTAAGATATAATAATTATTTATTATAAGGTAAAATTTTTAAAAATCACTTTGCATATTTTCCTCTTTACTCATACACACTGAATGCAATGTTTTAATGCAAATAGGACTTATTTCAGTAATAACTAATACTCTGGCACTTACTCTGGCCTAGCTATTGTTCTAGGTACATTATGTATGTTAATTCCTTTCAGCTTCATAATAAACCTGTACTAATTGTTTTACAGATGAGTAAACTGAGGCACACATAATAGACAGCGGTATAACTGGGATTCACTGTTCCTGAATCCCTGCTCCATAATCATTACATAAGATTAGTGCTGTGAAACACCGTCAAGAATGAGACCAGGGCTTCCCTGGTGGCGCAGTGGTTGGGAATCCGCCTGCCAATGCAGGGGACACGGGTTCGAGCCCTGGTCTGGGAAGATCCCACATGCCACGGAGCAACTAAGCCCGTGTGCCACAACTACTGAGCCTGCGCTCTAGAGCCCGCAAGCCACAACTACTGAGCTCGCGTGCCACAACTACTGCAGCCCGCACGCCTAGAGCCCGTGCTCCGCAACAAGAGAAGCCACCACAATGAGAAGCCCACACACTGCAATGAAGAGTAGCCCAAGCCCGCATGCAGCAACAAAGACCCAACACAGCCATAAATAAATAAATAAATTTATATATTTTTAAAAAATGAGACCAGCTCAGCTCTGCTGATCATAAAAAAAATCCAAAGCTAAGGTTCTGCAAGAAGACAAAAATAGTGCAGCAGAAGCGCAGCAGGATAGCAGAGTGAATAATCGTTCACATGATAACCATCTATCACCCTTTGTATCCTCAGATGTTGCTCTCATGAGGTTGCTCTCATGAGGTCTCATGAAAAACATTCACCATTAATACTGTCAACCAAGAGTTAAAATTTTTTTTTTTTTTTTTTTTTTTTTTTGCGATACGCGGGCCTCTCACTGCTGTGGCCTCTCCCACCGCGGAGCACAGGCTCCGGACGCGCAGGCCCAGCGGCCATGGCTCACGGGACCAGCCGCTGCGCGGCCTGTGGGATCTTCCCGGACCGGGGCACGAACCCGTGTCCCCTGCATCGGCAGGCGGACTCTCAACCACTGCGCCACCAGGGAAGCCCAAGAGTTAAAATTTAAAAATCTGAGAGCACCAAGGAGTGGTGTGGATGAATGAAAGCAAAATTCACATATTGCTGGTGGGAGGATACATCAGTATAACTTGTGGAAAACTGGTGTTTCAACCAGAACTGAACATAAACTTACCCTAACACCCAGCAATTACACTACGAGGTATATAAGAGAAATGAATACAAACATCCACAAAAAAATGTGTAAAAATGTTTATAACAGAGTTACTCATAATTCCACCCAGAACTAGAAACAACCCAGATGCTCATGAACAGGATATATATATACTGTGGTACCTCTGTACAATGGAATTCTAAATAGCAATAAAAAAGAATGAAATACTGGCGCATGGGCCACATGAATAACTTTTACAGATTATATTGAGAGGAAGAAGCCAGACACAAACGTACATGTTAATCCACTTATCTGAAACTTTAGGGATAGTTGAAAAACTTATAAGGTGTTGGAAATGTTCTCATACGACAGGTGGTAGCTACTTGATTGTACACTTATGTTTAAAAAAAAACTATCAAGCTCTTCACTTAAGATTAATGCACTTTATGTAATGTATGTATGTTATCTCTCAATTAAATGGCAGAAGAATTTTTGGTAAACCTCTTGAAAACTTTGGGAACACAGTACCAAGAAGCCAAGCTCCAAGCCACAAATTTCTTTGAAATCTCTTTCAATTCATGATAACACCCTGTTCAGATTCACAACACAACTGTTTACTCTCAAAGAGAGGTAACGTTTCAGATTAGAATCTAAATTTCTTAACTCCAAATTCTTAACTAAAACTGACAGCTCTGATTATTCTGTGGCTTCTGGAGTCCACTAGTGCACTGTTCTATCCTCATTGAGAAGCAAAGCCCTAGCATTTAACAGCTAACACCTTCATTGTTAGGTTTGTAGAGATTTGTTGAGGTAATGAATGAAAAAAGAAAAGTGTTAAGAGATAAGCTCCTGAAGTGGTAAGAAAAGGAGCACCAGTGAAGCTTGAGAAAATTCACAGTTAGTGCACTACAGTCACAACAAAGGCTGATGTTGCTGTGCCATTCACTGTTGCCTTCTCTGTAGTATTTTGCAAACCTTTGGTAATTTAGCCTTTTATCATAAGGTTAATAAAACAAATAATATATTTAAAAATTATGTTCAATTTTATGTTAACAGAAGCTGCGACAGAGAATTAAAATAAGCTTTGATTGAGTTTAATTACTTTTTATTAAACTGAGGTCATTATTAGTTGGAATTCCCTGAATGCATAACAAATGACAGCAGGAGTTTAAGAGCCTAAAAACAAATAGGATCACAGAAAGCTGTGATTATAACTTTTAGCATAAGATAAGTACACTCTAGATGCAAATCACTGGGAACTAACAGAAAAAGTGACAATTCAGCATTTTAGGACTGAAAAACTGAGCAATAAATTTTGGTAAAGAAAAACTGTGATTACTAGTAAGGGAGATTGCTTTCTAATCCAGAGAAAGTTTAAATAATAATTTTCAAGCCCGAGTTCAACAGGAGTTCAAATAAAAGCAGTAAGCAACAGGTTCAGATTGTAAACTGCCTAGTGACAGGGGTAAATCAAGCTTTAATCGTTACTCCCCATGACCTCCACCTCCGAGAATTGCTGTACATTTTGAGAAGGCTCTGTTACAATGGAAAAACCAACGTAAGAAGCAAAGGAAAAGATAACAGCTCTAGCTCTTTCCTCTACCAACTCCAAATACGGCCTAAATCCCCCAACCTTTTGTCTCAACCTCCCTCTTTCTAGGGCTATCAGTAGTTACTCATCCCTTGCTGCAGTCGGCTGAACGCGGAGGGGCTTGGGGCGGGACAGAGGAGGGTGGGAATTCAAAGCTGACAATCTTCAGCCTTCTTTACCAATACAAAAAGGCAGCGGAGGGAGCGAGCTGTCCTTTGTTTTCTAGGCTGAGACCACTACATCCCGGCCACCAAGTGAACGAAGGCTACGAGGAAGCCCGTCTCGTCCGCCACCCCGAAGGCCCTCACCTCCAAGTGCCGCAAAAGCTGGGTGGCGTTCGCTTCCGACTTAACTGCTTTATACTGACTAATGGTCAGAAGCAAGGACTTCAAGCAGGCAGTGCTATCCATCGGGACCCGCCACAATCCCGCTTCGGAGCTACCACCACCGTGCCGGCTCGGTCCTCCAGCTTGCCCCGCGCTTTTTAAAAAATTTTCCGCCCCCACCCACTCGCTCCCAGAAGCTTCCGGTTCCGGTCGAGCTCCGGAAGTCCCTGGGCAACCTGGGGAAGGGAACCTTCTAGGAAGGGAAGGGAGGGGAGGGGCGTGGTGGTGGAGGGAGAGTGAGGTGGGGATCGAGGCCCTTTGTGAGTCCGTGAGGCGGGCTGGGAGTTGTCCTTTTAGATCCCCTGATCCGAAAAGCCGCGAGGTTTCAGTTCGAGATCCCGTGAAGATGAGACGTCTCGCGAGAAGTGCAATTGCGGCTCCACCTGTGAAGGGGCGGTGGGCCGGTGGGCGCCCGGGGGGTCTCTGTTAACCAGTGCGCTGTGTTTGCGTTTGCTTCCTCGGCCTTCACGCTGGATGGCCAGTTTTTCCTTTGTGCATCATCCTCTACTTGAGAAATGGTCGCTTCCCCTTAGTCTAGACACGGTGAGGAGCTCTGAGGAGGAGAATCTTGGGCTCTAGAATTTGAGGCGGCCTGGGAGGGGCCTGTTTTTAAAACCGCTCATTTGTCCACCCCTTCTACTCTGGAATGTTTGTTTCTTATAGTAAACCTATGGCCATTCGGATTCGGTGGCAAGTTAGTCATGCCCTTATGATAGTGGTTGTCAAATTTATTTGAGAAAGCTGGTCCAGGTGACTCCTGGGCCAAGTGTTGCTCCGGAGGGTGTTCTGATTAGCGTCAGTTTTTGTAAGTGAAGGTGCTGTTTTTATGTGGCGTAGTTGATTGTTTTATTAATCTTGGTGTCTAAGGAAATGGCACTGTTCGCGGTTTTTCATGAGAGATAATATTATGCATTATATAATGAAATGAATCAGGTTGGTTCTGGAGCTTTTTGCTTAATGTATGCTAGTGTTGAATGAAGCTTTAAAAGCCAGTTTGGATAAAATTTTAAGAATAGGGTACACGTCCTTTTAATTAAACCATTTGTCAGAAATCATGTTTTGTCAATTCAAAGAAAGTATTCTACGTCACTGTATTTTTAAAGGCAGAAATTATTTTTATATTAAGTTAAAAATTAAGTCTGAAAGCTTAAAATAATAACTGAGGCGTAAATCACTGGGTAATTAATGTATTTATGCATTTATTCATTCTGTAAACAATTGACTGTATAAAATGCGCTAAACCTGCCAGTCAGGGAACCGGCTGGGAAGGAACTGTCTAATCAAGGAAATGTACTAAGTAGATCGTACATGTGGAATTCATCGCACAAATTAGAGGCATCATGCAGTTGTGGTGAAGAGTGAAGCCAGGCTGTCTGCTTACAAATCCTAGCTGTATCTTTTACTGTGGGATCACAGGCAAATTCTCACTGCTTCAGTCTCTTCATAAAGTAAAATTTGACTAACAGTAGTATCTGTTTCATAAAGTTGTTCCTTCAGTAAATAATTAGAGCCTAGAATGTGCTAGGCAGTGGTCTAGGCACTAGATTCAGTGAATAACGTAAAAATCCTATTGTCATAAAACAAAAATCCCACCATTACCTTCTGATAGGGGAAAGAAAAATAACAAGCACAGTAAAGAAAGCGAAATGGAGAAAAAAGAGAATTATTCTTCTAGAGTTATGGTTAAAAGGAAGGGAAATGGGAGGTCAGGATAGAGAAAACAACATTGGAGGAAATATCAGTACTACAAGGAGTTGAAAAAGAGACCTATGCTCTCTAAGGGGAAAGATTTCTAGATAGAATAGCAAGGGCAAAGGCCTTGAAATGGGAGCCTGAGAATGTGTGTAAGGAACAGCAAGGACACCACTATGGCTGGAGTAGAGAGCAAGTGTGAGAGTAGTAGAGATGAAATCATGTCAAGTTATTATAAAATGAGTTAACCAACGAAGAATTTAGAACAGTTGCGTGGCATAGTTATGTTCTCAGCAAGTATTAGTTACATCTTAGCTCCTTGGCAAATACAGTGATAGCAGTTTGGCAGTGTCAGATTTTTCACTAATAATGACAAATACATCATGATTATCCCCATTTTGACCTGAGGGAAAGGGTCAAAGCTGTTTGCTGTAAGTGCCATCTTTCTTCGAAATCTTGCGTTTTAACTTGAGCAGTCACAAATTTTGCATCTCTTCCGTATTTATTTTAGTGTAAAATAACGTCTTTCTCAAAAAATCTTCACCAAAAATTGATGTAAATTTAGTAGGGTATACCACTTGTGGTAGCTGTGAGAAGAAGTATCTTTTGTCCGAGATACTTGCGTATCCTAATACGAGAAACAGAGCCATGTTTTAAGACCCAAAAAGATGGGAAAGGAGGAGGAGGAGATGAAGCTGGGTCCAAATGACTGAAGGCTTTATTAACCTTGAGCTTGGACTCCATCCTGAATTCAGTGGTGATCTCTGGTTTTAAACTGGGGCCTAATCTAGTTAGGTTTGTGTTTTAGATTGATTACCCTAGTAGCTAGACAGGCTATGATTCTGAGGAGGATAAGACCAGAAGTAGGGAGAATATTTAATATACTGGAACCTTTCCAAAGGATAGCTGAGATAATTGAAGTGGAGATAGCAAAAAGATGACAAATTTGAGAAATATATATGAGGTGAAATAGGCAGGACTTAGTGAATGATTTCAAATGTGAAGAGTGAGGAGAGGGATGAAACTAGAAGGGATTCCAAGTTTCTAGATTGGGTGATAGAGAAGATATAGAAGCTGCTGAGGTAGTCAATATTAAGTATTCAGGTTGTATTTTATGTTCAATGAAATTTAATATAGCTTATCATATAGTCTTGTACCATTCTCATTAAATTTATTCCTGGGTATTATGTAATTTTTGTTACTGTGAGTGGGTTCTCTTTTTCTCCTATAAATTTTTTATTTGTTATTGCTACTGTTAAAAGAGAAACTGATTTTGGGTATGTCTTTTATCCAGCCTACTGACTAACATTCCTTATTGATTCAGTTTTGCTTCCTCTCTTAGATTTTCTAGCTATATATCATCTGCAAATAATAATTTCATCCCTTCCAATATTTGTTGTCATACTTTATTTCATTAGTGTAATCTTTAAAGTATGGAATAATCATAATGATATTGAACATTGTAGTCTTATTACTTAATTGAATGGGAATGACCAGTATTTTAACACTTAGTATAATTTATGATATTGTCGTGAGATAACTATTCTTTAAAATGTTTTGGCGATTGCCTTTTATACCAGTTTCATTTAAAGATTTGCCGAAATGTCTGCTAAAAAAATTATTAAATGTTTATATATCTTATTTTTCCCTTTAAAATAATAATGAAGTGGATTATATTGATTTTATTTTTAGGATAATAATAGCTAACACATATTGAGCATTTGCCATGTGCCAAGCACTGTTCTAAGAACTTAACTGTTTAATCTTTATAATGTCATGCTTTAGGTACTATTATGATCTTCATTTTACAGATGGAAAAAACTGAGAGCGAGGTGAAGTAATTTGCCCAAGGTCACACAAGAAGTAGTAGCAAACCTTATATTTGCTATGCTGCAGATATTTTATTCAGGATTTTATATTTATGTTTGGGAGAATTTAAAATAATTTTTCTTTATTCTCTCTTTTGGAATTTGGATTGTATGTTACTTATGAAAAATGAATTGGAAAATTTCCATCTTTTTTTCTATGCTGTAGAATAATGAGAATCAAATAGAATCATTTGATCCTTGTAGATTATGTACAACTGGCCTATAAAATCAAGCTTGATAGCTTATTTAGTGGTAGATCTTTAGAAAATATTTGACTTTGTAATATGGTTATTGATCTGATAATTTTTTCTATCTTTTCTTGTGTTAGCTTTGGAAATAAAAATTTTTAGCATACCAACTATTTCTCTAAATTTGAAAATTTATTGATGTAAAGTTACATCAGTATACAATAATTCTCTTAATCTCTTCTTTGTAGATTTGAATTTCCATTTTCATTATAATGCTATCTGTTTTCTTAGTGGGGCTTTCCAGGGGTTTGTCTGTTTTATTCAGTTTTGAAGAAGCAACTTTGGTTTTATTAAATTTTTTTTTCTTCAGAATCACTAATTTTACTTTTATCTTTGAAATTTTCATCCATATAAATATATTTTTCTTTTATTTTATTCTTTTTATAATTTTTTAGAAGTTGAAGACTTAGTATATTTCCATACTATATTTTTATTAAAGATTATTCATGCCAGAAAAATTTAAAAAGACAGTAGCTAAAGTGAGCATCCGCATTTTGTAGTTAAAAAATGTTTAATTATTTTAATCATTCTGGTAAATATTTTTTAAATGCTAATATTCATTCACTTATCAAATATTCACTGAATGCTAGTTATTTTTCAAAGATCTTAGAGTCTGTTGGGAAAGTAGCAAACCAGAATAAGTGCTTTTCAAGAGAAATAGAATGCTGTAGGAACACATAATATTTTTTTAAGGCAAATATTAAGTATGCAATTCCTTCATCAAGGAGTGGCATGAAATCCCTCTTCTTTGTACATTTTTATTCCTGTCTGTTCTTTGTATTTGATGTAGGTATTTTTCCTAATTTATAGTTCAGGAAACACATTTAAGGGAGTTAAGCAAAATTTGCTTAGGAGCTTACAACTCAAGGGCTGGGAAGCTCCTTTATTTCTTCTGGAAAAACTTAAAAAGAGCATATCTTCAATGCTGAATAGTAAAATGGAATTTTTTAATGTCTCATGACCAGGGTTTAAGTCATATTAGATGAATCATACTGTATGATTCATGAACTGCATGTATCATGAACTGTATGTGTCATGAACTGTATTTTTGATGAATGTGCAGAGTTTGTAGAATACTGAATATTGTACTAAGGGAATTGTATCAGAGGTGTGAACCCAGAGCTGATTGTTAATTCATTTACCCACTATATATTTAATGCTAGCTTGAGTGGCATGTACATTTCTAGGTTCTGGGGGTACAGCAGTGAATCAAATAGACAAAAAATGTCTACCCAAGTAGAGCTTTTATTTTAATGGGAGATATAGCAAAAAAAAAAAAAAGAGACATAAGTAAAATATATTAACATTAGTAATAAGTGCAGTATAGGAAAAAACAGGGAAGGGGGATAGGAAATATCAGAGTCAGGATGGAGAATTGCAATTTTAGTTAGGGTGGAGTATTGATCAGTATTTGCTGCATAACAAATCACCTCAAAACTCAGTGGTTAAAACCATGAACATTTATTTCTTGGACTGTGGGTTGAGTGCAGTTAGTCTGATCAAGGCATGACTTGGCTGGGTAGCTCTGCTTTAGCTGTTTTGTGGGGTAGGGGAGATATCTTGAGCTCAATTTCAGTTATGACAAGGTGTCTACTAGACATCTGGGAGCTATTCATTGGGCTGTTGAATATATTATTTGTAGTTAAGGGAGAGGTCAAGGCCAGATATAAAAATTTAAAGCCTGGAGACTAAATGTTATAGGGTGAGTAGGATAGAAAAGACTGAACCCCAAAGTACTTAAGTATTTAGAGGTTGGAGAGATGTGAAGGACCAACAAAAAACACTGAGAAGTAGTTGCCAGAGGACAGGCGACGTATCTTGACCCCATGGTTGTCTATAGCGATCCATCTTAGCTGCAGCATCTGGGCTGCTTTTGACTTCTAAAAGAAGACTCTAGGTCGACAAAGAAGGAAGTCTTAATCTACATACAGGTTCACTCTTTACTTCTGCCTTCAGAGACCTTGAACTATGCAGAAGGATGGGTGGCTTCATTCTTTAAATTAATATTGCATTCTTAAAGTGTGCCAGGTACTAGGCACTGGGGATGTAGCAAGGGATTTAGAAAAAGAAAAAAAATTTTCCTGACTCTGGGAATTCCATGCTAGTGAGGGCATGGGGCCAAATCTAAAACTAAGAGCTTATTCAATAGGCATAAACAGCAGAACGGAAATTCCATTGGCCCAGGTTCCAAAGATTCAAGGCAAAGAAATCAGTGGTAGAAAATTGGCAGAGGTCTAGGCATGGGGTCATTTGGATACTGTGTCCCCACTATGGTTAAAACAATTCAAATATGTACTAATATTAAATTGATTTTACCCTTTACACAGAGCTAGGAAACAGTCAGTACAGTTAATGTCAACTCTTAATTTTCAGAAATGTTAACCTTCATCACAAAGCCAGAAAACCTAAATAAACGAAAATTATTCTCCCTTTGTAATTATTCTTCTTCCTGTTTTCTCTCCCAACTATCAAGTATTATGATTAAGCTAATTTGCCAAACCATGAAATTAACTTTCTTACTTTTCAGACAGTTCCTGATTTTTTTTTTTTTTTTTTTTTTGCGGTACGCGGGCCTCTCATTGTGGCCTCTCCCGTTGCGGAGCACGGGCTCTGGACGCGCAGGCTCAGCGGCCATGGCTCACGGGCCTAGCCACTCCGTGGCATGTGGGATCCTCCCGGACCGGGGCACGAACCCGTGTCCCCTGCATCGGCAGGCGGACTCTCAACCACTGCGCCACCAGGGAAGCCCTGATTTTTTTAAGTACATTTCACAGACTTCAACTCTAGATTAAGAATACAAGGTTTGGATAATTTGGGTAAATGTTTTATCCCGCATTTTCACATCTAATTTCATATCCCCAAATCAGAAGTTTTCCTTAAAAAAAAAAAAAAGGTACTATCCATTGTTTCTGAATCTCATTTTTCAGATAAGTAACAATGAAAATGACGTACTTTTATTTTAAGGTAAGGTATGGTAATCATTTTTAATTATAACTAGTATTTGTTGAAAGCCTCCTTTGTGCAGAGCAGGGCCCTTTGCATATCTCATTTAAAAATTTCTAGTCTTTTAGGAAATAGATATTATCAAGTTCATGAAATGGGTATATATCTGTTTCCTGAATTAAAATGTGAAGTCATTTTCCGAGACAGGGCTGTCCAAAGTAGAATATGCACACCTGAGATATGTGAAACTGACTATTAGGGTGTGGGAACAAATATTAGAAATTTTCTTTTTGCTTATTATTTATTTATTTATTTTTGCGGTATGCGGGCCTTTCACTGTTGTGGCCTCTCCGGTTGCGGAGCACAGGCTCCAGACGCGCAGGCTCAGCGGCCATGGCTCACGGGCCCAGCCGCTCCGCAGCATGTGGGATCTTCCCGGACCGGAGCACGAACCCGTGTCCCCTGCATCGGCAGGCGGACTCTCAACCACTGTGCCACCAGGGAAGCCCCTTTTTGCTTATTTTAATCTCATTCTTTTTTAGTTTATATTATAGTAGTACCTACAATAGCATGACTAGCATAAATGAATTGCTATTCATATATTTTCAGTGTATTCACATATCTTCAGAATTTACTCCTTTAGAAGTATGTGATCCAAAAAATTGGGGACTTCTCCAAAATCTTTAACCTTGACAGAGAATCAAGTTGGATTTGGGTAGGGTCATTGTTGGTGGGAGAGTCAAGAACATATTGTATTCTCCATTCCATTCTTGATTATCATCTCCACGTGTCATATCTTTACATTCTGTCTTGTTTCTTTTTTTTCATTATTGTCTAACAACTGTTATGACAACATAATACTTTTAAATTGCTGAAAATATTCCACTTTTGGAGAATTTGCTTAGGGGTAACATATGGTCCTTCTAACAGTCCAGGCTACATTTTTGAACAGCATGGTTTTGGCAGTGCTATCTGTAATTAATGTGAAACTGATGGGTAGTTTAATATTTGGATTTTTTTTCAGGTGAATTCTAACCTGTGCGTATTTTTGTAGGTACAATACATTCCATATATTTGTAACAAATTAATGTATATATTCTGTAGGTTTGCTTTTGTAAGTCCAGGAATAGTGACTGAATAGATCTGAAGAGAATCAAATACCTGCTTCAGACAAGATGCTAATTTTGGCAAGGATGTTCCCTATATTGGCAGATTTATAAATATGGGGCATTGGGTATGCATTGCAAGTTTCTTGCTTCCTGGTGTAAACTCCCAGATAATGCTAACAATGACCTTTGCTAAATGGCAAGAGCTGAGATGGACAGTGAGTACCCTGATATTTTGGGGCAGAAATATGTTTGGTTTCTGATAACTTTTGCAAAGATTTTCCAACCATTGTCTCTCAGTCCTGGAGTCTACTTAAGCAAACTATGTATTTTTTCCTTGTGGGAAAATAGTGTTTTGGCCTCCCTTGCCTAGGTATGTTCATTTTGAGGCCTTGCCAAGAACCTAAACAAATACAAAATGGAAGAAATTAATGGGAAATTAGAGAAGGAAATAATCAGTATATTTCACCTATTCTTCACACAGCTGATAAACTAATGGTACAACCTCAACATGTTATTCTTTGAGTTTAACCTGATGGCCCTAGCCCTTCTTGTTTACCTGCATCTATCTAACGTGAGAAATAGACTTTGAGAGTGCTAGAGCCATAGAACACCTGCTTTACTCCTTTCAAAGCCACCGAGAATGGCTGTTGCTGCTTGACTAGCAGATATAGTCAGATCAGTAATGGTTAAAAGTTTGGTTTTAAGGAACTCCCATCAAAATGTCTTGAGTTATTCCTAGAAAATGTCCTCTTCATAGTTTTTTCAGCCTTGAACTGGTTACTGTACTTCTCATATGTGGCTAAAACATCTCACATCTCAACTTTAAGGAGTGTTTTGGAATTCTTTTGGTAAAATCTAGCAGAGGTGATAAGTAGCATTATCAGGGTGTGCTTTATTAACAGACCCATGAACTTCTGGAGTACATTTAATTCAGTGCTGAAATAGTAAATTCAGCTTTTAAAATAGCTTTTAAAATTTTACCAAGTTGCATGTTCAAGATTGTTTATTGCAGCATTGTTTATCATAGCAAAAAAAAGCAAACCCACAAACAAACACAAACTGGACATGATGTATTTATCAATAGTGGTCTGGTAAAATGATAAATTTTTAACAACGGCATATTATGCAGTTTAAAGAATATGGCAGATGAATATGTGCTGATGTGGAAAATGCAAAGTGCCAAACATATGCAAACTAAACTGCCATTTATACCATATGGGATATATTTGAAAAAATTTTCTGTCCCAATTCTTAACGTCTCATTATTACCATTCCTTTTCATACAATAGCTTTTCTCTAAGGTAGAGAATTGTAAGAAAAGTGAACTAATTCCGCCACAAATTTAAACAAAATTAAATGAAGATGATGATAGGAACACTTACATAGTCCTTACTATGTGCCAGGTACTGTTCAATTACATGTTTTTTTTTTTGTTTGTTTTTTTTTTTTTTTTTTTTGCGGTACGCGGGCCTCTCACTGCTGTGGCCTCTCCCGCTGCGGAGCACAGGCTCCGGACGCGCAGGCTCAGCGGCCATGGCTCACGGGCCCAGCCGCTCCGCGGCATGTGGGATCTTCCCGGACCGGGGCACGAACCCGTGTCCCCTGCATCGGCAGGCGGACTCTCAACCACTGCGCCACCAGGGAAGCCCCAATTACATGTTTTAAACATGTACTCTTCACAACAACCCTGTGAAGCATGGATCATCTTTATCTCCACATTTTTCAGATGAGGAAACTGAGATGTTAATTCCACACAAGGTTGCGTAGCTAGTATGTGTCGAAGCTGACTTACATACCCTTGCAGACTGGCTCCAATGTCTCTGTGCTCTTAACTACCAATTCTATGCATCCTCTCAACTTACTTTTGACATTGATGGAAACTAAATGAGATACTTTGTCATTTTTCTTTCTTGTAGACAAATGATTTGTTGTGTTTATATAATACATGATACCTAATAACAGGATGGTCCTATTTTTATTGCTGAAAACAATCTGTTATATGTTCATTTAAGTAACCTTTCATTTTAACTCATTCATTTAGTTAGGTAGTTCTCAACTGTGGGGAATTTTGTCCCCTAGAGGACATTTGGCAGCGTTTGGAGACATTTTTGGTTGTCACAGTGGGGCTGAGAGATGGGAGATAGTTGCTACTGACATATACTGGATAGCTAGGGATGTTGCTAAACATCCTAAAAATGCATAGGATAACTTCGCGTAACCAAGATTTATCCAGCCCAAATGTCAATAGTGCCAAGAAACCCTGATTTAGTTGGCATAAGGAAAGTTCTCAATAATTGGACTCCTGTCCTGAAAAATACCAAGTATATTATTTTGTTTTCAAGCTAGTAGCATTGAGAAAAGCAAACTTTATTTTTACTGTTTTTTTACACTGGTATTTTTCACTTTTCCCACCTGGCATTGTGTGATCTGTAAGTGCCAGAGCTGACAAGGGTAGCAAATTCATGGGACCATGGAACATCACCCACACATTGAAATGTAACCTTTTTGGCCAATTAGAGCCTCTAACTTGGTCAGGTGACTTAAGATGATCATTTGAGTGGATTTAAAGGCAATGTACTTATATAATATACAGTTTAGGGAGGTGACAGGAGTGCTACAATGTAAATGTTTAAATGAATGATTGAAAAATTATAGATGAGCTGTGCCTACTTTGATGTGAATTTGCACAGCTTTAAAAGTAGTGAAAGAAAAGCCTTTACAATTTAAAAACTTGTTATAATTTCAGTAGGTAAGAGGAAAAGTAGTAACTGGAAGTTCAGATAGAGGGAGCAGTAAGAAAGGTATTTTACTGTTTCAAGAAATGGATGGCAATACCTTATTTTTCAACCAGTAAAACAGCCTGCAGATAAAATCATTTTGGTTGGTGGATAAAGGTGTGCTGTAAATTGACACTGAACTTTAACTTGCCCTATGATCAACCAGCCAGAACCTGAATAGTTCCTGCGGAAGGGCTGTTTCTCAATTCCAGGAAGGCAGAGTAAATGTTACATTTCCTGCTGACAGGGAGAGTCTATTGAAATGAATACACCAGGGGAAACTGGATTCACCATTTCTCCCATGTTAACACTGATTTTACAGGTTTCCTTCAGCCTCTTCTAGAATGGTAAGGGCTTCGGATTATTTCAGAAGTACAGTGGTAACGTTTCAGGCTGGCTACTTCCTTTCTGTTGCTAGGCACTTACACCTTCGTTCCCAGCAGAGGCTGTAAAGTGCTGCTGCTGCCGCTGTTGCCCGTAGGGCTTGCCACACATATTAGCTCAGCTTCTGGGAAATGATGGGATTGATGATCCTCCTCTGGAAAACCTTTCATCACAGAGATTCACATCAGGTTGTATTTTAAAGCAGGCTGAAAAAGAAAGCCATTAGCCTTTCTTAACTCTTAATTCAGTATCCAAATAGCTTCTGATTTATTGATTAATTAATTTTATATCTTTTTCTTTTTCAAGCTGAACACTGAATAGCTTAGCAGCGGCCTTCCATCCTCTCTGCCTTGTTGCCAGAGGATTTTCCTCCTTTCTCTTCAGCCTCACTGTGATCTGTGCAAACAGCTACTAACTGAAGGAGAGCTTATTAGAAGGGGAATTACCCATGTCTGAGCTTTTAAATTCTGAAAATGAGAGGATTGTTTTGTCTGGAAAAGGCACACGTTTGTATGCTCTGGCTATGAAATAATGCCTGTTACTTTTTATTAAAATAACCAGGGAGGTTAAGGAAACCATAAAAGAAAAAGTTTGATCACAATCCTACAATTCTCAAAGCCATGTCCTTTTCTATACAGCTTTATTAAAGAAGTAGATCTGATTTAGTGTGAAAGGATAACAAGGTTTGTCCAACCTCTCTCTGCTTCATTATGGGCTCTAGGTTGTATATTTCAACCGTATTTGGATAGAGAATGCAAATTTTAATAGGCATATGACTTTGTATACTGAGTTTTTAAAATAAGACTAAAAGTACAAAATAATGTACAGAACTAGATTCTGAATAGGTGAATTATATTCATACAGCAAGAAGTGTTTTATTAGGGATGGGCAAGAAACTAAGAGGTGTTAGAAAGCTCCATTTTAAATGAGGGAATTTAGTGTGAGTTTGTGTGTGTGAATCTTTGCACTTGTGTTTTGATTAAGAAGAATCAGCTAACATTGAATTGTTGGAGAATTACCCTTGTTTCTCCAGCCTTTCTGTGTAACTGAGAGCTGATGTGAGTCAAATAGAGAAAATAGCTGGTATCATGATTAGGAATACTTGTTTTTCAGATGATCCCCTCAGGACTTCTTTTAGCCCTTACACCAGAAACTGAGTTGTCCCCTCTCCATAAGTTTGTTAATGATAGGATTCTCAACCCTCAAGGCTTAGGATGGTTCAGGTCCTACAGTTCTTTCTTCCCCTCTATGTGTTGTTAGCTTTTTCTGACTTTTTGGGAGACTCGGCCTCATTTAAAACAATGTTCCTTTGAGTAAATACAATCTGAATTCTTAACAGGTGACTTACAAATGATCTTGTGGAATATATTTTCTTGATTTAAGAATTACCTCTGCTGAATTGCCTTTTAGTAATGGGTCTCCAAAAGCTCTATCAATCTAATTTATGGGTGTATATTAATATGCTGTTAGAGAAACTGGCTACCCAGTTACTGAAATAAGCAGTCTAGAGGTAAGAAATGAGAAACTTTATCCAGTCTTGTGTTTGGCAGCAAGACACTCTAGGTCTGTTTTTATGCTATTGCTGCCACTTTCTTTTCTTTTTTCCTCATCATTTCTTTCTTTGTCCCATAGCACCAAGCAATAGTTTTACCTACTTTCACTCTAACACTTCCTGGGCTTATGTACAGTGGGATCAGAAAGGGAAGTCAGCCTAACAGAGGGCAATGGAGTTTGGAGGCTTGAACTCTCAGCAAAAGAGATCAAATGGAACTAATTTTAGAAGAATTGGTCTTAGGGTAGTTAAATAGAGAGCAATATAAATAAATGGATATGCTAATAATACACTATTCCTCTTTGTTTTCATTTATTTTGCCTCAGTATTTTTTTTTCCTTCAGGAAATATCCACAACATCCATTGATATCTGAACTAGAAAATATGCAGGAGTTCTTTACATCCTACCTCTCATTAATGGAGATAGAGAATCATACGATTTTGGGGAAAAGTAGCTAAATGTTATTTTTAGACTAAAAGAAAATAAAACAATGAGTGCTATCAAGATTATGTTAAAGAGAAACTTCTTATGCCTCTGGGAAATACATTATTACAAACCATTTGGGAAGCCATTTAGCAATATGCACCTAGAGGCCTAAAATATTTGTGTCTTTTGACCCAGGAATTCTATTTCCTGATAATTTACTGTAAGGAATTAATCATAAATATAGAAAAGCCTTCATAGGCGGTGGAGTTTATCACAATACTAATTTATAATGAAAAAAATGGGAAACAATCTTAATGTCCAACTGTAAGGAAATGGGCAAGGAAACCCCAGTCAACCAGTTGTTATGTAGCCATTGAGAATGTTTACTAGGAGTATAAAATAACATGAAAGATGCTTTTGATATAGTGTTCAGTGGTGAAAAAGGTAATGTAGAGTATTCCCTATTCAATATGATTACAAATTGGTAAGATATACCTATGCTTGGAAAAAATTAAGCATATTAAAATATAGGCAGTGATTTATGTTTGGATGATGAAACTGTGATTTTTGTTTTATAGCAGTTTCAAAATTTTCTGTAATGATTATGTACTATTTAGATAGTGGGAAGAAAGAATGAAATCCTTCTACCTTCCCACTAAAAGTATTACTTTCCTTACAGCTTTAAACAGCAGTCGTAAAAGTCAGTCTGCAAGCTTTGGAATAAGACTTGCAAGAGAATATTGTGCAGCATGGATTCTCTACCAGAAGAATTTTTTGTGAGGTAAGGGATGGGTTGACAAAAAACCAACTGCAATTGTTGCATTTTGAAGACATAACATTGGTCTTTTTCACATAACTTTGGGAAGCTAGTGTGAATGAGATACCCTTATGTTTCAAGACAATTTAGCAATTTTGATTAGTGGGAGATGTAAACTGGGTAAAATCTAATTTTAGAAAATTTCTCTAAGGACCACACCCTGGCTAAATAGCTAAGAATTGAAAGATGTACCATAGTTTGCTACACCTGGGCCATTCTAAACAAAGTAATGTTTTATTTATCATTTAACAAGCACTTACATAGGCTTACCTTTTGCCAGGCATTGTTTTAAATGCATTTACAAACATTAACTTATATAAACTTCATAACAACTCAGTGAGGTGGGTACTATTATTATTCCCATTTTATAGAAGGTAACCTAAGCGCAACACAGAAGACTCTACTGAGTGGTTCAACTGGGCCTAGGCTAAATGTCAATCTGTCCCCTCAAATTAGGGAAAGTTCAGCCTGCTTGTACCTCTCCCATATAATACTAAAGAGCAGGTTAGTATTGGAGATCTCCTTGCCACCTTTCACTGTCTCATATAATAAGCAATGTGTTGTTTTACAAGTATTTACTTACCTCCATGGTACTTAGGGAATAAAGACTAAGACAAAATGTATGTACTGAGAGAGAATTATAATATAGTAGGAAGATATATAAAAAGTTATTTTATCTTTAGGCAAAATGAATGCATAAGCGTTATAGTAGAAATACTGTGGCTATATATAGAAAGGAACAATAATTATTGAGTGGGGTTCAGTGGGTTTCCACAAGGTGACATTTGAACTGAACTTAAAAGGATAAAGGTGGCTTTTGATGGGTGTAGAAACAGAGCAGATGGGAGGTCATTTGGCTGAGGAAACAGCAATAAAAAGTATTTAAGATAAATTCTTGGGGAGGATTTTGACTCCTGGTAAGGAGTTTAGCTTTATTTTGTGCAGAGCCATTGACATTTGAAGAAGAGAAATGAAATTTTACACTGTATTTTAGGAAGACTACCTTTGTTGATAGTGGGAAGGATGACAAGATATGACAATTGTAATAGCTCAGGAAGTAGTTAATGAAGGCTTGTATGATAGGAATAGTAAATAGTAAGAGAGGAAGGGTTTATAGAACTAGAATCAACAGAATTCTTTGACTACTTAAATATGAGAAAAAGGGGCAAAAGAGTAGTAGAGTTGGTTTGAAAATTTCTAATGACCGGAAGGAAATATGTAACATTAGCTAATATGAAGATCACAAAAGGAGACAGGTTTAATGTGTGTTGAGAAAGTAAGAGAGCACAGATAATGAGTTCAGCTTTGGACATGAGCCAGACTGAGGTGTCACTAAGATATTCTTATGGAGATTGTCGAGTAGGTGGAAGGAAATGTGTAGCTGTAGCATCAAAGAATGATTAAGTCTGCAGAAATAGATTTGTGAATCATTAGAATGGGGTGCTATTTGAGTTCATGGAAGTTTGCTCATTTATTTGTTTTTATATTTATTCATTCAATAACTATTTGAGTGCCTACTTTATGTCAGATATTGGGCTAGAGACTTGAAGGTAAGGTAGTTCAATAAGAAGGACCTGAATCCTATCTGGGAGTGTTTACTCATGGGCATAAATAAGATTGATTTAAGTAGAAAATGTACTAAGAAAAAAGAGGGCTAAAAATGGAACATTACTGTATACTATATATATCCAATATTTCAGGTATATTGTTATACCAAAATTTCAGCTTCTCCCAGCAGACGAAGAAAGTACACAGGTGGTAAATGTAGCAGAATAGCAAAAGAAAAATACTAGTCTTGCACTTAGTTTTAGCTTTGCTTCTTTCTAGTGTATGACCTCTCTGGACATTAATTTACCCATCTACAGAATAAAGTAGCTGCCATATATGACCACTGATGTACCTTCCTGTTCTAATACATGGGGAGCATGGTTTGATAGTGTTAATGTAAGCAGTTCTATATTAAATATTATTAAAATAATAGATGAATAAGGTGAATGAAAGGAAGAGAGATAGCCAGTGGTACAAACTGAGAAGTGGACAGCTGGAGGGGCTATGAGAAGAACCAATAGCAGCAAAGGATGTGGAGGTTTTCAAGGAGGGGTGGAGTATATGATGGATAATGTTAAGTAATGCAAAAAAGCTAGGTAGAATGAAGAGCTAAGACAAAGCTATTGTAGTAGCAAATACGATTTCATTAGCAACTTTTACTAGAGCAATTTCAGTGTTGGGGAGGCAGTACAGATGAGTTAAGTTTTCATATCAAAATTTGTTATGGAACCTATGGAAAATATAGAAGCTCATGTTCCACACATTTGATTAAGAAGCTCTGAAGTAGAGTTTGGACATCTGGATGTTGCCAAAGCTTCACAGGTGATTTTTTTTCTTTTTTTTTTTTTTTTTTTGTGGTACGCGGGCCTCTCACTGTTGTGGCCTCTCCCGTTGCGGAGCACAGGCTCCGGATGCGCAGGCTCAGCAGCCATGGCTCACAGGCCCAGCCGCTCCGCGGCATATGGGATCCTCCCAGACCGGGGCACGAACCCGTATCCCCTGCATCGGCAGGCGGACTCTCAACCACTGCGCCACCAGGGAGGCCCATCACAGGTGATTTTAATATGCATCTGGGACTGAGAACTACTGGGTTAAGGAGTGAATTATCATGAAATGGAGTTAGCAAGTAGAGTATCCATTTTGAGTACCTTTTGTACTCTTAAACATGGAGAGGCTTCAGAATACTGCTGCAGTATTTTTCATTCCTTGATAACACAGTTCCTTGTGTTCCTTTTTGGAGTGGGGCTTAGAAGTGTAGGAAAAAACAGTTAACAGGTTTCTCTTTACCATGACATTTTAAAGAGCACTGAGACTCATACTGTGAAATATTGTTTGTGTGTATAAATCATCTTTTGTTGAAACTTTCACTGTGTGGACAATACTGTATTGTTTATCTGTCTCAGTTTCCCCTGACACAATCTGCACATAGTAAATGATAAATGACTGTCTGTCAAATGAGTACATAAATATGAAGTAAAATAGGATAATATCTACAAAGTACAGTTCTGAATAAGTCAATCAATTGACATAAGTTTCTCACCTCAGTTTTATCTCTGCTAGTGTATAGGATTAAGAAAATTATATAAATCATATATGACCCTATGTTATGGTTCTTATATTATGAATCCTGTGTCATGGTGCTGTATATAGGCAAAAGCAATTTTATAAATAAATTTTTCAATTCAGTAAATAATACTGCATATGTTCACATTTCAAGCCCATGTCAAAAGTAAAACTTGTCATTATTCCTTTTTATAAAAATACTTAATTTCTAAATACGATATTCTGCCTCAATTTAAAAAGCCATTTTGAAAAACTGGACAATTGCAATGCCAGGAAACTGAAAAAAAAAAAAAAGATCTTTGTAAGATAGATCCTTTCCAGACCTCAATTATTTTCATAAACACACACACACACACACACACACACGTACACACACAAATCAAAACATCAATCTTTTCAACCTTTTTTTTCTTTACATTGAGAAACAGTGCTATAAAGTTATTTTTTCCCATTATTTTGGTCTATTGTGTGTTTGTTAAAGATGAAAAAATTTTTACATCAGCTTAGTATTCTCTCTGGCACTATCCAGTAAGGACATGGCATAATTTCTTTTCTTTAACTTGAGTTCCTAAAGAGATATGGCATCTACCGCTATTACCAGTCTTTGGTACATATTGTTTACACTTCTGAAACTTTCAGGCAAAAATTCACATGTCAGATTCTTTACTATTACAATTTAATTGTGTTCTTTGTAAGGAGATGCTCTGAATATAATGCTTTTTCATTTAAAATAGGGATCTTCCTGTGGAGGAGCAGGCTAAGGAGGAAACCAAGAATAAGGTAGAAAAATCAACTGATCAACTGGTAAGAGACAATGTAGTCAGTTAACTAATGCTGTATGAGAATAGAATGCTAAATCTAATCAATTTAATTATCTGCTAAAAATTTTCCTACCTTAGTGGTCATCACTAAATCTTTCTTTGATAATTGATATTTGTGTCTCAAAGTTATCATTCCAAACACCAATCCTAACTGTAAGTTAAAATTAGTAAATAATTGAATTGACTTGCCCAGAAACATCCCACAATCAACTGTAAGAAATCTCTTATTTGTCTTTTAAAAGCAAAATTCAAACAAAATGAATACTGTACACATAGAGATAAAACATACACAGAGAATTTTATTTAGTAAGACATTTCATTGAGTTGTTTCTGAAGTTAATTCTTTTCCTGTTTTTATCATCTTTACTGTCAGAACCTCCAGTTCTAAATGAATAACTGAATTATACACTAATATAAAGCTTTTATTGCCAGTGACTATATACTTTATGGTAGATTAAAAAATACAGAGGGCTTCCCTGGTGGCGCAGTGGTTGGCAGTCCGCCTGCCAATGCGTGGGACACGGGTTAGTGCCCCGGTCCGGGAAGATCCCACATGCCGCGGGGCGGCTGGGCCCGTGAGCCATGGCCGCTGAGCCTGCGCTTCTGGAGCCTGTGCTCCGCAACGGGAGAGGCCGCAACAGTGAGAGGCCCGCATACCGAAAAAAGAAAAATACAGACACATGTTTCTGAATATCACATGTATTTATGTTTAGTGAAGGATGGATGAGAGGTATTTGTTAGGTTCTTGTTAGTGTAATTTTTACTTTCCACATAGTTTTATATAATGATTGATGTCCATTTGTTAATAAAGGTTATCCAGTAACTTAGAAGGAGAAAAATACATAAACGTAAAATAACCATAGTATTCACCTGCATGAGGTTATCACTGTAAAAAATTTTGCAGATGAAATACAATATGTTCAGTATGTACACTTGGACCAGGGGGATTGGATCCAGAAAAGCCATTTCTAGATACAGATTTCGGAATTCAGAGGGAAAGGAGGTGGAAACTTTAACCTGAATTTGGCTTAGATGCTAAATCTATTTTGCAAAAATGGATTGAGCATCAAATATTTTGACAACTAACTTAAAAATTAAAATCGTATTTATAATAAGATTATTTAACAAACATGAAGCGTATAGTAGTTCCTGTTGAAAAAATTTTATTCATGCCATAATCTTACTTGTGTATCAATTTGGTAATTAGTGTTGGATGATTCTGCAATGACTTTTGATTACAGAATTGACCTTTAGTTTGAAATATATGCACTATTGACAATGGTCATTCTTTTTTTTTTAAAACGTCTTTATTGGAGTATAATTACTTTACTATGGTGTGTTAGTTTCTGCTTTATAACAAAGTGAATCAGCTATACGTATACATATATCCCCATATCCCCTCCCTCTTGTGTCTCCATCCCATCTTCCCTATCCCCCCCCCAAGGTGGTCAGAAAGCACCGAGCTGATCTCCCTGTGCTATGCAGCTGCTTCCCACTAGCTATATCTTTTACATTTGGTAGTGTATATGTGTCCATGTCACTCTCTCACTTTGTCACAGCTTACCCTTCCCCCTCCCGGTGTCCTCAAGTCCATTATCTACGTCTGTATCTTTATGCCTGTCCTGCCCCTAGGGCCTTCAGAACCTTTTTTTTTTTTCTTTTAGATTCCATATATATGTGTTAGCATACGGTATTTGTTTTTCTCTTTCTGACTTACTTCACTCTGTATGACAGTCTCTAGGTCCATCCACCTCACTACAAATAACTCAGTTTCATTTCTTTTTATGGCTGAGTAATATTGCATTGTATATATGTGCCACATCTTCTTTATCCATTCATCTGTTGATGGACACTTAGGTTGTTTCCATCTCCTGGCTATTGTAAATAGAGCTGCAATGAACATTTTGGTACATGACTCTTTTTGAATTATGGTTTTCTCAGGGTATATGCCCAGTAGTGGGATTGCTGGGTTGTATGGTAGTTCTATTTTTAGTTTTCTAAGGAAACTCCATACTGTTCTCCATAGTGGCTGTATCAGTTTACATTCCCACCAACAGTATGACAATGGTCATTCTTCATAAAGGATTGTTTGGTTATTTTTTAGAAGCTTTTTTTTTTTTAACTTTTTGAAAAATTTCAAACCTACAGAAAAGTTGCAAGACTAGTACAATGAACACTTATATACTCTTTACTGAGATTTAGCAAACTGTTAACATTTCCTACATTTTTGGATGTAAATATAATGAAGTACCGTAAAATGTAAGATGTGTTTGTTGGGTGTTGTTGGGAATGAAGGAATCTCAATTTAAGACTCAAAACCAGAAGTGGAGAGGAGGAGGAAGAGGAAGAGTAGTAGTCCTGCTGTGGACCTTATTGGTTCCTAGTTACTTTCCTGGGTAGTTCCAGGTCTGTTAGAAACCAGGCAGTGACAGTTACCACACACCAGTGACTATTTTGCATTTTCAGTGACTCTACATGGCCTCTGCAGTAATAACCTGTCTGTTCTCATATACAGAGGTCAGTGGCTACATATTCATATTCCCAAAGTTTCAGCAGGGTGTAAGGACTGTGGTATCTTGTTAAGGTTTGAAGGAAGGCCATCATCCATCTGTTCCAGGATCTTTATTCATTTCTGTTGCCTGTTCGTTGCTCACAATTAATGTTAATAGAAAATCCAGCAAGACTTGACTATATAGCTATCAGTTAACCATTAACTACAGCTTTATTAAGTCTGTAGGATCAGTTCCTGAAGTCCCGATTATTACTATTTATTTGGCTCTGATTGAATTGAGATTATACGTAGAATCATTATATTATACTAATTTATTTATAATTTAAAGTATTATAACTTTATTTTCAAATTGCCGTGTTTAGTAGCTCAAGCATTAGTCACATAACGTAAAAAGCACCGTTGGATATAGTTTTCATATTATTTTGTAGAATAATCTATTTAATATTTTAAACTTAGCATTTTTTTATGCCTTAAATGGACCAATTCAGTACATGTTGTGTTTTTCTCAAGGGCAACCATTTTTAAAGGCTTAACTCACATTTAAGCCTAAAATCATTAATGTTTTACATCCCACCACCATAAAAAAAAGACATAATTATTCCCATCTTAGAATCTATGCTTTGTTTATAACTTTTAAATTCATTTATGATGGGCTTCCTTAGATTAAAGCTTCTTGAGTTTTAGTCTTAAACTTTCAGCTATGTTGTAAGTTCCTTGAGAGCAGAGAGAATGTCTTATTCTTATTGTAGTCTGTCAGAGTGATCTACATATAGCATGTAAAGGAACTTTAAAAAAATACTTTAGCTGGTTTTAATATTAGAGTAAATTAGAACATGTATAATTGTATAATTTTTAATAATGTCTTCTAGGACAAACAGGAAAAGAACATACCTACTGATCTTGTCCCTGTTAACCTGTTATTAGAAGTGAAGAAGTTATTGAATGCAATTAATACTCTACCAAAAGGTGTGGTTCCTCACGTCAAGAAGTTCTTACAAGAAGATTTTTCCTTCCAAACTATGCAGGTAAGATCATAATTTGATATTTGGGGCAGAAGTGTAGGTCTGTGTATATGATACACTGTGTTCCTTTACTCTCACACTACTGCTATACTCACAGCACTTCTGACACTAGATGTGTGGGTTTAGTCCCACAACAGTCAATTCTCCAACGTTACCTGGGTGTCCTACAAATCAATTCAATTCTGACACTGTCTACCTGGAGTTAGCATCTGATTCCACAAGTTAAGGGCCCATTCCAAGACTGCTCCCACTTCAGATGCCAATCACCAGTCCTAGGTTGCCCCAGTACTTCTGACTGACTGGCTATACATTGGGGTTCCCATGACCCCTCATGAGTGCAGTAATTTTCCAGAACAGCTCACGGAACTCAGGGCAACACGTTGACCCGTTTATTACATGATAAATGATATGATTGATAAAGGGTACAGCTGAACAATCACAGGAAGATATACATAGGGCAAGGGAAGTTCTCAAGTGCAGGAGCTTCTCTTCTTTTGGAGTTGGGGTACACCACTCTCCTGGCATGTGCATGTGCAAACTGGAAGTTTTCCAAAGCTCATACTTTTAGAATTTTTATGGAGATTTCATCACGTAGGCATGATTAATTATTCAGTTTCCAGCCTCTCTTCCCTCTTTGGGGTATGGTGCTGAAATTTCCAAGCTTCTAACCATGGTTTGGTCTTTCTGGTGACCAAGCCTCCATCCAGAAGCCCACTGAGACTCAGCTCATTAGAACAAAAGACTCTCCTATCACCCAGGAAATTCCAAGGGTTTTAGGAGCTCTGTGTCTGGAACCAGAGTCAAAGACCAAATATTGGCAGGAACTGGGGACAGATCAATATATGTATTTCTTATTATATATGTATTTCCTATTATTTTACAATGACTCTTCTTTTTTCTTTTCTTTTCTTTCTTTCACTCTTTCTTTCTTTTTTCCCTCCCTCCCTCCCTTCCTTCCTTCCTTTTCCTTCCTTCCTTCTCCTTCCTTCCTTCCTTCCTTCCTTTTTTCCTTTCTTTCCTTTCTTTCTTTCCTTTCTTTCTTTACCATAACAGTGCCACTAAGGTCCTGACATCTCCATCTTATATCTTGTGAAGGGCTTTGGTTTCAGCTTTGACTCTAGACTTTTATTAATTAAATAAAGCTGATGCTAGCCTTTCAAGGATAATGATAGGAATGTGGGTTAGTAGCTTATAAGCTGTTGACTATAAGGTCTAGTGTTTATTCTAATTCTAATAACTCACAACATGCCACTCTGGGAGAGGAAACTGCTTTCAGTTTTCCTAATTTGTAAAATACTGACAGATTTTTCAAAAATGTAAAATATAAAGAAAAATAATAAGACCTGGATTTTTTAATGAGATAAATATTTTAGAGAATATATTGTCAATTTGCATCTTAGAAATAGTTTTTCTAGATAATAAGTTGTGAAACTTTCAACACAAGATGGATATCAGTTTGTAAATTAATGGAATTGCCCAAAGTTAAAGAAAATGATCTTCTCTTCTTTGTGACAGTTAATTGGGGGGTGGAGACAGAACACCATAGGTGTCCTGAAAAGGCCACATTTACCTTTTCTGTGAAAGAATATATCATTAATTATTTCTATGAAACAAATTAATACTATTATGATTAAAAATTTTAAAAACTCTAAAAATATCCAAAGACTTTATATACAGCTCTAATCTTAAGTGAGGTAATTTACCACAAGCATGAATTCTGGTTTGAAATTGATGAAATAATGCCACTATTTCCCTCTTATCTTTTGGAAATCACCCAGAAACCACAGTAGGAAATAGAAATCAGTAGCCTTTATATATATAAACAATACCAGTTAGAAGGTAAAAATGAAAGAAAAATATTTTTAATAGTAACAGAAAAGATAAAATACCCAGGAAAACACTTAAGAAATATACAAGATATAAACTAGTGTTTCTCAGTTTTTCCTAAGCCACTTACGTGAGCCTATCTGACCCCCATACTAGTCCTAAAGAATCAAAATCTCTGGGGAGAGGTCTGGGAATCTGCATTTTAGCAAGTACCCCCACACACTGAATTTTTTACACTAAGTTTAGAAATCAGTACTTTATATTAAAACAATAAATAAAAATTTCTAAAACTATTAAAGGTAAGATACGAAGATCTGAATGGGAAGCAATACATGTAGGAAGACACAATGTGATAGAGAAGTCAATTTTCCTGAAATTAAAATTCACAAATATCATATAATTCCAATAAAAATAACAAAAGGGTTTTCTTTGTTGTTTTTTGTTTGTTTGTTTGTTTTTGTTTTTGTTACTAAAAGCTAGTTCTAAAGGGAAATTAAGGGAAGAATAGCCAGGAAAATTACAAAAGAGAAGTGTGGGAGAGAAGGGCTGGGAATTTGCCCACTTTGATATTAAAACTTACTATGGGGACTTCCCTGGTGGAGCAGTGGTTAAGAATCCACCTGCCAATGCAGGGGACACGGATTTGAGCCCTGGTTCGGGAAGATCCCACATGACACGGAGCAACTAAGCCCGTGCGCCACAACTACTGAGCCTGTGCTCTAGAGCCCATGAGCCATGACTACTGAGCCCGCATGCTGCAACTACTGAAGCCTGCATGCCTAGAGCCCATGCTCCTCAACAAGAGAAGCCACCGTAATGAGAAGCCCATGAAGCGCAACGAAGAGTAGCCCCCGCTCACCACAACTAGAGAAAGCCTGTGTGCAGCTATGAAGACCCAATGCAGCCAAAAATAAATAAATTAAATAAATAAATTTTAAAAAAACTTACTATGAAGCTCTAATAATTAAAAGATTGTGTTACTTGCTCTTGACTCTACAGACAAGTGTAGAAAATACAAGAGAAATTCCAGTAGTAGACCCAAATACATTCAGAAATGTTATGTGTAATAACAAAAGTTGGTAATACTAAAGGGGAAGTGGACCAATCAGCAATTCCAGTGGAAGATTTTTTTTTTTTTTTTTTTTTTTTTTTTTTGCGGTACACGGGCCTCTCACTGTTGTGGCCTCTCCCATCGCGGAGCACAGGCTCCGGATGCGCAGGCTCAGCGGCCGTGGCTCACGGTCCTAGCTGCTCCGCGGCATGTGGAATCTTCCCGGACCGGGGCACGAACCCGTGTCCCCATCAGCAGGTGGACTGTCAACCACTGCGCCACCAGGGAAGCCTCGGGAAGCCCCCCAGTGGAAGATTTTAACATAGCTATCTTAACAAGTAATAGAACATGAACACAAAATTAGTAGAGCTGTAGCAAACTTGATGTAATTGACTTATATATGTGTAACAGTGACAAAATGTATATTCTTTTTAAATTTTATTTATTTATTTTGGCTGTGTTGGGTCTTCGTTTCTGTGCATGGGCTTTCTCTAGTTGCGGCGAGCGGGAGCCACTCTTCATCGTGGTGCGCAGTCCTCTCACTGTCGCGGCCTCTCTTGTTGTGGAGCACAAGCTCCAGACGCGCAGGCTCAGTAGTTGTGGCTCACGGGCCTAGTTGCTCCGCGGCATGTGGGATCTTCCCAGACCAGGGCTCGAACCCGTGTCCCCTCCATTGGCAGGCAGATTCTCAACCACTGCGCCACCAGGGAAGCCCTATATTCTTTTTAAATGCATATAACATTTACAAAAATTGACCATATACTAAGCAAATCTCATCAAATTTCAAAACATCAGAACATGCAGAGCATATTCTCTAACAGCTGTACAATTAATTCAGAAATTAGTTACAGATAGATAAACTAGAAAACCATTGTTCCTAAGTTAAGATATATACATCTAATCTAGTTAAACCAGCGATCAAAGAAGAAAGCACACTGGACATTAGATAAATTTTGGAACTGAATGAAAAACATATATCAGAATTTGTGTTATTAGATAAAAGCTGTGCTGCAAGGATTATTTATAGCTTGAAATGCATATAATAGAAAAAGAAGCAAGGTTGAATATCAGTCATCTAAACATAAAATTCAAGAGGCTAAGGAAAGAACAGCAAATTAAAAACAGTCAAAAAAAGAATAAAGATAGCTAAAACTAATAAAATAGAATAAAACAAACTAGAAAAGGTCATTAAAACCAAAACTTGATTTTTTGAAAAGACCAATAAAATTGATAAATGCCTGGTAAGAATGTTCAAAAAAAAAGAAGGCAAAAAGAACCAAAATCATGAATGAACGTAAAAACATCAGTACAAATTCCATAGTTATCTATTTTGCCTGAAGGGGATTAAGAGGTGCAAACCTACAGCTATAAGATAAATAAGTCAAGCGGATATAATATATACCTAGGGAACATAGTAATATTATAAAAAGTTCATATAATGATGGATGTTAACTGGTCTTATTGCAGTGATCATTTCATGATGATGTCATAAGAAAAATGTCAAATCACTATGTTGTACACCTTGAAATATAATATGTTAATTATAACTCAATAAAATTATTTTTAAATTCCATAGTCATCTAAAGGATAATACAGAATTCTGCTACTTGCAATGGCTGCCTGGGTTGGTTTAGAGCAACCTTCTTTTGAGAAGAACTAGGAAAACAGGACAGAATCTTTTGCTTATTTGTGCTTTTCTTGCAGATCACTTAATTCAACTAGGGACTGAGATGACTCCAAGCTTTACTTCTGTTCTGGGAAGAAGAGTCTATTTGTGGTTTACCCTTTGTAGCAGATACTGTCAGTGCCCTGCCCATACCCTTTGACCCCTTGAACTCTATCATTTCAGTATACTCTGGACAGTTTCCAGTTTTCAGTATCTACATCTCTATGCTTCAGGCCTTTCTTCTTTTTTTTTTTTTTCTGGAACTGCAGAAGGCTGTAATTCTCATGGCAGTTTAGAGATCCCAAGGAATTAATACTCCCCCCTTACCTCAGAAAGCACTCAGTCAATAAACCTTGGGAGTTATTATATAAATATCCCAGTTCTCTCTCCCCTTAAGTTGGATAATACTGAGGCTTGAATTTTTCAGTGTTTTTCTGTTGTATTAACCCTAGTCATCCACTGTGCGTAACTAGCTTAATAACACACCTGTTAATTTAAAACCTGCTTTCTCTTCCCTGATACCCTTCTCCACTCCACTACCATTGTTCTCTGCACCTCTCAGATAAACTACTTGCATTCAAATCCTTGTGTTAGGGTCTGCTTCCAACTGGAACCAAAACAGACACTTTGACTCTAAGGGTAAATTTCTTCAGGGTCCCAACCAAAAGAATAAGGTGTTTACCAGGGCCCCTCTTCCTTGATAGGTCATACACTCCAATTTTCCCTCTAGCTCTGCAGCTTTGTGGAAAGCTCTGTCTAGCATTTCAGCCTCTCAGCCATAACTGAATACAGCAATTGCCTTAAGGAGATAAGTGGCTCCAAAAGTCAGTCTGCTGTCTCTGGGCCTTCCTCCTCTATTGCATGTTGGCCCCAGAGATTTTCAGTGCCTTGGTAGCTTTCCAAACAAAAAAAGGGGTTTTTTTTGTATTTTATCCAGCTTTTTTAGTTCTCGTTGAGAATATTGCTCTGAAACTACCTAAACTGGCAAAGTTAACTACCTAAACTGTTTGGCAAACACTTCAGTGTTATATTTTATATACCTATCCAAATTCAAGAGATATTGTTGAGTATATGGTTGGATACATGAGTCTGGAATTCAGGTGATAGTTCTGAGCTCGAAATATAAATTTGGAAAACTGTCAGTGTGTAGATGCTATTTAAAAAGATGACAGTGGATTACTTTATCTAGGGAATGTGTGTTGATAGAGAAGAGGTTCATTAAATAGAGTGTTATGGAGACTGAAGTAAAATATCTAGTTAGGCTAGGAGAAAAACAGGGAAGTATTGTATACTGGAAACCAAGTTAAGAAAGTGTAGATTAAATTTCCCACATAGATAATACATCATTAAACAACTAATGTAATTTAAGCCAAGCATTTGTGGGTACAAGGCATTGGGGAATGGATACAAAGATAAGACATAGTTAATTCCTTTCATTTCATCTATGTAAATAAACTGTGGTACATAATAAATCATATATTAGCTTGGTTCCAATTAGATGACAGCATAAGATGGTTTGCCTTGGTGTTGGTATTTTTAAAGCCAGCATTCCTATTTACCAGAGATTCAGGGCTGGAATGAAGATTTTTAGCCATGTTAGAGAATAGAAGCTATGAGAATGAAGTGGGATTATGACTTTCCTCTGAAGTAGGAGTGGACATTGCCAACCCTTCAGCAGGCATAGGAATGCTTTTTAGTATCTTGAGGAAGTAGTTACAAAGATGATTTGTCGAACTACTTAAAAACAAACAAATATGAGAACAATTTTATCTAGGTCATGTGGATTTTTTTAAAAAATCATCTTTATTCTCCAGATTTTCTACAATGAGCATGTATTATTTGTATAATAAAAATAAATGTTGATATTTGCTCTAACTTAAGGAAATTTTCAACCAAATTATTTTCCACAGAGAGAAGTTGCAGCCAACAGCCAAAATGGGGAGGAAATTGTTCCTGCTTTGACTTTACGTTTCTTAATAACACAACTGGAAGCAGCACTTAGGAACATTCAAGCTACTAATTATACTGTAAGTGTTTTCTTTTTGCATGTTTGAAATAATGGACTTGGACAACATTTTTTCAATGAGAGAACAGTCAGTGTATGCTTATTTTAAGGTGTAGGCCAATTTGTATTTTCCTCATTTACCTCTAGAGAAAGGTATACATAGATTGATTTCTTTCACATGTCTTGTACTTTCTCATGACTGCTTCTCTTTAATGAGCCGATTCTAGTTTCCTTTCCTACCATAACATTGTTCATCTTAAATAGAGAAACTTGAACTAGTAAAAATGGGCTTTCCCAATTAGAAATGGAGAGTCATGAACTTTAAAAACTACTCCTTCCTTTCCCCCTAATTGATAATCAGCTCCTCTTTTTACTGATATTTCTGTTTTTTTAATTGAAGTATAGTTGATTTACAATTTTGTGTTAATTTCTGCTGTACAGCAAAGTGATTCAGTTATACATATATATACGTTCTTTTTTATATTCTTTTCCATTACGGTTTATCTCAGGATATTGAATATGGTTCTTTGTGCTATACAGTAGGACCTTGTTGTTTATCCATTCTATATGTAATTCTGCTGATATTTCTGTATTTGTAAAAATTGGAACTTCTGTCATCTATTATTGAGTAATCATGTGAGATAAAATTGACAAGACATATGTTCAAGGTCAAATGATACTTTAGAAATAGAGAAAAATCTGAGGAAAAGTAAACATTGCATCAAAAATAAGAACCAATAGTAAGGACATAAAAGGAAAAATCAGTCCTTTGAATAATTTGGATCAGTAAAATAAGCTAAGTTTTGCACACATGTAGAAGATGGATTAGAGTTGTCTTCAAGAATGGACTACCCAGGCATCAAACAAAGTAGCCTAAGACACCACATCCCATATTATAATAGTATACAAAGAGATGGAAAAATCATCCTTTTTTAGGATTCTCAGGACAGGTTCTAACAGGTATATGTACCACCCTAAAGGAATTCTAGATGGAGTTAAAAGAGGGAACAAAGAAAAGTAGTTCACATCAACATGTAATCCCAAGAACTTCTGGGATGCTGCAGACCTGCTATTTCTCCCAGTGACCAGGTTGCTAAGCAGTGAAATAAATCACTATAAACTCAGCATTAACAGATGCTGATTGCTTAGCCTTCTCTACTTAGGCATTACTTCAAAGATGAGTTTTACACTAAGAATGGAAAAGTTTCCTCTGTTGTTGGCACTTGTGAGCAGAATCAGAATTGTCACAATCAGAGCAGCCTACTGCTATATCCAAATGTCTCTCTCTGTTCCTCAAGGCCACCGAGGAGAGGCCAGGCAACCTTTTAGGAAGTGGCAGTAGGGTGGGGGTGGGGGACAGCTGCCAGTAACATCTCTATATCCATTTAGTTCCAGTACCTGGGATACTCTCTGTTAATTGGGGGAAGGTAGGAAGGAAAGGGCAGGGCCTTTAGGTTAGAAATGTACCATTTGCATCTTTAAATTCTTTACATTCTATATCTAATGATAGCATTACCACAATTCTGCATCTTATCTTGTTCTCAAATGCTCTTTTTGTTTAGAATTATATGAGACAAGGACTTCCTTGTAGTTTAAATGAAGCTAGTTTTTTAGAAGTTACAAAATAATAGTTCACACCTATTAGTGTTTGCTATAAAGCAGACACTGTTCTAAGCACTTTGTAAGGATTAGCTTATTTAGTCTTCACAAGCAACCCATCTCGTTATTCCCATTTTACAGATTAGAAACTAGGGCATGGAGGTTAACTAATTTGCTTAATTCATCAAGTAGTAAGTAGTGGAGTCAAGATACAAACCCATGTAGTGTTGGCTTCAGAGCCTCTGCAGAGATAGGGAGTTTAAGATGGAAACCAATTAGATGTTACAGGGGAGTTTGTTTATAAACTCACTTGGCCCATTGATAATAAACATACGTGTGTATTTCCACTGAAATTAGTTTGAAGCTAAACTCCTAACCCCAGCCAGTTATAAATATATACTGTTGGCCATCATACTTTTAGTCAGTATAGAGCTTATGAAACAAATGAACAATATTTTTCTCCATAGACATTTAACTTTTTATTTTGAGATAATTTTAGATGCAGAGAAGCTGCAAAAATACAACTTTGTACAATACAAAAGTACAGAGAGGTCCTGGTGTACCCTTCAGGCAGTTTCCCTCAATAGTTACATCTACATAACAATATATCATCAAAACCAGGAAGTTGACATTGGTACAGTGGGTGTTGTGTCAGGGGTCTCCAACCCCTATGTTCAGAAGGACTCATGAAACTCAGTATAGAGTTGTACTCATGCAGAGATTTATTGCAATTATATAGTAAAGATACACACCCAGACTATAATGGTCAAAACGTAATGTAGGCAGAGTCTAGAGGAATCCATCTTCAGGCTTCCTTATGTTTTCTCCCTTCCGTGAGGGGTTACACAGAGTACATTCCTTCCTTCCCTCCTTCGCAACAAAAATGCAGGTGGGGGGGGTGGTGTGTGTGTGTGTGTGTGGGGGTGTTATTTAGTTAGTTAGGTATATTTCTGCCCAGGGAGGTCCATTAGAGAATCAGTGCTCAAGATTTTTATTGGGGGTTGGTCATGTAGGCACCCTCTGCCTAACATGTATCAAAAGTTCCCAGAAGAAACTTCCTGGTGTTCAGCATAAATCACATAGTTGGCACAAACAGTCTAGGAACAGTGAGACACCCCTATCAGAGAACAGTGGGAATACTCTTGAAATCCAGATTTACAGATGCCAGCCGAGGGTCAGCCTTGCAAGCAGACCTTTCTAAAGATAGCATTCTCAGGTCAGCTGTGATAAATTTTTTATGCACAGGTGTGTATAGTTCTGTCCCATTTTATCGTAAGTGTATATGTTTGTAACCACTACTGGAATCAGGATAAAAGAACTATTTCATCACCATGAAAATCTCTTATGCTACCCCTTTATAGTCACATGCACCCTTTACCCTCCTCACTCTCCCTAACCCCTAATCTATTCTCCATCTCTAATTTGACATAGACCATTTTCAAATGAAGGAAATATTTGTGTTTTAATTTTTCATTAAATAAGTGATAAGCTTTATGTTCATACTGTTATAACAAAACCCACATGTGGACAATAAAAGACTTTGATTTAAGAGATCATTGTATTTTTTAAGCTGGATGGTAGTATTTGTTATTATCTAAAGTGTTCCTATACAAAAATATCATGAGAGAAAGAGAATTTTTTGGAAAGTTTTAGTATAACAAATCTTGATGGCATTTGCTTTCATTTTCTTTGATCAAACTCTGATGTTTTATTTTGAGATTATTGACTGTCTTCTGGGGCAAACTATTAAATACATCTAAAATGAATTCTCTGTAGTGATTATTAGATGATTGACAATATAATGATAATTTAAACTATTTTTAATAGTTATTAAATAGGCCTAGGATATTTAATTAAGCTTTCTACACTAAAAAGTAGCATAGTCTAAATAATCAACTAAAGTATATTTTATCTTTTTAGGCACATCAGATTAATATTGGTTATTATTTGACATTACTATTTTTGTATGGAGTAGCAGTCACTGAAAGAGGAAAGAAAGAGGTATGTAGCATGTGTTATTTGCACATTATAAATCTCTTCACATACACTGACTTCATTTTAACAAATTAAAGTGTTGATTTTTGACATTCTCTAAAAATTGAAACCACTCTGACTTTTCTGTTGTATATTGAAAATGTAAAGTAATTATGCTAGAGACTATATTGTGAAACTAAAAATATTGGTAGGGGAAACTTAATGTTAGCTTATAACTTTATTTTATTTATCTTTGAAATACTTATCACTTATATAAAACAGAAAATTGTTTAGCTTCTTTCACTTATATAATAAATTTTAATCCCTTTTTTAGTATAGTTTAATCTCTCTGGTCTTTATCTTACCCTCTTTGTAAAATATGAATTTTACCTCAAATCCTTTATCAAATAAAGTGAAGTGCAAAAGTAAAAATCTAGGAGGTAAGTAGGTGATTTCTAAGGGTGCTTACAAATTTAAATTCTCTTTTTCTTATTTTTAATGATTTCTCAATTGCAGCCTTGATATCTCTTTTCCTTTTTGTATTCCTAAATTTGTACTCTCTACTTGGTTTCATAAATAAATAAATCTGACTTGTTAATTAGGTGAAGTAGAATTTATAAGCACCAAACTGAAAACATTTCCACTTTAAATAATTTCACATAATGCTAATTATTTAGTGTGATGTGCTAGAGAATATTTTAAAATGAGGCCATGCAGCATTTTTTTTTCCCAGGGAGACCAGGGCTACTGTGCCTGTTTTAATAATGATAACTAAAACATTTATTAGAACTGATTCTGTAGTTTACTTCTAAACCCATATTGCTTATGATCAAGGTGGTCATTCCTCAAAAGAGACTATATGTCTGGTCAAAAAGTCACTTATTTCCTATTTGAAAAACTAGGAAGATTTGTGCTCTAATTAGAATGAAAAGTTAGGAAGAATTATAAAGAACTATGTTCCCATAGTCATCAGAAGAGCCCTTATTTTGGCTAGTAATATTTGTCAGTTTTAGATATAAAGGTTGTTGTTTTAATATTCACTTTGAAACACTGGTTAAAGATCTTTAGTTCTTTTGTAAATAACTAAAGCACTGAGTACATTATTTATGGGATTATATACAGAGATGTATTAGAGATATGAATAAATGACTGGATCAATATTAAAGCTGCCCTAACTTCTCCAGTTTGGGAAATAACTGTTTATTGTAAAAGGAAAAAAATGATTTTTACATCAGCCAAACCTAGCTTTATGTTGCTACAGGATTGTATAGAAGCTGAGAATAAATTTCTGGTGATGAAGATGGTGATCCAAGAAAATGAAATTTGTGAAAACTTTATGTCTTTAGTTTATTTTGGACGTGGTTTACTTCGATGTGCTCAGAAGAGGTAAGGATTTTAATTAATGGGTAGATCTTGCCTATCAACTTCTGGCATTATGTAATGGGAATAAAGTTTGTACAATATACCAGGGATTGTGACATTTGTGCTCTACTGATTCTTTTCTCCATCACTGATTCTATAGATAATTTCTTTAATGTACTTGAGAATATTAAGTATCAAACTTAACAGGCCATGGCAATGAAAGGTGGTATAGCATAGGCATTAGGAGCATAGGCTTTGGAGTCTGATAGGCCTGGGTTCAAATACATTTTCTACCACTCATCTAATATATGACTCTAGGAAATTTAATGTTGCTAAGCCTTATCTTTGGAACTAATAATAGTGCCCACCTCATAAAGTGATTAACAGTGCCCAGGACACAAAAATGCTATTCTTAATAGATAATTAATGGTTGTAGTTATTAATGTTATCACCACTTGGAATAGGTATTTAAGTTATAAATGAGCTTATAACTCATTGAAAGGGTCCAAATTCTGAGTCCGGAAGTATTGGGTATTACACACTTAGTGAAATTGTACAGGAGAATGTTTATAGACCATCTGTTCACTTCCCATATGTAGATCCCTAGCCATTTGTAGCCATTCATTTTATTTGCTAAACATTTATCCTATTTTAGAGACTGCTTTAGGTGTTGGGGATAAAATGGTTTACAAAATAGATAGTTCCTGTCCTCGTGTAACTGACAGTATAGTGAACGTTATAGACCTTAATCAAATAATCAGTTATATAAATAATCAATTATGAAATGTGATAAAGTGCTATGAAGGAAAATATAATGAAAAATTAGTCTTTATTGGAACCCCAATGTCTTCCTGGGATTCAGAAGTCTCCTTGAGGAAATAATGTTTGGCTGGGATCTGAAGGGTGAATTAGGCAAAATTTACTTATGCAAATCCTTATGAAGGATTACTGCTGGGCCCAACCATTGAATGCCTAAAAGCATCACTTATATGGTAGTTCCTTGATTCTTTGTAAGGTTGATCTTCTATCCTCTGGAATGCCTGGTTTTTACTGTCCAGAAGATGTCCCACTTCCTGTTTGTTAGCATGATGTCATCAATGTAGTTGGCCAGTGTGATGTTTTGCAGAATGTCAGGATGATCAGAATCCCCTTAGTCTATATTGTGGAGAGAATTAACATAGCTCTAAGACAAGACAGAGAATCTGTACTGCTGTCCTTTCCTCAGATATGTGAACTACTCTTTATTTTCCATACTGATGGGCATTGGGAAGAAATCAATTTCCCAAATAATTGACACTAGAAAGCCCAGTCACCTGGCAGCATCATTTACTTTCATCCCTGGCCTATAGAGAACAGCCACCACTGAGCTGCTCAAAGACACTGATGTTCTTCTCACTCTGTATTTCTTATTACATTAATGGATGGAATGTCTTCTGGGCCTTTCTGGGGAACATTGTCTAGTGATGGATTCTATGGTCTTATGCAGTAAGTCCATTCTAACATCTTTACCTCCCTGAGCTTTCTTTAATACTCTGCCAAGAAATTTTCAACATTTCCACCTCAATTACTAGAGGCCATTGTGGTTTCCAAGCTTCAAGTAGCCTTCTCAGCAGCATGTTAGGACTGGCTTCAGGTGTCCTTGCTAGGAAAGTAAATGCTGAATTATGGAAGAGTTGCCCCATATCAATATATATTTCCCTATCAAGGTATATATTTGACCATTGGTTCAGCACTCTTAAGATCCACTCCCAGACATGTTCCTGCCAGTACATAGTAGTCAAGTTCTCCAGTGCTTATGGTGAATAAGCTTTTTCTTCCTCTGTTTTCCCACTTGGGCTTTGCTTATACTTGATCCTAGATTTTTTTTGTCTGTAGGCAATGAGTAGATATAAGAGGATTTTGAGAAGGAAGAGTATCATCTTTTGAGACATGTACCTCAGATCATATTTTTGCATGGTCTACTTGTTCCCTATTAGAGTCCTGATAGTACAGTAGTTCTGTTGAGGCTATGCTTTTGGTTTTTGCTGTTGTTCTACTCTTGTGATTAAATACTGGGCCTCATCTTCAGCATGGTCTGCCTTTATGTTTAGAGTTGGTCAAGGTTTTTGAAATGTTACCAAAGCGGCCTTTCAACTTTCACAGAGTATCCTTAGTTGATTAGTAGTAGTCCTGTTGAGGCTGTGTATTTGGTTTCTTTTGCAGTTTGTTCCACTTTGTGATTAAATCTGGGCCTGATTTTCAGCACAGTTTATCTTTATGTCTGTAGGAGTTGAGGGTCTCTTTAAATGGTGCCCTCAGAGGCCTCTGTCTTTCATTGTGTCCGGAGACAATAGTTGGCTGACCTGTGCCATTTTCTTTCTTCAAGCCTTCCAAGACAGTAAAAAAAAAAGCTAACCAACTCTACAGTCCCTTTAATTATCATGGCCCCCATAATGCTCAAGCTTGAGCTACTATATAATCTATTGCCTCCCCTTCCACATGTATTTCATCCCAATCTACCACAGGTGAGAGTCCTAGTGTTTGTATTTCTATAGCATGCCAGAGGTTATCACCATCCTACTTACCACACACACACACACACAAAAAAGAGTTGCTTGTTGTCTAATTGGTAAACTGTCTACTTACAGAGTCCTGTTCAAACTAACCCTATTTTAAAATGCCTTGCAGATATAATGCAGGACTGCTAGAATTTCATAAAAGCTTACAAGAAACAGGAGATACAGATGATCATTGGTTTGACATAGATCCTATGGAAGATGAAGATTTACCTACAACTTTTAAAGTAAGAAATTATTTAAGAATAACGTTTCATCTGTGGCTAATCAGAATCATCTTTGATAAACTGCAGTTTATGTTAACTATGTCATTCTACAGCAAACACATTCTTTTGTTGGGCATTAGCTTTTTGTATGAGAAACAACCTTGATTCCATTATCTAGTGCAGAATGTTAGTATGATTCAACAAGTAGAGAGAAATGAGGTAGATGTGTTAGCATTTCCAAATAACAAGATTAAAAGCTGTACTAGTTCAGTACTTCACATGGCTACAGCTAAATGTAATAGTTAACTTCTTTTTTCTAACTATATTTACCATTATTTTGCTGTGGATTTAAATTTTAAAAGTACTAAATGCTTACATCAAAAAACTTGAAAAATATAAAAATACCAACGATAAAAGTAAAATTCATCCATATATTTCTTCAAATGGAGAAACCATTGTTAGTATTTTCATTTATATCTTTCCATACACACATGTATAAACACTCTTTACCTTTTATTTTCAGTAAATTGGTGTGATGTTATACACATTGATTTATAGTATGAAAATATATATTATTGTGAATTTCCCAGCAAGTAGATCATTATATAGTATAATTTTTTCATAGTCCATCTTAAACTGTGCTTTTAATTTGCTTAACCAATTCCCTGCTATTGAAGATTTAGTTTATCCTAAACATTCTAGTTTTTCACTATTATGGAAAGTGATCTTTTTGTATTTCTCACATCATTCCCTTAGTATAAATTTCTAAAGGTGGAATTGTGAAGTGTTTATACACTTATACAGTTATTCATGTACGTTTCCACATTTCCTCCCAGAAAGTGTGTAACCAGTTTATATTCTTAAGACAGACTATGAGAGTTTCCATTTCCCCACACCCTCTGGATATTTTTTACCTTTTGGGTAATTTTTACTCATCTGATAAGCCATGTTGGTCACTTTTTATTTGTTTAATATGAAAATAGCTACACTCGGCTTCTTTTGGTTAGCGTTTGAATGACATACCTTCTTCCAAACTTTTACTTTAAACCTTTCTGGATCCTTATATTTTAGCTGACTTTAAGGCCAAATGCATTCCTCAAAATAAAGAGGGATGTTTAATAAAAATAAAAAATTCAGTTTTCTAGGAAGCTATAACAACTCAAAGTTTGTATATACCTAATAATACAGCCTCAAAATACCTGGGACAAAAACTGGTAGAACTAGGCCTCCTGTGCCGGCGGGCCGGCCGGGCGGATGGGCGGGCGCGCGGCGGGCGCGGGGGACGCGGCGGGGGGGCACGCCGGGGGCGGGGGGAGTTACAGTTCCGGTTCTTTGTGCGCTGCAGCAGCGGCTCCGGGAAAGATGGCGGCCCGAGCGGGTTTCCAGTCTGTGGCTCAGAGCGGCGGCGCCGGAGCCTCAGGAGGGTGGGGCGCGGTGGCTGCCCTGGGTCCGGGCGGGACTCTGGGGCCTCTGGTGCGAATGGGCCCGGCGCCGGGTCAAGGGCTGTACCGCTCCCCAATGCCCGGAGTGGCCTATCTGAGACCAGGTATGCTACCAGGCAACCGAATGACACCTCAGGGACCTTCCATGGGACCCCCTGGCTATGGGGGGAACCCTTCAGTCCGACCTGGCCTGGCCCAGTCAGTGATGGACCAGTCCCGCAAGAGACCTGCGCCTCAGCAGATCCAGCAGGTCCAGCAGCAGGCGGTCCAAAATCGGAACCACAATGCAAAGAAAAAGAAGATGGCTGACAAAATTCTACCTCAAAGGATTCGTGAACTGGTACCAGAATCCCAGGCCTATATGGATCTCTTGGCTTTTGAAAGGAAACTGGACCAGACTATCATGAGGAAACGGCTAGATATCCAGGAGGCCGTGAAACGTCCCATCAAGCAAAAACGGAAGCTGCGAATTTTCATTTCTAACACTTTCAATCCGGCTAAGTCAGATGGGGAAGGGACGGGGGCTTCCTGGGAGCTTCGGATAGAAGGACGGCTCCTGAAGGATTCAGCCTTGTCCAAATATGCCACCAAACAAAAGAGGAAGTTCTCTTCTTTTTTTAAGTCCTTGGTGATCGAACTGGACAAAGACCTGTATGGGCCAGATAACCATCTGGTGGAATGGCACAGGACCGCCACTACCCAGGAGACAGATGGCTTCCAGGTGAAGCGGCCAGGAGACGTGAATGTACGGTGTACTGTCCTGCTGATGCTGGATTACCAGCCTCCTCAGTTTAAATTAGACCCTCGTCTGGCTCGGCTGCTGGGCATCCACACCCAGACCCGTCCAGTGATCATTAAAGCACTGTGGCAATATATTAAGACGCATAAGCTCCAGGATCCACATGAGCGGGAGTTTGTCATCTGTGACAAGTACCTCCAGCAGATCTTTGAGTCTCAACGTTTGAAGTTTTCAGAGATCCCCCAACGGCTCCACGCCTTGCTTATGCCACCAGAGCCCATCATCATTAATTATGTCATCAGTGTTGACCCGAATGATCAGAAAAAGACAGCTTGTTATGACATTGATGTGGAAGTGGATGATACCTTGAAGACCCAGATGAATTCTTTTCTGCTGTCTACTGCCAGCCAGCAGGAGATTGCTACTCTAGACAACAAGATCCATGAGACCATAGAAACTATCAATCAGCTGAAGACCCAGCGAGAGTCCATGCTGAGCTTTGCCAGAGACCCTCAGGGTTTCATCAATGACTGGCTTCAGTCCCAGTGCCGGGACCTCAAGACCATGACTGATGTGGTGGGTAACCCAGAGGAAGAGCGCCGAGCTGAGTTCTACTTCCAGCCTTGGGCACAGGAGGCCGTGTGCCGATACTTCTACTCCAAGGTGCAGCAGAGACGACAAGAATTAGAGCAAGCCCGTTGGTTCTAGGACAACACCAGGATGAAGAGGGTCTCACTTGATACCTGTTACCCTCTTCTCCCACCCCATCCCTTCCTACGCCCAGCTTCCCTTTGCCCCACAAAGTTCCCATGTGCCTGTACCCTCCTCTGGTCTGCATAGGACCTCTAGATAGTATTAGAGAGAGAACCCGTAGTGGTAATCAGTGCATTGAATGGATTGGGCCTAAGGCCAAGTGGTCTTCAAGGGGACCAGCTACACTGATCCTGCCCTTCAGAGACCCAGGAGTTGGGAGCTTTAGCCCCTTCTCTGAGACTCAGGCCTGGGGGTACTCTATAAGCTAGTTGATCTTGGCTTTCCTGATAACAGAATCCAGTTTCCTTCCCTCCCTCCACAGGTTTGGAGCAAACTGTCCCTTTACTTGTTGCCCTCTAGCACTAAAGGAATCCTGGTTCTTGGGCTCCACTGAGCCCCAGGTCAGTCTGCAGCCCTCTGGATTGGCCTGCTGTCTCAGTGCTTCACTTACTCCCTCATAGGGGGTCCACATCATTATTGGAGTTTGTTCTCTTAGTATTGCTCCCTCTCACCACACTGCCTGTAGCTGCTTTTTAGGATTCCCTCCTATTTGTCCTAACCCAGGGCATTTGAGTGGGGGAATCTTGCCTTTCCCTGTCAGAACCCCAAGGGCCCTCACCTAGGGTACTGTCATTGCCAGCAGAGGCTGTTCCTTCCTGCTGTTGCTTGGAGGTGTGACTCATTCATTCATTCCACCCTGCCTCCCCCATCCTTTCATGGAGAAACAGGCCTAAAATCAAACGGGTAAAAGCCCTGGGCCATCCCTGTCTTTCTGTCCCTTGTCTTCCCGTCCCTTGTCTTCCCAGTTGACACCCACTGGTGACTTCTAGGGCACTGAGGAGTGAAAGCGCCTAGGGCTGGAGAATAGCTCTGAGTTGGGTTTGTGACTCTTCCCTCTCCCTGCCTCACAGGACTGTGACTCCCCAGCCCCTGCCCTCAAAGCTTCAGACCCCTCAGGTAGCAGCAGGACCTTGTGATCTTGGCCCCTTGCAACTGAGATGGTTTTGCATCTTTCCAGGAGAGCCTCAAATTCTTCTTCCAGGTTGTATCATCCCTGAGTTAGCATATCCCAGGCTCGCAGACTCAACACAGCAGGGTGGGAGACACCTAGGCACAGAGGGGGAATCCCATTCAGCATGGGCTCTAAACCAGCAGAACTGACAAAGCCCCTGCTTCCCCACCCCCTCCTCAGGCTTCTGCGAGCACGTCCCCCAGCCCTGTATCCCTGACTGTCCCACACTGGGGACAGCAGAACTTTCTCCCTGTCTTCCCCTTCCTGTCATTATCCCACTCCTCCCTTGAAAGGTTCTCCCCAGAGTGACACTGGACAGATAACCTCTGTCCCTGGGGCTGGAACCATGAGAAGGAAGCTCAGCACTCCTACACAGTGTCCCTGAAGATAACTTTTTATTAACTGAATTCTTATGTTTTTTTCATGGACCAAAATTTTTTTTGTACTGTCCCCTTATCGATGTCACCCAGTTTTAATAAAAGAATCTTCTGAAAAAAAAAAAAAAAACAAAACTGGTAGATCTAAAAGGAGAAATAGAAGACTTCCCAGTCAGAGTGGAATATTTTAGTGTACCTCTCTCAGTAATCAATAGAATAAGCAAGCAGTCTTTGGTGTTGGCCAGGATAATCATATGACTTTTAACTTTGACCTAATAAAGTAGTAATTTTATACATTTTTGAAAAATACTGAATTTCTGTGTTTACCTGGAGCAGCCCCTACCTGGTCTTGGTTGTTTTTCTTCTTTTCCTTCTCCTTTTAAAATATTTTTATTTCTTATCCAAACTTTCTTTTTTTATTTTATGCAAAGTAATACATGTATGCAGTTTGTCAAGTAATATTAAAAGACTTAAAAATGAACGGTCTGTGGTTTATCATCTCTAATTGTAGTTCCTGACTATGGGTAACTTCTTCCAACCCTCTAGGTATTTTCCTTTGATATTTACCTGTATTTTTATTATTTTTATTTTTTATTTTATTTATTTTTTTTTTGCGGTACACGGGCCTCTCACTGTTGTGGCCTCTCCCATTGTGGAGCACAGGCTCTGGACACGCAGGCTCAGCGGCCATGGCTCACGGGCCCAGCCACTCCGCGGCATGTGGGATCCTCCTGGACCGGGGCATGAACCCGTGTCCCCTGCATCGGCAGGCGGACTCTCAACCACTGCACCACCAGGGAAGCCCTTTACCTGTATTTTTATTTTTTTATTTTTTTTATTTTTTGGTGGTACGCGGGCCTCTCTCTGTTGTGGCCTCTCCCGTTGTGGAGCACAGGCTCCAGACGTGCAGGCTCATCAGCCATGGCTCATGGGCCCAGCCGCTCCGCAGCATGTGGGATCTTCCCGGACCGGGGCACGAACCCGTGTCCCCTGCATCGGCAGGCGGACTCTCAACCACTGCGCCACCAGGGAAGCCCTACCTGTATTTTTAAAAGCTATACTGCTATTTTAAAAATTTCTCCATCTTAGATATTATCTTTTGACTTCCCGCTGTGGAAGAGGAGGGTTTAGTAGCTTCCTTATACATCTCCTTCACATAACACACTTCACTTCCCCATCCTACTAATAGTTATAAGTTTTTATTAAATTGGCCTTAGGGCTTCCCTTTACTCTATTACTGGGAATACCCTCACCCCTTTCCTTTGTAGATCCTCTATTTCTTGGATCTCAAGTTTTCCTCTTTCTAGGTATAATCCCTTGTTTTGGTGGTACAACTCATCCAGCAGCTTCCTGGAAAAGGGTACTTGCTTGGGAGATAAATTTTTTGAGCTCTTTCAAGTCTCAAAATAATTTATTCTTTGTACACTTTACTTATATATTACCTGGGCATAAAATTGTAGGTTGAAAATCATTTTCCTTAAATTTTTAAAATTGTGTTTCTGTTATCTTCTAACTTCCAACAGTAGTATTTTTGAGAAATTTGATGTTCTGATTATCAATCTTTTGTTATAACCTTTTTTTTTCTGGGAATTTTTAGGATATTCTGTATATTCCTAGTGTTCTGAACTTATGTTTTTTGGTTCTGGGACATTTTCTTTTTTTATTTATTTGATGATTTCTTCTTCATTTTCTCTTTTCTTTTTGAAATGTCTTTTATTCACATACTTGACATCCTGGACTGAATTTCTGGTTTTCTTATTTCTTTGCTAATTTTTATTTTTTGTCTTTTCTTTTTTAAATATTTATTTATTTATTTGGCTGTGCCTGGTCTTCCACGGCATGTGGGATCTTTAGTTGCGGCATGTGGGATCTAGTTCCCAGACCAGGGATCAAACCAGGGCCCCCTGCATTGGGAGCATGGAGTCTTAACCACTGAACCACCATGGAAGTCCCTAATTTTTCGTCTTTTTGTTCTACTTTATAGGATATTTTCTTAACTTCATCTTTTTTTGCATAGAGCTAATATTCAGCCAGTATACACTAGTGCTATCATATTAGTTCCTTTTTTTTTTTTTTTTTTTTTTTTTTGCGGTACGCGGGCCTCTCACTGTTGTGGCCTCTCCCGTTGCGGAGCACAGGCTCCGGACGCGCAGGCTCAGCGGCCATGGCTCACGGGCCTAGCCACTCCATGGCATGTGGGATCTTCCCGGACCGGGGCACGAACCCATGTCCCCTGCATTGGCAGGTGGACTCAACCACTGTGCCACCAGGGAAGCCCCATATTAGTTCTTATAATGTTAAAATATTTCCATACTGCTTGGAAAATAGTGGCTGCTTCAAAAATAGTTGGGTAACCAGCCACCATTCCAGATGCCCTGGACTCTTCTCCAGCCCTCTCTCTCCATACTTCTTAAGTTAAAATCCAATAGCTAAAGGTTTAATGTCCAATAGAGCAGAGGGCTTCCATTATCGTGCTCTGGCTCTAGGCCAGCATGTTCTTAATCTGTTATAAGTGGTGCCTGTGCCTGTCAGCCCACCAAAAGTCCTACTTCCCAAACACTGTGATTAGTTTTTCTTTAAGAAAATTTAGAGGGCTGGCCTGTACCCCTTTATCTGGCACTGAGGAGTTTCAGGTGAGTACCACCAGAGGCCTGCACTGCCCCAGTTGCTCCTATCCTCATGTGTCTCCTTAGATGAACTCACCCTGTTGGGGGGAAGACTGTACTCCTAGAGTTGCTGGCACCCTAGCAGGGGAGTGTCCCTTCATATTGTTACTATTTTCAGCATTACCCTCGTTTCGATCCTTCTATTGAATTTTTGATTTCAATGATTATTTCAGCTATCATCTACCAAGAGTTTTCTTGTTGTTATGAATGTTACTTTTTTTCAAAAAAAATAATATCCTGTCCTTTTATCATGAATTTTAGAGGTAAATGTTAAAGGTAATGTTAGCTAGATCATGTAAGGCTTTATAAACCAAGTAAGGAGCTCAGACTGTATCTTGAGGGTCATGTGAAACCCCTCAAAACTTTTAAACAGTGGGGTGTTATCAAATTATAGTAAAATATGACTTACAGAATTTAGGACTTTGAAGAGTTTCTGTATTTACGGTAAAGGAGGAGTTCAGAAAGTAAAAAAAAATTAATAAAATAGTTACAAATTGTAGTTAGTGTTCTAAAGAAAAACAAGGGACTGGGACAGAGAAGATAGAGAACACACAGACATACACTTGTATACCTGCATATATCCATATTTGTCTATATGTATATATGCATAAATGTGTATGTGTATCTATGTGTAGTGGTTAGGAAAGGCCTATCTGGGAGATGATATTTTAAGTCGGAAGCAGAAGGTTGAGAATGGAACTAGCTCTGTAAAGAGTTGGATAAGAGCATTCTAGGTAAGCAGAATTGAATGTGGAAAGGCCCTCAGGCCTTGAAGGGCAAATTTGAGGAACTGAAAATATAAAATCATGAATTTTATAGTGAGTGAGGCTAGAGATGAATGTGAAGAGATGGACCAGAGATGGCTAGGTGTACTGGGTTCAGATTCTGCAGGTTCTGTAGGACCTTGCAGTCAGTCTTGGTAAGGGTTCTGGATTTTGTTTTAGGTAGTGGGAAGCCATTGAAGAGTTTTAAGCAAGGAACTGACAATGATCTTTCGGTTTTTTTTGCAGAGAGTGCTTTGAACACAGTAGGCAAGGAAGAGGTGGACCAGTTTAGGCAGTTGTTATAGTCAGTAATGTAGGTGAGACATAGCGTGGTAGCAATGGATAGAGAATTAGAAAAATTTGCAGCATATTCTGGGAGAAGACTCAACAGTACTTGCTAATATATTGCATGTAAAGGGTGATGGAATAATTATACAATGGATGACTTCAAGACTACTGGCTTGAACCTAAATAGATTGTGGTAGATGAAATTGATGTAAGTCCCATGAGGACTAAGTATTAACCTGCTAAGTTCACCGCTGTATCCTTAACATCCCTTAACATTCATAACAACCTGGCCCATAACAGGCACTCAGTAAATATTTATTGAATGAGTGAATATCAGTGACTGAGGCAGAAGATGAGGAGTAAGGAACAAGGAACAGATTTTGGTCGGAGACTCAACAGATCAATATTGAACTATTAAGTGTCAGATTTGTGAAACCACAGTAGTTATATACCTACTATGAGTCCTATCCCTTTGTTTTCAGCATCTCCACTTGACTATTGGTTATCCTCACAGGATATACTACTTTCATATTGATAGGTCCTTGAACGCTGCTTCTTTATTTCTCTCTTAATACTTAAAATTTTCTAGTCAACTTGGTCAAAACATTTTTATTTCTCATAAAATTCTGAATGCCATTAAACAAATGTTATGAATGATGACTTGATTTGTAAAATAGTCTGTAGAGGTTTATTTTATCATGTCTTATACCCTCAATATATATGGGTATGTCCCTCTAAGGGATAGCATTAAGGACCTGTTTAACTTAGACTTAATAACGTGTTTCACAAACCTTTAACTAGCATTTTAAAATATGGAAATTGCATTCCAAGTTGTAACTCTGAACACTGGAAACATACTTCTGTACCCTGCCTCTGCCCCTTCTGGCTGAGCAGCATGTTGCACCACTACAGTAGTTCCACTGCCAACATGGTGTCTTGGGGGCCAGTTCTAGCAAGGACTCTCTTGGGTTTCCAATGATTTGTGGTCTCTCTGTATTTATATCAGAGCAAGTAATTCTTGTTAGGAACATGCTAGGTGTTATGAGTTAGAATGAAGAGTAGACATACAGCTTTGAACATAGACTTTTGTCCTTTCTCCATGTTTGTATTCAATAAGAAGTGTAGTATTTCTTATTTAGGGCCTTTCTATGTATTGTTTACTTTGAATGAGGGAAATAGGTTCTATAACTATTTTAAAAAAATATATACAACACCTTCAAAAAAGGATATGAAATGGACATATAACTTAAGGTAAGATAAGTGTTGTAGTCTTTTTATTACTGATTCATGAGATTTATTTTTATTTTAAAAATTTAGGACCTTCTTAACAATTTCATCAAGACAACTGAGGGTAATATAATGAAGCAGACCATTTGCAGTTATCTAGATTGTGAGCGATCTTGTGAAGCTGACATTTTAAAGAACACCAATTATAAGGTACTATAATTACCAATTAACTGAGTATTTTAAAAATGTGATTATAAAGTTAAACTTAGATAAAAATTATTATATTATCATGCATCAAAATATTGTTTAATTTTTTTTTTTTTAGTTTCTTCTTTATAACAAAGTGAATCAGTCATACATATACATCTGTTCCCACATCCCTTCCCTCTTGCGTCTCCCTCCCTCCCACCCTCCCTATCCCACCCCTCCAGGCGGTCACAAAGCACCGAGCTGATCTCCCTGTGCTCTGCGGCTGCTTCCCACTATCTATCTACCTTACGTTTGGTAGTGTATATATGTCCATGCCTCTCTTTCGCTTTGTCACAGCTTACCCTTCCCCCTCCCCATATCCTCAAGTCCATCCTCAGTAGGTCTGTGTCTTTATTCCTGTTTTACCCCTAGGTTCTTCATGACATTTTTTTTCTTAAATTCCATATATATGTGTTAGCATACGGTATTTGTCTTTCTCTTTCTGACTTACTTCACTCTGTATGACAGACTCTAGGTCTATCCACCTCATTACAAATAGCTCAATTTTGTTTCTTTTTATGGCTGAGTAATATTCCATTGTATATATGTGCCACATCTTCTTTATCCATTTATCCGATGAGGGACACTTAGGTTGTTTCCATCTCCGGGCTATTGTGAATAGAGCTGCAATGAACATTTTGGTACATGTCTCTTTTTGAATTATGGTTTTCTCAGGGTATATGCCTAGTAGTGGGATTGCTGGGTCATATGGTAGTTCTATTTTTAGTTTTTTAAGAAACCTCCATACTGTTCTCCATAGTGGCTGTACCAATTCACATTCCCACCAGCAGTGCAAGAGGGTTCCCTTTTCTCCACACCCTCTCCAGCATTTATTGTTTCTAGATTTCTTGATGATGGCCATTCTGACTGGTGTGAGATGATATCTCATTGTAGTTTTGATTTGCATTTCTCTAATGATTAATGATGTTGAGCATTCTTTCATGTGTTTGTTGGCAGTCTGTATATCTTCTTTGGAGAAATGCCTATTTAAGTCTTCTGCCTATTTTTTTTTTTTTTTTTTTTTGCAGTAAGCATGTTTTATTTTATTTTATTTTATTTATTTTATTTATTTTTTATTTTATTAGTTTCTGCTTTATAACAAAGTGAATCAGTCATACATATACATCTGTTCCCACATCCCTTCCCTCATGCATCTCCCTCCCTCCCACCCTCCCCATCCCACCCCTCCAGGCAGTCACAAAGCACCGAGCTGATCTCCCTGTGCTATGCGGCTGCTTCCCACTATCTATCTACCTTACGTTTGGTAGTGTATATATGTCCATGCCTCTCTTTCGCTTTGTCACAGCTTACCCTTCCCCCTCTCCATATCCTCAAGTCCATTCTCAAGTAGGTCTGTGTCTTTATTCCCATTTTACCCCTAGGTTCTTCATGACATTTTTTTTAAGTTCCATATATATGTGTTAGCATACGGTATTTGTCTTTCTCTTTCTGACTTACTTCACTCTGTATGACAGACTCTAGGTCTATCCACCTCATTACAAATAGCTCAGTTTCATTTCTTTTTATGGCTGAGTAATATTCCATTGTATATATGTGCCACATCTTCTTTATCCATTCATCCGATGATGGACACTTAGGTTGTTTCCAGCTCCGGGCTATTGTGAATAGAGCTGCAATGAACATTTTGGTACCTGTCTCTTTTTGAATTATGGTTTTCTCAGGGTATATGCCTAGTAGTGGGATTGCTGAGTCATATGGTAGTTCTATTTTTAGTTTTTTAAGGAACCTCCATACTGTTCTCCATAGTGGCTGTACCAATTCACATTCCCACCAGCAGTGCAAGAGTGTTCCCTTTTCTCCACACCCTCGCCAGCATTTATTGTTTCTAGATTTCTTGATGATGGCCATTCTGACTGGTGTGAGATGATATCTCATTGTAGTTTTGATTTGCATTTCTCTAATGATTAATGATGTTGAGCATTCTTTCATGTGTTTGTTGGCAGTCTGTATATCTTCTTTGGAGAAATGTCTATTTAAGTCTTCTGCCCATTTTTGGATTGGGTTGTTTGTTTTTTTGCTATTGAGCTGCATGAGCTGTTCATAAATTTTGGAGATTAATCCTTTGTCAGTTGCTTCATTTGCAAATATTTTCTCCCATTCTGAGGGTTGTCTTTTGGTCTTGTTTATGGTTTCCTTTGCTGTGCAAAAGCTTTTAAGTTTCATTAGGTCCCATTTGTTTATCTTTGTTTTTATTTCCATTTCTCTAGGAGGTGGGTCAAAAAGGATCTTGCTGTGATTTATGTCATAGAGTGTTCTGCCTATGTTTTCCTCTAAGAGTTTGATAGTTTCTGGCCTTACATTAGGTCTTTAATCCATTTTGAGCTTATTTTTGTGTATGGTGTTAGGGAATGATCTAATCTCATACTTTTACATGTCCCTGTCCAGTTTTCCCAGCACCACTTATTGAAGATGCTGTCCTTTCTCCACTGTACATTCCTGCCTCCTTTATCAAAGATAAGTTGACCATATGTGCGTGGGTTTATCTCTGGGCTTTCTATCCTGTTCCATTGATCTATCTTTCTGTTTTTGTGCCAGTACCACACTGTCTTGACTACTGTAGCTTTGTAGTATAGTCTGAAGTCAGGGAGCCTGATTCCTCCAAAATATTGTTTAAAAAGCACTTAGTTTAATTACAGTGATAATGCAGTTGAGAAGTTGTTTGAATGTCTCAGAGCTTAGATTCATTGTGATCAGGAAATATTTATATCCTTTGAGTCAGTAAAAGAATGAATTGGCTTTGCTAGGGTTTTTGTAATATTCACAAGTTTCTGAAGTTATAATAAATATTCTTGTAATCATATAATGGAAAATATCTAAAATATTCTTTATAGTTAGAAATGTTACAGGTTGAGAATACTAGCATTTTACTAAGGAGAAAGGTTGTCACTCCTCAAGAATTAAGTTACTAAGTAAGGATCATTATTTCTTCTATGGGCCTTGGGTGGGACACACACACACATAACCAGCCTTGATTTGAAGAAATTCAACAATCAAAGTACTTGAAGTCTAGTTCTCCCTGGTTCTCTCAGAATAAGACTGTGGAAAATCACAAGATAGGCTGAGATGTGATCATCAGTGTAAATCTGACTACTTCTACAAGATTGGAAATCTGAGTTGAAAAGCATGATGCATAGAGCAAATGGCATAGATCGGAAGGAGGAGAAAGCCAAGATCTATACATTAGGGTAAGATGGGTATTGGGAAGTGTAGGCCTGGTGAAGTGCAGTGCTCGGGGAAGGTCAGGGTCAGTCCTGGTTTCGGTGACATGGTGATATGGCCCTGTGGTTTCCCAGGGAGGCATCAGGGTTCCAGCCAAATGGATAGCATGTAGCAGCAGGAAGTCTTGGCCACAAAATTTAGATTTTTGTCATCTAAGCAGTGTACCTATTTAAAGGAAGCAGGACTGTGGTTCCCAGGGAGGGCACACTAGGAAAGACAAGAAATCTATACCTTGGGATAATTCAGTAGCTCAGGAGCCATTTCTCACTAAGATAGCAATCTAAGGTCTGGTGATTGGTGACAAAGAAGTTTTGGGGAATAATGGTATGGAATTGGGGCTGAAAGAAAAGAGAAATGTAAAAGTTGAGGTGAAGTGGGGCAGACAACATGTTCATCTACAAAGATCACTCGCCAAGTTTCTGATATTTTGTTTTATACAGCATGTGGAAAATATTACATTAACTTACTCAACTTATTGCCTATTTTTTTGTCTTTAGTGATGTAAAAATGACTTGTATAGTTCTTTGATTACCAGTGATCTGTTGATAAATTTTCAATGCCATCTAAAGCTCATCTAGTTATAGAATAATTTAAAAAATGACTTAAGGTGGTATTTTCTATATCTACATGGATTGTTATTTCTTATCAGCAACTTTTATTCTTTTCCAGGGATATTTTCAGTTAATGTGCAGTAAAAGCTGTTGTGTTTACTTCCATAAAATTTGTTGGAAAAAGTTCAAGAATTTAAAATATCCAGGTGAAAATGATCAGGTATTATGTTTATTCTTCCTTAAAAACTTTACTACAGCATCTCCTCCTCTCCTCTTTCCTCTATTTTCCCTCTTTCCTCTTCATTTCTTCCTGATCACATCCTTCCTCCTCTTTTTTTCTCCCTTCATTTTTTTTTCCTATTCTCTCTGATGCTTTTCTCCTCACTATTTGTTCATCATCACCATTTATTAAACAGGTCTTTGTAGGAAATACTCTGCTAGTTGCTTTGCTTATTGATTTCTATTAATTTGTTCTCTGCCCTTTAGAAGTTTATACTCTTAAGAATAGAAATATTGTTACGTATATTCACATAAAGGACATAAATAGAATCACTTAATAAAAAAAAAGGACAACTATATAATTTTAAGGATAGTTTCTATTTTAAGGGTAGAGAACAGTGATAAATTTATAGTCTTCAAAACTATACTTGTAGAATTGGGAATTCCCTGGCAGTCCAGTGGTTAGGGCTTGGTACTTTCACTGCCGGGGCCAGCATTAGATCCCTGATCAGGGAACTAAGATCCCTCAAGCCATGCAGCACGGCCAAACAAACAAACAAAACAGCAAAAAACAAAACAAAACAAAACAACCCAAAATATATTTGTATTATTTATATTTGCTTAAAGTCATATAACTAAATTGAATTCTTTGCCTCTAAAATTAAAGTAGAAATTGAAAGCCCAGTTCTATATTAATTACTCTTTAATGAGGTAATGGCCATAAGTTGGGTCTATAATGTTTTGTTCTAGAGTGTTTACATTGTGCAAACAGCAGAAAACACTTATAAAGGAATTGTGGTGGAATAGAAAGAGCACTGTATATGAAGTTGAGAGTTCTGAGTTCAAGTCCAGATTGAGCCACTTACTAGTTTTCTTTGCACTAGGCTGAAACTCATTTTTCTAAGCCATAGAGTGAGGATAGTAAATACCTACTTTATAAGTTTATGAGGATTAACAGGTAAAACAGATAAACTTGCATTGTACATTGTAAAAATCATTATATAAAGCATTATTCTTCATTTTTTAAGCAGGGTGTAAATGCTTTTCACTTTCTTTGATTATTAGGGCAATCCATTTTGCTCAACTTTAGAAAGAGATGTAAAAGAAAACTAAGTAACTTAACCAGAGGAAATAACAAGGTCAGAATCAGAAAAAGGACTCAAATTCGTTTTCCCTGGAATCCTCATATATCAGTATTCAGTATTCCTTTTTGCACTTACTTAATTAGTATATTTTACTTGAAGTTGCTTTTATTGGGGGCAGCAAATACATTTTAGTTTGTAATATAACTATTTGAAGATTTTGAAGTAGAAATGATGAGAGAGAAAAGTGTAGTCATAATTTTAAATAGGAAATCCATTGGTATAAGAAATGGACTATCTTTGAACAGCTAACTCTCAAATGTTTATTCACATCTTTTTTACTGTCTAGCAACATCTGCCTCTAACTTTATTTAAATATAATCAGTCTTGCACATCAGCGGTTTTTTTCTATTTATATTGTTTGTATTATTTTTTCTATTGATAACTTATTGTTTTTTTTTTTCTATTGATAACTTTAGAGTTTTAGTGGGAAAAAGTGTTTGAAGGAAGGATGTACAGGTGACATGGTAAGGATGCTGCAATGTGAGGTACCTGGAATTGTCAAAATTTTGGTGAGTATCTTTCTCTTATTTTTTTGCTTTCCTTCACTGGAATGATGTTTTTGACTTCAAACAGATTTGGGAATTGTAGTGATAGTATTCTAGCTATATTCTCTTTGATGGGACTAAGCTCTCTAACCTTTTTATTGCATTGATTTCTCCAAAGTAGTATTTAAGTGGTACTTAAGAATAAGAAAATTTTAAAAATAAAGACACACACACATACACACACAGAAACAGAAACACACAAAGCAGGCCATGGCTGTAGCAATGAGGAAAGTCATTATCATGAACAAAGGATGATAATCTAATTCTGTTCCACCTATGGTTAAAAATAATATTAGATTTTCTGAACCCTTTTTTAGTCTCTAAGCATCTTCCTATAAAAATATCTATAGAACATCTCATAGAGTTGCTGTTACATAAAATGCACTTAAATGGTATCCATTTTATTTTTTTAATTAATGAAATATCTTGTTGAATTTTCAGTTAATTAGTAAACAGACCAAAATTATAAATAGGAATATATATATATTTTAATGTTTAGTATGGTCGTCTTGTATTTTAGATTTGACATTTAAATCCTATAGTGATATAAAGTAGAACTAGTTTTTAAGACCAACTCTAGTTATTTGATTAAGATTGTTTATAGCTTGTTTCTTCTGTTTTATTTGTTTTATATTCACTATAGCTTCGTTCTCATTGTTTTCTTTCAAATATTAAGGCTAAAAAGTAACATTAAAGAATTTTGAAAATTGAACTACTTTAGGGCTATTTTTTTTTTCATCACTTGCAGTTTGAAGTTGTGAGAAAGGATGAATATATAACCATTGAAAATTTAGGAGCAAGGTAAGCTTGAAATTAAATATTCTACTTTTTTTTGAGCATGTATGTATTTTTCAGTAGCTTCTTTCTTCTGTTTTCTGTTACTTTCTGGAGCTCCATTAAACTTAAAGACAGTATCAGTTGTGTGAAAAAATTGTATTTAATTGATATTTGTCTACCCCTTTGCCCCCCACTTTGTAGACTTTTAAATTCTAAAGCAGGAAAGTAGAAATGTGAATACTTTCCCCTTAAGTATGAAAAGAATCCTTCCCTGAAAACCAAATGTATTTTTCTTAAAGTTATTTAAATTAGATTATGATATAAAAACTTTCTCCTAGCTTTCAAAACTCATTCAAGCCTCCAGGCTTGTCTGACAGTTAGAATCATCCTGTTTCTTAGATGAGAAAGCTGTATTGCAGAGGAATATATAATATAAGTTGGAATTCATAGAGGTGTAGACTGTTGCTATTGAAATTAGAAATTTCAACATAAAACTTTTCCTAAACCATTGATTCTCTTTTCTTCTGTTTAAAATGTCTACCATTTTTTAATCTACCAGGGTTATTACATTGATATCTAAGTTTTCCCTATGAGCTAATGAAACCCAAATCTTTATCTCTGCTGTAGATCTCACTCTTAAAAATCTAGGTCTGTCTACCTGCATGCTAAAGATTTCCATTTTTAGTTTTCAAAAAGATCTATAGTTCAGTATGCCCACAACTAGACTCACAATATTTCTTCCCAGTTACAGTTGCTCTGTAACTTTTTTTAGGTCCAATCAATTCAACTTCTTAAATATATTGTACATGCCTCCTTACTTCTGTCCCTGTGCTTCCACTAAGCTAAAGTTATTTCTTTGATTTTTTTTTAACATCTTTATTGGAGCATAATTGCTTTACAGTGTTGTTAGTTGCTACTGTATAACAAAGTGAATCAGCTATATGTATACATATATCCCCATATCTCCTCCTTCTTTTATTTGGAATTCTGAAACAGCTTCTAAACCCATCTTTTTGTTTCCAGTCTTACCTTTCTTCAGTCTGACTGTTCAAGTCTATTGAACAGTCTGTTCAGCCATCAAAATCACTTTTCTAAAAAAAAATGGAAATATTTCACTTCTCTGCTTGAAAATCTTTCAGAGGCTTCTCATTGCTCTCAGTTAAGTTCAGGCTCGTTAGCTTGGCTCTTTAGTCACCTTGGTCCCTGCTGTACTCACTAGTGTCATCTCTTGTCATTCTTTTTTTTACTATATATACACCAACTATACTGAGCTTCTTTTAGTTCTTAAGTGTGCCATCTGTTTTACCTCTAGGACTTCCCTAGAATATGCCACTCCTTTGGCTTTGCCTGGCTAAAACTTCCAGAAAGTCATTTTTACTTTGCATTAGGTGTTTCAATCACATATTCCCTTCACTTCTCCTATTAAAACATTTACTAAGTTCTGTTACACTTTCTAGGCTCTCTTCTCCATTTGACTATAGCCTCCTTGAGGGCAAGAACTTTAACTTGCTTACTGCTATATTCCCAGTACATAACCTAATGCCTGGCATATAGCTGGTACCCAATAAATACATGACAGATGTAGAGATTCTAACTTCCATTATTCTACAATTAGTATGTTACTTTTGTTTGACAGGCGAATTAACTTATTTGGAGATGAACCTGTTTTCCTTGGATGGTGGTTCCAGTCTCAATTCAGAACTTCAGCCTTTAGCTGAGCTACTTTGAGTCTGTTCCACACATATGGTCCAGCACTCAGTCAGAGATGTGGCCAGAAAAAATTGGGGGAATCTCTTCTCTGACTTTCCTTTCTGGGATTTCCCCCACACTCTTCAGCAGCCATGGTTCCATGGCTTCAATTTTCTGGTTCCTTCAGCCAAGGAGACCTTTGTTTTCTACCATGGTATACTTAGCCTCAGGCTCAAAGCTCTAAAATTGGTGAACTTAATTTCATACATTCCTCTTCTCTTCTCCTCGAGCATATACCCCCTACAGCAGAGTTGGTTTGTTTCTCTGCTCTCTGTGCCTTCAAGTAGTTGCTTTTTGTAATTTGCCTAAGTTTTATAGTTATTTTCTGTGGGAAAACCCTCTGATAATTGGACCTTATTACCAAAAGTGGAAGAGCTACCTCATGAGGTTTTGTGAATGAATGACAAAAAAGTTTGGTTGTTTTTTTAACATTAAAATGCTTTATTGTTATTAAAATATGCATAAATAAAAGCTCACAAAATATAAATGCAGAGTTTAAAAACGAATTATGAAGCAGACAGTCTTGTGGCTCCAGCCATATAGAATTTTATCAGCACCCCAGAAGCACTCACTGTTCTCCTCTCCCCCAGCTCATCCTCTTCTAGGTAACTGTTATCCTGACCTTCACAGTAATCATCTCCTTGCTTTCTTGATAAATGTACTAATTATAAATGCATTTCAAAACACTGAATTTTTTTATAGGTCAGTTTTTCAGGCTATAGCTCATGTACAGTAAAGTTCACTTTTTAAAAATATACATTTTAAATGATTTTATTTTTATACAGCCGAGTAACCACTACCATGATCAAGAGTATTTCCATCATCCCAAGTTTCTCTAAAATCTCTTACATAGTCATTCCCCCCTCCAACTTCCAAACCGTGGTAACCACTGATATGATTTCTGTTCTGATTAATATTGCTTTTTTCTGACTATCCTCTAGTAGGAAAGCCTTTTGCATCTGGATTTTTTTTAACTTAGCATAATGCTTTTGAGATTCATCCTTGTTATTGCATATATCAGTAGTTCATTTTTGTTTGTTGTTGAGTAGTCTTCCTTTGTATAGATGTACTATAACTTATTTATTCATTTAACAGTTGATGACATTTGAGTTGTTTCTGGTTTTAGGCTGTTATAAATAAAGCTGCTATAAATATTCATGTGTTACTCTTTGTATAGATGTATGCTTTCATTTCTCTTGGATAAATTCCTAGGAGCAGGATTGCTGAGTCATATGGTATGTGTTTAATGTTATAAGAAACTGCCAAACTGTTTTCAAAGTAGCTGTACATTTTGTCATTCTCACCACCATAATAAGAGAATTCTAGTTTCTCTGCATTCTCTCCAGCACTTGGTATTATCAATTTTAAACATTTCAGCCATGTTAAAAGATGTGTAATGGTGTCTTACTGTGGTTTTAATTTGCATTCGCTTAAATTTTCAAAACTTTTTTTATTTTAGATCCTTTGCTATTACATGATAAATCTTAGAAAAACACCTTATAAATTTCTCCAGACTTCTTGCTGAGATTTTGATTGCATTGAATTTGTAGGTCAATTTGGGGATGATTTACATCTTAACAATATTGAGACTTCCCATCCGTGAAGATGGTGTATAATTAATTTCACTTAATTGGGTCTTCTTTGATGCCTCTTAGGAATGTTTTGTAGTCTTCTGTGTATATAGTCTTATTTGTACAATCTTATAAATATTTTGTTAGATTATCCATGTATATTTGACTTTTTATGTTATTGCAAATGATAATTTTAAAATTTCAATTTCTAGTTATTTGTGTTATACAGAATTGACTTGTGTCAATCTTGTATCCTGTGAGTTGATAATTAATAATTTTAATATCGTTTATAGATTCTTTGAGGTTTTCTACAAAAGATCATGTCATCTATACATAAAGACAACTTTATTTCTTTTTTTGCAATCTATATGCTTTTTGTTTATTTTCCCTTACCTATTGCATGGTCTAGGTCCTCTAGTACAATGTTGAATATACTTGTGAGAGCAGACATCTTTGCCTTTTCTAGATCTTAGGAAGAAGTCTTCAGTTTTTCACCATTTAGTATGCTGTTAGCTGTAGAATTTTTACAGATACCCTTTTTTAGGTTGAAGAGATTCTTTTTTCATCCTACTTCTCTGAAAATTTTTATCATGAATGGATAGTGAACTAATGCTTTTCTGCATGCATTGAGATGATCATATGGTTTTCTTCTTCTTTAATCTGTTAATATGTTGAATTACATCAATTTATTTTCAAATGTTGAATCAACTTTGCTTTCCAAGAATAAATAGCAATTGGTCATGATCTATTTATTTTTTCCATATTGCTGCTGGTCTTTTAATTTCTAGCTTTATTGAGCTATAACTAGCATATAACATTGTGTAGGTTTAAGGTGTACAACATGATGATTTTATATATATGTATATATGAAACAGCTACCACCATAAGTTTAGTTAACACATCCATCACCTCACATAGATTTTTTTGTGTGATGGGAACTTTTTTTTTTTTTTTTTACGGTACGTGGGCCTCTCACTGTTGTGACCTCTCCCGTTGCAGAGCACAGGCTCCAGACGAGCAGGCTCAGTGGCCATGGCTCACGGGCCCAGCCGCTCCGCGGCATGTGGGATCTTCCCAGACCGGGGCACGAACCCATGTCCCCTGCATCGGCAGGCAGACTCTCAACCACTGCACCACCAGGGAAGCCCTGATGGGAACTTTTAAGATCTACTTTCTTAACAACTTTCAAGTATACAATATAGCATTATTAACTATAGTCACATGCTGTACTTTGGACCCCTGGTTTGTACTTTTGACCCCTTTACCCATTTCCCACACCCCACCCCCACCCCTGGCAACCACCAGTCTACTCTGTGTTTCTGAGTTCAGGTTTTTTTAGCTCTCACATATAAATGAGATCATACAGTATTTGTCTTTCTCTGTTTGGCTTATTTCACTTAGCATAATGCCTTCCAAGTTCATCCATGTTATCACATATGGCAGCATTTCCTTTTTATAGCTGAATAGTATTCCATGGTATATATAGGCCACATTTTCTTTATCTATTCATCCATTAACAGACACTTAAGTCATTTTCCACGTTTTGGCTATTGTAAATAATGCTTCAATGAACATGGAGTTGTAGGTATCTCTTCCTTTGGACATATGATATATACCCAGAAGTGGGATTGCTGGATCAATTCTATTTTTAATTTTTTGAGGAACTTCTATACTGTTTCCCCTAGTGGCTCTATTGACAGGTGTGAGGTAATATCTCATTGTAGTTTTGATTTGCATTTTTCTGATGATTGGTGATGTTGAGCATCTTTTCCTATACATGTTGGCCATTTTATATCTTCTTTGGAAAAATGTTAATTCAGGTTCTTTGCCTTTTAAAATTGGATTGTTTATTTATTTGCTGTTGAATTGTATGGCTTACTTATATGTTTTAGATATTAACCCCTAATCAGATGTATGATTTGCAGATATTTTCTCCTGTTCTGTAGGTTGCCTTTTCATTTTGTTGACTGTTTCTTTCACTGTGCAGAAGCTTTTTAGTTTGATGTAGTCCCACTTATTTATTTTTGCATGCGCTTTTGATGTCAAATTAAAAAAATCATTGCCAAGACTGATTTCAAGGCAATGTTGCTTTTCTCTCTACTTTCAAAGGTCTCTCTTTGTCTTTTACTTTTGTCAGTTTAATTACAGTGCATTTCAATGTAGTCTTTTTCAGGCTCAACCCATTTGTGGTCCTTTGAGCCTTGTGAATCTGGATGTCCACTTCTCACCTTAAGTTTGGGAAAGGGACATTATTTCTTTAAATACTCTTTCCATCCCTTTCTCTTTCTCTTCTCCTTCTGGGATTACCATACTAGTATATTGTTTCTATTATTGTTGACCTATACATCCCGTAATCTTCCTTTACTCGTTTCATTCTTTGTTCTTTTTCCACCTCTGATTGGGTAATTTCAAATGATCTGTCTTTGAGTTCACTGATTCTTTCTTTTGCTTGATCAAGTCTGTTGTTGAAACTCTCTATTATATTTTCCAGTTCAGTCAGTGTATTCTTCAACTCTAGGACTTGTGAGTTATTTTTTTCTTTATGGTTTCTATTTCTTTGTTGACCTTTTAATTTTGTTCATGCATTGTTTTCCTAATTTCAGTTAGTTGTTTGTGTGTTCTTGTAGTTCACTGAACTTCTTTAATAGGATTATTCTGAATTCTTTGCACTGTCTATAGATCTCCATTTCTTTACGGTCACTTATTGGAAGTTTATTAGTTTCTTGTGGTGGCATCATAACTGATTCTTCATGATCTTTGTATACTTGCATTGGTATCTGCACATTTGAGTACACGGTCTCCACTTGCAGAGTTTACAGGTTTGTTATGGCAAGGAAGGACCTTCACCAGTCAGCTGGTAGCATCTACAGGTAAATAGAACTTCCCATAGGGTTTTCTACTTCTGTGAAGCCACAGTCTGTGCTCTGAGGTTGGGGGTGGGGTGCTGTTGGGTGGGGCTGGTTGCTGGTTTCCATGTTCAATTGGGGCTGCTAGATGGGCTCCCAGGTCAAGTCAGGCTGATGGCTATGTTGTGGTCAGGTGGGGTTACTAGCTGTGTTCTGTAATCACCTCTGGTTGGGCACATTCACAGTCTTTGTTCCCTGACTGAGTGTTGTCACCGGTTGGATTCTGTGATTGGGCAGGGTTGCAGGCCATGCTCTGCAATTGTTCCTGGTCACGTGGGGCTTCAAGGTGTGCTTCCTGAGCAGATGGAAACAGTGGCTGGATTCTACATTCAGGTGGGGCCACAGGCCAGGCTTCATGGTCAGATGAGATGTCAGGCTGTACTTTGCAATCAGGCAGGGCCACAGGCTGTGCCCCAAAGTTGGGCAGGACCACAGGATGGGCTTTACAATCAGATAGGTTGTTCGTTGTGCTCTGCTCTTGGGTGAGGTGTGGCCTTCAGCTGTACCCCACATTTTGGTGGGGCAGAAAATGTCAGGGTTGCTGTCTGGATCCCTTGGTGTAATGGGACCAGAGGCTGTCCTCTGATGTTGGGCAGGTTACTGGCTGGGCTCCCTGCTTGAGTGATTACATAGGTAGCATTCAGCAGGGCTGTATCTAGGCTCTGCTGCTGCATTAGGTGTTAGGCTGGGTTCTGCAACTGGAAAGTACCTTAGGTTGGGCTCTGAGGCTGCCCAGGGTCACTGTTTTGGCTTCCTGATTATCCAGGGCCAGAGGCTATGCTCAATAGTTAGGTATGGCACCTGGCTTGACTCCCTGCCCAGGTGGGCTGTAGGATGTGCTTTGTGGTTGCTAGGTATATGTGGGCATGCTTCTCAGAGGGGTGAGAGCTCGAATTTGCTCCCTTGTCTGAGTGGGCCATAGTATGTGCTCTGTACCGACTGGCCATCTATAGCCATATTTCTCAGAGAAGTGGGACTGGAGACTGTGCTTAAGAGTTAGGCAGAAGTGCGAAATTTGCTCCTTTGCCCATGCAAGCTGTAGGATGTGCTCCATGGTTGGTTTCCCGCAGTGCTTTTATCAATTTACACTCCCACTTTCAGTGTAGGAGAATTCCTTTTACTCAGTATCTTTGCCAGTACTTTATATTGTTAGAGTTTAAAGTGTTTTCAATGTAGTAGCTGATTAGCAGTGTTATGCTGGTGCTGGACATAAAATCAGTTAACAACCACCACCACAAAACCAACATCTCTGTCCCTTTTTTTTTTTTTTTTTTTTCTGTATTGTTTTCTGTGGGAGAGTTCATTTCAAAGCCAAGCCACAAGTTTTTTCCATCTGTTTCATAGCAGCATTTACTTAGTGTTTAGTCTATTTAATATATTTTGCTACTTTTTCCCTCAATTTTTTTCTAATTATTTGTATTGATGCTATGCCAGTTTCTTTCTTTCTCTCTTTTTTAATCACTAGTCATTAAATGAGTTGAGTTTTCTTGGAATAGTTATTGGTAAGAAGATACTGTGGTGGAGGAGGGTCTGGGAGGAGTTCTAGATTTGCTGCCTTTTTACAGTGCAAAGATTTCTTTTTTCCTACTACCAAATAGTCTTCTTGCAAATAAGCTAGTCATGTGATTCTTTTTGTATGAAATCTAGCAATTCTACTTGCCTCCGAATTCTAATGAAAATGGCAATGTAGGGTTGTTACTGTTGGTGTTTTTTATTTGTTCATTTATTTTTCTCCTTTGCTTTTAAATTATTGCCAGAAGGAGGAGAAGAAAATGCTCACTGACTTAGCCATGCTGATACTAGAAATCTTGACTGACTTTTTTAACCTAATTTTTTTTCCATTTGCAGTTATAAAAAGTTGATGTCTCTGAAAATAGATGATAGCGATATAAGACCGAAGATCAGTTTAAAATTTGGTACAAAAGGTATATTTTACTTTCATATGTCTCCTGTTGAAAACTGTGTTAAAAATTTTGACTTGCTCTGTAAAGAATCATTCCATTAACAACCGTGTGTTTCTTTGAGTTTGTCATTCTCTGCACTTGAGTTTACACTAACAAACATCACTTGGTGTAGGCTGGAATTCATGGACAGAAAGATCAGCAGCTGTATGGGTATCACATTACCTTGCATCTATAGACAGGTTTGCTGGGTTTGGTGCATAGCTGTGACTACACAGATTGAGCTTCAGCTGATGTTCCCTACCAACTCCTCACTTGTTGCATTCCCTGTTAAAAGGGTGAAATGGAAAGAATGAACATTTGGGGCTCAAGGCCAAGTAGTCTAAACTTAGGTGTCAGCTCCTTAGGAGTGTGCTAGGCAATGCCAGCTGCTCAGCACTTGGAGAGCTTAAGGGCTCCTGGACCCATGGAAAAGTAGTCTGGTGGCATTCCTTCTTGCTAGGGAGAATGGATGTCCCTGATCCTAGCCAGCTTCTTATTTGGCAGCCCAGAGAAAGCTCCTTGAGTCATTTGCTTTGTAACCTTGTTTGCCTCCACAGTTTATGTCAAGTATATCAAATAAGAATATTACTTTACAAATCTTTTGAAACACAGAATCATGAAGGATAAAATAATAAAGTTGCACTTTATAATAAACACATATTTTATAATTTTAAAAAATATACCATCATATACCAAATTCTTATTACTTTCTAATTCACCTCAGTCTACTTTCCTCTTTGGGAAGTGCTACTAAACCAGAAAAATATTAAATAGTTCAGTCTCATGCCTTATTCCATTTCATTGATGAAATACCTACTTAATCATTAATTTATTTTTTGAAAGGATAAGAACAAGAGGTTCATAAGATCAGTGTGTCTCAAACTTTAATATATATTTGAATCATCTGTGATTTTGTTAAAATATCGGTGCCAATTCAGTATCTCTGGGGTGAGACCTGAGATTCTGTATTTCTGGCAGGCTCCCATGTGGCTGCTGCTGCTGCTGCTGGCCAGTGGACTGTACTTTGAGAAGCAAGGCACTAAATCACTTTATGTTTCTTGCTATAGTTCTGCATTGTCTAATACAGTAGTCACTAGCCATATGTGGCTGTTTAAATTTAAACTCATTAAAATTAGATAAAGTTTCAAACTCAGTTCCTTTGTCAGACAAGCAGCATTTCCACTGTTCAGTGGCTAGTGGACAGTGAAAATCTAAAATATTTTCATCACAAAAAGTTTTACTGTACAATGCTGATTAAGATAAAATATAATTGCCTAAGTAAAGTATAACTAAACACTGGCAGTTACCATTCTTGAGAGTCTTCAGAATTTTCAAAGACTTAATACTTTTATCCCATTTCGTGGCCAAAGCTCATTTATTTGAACAAAACCCTGGATGGTTGAAAGCCTTCTATAGTGATTAGTTTTTGTGATTACTTTTGCTTGGAACATACTGTTTTTGTTTTGATTTTTTGACAGCTAGACAGATAGCAGCATGCTTCTTGAGCACTGACTGTGACAAAGCACTGTACTGTACTTCATTCTTTTGGAATAGTGCCTGTCCTACAGGAGCTTAGGATGTAATGCAAGAAATCACATAGAAAAAGAGCATTAATGTGGAATCTTTTGACTTCTCAAAATTCATTTTCAGATGAAATGCCTATCTTCAAACTTGATTATAATTATTTCTATCATCTGCTTCATATAATTATTGTTTCTGGTACTGACATTGTTCGGCAAATATTTGATGAGGCTATGCCACCCCCTCTTTTGAAAAAAGAGCTTCTTATACACAAGAATGTACTGGAACCCTACTACAACCATCTTTGGACCAATCACCCTTTGGGTGGAGCATGGCATCTGCTTTATCCCCCAAACAAGGAGCTGCCACAGTCCAAACAGTTTGACTTATACCTCCTATTAGCTCTCATAAAACATTTGAATGTGTTCCCCGCACCCAAAAAAGGCTGGAATATGGAACCACCATCTTCTGATCTCTCTAAGTCTGCAGACATCCTGAGGCTGTGCAAATACAGGGATATCCTCCTTAGTGAGATTTTGATGAATGGTCTCACTGAGTCACAATTCAACTCAATTTGGAAAAAAGTTTCAGATATTCTTCTGCGCCTTGGGATGAAGCAAGAAGATATTGACAAAGTGAAGGAGAATCCCATTGAGAATATCTCCCTTGATTACCATCAGCTGTCCATCTACCTAGGCATACCAGTACCAGAAATCATTCAGAGGATGTTATCCTGCTATCAACAAGGTACAAAATAATTATTTACTTAAGCCAGTAAACCTTCACTGAGTGTCTGCTATGTGCCAGGTACAGTGCTAAGGGTAGGAGATTCAGTGAGCTCACATTCTTGAGAGAATATCCTCATCAAGAAGCCAATAGAAATTACAGTGCTAGAGATGTTTCCAGAATACCATGGGAAATTCTAGCCTAAGAGAATCCAAAAAGGCTTTCTGGAGATAGAATATCTAAGGAGTTGTTAAATGACATGTAAAAGTTAGCCAAGTGAAGAAGATGGAGAAGGATGTTTCAGAAGGAAACAAGAGCAAAGGTATAGAAACATAAAAATATATTATAGTACAAGGAACTAAAAAGTTTGGCAATACTGAGATTAAAGTAGGGGAGAGTTCATAGAATACATTCAAGAGGATTTCTCTTGCCTTGTTGAGGAATTTGTGTTTTCAAAAAGGAATTGTTGAATATTTTTAAGTAGAGGAGTTTTATCACTTCTACAAAATTAAGGATGCCTAAAACCATGAAATACAGGTACTGAATATTTCAAGAATGCCCTTTTAGATACCATGAGTGTATGTTTCTCCTTTCTATCAGAACCTTGACTTTTGTTTAAAAGTTTGGTCATAAGTAATTTTAAAAATCAGATAACATTTATGCAAGGTCTAAGGTTGGCGGTGGCCATTCCCAAACATTATTTGTTGTTATGGGGAACACTTCAGACCTCCTCCCCACATTCCAGGATAGCTTCTCAGCTGTCATGGTGGAAAGTGGAGTTGAAGCCATGTCAGCATCACTGAAACCCTTGCTGTGTTATTCTAGGTGCATTTTCCTGGTCCCAAGTTATTAGTCATACTACCTGGTGAGCAACTGATGATCACACTGATGCTATTTAAATATATAACTTTCCAAGTTTCTAGTAATTGTTGACCTGGTCCAGATTTTCTTCAGCTATAATTGCTAGGTCCCAATCCCACTCCTTTTGCTAAGGCTCTGGGATTCCATTGTGTTTTCCTACTTAACCTTTAAGAAAGCTTTCTTTGAACATAAAAGAAGAGAATGCTGAGTTTGATGCTATAAGAAAGTCAGGCAAGCACCCTTGACTTGTAAATTGGCTTATAAATTAGAGGCTTTTCTTTTTTACATTTACTCTATTAAGATTTTGAATGACAAAAACTTATGAGAATAAAAATATTTGGGAAAGTGAGTTGAGCAATAAATCCAAGGTATTTCAAACAGTTTTCACTCTGAAAGTCTGACGAGCTTATTGCTCAAGTCCCTTTAATAGAGGCTTTCCTAATATCTTATATGTCTTCCCTAGTAGTTATTACAGTTTGGTTTTCATTTGTGTATCTGATTATTTGATTAATATCCATTGTCCCCACTAAATCTCTATGACGGTTATCTTTTTTCTCACCATTCAAACTCTAGAGCCTAACACAGCCTGATATATCATAGGTGCTTAATAAATACTAATGAGCAAGGAGAGAGAGTGCTCATCAGGATTTTGCTAAAAAAGAGGCTCAAACTTTCAATGGAGGTTTGCTTCATAATTGACTATTACTTCATGACCTTAGACTGTAAACTGTAAAAATTTGCTTCTTGATTTAAAGTGCTTGTGTTCTAGGCATTATCTATTATGAACTATCATTTTTTAAACCTTTCTTTCTCTAAACATGGGTTTATAACCTTTATGTTATAATCTAATTATTTCTTGTTTAAACTGGATTCGTGAGTGAAGCTGGTTATTTTTACTTATAATATTTATTGGTGCAGTGTAAAAAATCTTCTTGTTTTTCTTAGTCTCAGTCTGATATTTGTTGGTTACATTTGCAATTATATATCTAAATTTTTTCTTTATGTATCATAGGAATTGCTCTACAATCAATAACGGGCAGTCAACGTAAGTATGTTTAAAAACCAAATGCCTAAGTGACCTTTCAACCCAGGGTAGCTAAGGGGCACCTGTAGATTTTTACTCGGTCAGATAAACTGTATGATAAACTGTAATTGTTTGTTATAAGCTCGGAAAATTATATGGTCAGATTACTACTGGTCAGCTGAATCTAGTATGAGCCTTTATTCTGCCTTTGTCTTAGTGCACATGCCCTAGGGTTTACCCTAACAGAGTATTTTAACTTTTGACACACAGGGCACTTCAACAGGCAAAAATGCCTACCTGCTTGCTCTACCTGCTCATATATGCTACTGTTCAGCTTATGTAACTTTTATCTGGTTAACTATCCATTGTTAAGCTATATACTTTTCTGGCAGGTGGTGAGTTGCTAATTTTTTTATTTCCATTTATGTACTGTTGGTTTTTTAAAAATGGAATTCAAATTCTGCAATTAAAATTATACTTAAGAAAGTAACACCATTTTTTTTTTTTTTTTTTTTTGCGGTACGCGGGCCTCTCACTGTTGTGGCCTCTCCCGTTGCGGAGCACAGGCTCCGGACGCGCAGGCTCAGCGGCCATGGCTCACGGGCCCAGCCGCTCCGCGGCATGTGGGATCTTCCCAGACCAGGGCACGAACCCGTGTCCCCTGCATCGGCAGGCAGACTCTCAACCACTGCGCCACCAGGGAAGCCACACCATAGGTTTTGTTTGGAGTAAAATTATACTTAAGAAAGTAACACAATGGGTTTTGTTTGGACCATCTGTGATCAGTCAGATGAAGTCCACAAGTTTAGATATTGAATCTCTGGAGCAGTGTCAAGGATCATGGTATCAAAGAAGTCACATAATTGGGGGCTGATACCCTTTAATAACCTTTGATTATAAAAAAGAAGAAAAAAAGGGAAAAATACATCTAGCTTTTCCTTCTCTTTATGTTTTAGACTTATGCCCTAAAATAATACTAGTTGCAATATTTAATAAGGTCAATGTCAGGATACTCAAAAACTTAGTATTTAGAATTGACTTAAGTTCTACATTATCTATATCTATAGTCTGCTTAAGATAACAGCCAAGTATCTTAGCATTTGAGTTTATATTGATTGGTTTCAGGCTAGTATATGTACCTGTTATTTGGTCATTGATAAATGGGCATTTTATTTTCATTTAGTATTTGAACAGAGTAAGATGTCTTCTATTTCTGGGGTGGTGTTATGGGGGAAGTAAATATATTTAAAATAGTGATAAGAGGCTAAAATTATATGCATCCAGACTTTGAGTGTTTTGGTTTTAATATTTAGGTATTGAAATAGAAGAGTTACAAAATGAAGAAGAAGAACTAAGTCCACCTCTTATGGAGTACAATATAAATGTGAAATCAATCCCTGAAATACAGTTAGCAGAAATGAATAAAGATGGGGCATCGATACCCAGTGAATCTTCAACAGAATCTATTAAAGATCTCCAGGAAGTATAAGTGCTCATTAATATTTGAATTAGAAGAACTTAATCAAGGCTTTTAGTTTGTTGCATGTGCTATTCTTAAAACCTCCCAGACAATCTTAGTTTATATTTGTCATTAGTGTTTACACAGAGCTTGAATTGGAATGGTTCTTTTCCCAATACTTTCTTCCATAATCTTTCCTGCCTTAGCCATATATTTTGGCAGCATTTATTGAACACTTATTATGTGTTTGGCACATGTTTCTTCATCCTGAGTGGTAGAATGGATGTGGGAGGTTAACAGAAAGTAGAAGAAAGCATAGTGGGGAATAGAAGGAGAGAGAAAGGAAGAGAAAACAGGGATATTTCAATGCTATGTACACAGAGGTAGAATTAAAACCATCCAGGATGTATTTCTTTGCAGATAAATGGTAACATATTATGTAGTCACTAAATTCTTCCTAGGCTTAATTTTTCATCTAATGGACCTGAATATGTTGATTTTTTTTTAAGGTGCCTTCCTCCTCTGTTAGTCATGCATGCACGTGTGCAAGTGAGGACCTCTGAGCTCTTTTCAGTAGCCTACTTATTGACATTATATGTTGTTCCTTTATACATCAGTGATTTCTCAAGCAGAAAACTGAGATTAAAATTAAGATGAAAATAATTTTCCATAGAATCTAGAAGGAAAGTATGATCTATATTAGAAGATAAACGATCCCAGTGGTTAGAGGAAATGCATTTTGTAAAATAATCCATTGTGCAGTTTGAATTGCATATTAAATAAATGATTTATTTCTTATCTATCAGGTTAAGAGTAAACCAAAGAAAAAGAAAAAGACCAAGAATAAAAAGGTAAGAGGCTATATTAGCATTATAATAGAGGAATGTCTGATTATGAACACTTAGGTTTAATACATGGTTTTACTATTAGTTAGAACTTAAAATTAGTCCAAGTAGACATGTAGAACAAATGACTTATAAATGTTCATAGCTTATTGAATATATGATTATAGAGAAGTCTATGTATGTTAGATTCTGAAAATAATTTAAACTTACAGTATGCCCTACTTTACTTCCCTAAATCATAATATATACATTTAAATATATAAGTAAAGAAACTGAATTAGTCACTTGGAAATTTCACTAATTTCTGTGTACCACTCTCATTTTAAAAAATGCCTACTCTGGTTTTTTTTTTTGCATCTTTATTGGAGTATAATTGCTTTACAATGGTGTGTTAGTTTCTGCTTTATAACAAAATGAATCAGTTATACATATACATATGTTCCCATATCTCTTCCCTCTTGCATCTCCCTCCCTCCCACCCTCCCTATCCCACCCCTCCAGGCGGTCACAAAGCACCGAGCTGATCTCCCTGTGCTATGTGGCTGCTTCCCACTAGCTATCTATTTTACGTTTGGTAGTGTATATATGTCCATGCCTCTCTCTCACTTTGTCACAGCTTACCCTTCCTCCTCCCCATATCCTCAAGTCCATTCTCTAGTAGGTCTGTGTCTTTATTCCTGTCTTACCCCTAGGTTCTTCATGACATTTTTTTTCTTAAATTCCATATATATGTGTTAGCATACGGTATTTGTCTTTCTCTTTCTGACTTCACTCTGTATGACAGACTCTAGGTCCAGCCACCTCATTACAAATAGCTCAATTTTGTTTCTTTTTATGGCTGAGTAATATTCCATTGTATATATGTGCCACATCTTCTTTATCCATTCATCCGATGATGGACACTTAGGTTGCCTACTCTGTTTTAAACACAGCTTCTTTTCATATTTTTACAGAAAAGTTCAGAAGCATTTTTCAAAACCTAAGAAATCTTGATTTTCTCCTTTGTGTCTAAGACTCTGCCCACAATACAGTAATGTACAAAAATGGTACAAATCCACAAAGCTTCTTTATGCCTCTTCCTGTTATTTGAGAGTTGTAAAATGAACAAGTTATGATCTGTAGTGCAGTTTTAGCAAGAAGTCTCTTAATAGCTTGAAAAATTACAAGAGAAAGTCAAGAGTATTTTTTTATTGGCTTAATTCTTTAAAGTTAAGACTTTATTATTTTAGAGCAATTTTTTTGGTTTAGAGTAAAATTGAGGGGAAGATACAGAGATTTCCCATATACCTCCTGCCCCCACACATGCACAGCCTCTTCAACCAACACTCCCCAGCAGAGTGGTACATTTGTTACAATTGAGGGACCTAAATTGATATATCATAATTATCCAAAGTCCATACTTTACATTTTGGTTCACTCTTGTTGTACATTCCTATGGATTTGGACTCAAGATAATTTTTTTATTAAGCATATAGCTAACCACTATGCTATGTAAACTTTACTGTGAAAAATATGTTATTTTCTGGCTTGAAACGTATATTTAAAGTCTAGATTATATTATAAACTGAGTGAGAATATTTGCCCAACTACAATCTGATAAGTTCATGTTATTAGTCATTTGGAAGTATACACAAACTTTAGTGATAAATGAAATTTTACACAATGAAAGTAAATTTACAAAATACTGAGGTACAGAACAAAATAAAGATTATTTTATACTCTGATCAGTAAAATGTTAGTATAATTTTCATATTTATCAAAAGTTATTTTGAAAATTAATTTTTTAAAATAAATTTTGTTTTTAATAGACACAAGTACGAATATTTTTTCTTACTTTTAGACCATTCATATATAATAAAACACAACCTGATTCATTAGTTTAGCTGCTATTTTTTATTTTTGCCAAAGCATTGGTAAGTCCCAGGTCTAATACTGCATAAGGCTGACCAAGTAAATCTACAGCTATTAGACCACAAATCTAAGCTCGAAGGGTTACAGTGTGTCTCTTCCTTACTTCCAAAAGATTAAAATATGGTAATACTTGGATTCTCAATTTTAGCTAAATGGAAAGCCCCACTTCTATGTCAAATTGAAATTAAACAGGGAATAAACATAAGCAGAGATAATGTAAATGCTACTTAAAATTTATACACTAGTAATATTAAAGATTTCTTATTAAAGTCAGCAACTATCTAGGATTTTTTTTGTTTTTTTTTAAACATCCTAAGTTTCCTTCCAATTTATTTTATTAAAAAAATTGAGGGCTTCCCTGGTGGCGCAGTGGTTGAGAGTCCACCTGCCAATGCAGGGGACACGGGTTCGTGCCCCGGTCCGGGAGGATCCCACGTGCCGCGGAGCAGCTAGGCCCGTGAGCCATGGCCGCTGAGCCTGCGTGTCTGGAGCCTGTGCTCCGCAATGGGAGAGGCCACAACAGTGAGAGGCCTGCGTACTGCAAAAAAAAAAAAAAAAAAAAGAAAATTGAGATACTTTGAAAATAAACTAATTTTATCTAGATAAAATTTCAGCATCAGAAGAGAGATCTTATATCTTTTATCGACATTTGAAGTATAAACCTAAAAAATGCTGAAATTTTTCATATGACTCTCTCATATACAATAGTTCTAGTCATATACTCAATTACTGTTATAGAAGCAAAGAATTGTCTAGTATAATGTAAGCAACCAGTTATAAAAAGCTGGGTCAATCAAATTCTCTTGTCAAGAGTTCTCCTCAGGAAAAATTATAGCATATAGAAGTTTGTGTTATACAGAGTGACTGTAAAGTCCTTATGTGTGAAATTATGTCCTCTCTTAATTATTTGATTTTCAGCATGTCTACCTAACAATAGTTGAGGTCCTAAAAACACCTATCAGGGTTTCTCTGGATGAAGATGACGAAGAAGTAAAATTTGTGTAGCAAATAGAGGGGACAATAAGATAACTTCTACCTCTTCTAACTAGTATGTATAGAGGTGTAAATAACTCTTTTGAGAGTTCATTAGTTCTTTCTTCCCAATTCCATTCCCTACTCAGAGGGACTGAGGGTTAGGAATAGAAAAGGAAGGTAAAGCAGATAGCAGAAGTATAGAATGCTTTGTGATTGAAGCCTTGGGGAAAAAAGAAATATGGCAGGAAATAAATCAAGCTCTTCAAAGTGGATGTCACCTCTAAAGGGAAGTTGCTGAGGTGCATGAAAGACAGGCATGAAGTTGTCCTGGAAAGAGCTTAAAAGGAGTTTTAGAAATACAGATATCTCCCGCTTTTCAAAATTCACTTTATGCCACTTCATTTTTTATGAAAGACCTGAATTAATATATGTTTGTGCTAACCAAAAGAAATCTGAAGAGGATTTTTGCTTTTACAAAAAAAAGGTACAGACTAACTCATTTTATTGCACTTTGCTTTATTGCACTTTGCAGATACTGTATTTTTTAAAAATTGAAGGTTTGTGGCAACCCTGCATCAAGCAAGTCTATTGGCACCATTTTCCCAACAGCATTTGCTCACTTTGTGTTTCTGTGTCGCATTTTGGTAATTCTCACATTTCAAACTTTTTCATTATTATTATTTTATTATGGTGATCTATGATCAGTGATTTTTTTTAGGTATAGTTGATTTACAATATTATATTAGCTTTGAGTATACAACATAGTGATTCAAAATTTTTATTGATTATACTCCATTCAAAGTTATTATAAAATACTGACTATATTCCCTGTGCTGTACAATATATCCTTTTAGTTTATTTATTTTATACATAGTAGTTTGTACATCTTAATCCTCTATCCCTATAATGTCCCTCCCCACTTCCCTCTCCCCATTGGTAACCACTAGTTTGTCCTCTATATCTTTGAGTCTGTTTTTGATTTGTTTTATTTTTTAGATTCCAAATATAAATGATACCATATAGCATTTGGCTTTCTCTGTCTGACTTATTTCACTAATCATAATACTCTCTAGGTCCATCCATGTTGTTGCAAATGGTAAAATTTCCTTCTTTTTTATGGCTGAGTAGTATTCCATTGTGATATATACCATATTTTCTTTACCCATTCATCTGTTGATGGATGCTTAGGTTGCTTCCGTATCTTGGCTATCATAAATAATGCTGATATGAACATTGTGGTGCATGTATCTTTTCAAATTAATGTTTTTATTTTCTTTGGCTGTACACTCAGGAGTGGAATTGCTGGATCATGTGGTAGTTGTATTTTTGGTTTCTTGAGGAACCTCCATACTGTTTTCCATAGTGGCTGCACCAATTTCCATTCCTACCAAAGGTGTACAGTGTTCTTTTTCTTGACATCCTTGCTGACATTTGTTATTTGTGGTCTTTTTGATTGTAACCATTTTGACACATGTGAGGTGATATCTCATTGTGGTTTTGATTTGCGTTTCTCTGATGATTTGCAGTGTTGAGCATCTTTTCATGTGCCTGTTGGCCAGCTGTATGTCTTCTGAAGAAAAATGTCTATTCTGATCGTCTGTTCATTATTTAATCAGGTTGTTTGGGTTTTTTGTTTTTTGTTTTTTTAATATTGAGTTGTATGAACTGTTTTGGATATTAAACCGGTTTTGGTCATATCATTTGCAAATATTTTCTCCCATTCAGTAGGTTATCTTTTCATTTTGTTGATGGTTTCTTTTGCTGTGCAAAAGCTTTTAAATTTAATTAGGTCCCATTTGTTAATTTTTGCTTTTCTTCCCTTTGCCTTAGGAGACAGATCCAAAAAATATATTGCTACAATTTTTGTCAAAGAGTGCTCTGCCTATGTGTTTTTCTAGGGGATTTATAGTTTCTGATCCTAAATTTAAGTCTTTAATCCATTTTGAGTTTATTTTTGTATATGGGGTGAGAAAATGTTCTAATTTCAGTCTTTTACATGTAGCTGTTCAGTTGTTGCAGCACTACTTATTGAAGAGAAGAGAATGTCTTTTCCCCATTGCATATTCTTGCCTCCTTTGTCATAGATTACTTGACCATAAGTATGTGGGTTTATTCCTGGGTGCCTCTCTATTCTATTCCTTTGATCCATGTGTCTGTTTCTGTGCCAGTACCATACTGTTTTGATTACTGTAGCTTTGTAATACAGTCTGAAGTCGGGGAGCATGATACCTCCAGCAATGTTTTTCTTTCTCAGGATTGCTTTGGCTATTCAGGGTCTTTGAATTTTCATACAAGTTTTAGAATTATTTGTTTTAGTTCTGTGAAAAATGCCATTGGTATTTTGATAGGGATTGCATTGAATTTGTGAATTGCTTTGGGTAGTATGGTCATTTTAACAATATTAATTCTTCCAATCTGTGAACATGGTATATCTACCCATCACTTTGTGTTATCTTCAGTTTCTTTCATCAGTATCTTTAGTTTTCCAAATACAGGCCTTTTACCTCCATGTATTTATTCCTAGGTATTTCATTCTTTTTGATGCAATGGTAAATGGGATTGTTTTCTCAATTTCTCTCTCTGATATTTCTTTGTTAGTGTACAGAAATGCAACAGATTTCTGTATATTAATTTTGTACCCCGTGACTTTACTGAATTCATTGATGAGCTCTAGTAGTTTTCTAGTGGTGTTTTTAGGGTTTTCTATGTATACTATCATGTCATCTGCAAACAGTAACAGTTTTACTACCTCCCTTCCAATTTGGATTATTTTTCTTTCTTTTTCTTGTTTGTGGCTAGGACTTCCAAAATTGTGTTGAATAGAACTAGCAAGAGTGGGCATCATTGTCTTGTTCCTGATGCTTTCAGCTTTTCACCACTGAGTATGATGTTATCTGTGGACTTATCATATATGGCCTTTATTTTGTTGAGGTATATTCCCTCTGTACCTACTTTGTGGAGAAATGTTATCATAAACGGATGTTGAGTTTTGTCAGAAGCTTTCTTTACATCTATTGGGATGATCATATGATTTTTATTCTTCAGTTTATTAATGTGGCATATCACATTGATTGATTTGTGGATAGTGAACCATCTTTGCATCCCTGGGATAAATCCCACTTGAAGTGATCAGTGATCTTTGGTATTACTATTGTAATTTATATATTTTGGGTTGCCACAAACCATGCCCATACAAGATGGCCACCTTAAAAGATAAATGTGTGTATTCTGACTGCTCCACCGACCAGCTGTTCCCTCATCTCTCTCCCTCTCCTTGGGTTTTCTTATTCCCTGAGATGCAACAATATTGAAAAAGACCACTTAATAACCCTACAAAGGCCTCTATGTGTTCAGATGAAAGGAAGAGTTGCAGGTCTCTCACTTTGAATCAAAAGCTAGAAATGATTAACCTTAGAGAGGAAGTTATGTTGAAAGCTGGGATAGGCCAAAAGCTAGGCCTGTTGTGCCAGACAGTTAGCCAAGTTGTGAATGCAAAGGAAAAGTTCTTGAAGTAAATTAAAGAGCTACTCCAGTGAACACAGGAATGGTAAGGAAGTGAAACAGCCTTATTGCTGATAAGGAGAAAATTTCAGTATTCTGGATAGAAGATTAAACAAGCCACAACATTGCCTTCAACCAAAGCCTAATCTAGAAAAAGGCCGTAACTCTCTTCAATTCTGTAAAGGCTGAGAGAGATGAGGAAGCTGCAGAAGAAATGTTTGAAGCCAGCAGAGGTTGGTTCATGAGGTTTAAGGAAAGAAGCTAGCTCCATAACTTCAGAGTACAAGGTGAAGCAAGTGCTGATGCAGAAGCTGCAGCAAGTTATCCAGAAGATCTAGCTAAGATAATTAACAAAGGTGACAATACTAAACAACAGATTTTTCAATGTAGACAAAACAGCTTTCTATTGGAAGAAGATGCCATCTAGGGCTTTCATAGCTAAAAAGGAGAAGTAATACCTGGCTTCAAAACTCCAACACACAGGCTGACTCTCTTGTTAGGGAATAATGCAGCTAGTGATTTTAAGTTGAAGCCAGTGCTCATTTGCCATTCTGAAAATCCTAGGGTCCTTTAGAATTATGCTAAATCAACTCTGTCTGTACTCCCGAAATGGAACAACAATGCCTGGATGACAACACATCTGTTTACAACATGGTTTACTAAATATGTTAAGCCTACTGTTGAGACCTACTGCTCAGAAAGAAAGATTTCTGGATGTCGGTTCAAGATGGCGGACTACAAGCACGTGTGCTCACTCCCTCTTTCGAGAGCACCGGCATCACAACTAACTGCTGAACAATCATTGACAGGAAGAACTAGAACTCACCAAAAAAGATACCCAACATCCAAAGACAAAGGAGAAGCTGCAGTGAGACAGTAGGAAGGGCACAATCACAATAAAATTAAATCCCATAACCACTGGGTAGGTGACTCACAAACTGGAGAACAATTATACCACAGAAGTCCACCCACTGGAGTGAAGGTTCCGAGTGTCACGTCAGGCTTCCCAACCTGGGGGTCCAGCAATGGGAGGAGAAATTTGCAGAGAATCAGACTTTGAAGGCTAGCGGGATTTGACTGCAGGATTTTGACAGGACTAGGGGAAACAGAGACTCCACTCTTGAAGGGCACACACAAAGTAGTGTGTGCATAAGGACCCAGGGGGCAGGAGCAGTGACCCCATAGGAGGCTGAACCAGACCTACCTGCTGCTGTTGGAGGGACTCCTGCAGAGGCGGGGGATGGCTGTGGCTCACCACGGAGACAAGAACACTGGTAGCAGAAGTTCTGAAAAGTACTCCTTGGCATGAGCCTTCCTGGAGTCCACCATTAGCCCCAACAAAGAGCCTGTAGCCTGCAGTGCTGCGTTGCCTCAGGCCAAACAACCAACAGGGAGGGAATTCAGCCCCACCAAGCAGCAGACAAGCAGATTAAAGTTTTACTGAGCTCAGCCCACCACAGCAACACCCAGCTCTACCCACCACCAGTCCCTCCCATCAGGAAGCTTGCACAAGCCTCTTAGATAACCACATCCACCAGAGGGCAGACAGCAGAAGCAAGAAGAACTACAGTCCTGCATCCCGTGGGACGAAAACCACATTCACAGGAAGACAGACAAAATGAAAAGGCAGAGGGCTATGTACCAGATGAAGGAACAAAATAAAACCCCAGAAAAACAATTAAATGAAATGGAGATAGGCAACCTTCCAGAAAAAGAATTCACAATAATGATAGTGAAGATGATCCAGGAACTCGGAAAAAGAATGGAGGCAAAGATTGAGAAGATGCAAGAAATGTTTAACAAAGACGTACAAGAATTAACAAAAATACACCTAGAAGAATTAAAGAACAAACAAACAGACATGAAGAATACAATAACTGAAATGAAAAAATACACTAGAACGAATCAGTAGCAGAATAACTGAGGAAGAAGAACAGGCAAGTGACCTGGAAGACAGAATGGAGGAATTCACTGCCACAGAAGAGAATAAAGAAAAATGAATGAAAAGAAATGAAGACAGCCTAAGAGACCTCTGGGACAACATTAAACCCATCAACATTTCCATTATAAGGGTCCCAGAAGGACAAGTGAGAGAGAAAGGACCCGAGAAAATATTTGAAGAGATTATAGTTGAAAACTTCCCTAACATGGGAAACGAAATAGCCACCCAAGTCCAGGAAACGCAGAGTCCCAGGCAGGATAAACCCAAGGAGAAACATGCCGAGACACATAGTAATCAGACTGACAAAAATTAAAGACAGAAAAATTATTAAAGGCAACAAGGGAAAAATGAAAAATAACATACAAGGGAACTCCCGTAAGGTTAACAGCTGATTTCTCAGCAGAAACTACAAGCCAGAAGGGAGTGGCAGGATATATTTAAAGTGATGAAAGGGAAGAAGCTGCAACCAAGATTACTCTGTTTAGCAAGGATCTCATTCAGATTTGACATAGAAATCAACAGCTTCACAGACAAGCAAAAGCTAAGAGAATTCAGCACCACCAAACCAGCTCTACAACAAATGCTAAAGGAACTTCTCTAAGTGGGAGACAAAGGGAAGAAAAGGACCTACAAAAACAAACCCAAAACAATTAGGAAAGTGGTAATAGGAACATACATATAGATAATTACCTTAGACTTGAATGGATTAAATGCTCCAACCAAAAGACACAGGCTCGCTGAATGGATACAAAAACACAACCCATATATGTGCTGTCTACAAGAGACCCACTTCAGACCTAGGACACATACAGACTGAAGGTGAGGGGATGGAAAAAGATATTCCATGCAAATGGAAATCAAGAGAAATCAAGAGTAGCAATACTCGTATCAGATAAAATAGACCTTAAAATAAAGAATGTTATAAGAGACAAGGAAGGAAGGATACTACATAATGATCAAGGGATCAATCCAAGAAGAATATATAACAATTATAAATATATATGCACCCAACTTAGGAGCACCTCAATACATAAGGCAAATACTAACAGCTATAAAAGGGGAAGTCGACTAACATTCATAGTAGGGGACTTTAACACCCCACTTTCACCAATGGACTGATCATCCACAATGAAAATAAATAAGGAAACACAAGCTTTAAATGATACATTAAACAAGATGGACTTAATTGATATTTATAGGACATTCCTTCCGAAAACAGCAGATTACGCTTTCTTCACAAGTGCACATGAACATACTCCAGGATAGGTCACATTTTGGGTAACAAATCAAACCTTGGTAAATTTAAGAAAATTGAAATCATATCAAAGCATATTTTCTAACCACGACACTATGAGATTAGAAATAAATTACAGGGGGAAAAAACGTAGAAAAGCACAAGCACATGGAGGCTAAACAATCCATTAAGAAATAACCAACAGATCACTGAAGAAATCAAAGAGGAAATTAAAAAATACCTAGAAACAAATAACAATGAAAACACGTGGCCCAAAACCTCTGGGATAAAGCAAAAGCAGTTCTAAGAGGGAAGTTTATAGCAATACAGTCCTACCTCAAGAAACAAGAAAAATCTCAAATAAACAACCTAACCTTACACCTAAAGCAATTAGAGAAAGAAGAAGCAAAAACTCCCAAAGATAGCAGAAGGAAAGAAATCATAAAGATCAGATCAGAAATAAATGAAAAAGAAATGATGGAAATGATAGCAAAGATCAATAAAACTAAAAGCTGCTTCTTTGAGAAGATAAACACAATTGATAAACCATTAGCCAGACTCATCAAGAAAAAAAGGAAGACTTAAATCAACAGAATTAGAAATGAAAAGGGAGAAGTAACAGTGGACACTGCAGAAATACAAAGCATCATGAGAGAATACTACAAGCAACTATATGCCAACAAAATGGATAACCTGGAAGAAATGGACAAATTCTTAGAAAAGCACAATCTTCTGAGACTGAACCAGGAAGAAATAGAAGATATAAACAGACCAATCACAAGCACTGAAATTGAAACTGTGATTAAAAATCTTACAACAAGCAAAAGCCCAGGACCATATGGCTTCACAGGCGAATTCTATCAAACATTTAGAGAAGAGCTAACACCTATCCTTCTCAAACTCTTCCAAACTATAGCAGAGGGAGGAACACTCCCAAACTCATTCTGTGAGGCCACCATCACCCTGATACCAAACCAGATAAAGATGTCACAAAGAAAGAAAACTACAGGTCAATATCACTGATGAACATAGACACAAAAATCCTCAACAAAATACTAGCAGAGTCCAGCAGCTCATTAAAAGTTTCATACACCATAATCAAGTGGGGTTTATCCCAGGAAAGCAAGGATTCTTCAATATTCGCAAATCAATCAATGTGATACACCATATTAACATATTGAAGGGTAAAAACGATACGATCATCTCGAGATGTAGAAAAAGCTTTTGACAAAATTTAGCATCCATGTATGATAAAAACCCTCCAGAAAGTAGGCATAGAGGGACCTTACCTCAACATAATTAAGGCCATGTATAACAAACCCACAGCCAACATCACAGGCAACCCATAGCCACAGTTCTCATGGTGAAAAACTGAAACCATTTCCACTAAAATCAGGAACAAGACAAGGTTGCCACTCTCACCAGTATTATTCAACATAGTTTTGGAAGTTTTAGCCACAGCAATCGGAGATAAAAAAGAAATAAAAAGAATCCAAATCGGAAAAGAAGAAGTAAAGCTGTCACTATTTGCAGATGACATGATACTATACATACAGAATCCTAAAGATGTCACCAGAAAACTATTAGAGTTAATCAATGAATTTGGTAAAGTAGCAGCATACAAAATTAATGCATAGAAATCTCTTGCACTCCTATATGCTAATGATGAAAAATCTGAAAGAGAAATTAAGGAAACACTCCCATTTACCATTGCAACAAAAAGAATAAAATACCTAGGAATAAACCTACCTAAGGAGACAAAAGAACTGTATGCAGAAAACTATAAGACACTGATGAACGAAATTAAAGATGATACCAACAGATGGAGAGATACACCATGTTCTTGGATTAGAAGAATCAACATTGTGAAAATGACTATACTACCCAAAGCAATCTACAGATTCAATGCACTCCCTATCAATCTCCCAGTGGCATTTTTCACAGAACTAGAACAAAAAATCTTAAAATTTTTATGGAAACACAAAAGACCCTGAATAGCCAAAGCAATCTTGAGAACGAAAAATGGAGCTGGAGGAATCAGGCTCCCTAACTTCAAACTATACTACAAAGCTACAGTAATCAAGACGGTATGGTACTGGCACAAAAACAGAAGGATAGATCAATGGAACAGGATAGAAAGCCCAGAGATAAACCCACACACATATGGTTACCTTATCTTTGATAAAGGAGGCAAGAATACACAATGGAGAAAAGACAGCCTCTTCAATAAATGGTGCTGGGAAAACTGGACAGCTACATGTAAAAGAATGAAATTAGAACACTTCCTAACACTGTACACAAAAATAAACTCAAAATGGATTAAAGACCTAAATGTAAGGCCAGACACTATAAAACTCTTAGAGGAAAACATAGGCAGAGCACTCTATGACATAAATCACAGGAAGATCCTTTTTGACCCACCTCCAAGAGTAATGAAAATAAAAACAAAAACAAATGGGACCTAATAAAACTTAAAAGCTTTTGCACAGCAATGGAAACCATAAACAGGATAACCTCAGAATGGGAGAAAATATTTGCCAATGAATCAACAGACAAAGGATTAATCTCTGAAATATATAAACAGCTCATGTAGCTCAATATTAAAAAAAAAAAATCCAAAAATGGGCAGAGGACATAAATAGACATTTCTCCAAAGAAGACCTAACAGATGGTCAAGAAGCACATGAAAAGCTGCTCATTAGTTATTAGAGAAATGCAAATCAAAACTACAATGAGGTATCACCTCACACCAGTTAGAATGGGCATCATCAGAAAATCTACAAGCAACAAATGCTGGAGAGGGTGTGGAGAAAAGGGAACCCTCTTGCACTGTTGGTGGGAATGTAAATTGATGCAGCCGCTATGGAGAACAGTATGGAGGTTCCTTAAAAAACTAAAAATGGAATTACCATATAACCCAGCAATCCCACTACTGGGCATATACCCTGAGAAAACCATAATTCAGAAAGACACATGCACCCCAGTGTTCATTGCAGCACTATTTCCAATAGCCAGGACATGGAAGCAACCTGAATGCCCATTGACAGACAAATGGATAAAGAAGTTGTGGTACATATATACAATGGAATATTACTCAGCCATAAAAAAGGAACGAAGTTGGGTCATTTGTAGAGATGTGGATGGACCTAGAGTGTCATACAGAGTGAAGTAAGTCAGAAGAAGAAAAACAAATATCGTATATTAGGGCATATATGTGGAATCTAGAAATGTGGTGCAGATGAACCGGTTTGCAAGGCAGAATAAAGACACAAATGTAGAGAACAAACGTATGGACACCTGAAGGGGGAAAGTGGGAGGTGGGTGGTGGTGAGATGAATTGGGAGATTGGGATTGACATATATACACTAATATGTATAAAATAGGTAACTAATAAGAACCTACTGTTTAAAAAATAAAATAAATTCAAAAAAATAATAAAGTAAAAAAAAAAAAAGACAAAGATTTCTTTCAAAATATTACTGCTCATTGACAATGCACCTGGCCACCGAGGAACTCTGATGGAAATGTACAGTGAGATTAATGTTTTTTTCATGCCTGCTAACACAGCATCCGTTCTGCCGCCTGTGGATGAAGGAGTCACTTGGACTTTCTAGTCTTATTATTTAAGAATACATTTTGTGAGGCTGCAGTTACCATAGATAGTGAATCCACTGATGGATTTGGGCAAAGTCAATTGAAAACATTCTGGAAAGGATTCATCTTTCTAGATGCCATTAAAAATATTCGTAATTCATGGGAAGAAGTCAAAATATCGACATTAAAAGGAGTTTGGAAGAAGTTGATTCCAGCCCTAATGGATGAAACTGAAGGATTTAAGATTTCAGTAGAGGAGGTAATTGCAGATGTGGTGAAAATAGCAAGAGAACTGGAAATAGAAGTGGAGCCTGAAGATGTGACTGAATTGCTGCAATCTCATGATAAAACTTTAATGGATAAGGTGCTGCTTCTTATAGATGAGCAATGAAAGTAGTTTCTTGAGATGGAGTCTACTCCTGGTGACAGTGCTGTAACAACTGTTGAAATGACAACAAAGGATTAAAATATGACTGAAACTTAGTTGGTAAAGCAAGGGCAGGTTTTGACAGAATTGACTCCAATTTTCAAAGAAGTTCTACTGTGGGTAAAATGCTGTCAAACAGAGAAATCATTCATAAAAGGAAGAGGCAATTAATGTGACAAACTTCACTGTTGTCGTATTTTAAGAAATTGCCACAGCCATTGAAACTTTCAGCAACCATCACCCTGATTAATCAGCAGCCATCAACATCAAGGCAAGACCATCTACCAAAGAAAAGACTAGTTTGCTGAAGGCTTAGATGATGGTTTGCATTTTTTAGCAATAAAGTATTTTTAAATTAAGTGTACACATTTTTTAAGCCATAAGGCTATATTGCACACTTAATAGCCTGCAGTATAGTATAAACATATATGAACTGGGAAACCAAAAAATTCATGTGACTTGCTATATTGCAATATTCACCTTATTGGGGTTGTCTGGAAACGAACCTTCATTACCTCTAAGGTATGCCTGTAATTGCTTCTTCACTTTATGCCATTTCAGTTTATGAAAGGTTCCAAAGGAATGCTCTACTTTGGGATAGCAGGGGAACCTATACTTAACTATACTAGTTATGTTCATTATGAACAATCAAAGGTCTTTTCAACTTAGTTATTCAAGTACACTAGAACCAAGGCAGGAGTTGATCATTCTAAATTGTAATATCAAATTGGCACTGGCCATTGATCAGACAATGAAATGCAAAAATCTTCTTAGTATACAGACAATAAAGCAAAACAAATTAGTAAGTATATCATGGAATCTGTGGGGAAAGAGGCCTGAAGTTTCTTGTAAACGAAGTGGTAGTAGAAATTAATACTGTGAGCCGGAGGAAGATGGCGGAAGAGTAAGACGTGGAGATCACCTTCCTCCCCACAGATACATCAGAAATTCATCTACACGTGGAACAACTCCAACAGAACACCTACTGAACGCTGACAGAAGACCTCAGACCCCCCAAAAGGCAAGAAACTCCCCACATACCTGGGTAGGTCAAAAGAAAAAAAGAATAAACAGAGACAATAGGATATGGACGGGACCTGCACCAGTGGGAGGGAGCCGTGAAGGAGGGAAGGTTTCTACACACTACAAGCCCCTTCGAGGGCGGAGACTGCAGGTGGCGGAGGGGGAAAGCTTCGGAGTAGCGGAGGAGAGCACAGCAACAGGGGTGTGGAGGGCAAAGCAGAGAGATTTTGGCACAGAGGATCGGTGCCCTCAGGCACACACCAGCCCGAGAGACTTGTCTGCTCGGTCGCCAGGGCGGGCGGGGCTGGGAGCTGAGGCTCGGGTATCGGCTTTCAGTCGGAGCGCAGGGAGAGGTCTGGGGCTGGCGGCAGGAAGAGACCCTGAAGGGGTTAGTGCTAGCCCGGAGGGAGTCCGGGGAAAGGGTCTGGAGCTACCGGAGAGGCAAGAGACTTTTTTCCCTTTTGTTGCCTGGTGCGCGAGGAGAGGGCATTCCCCTCCCTCCCCTCTGCCTGAGTGAGCCAGAGCCCCCGAATCAGCGGCTCCTTTAAACCGTCCTGTCTGAGCGAAGAACAGACGCCCTCCGGCGACCTACGCGCAGAGGCGGGGCCAGGTCCAAGGCTGAGACCCGGGAGCTGTGAGAGCAGAGACAGGGAAATCTCTCTGTGCAGCCTCCGAGGCAGCGGATTAAAGCTCCACGGTCCATTTGATGTGCCCTGCGTCTGTGGAGTGCATGAATGGACAGCGAATCATCCCAAATTGAGGAAGTGGCCCTTGAGGACAAGATTTAAGACTTTCCCCCCCCTTTTTTCCCTCTTTTTACAACGAATTATCTCAAATTAAGGAGGTGGACTTAGCAAGATTTCAGACTTTTCGCCCTTTTCCTCTTTTTACAACGAATTATCCCAAATCGAGGAGGTGGACTTGGAGAGCAAGATTTTTGATTTTTCCCCCTGCTCTCTTTTTGTGAATGTGTATGTGTAATCTTCTGTGTAAGATTCTCTCTGTATAGCTTTGCTTCCACCATATGTCCCAGGGTTCTTTCGGTCCGTGTTTTTTTTCAATAATTACTTTTTAATTTTAATAACGCTACTATATTTCATACTTTATTCTATTTTATTTTACCTGCTCTTTCTTTTTTTCCTCCCTTCCCTTCCTCCCTCCCTCCCTCCGCTCCTCCTTTCCTTCTTTCTTTTTGTTTCCTCCATCCCTCCCTCCCTCCCACCCTTCTTCTTTCCACTTTTTCTTTCCTTCCTCCCTCCCTCCCTCCCTCCTGTCTTTCTTTCTTTCTTTCCTTCCTCCCTCCCTCCCTCTCTTCTTCCATTCACTCTTCCTTTTGCTTTCATTCCTCCCTCCCTCCCTCCTTTCTTTCCTTTCTTTCCATCCTTCCTCCCTCCCTCCTTTCTTTCTTTCTTCCTTCCTTCCTTCCTTACTTCCCTTCTTCCTTTCTTTCAATCTCTCTTTCTTTCTTCTACTAATTATTTCTTTCTACTTTTTCTCACTGTTATTCTGAGCCAGGTGGATGAAAGGCTCTTGGTGCTGCAGCCAGGAGTTAGTGCTGTGCCTCTGAAGTGGGAGAGCCAACTTCAGTACACGGGTCCACAAGAGACTTCCCAGCTCCACATAATATCAAGCAGCGAAAATCTCCCAGGGATCTCCATCTCAACACCAGCACCCAGCTTCAGCCAACGACCAGCAAGCTACAGTGCTGGTCACCCTATGCCAAGCAACTAGCAAGGCAGGAACACAACCCCACCCATTAGCAGAGAGGATACCTAAAAACATAATAAGGCCACAGGCACCCCAAAACACACCACCAGACGTGGACCTGTCCACCAGAAAGACAAGATCGAGCTTCAACCACCAGAACACAGGCATTAGTCCCCCCCACCAGGAAGCCTACACAACCTACTGAAACAACCTTAGCCACGGGGGACAGACACCAAAAACAACGGGAACTACGAATCTGCAGCCTGCAAAAAGGAGACCCCAAACACAGTAACATAAGCAAAATGAGAAAGCAGAAAAACACACAGCAGGTGAAGGAGCAAGATAAAAACCTACCAGACCTAACAAATGAAGAGGTAATAGGCAGTCTACCTGAAAAAGAATTCAGAATAATGATAGTAAAGCTGATCCAAGATTCTATTTCCCAGATCCAAAATCTTGGAAATAGAATAGACAATATGCAAGAAACAGTTAACAAGGACCTAGAAGAACTAAAGATGAATCAAGCATCGATTAAAAACACAATAAATGAAATGAAAAATACTCTAGATGGGATCAATAGCAGAATAACTGAGGCAGAAGAATGGATAAGTGAGGTGGAAGATAAAATAGTGGAAATAACTGATGCAGAGAAAAATAAAGAAAAAAGAATGAAAAGAACAGAGGACAGTCTCAGAGACCTCTGGGACAACATTAAACGCACCAACATTCGAATTATAGGGGTTCCAGAAGAAGAAGAGAAAAAGAAAGGGACTGAGAAAATATTTGAAGAGATTATAGTTGAAAACTTCCCTAATATGGGAAAGGAAATAGTTAATCAAGTCCAGGAGGCACAGAGAGTCCCATACAGAATAAATCCAAGAAGAAATACGCCAAGACACATATTAATCAAACTGTCAAAAATTAAACACAAAGAAATCATATTAAAAGCAGCAAGGGAAAAACAACAAATAACACACAAGGGAATCCCCATCAGGTTAACAGCTGATCTCTCAGCAGAAACTCTACAAGCCAGAAGGGAGTGGCAGGACATAATTAAAGTGATGAAGGAGAGAAACCTGCAACCAAGATTACTCTACCCAGCAAGGATCTCATTCAGATTTGATGGAGAAATTAAAACGTTTACAGACAAGCAAAAGCTGAGAGAGTTCAGCACCACCAAACCAGCTTTACAACAAATGCTAAAGGAACTTCTCTAGGCAAGAAACACAACAGAAGGACTATACCTACAATAACGAACCCAAAGCCATTAAGGAAATGGGAATAGGAACATACATATCAATAATTACCTTAAATGTAAATGGACTAAATGCTCCCACCAAAAGACACAGAGTGGCTGAATGGATACAAAAACAAGACCCATATATATGCTGTCTACAAGAGACCCACTTCAGACCTAGAGACACATACAGATTGAAAGTAAGGGGATGGAAAAAGATATTCTATGCAAATGGAAATCAAAAGAAAGCTGGAGTAGCAATTCTTATATCAGACAAAATAGACTTTAAAATAAAGACTATTAGAAGAGACAAAGAAGGACACTACATAACGATAAAGGGATCGATCCAAGAAGAAGATATAACAATTGTAAATATTTATGCACCCAACATAGGAGCACCTCAATACATAAGGCAAATACTAACAGCCATAAAAGGGGAAATCGACAGTAACACAATCATAGTAGGGGACTTTAACACCCCACTTTCACCAATGGACAGATCATCCAAAATGAAAATAAATAAGGAAACACAAGCTTTAAATGATACATTAAACAAGATGGACTTAATTGATATTTATAGGACATTCCACCCAAAAACAACAGAATACACATTTTTTTTTTTTTTTTTTTTTTTTTTTTTTTTTTTTTTGGTGGTACGCGGGCCTCTCACTGCTGTGGCCTCTCCCGTTGCGGAGCACAGGCTCCGGACGCGCAGGCCCAGCAGCCACGGCTCACGGGCCCAGCCGCTCCGCGGCACATGGGATCCTCCCAGACCGGGGCACGAACCCGTATCCCCTGCATCGGCAGGCGGACTCTCAACCACTGCGCCACCAGGGAGGCCCCAGAATACACATTTTTCTCAAGTGCTCATGGAACATTCTCCAGGATAGATGATATCTTGGGTCACAAATCAAGCCTTGGTAAATTTAAGAAAATTGAAATTGTATCAAGTATCTTTTCCGGCCACAATGCTATGAGACTAGACATCAATTACAGGAAAAGATCTGTAAAAAATACAAACACATGGAGGCTAAACAATACACTACTCAATAATGAAGTGATCACTGAAGAAATCAAAGAGGAAATTAAGAAATACTTAGAAACAAATGACAATGGAGACACGACGACCCAAAACCTATGGGACGCAGCAAAAGCAGTTCTAAGGGGGAAGTTTATAGCAATACAATCCCACCTTAAGAAACAGGAAACATTTCGAGTAAACAACCTGACCCTGCACCTAAAGCAATTAGAGAAAGAAGAACAAAAAACCCCCAAAGTTAGCAGAAGGAAAGAAATCATAAAGATCAGATCAGAAATAAATGAAAAAGAAATGAAGGAAACGATAGCAAAGATCAACCAGACTAAAAGCTGGTTCTTTGAGAAGATAAACAAAATTGACAAACCATTAGCCAGACTCATCAAGAAAAGAAGGGAGAAGACTCAAATCAGTAGAATTAGAAATGAAAAAGGAGAAGTAACAACTGACACTGCAGAAATACAAAAGATCATGAGAGATTACTATAAGCAACTCTATGCCAATAAAATGGACAACCTGGAAGAAATGGACAAATTCTTAGAAATGCACAACCTACCAAGACTGACTCAGGAAGAAATAGAAAATATGAATAGACCAATCACAAGCACTGAAATTGAAACTGTGATTAAAAATCTTCCATCAAACAAAAGCCCAGGACCAGATGGCTTCACAGGCGAATTCTATCAAACATTTAGAGAAGAGCTAACACCCATCCTTCTCAAACTCTTCCAAACAATATCAGAGGAAGGAACACTCCCAAACTCATTCTACGAGGCCACCATCACCTTGATACCAAAACCAGGCAAGGATGTCACAAAGAAAGAAAACTACAGGCCAATATCACTGATGAACATAGATGCAAAAATCCTCAACAAAATACTAGCAAACAGAATCCAACAGCACATTAAAAGGATCATACACCATGATCAAGTGGGGTTTATTCCAGGAATGCAAGGATTCTTCAATATACGTAAATCAATCAATGTGATACACCATATTAACAAGTTGAAGGAGAAAAACCATATGATCATCTCAATAGATGCAGAGAAAGCTTTCGACAACATTCAACACCCATTTATGATAAAAACCCTGCAGAAAGTAGGCATAGAGGGAACTTTCCTCAACATAATAAAGGCCATATATGACAAACCCACAGCCAACATTGTCCTCAATGGTGAAAAACTGAAACCATTTCCACTAAGATCAGGAACAAGACAAGGCTGCCCACTCTCACCACTCTTATTCAACATAGTTTTGGAAGTTTTAGCCACAGCAATCAGAGAAGAAAAGGAAATAAAAGGAATCCAAATTGGAAAAGAAGAAGTAAAGCTGTCACTGTTTGCAGATGACATGATACTATACATAGAGAATCCTAAAGATGCTACCGAAAAACTACTAGAGCTAATCAATGAATTTGGTAAAGTAGCAGGATACAAAATTAATGCACAGAAATCTCTGGCATTCCTGTACACTAATGATGAAAAATCTGAAAATGAAATCAAGAAAACACTCCCATTTACCATTGCAACAAAAAGAATAAAATATCTAGGAATAAACCTACCTAAGGAGACAAAAGACCTGTATGCAGAAAATTATAAGACACTGATGAAAGAAATTAAAGATGATATAAATAGATGGAGAGATATACCATGCTCCTGGATTGGAAGAATCAATATTGTGAAAATGACTCTACTACCCAAAGCAATCTACAGATTCAATGCAATCCCTATCAAACTACCACTGGCATTTTTCACAGAAGTAGAACAAAAAATTTCAAAATTTGTTTGGAAAAACAAAAGACCCCGAATAGCCAAAGCAATCTTGAGAACGAAAAACGGAGCTGGAGGAATCAGGCTGCCTGACTTCAGACTATACTACAAAGCTACAGTAATTAAGACAGTGTGGTACTGGCATAAAAGCAGAAAGATAGATCAGTGGATCAGGATAGAAAGCCCAGAGATAAACCCACGCACATATGGCCAACTTATCTTTGATAAAGGAGGCAGGAATGTACAGTGGAGAAAGGACAGCCTCTTCAATAAGTGGTGCTGGGAAAACTGGACAGGGACATGTAAAAGTATGAGATTAGATCATTCCCTAACACCATACACAAAAATAAGCTCAAAATGGATTAAAGACCTAAAGGTAAGGCCAGAAACTATCAAACTCTTAGAGGAAAACATAGGTAGAACACTCTATGACATAAATCACAGCAAGATCCTTTTGGACCCACCTCCTAGAGAAATGGAAATAAAAACAAAGATAAACAAATGGGACCTAATGAAACTTCAAAGTTTTTGCACAGCAAAGGAAACCATAAACAAGACCAAAAGACAACCCTCAGAATGGGAGAAAATATTTGCAAATGAAGCAACTGACAAAGGATTAATCTCCAAAATTTATAAACAGCTCATGCAGCTCAATAGCAAAAAAACAAACAACCCAATCCAAAAATGGGCAGAAGACTTAAATAGGCATTTCTCCAAAGAAGATATACAGACTGCCAACAAACACATGAAAGAATGCTCAACATCATTAATCATTAGAGAAATGCAAATCAAAACTACAATGAGATATCATCTCACACCAGTCAGAATGGCCATCATCAAGAAATCTAGAAACAATAAATGCTGGAGAGGGTGTGGAGAAAAGGGAACACTCTTGCACTGCTGGTGGGAATGTGAATTGGTACAGCCACTATGGAGAACAGTATGGAGGTTCCTTAAAAAACTAAAAATAGAACTACCATATGACCCAGCAATCCCACTACTAGGCATATACCCTGAGAAAACCATAATTCAAAAAGAGACATGTACCAAAATGTTCATTGCAGCTCTATTCACAATAGCCCGGAGCTGGAAACAACCTAAGTGTCCATCATCGGATGAATGGATAAAGAAGATGTGGCACATATATACAATGGAATATTACTCAGCCATAAAAAGAAACGAAACTGAGCTATTTGTAATGAGGTGGATAGACCTAGAGTCTGTCATACAGAGTGAAGTAAGTCAGAAAGAGAAAGACAAATACCGTATGCTAACACATATATATGGAATTAAAAAAAAAAAAAAATCATGAAGAACCTAGGGGTAAAACGGGAATAAAGACACAGACCTACTTGAGAATGGACTTGAGGATATGGGGAAGGGTAAGGGTAAGCTGTGACAAAGGGAAAGAGAGGCATGGACATATATACACTACCAAACGTAAGGTAGATAGATAGTGGGAAGCAGCCGCAGAGCACAGGGAGATCAGCTCGGTGCTTTGTGACCGCCTGGAGGGGTGGGATGGGGAGGGTGGGAGGGAGGGAGATGCATGAGGGAGGGGATGTGGGAACAGATGTATATGTATGACTGATTCACTTTGTTATAAAGCAGAAACTAATAAAAAAAAAAAAAAAGAAAAAAAAAATTAATACTGTAACTTACATGACAGTAATTGATACTCAATAGAAAGGTGATACATAAGAGTAATTAATACTCTTTAGTATGTTGACTGTCATTGATATTACCTCTATTTAATAGGTTTCCTTTATAATTTTATTTTATTTATTTATTTATTTATTTATTTATTTATTTTTGTGGTATGTGGGCCTCTCACTGTTGTGGCCTCTCCCGTTGCGGAGCACAGGCTCCGGACGCGCAGGCTCAGCGGCCATGGCTCACGGGCCCAGTCGTTCCGCGGCATGTGGGATCCTCCCGGACCGGGGCATGAACCCGTGTCCCCTGCATCGGCAGGCGGACTCTCAACCACTGCGCCACCAGGGAAGCCCCTATAATTTTATTTATTTATTTATTTATTTTTGCGGTACGCGGGCCTCTCACTGTTGTGGCCTCTCCCGTTGCAGAGCACAGGCTCCGGAAGTGCAGGCTCAGTGGCCATGGTTCACGGGCCTATCCACTCCGCGGCATGTGGGATCCTCCCAGACCGGGGCACGAGCCCGTGTCCCCTGCGTCGGCAGGTGGACTCTCAACCACTGTGCCACCAGGGAAGCCCTTATTTTTAATGAAAATAAAATATAGGGCTGTTTAATATTTCCTCCCAATTCTGATCTCCCTAACACTTTTTCCCTATAAGATTCTTAATATATCAGTCTGCTTTCTCTTTACATGTAGATTTTCAAGAACTGTTGTAATTAGTATCGGATTCTGTAAATGAAAATTACGTACACAATTGCAGTATCTGTCCCAAGATATTGCAAAAGATACAAACTCCGCCGCAACACTCACTTCCAATATCTGAATCAGTGATTTTCAAGTTGTGTTTCATGACTCAGTGGTAGATTATAAAATCAATTTAGTGCGTCACAACTATCATTTTAAAAAAAGAAATAGAATTAGTATGAATAAAAAGAATTTCAGAGTTCATCACTCATTGTCTTAGTTCGGGCCACTATACCAAACTACCATAAAATGATTGGCAAAAACAACATTTCTCATGGTTCTGGAGGCTGGGAAATTCAAGATCAAGATGCCAGCAGATTCAGTGTCTGGTGAAGGCTGTCTTCGTAACTTGCAGACAGCTACCTTTTCACTGTGTCATCACACGTTGGAGAAAGTGATCAAGCATGCACAAGCAAGCAAGCTAGCTCTCTGGTCTCTTCTCATAAGGGTGCTAATCCCATCATGAGGACTCCACATCCTGTAAACCTAAATACCTCCCAATGGCCATACCTCCAGTTACCATCACATTGGGGGTTAGGGTTTCAACCTAAGAATTTTGGAGGCACACAAACATGCAGTCCATAACACACATAATATGAGTAAGGTTTATTTCATGGGACTTATATTTCAGTTTTATGCTTATGTATAAAAATATATATGTAAGTACATTTGAGTTATAATGTAAATTATATTTCTTATTTTGGTTGTCAAAAAGCTTGAGAAATGCTGACCTAAATGCAGTTAGATCACTATGCTGTATCAACATAGTTGGTACATAATACTAATTCTTGATGTTATTTTTCAGAATAAGGAATCTAAAGAAGAGCAAGTGTAAGTATTAGTTTATTTAATTTTTGAATCTGTCTTAGTACTGTCCAAGGGTTCTTTGCCAGAATGACACAGCCTTGCTTTAGAACGTGTTCTCACTAAGAGAAGAATAGACAGTTTTTTTGTCTCAATAAGTTGTCAGGTTTTTTTTACTGAAAGTGACAGAAAGTTAAATTATCATTTATTTTGGGAGAATAGAATCTCTTACCATTTTCCTATCAATGTATGGCTACTCAAGAGTCATCCAATGCTAACTGCTTTCTTCAAGGACTAAACTGGTTCCAGCATAAAATCCAGCATAAAATTAAAAAATATAGTCTAAATTGTAGTTAGCCAAATATAGACTAAGTTAAACTTAACCTTAAAGGCAGATTATTGTTTGTCCCAGTGACCCCTTTTATAAAAGAGTTTGGTTTGTTTAATTAACCTGAGATGTTTTTATTATTTTTTTAACCCCAGTTGTTAACGGTGAATTTTGAACCTTTACTGGAAACCTTTTAATGTTTAAAGAACATTGAGAGCTATATTCTACAACCATATGATTAATGACAGTGTAGTAGAGGAAGGAAGTGGGGGAGACATTCCATAAAGAGATCATTTTACCCACCAAAAAGTTGTTAACTGAAAATTAGTTACTTTAGAGAACTCTCTGTGAGGACATAATTAAGATAACTTAAAAATGGTAACAAGAACATATTTTGGTAACTTTAAAGCCATCAATTTTAGTTGATATTTTCTCATTGATTAATGGACATGATCCACTCGGTAAGTTAATAGTTCATCATCCAAGATGGGTTTTCACTTTCTTTGTCAACAAGTTGAGCCACTAATGCAATAGGGCTTTTTTGGGGTTTTTCTTTTGCGGTACATGGGCCTCTCACTGTTGTGGCCTCTCCCGTTGCGGAGCACAGGCTCCGGACGCACAGGCTCAGCGGGCATGGCTCATGGGCCCAGCCGCTCTGCAGCATGTGGGATCTTCCCAGACCGGGGCACGAACCCATGTCCCCTGCATCAGCAGGCGGACTCTCAACCACTGCGCCACCAGGCAAGCCCCCCCTTTTTTTTTATAAAGCAGCTTATTAGTTATCCATTTTATACATATTAGTGTATCTATGTCAACCCCAATCTCCCAATTCATCCCACCACCACCACCCCTGCCACTTTCCCCCCTTGATGTCCATACGTTAGTTCTCTGCATCTGTGTCTCAATTTCTGCCCTGCAAACGGGTTCATCTGTACCATTTTTCTAGGTTCCACGTATATGCGTTCATACATGATATTTGTTTTTCTGACTTACTTCACTCTGTATGACAGTCTCTAGGTCTATCCACGTCTCTACAAATGATCCAATTTCGTTCCTTTTTTATGGCTGAGTAATATCCCATTGTATATATGTACCACATCTTCTTTATTCATTCATCTGTCAATGGGCATTTAGGTTGCTTCCATATCCTGGCTATTGTAAATAGTGCTGCAGTGAACATTGGGGTGCTTGTGTCTTTTTGAATTATGGTTTTATCTGGGTGTATGCCCAGTAGTGGGATTGCTGGGTCATATGGTAATTCTATTTCTGGTTTTTTAAGGAACCTCCATATTGTTCTCCATAGTGGCTGTATCAATTTACATTCCCACCAACAGTGCAAGAGGGTTCCCTTTTCTCCACAACCTCTCCAGCATTTGTTGTTTGTAGATTTTCTGATGATGCCCATTCTAACTGGTGTGAGGTGATACCTCATTGTAGTTTTGATTTGCACTTCTCTAATAATTAGTGATGTTGAGCTTTTCATGTGCTTCCTGGCCATCTGTATGTCTTCTTTGGAGAAATGTCTATTTAGGTCTCCTGCCCATTTTTGTATTGGGTTGTTTGTTTTTTTAATATTGAGCTGCATGAGCTGTTTATATATTTTGGAGATTAATCCTTTGTCCGTTGATTCGTTTGCAACTGTTTTATCCCATTCTGAGGGTTGCCTTTTCGTCTTGTTTGTAGTTTCCTTTGCTGTGCAAAATCTTTTAAGTTTCATTAGGTCCCATTGGTTTAGTTTTGGTTATATTTCCATTACACTAGGAGGTGGATCAAAAAAGATCTTGCTGTGATTTATGTCAAAGAGTGTTCTTCCTACATTTTCCTCTAAGAGTTTTATAGTGTCCGGTCTTACATTAGGTCTCTAATCCATTTTGAGTTTATTTTTGTGTATGGTGTTAGGGAGTGTTCTAATTTCATTCTTTTACATGTAGCTGCCCAGTTTTCCCAGCACCACTTATTGAGGAGACTGTCTTTTCTCCATTGTATATCCTTGCCTCCTTTGTCATAGATTAGTTGACCATAGGTGCATGGGTTTATCTCTGGGCTTTCTATCCTATTCCATTGATCTATATTTCTGGTTTTGTGCCAGTACTGTATTGCCTTGATTACTGTAGTTTTGTAGTATAGTCTGAAATTTGGGAGCCTGATTCCTCCAGCTCCATTTTTTTCCCTCAAGACTGCTTTGGCTATTCGGGGTCTTTTGTGTCTCCATACAACTTTTAAGATTTTTTTGTTCTAGTTCTGTGAAAAATGCCACTGGGAGATTGATAGGGAGTGCATTGAATCTGTAGATTGCTTTGGGTAGTATAGTCATTTTCACAATGTTGATTCTTCCAACAAGTCGAAGAACATGGTATATATCTCCATCTGTTTGTATCATCTTTAATTTTGTTCATCAGTGTCTTACAGTGTTTTGCATACAGGTCTTTTGTCTCCCTAGGTAGGTTTATTCCTAGGTATTTTATTCTTTTTTTTTTTTTTTTTTTTTTTTTTTTTTTTTTTTTTTTTGCGTTATGTGGGCCTCTCACTGTTGTGGCCTCTCCCGTTGCGGAGCACAGGCTCCGGACGCACAGGCCCAGCGGCCATGGCTCACGGGCCCAGCCGCTCCGCGGCACGTGGGATCTTCCCAGACCGGGGCACGAACCCATGTCCCCTGCATCGGCAGGCGGACTCTCAACCACTGCGCCACCAGGGAAGCCCTATTTTATTCTTTTTGTTGCAATGGTAAATGGGAGTGTTTCCTTAATTTCTCTTTCAGGTTTTTCATCATTAGTGTATAGGAATGCGAGAGATTTCTGTGCATAAATTTTGTATCCTGCAACTTTTCCAAATTCATTGATTAGCTCTAGTAGTTTTCTGGTGCCATCTTTAGGATTCTTTATGTATAGTATCATGTCATCTGCAAACAGTGACAGTTTTACTTCTTTTCAAATTTGTAATCCTTTTATTTCTTTTTCTTCTCTGATTGACGTGGCTAGGACTTCCAAAACTATGTTGAATAATAGTGGTAAGAGTAGACATCCTTGTCTTATTCCTGATCTTAGAGGAAATACTTTCCGTTTTTCACCATTGAGAATGATGTTTGCTCTGGGTTTGTCATATATGGCCTTTATTATGTTGAGGTAGGTTCCCTCTATGCCGACTTTCTGGAGAGTTTTTATCACAAATGGGTGGTGAATTTTGTCAAAAGCTTTTTCTGCATCTATTGAGATGATCATATGGTTTTTCTTCTTCAATTTGTTAATATGGTGTATCATATTAATTGATTTGCTTATATTGAAGAATCCTTGCATCCCTGCGATAAATCCCACTTGATCATGGTGTATGATCCTTTTAATGTGTTGTTGGATTCTGTTTGCTAGTATTTTGTTGAGGATTTTCGCATCTATATTCATCAGTGATATTGGTCTGTGATTTTCTTTTTTTGTAGTATCTTTGTCTGGTTTTGGTATCAGGGTGATGGTGGCCTCACAGAATGAGTTTGGGAGTGTTCCTTCCTGTGCAATTTTTTGGAAGAGTTTGAGAAGGATGGGTGTTAGCTCTTCTCTAAATGTTTGATAGAATTCACGTGTGAAGCCATCTGGTCCTGGACTTCTGTTTTTTGGAAGATTTTTTTTTTTTTTTTTTTTTTTTTTTTGTGGTACACGGGCCTCTCACTGTTGTGGCCTCTCCCATTGCGGAGCACAGCCTCCGGACACGCAGGCTCAGCAGCCAGGGCTCACAGGCCCAGCCACTCTGCGGCATGTGGGATCTTCCCGGACTGGGGCACAAACCCATGTCCCCTGCATCGGTAGGCGGACTCCTAACCACTGCGCCACCAGAGAAGCCCCTTTTGGAAGATTTTTAATCACAGTTTCAATTTCATTCCTTGTGATTGGTCTGTTCATATTTTCTATTTCTTCCTGGTTTTGTCTTGGAAGGTTATACCTTTCTAAGAATTTGTCCATTACTTCCAGGTTGTCCATTTTATTGGCATAGGTTGCTTATAGTTGTCTCTTAGGATGCTTTGTATTTCTGCCATGTCTGTTGTAACTTCTCCTTTTTCATTTCTAATTTTATTGAATTGAGTCCACTCCCTCTTTTTCTTGATCAGTCTGTCTAATAGTTTATCAATTTTATCATCTCGAAGAACCAGCTTTTAGTTTTATTGATCTTTGCTATTGTTTCTTTGTTTCTATTTCATTTATTTCTGCTCTGATCTTTATGATTTATTTCTTTCTGCTAACTTTGGGTTTTCTTTGTTCTTCTTTCTCTCTTTCCTTTAGGTGTAAGGTTAGGTTGTTTATTTGAGATTTTTCTTGTTTCTTGAAGTAGGCTTGTATAGCTATAACCTTCCCTCTTAGAACTGCTTTTGCTGCATCCTATACGTTTTGGATCATCCTGTTTTCATTGTCACTTTCTGTAGGTATTTTTTTATTTCCTCTTTGATTTCTTCAGTGATCTCTTGGTTATTTAGTAATGTATTGTTTAGCCTCCATGTGTTTGTGTTTTTTACATTTTTTTGCCTGTAATTGATTTATAATCTCATAGCATTGTGGTCATAAAAGATACTTCATATGATTTCAATTTTCTTAAATTTACTGAGGCTTGATTTGGGACCCAAGATGTGATCATCCAGGAGAATGTTCCATGCGCACTTGAGAAGAAATTAATCTGCTGTTTTTGGGTGGCATGTCCTATAAATATCAATTAAATCTATCTGGTCTATTGTGTCATTTTAAGCTTGTGTTTCCCTGTTAATTTTCTGTTTGGATGATCTGTCCATTGGTGTAAGTGACGTGTTAAAGTCACCCACTATTATTGTGTTACTGTTGATTTCTTATTTTATACCTGTTAGCAGTTGATTTATGTATTGAGGTGCTCCTATGTTGGGTGCATATATATTTATAATTGTTATATCTTCTTCTTGGATTGATCCCTTGATCATATGTAGTGTCCTTCCGTGTCTCTTGTAACATTCTTTATTTTAAAGTCTATTTTATCTGATACGAATATTGCTACTCCAGCTTTTTAAAAATTTCCATTTGCATGCAATATCTTTTTCCATCCCCTCACTTTTAGTCTGTATGTGTCCCTAGGTCTGAAGTGGGTCTCTTGTAGACAGCATATATATGGGTCTTGTTTTTGTATCCATTCAGTGAGCCTGTGTCTTTTTGTTGGAGCATTTATTCCATTTACATTTAAGTTAATTATCGATATGTATGTTCCTATTACCATTTTCTTAATTGTTTTGGGTTTTTTTGTATAGGTCCTTTTCTTCTCTTGTGTTTCCCACTTAGAGAAGTTCCTTTAGCATTTGTTGTAGAGCTGGTTTGGTGGTGCTGAATTCTCTTAGCTTTTGCTTGTCTGTGAAGCTTTTGATTTCTCTGTCAAATCTGAATGAGATCCTTGCTGGCTAGAGTAATCTTCATTGTGGGTTCTTCCCTTTCATCACTTTAAATATATCATGCTGCTGCCTTCTGGCTTGTAGAGTTTCTGCTGAGAAATCAGCTGTTAACCTTATGGGAGTTCCCTTGTATGTTATTTGTCATTTTTCCCTTGCTGCTTTCAATAATTTTTCTTTGTCTTTAATTTTTGCCAATTTGAGTACTGTGTGTCTCGGCATGTTTCTCCTTGGGTTTATCCTGTATGGGATTCTATGCACTTCCTGCACTTGTGGCTATTTCCTTTTCCATGTTAGGGGAGTTTTTGACTATAATCTCTTCAAATATTTTCTTGGGTCCTTTCTCTCTCTCTGCTCCATCTGGGACCTCTATAATGCGAATGTTGTTGTGTTTAATGTTGTCCCAGAGGTCTCTCAAGCTGTCTTCATTTCTTTTCATTCTTTTTTCTTTACTCTTTTCCACAGCAGTGAATTCTACCATTCTGTCTTCCAGGTCACTTATTCGTTCTTCTGCCCCAGTTATTCTGCTATTGATTTCTTCTAGTGTAGTTTTCATTTCAGTTATTGTATTGTTCATCTGTGTTTGTTTGTTCTTTAATTCTTCTATATCTTTGTTAAACATTTCTTGCATCTTCTCGATGTTTGCCTCCATTCTTTTTCAGAGGTCCTGGATCATCTTCATTATCATTATTCTGAATTCTTTTTCTGGAAGGTTACCTATCTCCACTTCATTTAGTTTTTCTGGTGTTTTATCTTGTTCCTTCATCTGGTACATAGCCCTCTGCCTTTTCACCTTGTCTGTCTTTCTGTGAATGTGGTTTTTGTTCCACAGGCTTCAGGATTGTAGTTCCTCTTGCTTCTGCTGTCTGCCCTCTCCGATAGTTTTTTGTGTGTTTGTGTTTTTTCATGCTATGTCTAGATACCATAAAAATAAGTTACTAAAGAATGAAACAGTATTATCAGTCATTTTGCTCATTTTGACTTACAGCATAGAGCCAAACCTGGATGATCATCAAATCATGCAGCGAGCTTTGTTTTTAAATGAGAATTTTCAAATACACACAAAAGTAAAGAGAATAACATATCTACATTTGTATGTATACCTATCATCCTGATTCGACAGTTATCACTGTTTTTCCACATTTGCTTCATTTTTCCCTTAACATTTTGTTCTTTTTTGAATGTTTTCAGTCCCAAACATCATATAATTTTACCTCTACATGATTCAGTTTGCATCTCTTTAATAAGAGATGAATATTTTTCTATATTATCACAATGCTATTATCATACTTTAAAAATTTAGAAATAGTCTTTTGGAGCTTTTCAAAACTACAGATTCATATTTTTACAGTGTTGGGGTGTCAGAAAAATATAATTTTTTAACAGCTTTTTAAGCAATATGGAAAACTGATTGGGTTTTGGAACTGTGGTCTACACAAGCAGTTTACTTCATTGAACTTTCCAAAATATTTGAGTCAGTCTAGAATACTTCAGTGATACCTAATGACTGTTTTATAGTGTTTTACAAGTTATTCTATAAGCATTAGATATCATTGTTTTTCTAGGTCTCAGTGGCCTAAAATAAGTACTAATGCATCCTGGAGTTATCTATTTTCTTTCTAATAATAAAATAAAAATAATTTTCTTTCACTTATAAAATTAAGTAATACATATCATGCTGTAAATAAAAGTGCTATTTCTTGTTATTGTTCAATGAGATTAGGAAGGAAATTCATAGCTGCTAAATAGTGGGCCAACTGAAATGATAGTAGCATGCATTTAAATTTTAGACATAGGTATAAAAATGAGTTAATTGCCATTGTACATGTAATATTTTCATTGTTTTCTCAGTGGTTCCTAGTTACTGAAATTTGTTATCACTACAGTTTTTTTTAAAAGTCCTGTTACAAAAGAAACCTCCATTTTAATCTACTTTATATTGCTGTTTGCAGCCCTTTATTTAAATGTACATGGGACCTAAGCACTGAAGTTGATTAAACCAACCTACTTGTCAAGAATGATGTGATGATTAAATAATATAGAAGATGTAGACATGCTTGTCAATATTTCCCAAAGTATTCTTTCTCAAAGTAGCTGATGTTAATAGTTAAAATTTGAAAAGTGAACTCCATGTTCTGATAGTTCTTAAAAACACTGCTATGAACAGAATAGGTATCTCAGTTGAGTGCTACCTGAAATATGCTAAAATTCATTGTGAATCTTCAAAAGAAATACACAGTATGACCACTGTCCAAACTTTCTTTGACTATGAGCCCTTCTGATCTGAGCATCTCATGAGACCAGTACAATATTAATTTGGGAAATAATGGCTTAGATGAAAAGCACTATACAATTATAAAAGATCACATTGATTATGTCACCACTATAGTACAAATATGATAGGTAAGGAAGAGCAGTTGAAGAAAGAACAAGCAAATCTATACTCAATCAGTGGATTTATGAAAGATGATGCAAGTGATGTTCAAGAAGATTCTGCAACTGAAGACAAGTTCTATAGCCTGGATGAACTGCATATTCTGGACATGATAGAGCAGGTAAGCCTGATTTGAGAGGATACAGCCCTGCCTTCCTTCTTCCAGAACAATTGTTAACCATTTTTTCCCCATGACTCTTTGAACAGCATGTTAACCTAGTGATTTATGTTGTGTTTCTGAGGAAAAAAAAAAAACAGGAAAGGAGGGACAGAGGGATGGCTGACATAAAAAAGAACCCTAGGAACTGAAACTTTTCACCTCAGTCCTCAGACCATTTCCTGGTTTTAAGTATTGGGCAGAGTTGATTACAAATGCATTCCTTATAAAGAGTTTTCAAATACCACAAGGAAGAAAAAAATACCCTGGCATAATCCCATTGGATTAAATTTCATGAGAAAAATAGTTTTATAAAGCAAATCTACTTTCATTTTTCAAAAAGTTAAACCTTTTTGTTACCATGAAATATCTACAAAAAATGTTAACGAACAACAATTTTTTGGTTCCTTTCCTGGTGGTAGTCAGTGCTGGGAATGATGTACTTATATATGAAGGTGCATATGAACATGATTTAAGTGCTCAGCAGAGCACTTAATGAGACAAAACATATAGAAAGCTGTTTTTTAAAAAAAAAAAATCACTTGCTTAACCTACCCATGAGAATTCTGTACTGAGGTAATATATGATAACCTGTTCCATGGTTTAAGTATAATAATATATAATATATAGTAATGTTGATATCTAAGGATACAGTTAGTACAAACAATTCCCTGGCTGATAGTACATTAGTATAATTGTCATGCCTTTTTGTCTCCTTTCTAATTAAAATATATACATATATTTTAACTGAAATGACATATTCTAAGCTTTGGATGTCACACTAAAGTTTAAATGTGGGGCCTTTGGTTTTCATCCAACAGCTATAAGAACTCAAAAAATAGAACGAAAGTGTCACACAGCTTTTGAAAAATGTTTATTCATTCATTTATTCAAAAAACACTTAGCACTTACTTTGTGTCAAGAGCTATGCTAAGACATGGTCCCTGTGATCACAGTGTTTATAATCCAGTGGAGAAGTTGAACATTAACCTAAGGTGATAATTACTAAGGTAATAATTAAGTAGTTTAGCAGTTAAGATTGCCTGAGTTTAGAATTCTGGCTCCTTCACTTACTGTGTGACCTTGGGCAAGTTACTCAGTTTTATCATCTCTAAAGTAGTAGTGCCTACCTCATATGGTTCTTATGACAATAAAAGCATTACAAAAAATGCTTTTAAAATCGTAAGCATACAGATAACATTATTCAGTAGTAGCAGCAGTAGACAAGTAACTATGGTATTGTTTAGTGAATGCTGTAATTGGAGAGAGGTAGGTTTATTTAAACTAATCAGAGAAGTGGTATTTGCATTGAAACCTATAATGCATGAGTATGAGTTAGACAGCAACTTAAATCCCCTTTAAATAACAATAATAGTAGTGTTTTTCCTTTAAATTTCTATAATATTAGTGCTTTTTAAAAGAGGAAAATAAAACATGAATATTCCATTTGCTCAATAGGGCTCAACCAACAAGGTAACTACAGAATATGGAGAAACTGAGAAGCAAAAGCTTGCTCGACAACGGCAGCTTTGTAAATTGCACTATCAGTGTGAAGTAAGTATTTTTGCCATTATATCTGAGGCAAGTTAGAGGTACTTCACATGTTCAATTTAATGGTATATATTTTTAAAGAGTCCAGTTTTTTCTTTAAATTTCTGGTGGCTTGAACCGAATTAACTGAAATAATATTTTTCATTGATCAGGATTTCAAAAGACAATTGAAAACAGTGACTTTTCGGTGGCAAGAAAACCAAATGCAGATTAAAAAGAAAGATAAAATCATCTCATCTCTTAACCAACAAGTGGCTTTTGGAATCAATAAGGTGTCCAAGTAAGTGCAAATCTGTTGATAGACGAAAATTCTGGGTTTGCTCCATAATGAACAGTATCCTTTAAAAGATAATCTATGTAGCCACTAGGTGGCATTGTGACTGCACATTAGGAAATGCCAACCACAGGACTGCAATTACTTAAAAACCCACTATATTTTGCCTTGCCAGCTGGATTGAGAAATAAGCAACTGCTCACTCTAAATATCAAGCTTTTCATGTATTGGCTGAATAAGTGTGAAGATAATAGAATTACATGAGAATGATAATTAGCTTTCAGGTCATGACTCTAATTTGTAAAAATGTGACTAATGATTGGCTGTTTCTTTATAGCATATGGTAAGTACATTCTCAAAGACATCACTGACTCACTTTCATACATTTTAACGTTGGTTTCTGAGAGTATTTGTGTCCTAAGCGCAAGAGGTTGGAAACAAATCAAATTCCTGGAGAATCTTTTCACCCCATCAATCTCATTTCTCTTATAACCTCAAGTATTAAAAATGCCTGAGACTAAAATTTCTGATTTAATAAGGAAAAATGAGTATCCTGCTCCATTCTGTTTATACTAACCACTGCCTCAAACCGTTTTGAAGTGAAATAGTAATATAATTTGTGACACATTATTTTAATAAACAGTAATACCACTAAATACCAGTCATCCATGATTCTAATTTGAAATCCACTGCAGTTCCTAGACTGCTAATAGGGAAAATAGACAGATTCTAGGGAATATCTTAGTGTAAGGAGTCCAAGATGTCAATAGTTAAATTGGAGAAATATTAGGCAGAGATTTTGGTCTTAAATTTTCTCCCACATAACATTTCATCCAACCTGAACAGGTTTTTAGGAAGAACAGGATGCCATAGCTCTGGCAGCATGGTATCAGTTGCAAACACTTTCAGGTTTGTGGACCTAAAATAGCTTGGACAAATTAAACTGACTGAAATCACTTAAGAGCCCACACTTCAGGATTCAAAATTTTGTCTTTTAGCCTGAAAGACAATGACCAATCCATAAATATGTTATATAATATCAGAGATCAGAAAAGTAATGCCATCCATGCAGATGACCTGCCTCTCTCCTTTGCTATCTGAGATATCCCTCTTCAACTCTGATACCTTACCCAGACTCCCTTGTATGTGTGAGACTACAAACAGACCACTTTAGGGAATGCATATGTCTTCACACAAGGAACATTCAGTGCTGAACATTCACCAAACTTTTATCAGGTTCCCACAGTATGCAAAGGATTATGTAAGGCACATGTAAAGGATACCAAGACATATCAGACATTAACTGTGAGCTAGTGGAAAGTATAGATTAATATGAGAGGATTAAAATTACATATAACAGAGGGACCTCCAGTTCCACCAAAATATAGTAGCTCTGTTACTTGCAAGTCTTCCTTCTTAACAAATTAAACACCCTGGATAGAACACAACAAACATAGGAAGACTCTGAAAGGTAGAAGAAAGCAGACTGTCTAGAAACCTTGGAACTTGAAAGAATGATGTGACAGTGATTTTTTTTTTTTTCTTTTTTTTTTTTTGCTGTGTTGGGTCTTCGTTTCTGTGCGAGGGCTTTCTCTAGTTGTGGCAAGCGGGGGCCACTCTTCATCATGGTGCGCGGGCCTCTCACTGTCGCGTCCTTCTCTGGTTGCGGAGCACAGGCTCCAGACGCGCAGGCTCAGTAGTTGTGGCTCACGGGCCTAGTTGCTCCGCGGCATGTGGGATCCTCCCAGACCAGGGCTTGAACCCGTGTCCCCTGCATTAGCAGGCAGATTCTCAACCACTGTGCCACCAGGGAAGCCCTGTGACAGTGATTTTTTTTAAATTGCCTCCCATGTATCCTAGACAGGGCACTGCAGAAACCTCCAACATGCAACTGTCAGTAAGCACAGGGTAGGGGGGCACTAAAGTGCCAAGAAAAGTCTGTTCCCTTTAGCCAGAGGATCAGGGAAAGGAAGATATAATAACATGAAACCTTTTGGGCACTACCCACCTACTCCAACCAAACACCACTAGACCCACACCACCCCCTGGACACAGGTACTGCACTCTGACAAAAGATGGCAGAAATCAGATTCCCTTGCTGGGGTAGCAATACTGAGCAGGTAGCTAATCTTCCATTCCTCACCAAGTGGAAGCAAGGGGTGCTCCAGTTTCTCTGCCAGGATAGCATCAATATGGTCCAGCTGCGAGCTAAGCCTCTACCTCTACCTAACATCAACAAGACTTAACAAAGTGATCCAAGGTGGGACTAGTCAATACTAGGTTTTATTCCTGCTCTCATGGGGAGCTGAATCTCCACCCTGGGGTCAGGAGGTACTCCATTTCCCCTGCTTTCCCCAGCTGGTGCCAGAGGCACCCAACAGGGAGCTCCTGCCTCTCTCTACTGTACAGCAGCAAAGCAGTGTGAGTCAGCCCTTCTACACTTCACCTGAAGTAAGAAAAGATCAATACCAGTAGACTATGTATGCATATTGTAATACCTAGTGCAACCACTAAGAAAGCTGCACAAAGAGATATACTCAAAAACACTATAAATAAACTAAGATGGAATCCTAAAAAATGTTCAGGTAACCCACAAGAAAGTAAGAAAAGAGAAACAGAGGAAACAAACAGAAAACAAATAATAAAATGGCAGACTTAAGCCCTAACATATCAATAATTACCTTAAGTATAAATGGTCTAAATATATCAATTAAAAGACAGAGACTGGAAGAATAGATTTTAAAAACAAAACAAAAAAAGTGTGATCCAACAATATGCTGTTTACAGGAAATACATTTCAGTTTCAACAACATAAGTAGGTTGAAAATAAAAGGATGATAAAATATATACCATGTAAACATTAATCAAAAACGAAGGAGTGGCTCTATTAATATCAGATAAAATGGACTTCAGAGCAAAGAAAACTGGAGACAAAGAGGGACATTACATAATGATAAAAGGATCAGTCCCCTGGGAAGACATAAGAACCTAAAGGTGTACATACCAAACAACAGAGCCTCAAAATATATGAAGCAAAATCGGACAGAACTGAAAGAAGAAATAGAAGACCTCTACAACACCATCAAGCAACAGGATCTGATTGATATTTATAGAACATTTCACCAGACAATAACAGAATACATATGCTTTCAAGTACCCACAGGAAATATACCGAGATAAACCATATTCTGGGCCATAAAACAAACCTCAACAAATTTAAAAGAATTGAAATCATGAAAAGCATGTCTCAGATCACAGTGGAAACAAACTAGAAATCACTAACAGAAATATAACAGGAAAATCTGCAAACACGTGGAAACTACACAATATACTTCTAATTAATTCATGAGTCAAAGAAGAGGTCTCAAGGGAAATAAAAAATATGTTGAATTGAATTAACATGAAAATACAATATGTCAAAGTTTGTGGGACACAGCTAAAGCAGTTCTGAGATTTATAGCACTAAATGTACACATTAGAAAAGGGGAGAAGTCTCAAATGTATAATACAATACAAGCTCCCACCTCAAGAACCCAGAAGAAGAAAAGCAGAATGACCCAAAACAAGCAGAAGGATGGAAATAATAAAGATTGGAAATATTGAAATTGGAAACAGAAAAAGCAGTAGAGAAAATCCATGAAACAAAGAGCTGTTTCTTTGAAAATATCCATGCAACTGACAAACCTCTAGCAAACCTGACAAAAAAAGAGAAGACACAAGTTACCACCCTCAGGAATGAAATGGTGATATCACTACAGACCGTGCCAACATCAGAGAATTGTGCTGAGTGAAAAAAACCAATCCCCAAAGCTTATACACTATATTATTCCATTTCTGTAACATTCTTGAAATGACAAAATTTCAAATAGTTCAAAAATGACAAAGTGATAAAAATGAAAAATAGATTAGATTAGTGGTCCCAAGGTTTTAAGGAGGAGATGGAAGAGGGAGGGAAGTGGCTGTGGCTATAAAAGGGCAAAATAAGGGGTCCTTGTGGTGATAAAATTGTTCACTATCTTTAACTGTATCACTGACAACATCCTGGGTTATTATACTGTCGTTTTGCAAGATGTTGCATTGGGGGAATGTGGATAAAGGGTACATGGGATCTGTCTGTATCATTTCTTACACCTGCATGTGAATCTGTGTTTATCTGAAAAAGCTTAACTTTTTGAAAAAGTGCATATAAATAACTGTCAAATGGAGCTGTATTTAATAGGGATATTGTGGGGTAAAAAGAGTAGTTTTGATGTTGAGATAAGGAAGAACTTCATTGAAGACATAGTGTTGTACCTAAGCTAGGTAGTACATAGGGTGAGATGGGAGAAAAGGCAGAGGGCATTCAGACCAGAGAGGAAAGCATGAATGTTGCGTGTATTCTCATATAAGCTTTTGAGCCTTTCTCTGTTTAATTCACCTGGTCATGTCCCAAGAGCATGTGATAAAAATATAAATATTCTTTCATTGTAAAATGTTGATTTCTTTCATCTTAGAACATCTTGTTTATTTGGAAGCAAAAACATCTTTTTTGGCCTAATTCAATGCCAATACTACAGTAAATGTTTGGTCAATATATTGATGATAATTGCAGTGTTAATAAAGAAGACATACAAAAATGACATATTTTGCACAAATTACAATACTTAATAAATGTTAAGAAACTGCTGTCCATAAAATTTATATAGTAAACTTCATAGCCAGCCAGAGTAAGCTTGAGAACTTTAGACATTTTAGAGAACAAAATCTAATCCCACCCTGTCATGGTTTTCATGAGAAAAATAGGACTAACTGGTTATGACTACCTGAACATATATAGCTGGTTCATATATGAGCAGGATGGTATGCCTACCTTATCCTCTATTACTTAAGAATCCAAGTCTTCTGAATTCCCGATCAGCTTTGTCAGTTCTTATCGCCCACTCTAAACTAGAGCTGGGTAAAATAATGAAGTACATGGGAAAGAAAGATGTCAGTCTTAGAAATCTTACAACTTACTTTTCAATTCTCTCTACATACTCCTGTAGAGTATACAGAAACAAAGCTTGTATTTCTTATTCTTTACTCAAGAACATGATCTCTTTTGTATCTAAAGAGACCTGTTTTCTTTTCATTGCATTTATCAGTCCAATACAACATTCATTGTAAGTCTCTACAGCTTCCAAGAAGCTTAAACGTAAGTAGGTGGTCTCTGAAATCTAGTGGTGAGCAGTCCAGCCAACATGTAACGTTACTGTTTTAAGGCTTTATCATTCCATAGTTTATATAAACCAAAACTCGTGTGTATCCCAAGTGTCTGAACATATCAGAGACTTAAAGAGAAATGTGCTTTTGCTATAAATCTCTTCATATTGAAGCAGATTAACAGGTGGTAAAGAAAAATGCAGCACAAGGGAGGAACATCAAAAATGGTATGTGAATATATGTCAACCCCAAAAGTATTACTTTGCATTTCTTTTAATAGTTTTTGGCATGTCGGTTATTAAGCTAATCATGGGTTACATTTTCTGATGTATACAAAATTTTTACCCAATCTTCTGTTGATTAGGTCATGTGAGTGACTCCCCTGTTATAATTTATAGTTTTTTTGGGTTTTTTTAAATAAATAAATAAATAAATTTATTTATTTATTTATTCATTTTTGGGTGTGTTGTGTCTTCGTTTCTGTGCGAGGGCTTTCTCTAGTTGTGGCAAGCAGGGGCCACTCACTGTCGTGGCCTCTCTTGTTGCGGAGCACAGGTTCCAGACGCGCAGGCTCAGTAGTTGTGGCTCACGGGCCTAGTTGCTCTGCGGCATGTGGGATCTTCCCAGACCAGGGCTAGAACCCGTGTCCCCTGCATTGGCAGGCAGATTCTCAACCACTGCACCACCAGGGAAGCCCCATAATGTATAGTTTTAATTAAAATTCTTATTTGTACACATCCTCATTGCTTCTGTATTTAAGATCTGATTTCTTTCAGAACTTAAGTCTTTAATAGTTTGCATGACTTGATATACTATCTCTTTAAGGAATTTGAAGTTCTCAATCCCACCATAGGCCTAGAACATCACAAGATGCCATCTCTGTTTTCTAGTGAGTAAACTAAAGAATAAAGAGCTAAAGTCATTTTTCTGAGTCATTGAGCTGGGGATATGATATAACTCTTCAGTTTGGCTTTCTAATTTTCAGGGTTAGAACTTAGTTCTTTCTTTGTAAAGTCAGTAAATCGGACATCAGATGTAAGAAAGATAAATCTTAGAAGAATAAGGTAGAGGAGTCCAGTTATTTTCAGGCTCAAGATTTATGGCCCCAAATGGATATACTTAGTCCCTCCTCAGCTACAAGTAGGGCTGTTCTGACTGTTAATGATAAATAAATTCTAACATTTTATGGCATTCTTTCTTCTTTTCTTAGATTACAGCGTCAGAGCCATGCTAAAGATAATGAAATCAAGAACCTTAAAGAGCAACTTTCTATGAAAAGGTAACAAACAGCTTTGGTTGAGTGCACCCTCTCTGAAACTGTGGATTACACTCAGCATATTCTGGCTAAGGTAGCCATATAACTTGTCATCCAAACTAGGGCACTTTTGAGCATGATACTGAGAAGTATTAATAATTACACTGGGACAACAGATAAAAGCTGGAAGTGTCCTAGGCAAATAGGGAGGAATGTTCACCTTGCCTCTGGCCCTGGAAAACTGCTGAGAGTGATTAAATCAACAAAGTTGTGGTGCCACAACAAACTACTGTCAGGAACTAGGGCTTATGAATTCTTTTTTCTTTACTGTAATCAATACTACTAAGTGTGACTGCTTTATGAAACTGGGTAAGTTTTGTTCTGATTTACATATTTTTTATAATAGCTGTTTTGAGATCTAATTCACATAGAATAAAATTCACCCTGTTAAAGCATACTATTCTTTGGTTTGTAGTATATGTTCAGAGGTGTACGACCATCATCACTATCTAATTCCAGAACATTTTTTTCACCCTAAAAAGAAACCCTGGGTCCATTAGAAGTCACTCCCCATTCTCTTGTCCCCCAGCTTCTGGGAACCACTAGTCTATTTTTTTGTCTCTGTGGATTTACTTATTCTGGACATGTCATATAAAAGGAATCATATAATAATATGTGGCCTCTTTTGATTAACTTCTTTCACTTAACATAATGTTTTCAAGGTTCATCATGTTTTAGCATGTATTTGTCCATAAAAAGCACCTTCCTTTTTATGGACAAGTAATATTCCATTGTATGGATATACCACACTTTGCTTACCTTTTCCTCAGTTGATGGACATTTGGTTTGTGTCCATTTTTTAGCTGTTATGAATAAGGCTGGTATGAATATTTGTCTACAAATTTTTGTGTGGACATATGTTTTCAATTCTCTTGGGTATATACCTAAGAGTAGAATTGCTGAGACATGCAGTAAACTCTGTTTAACTTTTGGAGGAACTGCCAAACTGTTTTCCAAGTGACTGCACCATTTTATAATCCCAGCAGGAATGGATGAGTGTTCCAATTCTCCACATTCTCACCAAGACTTATTATTTTATCTGTCTTTATTTCACCCATTGTAGTGTTTGTAAAGTGGTATGTCTTTTTGGTTTTGATTTGCATTTTCCTAATAATTAATTATGTTGAGTATCTTTTCATGTGCTTCTTGGCTATTTGTGTATCTACTTGGAGAAATGTCCATTTACTTCCTTTGACTATTTTTAATATTGGGTTGTTTCTCTTTTAACTATTGAGCTTTAAGAGTTTTTTGTATATTCTGGATTACAAGTTCCTTGTCAGATACATGATTTTCGAATATTTTCTTCCATTCTGTGGGTTGTCTTTTCACTTCCTTGATCATGTCCTTAGAAGCACAGTTGATTTTGATGAAGTCCAATTCATCTATTTTTTCTCTCGTAGGCAAGTTTTGCACAGTATTCAGTGGCATCATAATTCTTTTTTGTTGACTCCTTGAATATTTTATAATTTTTTCCCTCAAAATAATCTGGCCTTATTGATATTAACAACATATTGTCTTATCAGGCTTCTCATCAATGTTTGTCAGGTACTCAAGCATCCAGCTGTTTCTAATAATAAAACATTGAGGAAAGCCTCTGTGAAAGTCCTTATTACAAAAATGTTATACGTCCAATTAATTGCTTTCATTAGAAACATAATTTGGTTTGTATGCTCTAGCATTCTGGGGCTCAAGTGGAAGCTGAAATGGAATAGGAAAAAGAGAAACCTCATAGGTAGCCATTTTCCATAATGTCCTTCATAAATAATATCCTTATCATCATCTCCTTCTCTCCTTCTCAAGCTTTGGGAATTGTCTTCATTCTGAGGTACTGAATGTGAGCACTGAGATAAACAGTAAAATATTTTAATATGGTGACCTAGCTTTATGACAGGGATAATAAAAACTTTTGTGGTTGCTATTGTTAGGACACAAAAAGGCTTATAGAAACTTTATTTTTTGTAAAATTTATTAATAATAATAGCTAACATTTATTTAGTACTTAGTATGTGCCAAACACAAAGTGCTTTATGTATATTATCTGAATGAATTTTCACAACAACTCTTTGAGGTAAGTAATATAATTTTCTCCATTTTTATATGTGAGGAAACTGAGGTATAGAGAAGTAACTTGCCCATGGTTTCACATTTAATAAGTTGTGGAGGTCAGATTCATCTTCAGACAATTTGATTTCAGAACCAAGGTTTAAATGACAACTTTAAACCCTCCACATTCATGATAGTAAAGGGTAACAGTAAGAGTTACGTAATGTCTTCTGTTGCTTTTATATGCTGTATACTTTCCAGGAAATCATTTCCTATTCATTGAATAGCTTGTATCTGTCTGCCTCCTGAATAAGGTTGAAAAGTCTGTCCTTGCTGCAGTGTTACTGACTCTTTATCATATATTTCAGATCTCAGTGGGAAATGGAGAAGCATAATCTGGAAAGCACAATTAAAACATACTTAAACAAACTGAATGCAGAAACTAGCAGAGCTTTAACAGCTGAGGTAAAAGAAAAGAAAGAGGGAGAGAGAGATGGGGTTGAGGAATGAAGTTTTACTTGTGTACTGGTATACTAAAGAATTTTTAAAAGATTGTTTTTTGAATAAACAGAATTAAGACATCTGAGGACCAGCCAGAAAAACACAGCTCAAACTCTTGTGCTTTTTTGACTTGTTGGCATTTTGTATATTTTTACTTGAAGATTGATGATCTTATGTTGTTTTCCCCCAAATGACTCCAAGAAATTGTTTTGCTTCAGTATGTATAGCAAATATAGACATCTTAGAAAATTCTCATTAATCCAGCTAAGCCAAAATTCTAAGAATAACATTTCACTGCTGCCATAATATCTCCTTTCTTTGCTATTTAACTACATAGATCTTCCAAAAACACATACACACCATACATTCCAGTGTCGGAAACCAACTTACCTCTTCCCCCAGAAAGGCATTCAGTTTCTTCTAAGTTATGTTAGAACACCACAGCTAGGATCTCTCAAAAGAAATGTGATTGTATGTATGTATGTAATTTTTATTTATAGATAACCAAACTTGATATACAATAAAACTCAAATTTTGGAGCACTCGTTGACATTAAAAGCATTACAAACCTCACCTTTGTCATGGTAAGGTATATTTTTTGGCAGAGTACTCTGAAATCCAGAGCTCCACAATCAAGGGGTGATATCTGCACCAAAAATCCCTGGACAGTAAAGTATTGGAGTATTAAATTTAACTGGAAAAAAAAAAAACTCAGATTACCTTAAGAGTTCAAGTTTGTAGACTTTGTTTTTTACTGCTTTTAATCAGAAAGTTCCTTTCTACTTCCATTATTAATTTTAGAATTAATAATCTGAGTAATAATCTTCACTAAGATAATCTTCACTATCTAAGATAATCTTCACTATCTAAGAGTATAATGAGCTATGTTCAGTGAATATTGAGTGATCAATAGGAAAAAACAGAGGCCAAATGACCATGCATCAATAATAGTTGGAAGGGATTCCCACTGTTGGAGAGACATCGGCCTAGATGACCTCCAAGGCCCATTTGGACAGCATAGTCCTATAGGGTCTGATTGTTTTCTTACTCCTTCATCAATTAAAAATAAAATCAAATAGCAGGACTTCTTTTGAGTGTTCTTAAACACACTTGCTGCATAATAGAGTTATCTGAGCGCTTTTAAAAATGCCTTTTCGGGGCTTCCCTGGTGGTGCAGTGGTTAAGAATCCACCTGCCAATGCAGGGGATACAGGTTCGAGCCCTGGTCCAGGAAGATCCCGCATGCCCCAGAGCAACTAAGCCCATGTGTCACAACTACTGAGCCTGCACTCTAGAGCCCGTGAGCCATAACTACTGAGCTCACGTGCCACAACTACTGAAGCCCATACTCCTAGCACCCGTGCTCCACAACAAGAAAAGCCACTGCAATGAGAAGCCTGCACACCACAACGAAGAGTAGCCCCCACTCGCAGCAACTAGAGAAAGCCTGCACATAGCAACGAAGACCCAACGCAGCCAAAAGTAAATAAATAAATGTTTATTTAAAAAAAATCAATGACATAAAAAGAAAGATATTCAGAAATTTTTTTAAAAATCCGTTTCCCAGGCTACACCTAGTATCAATTAAATTAGAATCTCTGAAACCAAGACATCATTTTTTTTAAGTTTCTGAGATTATTCCAGTGCATATGCAAGTTTAAAAACTAATGTTCTGGGGCTTCCCTGGTGGCGCAGTGGTTGAGAATCCGCCTGCCGATGCAGGGGACACGGGTTCGTGCCCCGGTCCGGGAAGATCCCACATGCCGTGGAGTGGCTGGGCCCGTGAGCCATGGCCGCTGAGCCTGCGCGTCCGGAGCCTGTGCTCCGCAATGGGAGAGGCCACAACAGTGAGAGGCCCACGTACCACAAAAAAAAAAAAAAAAAAAAAAATTCTAAAATGTTTCCCAACCCAGTAACTTTTGAATAAAAATATTAGAATTTCAGAATTGATCAAAGAGCTTTAAAATGTGTTACGAAGGAAAGAAGCTCAGAGATTGAAAGAGATTGAAAAAAATAACTTTAAATTACTTGAAATGTTTGAGGCAAGAATGTGTTCATTTACAAGGACATCTTTAACTTCTTTCTCTTTCTCTCAAAAATCTGTAGGTATATTTCTTACAGTGTCGTAGAGATTTTGGTTTGCTTCATCTAGAGCAGACTGAAAAGGAATGCCTCAGTCAGCTTGCCAGGGCGACTCACATGGCAGCAAGGTAACCTCTCCCTCTTCCTTAATGTGTCTTGGTCTCTGAGGTATTCACAGGTGGCTCCAAGGTTGAACATAATCTGTGATGTGTTTTACATATATATGACATCAGAGTCTTTGGAGTGAAGAAGCCATTGTTTTTTTAAACCTCAAATGTCATTTAGTCACTTTGAGCTTTTACTTTGTTGCTCCTGCTGTAGCACTGAGTAGTCTAAGTGCAGTAGTAGCTGATGGCAGATTTTTCCCTTCCTCTACAATGAAACAGATCAAAAGTCTCAGTCAGAGACATGCATGAAGACCAGATATTTATAAAACAAGGTGGATTCTAATTGGAAAACTTTTTTCTAATTCTTTTCTCTCTTAACGCTTGATTTTAAATACCTTTGGAAAAATACATTGAAGGAAAAATCAGTATTAACACCTAAAACCGTGGTAAAGGCAGTTTCCTGCTGTGCTACAAATGAGTGGTTTTCAAATTTTAGGCAGGTTGCATGGGATTCTTCAGTTTATAATTTTATGGAGTACACCTTTGAACTTAAGGAATTAATTAGATTAAAATCTCTGGGACCAAAGCATCACTACTTTTAATGATTATTATTTTAATATGATCATCATTATTCTTCAATTCTAAAGAATCAGAATCTCTGATGTTTAACAAGATTCCCAGGAGACACTGATGTGCATTCATGTCAGGGAAGCACTGTTGTAAGTGATCAGTCTATCTTTGCTTACTAGAGGGAGAAAGGATGCTCTATAAATTAGAATATTTTCAAGCTTCTTTGTATGAGATGATCTCAGTGATAACTTGTTATGCTCTTTTGTGCCAGGTGATACTGGGGTGGGGATGTTATAACAGACAGAGCCTTTTGAAAGGCCACGTAAAATCTCTCTTCTTGAGATGCCAGACCCTAAACACCTCAAAGCTGTTTTACTTAAGTCGTTTGATGGGCATGGTGGGCAGAGCTGCTGTGTTTGTGCAATTTAGCATTATCATAGAGACAACAATCTAATTTATCCTCACAGAAGAGGTATTTCTTTCTAACTTTCCTTTCTGTAGGGAATATCTTTTTCTAATTTGCAAAAGAGCCTGATAGGCCAACCGTGGCCCTGTGATGTCAGGCAGGGTTAATGTGAAGATAGTCCAAAACCTGCTTTCAGGATGTCAACATCTTTGAGAATGCTCCTGCATTGGATGGCTAGGGCAGTTTCCCTGGGTGGCCTCCTTTGCCTCCCTTCTTCAATGGAGGATTCCTATACAAAGGAATGGCTTTGTTTACTAGGCTTTTAAAAAATTTTTGATAACAAGCCCTTCCATACAACTTTCTGCCCATTTGAGGTAATTGGTGATAGAGGTAATTTTATTGTTGTTTTACTTTATCTATATACATGCTAGAGAACATAATAGAAATTTTTGGAAATCTAAGTGGCATATAAAAAGAAAGAACTTTCTCTTGTGTCTCCATTTCTATACCAGCAACCTAAAATCACTTCAATTAAAGGCTGCAGTAGACAGTTGGAATGCCATTGTGACAGATGTTAGAAACAAGATTGCATTCCTCAGGGTAAGTCATGAAGTATTTACAGTAAATTGACTGAATGGTGTAGGTGATATATACTTAAAGAAAACGTCTAACATTAAAAACAATTACTAGAGAAATTTAAGGAAGAACATGTTTTTTCATTGCAGTTATTAAAACTTATGCCTTTTTGAGGTTTGAGACTGATTACTTCTATTGTAGTTGGTTGTAGATAACATCCTAGGCTCTTACATGTGGTCTTCTAGATCCTTAGTCTAGTAAATGGTAAACTCAAAAATTGTGCCTCACACTTAATTTTCCTAGAATTCCAAAGCTAACTCTGCTCCAGTCAGAAATAAATGTCTTAACTTGATCTGAGTAATTATGTGTTTACAGAATTAAAAGGAAGATCAAGCAGATCTGTATTAGTTTTCAATCTTAACTTTTTATGTAATTACTCCCTAATGCAAAATAATAAATTCTTAATTATTCATGTAATAGAATTAGGACTGTGCTAACAGTAATCTAAAGAGGTAACACACTGAATATTTGTCTAGCTTTGTCCTTGGTGGTCTTCCCTGTTTCTTTCCCAGACTCGTTCATACTCAGTCTTTAGTGATGCTTAACATATTTATTGGATTTATTCAAAGTTCTGGCCTCAAAAAAGATGCCCCTTGTTCTCTATCATTGTTTTCTTCTAAGAACGTGTCCTATATATGGAAGTTTCTAGATGTTTGAAGACTTTCTCTTCCAGCTCTTGTGGTTTGTTTACAAAATAACATATAAAGCAAAATGGGGACAATGCCAAAAATGTTGAAAGTATGTTTTTAAGCTTCAAGGATAGGAGTCTTACCTTTGGCAAAATCTAAGAAGAAAAAAAAAAGGTATATGTGGAACTGGAGACAGCTACAGGTATAACTTTTAAGATTAAAAAAAATGTGGACATTCAAAAGTTTTCCCTAAAACTTCTCCTCCAGTTTTTTAAAATGAACATTTGCAAGTAGTTCAACTCTTTGTTACAAATACTTTTTTACCCATATCTATCAGCAAGTAGATTATTTACATCTTCTTGATCTTTAGACTCTGTTTACTTTATATCAGTGGTTCCCATTTGGGGGCTAAAAATTATGGAAACACTGAGGAGTTATCACAGAGATCTGTGAATTATGTGCCTCTGTGTCTTGTCAATCAATAGATACTTCTAAAAATACAGCTATTTACATTTATGGATAGTGGTGTATAGAGTTGTTTTTATGTCAAAAATTCTTTTTATATTATTTCTGGCATAATAGATTGGAAATCACTCATCTATGTTGTACTATTCAAAACTACATCAAGTACTTCCATATGCTATTTCTTTGAAGTTGATTTTGCTGTAAAATATTGTTTCTCCTACTAGACACAGTACAATGAACAAATTAACAAGGTGAAGCAAGGGTTTGCCTTGAGTACCTTGCCTCCAATCCAGCTTCCTCCACCACCACCCAGTCCTGAGATACTGGTAAGAAATATAGTTGACTCTTGAACAATGCAGGGGTTGGGAGTGCCAACCCCCCCCCAACCCCATGCAGTCAGAAATCTGGGTACTGCTCTCTCTGCCTCACAAACAACGGAATTGATAAATGACTACCCAAGAGCAGGAAGCTGAAACAGTTTGGATAGAATCAGGACTCAAACCCTAGTTTTTTGATTCCACATATTGTGATTTCTAATCAAATGCAAACTTTCTCCACATTTAGTTAATTTAAAGATCTGTAAAATGAAAAAACAGGGATTGTGTTTATTGAAAAAAGTCAGTGTATAAGTGGACCCACACAATTCAGACCTGTGTTGTTCAAGGGTCAACTGTATAACATTTTGAAAAATCACCATCTTCATCTTGATAAAATGGTAACAGCTTTAGTGCGTATCATTTGTAATTATGTCCATTCCTGCTGTATCATCTACAGATAATATGACTAGTTGGCTGACTCAGCTGAGGCAAGAGGTAGGTTGTATCACTGGATTTTAGTAATGCATTTGATATCTAAAGAGGTAATATATGCTCATTCATTTTGTCGATCACACTTACATTATGAGAGAAAACTGATGAATGCCTAGAATTCCCAATGCCCTCAAGTTACTGCTAGATGACTAAAACATCTCAGCATGATACCCCAACATGCTGGACTTCACCCCCCCACTTACACTTTAGACTCTGTTTTCCTTAACTTTTATCTTCTATTCTACCTTTAACAGTAAGGACAGCTTTCATTTATGACCCTTCCCTGCTTACTGTAAGGGATAAATGGGTCTACATCAGACAAACTAATCTCTGTGCTATACTATTTATGTTAGCCTTCTGGGAAACATAGCACCTTAACCCAATAAACTCATACAGCTTTCCAAAAGACCTTTTAGAACAGAACCACTAGATTATAACCTTTATTATGATAACAGATCTGAGGGTAAGAAAAGAAGAAAGGTGTGATATATTTAGGGGTAGATCACTTTTGACATTAGCATTTCTGCTTATAATAGAACTTTGAAAATGTTTGTTCTACAAATACTAGTTGAGTATATCAAAGAACTTAAAAATTATGTAAATTGTGTGGAGTTACACTATGTTTCAAAAGCAGACTTCAGAGCTGAAAGCATTATGATATGCACCATGGGCTTTAGTTTAGAATGACAGTATTGCCTTTTATATTTTTGGTTAATTCAGGTTTTATAGGAGCATTATATTATGCATATTATTATTCTAGGCTTTGAACACACCATCATACCCAACTCTCCTGATAAGGAATGTGTTGCATAGATGACAGAAATCCCAGATTCCCTGTAGTTCTATGGGAAGTAACACATATTCTTGGTAGGATTTCTAGAAACCTGTTGCCTCTGCCTGTATTCAAACTACTGCCTGTAGGTTGTAGTTAAACTCTCCCATGACTCTAAATATAAAATGGCTCTAGAGACTTGGATGCTAGAAACAGAGATGTTCTTTGGAGTTTTCTGGAACCAGACTGGCATAATCTATCTGATACTAGTGACACTATAACTGACAAACATAATCAGACCTTGACCTCTACATCCTCATCCCTTCAGAGACTTGCTTATGGCTGATGTGGCTACCCAGGTTTAGTCAAGGGAAAGAACCCACTGGCAGTTAGGCTCAATGGAATTTATAAGCATCCCTTGCTAACACTTGAGAGGTACATGTGTATCTTTTGTGCTTCCTAACCAGAGTCACTGCTGTGCTTGATCAAAGCTGACAGTTGTGTTAAAGTACAATCATCAGTGACCACTGAGAATTAGTAGAACAGTTTGAGAGCACAGATGCTAGAAATGTGACCATTCTTTTTGCAATAAATTGAGGTGGTATTATACAATGGAAATACATTAGAGGTCTGGGTTCAGGTCCTAACTCTGTGAAGAACTGTGTTGGTTTTGGGAAACTCAGCTGTCCCAGACTTTGGTTTTCCTATCTACAAATCAGGAAATTGTCCTAGATGATCTGATCACTAAAGTCTTTCTTTCTGAGATTCTAGTATTGTAAAGAATAGTTACCAGGTTTTAAATATATATAGTAGTCTAACCTGAGAAGTCTGGAATAATGGGTATTGTTCCCAGTTTAACCCAGTATTTTTATGTGTTTCATTATGTTTTGATTTTTGTAGCCTGGCTATCTGATCCTAAAAGTAGTGTTAGGTAATTGTTGTCCTCAAAAAGAGCAGGACTACTAACTCAGTACCCATCATTCATTATTTAAGGACATTATATTATGAAAATTTTGAAACATACATAAAAACAGAATGATGGACCTCTGTGAACCCAAGAGCCAACTTCAACATCATTATCAACATTTTGTCAGTCTTGTGCCATGTCATCCCCTTCTTCCTCCCCACTGGAACATTTTAAAGTAAACCCTACATCTCATCCATTTATACTTTAGCATGCATTCCAGAAAGATGAGGACTCTTATTCTTGAGATTTTTCTTGTTTCTTGAGGTAGGATTGTATTGCTATAAACTTCCCTCTTAGAACTGCTCTTGCTTCATCCCATAGGTTTTGGGTCATCGTGTTTTCATTGTCATTTGTTTCTAGGTTTTTGTTTGTTTGTTTGTTTGTTTTTGCGGTATGCGGGCCTCTCACCATTGTGGCCTCTCCCGTTGCGGAGCACAGGCTCCGGACGCGCAGGCTCAGCAGCCATGGCTCATGGGCCCAGCCACTCCGCGGCATGTGGGATCTTCCCGGACCGGGCCACGAACCCGTGTCCCCTGCATCGGCAGGCAGACTCTCAACCACCGCGCCACCAGGGAAGCCCTGTTTCTAGGTATTTTTTTATTTCCTTTTTGATTTCTTCAGTGATCTCTTGGTTATTCAGTAGTGTATTGCTTAGCCTCCATGAGTTTGTATTTTTTACAGTTTTTTTTTTCCTGTAATTGATATCTAGTTTCATATCTAGTTTCATGTGGTCAAAAAAGATACTTGATATGATTTCAGTTTTCTAAAATTTACCAAGGCTTGATTTGTGACCCAAGGTATGATCTATCCTGGAGAATGTTCCATGAGCACTTGAGAAGAAAGTGTATTCTGTTGTTTTTGGATGAAATGTCTTAAAAAATATCAATTAAGTCCTTCTTGTCTAATGTGTCATTTAAACCTTGCATTTCCTTATTTATTTTCATTTTGGATGATCTGTCCATTGGTGGAAGTGGGGTGTTAAAGTCCCCTACTATGATTGTGTTACTGTCGATTTCCCCTTTTATGGCTGTTAGCATTTGCCTTATGTATTGAGGTGCTCCTATGTTGGGTGCATAAATATTTACAAGTGTTATATCTTCTTCTTGGATTGATCCCTTGATCATTATGTAGTGTCCTTCTTTGTCTCTTGTAATAGTCTTTATTTTAAAGTCTATTTTGTCTGATATAAGAATTGCTACTCCAGCTTTCTTTTGATTTCCATTTGCATGGAATATCTTTTTCCATCCCCTCACTTTCAGTCTGTATGTGTCCCTAGGTCTGAAGTGGGTCTCTTGTAGACAGCCTATATACGGATCTTGTTTTTGTATCAATTCAGCCAGTCTATGTCTTTTGGTTGGAGCATTTAATCCATTTACATTTAAGGTAATTATCGATATGCATGTTCCTATTACCATTTTCTTAATTGTTTTGGGTTTGTTTTTGTAGGTCTTTTCCTTCTCTTGTGTTTCCTGCCTAGAGAAGTTCCTTTAGCATTTGTTGTAAAGCTGGTTTGGTGGTGCTGAATTCTCTTAACTTTTTATTGTTTTTGAATTGTCTTAACTTTTGCTTGTCTGTAAAGGTTTTAATTTCTCTGTCAAATTTGAATGAGATCCTCACTGGGTAGAGTAATCTTGGTTGTAGGTTTTTCCCTTTCATCGCTTAAATATGTCCTGCCACTCCCTTCTGGCTTGCAGATTTTCTGCTGAAAGATCAGCTGTTAACCTTATGGGGATTCCCTTGTATGTTATTTGTTGCTTTTCCCTTGCTGCTTTTAATATTTTTTCTTTGTATTTAATTTTTGATAGTTTGATTAATTTGTGCCTTGGCGAGTTTCTCCTTGGATTTATCCTGTATGGGACTCTCTGTGCTTCCTGGATTTGACTATTTCCTTTCCCATATTAGGGAAGTTTTCAACTATAATCTCTTCACATATTCTCTCAGACCTTTCTTTTTCTCTTCTTCTTCTGGGACCCCTATAATTCAAAAGTTGTGCATTTAATGTTGTCCCTGAGGTCTCTGAGACTGTCCTCAATTCTTTTCATTCTTTTTTCTTTATTCTACTCTGCGGTAGTTATTTCCACTATTTTATCTTTCAGGTCACTTTTCCGTTCTTCTGCCTCAGTTATTCTGCTATTGATTCGTTCTAGAGAGTTTTTAATTTCATTTATTGCGCTGTTCATCTTTGTTTGTTTGCTCTTTAGTTCTTCTAGGTCCTTGTTAAACGTTTCTTGTATTTTCTCCATTCTATTTCCAAGATTTTGGATCATCTTTATTATCGTTACTTAGAATTCGTTTTCAGGTAGACTGCCTGTTTCCTCTTATTTGGTCTAGTGGGTTTTGACCTTGCTTCTTCTTCTGCTGCATATTTCTCTGTCTTCTCATTTTGTTTAACTGACTGCGTTTGGGGTCTCCTTTTCTCAGGCTGCAGGTTCATAGTTCCTCTTGTTTTTGGTGTCTGCCCCCAGTGGGTGAGGTTGATTCAGTGGCTTTTGTAGGCTTCCTGGTGGAGGGGACTGGTGCCTGTGTTCTGGTGGGTGGGGCTGGATCTTGTCTTTCTGGTGGACAGGGCTGCCTCCGGTGGTGTGTTTTGGGGTGTCTGTGAACTTATTATGATTTTAGGCAGCGTCTCTACTAATGGGTGGGGTTGCATTCCTGTCTTGCTAGTTGTTTGGCATGGGACGTCCAGCACTGGAGCTTCCTGGTGGTTGGGTGGAGCTGGGTCTTAGCGTTGATATGGAGATCTCTGGGAGAGCTCTCGTCAATTGATATTACGTGGGGCCGAGAGGTCTCTGGTGGACCAATGTCCTGAACTCAGCTCTCCCACCTCAGAGGCTCAGGCCTGACACAGGCCGGAGCACCAAGACCCTGTCAGCCACACGGTGAACTCAGTTACTTCCTTAGTATAAAGCTGCTGCTGACCTTTGTGATCATAAAACTCAGTCCTTAGTCTTGTTCCCTACCCTCAGATTTATGCCTCAGGACTCTTACTCTTATTGGCTATAATCACACCACCATTTTGTACCTAAGAAAATTATAATTTTTAATGTCTAATATTGAAATTTATATTTTCCCAATTGTCTCAGAAATGTCTTTTTCTTTTTTTTTTTTTTTTTTTGTGGTACGCGGGCCTCTCACTGTTGTGGCCTCTCCCGTTGCGGAGCACAGGCTCCGGATGCGCAGGCTCAGCAGCCATGGCTCACGGGCCCAGCCGCTCCGCGGCATATGGGATCCTCCCAGACCAGGGCACGAACCCGTATCCCCTGCATCGGCAGGCGGACTCTCAACCACTGCGCCACCAGGGAGGCCCAGAAATGTCTTTTTCTTAACTAGATTGACAGTACTTCCAATGTGGTTATAATTACCATTACTTTAAAACCCCTTATTTTTAAAAAAACAATCCAGACAAGGTTTATACTTTTCATTTGGCTGATTATTTTTCTTTAAAATATAACAGCTACCTAACTCCCTCCCTTTTATTCGTATCATTTATCTGTTAAAAAACTAACTTCCTACATTATTGATGTAACTGATTACATCCTTGTGATGCCATTATACATATTCTTCTATTTCCTATAACCTGATCATTAGATATAGAGGGTTAGTTAGAATCAGGTTCAGTATTTTTGGCAAGAATACTTTATAGGTGATGATGTATACACACATTAGAAGACACACAGTGTCTCTCATTTAGTGATATTAAGAATCACATGTCATCCTTATCTCTCCATTATAAAGTTCCCCATTAACTTTCACCCTGCTGGTTTCAGTATCGTTACTTAAGAGCTATCTTGATGCTCATTTTTTAAATTCAACCAATAGGTGAATTTCTGCTTTTTGCCAGTGCTAGACCTGGCACATAGTAGATGCTCCATAAACCTGTCCTCTTTTGTCATCCAGCCAATAAGGTATCCATCCCATTGGCAGATGCCTAGAAGGGCTAGCTTTCTACAACCCCCTGGGAAGTTCAGTAACATTCACAGGCATGTCTACAAGTCACTGTAGGAGGGTTTATTCCCCTGGCCCACCCCACTTCAGCTTTCCACTGTCCTTGGAACTAAACATAAGGTCAGAACTCCACCAGGTGGTACAAGGTCCCTTCAATACATGATAGCAAAAGTAATATTTTCTATAGACAACTTTGGTTCTTTAGCAGAATTTCTGAGTATCAGTATTGTTTATCAGCATGGACAGTACTCATTGAGGAGCTCCTTTCCATAGTCCTATATTATTCCATTTGTCAGAGAACTTTAAATATCACCTAACCCAACCCTCTTATTTTATAGATTAATAACTTGGTATCCAAGATTACCCAGCTAGGTGGAGAGAAAGTAGGACTAGAACCCAGTTCTCTTCTGTCTCCGTGCTCTTTATATTTTACTGCCCTTTGCTTTTTCAAATATTCATATATTTAACTAACGTTATGACAACATTGTTTCTAATATGCTTTGTATCTAGATTTCAAATCAGTTACCCCCCTGATAAAAACATTGCTTTATGAGTTTAGATTATTGACTATATAAATACTTGGGGGTTTTGTTTTTATTTTCTATCTTTTCTATTTTAGATACAGCAGTTCTTGGGAAGACCCGTTGTGAAAGAATCTTTCTTTAGACCTGTACTCACTGTTCCTCAAATGCCTGCCATTTGTTCTGGAGTCATCTCTGCAACTGGTCAACCTAGACCCCCACTGGTACAGATCCCTTCTTGGTAGAATATACATTAACTAGCTTGTTGTCACTTACAGTGGACTTCCAGAATGAATGTCTTCTCTTTGTTCATATACTTGATAAATAATGATGAAGGTGATGGTGGTAGTGATGATCATGATGATGATTGAATGAATAGTTCCATGTGAGGCACTGTGTTAAATGCATTACATATATTATTTAACTATTTCATTAAGTGATTATAACTTAGTTTTTAGATACAAAGATAAATATAATATAGTAGAGAATTCTTATAGTTTTGCTTCTATAACAGGCACTAATGCAGAGTAGATTGATATTTTTAATAGATAATTTATATTTAGCATGATTGTTGGCTTCTTTGCTTTTCAACCTACCAAAGTCACAACATTATACCACAAAGCTAAAGGAAAATTTTATATACACACACACATATATGTGTGTATGGTAGGACATTGTTTATCTATAAACAGGTAATATAAATTTCACCTTGCAATGTATTATGCTATAAAGTTATAAATCTTTCTAGCTACAAAGAGCCATATAAGCTTTATCCACACCTGAAGAAGCAACAAAGAAATTTAAAATGATTAGGATTATTAGTTGTAATCTTGGTCAAGGTAAACTTTTTATTACAAGAAAAATCTTCTCCCAGATGATTGATGTTTAATATAATCTTGACTTTCCCATAACTACATTCTAGTCAGTTAGGGTTTATTTTGTACCTATGTATTGCTGACAGCCTCCCTTTGAAACATATAGTCAAATGGAATTACTCATTTGTGTAGAGGCTGCCTCTCTATGAATAAATATGTATCTAGGCCTTAACATGTTTACTAAGTACCACATCTTTTTTATCACCATGATATTACAGTGTTGCTCATGTGGTTTGCTCCTGCACCATTCTATAAGGAACTATAAAATTTTATTGAAAACATTAAAGTACCTCAACCTTCTAATAAGATTACTTCCTGATTCCTCTGAAAAAGCTTGACACTGAGGCAAACCCAGATTTCTGGTGATATTCTGCTCTTTCTCTGACTTACTAGGCTTTGTGTGAGTAATTTTAGTGGCTGTTAGTAATTTTTCATACATAATAACCTTATATTTGAAAATAATCTGTAGTCTTAGGTAAAGGATGCATGTTTATAATTATCCTAGTAATCAGATAAGCACTTCAAAAATATTCAATTACTGATATTAACTAATTAGAAACTTGATGGTTCTAAGAAGGAACCATCATAAAATATGAGGAAAACTTTGTTTGATGGTTTCATGGCTCAAAGTTGTTGCTACTACTTCCATACCACCTTTGTAACATTCATGACACTGGGCAGATATTCTAGTAGTATTCTCATGTTTATTTAGTTGTTTGAAAATTAAACTTCATTATTTTTCTAATTATAAAAATAGTATATGTTAATTATAAAAAAGCAAATAATGTAGAAATACATAAAGCATATACAAAGTATAAAATAATTATATAAAGCAGAAAGCAAAATTATCCTGCTGTTGAATCCTAGAAAATAATCACTGTTTACATATTATTCTGTATCTTACAGACCTTTTTCTGTGCATACACATTTAAAAAATGTTTTAATATAAAATGAGTTCTACCATAAATGCTGTGCTGTAGACTTTTTTTTAAAAATGAGACATACATTGTGGACATCTCACATGCTCAGACATACAAATCTATTTTTAAGGACTTGATTAGATATGCTACAATTTATTGACTTATTCCCCTATTAACAAACTTTAGGTTGCTTTCAGAAATGCACACTCTGTATATATTTCTGTATATGTTTGCAATTACTGAGACTAGCATGTGCCATTTTTAAAATAAAGGTAAACATATACAAATAGTTAGAAATATGGTGCTGTAAGGAAAAAAAATTCTAAAAAGGGAACATGTATGTCAGTATTCCTCTTCATTCTACCCATTTTCTGAGGTATGGAAATGTAATGTTGGCATGGAACTTTGCTTCCTAATAATTGAAGGTGATGGGTTGTAACTCTGTGCTCCTTACAGATGACTAGCATAGCCTGGACGGTGCCAGTGCCTATGGGAGAAGCTGTGCCTCCCAGTGCAGGTCTGGGAAGTGATCCCCCCATGATGAATTGGGAGAAGATTACAGACAGGCTGAAAACTGCCTTTCCACAACAGACCAGGTACCTTAGTCTCTTTTAGTGTTGAGTACAGATCATACTCTATAGTTTCCACAGCCATAATTATGCCAATGAAACATTTCAGAGAAATATAACACCTCCCCCCACACACACACACAAAATACAGGTGTTTCCTAACCATGGCCTTGGTAGGGAAAATGAAATTTATTAAGAAGGGACAGTTTTCAGTATAAATGCTAAACCTCTTCACTAAAATTATTAGTTTAAAGTCATGAGAGTAAACTTTTAAATTTAGGTTTGCTCATTTACTGAAAGTACAACCAGTTGTAAACCTACCCAATTTTATGCCACTAGCTGCAATAATTATCTTAATAACCTATTTCCAAAGTGAATTTTAAGTTAATTGTATGCCATATAAGCCCAAACATAATCAGGTTTTACTTTCCTATTTCCTTAATTTTATTGAGGGTTCTTGTAGTTTCTTTGTTAGGGGACAAAGAAAGGGGACATAGTTAAATGCAAGAAATCATTATTTTAGTGTGCTTTTCACAGTTTTGACTTCAGCAGAAAGCTATTTAATTCTACTCCTCCAGAAATGAAGTATCTTTAATCTTGTATCAAATGAAATAATTCTAGTTTTCACCAGCATTTTCATTTGAAGACCAATGCTTTTATTTAACATATGTACCATTATGTTTCAGGATTAGATTATAGTTTTATAAATATAATAGTGAATAGAAAATGAAAACAGAACTGTAATATAGTTGTTATAAATATATAGAGAAAATAAATAGTAAATCAAAGGTAGTTTTATAAGGCTGATGACATGACATTTCATTTGAGAAAGAAAAATACTTTTATCATCCTACTCTATCCTACCAAAAATGTATATGCAGGCTTTGGGTCAATGGCTATGGGAATGGAAAAAGAACATATCAGTTAAAATATTCCTAGGTTTCTTTATCACATAATTAATGTGTCTTTCAGTCTTTGCTTTCATTTTCTGTTAAATCTTTGTTTTCTGTTTCTGAATTTTACAAAAGTAGAACTATTAACAATGACAGAAAGAGACTGATAGTAACATAGTTAAAAAGGAATATTTGTCTTTTTTTTACATCTTTATTAGAGTATAATTGCTTTACAATGTTGTATTAGTTGCTGCTGTACAACAAAGTGAATCAGATATATATATATATATATATACACACACACACACACATATCTCCATATCCCCTCCCTCTTGAGCCTCCCTCCCACCCTCCCGATCCTACCCCTCTAGGTCATCACAGAGCATTGAGCTGATCTCCCTGTGCTTTGCAGCTGCTTCCCACTGTCTATTTTACGTTTGGTAGTGTATATATGTAAGTGCCACTCTCTCACTACATTCCAGCTTCCCCCGCTGTGTCAAGTCCGTTCTCTACGTCTATGTCTTTGTTCCTGCCCTGCCACTAGGTTCATCAGTACCGTTTTTTTAAATTCCATATATATGCATTAGCATATGGTATTTGTTTTTCTCTTTTTAACTTAACTTCACTCTGCATGACAACTCCAGGTCCATCTACCTCGTTACAAATAACTCAATTTTGTTCCTTTTTATGACTGAGTAATATTCCATTGTATATATGTGCCACATCTTCTTTATCCATTCATCTGTCAGTGGACATTTAGGTTACTTCCATGTCTTGGCTATTGTAAATAGTGCTGCAATGGACATTGTGCTACATGTATCTTTTTGAATTATGGTTTTCTCAGGTATATACCCAGTAGTGGGGTTGCTGGGTCATATGGTAGTTCTATTTTTAGTTTTTTAAGGAACCTCCATGCTGTTCTCCATAGTGGCTGTATCAATTTACATTTCCACCAGCAGTGCAGGAGGGTTCCCTTTTCTCCACAACCTCTCCAGCATTTGTTGTTTCTAGATTTTTTGACGATGGCCATTCTGACTGGAGTGAGGTGATACCTCATTGTGGGTTTTTTTTGTTTGTTTTGTTTTTTATTTATTTTTGCATTGGGTCTTCATTGCTGCGCGTGGGCTTTCTCTAGTTGTGGCGAGCGGGGGCTACTCTTCATTGCGGCGCACGGGCTTCTCATTGCAGTGACTTCTCTTATTGTGGAGCATGGGCTCTAGGTGCGTGGGCTTCAGTAGTTGTGGCGTGCAGCCTCAGTAGTTGTGGCTCACTGGCTCTAGAGCACAGGTTCAGTAGTTGTGGTACACGGGCTTAGTTGCTCTGTGGCATGTGGGATTTTTCCAGACCAGGGCTCGAACCTCTGTCCCCTGCATTGGCAGGTGGATTCTTAACCACTGCGCCACCAGGGAAGCCCCCCTCATTGTGGTTTTGATTTGCATTTCTCTAATGATTAGTGATGTTGAGCATCTTTTCATGTGTTTGTTGGCAATCTGTATGTCTTCTTTGGAGAAATGCCTATTTAGGTCTGCCACTCATTTTTGGATTCGGTTGTTTTTTTGATATTGAGCTGCATGAGCTGCTTGTATATTTTGGAGATTAATCCTTTGTCAGTTGTTTCATTTGCAAATATTTTCTCCCATTCTGAGGGTTGTCTTGTTTATGGTTTCCTTTGTTGTGTAAAAGCTTTTAAGTTTCATTAGGTCCCATTTGTTTATTTTTGGTTTTATTTCCATTATTCTAGATGGATCAAGAAGGATCTTGCTGTGATTTATGTCATAGAGAATATTATAGTCTTGAGTAAGAGAGCATTGAGAGATATGATATAATGAGCTCAGTACATAAATAAGTAGATAACAAACTTAATTTTCACACAGTGAGCTTTTAAAAACAGTTAAAATCTCTTTTGGAAAGAAAATAAATACTAAACTTTATCACTCACAAACACATTAAGTATCATTAATCAATACATTAGGAGTTTTCATTTTGGTTTAAAATAAATGCAGATGGACCTGTGATCACTTTTTTAGATCAGAAATCTAAAGGGTCACATCTGTATGCTACATATCAATCCTATGATAGGATTTCATATCTCCTTTGGAGGGCACATCCTCAAGGCAGTAGGAAAATCACCAGTGCTCTTTCCTTGATCTCTTCCAGAAAGGAGCTTACAGATTTCTTACGGAAATTGAAGGATACTCATGGGAAGTCCTTTTCTAGACTGACATTTGATGAAATTGTTCACAAGATTTCCCAATTTATTGACCCCAAGAGATCTCAGGTAAAAAAAAAAAGAAAAAAGAAAAGACAACTTTATCTCCTGGCCCTTATCTTTAGTAGTTAGCCATATTAATTATCTCCATTACATGATCAGGAAATCAGTCTATAATCATATTAAATCATCTATTAACAACAAACAATTCATCTTGACAAATGGCATGGGAAACACCACCTGATCATTCTAGAATAAAACTGACCCTCTTGAAATTTACTCTAGGTTATTTTGAATGGCTCTAAAAGGAGACATTTTTTCTAATTTTCTGCAAAGACTTGTTTTAATTGAAAGAGCACCTAGAGTTATTTTTGGTTTTACCTGGTCCTTAGTATATAAGTAATATTGCCAACATTTATTTCAAGATTCCTCTTGAACCTGATTAACTTTTACCCTTTTGCTAATTCTCACGGTAGCCTATTCTATGGTATTTATCAGTTCTTCCTGTTTTAATTCTAAAAATTCTAAAAAAAATAATAAGTATAATATTCTAATTTTCAGAGTCAAGGAAAATCAGTGCCAAATGGTAATAGTGCTTCACCCAGCCATACTCCTCCACCTCAGGCTAATGCTGCCCAGCCCTCAAAACCAGCCCGGAGGCCCCTCGGTTCACAAGGTCCTGCCACGTGGGAAGGAGCCAATAATTTGGTGAGACTGAGACTTGATTCTGAATACATTTAAAGTTAGAGGAGAGAAATGAGCTGAATTTAACCTTATGTGTATTCTCCCTAGGATGATGAAGAAGAGGAAGAGGAACCTTGTGTGATCTGTCATGAGAATCTCTCTCCAGAAAACCTCTCAGTTTTGCCCTGTGCGCACAAATTCCACTCTCAGGTGAACTTATCTTTTTAATATTTTGCCATTAATCAATTAAGTGAAATTCATACCGTATTCCTTGAAATTGTATACGTGTATCATCCACTGCTGTGTCATGAATTTCACTGGATATAACTCTGGGCTTTTGGGTACCACACAGAAGCATTTATATGTTTTCCCATACCTAGCCATGGATTGCATTGTGTTTTCTCAGATCGCAATACACCTAGCAGGAGAAGGGGACAATGATGAGATTTAATGGGACAGAGTGGCAGTTCCTTTGAACAGAACGGGAAGGAATGTTGATTGACTTGGCAGTTGGCAGTTTAGCAACAGTGCCACTTCACCTTGGCTTGTTATAAATAGTGTCCTTTGTCCACGCCTAATGATAGCCAACTGCTGTTATAACGCATAAGACTTAACAGTCTGTCCAGGCTCCTGTATTTGCTTTTGAAGATGCTGAGGCCTGAGTTTTGATGTTATAAAAATGTGAGGCTGGCATATCTTTTGTTAATTCTTGGCATTTATATAGATTAACTTCTGGTGTTGTTGCTGTGCAAGTGCTATTGATATACAGTTTATGATCCAAGTCTTCTGATGCAGAGGTGTAATTTGACACAGGAAAAGATAATCTTACACAAGAAAGGCTTCTCAGGGAAGTGAACAATAGCCAGCTCATTCAAGCCGTATCTGTAAAACATAATTTCAAAGATATGTGATACCTGGTACAGAATTATGTTTTGTATCTGCTCTGATAAGAAGAGATATACACAGAATGGCTAATCCCAAAAGACCTCCAGGATAGATACTTAGCCATCTGGTTTTCCCATTTGAAGTTTTAAAAGTCCTAAAGATCCATTTCGAAAATAAATGTTTCACAGAGCTTATTTTATTCTTTGCCATTGCTCATTGAATAGAAAGCAGGTAATTCATTCAGGTTACTCTCTAGAGTTAATGGGCCTCATATCTATTGCCTATTCTTAATCCTCTCTCATCTGACTTGGGTCTCCATTATTCATTCATGTAAAAATGATTTGTTTTTGGAGAGTCAGTATTCAAGCAAATAACTTAACAGATAGTTCATAGCCAAAGAGTACTACCATTATGACCAAAGAAAGACCAATCTGAAAAGTATATCCATTATCTAGGGATTTTAACTTCAAAATACCATAATCACTTGACACAAGGTATTTGTGACATTTGTATGTTTAGGTATGACTTTTTCTAGATTATAAATTAGAATAATATATAATAAACTAGAGAAAAAATGTAATAGGTTTCCTCAGCCTCCTTATTAGGAAGAACTAGTCTTCCTGAAGATTGGGGTTGGGGGGAAGGATCTTAACAGAATAAACTGGCTGAAAGGTGTTCTCCTGTTACCAACTATATTGCTCAGCAAACCACAGACAAAGTTCCATGATTGCAGCAATTTTCACGGCAATCCACCAAATAAGGCTCTGAGATCCACCGGAAGATATGTTGGTTGGCAATGCTGATGTATGGAGTAACAGCTGCCTCTGCTAGGCTAAATCTGAGAGACTGACATGAACCTTTTTTCTCCTTAGTGCATTAGACCTTGGTTGATGCAACAGGGGACATGCCCAACCTGCAGACTCCACGTTTTGCTACCAGAAGAATTTCCTGATCACCCCAGCCGGCACTTGCCCAAGATCTGATACAATGGGGTGACTATGCCAGGGAAGTTCAATTTTCAGACTGCAGCATTTAGTTTTGCCTTTTATTTGGGCTGATGATAGTGTGAGTGATGTGAAGCAGTACGCTCTTCAGTATTATGCAAAATAAGCTAGCTAAACTCATCAAAGCTGCAGCCAAAGAGGAGAGGACAAATCTTCAGGACTGTGAACTGAATTGAACAGGTTTAAAGAAGATAGAATTTTAAAAGTTACATTATATTTGCCCTTACCTTAGCAGGTATTTTCTTCCAACATAAAGATGACTACTGTTAGCATGTATACTAGGATCTTTTTTTGTCCTTATTCCACTCATCCTTTACTTTCTCCCAAATATACTAAACTTTAATTTCCTGAAATAAATGTAAACAAGAGTAGGAAAATTGCACAGATTTTAGTGTTCCTTTTAACTTTTAAAATTGATTATAAAAATATAATTATTTATTTACATTTTATCTCTATCTTCCCTATTCTTTTCTATTCTCTAAAATACGTACCTATGAATAGATTATGAGCTACTTGAGGGTGGGGTCCAAACAGTGGTGTTTTCAAGCTGGCTTATACTGGTTTATGAGAGACAACTGTTAGTTTCAGGAATTTTGTGAGCCAGTTATTCAACTTGTTGGTAGCTTGAAATCTGCCATAGTGGGAGTATTTTACACCATAGAAATTGGTAAATGCTGTAAGTAAGGGCTTATTTTCCCCTCAAGAGCTGGTTATTAAACATTTACCAGTATACCTCTGGGACCACGTCTGATGATTCTTACTGTTCTCAATGTCTTGCACAGTAGGTGCAACATAAATAGTCCCCAGAATTAGAAATCAGGAAGCAGTAAGAAAAGTTACTGTGCAAATTAAGTCATTTGCTCAGTTGAATAACTTTGGTCATTTGTAAACATGCTCTTTGGACCCTCATCATTTATACTTTGGAGAGATTTTTTTTCTGCCTTAAAAGTTTCTAATTTTACTTTCTCATGCTGGGGGATTACTGTTTGTGTATAGTTGTTTCTTATGACAGAGTTGACACCCACTGAGCTAAAGCTGCACATCTAGAGCTTGTCACTGAGAACTTTCATTCTTAGAGGTCAAAAACCTATTTTGAAATTAGTACTGTGTAAATTCTATAAGTGTTGTACATGTCTCTAGCTACAAAATTAAAAGAATTCAGTGACCTTGTTACACGGTTCATATTATTTTCCATAAATTAATGAAATTCATACTGTGAATAAGTGTTTCCTGACTCAGCAACTATTTTACCTGTATATTTCAGTGTAACTATATCTTGAATTTACTTTAAATCTCTATTTAAAATTATTTCTATAATTGTATGCTAAATGTTTTCTTCTCTAATGAGAATAGACTAGAAAATGTGGAGGAAAATACCCCAAATGAAGGCAGTCATCTAGACATGTAAAGTGCCAAGAATGTCTTAGAATTGTACGATTCAGAACTTAAAGGGCCTTTAATAATTATCTTGTCTAACACCTCAAGGTCATGGTCATATAGCAAATTACCTTTAAAACAAATATTTTTTAGTGTATGTTTACAACTGTAATTTCACTTTCATGTGGGAAAGAATAAATGTTTCTTAATTGAATAACTATTTTATCTGTGTATATTACTTTGTGTCCTAAAGCTACTTGAAATCTCTATTTAAAACATCTGTTTCTGTTTCATTGTGCTTAAACTTTTTCTTCTATTGTGAGAAAGGATGGGAAAATATCCAAAAGGAAGGCAGTCATCTAGACTTGTAAAGTACCAAGTATACCTTAGAATCACAGAATGTCAGAGCTTATAGGGTCCTTAATGATCCTCTGATCTATTTCCTCATTTTACAGGAACATCTTGCCCTAGGTCATGTGGCTAAATAGTGGCTGAGCCAGTCCTAATACTTGAGAGTCCTGATACTCAGTAAGTCACATGCTTCCTCCACAAATTCAGGCTGCTAGGCTGTATTGGTGCTGAACTGCTGTTCTTGGCTCCAAGGAGGGGGCCAGAAGACTTAACAGGATAGCTGATACAGTGAGAGTATAGTAGGACCATGCTCTTGAAAGTCATATCCAATTCTGCAGATGCTGAAGGTAATGGGATTTTTTTTTTGAAGTATAATTTAACAATAAAGACAACTGTAGTGGCCATTCTTCTATAAACAGTGATCACTCTCATGCCTGTGGCTGCTGAAGGATCCAGAACACCATACTACACAGAAATTCAGTGAGGGAAGTAGCAATATTTACATCAAAAACAATCTGTAAACATCCTGTAATATCACTGCAGCTGCTGTCAGATAATATGTCTTGTAATGTTTTCCTTCATATTTATTGTCCATGTGTATAATAATATTTTCTAGCTTTTATGGGACACTTTCCTTGATCAAATGTTATTTTATTTGATCCACTAATAACTTTAATGTGGATACTCTCCTTTTTTACAGATGATGAAACTGAGGCTCAAATAAGAAGGAAATAATTTGTCTGAGGTCATAGCTATGAAGTGGCATTCTGGGACCTGAATGCAGATCTTCTGTGCCTTAGCTGGTTTTCTCTTTCAGTACTTTATTGCTGCATCCCAATTTCAGATTGAATGTACGCACAGATATTATTTTAAATAATATTCTTCAAGATAAGAAAATGAAATGAATGGTAAACCTACTGATTGTTTTGGACTACGAACATGGTATTGAGTATATAATAAAATATATAATAATGATACAACATGGTAAGAAAAGTTTGACTTTTCCCTCAGATGTCTTGGTTTGCTTGGGTTGGTTCCAGTTAATGCCCATTGTCTTGACATATTATATTATTAATAGCGCTCCCTTTTACTCTCAACAGTGTTCTAATATGGATGATGAATTATATTTCATCGTTAATTTTTTTACAAGATTCAAAATTTAGCAGAACTCCTCTGCATTTATAAAATGCTCCTGGAATACCTTATCATGTAGCCTGTCAGGTAAGTCTCATCCACACGCATAGCCTCTGAAGCAGGAAATCATCCACACACAGATATGATATCAAAACCAGCAATCGTGAGGAGAGTACAAATGCAGGATATTGGAAATGCATTTGAAATTAAGAGACTTCCGGGGAAGATGGCAGAAGAGTAAGACGCGGAGATCACCTTCCTCCCCACAGATATACCAGAAATACAGCTACATGTGGAACAACTCCTACAGAACACCTACTGAACGCTGGCAGAAGACCTCAGACCTCCCAAAAGGCAAGAAACTCCCCACGTACCTGGGTAGGGCAAAAGAAAAAAGAATAAACAGAGACAAAAGGATAGGGACGGGACCTGCACCAGTGGGAGGGAGCCATGAAGAAGGAAAGGTTTCCACACACTAGGAAGCCCCTTCGCGGGCGGAGACTGTGGGTGGCGGAGGGGGAAGCTTCAGAGCCGCGGAGGAGAGCACAGCAACGGGGGCGGAGGGCAAAGCGGAGAGATTTCCACACAGAAGATCAGTGCCAACCGGCACTCATCAGCCTGAGAGGCTTGTCTGCTCCCCCGCCAGGGCGGGCGGGGCTGGGAGCTGAGGCTCAGGCTTCAGTCGGAGCGCAGGGAGAGGACTGGGTCTGGCGGCATGAACACAGCCTGAAGGAGCTAACGCGCCACAGCTAGCCGGGAGGGAGTCCGAGAAAAAGTCTGGACCTGCCGAAGAGGCAAGAGACTTTTTCTTCCCTCTTTGTTTCCTGGTGCAAGGAGAGGGGATTAAGAGCACTGCTTAAAGGAGCTCCAGAGACAGGCGCGAGCCACGGCTGAAAGCGCGGACCCCAGAAACAGGCGTGGGATGCTGGGGCTGCTGCTGCTGCCGCCAACAGGCCTGTGTGCGAGCTCAGGTCACTGTCCACGCCCCCCTTCCGGGGATCCTGTGCAGCCCGTCACTGCCGGGGTCCTGGGATCCAGGGACGGCTTCCCCGGGAGAGCGCATGGCATGCCTTGGGCTGGTGCAACATCACGCTGGCCCCTGCCGCCTCAGGCTCGCCCCGCACTCTGTGCCCCTCCCTCCCCCCAGGCCTGAGTGAGCCAGAGTCCCTGAAGAGGCTGCTCCTTTAACCCTCTCCTGTCTGAGCGAAGAACAGACGCCCTCCGGCGACCTACACACAGAGGCGGGGCCAAATCCATAGCCGAGACCCGGGAGCTGTGAAAACAAGAGAAAGGGAAATCTCTCCCAGCAGCCTCAGAAGCAGCGGATTAAAGCTCCACAATCAACTTGATGTACCCTGCATCTGTGGAATACATGAATAGACAATGAATCACCCCAAATTGAGGAGCCATGTGGATGAAAGGCTCTTGGTGCTGCGGCCAGGAGTCAGTGCTGTGCCTCTGAGGTGGGAGAGCCAACTTCAGGACACTGGTCCACAAGAGACCTCCCAGCTCCACATAATATCAAAGAGCGAAAATCTTCCAGAGATCTCCATCTCAACACCAGCACCCAGCTTCACTCAACGACCAGCAAGCTACAGTGCTGGACACCCTATGCCAAACAACTAGCAAGACAGGAACACAACGCCACCCATTAGCAGAGAGGCTGCCTCAGACATGGACCTGCCTACCAGAAAGACAAGATCCAGCCGCATCCACCAGAACACAGGCACTAGTCCCCTCCACCAGGAAGCCTACACAACCCACTGAACCAACCTTAGCCACTGGGGACAGACACCAAAAACAACAGGAACTATGAACCTGCAGCCTGAGAAAGGGAGACCCCAAACACAGTAAGTTAAGCAAAATGAGAAGACAGAAAAACACACAGCAGGAGAAGGAGCAAGATAAAAACCCACCAGACCTAACAAATGAAGAGGAAATGGACAGTCTACCTGAAAAAGAATTCAGAATAATGATGGTAAAGATGATCCAAAATCTTGGAAATAGAATAGAAAAATGCAAGAAACAGTTAACAAGGACCTAGAAGAACTAAAGATGAATCAAGCAACAATTAGAAACACAATAAATGAAATTAAAAATACTCTAGATGGGATCAATAGCAGAATAACTGAGGCAGAACAATGGATAAGTGACCTGGAAGATAAAATAGTGGAAATAACTGCTGCAGAGCAGAAGAAAGAAAAAAAAAATGAAAAGAACTGAGGACAGTCTCAGAGACCTCTGGGACAACATTAAATGCACCAACATTCGAATTAAAGGGGTTCCAGAAGAAGAGAAAAAGGAAGGGACTGAGAAAATATTTGAAGAGATTATAGCTGAAAACTTCCCTAATATGGGGAAGGAAATAGTTAATCAAGTCCAGGAGGCACAGAGAGTCCCATACAGGATAAATCCAAGAAGAAATACGCCAAGACACATATTAATCAAACTGTCAAAAATTACACACAAACAAAACATATTAAAAGCAGCAAGGGAAAAACAACAAATAACAAACAAGGGAATCCCCATAAGGTTAACAGCTTATCTTTCAGCAGAAACTCTGCAAGCCAGAAGAGACTGGCAGAACATATTTAAAATGATAAAGGAGAAAAACCTGCAACCAAGATTACTCTACCCAGCAAGGATCTCATTCAGATTTGATGGAGAAATTAAAACGTTTACAGACAAGCAAAAGCTGAGAGAGTTCAGCACCATCAAACCAGCTTTACAACAAATGCTAAAGGAACTTCTCTAGGCAAGAAACACAACAGAAGGAAAAGACCTACAATAACGAACCCAGAACAATTAAGTAAATGGGAATAGGAACATATATATCGATAATTACCTTAAATGTAAATGGACTAAATGCTCCCACCAAAAGACACAGATTGCTGAATGGATACAAAAACAAGACCCATATATATGCTGTCTACAAGAGACCCACTTCAGACCTAGAGACACAGACAGAAAGTAAGGGGATGGAAAAAGATATTCCATGCAAATGGAAACCAAAAGAAAGCTGGAGTAGCAATTCTCATATCAAACAAAATAGACTTTAAAATAAAGACTACTAGAAGAGACAAAGAAGGACACTACATAATGATCAAGGGATCGATCCAACAAGAAAATATAACAATTGTAAATGTTTATGCACCCAACATAGGAGCACCTCAATGCATAAGGCAAATACTAACAGCCATAAAAGGGGAAATCGACAGTAACACATTCATAGTAGGGGAATTTAACACCCCACGTTCACCAATGGACAATCATCCAAAATGAAAATAAATAAGGAAACACAAGCTTTAAATGATACATTAAACAAGATGGACTTAATTGATATTTATAGGACATTCCATCCAAAAACAAGAGAATACACATTTTTCTCAAGTGCTCATGGAACATTCTCCAGGATAGATCATATCTTGGATCACAAATCAAGCCTTGGTAAATTTAAGAAAATTGAAATTGTATCAAGTATCTTTTCCAACCACAACTCTATGAGACTAGATATCAATTACAGGAAAAGATCTGTACAAAATACAAACATATGGAGGCTAAACAATACACTACTTAATAACGAAGTGATCACTGAAGAAATCAAAGAGGAAATAAAAAAATACCTAGAAACAAATGACAATGGAGACACGATGACCCAAAACCTACGGGATGCAGCAAAAGCAGTTCAAAGAAGGAAATTTATAGCAATACAATCCGACCTTAAGAAAGAGGAAACATCTCGAATAAACAACCTAACCTTGCACCTAAAGCAACCAGAGAAAGAAGAACAAAAACACCCCAAAGTTAGCAGAAGGAAAGAAATCATAAAAATCAGATCAGAAATAAATGAAAAAGAAATGAAGGAAACGATAGCAAAGATCAATAAAACTAAAAGCTGGTTCTTTGAGAAGATAAACAAAATTGATAAACCATTAGCAAGACTCATCAAGAAAAACGGAGAAGACTCAAATCAATAGAAATGAAAAAGGAGAAGTAACAACTGACACTGCAGAAATACAAAAGATCATGAGAGATTACTACAAGCAACTCTATGCCAATAAAATGGACAACCTGAAAGAAATGGACAAATTCTTAGAAATGCACAACCTGCCAAGACTGAATCAGGAAGAAATAGAAAATATGAACAGACCAATCACAAGCACTGAAATTGAAACTGTGATTAAAAATCTTCCAACAAACAAAAGCCCAGGACCAAATGGCTTCACAGGCAAATTCTATCAAACATTTAGAGAAGACCTAACACCTATCCTTCTCAAACTCTTCCAAAACATAGCAGAGGGAGGAACACTCCCAAACTCATTCTACGAGGCCACCATCACCTTGATACCAAAACCAGACAAGGATGTCACAAAGAAAACTACAGGCCAATATCACTGATGAACATAGATGCAAAAATCCTCAACAAAATACTAGCAAACAGAATCCAACAGCACATTAAAAGGATCATACACCATGATCAAGTGGGGTTTATTCCAGGAATGCAAGGATTCTTCAATATACACAAATCAATCAACGTGATACACCATATTAACAAATTGAAGGAGAAAAACCATATGAGCATCTCAATAGATGCAGAGAAAGCTTTCGACAAAATTCAACACCCATTTATGATAAAAACCCTGCAGAAAGTAGGCGTAGAGGGATTTCTCCTCAACATAATAAAGTCCATATATGACAAACCCACAGCCAACATCGTCCTCAATGGTGAAAAACTGAAACCATTTCCACTAAGATCAGGAACAAGACAAGGTTGCCCACTCTCACCACTCTTATTCAACATAGTTTTGGAAGTTTTAGCCACAGCAATCAGAGAAGAAAAGGAAATAAAAGGAATCCAACTCGGAAAAGAAGAATTAAAGCTGTCACTGTTTGCAGATGACATGATACTATACATAGAGAATCCTAAAGATGCTACCAGAAAACTACTAGAGCTAATCAATGAATTTGGTAAAGTAGCAGGATACAAAATTAATGCACAGAAATCTCTGGCATTCCTATATACGAATGATGAAAAATCTGAAAGTGAAATCAAGAAAACGCTACCATTTACCACTGCAACAAATAGAATAATCTATCTAGGAAAAAATCTACCTAAGGAGACAAAAGACCTGTATGCAGAAAGTTATAAGACACTGATGAAAGAAATTAAAGATGATACAAATAGATGGAGGGATATACCATGTTCTTGGATTGGAAGAATCAACATTGTGAAAATGACTCTACTACCCAAAGCAATCTACAGATTCAATGCAATCCCTATCAAACTACCACTGGCATTTTTCACAGAACTAGAACAAAAAATTTCACAATTTGTATGGAAACACAAAAGACCCCGAATAGCCAAAGCAATCTTGAGAACGAAAAATGGAGCTGGAGGAATCAGGCTCCCTGACTTCGGACTATACTACAAAGCTACAGTAATCAAGACAGTATGGTACTGGCACAAAAACAGAAAGATAGATCAATGGAACAGGATAGAAAGCCCAGAGATAAACCCACACACATATGGTCACCTTATCTTTGATAAAGGAGGCAGGAATGTACAGTGGAGAAAGGACAGCCTCTTCAATAAGTGGTGCGGGGAAAACTCTACAGGGACATGTAAAAGTATGAGATTAGATCACTCCCTAACACCATACACAAAAATAAGCTCAAAATGGATTAAAGACCTAAATGTAAGGCCAGACACTGTCAAACTCTTAGAGGAAAACACAGGCAGAACACTCTTATGACATAAATCACAGCAAGATCCTTTTTGACCCACCTCCTAGAGAAATGGAAATAAAGACAAAAATAAACACATGGGACCTAATGAAACTTAAAAGCTTTTGCACAGCAAAGGAAACCATAAACAAGACCAAAAGACAACCCTCAGAATGGGAGAAAATATTTGCAAATGAAGCAACTGACAAAGGATTAATCTCCAAAATTTATAAGCAGCTCATGCAGCTCAATAACAAACAAACAACCCCATCCAAAAATGGGCAGAAGACCTAAATAGGCATCTCTCCACAGAAGATATACAGACTGCCAACAAACACATGAAAGAATGCTCAACATCTTTAATTATTGAAGAAATGCAAATCAAAACTACAATGAGATATCATCTCACACCAGTCAGAATGGCCATCATCAAAAAATCTAGGAACAATAAATGCTGGAGAGGGTGTGGAAAAAAGGGAACACTCTTGCACTGCTGGTGGGAATGTGAATTGGTACAGCCACTATGGAGAATGGTATGGAGGTTCCTTAAAAAACTACAAATAGAACTACCATATGACCCAGCAATCCCACTACTGGGCATATACCCTGAGAAAACCGTAATTCAAAAAGAGACATGTACCAAAATGTTCATAGCAGCCCTATTTACAATAGCCCGGAGATGGAAACAACCTAAGTGTCCATCATCGGATGAATGGATAAAGAAGATGTGGCACATATATGCAATGGAATATTACTCAGCCATAAAAAGAAACAAAATTGAGCTATTTGTAATGAGGTGGATAGACCTAGAGTCTGTCATACAGAGTGAAGTTAGTCAGAAAGAGAAAGACAAATACCATATGCTAACACATATATATGGAATTTAAGAAGAAAAAAATGTCATGAAGAACCTAGGGGTAAGACAGGAATAAAGGCACAGACCTACTAGAGAATGGACTTGAGGATATGGGGAGAGGGAAGGGTAAGCTGTGACAAAGTGAAAGAGAGGCATGGACATATATTCACTACCAAATGTAAGGTCGATAGCTAGTGGGAAGCAGCCACATAGCACAGGGAGATCAGCTCGGTGCTTTATGACCGCCTGGAGGGGTGGGATACGGCGGGTGGGAGGGAGACACAAGAGGGAGGGGATAGGGGAACATATGTATATGTATACCTGATTCATTTTGTTATAAAGCAGAAACTAACACCACCATTGTTAAGCAATTATACTCCAATAAAGATGTAAAAAAAAAATTTAAGAGAACAGCAACTTAGAACAATTATATATATATATACACACACACATCATATATATATATATATATATATATATACACACACACACACACATACATATATACACACACTGCTATATCAAAACCTTATGGTAACTGCAAACCAAAAATCTACAATAGATACACACACAAAAAAGTAAAAGCAATCCAAGCACAACACTAAGGATAGTCATCAAATCATAAAAGAGAACAAAAGAGGAAGGAAATAAAAAAATCCTACAAAAACAAATCCAAAACAACAAGATGGCAATAAGAACATACATATTTGTAATTACCTTAAATGTAAATGGATTAAATGTTCCAACCAAAAGACACAGACTGGCTGAATAGATACAAAAACAAGACCCATATATATGCTTTCTACAAGAGACCCACTTCAGATCTAGGGACACATACAGACTGAAAGTGAGGGGATAGTAAAAGCTATTCCATGCAAATGGAAATCCAAAGAAAGCTGGAGTAGCAATACTCATATCAGACAAAATAGATTTTAAAATAAAGATTGTTACAAGAGACAAAGAAGGACAATACATAATGATCAAGGGATCAATCCAAGTGGAAGACATAACAATTGTAAATATATATGCACCCAACATAGGAACACCTCAATATATAAGGCAAATGCTAACAGCCATAAAAGGAGAAATCAACACAAACAAAATAATAGTGAGGGACTTTTAACACCCTACTTTCATCAATGAACAGATCACCCAGGCATAAAATCAATAAGGAAACACAGGCCTTAAATGACATATTAGACCAGATGGAGTTAACTGATATTTATAGAGCATTCCATCCAAAAGCAGCAGAATACAAATTCTTCTCATGTGCACGTAGAACATTCTCCAGGACTGATCACAAAGTGAGCCTCAGTAAATTTAAGAAAATTGTAATCATATCAAGCATCTTTTCCGACCACAACACTGTGAGATTAGAAATCAACTACAAGAAAAAACTGTAAAAAACACAAACGTGGGGGCTAAAGAATATGTTATTAAACAACCAATGGATCACTGAAGAAATCAAAGAGGAAATCGAAAAATACCTAGAGATAAAGGACAACAAAAACACAGTGATCCAAAACCTATGGAATGCAGCTAGGGGCTTCCCTGGTGGCGCAGTGGTTGAGAGTCCGCCTGCCAATGCAGGGGACACGGGTTCATGCCCCGGTCCAGGAGGATCCCACATGCCGCAGAGAGGCTGGGCCCGTGAGCCATGGCCGCTGAGCCTGCGCATCCGGAGCCTGTGCTCTGCAGCGGGAGAGGCCCGCGTACTGAAAAAACGAAAAACAAAAACAAAACAAAACAAAACCTATGGAATGCAGCAAAAGCAGTTCTAAGAGAGAAGTTTATAGAAATACAATCTTACCTCAGGAAACAAGAAAAATCTCAAACAACCCAACATTACACCTAAAGCAACTAGGGAAAGAAGAACAAACAAAACCCAAAGTTAGTAGAAGGAAATAAATCATAATGATCTGAGCAGAAATAAATGAAATAGAAACAAAGAAAACAATAGCAAAGATCAATAAAACTAAAAGCTGGTTCTTTGAAAAGATAAACAAAATTGATAAACCTTTAGCCAGACTCATCAAGAAAAAGAGGGAGAGGACTGAAATCAATAACATTAGAAACAAAAAAGGAGAATTTACAACTGACACCACAGAATTAACAAAGGATCATAAGAGACTACTACAAGCCACTATATGCCAATAAAAGGGACAAACTAGAAGAAATGGACAAATTCTTAGAAAGGTACAACCTCCCAAGACTGAACCAGGAAGAAATAGAAAATATAAACAGACCAAACACAAGTACTGAAATTGAAACTGTGATTTAAAAACTTACAACAAACAAAAGTCCAGGACCAGATGGCTTCACAGGCGAATTCTGTCAAACATTTAGAGAAGAGTTAACACCTAGCCTTTTAAACTATTCCAAAAAATTGCAGAGGAAGGAACACTCCTGAATTAATTCTATGAGGCCACCATCACACTGATACCAAAGCCAGACAAAGCACAAAAAAGAAAATTACAGGCCAATATCAGTGATGAACATAGATGCAAAAATCCTCAACAAAATACTAGCAAACAGAATCCAACAGCACATTAAAATGATCATACACCATGATCAAGTGGGATTTATCCCAGGAATGCAAGGATTCTTCAGTATATGCAAATCAAACGGTGTGATACACCACATTAACAAACTGAAGAATAAAAACCATATGATCATTTCAATAGATGCAGAAGAACTTTTGACAAAGTTCAACACCCATTTATGATAAAAACTCTCCAGAAAGTGGGCATAGAGGGAACTTACCGCAACATAATAAAGGCCATATATGACAAACCCACAGCTAACATCATTCTCAATGGTGAAAAGCTGAAAATATTTCCTCTAAGATTGGAAATAAGACAAGGATGTCCACTCTCACCTGTTTTTTGTTTGTTTTTATTCAGCATAGTTTTAGGAGTCCTAGCCACAGCAATCAGAGAAGAAAAAGAAATGAAAGGAATCCAGACTGGAAAAGAAGTAAAACTATCACTGTTTGCAGATGGCATGATACTATACACAGAAAATCCTGAAGATGCTACCAGAAAACTACTAGAGCTCATCAATGAATCTGGTTAAGTTGCAGGATACAAAATTAATATACAGAAACCTCTTGCATTTCTATACACTAACAATGAAAAATCAGAAAGTAATTAAGGAAACAATCCCATTTACCATCACGTCAAAAAGAATAAAATACCAAGGAATAAACCTACCTAAGGAGGCAAAAGATGTGTACTCTGAAAACTATGAGATGATTATGAAAGAAATTGAAGATGACACAAACAGATGGAAAGATATACCATGTTCTTGAATTGGAAAATTGATATTGTCAAAATGATTATACTACCCAAGGCAATCTACAGATTCAATGCAATCCCTATTAAGTTACCAATGGCATTTTTCAAAGAACTAGAACTAAAAAATTTTTAATTTCTATGGAAACACAAAAGCCCTCTAATAGCCAAAGCAATCCTGAGAAAGAAAAATGGAGCTGGAGGAATCAGGCTCCCTGACTTCAGACTATACCAGAAAGCTACAGTAATCAAAACAATATGGTACTGGCACAAAAACAGAAATATAGATCAATGGAACAGGATGGAAATCCCAGAAATAATCCCACACACCTATGGTGAATTAACTTAGGGCAAAAGATGGCAAGAATATACAATGAAGAAAAGACAGTCTCTTCAATAAGTGGTGCTGGGAAAACTGGACAGCTACATGTAAAAGAATGAAACTACAACATTCTCTAACACCATACACAAAAATAAACTCAAAATGGATTAAAGACCTACATGTAAGACCAGATATTATAAAACTCTTAGAGGAAAACATAGGCAAAACACTCTGACATAAATTGCAGCAGGATCTTTTTGGATCTACCACCTAGAGTAATGAAAATAAAGACAAAAATAAACAAATGGGACCTAATTAAACTCAAAAGCTTTTGCACAGCAGAGGAAACCATAAACAAAATGAAAAGACAACCCACAGAATGGGAGAAAATATTTGCAAATGAAGTGACTGACAAGGGATTAATCTCCAAAATATACAAAAAGCTCATGCAGCTCAATATCGAAAAACAAACAACCCAATCAAATAATGGGCAGAAGATCTAAATAGACATTTCTCTGAAGAAGACACAGATGGCCAAAAAGCACATGAAGAAATGCTCAACATCGCTAATAGAGAAATCAAAACTGCAATGAGGTATCACCTCACACCAGTCAGAATAGCCATCATCAAATGTCTACAAACAATAAATGCTGGAGGGGGTGTGGAGAAAAGGGAACCTTCCTACACTGTTGCTGGGAATGTAAATTGGTACAACCATTTATGGAGAACAGTGTGGAGCTTTCTTAAAAAAGTAAAAATAGAACTACCATATGATCCAGCAATCCCACTCTTGGGCATATATCCAGAGAAAACCATAATTCAAAAAGAGACATGCACTCCAATATTCATTTACTTAGCCATAAAAAAAGAATGAAATAATGCCATTTGCAGCAAAATGGTTGGACCTAGAGATTATCACACTAGGTAAAGTAAGTCAAACAGAGAAAGATAAATATCATATGATATCACTTAGATGTAGAATCTAAAAAAGTGATACAAATGAACTTATTTATAAAACAGAAACAGACTGAAAGACTTCAAAAACAAACTTATGGTTACCAAAGAGGAAGGGGGTGGGGAGGGATAAACTAGGAGTTTGGGATTAACATATACACACTACTATATATAAAATAAATAATCTGCAAGGATTTACTGTATAGCACAGGGAACTCTACTCAGTAATCTGTAATTACGTATATGGGAAAAGAATCTGAAAAAGAATGGATATACGTATATGTATAACTGAATCACTTTGCTGTATACCTGAAACTAATACAACATTTTAAGTCAACTATAATATAAAATAAAAATTAAATTAAAAAAAAGTGATCAGGAACTAACAAAATAATAAAACAACAAAATTTAACAAATCTCCTCTGCATTTATAAAATGCTTCTGAATACCTCATCACATAGCCTCTCATGTAAGAATTCTAGGACTGCAGTAGCTGAGGAATATCTGGTTTATAGCCAGATAAAAATAACAAAGGAATACTAATTTATTATAAAACTATATGGTTTCTGATTTTCTTGAGTAGGCAGTTTTTAGAGCTAATGGACTATTGATCTTAAATATGAATCTTGGCCATGTCACATTTACCCGGTGTGTTCATAAAAATGCATATTCCAAGAGGCCACCTGGGAATCTGTTTGGAATGAGTACCTAGTTGTTCTGAAGCACACAAAATATTGAAAACCATTGGTGTAGAAAAAAGTGGCTTTTTCAGGCAGATCTAGATTTGAACTTTTGAATTCCATCTGGCATGTTGTGTCATCATAAACAAATTATTTAAATTTTTTTCAACCAAATCCTCTGTAAAATGGGGGAAAGACTACTTGTCTGACAGAGTTATTGTTGGTAAATATCTGTATTAGTCTTTGTTCTCACAGTAACAAGCCTTCTATTAGTCACTCAACCTGTTTGAATTTACTCCTTGATGAAAAATTCTTAAAAGTTTTTTTTATCTTCAACTATCCTTATTAAAATGAAGGGAGGAAAGAATAGAACCATTAGTCCCACTTCCAGTTTTACATGGCCCCATAATGTTGAGTAGTAAATCTATTGCATAAAATACCACATCTCCCTAACATTTGATTGATCCGCTTGAACTACATAAACTTTAATAATCCCTAATACTGCCTAGCAAGATTGGTAACTGACAATGATCTAAAAGACTGAAAGTTTTGAAGGTATGTAGGGAAGATTTCATCTCCATTTGGACATTATAAACAGTTATAAACATTATATAAACATTATAACAGTAATTTAAAAATTGGAAATATCACTCTCAATTCCTTGCTCTAATAAATCTACTGTTATTGAACTTTAATTCTTTCTGTTTCTGATACACATGCAAATGGCTACTGAGGTACAATTGTAGCATCAGTACAGTTTCTTAATATTTTTGTCATTTGTCATAGTAAGAAAAAGCCTTTCTGGGGTAACTGCCTGAAATTATAAAAAGAAAACATATTACTATCAAGCCAATTGAAGGGAAAATGGAATAGTAAAAAAAAATAGTTGATTAAGCCAGAAGGCAAGAAAGAAACAAAAGAGAAACAGCACAAAAGACAAATATGAAAACATAGAAATATAGTAGATTTAAATGGCAAATATATTAGTAGTTACATTACATAACAGTGACTGAAATTTTCTACATGAAAGACAAGAACTGCAAGCTCAGATACAAAAAATAAATGAAAGGAATAAATAAAAACAACAATGATTTTTTATATTGAAGGGAAACACCTTAAAGGTAAGAACACAGAAGTGTTGAAATTAAAAGTATGTAAAAAGTAATATGCAAACACTAAGCCAAATAAACTTGGTATAGCTATATTAATATCAGATCAAAGAGACATGAAGGCAAAAATTATTACTAGGGTTACTGAGAGAGATAATGATAAAGGGCTCATTTCAAGGGAGATATTTACAAAAATCCTCAATTTGGGGATATTTTGTAACAAAGCCTTTGTAAAACTGAAATAAGTAAAAGGAGAAAGAGATGAATCCATAATCATTGTGGGATATTTCATATACCTGTCTCAATAAGTGATGGAAAAAGCAGACCTTGACATTAATAGAATACTGCTTTAAGCAACTGCAGATTACATGTTCTTTTCAGCTACATTCGGAAGGCTGACCAAAGCAGACCATATGCTGTGCCACAAAGCAATTGTCAACAACTTTCAAAGGGTAGGAATAACACATGGTATATTCTCTGACCATAGAATTAAACTAGAAATCAATATCAAAAGTAAACATAAGGACTTCCAGTTTCTAGTCCAACATGGGAAGAGCTTGGAATTCATCACTCCCAACCGGATAATAAGAAAAAAGCTGAACAAACTGAAAATCAACAACTCTTCTTGAATCTGTCAAAGAATTGAAGTCAAAGGGCAAATAGCTGCTCTGAAAATGGGGGGAGGAGAATACAGAGAATCACAGCTTACTGGGAATAGAAGACTCTGCTGGAGCCAGTAACTAGTAAAAACACTTAAAAGGCAATTGACTAATTGTTGGAGACTGAGTGTGGACTAGCTTGAGAATAAGCTCCCTGCACTCAGCCTAAAGGAAGGCCTCACCCCAATTTTGTGAGTTTTACCTCCAAGAGCCCCACCAGGTTGTCAGTGTGAAGGTAAGAGAAAAATCCCCATGTGCCTCTTAATTAAGACACAAAAAGGTCTAACCATGAAAGAGTGGATTAATAATCTATATTTCATTACAACTAAGAGTTTACCTCTACCTCTATCTTGCCCCTCTCCTCTTCCCTCTCCCCACTGGTAACCACGAATCTGTTTTCTTTATATGTGAGTCTGTTTCTGTTTTGTTATATTCGTTTTATTTTTTAGATTCCACATAAGTGATGACATATAGTATTTGTCTTTCTCTGACTTATTTCACTAAACATAATACCCTCCAGGTCCATCCATGTTGTTGCAAAAGGCAAAATTTCATTCTTTTTTTTATTGTTGCATAGTATTTCATTGTATGCATATATACCACATCTTCTTTATCCATTCCTCTGTTGATGGACATTTAGGTTGCATCCACATCTTGCCTATTGTAAATAGTGCTACAATAAGCATTGGGGTGCATGTATATTTTAGAATTATGGTTTTCTCTGGATATATGCCCAGGAGTGGGATTGCTGAATCATATGGTAGTTGTATTTTTAAGTTCCATGAGGAACCTCCATACTGTTTTCCATGGCAGTTGCAAAAATTTACATTCCCACCAGCAGTGTACTAGGGTTCCCTTTTCCTCGTATCTTCTCCAACATTTGTGGTCTTTTTGATGATAGCCATTCTGACAGGTGTAAAGTGATTATTGTGGTGTTGATTTGCATTTCTCTGATGACTAGCGATGTTGAGCATCTTTTCATGTGCCTGTTGGTCATCTGTATGTCTTCTTTGTAAAATGTCTATTCAGGTCTTCTGTACATTTTTTTTCTGTCCATTTTTTAATTGGGCTGTTTGTTGTTGTTTTTATTGTTGTTTGATATTGAGTTGTATGAGCTGTTTATTTTGGATATTAACCCTGTATCGGTCATATCATTTGCAAATATTTTCTCCCATTCAGTAGATTGTCTTCATTTTGTCGATGGTTTCCTTTGCTGTGCAAAAGCTTTTAAATTTAATTAGGTCCCATGTGTTTATTTTTGCTTTTGTTTCCTTTGCCTTAGGAGATAGATCCAAAAAAATATTGCTATGATTTATGTCAAAGAGTGTTCTGCCTATGTTTTCTTCTGGGAGTTTATGGTTTCCAGTCTTACATTTATGTCTTTAATCCATTTTGAGTTTATTTTTGTATATGATGTGAGAAAATATTATAATTGCATTCTTTTATATGTAGCTGTCCAGTTTTCCCAGCACCACTTATTGGAGAGAATATATTTTCTCCATTGTATATTCTTGCCTCCTTTGCTACATATTAATTGACCATAAAGGCATAGGTTTATTTCACATAGCTCTCTATTCTGTTCCACTGAGCTATGTGTCTATTTTTGTGCTGTTTTGCTTACTAGCACACGTCTGAAGTCAAGGAGCGTGATACCTCCAGCTGTGTTCTTTTTTCTCAAGTTTGCTTTGGCTATTAGGGGTCTTTTGTGGTTTAGGATTGTTTGTTGTAGTTCTGTGAAAAATGTCATGAGTATTTTCATAGGGATTGCATTAAATCTGTAGAGTGCTTTTGGTAGTATGGACATTTTAACAATATTAATTCTTCCAATCTATGAACATGGGATATCTTTCCATTTAAATGAATAATCTTCAGTTTCCTTCGTCAGTGTTTTATAGTTTCCAGAGTATAGGTCTTTCACCTCCTTGGTTAAATTTATTCCTAGGTGTTTTATTCTTTGATGCTATTTTAAATGGGATTGTTTTCTTGCTTTCTCCTTCCAATAGTTCATTATTAGTGCATAGAAAAGAAACAGATTTCTGTATATTAATCTTGTGTCCTGCAACTTTGTTGAGTTCATTTATTAGTTCTAATAGTATTTTTGGTGAGGACTTTAGGGTTTTCTATATAGAGTATCATGTCATCTGCAAAGAGTGACAGTTTTACCTCTTCCTTTCCAATTTGGATGGATAAAAGTTTCTTTTTCTTGTCTGATTACTGTGGCTAGGATTTCCAATACTATGTTAAATAAAAATGGCAAGAGTGGGCATCTTGTCTTGTTCCTGATTTTAGAGGAAAAGTTTTCAACTTTTCACCATTGAGTATGATGTTAGCTCTGGGTTTGTGATATATAGACTCTATTATGTTGAGATATGTTCCCTCTATATCCACTTTGATGAGAGTTTTTATCATGAATGGATGTTGAATTTTGTCAAATGCTTTTTCTGCATGTATTGAGATGATCATATGATTTTTATATTTACTTTTGTTATGTGGTGCATCACAGTAGTTGATTTGTGGATACTGAACCACCCTTACATCCCTGGAATAAATTCCACTTGACTGTGCTGTATGATCCTTTTGATGTGTTGTTGAATTTGGTTTGCTAATATTTTGTTGAGGATTTTTGCAGCTATATTCATCAGAGATATTAGTCTATAATTTTCTCCTTTTTTGTAGTGTCTTTTTCTAGCTCAGTATCAGGTAGTGGGGGCCTCACAGAATGAATTGGGAAGTGTTCCTTCTTCAATTTTTTAGAATAGCTTGAGAAGAATGGGTATTAGCTCATCTTTATATACTTGGTAGAATTTCCCTGTGAAGCTGTCCAGTGCTGGGCTTTTGTTTACTGGCATTCCTAATTCAGTTTCACTACTAGTGATCAGTCTGTTCAGACTGTCTATTTCTTCCTGATTCAGTCTTGGGAGATTATATGTTTCCAGAAATTTATCCATTTCTTCTAAGTTGTCCAATTTGTTGGCATATAACTGTTTGTAGTATTCTCTTATGATTTTTTTTTATATCTGTCAAATTGGTTATAATTTCTCCTCTTTCATTTCTTATTTTGTTTATTTGTGTCCTTTTTTTTCTTGATGAGCCTAACTAAATGCTTATGAATTTTGCTTATCTTTTCAAAAAATTAGCTCTTGCTTTCAGTTATCTTTTCTATATTTTTCTCTCTTTTTTTGGTTTCTAATTATTTCCTCTCTGATTTTTATTTCCTTCCTTCTGCTGACTTTGGGCTTTGCTTGTTTTTCATTTTCCAATAACATTAGATGTTAGGTTAGGTTGCTTATTTGAGATTTTTCTTGTTTCTTGAAGTAAGCCTGTATTGCCATTAAATTCCCTCTTAGAACTGCTTTTGCTGCATCCCATAGAACAGAAAGTTCTGTTTTTCATTTCATTTGTCTCGAGGTATTTTCTGATTTCCTCTTTATTTCTTCATTGACCTATGACCCATTGCTTTTTTTAAATAGCTTGTTTTTTAGTCTCCACATGTTTTTGTTTTTCTCATTTTTCTTCCTGTAATTGATTTGTAGTTTCATACCATTGTGGTCAGAAAAAATGCTTGATATAATTTCTATCCTCTTAAATTTGTTGAGACTTGTTTTGTGGCCTAGCATATGATCTATCCTGGAGAATGTTCCATGCACATTTGAAAAGAATGTATATTCTGCTGTTTTTGGATGGAATGTCCTGTAGCTATTCATTAAGTCCAACTGTTCTAAGGTTTCATTTAAGACTACTGTTTCCTTATTGATTTTCTGTCTGGATGCTCTGTCCATTGATGTAAGTGGGGTGTTAAAGTCTCCTACTGTAATTGTATTATGGTCAATTTATCTCTTTATCTGTTAATATTTGCTTTATATATTTAGGTGCTCCTATATTAGGTACATATATTAATGAATGTTATATCTTCTTCTTGTATTGATCCCTTCATCATTATATAATTCCATTCTTGTTTTTTGTTATAGACTTTGTTTTAAAGATTATTTTCTCTGATAGGAGTATTGCTACCATAGCTTTCTTGTTGATTCCATTTGCATGAAATATCTTTTTTCATCCCCTTTACTTTGAGTCTGTATGCCTTTAGCACTGACATGAGTCTCTTATAAACAGCTTATAAGTGGGTCTTGTTTCTTATCCAAATCATCCTTGTGTCTTCTTTTTGGAGCATTTGGTCCACTGACATTTAAAATGATTGTTGATAGGAATGTAGTTATTACCATTTTGTTACCTTTTTGTAATCCTTCTAGTTTTTCTTCTTTTAGTTTCTTCCCTTATGGTTTGATGATTTTCTTTAGTGCTATCCTTAGGTTCCTTTCTTTCTAGTTTCTGTGTATCTATTGTAGGTTTTTGATTTGTGATTACCATGAGGTACATATACGTTGACCCCTGACTATATCTACCTGTTTTAAACTGAAAGCTATTTAAGTTGAAACACATTCTAAAATATCTACTTTTATTTTACTCCCCTCCCCCACATTTTGTGTTTTTGGTGTTATATTTTACATCTTCGTATATATTTCTTTACTGTTTATTTTAGTTATACTTGATTTAAAAATTTTTGTCTTTTAAATCTTCATACTAGCCTTTACTATGTATTTACCTTTAGTAGTGGGATTTTTCCTTTCCTATAAATTCTTCTGCTTGTAGTCTTTTCTCTTCCACCTAGAGAAGACATTTTAACATTTCCTTTTAGGGTTGGTTTGGTATTGATGAACTCTTAGATTTTGCTTGTCTGAGAAGTTCTTTATCTCTCCTTCAATTCTGAATGATAATCTTACTGAGTATCTGAGGTTGTAGGTTTTCCCTTTCAATATTTTAAATATATCATGCCACTCCCTCTGGCCTGCAAAGTTTCTACAGAAAAATCAGCTGATAGCCTTATGGGGGTTCTCTTGTATGTAACTCTTTGTTTTTCTCTTGCTTTAGAATTCTCTCTTTAACTTTTACCATTTTAATTATGATACATCTTGGTGTTGGTCTCTATGGGTTCATCCTGTTTGGGACTCTCTGTGATTCCTGTACCTGGATATCTGTTTCCTTCTTCAGGTTCGGGAAATTTTCAGCCATAATTTCATCATATACGTTTTTGACCCCGCTCCCTTTTCTCCTTCTGGGACCCCTATAATGAGAATGTTAGTATGCTTGATGTTTTCCCAGATTTCCCTTAAACTGTCTCTTTTTTTGTTGTTTTTCTTTTTGCTGTTCTGCATGAGTGATACTATTCTATCTTCCAGATCACTTATGCATTCTTCTTCCAGATCACTTATGCTTTCTTCTGTATCGCTTCATCTGCTGTTAATTCCTTCTAGTGTGTTTTTTTAAAATTTCTGTTATTGTATTCTTCAGCTCTGACTTCCATTCTTTTTAATATTTTCTAGTTCCTTGTTAAAATTATCACTGTGTTCATCTATTCTTTTCTCTAGTTCAGTTAGCATTATTATTACTAATGCTTTGACCTCTTTATCTATTAAATTGTTTATCTCTGTTTCAAGGGGTCTTTTCTTGTTCTTTCGTTTGGAACAAATTCCTCTGTCTTCTCATTTTGCTTAACTTTTTCTGTCTCTATGAAATTGGGTGAAATAGTTACCTATCCCAATCATAAAGGCGTGACCTTGTGCGGGAGCATCCCTGTGGAGTCTGTGTGTGTCCAGTGACTTTGGCGGAAAAGCTTGATCTGAAGTGTGCAGGGGTCATTTCTTCTCCCAGGTAGCTGCTATTACCTTGGTGGGAAGTGAGGCTGGAGATGGAGGGGCCAGAGCCAGAGCCAGGTATGAGCCAGGGCTTCTTCCATGCTCAGTGGCTGTCACCACCCTACTGGGGCCAGGAGTAGGTGCCAAGGTGCTAGAGCAGAAACCCTGATGATTGGCTCCAAGCTCTTTCCATTCCCTCTAAGTGTGTGGTCTCTTCACTCCTAGCAATGATACCTTCACCCCAGAGGGGAGCAGTACTGGAGCAAGAGGGGCCAGAGCGGGTTCCCAGTGAGGGCTGGGATGTGCACTGGTGTGGTCCCAGAAAACAATTCAGAGCTCAAAACAGTTCCCAATCCACGCCTCTGCCAGCACTGGTAATGCCTGCCCTTGCTCCATTCAGTTGCAGTGTCAGGTCCTAACCAGCTCTGTCCCCCACAGTTGCACACTCTCCTTGGCAATTACAGTCTTCACCCTAGGAGGGAGTTGTGCTGGAGTCAGAGGGGCCAGAGTGGGCACTTGGCTCATGTCAGGGTACACACTGCGACAGTCCTGGCATACCAGTGAGAGCTCCAGCCTGATCCCCATCTGCTGCCTCTATGGAAACCAGTAATGGCTGCCCTCTCCCTCTTCAGATGCGGTGCTGGGTCCTAGTTGGCTCCCCCTCTCAATCACGCACCCTCTTCAGCAATCGTAGTCTTTGCCTTAGTGTGGAGCTGCACTGGAGCTAGAAGTGCCACAGTAGGTGCTTGGCATGGGCTCAGGCATTCACTGGAGTGGTCATTGGAAACTGGCCAGAGTCCTGGGCAATTTCAATCTTCTTTCTCTGCCTTGTTCCCAGGAGTAGTAGGCAAGTGTGTGCCTGCTCAGCACAAGCAGAGTCTAGGTTTCTCTCAGCCCTCTGGTTAGTCCCACTGGTTTTTAAACCAGCTGAGGGGACTCATCTTCCAGTGTTACACTTCAGGGCTGGGGTGCCCAATATGTGGTTTGTGTAATCCCCCTCCTCTTATATGTCCCCTCCTAGGGGCACAGATCTCAACCTGATCACTTCTCTTCCCTTACTCCATGTAGATCTTTCTTTACAGACTTGGTTGTATAAGACTCTGCCAGTCTCCTGTCTGTTTTCAGTGAGAGTTGCTCCACATGTAGATGTATTTTTGATGTGTTTGTGTAGGGAGGTGAGCTCAGCATCCTCCTACTCTGCCATCTTGATATCCCGACATAACCACTTTGTAAAACTGATTTGTAAGATCTATCAAAGCTAAGAAATGACCTACTCTATAATAGATAGACACAATATAAATATGTACAAATGTACATCAAAATACATGTGTAGGTATGTCCATAACAATACTATTCACAATAGCTATAAACTGGACATAACCCATCAACAACAGGATGGATAAATCATAGATTCTTAGAGTGGAGTACTATAAATCAATTAAAAAGAACTACTTCCTCCCACAACAATAGGGATAAACCATGTAGACATAATTTTGAATAAATTAAATACAGATAAAAATGAATACATACTGAACGACTACCTTTAAACAAAATCCAAAAGAGAAGATAAACTATATCTGATAGAAAGGGCATGTCTGGGGATGGGCATTAAGAAAGAGTCTGAAATTTATGTAGTGATCTATGTATCTTGAACTGTACGTCATGTACTTTGCAATACTTATGTCATATTTCAATAAAAACTAAGGCAAAAAATGAGAATGGCATAAAGCTACAACACAGAAAAACAGAAGGAAAAAAACATTCATAATTCACCCAGTCATGACTGTTAACATTTTTATTTATAGTAGTTTGTGCTTAAAAATTATTTTAAACTAAGGAATATGATTTATCTGGCATAGTCTTTGAATGAGATATGCCTCTTCCAGGGTGTTTTCTATCCCAGCTCATGCACATACTGCTCACAAGCCCACACAGTTTACCTTCCAATTTCCAGATATCAATATACAACAGAATTCTTTCATTAAAGACTCTGATACTTCTGACACAGGTTATCTAGCCTCTACTCAGGCACTTCTAGTAAAAGGGGACTTTCTACCTCAAACGACAGCATTCTCCATGGTTGTATAATTCTAATAGTTGAAAAGTCTTTCTTTATCTCAAGCCCAAGACAGCCATGTAACTTTCACAGATTGTTGGTACTATCCTATTTCTTATTTATGAGAGTATATAAAAGAGGACTTCAACTCCTTCCACAGGACAGGTTTTTGTTATCAACTGTGATAAGATAGCTATTATGAACCCTTTTCTACATCCTCTCTTCTACATAATAAGGATCTTCAGTTCTATTACTCATCCATATATGACATGATTTCAAGGCTCCTAACAATCCTGGTTCTCCTGTTGGTACCAATAAAATGTGATACTTCATCACTTGCTTCCTACTCCCATTCATAACCAAATCGGAGACATCCACTCTTAGTCACCACACCAATAACTTCTTCCATTAAGTTCTTTAGAACACTTATTATTTTGGATTTCTGAGGTTATTTAATCCTGATACTCCAATTCCTAGGGCATGTTTTAAATGTGTTTTAATTCAGTCATTGCCTCCAGGATCTTGCTCCATCAATTTTCTACTCACACCAAAAGAGGTATATTAAACTGCTGGGGTCATAAGAGAAGAATAGATAATCTCCAAGACCACTGTATCACATATAAAATACTCTCTGTATTTGGACATAGCATGCAATAATTGAGATGGGCTAATTCTCAAAGCTTTCTGAGTTTGTGACAAATGGACAAATTAAGAAGATGAAGAGAGATAGGATTGGGCAGGACTAGAACTGGAGATATTGACCTTACTATGAAGCTGGATCCAGGCTTACAGGACCTTTAACTCTTTATCCAGTAATGCTAAGATTTAAGCATGAGAAAATAGAAGTTTACACAAGAAATTTATATAGAATAAGTAGTCTCATTAGTAGGTGTAATGGTTAATTTTATGTGTCAACTTGGCTAGGATGCAGTACCCAGATATTTGGTCAAACACTAGCCTAGATGTTGGTGTGAAGGTACCTTGATGAGATTAATATTTAAGTCAATAAACTTTGACTAAAGCAGATTAACCCAAGTGAGTGAGCATAATCTAATCAAGTGAAGCCCTTAGAAAAAAGACTGACTTTCTTGAGGAAGAGGAAATTCTGCTTGCAGTCTTCCTTTGGACTTGAACTGAAACATCAACTTTTCCCTGGGTCTCCAGCCTGTCAGCCTACTGTGCAGATTTTGGACCTCCCAGCCTTTACAGTCATGAGAGGCATGAGCCAATTTCTTAAAATCTCTCTCTCTCTCAAACCCACACACACATGTGTGCACATACAGACACTCACTCACTCACCCTATTGGGTCTATTTCTCTGGAGAACACTGACTAATACAGTAGGAAAGAGAAAACTTTCTCAAAAACTGTGCAAAGTGAACATCTGCTTCCAGCCAAGATGGAAGACTGGATTTATCCTCTTGTCCAATAAAACTAAATATATATTTAACAACAGTACTTAAGACATCAAACAATGAAAGACAGTGATTGCTGAAATATGGCCAACAAACAATGTAAATTCTATAATTTCCCTATCTTACTGCCTAGAAAGAGTTTCAATTCTATGCTCTGGGGAAGGGAAGCCTAGATACAGCCTGGCAAACTCCCTGCTTGAGGGGATAGAGCTGGGAGTCCATTGCAGCATAGGCAGCTGGATCCTGCAGATTAGAATGCTGGAGAGGTAAGAGATACACAGGGAGAGGATTCCAGAGGTCTACAGAGGGTTCTTATTGAGAATTCAGTTGAATAACAGTTTATGCATCTGAGGAAATAATCCAAAACTAGAGGGAAAAAAACTGAAAAAATTAAGTGGAATAATCAGCAAGGCCAATACAGGGCTTGGAATAGTGCCTTTTCACACCATCTTGAGTAGAGGAATACACAATTCAGAGGGCATGGGTAAAACTACTCAGAATGGTTTCACCTCAGGAGTGTGTTAAATTACAAAACCAGACCATATTCTTGGCCATAAAACAAGTTCTCAAAGAGAATTCAAGTTATACAAAGTATGCTTTATGATCACAATGAAATTAAATTGGAAATCCATAACAGAAAGATATCAGGAAAACCTCAAATATTTAGAAACTAAATGGGTTTAGTCACCCATAGGTCAACCAAAAAAGGGAGACAAAAAATAGATAGTAGTCTGTACTGAATAAAAATAAAAATACAGCATATAAAAATTAGTGAAATGTTGAAATACTGATGCTAAGTACTAATTCAGTGCTCAGAGGGAAATTTAGAGCACTAAAGGCTTATAATAGAAGAATGGTATCCAGTCAATGATCTCAGCCTCTACCTTAAAAAATTAGAGAAGAGCAAACAAATCTAAAATAATAAGGAAAAAGGAAATAATAATTACAATGGAGAGGGGGATCAAGATGGCAGTAAGAGGAGGTGAAGGTCACCTCCCTCTCACAAACACAGAAAAAATACATCTACATGTGGAAAAGTTTTCATGGAAAACTAACTGGAAACTGGCAGAAGAACTATACAACCAAGGTTGCAAGGAAGATTTCCACATAATTGAGTAGGATGGAAAGAAAAGCATCAGGTGAGGACCTGCACCCCTGGGAGGAGATTAAGAGGAAAAGGGAGATCACACGGGAGGACATTCACACTGGGCACTGAATGAGTTGAGTCACAGACTGGACATCCAAGTCCTGGGTTCCTGTGAGGAGGAGATAAGCCCCCTTTGCTGCTTGGAGAACTGCTGGGACAGATAGAAAGGCTGGAGAAGCCTAGATTCCACTCATGAGGGGTACACAGGTGCTGGCTTGACACCAGACAGGGCAGAGAGAGGTCTGCCCAAGAGGTCACTGCCTTGCCATGTTCCCCAATCTGAGCCGAGTGAACACCCTGGCCCCACTCATTCCATGTCATAGCTTGGCACTGGATCTAGGGCAGACAGTTCCTGGGAAAAGACTCAATCTAGGGAAACAGAGGTGACCCAGGGGCCTGGACTATGGTTCAACTGGGGCAGAGGCAGCCATTTTTGGTGCTTACTCAAACAACACCCCAGAAATAGCCCAGACTTTTGATGGCAGCCCAGCTGCTTCAATTCCTGCAAGCACAATGCCAAGATCCCCAGTGTCAGGCAAGAAAACACTCCAGCTCTGCTCACTCCACACCATGACCTTGCACTAGATCTGGGATAACCACAATAAGGAAAGAGATGCAACCCTGGGCTTCGTCTGAGCAGAGCCACAGATGCCTACACAGGCAGCACATCAGACCTCTGTAGGCACATGAGCCACACTTACTAAGTACTCTTCTCCTTTGAGGCAAAGGCCCCAGTGTGGAGAGAAGTAAAAACACACACTTAAAGGGAACATAGCCAGCTCAAGCCCAACCCTTAGGGCATCTGTTCCAACAACTTAGGAGAAGACCCCACCCATAAAAGGGCGGCAACTGCCACTGAGTAGAGGAGAAGTCTCACCTCACACCCCTCGAATTCTCTACATCCTCCAACACCAGCCACACCTACTATTGATTGAGGTGATAGTGGCCAGAACACTGTGAGAAAATACGGGGCTGGCATTCACATCAAATCCAGCACCAAATACACTGGGCATACACTGTCTACATAGGGATGCTCTCACAGAAAAACATTCTTTCAAGATCACAATAGATAACTGTTTTACCTAAATTCATAGAGACAGAAAAAGCTAAGTAAAATGAAAAGGCAGAGGAACTACTCCCAGTTGAAAGAGCAAAAGAAAAGCCATAAAAAATAAATAATGAAACAGAGATAATCTGTCTATCAGACAATGATTTCAATAAGTTGGTAATAGGGCCTCCCTGGTGGCGCAGTGGTTGAGAGTCCGCCTGCCGATGCAGGGGATACGGGTTCGTGCCCCGGTCTGGGAGGATCCCGTATGCCGCGGAGCGGCTGGGCCCGTGAGCCATGGCCGCTGAGCCTGCGCATCCGGAGCCTGTGCTCCGCAACGGGAGAGGCCACAACAGTGAGAGGCCCGCGTACCGCAAAAAAAAAAAAAAAATAAGTTGGTAATAAAAACACTAACCTAATTAAGAAAGAAAATCAGTCTAAGCACAGATCATTTTAACACAGAACTAGAAACTATAAAGAGGACCCAATCAAAATAGATAATCCAATTTCTGAGATAAAAAGCACTCTAGAAGCAATGAAAGCAGACTAAATGACACAGAAGAACACATAAGTGATCTGGAAGACAGAATAATGGAAATGATCCAATCAGAACAGCAGACAGAATGACATGAAAAAAAATGAAAGCAACATACAAGATCTATGTGATAATATAAAACATGGCAACATCATCTTTATAGGGGTTCTAGAAGGAGAAGAGAGAGACAAGGGGATCAAAGTATATTTGAAGAAATTATGGCTGGAAACTTCCCAAACCTAAAGAAGGAAATAGATATTCAGGCACAGGAAGCACAAAAGTTCCCAAACAAGATGAATCCAAACAGACCAACACCAAGAAATATCAAAATTAAAATGGTAAAAGTTAACAATAAAGAGAGAATTATAAAGGCAGCAAGAGAAAAATATTCATATACAATGGAACCCCCATAATGCTATCAGCTGATTTCTCTGCAGAACCTTTGCAGGCCAGATGGGAGTGGCATGATATATTCAAAGTACTGAAAGGGAAAAACCTGCAACCTAGGATGATCTACCCAGCAAGGTTATCATTTAGAATAGGCGAGATAAAGAATTTCTCAACAAAAACTAAAAGAATTCAACAACACTAAAACTACCCTAAAAGAAATGTTGAAGGCTCTACTCTAAATGGAAAAGAAGTAAGAATCTATAGTAAAAGGAAAATCCTAATAGGAAAAAAAAAATCCCAATAGGAAAGGCAAATATATAGTAAGAATTAAAGATGACTTATATAAGCCAGTATGTAGATTAAAAACAAACAAAAAAATGTAAAAGCAACTATAACTACAGTAAACAGTAAAGCGATAAGCATGAAAATGTAATATATGACATTGAAAACACAAAATGTGGGAGAGGGGAGTAAAAACGTAGATCTTCTAGAATGGTTTTGAACTTCATGATTATCAGTTTAAAGCAAGTAGATATAGTTATGGTCAACATATGTGAATCCCATGGAAACCACAAATCAAAAGCCTATGAAAGATACACAGAAGTAAAAAGATAGGAACTCAGAATACCACAAAAGAAAATCATCAAGCCACAATGGGAAAAGAAAAAAAGAAGAAGAAATGAGCAAAGAAGAACTACAAAAACAACTGGAAAACAAGGAATAAAATGGCAGTAAGTATATACCTGTTGATAGTTGCTCTAAATATCAATGGACTAAATGCTCCAATCAAAAGACATAGGGTGGCTAATTGGATTAAAAAAACAAGAACCTTCAATATACTGTCTATGATAGACTCACTTCAGGGTGAAAAGTGCACAGACTGAAAGTGAGGGGATGAAAAATGATATCATGTCAATGGTATTGACAAACCTGGAGTAGCAACAGTATATCAGAAAAAGTAATCTTTAAAACAAGGTCTATAATGAAAGACAAAGAAGGGCATTATGTAATGATAAAGGGATCAATACAAGAGGAGGATTTTATACTTGTTAGCGTATCACACCCAATACAGGAGCACCTAAAATGTAAAGCAACTACTAACAGACATGAAGGGAGAACTTGACAATAATACAATAAGGGTAGGGGCCTTAAACACCCCACTTATATCAATGGACAGATCATCCAGACAGAAAATCAATAAGGCAATAGAGGTCCTAAATGACACAGTGGACCAGTTGGACTTAACTGATATCTACAGGACACTACATCCAAAAGAAGCAGAATACACATTCTTTTCAAGTGTGCATAGAACATTCTCTAGGATAGAAATTATTTCAAGCATATTTTCTGACCACAACAATATGAAACTAGTAATCACCTACATATAGAAAAATGAGAAAAGTACAAACAAATGGAGACTAAACAACATGCTACTAAAATAACCAGTAGTCAACAATGAAATCAGAAAGGAAGTCAGAAAATACCTCAAGACAAATGAAAATGGAAGCACAACACTCTAAAATCTATGGGATGCAGCAAAAGCAGTTCTTAGAGCAAAGTTCATAGGGATACAGGCCTTCTTCAAGAACAAAGAAAAATCGCAAATAAACTAATCTACCACCTAAAAGGATTAGAAAAAGAAGAACAAAGCCCAAAGTCAGCAGGAGGAAATAAATAATAAAGATCAGAGGAAATAAATAAAATACAGATCAATAAAACAATAGAAAAGATCAATGAAACAAAGAGCTGGTTTTTTGAAAAGGTAAACAAAATTGATAGACCTTTAGCCAGGCTCACCAGAAGAAAAGAGAGTGAACCTAAGTAAACAAAATAAGAAATGAAAGAGGAGAAATAACAACCAATACCCACAGAGACACAAAAAAATCATAAGAGAGTACTATAAACATTTATATGCCAACAAACTGGACAACCTAGAAGAAAGAGACAAATTTCTAGAAACACAGCCTACCAGGACTGAGTCAAGAAGATACAACTTGAACATGCTGATCACTAGAAGAGAAACTGAATCTGTAATTTAAAAAACTTTCTGCAAACAAAAGTCCAGGACTGGATAGTTTCACAGGGGAATTCTACCAAACATATAAAGGAGAACTTATACCTATCCTTCTAAACTATTCCAAAAAACTGAAGAGGATGGAACACTCTCAGATTCATTCTACAAGACCACCATTACCCTGATTCCAAAATCAGACAAAGATACTACAAAAAAAAATTACAGGCCAATATCTTTGATAAATACAGATGCAAAAACAAGCAACAAAATATTAGCAAGCCAAATCCAACAATATGTAAAAAGAATCATACACCATGATCAAGTTAGATTTATTCCGAGATCACAAGGATGGTTCAACATACACAAATTAATCAATGTAATACACCACATTAACAAAAAGAAAGACAAAAATCACATGATTATCTCAGTAGATGCCGAGAAAACCTGACAAAATTCATCATTCACTCATGATAAAAACTCTCATCAAAGTGGATATAGAGGAAACATATCTCAACATAATAAAGGTCGTTTATGACAAGCCCACAGCCAACATAATACTCAATGGTGAAAAGCTGAAAGCCTTTTCACCAAACTCAGGAACAAGACAAGGATGCCTACTCTCACTGATTCTATTTAACACAGTATTGGAAGTGCTAGCCACAACAATCAGAAAATAAAAAGAAATAAAGCCATCCAGATTGGAAGGGAAGAGGTAAAACTGTAACTATTTTCAGATGACACAATACTCTATTAAATAACCTAAAGTTTCCACCCCAAAATTATTGGAACTAATAAATGAATTCAGCAATATTGCAGGATACAAGATTAATATACAGAAATCTGTTGCATTTCTATACACTAATACTGAAATATCAGAAAAATAAAGTAAAAAAAATCTGGTTTAAAATCATATCAAAAAATACCTAGGAATAAACTTAACCAAGGAGATGAAAGACCTACACTCTGAAAACTCTGAAACACTGATGAAGGAAATTGAAGATGAGTCAAAGCAACGGAAAGATATCCTGTGCTGTTGGATTGGAAGAATATTATTAAAATGGCCATATTACCCAAAGCAACTACAGATTTAATGCAATCTCTATCAAAATAACCAGGACATTTTTCACAGAACTAGAAAAAATAATTCTAAAATTTATATGGAACCACAGAAGTGTCTGAATTTCCAAGGCAATCCTGGGGAAAAAAAGAACAAAGCTGGAGGCATAACCCTCCCAGACTTCAGATTATACTACAAAGCTTCAGTAATCAAAGCAGTATGGTACTGGCACAAAACAGACACATAGATCAATGGAACAGATTAGAGAGCCCAGAAATAAACCCATGCACCTCCAGTCAATTCAACTATGACAAAGGAGGCAAAAATATACAATGGAGAAAAAACACTCCTTTAACAAGTGGTGCTGGGAAAACTGGACAGCCACATGTAAAACAATGAGATTAGAACAATCCCTAACACCATATAGAAAAATAAAGTCAAAATAGTTTAAAGTCCTAAATGTAAGACCTGAAAACATAAAACTCCTAGAAGAGAACATAGGCAGAACACTCTTTGACATAATTGAACCAATATTTTCTTGGATCACCAAGGCAAAAGAACCAAAAGCAAAAATAAACACAAGGGACCTAATTAAACTTAAGAGCTTTTGCACAGCAAAGGAAACCATCAACAAAACAAAAAGACAACCTAGAGAATGGGAGAAAATATTTGCAAATGATACAACAGACAAGGGGTTAATATCCAAAATATAAATAGCTTGTGCAACTCAATATCAAAAAGAAAAAAAAAAGTCCACTTAAAAAGTGGGCAGAATGGCTTCCCTGGTGGCGCAGTGGTTGAGAGTCCGCCTGCCAGTGCAGGGGACACGGGTTCGTGCCCCGGTCCGGGAGGATTCCACATGCTGCGGAGCAGCTGGGCCCATGAGCCATGGCCGCTGAGCCTGAGCGTCCGGAGCCTGTGCTCCGCAACGGGAGAGGCCACAACAGTGAGAGGCCCGTGTACCGCAAAAAAAAAAAAAAAAAAAAAAAGTGGGCAGAAGATATGAATAGACACTTTTACAAAGAAGACATACAGATGGCTAACAGGCACATGAAAAGATGCTCAGCATCACTAATAACTGGAGAAATGCAAATCAAAACCACAATGAGGTATCACCTCACCCTTGCCAGAATGGCTACCATCAAAAAGTCTACAAATAACAAATGTTGTGGAGGATGTGGAGAAATGGGAACCCTCATACACTGTTGATGGGAATGTAAATTGGTGTAGCCACTATAGAAAACAGTATGGAGATTCCTTAAAAACTAAAAATAGAACTACCATATAATCCAGCAATTCCACTGCTATGTATATATTTGGAAAAAATGAAAACACTAATTTGAAAAGATACATGCACCCCAGTGTTCATAGCAGCACTGTTTACAGTGGGCAAGACATGGAAGAAAGCCAAGTGCCCATCAATAGATGACTGAATTAATATAATGTGGTATACGTGTGTATACATGCATACACACCCACACACACACAAACAATGGAATATTATTCAGCCATAAAACAATAAAATACTGCCATTTGCAGCAATGTTGATGGACCTAGAGAATATTATGCTTAGAGAAAGGCAAATACTATGTAACTTACATTTGGAATCTAAAAAATAATACAAATGAATTATCTGCAAAACAGAAACAGACTCACACATACAAAAACTAAACTTGTGGTTACCAAAGGTGAGAGGAAATGTGGAAGGGACAAATTAAGGGTATGGGATTAACAGATACAAATTACTATATATAAAATAAGTAGGTGGTGGAGCTTCAAGATGGTGGAGGAGTAAGACGCAGAGATCACCTTCCTCCCCACAAATACATCAGAAATACATCTACATGTGGAACTGCTCCTATAGAACACTTACTGAACGCGGGCAGAAGACCTCAGACTTCCCAAAAGGCAAGAAACTCCCCACGTTCCTCGGTAGGGCAAAAGAAAAAAGGAAAAACAGAGACAAAAGAATAGGGACGGGACCTGCACCAGTGGAGGGAGCTGTGAAGGAGGAAGGGTTTCCACACACTAGGAAGCCCCTTTGCGGGAAGAGACTGATAGTGGCGGAGGGGGGAAGCTTCGGAGCCATGGAGGAGAGCGCAGCAACAGTGGTGTGGAGGGCAAAGCGGAGAGATTCCCGCACAGAGGATCAGTGCCGACCAGCACTCACCAGCCCGAGAGGCTTGTCTGCTCACCCGCCAGGGCGGGCGGGGGCTGGGAGCTGAGGCTCGGGCTTTGGAGTTCGGATCCCAGGGAGAGCACTGGGGTTGGTTGCGTGAACACAGCCTGAAGGGGGTTAGTGCGCCACAGCTAGTCGGGAGGGAGTCCAGGAAAAAGTCTGGAGCTGCGGACGAGGCAACAGACTTTTTCGTGCCTCTTTATTTCCTGGTGCGGGCGGAGAGGGGAATAAGAGCGCCGCTTAAAGGAGCTCCAGAGACGGGCATGAGCTACGGCTATCAGCACAGACCCCAGAGACGGGCATGAGACGCTAAGGCTGCTGCAGCCACCACCAAGAAGCCTGTGTTCAAGCACAGGTCACTATCCACACTGCCCCTTCCGTGAGCCTGTGCAGCCCGTCACTGTCAGGGTCCCATGATCCAGGGACAACTTCCCAGGGAGAACACATGGCATGCCTCAGGCTGGTGCAACGTCACACTGACCTCTGCCACCACAGGCTCGCCCCGCATCCATACCCCTCCCTCCCCCCGGTCTGAGTGAGCCAGAGCCCCTGAATCAGCTGCTCCTTTAACCCCGTCCTGTCTGAGCGAAGAACAGAAGCCTTCAGGCAACCTACATGCAGCGGCGGGGCCAAATCCAAAGCTGAACCCCAGGAGCTGTGCGAACAAAGAAGAGAAAGGGAAGTCTCTCCCAGCAGCCTCAGGAGCAGCGGATTAAAGCTCCACAATCAAATTGATGTACCCTGCATCTGTGGAATACCTGAATAGACAATGAATCATCCCAAATTGAGGAGGTGGACTTGGGGAGCAAAGATATATTATTATTTCCCATTTTCCTCTGTTTGTGAGTGTGTATGTGTATGCTTCTGTGTGTGATTTTGTCTGTATAGCTTTGCTTTCACCATTTGTGCTAGGGTTCTGTCCATCCATTTTTTTGATTTTTGTTTTACTTTTTAAAATTTTTTCTTAATAATTATTTTTTATTTTAATAACTTTATTTTATTTTACTTTATTTTATTTTTTCTCTTTCTTTCTTTCTCTCTCTTTCCTTTTCTTTCTCTTCCTTTCTTTCTCTTTTCTCCCTTTTATTCTGAGCCGTGCAGATGACAGGCTCTTGGTGCTCCAGCCAGGAGTCAGCGCTGTGCCTCTGAGGTGGGAGAGCCAACTTCAGGACACTGGTCCACAAGAGACCTCCCAGCTCCACGTAATATAAAATGGCGAAAATCTCCCAGAGATCTCCATCTCAACGCCAAGACCCAGCTTCACTCAACGACCAGCAAGCTACAGTGCTGGACACTCTATGCCAAACAACTAGCAAGACAGGAGCACAGCCCCATCCATTAGCAGAGAGGTTGCCTAAAATCATAAGGCCACAGACACCCCAAAACACACCACCAGACGTGGACCTGCCCACCAGAAAGACAAGTCCAGCTTCATCCACCAGAACACAGGCACTATTCCCCTCCACCAGGAAGCCTACACAACCCACTGAACCAACCTTAGCCACTGGGGACAGACACCAAAAACAACGGGAACTACGAACCTGCAGCCTGAGAAAAGGAGACCCCAAACACAGTAAGTTAAGCAAAATGAGAAGACAGAAAAACACATAGCAGATGAAGGAGCAAGGTAAAAACCCACTAGACCTAATAAATGAAGAGGAAACAGGCAGTCTACCTGAAAATAATGATAGTAAAGATGATCCAAAATCTTGGAAATAGAATAGAGAAAATACAAGAAATGTTTAACAAGGACCTGGAAGAACTAAAGAGCAAATAAACAATGATGAACAACACAATAAATGAAATGAAAAATTCTCTAGAAGGGATCAATAGCAGAATAACTGAGGCAGAAGAACGGATAAGTGAGCTGGAAGATAAAATAGTGGAAATAACTACTGCAAAGCAGAATAAAGAAAAAAGAATGAAAACAACTGAGGACAGTCTCAAGAGAAATCTGGGACAACATTAAATGCACCAACATTCAAATTATAGGGGTCCCAGAAGAAGAAGAGAAAAAGAAAGGGACTGAGAAAATATTTGAAGAGATTATAGTTGAAAACTTCCCTAATATGGGAAAGGAAATAGTTAATTAAGTCCAGGAAGCAAAGAGAGTCTCATACAGGATAAATCCAAGGAGAAACATGCCAAGACACTTCATAATCAAACTGTCAAAAATTAAATACAAACAAAACATATTAAAAGCAGCAAGGGAAAAACAACAAATAACAAACAAGGGAATCCCCATAAGGTTAACAGCTGATCTTTCAGCAGAAAATCTGCAAGCCAGAAGGGAGTGGCAGAACATATTTAAAGTGATGAAGGAGAAAAACCTGCAACCAAGATTACTCTACCCAGCAAGCATCTCATTCAGATTTGACGGAGAAATTAAAACCTTTACAGACAAGCAAAGTTAAGAGAATTCAAAAAAAAAATGTTAAGAGAATTCAGCACCACCAAACCAGATTTACAACAAATCCTAAAGGAACTTCTCTAGGCAGGAAACACAAGAGAAGGAAAAGAACTCCAAAAACAAACCCAAAACAATTAAGAAAATGGTAATAGGAACATACATATTGATAATTACCTTAAATGTAAATGATTAAATGCTCCAACCAAAAGACATAGACTGGCTGAATGTATACAAAAACAAGAGCCGTATACAGGCTGTCTACAAGACACCCAGACCTAGGGACACATACACAGTGAAAGTGAGGGGATGGAAAAAGATATTCCATGCAAATGGAAATCAAAATAAAGCTGGAGTAGCAATTCTCATATCAGACAAAACAGAGTTTAAAATAAAGACTATTAGAAGAGACAAACAAGGACACTACATAATGATCAAGGGATCAAACCAAGAAGATATAACAATTGTAAATATTTATGCACCCAACATAGGAGCACCTCAATACATAAGGCAAATACTAACAGCCATAAAAGGGGAAATCGACAGTAACACATTCATAGTAGGGGACTTTAACACCCCACTTTCACCAATGGACAGACCATCCAAAATGAAAATAAATAGGAAACACAAGCTTTAAATGATACATTAAACAAGACGGACTTAATTGATATTTATAGGACATTCCACCCAAAAACAACAGAACACACGTTCTTCTCAAGTGCTCATGGAACATTCTCCAGGATAGATCATATCTTGGGTCACAAATCAAGCCTTGGTAAATTTAAGAAAATTGAAATCGTATCAAGTATCTTTTCTGACTACAACTCTATGAGACTAGATATCAATTACAGGAAAAGATCTGTAAAAAATACAAACACATGGAGGCTAAACAATACACTATTTAATAACCAAGTGATCACTGAAGAAATCAAAGAGGAAATCAACAAATACCTAGAAACAAATGACAATGGAGATACAATGACCCAAAACCTATGGGATGCAGCAAAAGCAGTTCGAAGAGGGAAGTTTATAGCTATACAAGCCTACCATAAGAAACAGGAAACATCTCAAATAAACAACCTAACCTTGCACCTAAAGCAATTAGAGGAAGAAGAACAAAAAAACTCCAAAGTTAGCAGAAGGAAAGAAATCATAAAGATTAGATCAGAAATAAATGAAAAAGAAATGAAGGAAACGATAGCAAAGATCAATAAAACTAAAAGCTGGTTCTTTGAGAAGATAAACAAACTTGATAAGCCATTAGCCAGACTCATCAAAAAAAAAAGGGAGAAGACCCAAATCAATAGAATTAGAAATGAAAAAGGAGAAGTAACAACAGACACTGCAGAAATACAAAGGATCATGAGAGATTACTACAAGCAACTCTATGCCAATAAAATGGACAACCTGGAAGAAATGGAAAAATTCTTAGAAATGCACAATCAGCCGAGACTGAATGAGGAAGAAATAGAAAATATGAACAGAACAATCACAAGTACTGAAATTGAAACCATGATTAAAAATCTTCCAACAAACAAGAGCTCACAACCAGATGGCTTCACAGGCGAATTCTATCAAACATTTAGAGAAGAGCTAACACCTATCCTTCTCAAACTCTTCCAAAATACAGCAGAGGGAGGAACACTCCCAAACTCATTCTACGAGGCCACCATCACCTTGATACCAAAACCAGACAAGGATGTCACAAAGAAAGAAAACTACAGGCCAATATCACTGATGAACATAGATGCAAAAATCCTCAACAAAATACTAGCAAACAGAATCCAACAGCACATTAAAAGGATCATACACCATGATCAAGTGGGGTTTATTCCAGGAATGCAAGGATTCTTCAATATACACAAATCAATCAACATGATACACCATATTAACAAATTGAAGGAGAAAAACCATATGAGCATCTCAATAGATGCAGAGAAAGCTTTCGACAAAATTCAACACCCATTTATGATAAAAACCCTGCAGAAAGTAGGCATAGAGGGAACTCTCCTCAACATAATAAAGGCCATATATGACAAACCCACAGCCAACATCATCCTCAATGGTGAAAAACTGAAAGCATTTCCACTAAGATCAGGAACAAGACAAGGCTGCCCACTCTCACCACTCTTATTCAACATAGTTTTGGAAGTTTTAGCCACAGCAATCAGAGAAGAAAAGGAAATAAAAGGAATCCAAGTCGGAAAAGAAGAAGTAAAGCTGTCACTGTTTGCAGATGACATGATACTATACACAGAGAATCCTAAAGATGCTACCAGAAAACTACAAGAGCTAATCAATGAATTTGGTAAAGTAGCAGGATACAAAATTAATGCACAGAAATCTCTGGCATTCCTATATACGAATGATGAAATATCTGAAAGTGAAATCAAGAAAACACTCCCATTTACCATTGCAACAAAAAGAATAAAATATCTAGGAATAAACCTACCTAAGGAGACAAAAGACCTGTATGCAGAAAATTATAAGACACTGATGAAAGAAATTAAAGATGATACAAATAGATGGAGAGATGTACCATGTTCTTGGATTGGAAGAATCAACATTGTGAAATGACTCTACTACCCAAAGCAATCTACAGATTCAATGCAATCCCTATCAAACTACCACTGGCATTTTTCACAGAACTAGAACAAAAAATTTCACAATTTGTATGGAAACACAAAAGACTCTGAATAGCCAAAGCAATCTTGAGAACGAAAAATGGAGCTGGAGGAATCAGGCTCCCTGACTTCAGACTATACTACAAAGCTACAGTAATCAAGACAGTATGGTACTGGCATAAAAACAGAAATAGAGATCAATGGAACAGGATAGAAAGCCCAGAGATAAACCCACACACATATGGTCACCTTATCTTTGATAAAGGAGGCAAGACTATACAGTGGAGAAAAGACAGCCTCTTCAATAAGTAGTGCTGGGAAAACTGGACAGGTACATGTAAAAGTATGAAATTAGAACACTCCCTAACACCATACACAGAAATAAATTCAAAATGGATTAAAGACCTAAATGTAAGACCAGATACTTTCAAACTCCTAGAGGAAAACATAGGCAGTACACTCTATGACATAAATCACAGCAAGATCCTTTTTGACCCACCTCCTTGAGAAATGGAAATAAAAACAAAAATAAACAAATGGGACCGAATGAAACTTAAAAGCTTTTGTACAGCAAAGGAATCCATAAATAAGACCAAAAGACACCCCTCAGAATGGGACAAAATATTTGTAAATGAAGCAACTGACAAAGGATTAATCTCCAAAATTTACAAGCTGCTCATGCAGCTCAATATCAAAAAAACAAACAACCTAATCCAAAAATGGGCAGAAGACCTAAATAAACATTTCTCCAAAGAAGATATACAGACTGCCAACAAACACATGAAAGAATGCTCAACATCATTAATCATTACAGAAATGCAAATCAAAACTACAATGAGATATCATCTCACACCAGTCAGAATGGCCATCATCAAAAAATCTAGAAACAATAAATGCTGGAGAGGGTGTGGAGAAAAGGGATCACTCTTGCACTGTTGGTGGGAATGTAAAGTGATACAGCCACTATGGAGAAGAGTATGGAGGTTACTTAAAAAACTAAAAATAGAACTACCATATGACCCAGCAATCCTACTACTGGGCGTATACCCTGAGAAAACCATAATTCAAAAAGAGTCATGTACCACAATGTTCACTGCAGCTCTATTTACAGTAGGCAGGACATGGAAGGAACCTAAGTGTCCATCGACAGATGAATGGATAAAGAAGATGTGGCACATATATACAATGGAATATTACTCAGCCATAAAAAGAAACAAAATTGAGTTATTTGTAGTGAGGTGGATGGACCTATAGTCTGTCATACAGAGTGAAGTAAGTCAGAAAGACAAAAACAAATACTGTATGCTAACACATATATATGGAATCTAAGGAAAAAAATGTCATGAAGAACCTAGGGGCAAGACAGGAATAAAGACACAGACCTACTATAGAATGGATTTGAGCATATGGGGAGGGGGAAGTGTAAGCTGTGACACAGTGAGAGAGTGGCATGGACATATATACACTAGCAAATGTAAAACAGATAGCTAGTGGGAAGCAGCTGCATAGCACAGGGAGATCAGCTCGGTGCTTTGTGACCATCTAGAGGGGTGGGATGTGGCGGGGGAGACACAAGAGGGAGGAGATATGGGAACATATGTATATGTATAACTGATTCATTTTGTTATAAAGCAGAAACTAACACCACCATTGTAAAGCAATTATACTCCAATAAAGATGTTAAAAAAAAAAAGTAGGCAACAAGGTATACTGTATAGCACAGGGAATTATACCCATTATCTTTTAATAATCTATAATGGAGTATAATCTGCAAAAATACTGAATCAATATGCTGTATACCTTAAACTAACACAGTATTGTAAATCAACTATACTTCAAATTTAAAAAGATTACAATGGAAATTAATGATAAGGAAAACACAAACAATAGAGTAAATCAATAAAACTAGAATTTATTTCTTTGAGAGACCAATAAAATTGATAAACCTCTAAAAGAGTGATCAGAAAAATAAAGCAAGAAGACACAGATTGACAATATCAGGAATGAAAGAGCTAATATCACTATAGTTTCTACAGATATTAACCAATAATAAGAGAATACTAGGAACAAGTTTATGCTAATAAATTCAACAACTTAGATGAAATGGACACATTGTTTGAATGACACAAACAACCAAAACTTAAGGAAAAAAATAACCTAAATAGCCCTATATTTATTTTTAAAAATTAAATTTATAGTTATACTTTTTTCCACCAAGAGAACTTCAGGCCCATGTGATTTCACCTGGGAATTCTATCAAATATTTAAGGAAGAATAATATCACCTATACACAAACTCTTTCAGAAAATTAAAGAATGAATCCTTCTGAATCTATCCTATGAGGCCAGAATTATTCTGATACCAAACCCAATAAATACACTTCAAGAAAAGAAAATTATAGACCAATGTCCCTCATGAACATGGATAGAAAATTAACAGCATTTAAAAAATGTAATGTAACAGTATATAGAAAGAATAATGCATCATGACCAAATGGGGTTTACCCCAGGAATGCAATGATGAGTTATCATTTTTAAATCAGTGTAATTCATCATATTAATAGATAAGAAGAAAAGCCATATGATCATCTTAATGCAGAAAAAGCATTTGACATAAGCCAACATTCATTCTTGATAAAAATATTGAACAATTAGGAGTAGAAGAAAATTTACTGAATCGGATAAAGACCATCAATTATAAAACCCTACAGTTAACACTGAGTAGTGAAAGACTAAATGCTTTTCCATTATGTTCTGGAAAAGGCAAGGATGTCTGCTGTCACAACTTCTATTCAAAATTGTATTGAATGTTCTAGCCAGTGAAATAAAGCAAAAAAAAAAAAATGTGAAAGGCATTCAGCTTGGAAAGTAGAAGTAAAACCCTTTTTGTACACAGATGACCTAAGTATATGAAGAGAACTACCATCTTCATGGATTGGAGCACTCAATATTGTTAAGGTCTCAATTCTCCCCAAGTTGATCTATAAATTCAACAGAATCTCAATTAAAATCCCAACTGACTTTTTTTTGGTAGAAATTTACAAGCTGATTGTAAATTTGATTTGGAAATTCAAAGGACCTAGCATAGGCAAATCAACACTGAAGAAGAACAAAGGTGAAGAACTTTCACTACCTGAATTCTACACTAATTTTAAAGCTATAGTAATCAAGACAGTGAGGTAGTATGTCAAAGTAGAAAAATATATCAATGGGAACAGAATAGAGTCTAGCCTTACATATATGGGCAACTGGTTTTTACCAAAAGTTAAAGGCAATTCAGTGGAAAACACTAGTGCTTTCGACAAATGGTACTGGAATAATTAAATACCCAAATTAAAAAAAAAGCATTGAACCATACCTTGCACCCTGCATTGGATCATAGATCTCTGTGTAATATTTTAGACTGTAAAAATTATAGAAAAAAATATAGAAAAGATTTTTTTGTGTCCTTGGGTTAGGCAAAGAGTTCTTAAATAAACACCAAAATGGCAATCCGCAAAAGGAGAAACTGATAAATTAGACTTCATCTGAAAGTAAGAACTACTCTTCAAAAGATGCTGTTAAGAGAATAGAAAGGCAAGCCATAGACTGGGAAAAATATTTTCAAATCTTGTAAGTTACATTTATCCAGTACATATAGAGAACTTTCAAAGTGCAATAATAGAAAAACAAACAATTCCATAAAAAATGGGCAAGAAAATAGAACACATACACACACACTTCAAATGAATATACAAAAAGATGCTCAATATCACTCGTCATTAGGAAAATGCAAATTAAAACCACAATGACATGCCACTATACATTTATGAGAATATCTAAAATTAAAAAGATTGAATATACCAAGTGTTGGTAAGTATGTGGAACATATGGAATTCTCATATGATGCTTTCAAAATGTCACTTTGGAAAACAGTTTGAAATTTTCATACAAAGTTTAACAAACACCTTCTACATGACCCAGACATTTCACTCCTAGGTATTTGTCCAAGAGAAATGAAAGCATATGTCCATACAAAGGCTTGTACATTAATGTTCACAGAAGCTCTACTTGTGAATAGAGCTTAAACTGAAAATAACCCAAACGTCCCTCTGAGCTAGTTTTACTCACAATACTTCTGCACCAAATGTGTGGGGTTTTTCCACACCAACAATCAGTGTTCCAGTGCTCTGGACACCAACTGGGTGACTTACCAATTCAGTTTGGTTCTGACACTAACTACGTAGAGTCAGCACAGACCTCACAGATTAAGGGCTCAGACCCACAAGACTGCACCAACTTCAGATGCCAATCACAAGTCCCTGGACTCCCATATTTCTGACTGACTGGCTGTAAATTGAGGGTTTCCATGACCCCTTCTTCAGGGTCAATAATTTGCTAGAATGGCTCACACGACTCTGGAAAGCTCTTTCCTTACAATTATTACCCGTTTATAATAAGAAATACAACTCAGGGGGGCTTCCCTGGTGGCGCAGTGGTTAAGAATCCACCTGCCAATGCAGGGGACATGGGTTCGAGCCCTGGTCCGGGAAGATCTCACATGCCGCGGGGCAACTGGGCCCATGAGCCACAACTACTGAACCTGCGCGTCTGGAGCCTGTGCTCTGCAACAAGAGAGGCCGCGACAGTGAGAGGCCCGCGCACCACGATGAAGAGTGGGCCCCGCTCGCCGCAACTAGAGAAAGCCCTCACACAGAAACGAAGACCCAACACAGCCAAAAATAAAATAAATAAAAATAAATAAATTTAAAAGAAAAAAAAAGAAATACAACTCAGGAACAGCTAGATGGAAGAGATGAATACCACAAGGTATGGGGGAGGAGCACGAAGCTCCTATGCCCCTCTCTATGTGTGGTACCCTCCTAGCACCTTGGTGTGTTCACTAACTGGGCAGCTCTAGGAACCTGTCACTTAAGGGGTTTAATGTAGGTATAATTGATTAAATCACTGGTTATTGGTGAGTACTTCAATCTCCAGTCCCTCTCCCATCCCTGAAGGAATGGGGTTGGGGCACTGAAAGTTCCAACATGTCTCAGTCTTTCTGGTGACCAGCCCCCATCCTAAAGCTATCAAGGGAGCCCTCGGCCAAGAGTCATCTCATTAGCATGCTGAGCAACTTATCACTCAGACAATTCCAAGGGTTTTAGGAGCTCTGTGTCAGGACCTAGAGACAAAGACCAAATACATATTTCTTATTATATCACAACCCCTTACCACCTAAATGGATAAACAATAAAAAGAACAAATCTTTGATGCATACAACCATTTGGATAATCTCAAAATAATTCTGCTTATTGAAAGAGGCCAGACAAAAATGTAATATATATGATTCCATTTGTGTAAAATTCTAGCAAGATTGGGATTGACATATATACACTAATATGTATAAAATGGATAACTAATAATAACCTGCTGTATAAAAAAATAAATAAAATTAAATTAAAAAAAAAAAAGAAAACATCTATTGTTTTTGGCCTCGCTAGGCGGCATGAGGGATATTAGTTCCCCAACCAGGGATCGAACCCGTGCCCCCTGCAATGGAAGCGTGGGGTCTTAACCACTGGACCGCCAGGGAACTCCCCATAAAACTTATATATATTGACAAAGAGCAGATCATTAGCTATCTGGGAGCATGGAGGAACAAGAAGGAGGTATTACAAAGAAGCACACAAAAAATTTAGGGGATGGCAGATATGATCATTATAGTGGTGATAGTTTCATGGGTGCATGTATATACCAATACTTACCAAACTGTATGCTTTAAATATGTGCAGTTTATTGTATGTCAATTATATCTCAATTAAGCTGTTTTTTTTTTAATGAGTACTGAATTTCACATAGTAATATGGTCATTACTTCCTGAGGAGGTTGCCTTAGTCAACTGGAGAAAAGACAATAAGACAAAGTCTCAATCCAGACCATCCAGCTGGGCAGATCTGAGCTCCTCTAGTTTTCTGCTGATTTTATCCCCAGGAAGCTTTAAGTTTGGATCTTTCCTCACATTCCATTCTGATGACTCTGGAATTGGCAATCACCCTATTTCTACCTATCACTCCTGAAAATGCTCCCACTTAAAAAATCTAATCTACTCTGGGAGGCACAGCAGGAGAGGGGCAATGGTACCTGGGATGGGGAAGGTAATATAACACAACATGAGCTTCAGAGTGCAATGAACACTATTCTCTAACTACATAACCTTGGGCAAATCACTTTACCTCTCTGAACCGCAATTTTCTCATTTCAAAAATATTTAACAATTCCTACCTGACAGGGTTGTCTTGAAGTCATAGATGAAAGGATGAGACGATTCCTGGCCAAAGGACGAGCGCATTAGGAACACCTCTCCTTTCTGCTGTTGTTTGAAACGGCCTCCTAAGCCGGTGATTCTGCGCATTCCCGTTATCACATGCTTTCGTGACTCCAGCTGAAGCCTCCCGTGTAAACTGTAAATGAGGTTCAACACTAGTGAGTCTCAAGTGTGCTATATATTAGAAACTCCTGGGGAGGTTAAAAAAAAAACAGCAAAATAAATGATGCCTGGGTTCTACCTAGGGGTTCTGATTTGAGCCTGTCATGCAGCTGGGCATTGGGATATTTAAAAGCTTCCCAAGCAATGTTAATATGGGGCTATGTTTGTGAAGCACTATTCTAATGCTACTCGAATTCTAATGTCCGCTGAATCGCTGGAGATCTTGTTCAAATTCAGATTCTTATACTGTAGGTTTGAGATTCTGCATTTCTAATAAGCTGTCAGCAGATGCTGAGGCTGTTAGTCCTCGAACAACACTGAGAAAAAAGGCTTAACTCTGGCTGAGCATCAGAATCACCTAGAGATCTTTTAAAGCTGTGCTTCTCTTACTGAAAACCATGGATCTAGTCAACCTTTTACACCTGAGGACACTGTATCTCCAAGAGGCAGTGTGACCTCTATCCTGATGTAAATTTCTGCCAGGAAAGTTCATTACTGAATGAAATGTATTTTCAATGGGAACATTTCCTGGTGTGTAGGTTTCCAGTGCTGATTGGGAACTGCAATCTGTAGCATGAGTCGAGTGTGACCATTTCATTAACACACAGCTCAGAACCTAGCCGAGGAGTAGACTGGATGATGAATGGGGTCCTGGGTTCTACTTGAAGCATTATCACGTAATATATCAGCTTTATGTCAAATGAACTGATGGTTTTATGGCCTTTCCATTCAAGCTGATAGTAGGCTCCTTATCATGGGCTCCTTTGAATATAGCTAGAGGGCATTTTTTGGCGGTGATGACATAGTGATTTATAAAACCCACTTCATGTATCAGCCACACGTATGTAAATCAGAAACATTTCTTTCTGGGGAAAATTGTCACTGCCATCATGTGATAAATAGGTGCATGTTCAATGAGCAGGCATTCATCAAGACACAGATTTGAATTCATTTTTCTGTATACCATACGACAAAACAATTAGCACCATACTGGGAAATCGTCTTGTAATTCAGGGTCCTTCCTAGGAGGGGACATGCAGCAAACTGAGCTTGGTGCCAATTTGACCCTCACTGTGCTGCAGCAAGGTGGCCGGGGACTCAGCTGGAGACCCCACAGCATCAGCCAGAGGTGGAGGAGGAAGAAGAAAGGAAGCATTCTTTTATTTTTTTTAATCGCTAAGTTCTAGAATTCTTATAGAACTTAATATTCTTCACCTTATTTAGTCCTCAAACATGCTGCAAGGTAGGAATTATTATCTACATCTTAAAGATAAGGAAACTAAATTTAAAAGACTCACAGGAACCATGAAGTCAGGTCACTCTAACTCAAAAGCCCATATTCCTCCAGCTCCACTATAATGTTTTCACAAAGCAGGAGCAGCACCTGCAGGTCAGTAGAAGTGAATCGTCACCGTGATACCAGCTTTGATGAGACCAGACTTCGGCTCTCTGCAGTTGTACCTGCCATCTGCTTCCTGTGCCCAGCCTTGAATCTGTAGGGAAATGACATCAGAAGTGCTAATGCTAAAATGTGAAAGGTCAAAAAAAAACCCCACAAAAACTCTCTTTAACTGATGGGTGAAGTCAAATATCTGCAATATTCTTAGCTACTTGTGTGAAATAAACTTGTAACTAAAGAAACTTCCTAGAAATAATTGGCAACAGAAATACATGAAATGAATTTGAAAGGAATACATTTTATTTCCTAAATATTTGTGAAATTTGTTGGAGGGAGGCTTACATAGGGGAGCAAAATTTGCCATCTCAAAATATGTTTCTTTGGCATGAAGATTATTTTAGGCTGATTATTTTTTAAGAAACAGAAGACTCGAGAACTTCTTTCTTTTATGCAACCCCCCCGCCCCCCGCTTAACTACCTAAAAGAATTTAGACAAAGAGCCTGGTCCAGGAGGAGCACTATCCCCAGAGATACCTACAAAGAATACGGGCTACATGTGGTATGGGGAGCTCAGCAGAGCCTGGAACCCAAAGTCCTCCCTGTGTCCCATTGTCTCTGCATGGCCCAGCAAACATTTGTTACCAAACATTTGTTTTTCCATCCCCATGTGAATTCCCTTCCTCCCCTTTGAAGTCCCAATACTCTACCCCCTTCTTCTCTCAGATGGCATATTAAGCCTCAATTGCCTAACTTGTCCCAGGGTCTCATTTTTCTTATAAGGCCCCTGTACATACATAACTAAATTTGATATTTTCCTGTTAATCTGTCTCATGTCGATTTAATTCTTAGACCAGCCAGAAGAACCCAGAAAGGGTCGAGGAAAACGTTTTCCCTCCCCAACACTTATAACATTTCCTCCATGGAATTCTTAAGATGTTATACCTAAGAAAGAGGCAGCTCATCTAAAAAATAATAATAATAATTAACTTTTGCAAAACTTTCAACATTTGTAAGTGACTTTTACAAATATTATGTGAGCCTCATGACGTTTCTATGATATTGGCAGGTATTATTTGATGCATTTTGAGATCATTTTTGATGACCAAGTCTCCAAGACCCAGAAATCGGGATCCTAGCCTCAAAAATGGTCACACAGCCAGTAATCAGGAGACCGTTCTCCACACTCTAAGTTCCATATGTTGTCCACTGCTCAAGAAAATATTTTCTTTAAAAACTACTCTTCTGCTTTCCCAAGTCTCCATATCAAAGCAGAAAAACATTTACTCCAATGATTACAGTTACAAATATATTCTTTCCCTTTTAAAGAGGTAAGAGATTTGTCAACTCAAATATTTGATTGGGGACTTCCTACGTAATTTCATATCCAGAATGTTATCCTGGATTGGATATTTCAAATCACTCTTTTCCTCATTCCATCCTTTCTCTAAATATAAAATCAAAGGTGGATATTTAGTAGACAGAAAAAAGCAGGGGCATTAGACTTCTAAACTTTGTCAGAGAAAATATATAATGTAAACAGGATGCCCACCCCTCCAACACAGCGGAAATGGAAAAAATAGATCATGGGTCTGGATTCTTTTGGAAGAAGAGGGAGGGGACAAACAGGATATATAGTGAAAGAATTGGTTTGGGAAGGGATTCTGGGGCTTCCTTAATGTCAAGAATATTTCGTGCTTTTATCCTGAGTGTTCCTTGTCAGATGGAAAAACTTCAGGTAGTGAAATGGTCTGGATTCTGGCAGGAGAGTGGCCCCATGCCTCTCAGGTGGTGGTGTCGGTGGTACCACGATCTAGCAATGCTAGGAGCAATCTGGAGACCACTTTGGTGACTGGAAACCACCAGTCACTTAGGAATTTGTAGAATTTATGAGTTACCAGGCTTCCATTCCTCTCTCTTCCTGCCATTTCAGCTAAATGAATGAATTAATAATAATAATAATAATGCTAAATTTAAGCCAGATATCACATGAATTTTCTAACTTGATCCCCATGACATATTTATGAAGTGCAATAATTACCCCCATTTTACTGGTGAGGAAAGAAGCCTAGAGAGGGAAAGAAACTTTCCCCAGTGCCTCTTGTAGAGATGGAGTTTGAACCTAGACAGTGTGCCTGCAGTGCATTCAGCAGGCAGTTCCGAAGTTAAGGCCAGACTGAAGAAATCCTCAGTTACTTTTCTTTCTGTTATTCCTTTTTTAATCATAGGCTGGTGGCCTAGAAGACACCTGTTAGATAAGCATATACCGTCCTGATTGATAGAGGCAAAGAAGCAAGTCTATCTACACACAGATGGCTAACAGGATTTATGAAGCATTATTTTAAAATAGATATGGATACCTGGTAGACCTAGCCAGGAGAAGAGGCCTCAAATATGAGCAGATAATGTCTATAGGTCCATCTATAAACTGGAACACCTGCATTCAGATTATGAGGTAAGGGCACTTTTTCAGGAGCCCTTCCCCAGCCTCTGGTCAAACTTTAATCTCCTGGTATTTATTTCTATAACACCCTGTCCACCCCCTCCCTACACTCACCTGGTTTGTGCTTATTTTGTGTTTGCAAGCAAAGCTGTCTTTGTCTGATTCGCCTCTGATCCCTATCAGGTAACACAGGGTTGTATATGGTTTTAAAGAAATATTTGTTAAATTGAAATGGAAAAGGTGTCCTAGAATTTTGGATGACATGGAGAGATTTGTATAATGATTAAGTGAAAAGGCAATCGGGTTAGAAAACTGTATAAGACTATGATCCAATTTTTGTAAAACATTTCTTTTGGATGCATAGCAAAACACTGGAAAGATATGTTCTGAACTATAACAGTGGTTTTCTGGGTGGTAGATTACAGATGCTTTTCATTTTCAGTTTTTTTGCTTGACTGTAGTTCTTTTTTGTAATGATCAACGTTTTACTTATGTAGAAAGAAAATATCAATAGTAGACTATTTTTAGACTCCAGAGAGAAGGCCTGAGCCTGCTGCAGGTGAGAAGAATGACTGATGGTTAACTCCCACTGCAGTCCTTACCTGAAGCCGGCGCATGTGAATCGCAGAGAAAGAAGCAGGCTCAAGTGCAGGGCAGGTTAGCAGGAGGCTAGAAGGAGCTGGGAGAAAGGAAGGGAGGTAACAGAATCAAAGAAGGAAAGAGTCAGCAATGTAGGGAGGAATCCAATTCTTTGAAAACTTAAGTGATCAAGAGACAGAGTCAACCCTTCGTAATGATTCTTAATGACTACCAAGATAATACTCCTGTTTAATTTGCCTTTACATTATTGAATAAGCTCAGCTCAGGAAATTGGTGTCCTGTGACCTATCGGCCTTGTTAAATATCACTAGAATCCATTTTTATCGAAAGATTACACGGATCTAGAATGTGATTCACACATCACATAGAAACGTGTGGTTTCTTAACTTTCTTAATAAACATTCTAAGGTGAAGGGGAATACGTTTCAAATACCATGCTTCTTCCTAACATTTAGATGTTTGCTTTGTAATCCTCACATTGACTATACAGGGCTTTTTGATAGTGATTCTGAGCAGAGAAACATAAGAAAAAACACAAAGGAAAATGATTAGTTCTAGGTCACTAAACTACCATTTGGTCGTTTCCTCTTATTTGCCTGTCTATAACCCCACTCTAGAAAAAAAAAAGTTCAAGAAGAGGCAGACGCTCTCATTTCCTTTGAAACAAGAGTCACATTTAAGGCCATTTAAGTTTTCATCAATAAATGGAATATCTTCTACAAATATTTTGAAAAATGTTTTAAAAGAGAAATAGAGGCACTGAAAGTGGAAGCATAATTTCCATCTTCAGTCTCTCTTGAGACCTGGGCCTGTGTGCCCACAAGTCTACCTAATTGATGAGAAGATAATGATAGCTCCTGCTAATTGAGAGCCTACCATGAGGGAGGCTTTATACCAGTCACCTGACTTAAATTGCTTCTCATCCTCACAACGGCTCTTTCAGGGGTTAGATCAATGATTGATCACAGTTGATTGCCAGAAAATTTCAAAAATGGATAAAGAAAACGAATCTATAATCACCCCAAATTTCATCACTCAGAGACACCCAGGTTGGTTTTTAAATAATTTAATGTTGATCTTTATTTTTAGTTTCTGTGTGGTATTCCATTTTTGTATGGTTTTAATTCATTTAATCTATTAATGGCTATTTAGGTTTATATTTTCCACTATTTTAGATAGTGTTACAGAAGGATGTCATATTTTGGGGGGCTCTTGTCCAATTGTTTCCTCAGGAGAAATTTCTAGAAATGAGACTGATGGTTTAAAGAATATTTCCCTTTTAAAGAACGTTTTAAAATTGCCAAATTGTTATTCTGGAAACAGCAAAATCAGTTCCACTCCTAATAGCAGTATGTGAGAGCTCCTATTTCCTTACACATCCACATTAACACCAGATAATCTTATTCTTTTCATCTTGGTCAATCTGATACATGAAAATGTTATTTTTAATTTGCTTTTAATTACTAGAGGCCAGAAGCCTATCGTCAAGGCAGGTATTTTTCCATTCTGTAGTCACTCCTGCTAATCACAATTGCTTTTCCTGAGGGGAGAAAAAGAAATACCGCCCCCCACCCCCTTAAAACCACCCAAAGCCAGCAAAACAAACTAGGACCAGAGAATTACCCATCGATGGCACTCTCACTGCCTGTTTGAATTATAAGACAGAGATTGTCACCAGATAAAACACCTGGAATTGATTTAGAGTGGTCAGTGCTTCTTCAGCAGTCTGGATTATCAATGTTAATTCTGGGATCTCTGCCATCTACAGAGCCCTAGCAGATAAACACCATTATTCTTCAGCTCTCAAACTCAGGTATAAGTATCACTTAAGGGGAGCTTAGATTTATAGATGATGTAATTCAGAATTCTAGGCTCATAAGTTAATGCTTCAGAAATGTCTTCTTTATCTTTTCCAGAATGATAAATGGACAGATCCCTGGTACAATTCCTCATCTCCTTGTTTAGTCTCCTTGCTTTTGATGAAGGCCTTTTTCTGCCAGATTCACTACTGTTTGTAGTAGAAAAAGGGATGATTTGGTGCAGACAAGAAAGAAAAGATTAATGTCAATAGCAGAGGAGAAATGATACCTTTGGCAAGATAAATAATACTCTAGAGCATTTAATATATACGAGGTCCTAAATCAGTACTTTGGAAAATTACATTTTAAATGTATTTGATTACATAGACAATGAAAGCTAATATTTATGTAAAGTTTTATATATAGTATCTACTTAACTCTTTCAGTATCCTTATGAGGTGTGTACTATTATTATGCCCATTTTACAGATGAGGAGATAGGCATAGATTATGCAACTATCTCATGTTCATGCTTTTTCTTACCATTTAGGTGTTCACTTTCTAATCCTCACATTGGCTATAGAGCAGTTTTGGGTAGTGATTCTGAGCAGAGAAACATAAGAAAAAACAAAGGAAAATGGTTAGTTCTAGATCACTAAGGCAAATGGTGGTTTCTTCTCATTTGCCTGTCTATAATCTCATGGCAAGAAAACAAAAACAAAAATGTCCAAGAAGAGGCAAAGGCTCTCATTTTTTTGGAACAAGAGTCACAGAATCTAAGTTTTCATCAATAAATGGAAAATCTTTTACAAATATTTTGAAAACCATTTTAAAAGAGTAATAGAGGGGGCTTCCCTGGTGGCGCAGCTGTTGAGTGTCCGCCTGCCGATGCAGGGGACACGGGTTCGTGCCCCGGTCCAGGAAGATCCCACATGCCGCGGAACGGCAGGGCCCGTGAGCCATGGCTGCTGAGCCTGCGCGTCCGGAGCCTGTGCTCTGCAACGGGAAAGGCCACAACAGTGAGAGGCCCGCGTACCGCAAAAAAAAAAAAAAAAAAAAAAAAAAAGAGTAAAAGAGGCACTGAAAGTGGAAGCATAAGTTCCATCTTCAACCATCATCTGAGACCTGGGCCCATGTCCCCCCCAAGTCCACACAACTGATGAGAAAAAATAGTGTTCCTGCTAATTGAGAGCCTACCTACTATGTGAGAGGCTTTATACCAGTCACTTTACTTAAACTGTTTCTCATCTTCACAACATCTTTCAGGTGGTTAAATCACGCTGAGTTAGATGTTGCTAATGGGGCCGCCATTGTACCTGGGGTGCCCCTTCTACCCAGTATTTACTGCATTATTTTGAAATCATATTGATGTCTCCCTGACTTTTTTTTTTTTTTTTTTTTGCGCGGTATACGGGCCTCTCACTGTTGTGGCCTCTCCCGTTGCGGAGCACAGGCTCCGGACGCGCAGGCCCAGCAGCCATGGCTCACGGGCCCAGCCACTCTGCGGCATGTGGGATCCTACCGGACCGGGGCACGAACCCGCGTCCCCTGCATCGGCAGGCGGACTCCCAACCACTGTGCCACCAGGGAAGCCCTTCCCTGACTATTTGATGAATACCAAGAGCAGAAGCAATTTCTTCATCATCATTGTATGCCTAGAACTTGCCAAATTGACTAATACACCATAGTTGCTAAATAAACTTTTGTTAAAGAATATTTTAATCAACAAATACTTTAAAAATTCATGATGGCTTTCTGGGTTGAACTTCTGATTATTCCCCACAAAGGAAAAAGTAAAGTTTAGAAAATAATCTCTGTTTTGGGTCAATCTTTCCTTTGTCTAGAATATAGAAATACTACCAATCCTCTTCTGGATTGTCCCCTCATTGTTTTTGTCCCTCCTACCTATGGGATGGGCTCCGATCCCTGAGGCTGAGCTAGCTGAGTCGCTGTTGTGTGTTGTCTGCATTTTCAGATCCTCCCAGTATTAGAAATATGGGCCTTCCTAAGGGCTCCCTGAGCTGGTGACCGGCTAATGACTTCCCTTGAAGAATATGAGCCAGGCTATGGCCAGGAGTCCGTCTGAAAAAGAGAAACAGGTGATGGTAAGGCAGCAGATGTGACCACAACAAACAAAACCGTGAGGCTGTGAGCTGGGATAAAACCAGCCCTGGTGCCCTGAGCCTCAGGAGCCTCAGGAACCTCATGGGCACAGCTGGTTCATGTGCCTGTTCATGCCTCTGAAGCCTAGACAGTGCTCAGAATGAAGTTCAGTAAAGGCTTTTGGGAAGATGAGGGGACGGGGATTATGGGGTATTTATACTGGTTCCTAGAGCACAACTCCCCTTGAGATGAGATGAGAACACTTGGAATTCAGTACGTATGGCTGGGGGCCTCCTACATGATCACCAACTGGGTTGTGCAAGAAGTTCCATATGTTTTTATGTTCTAAGTCAACTTAATTTTGACTCATAGTCCTCATTCTTCCAGGCTTTTAGGAAATTCAACTTCATATCCTTTTGGCAGGCTACCCACCTTCGAGTAGAGTGAACGTCTTGTACAAAGCCAAGGAATGGGGAAGTCCTCTTTGATCATCAGTCATTTACCAGAGACTCATGTTCTCCCAACTCCATGGCCCCTTTGGGGACACCAATTCCACTGCTTTCTCACTAGGTTCAGGGTGCAGAGCTGTCTGGATGCTGGAATATTGTCTCCCTGGTAAGAAATGGAGTTTTTATCTTTTGTCTTCTAAGGTGTTTTCACCTCATTCAGATGGAGTAATGAAGGAGAGGTGTGAACAACCCTGCTACTAGAAGAGTCCTTAGGCTTCTCTCCAATTGTCAGCCCAGGGGATTGTCTCCTCCCTATCCTTCCTCTCAGAAAATGTCTTTCTCTCCTGCCCATCAATGACACATTGCCACTCCAAATGGGTTCATACAGGATGAGCCATGTGCTTGACACTACTTTTGTCCATCCAGAGACCTTGAAGCAAGGATTGGTAAAACCTGGCCACCAGCTTGAAATGAAGGGAGAGGGGAAAACATGGGGAAAATAAATAGAAGTAACTATCTCATAGTTTAACCACTATTCCCTAGGGGAATGCTAGACACAGAGGCAGAGAAATGCAGAGACCATTACTACCTTGGGACAGATGTCACAAGCAGAGGGGATTGGGCTAGAGAAGACATACCCCAGGTTACTCAGTGATGTTTCCTGATTGGGGTTGAGGCTTCCTTAGGGATGATAAGTGCAACATTTAGGTCTCTTCTTTTAGAGCAGATGGCAGCAGCAGGCAGTGGTCCAGTGTATTGTAGCACACTGGTAGTGACAGATGGTTTTCCATAGGACATTCAGGAACCACAGCTATAGCCACAAATGTAACCAGTGATGAGGTACCCTGCAAGGCACATGGGACAGAGATGACAGAGCCCTTAAATTTGTGAAGGGAGGAATTCTTACCTCGGCCTACCCTACTTCACTCTTGCTCACGCTTCATCACCCTATGATTATCCTTTCTCTACCTTTGGGAGTTCAGAAAGTGTCATTGTAAGAAGGGGGCGATGAGGAGCCAGAGGACAGATGGGATGGACTTACAGGTAAGCAAGTGGCAAATTTGACAGTAATCAGTCCACAGGTGACATAATAGCATAGATAATCTAATAAAAGAAGAGAAATCAGAATTTTTTTGAGAGAATTGGTAAAGAAAGTGATAGACTGAGAAGCAGATGCCCAGAACATTGGTTTAAAGATATGAATTGAATTGCATTGACTAGTGAGTTTGTTGGGAATGACAGGAAAAGAAAAGAGAACCTAGGATCACGAGAGTGCCCTTGGGTTAAGATGTTGTTAAGATGAGCCTTAACAACAGGGAGAGTTGTTGCCCACCCCCTCTGGGCAACGCTTGCGGTCATTGGCATGCCTAGTGCATTTGACACCCAGAGGGAATTAGTAATTTTTTATTCTATTCATTTATTTTGAAGTTTCTTAAAGAATCTCTTTTAAAAGATTAAGAAATATTTATGGATAGTCACAGAATTCATGTCTTTAACATTCAAATATGGGTCAGAATTTCCTGAAGACTATTTGGGGCAATTTTACTTCATTGTGCCTTAGTTTATTCTTCTGTATTTTTTCTGACCTCTGGGTCCTTGCCAACATCTATAAGTCCATATTTGTATACTAATCATAGATAGGGTAATATACTTAATATTACTTAAAACAAAATACTAACCATATTACCAAATACAGGGTCATCTATTTATGTTTTTTATATAAAAATCGAACATATTAGAGATATAGGGTACTTTTCATTACAAAAGATTCTTGGCTATTCAAGGTATTCACACGTAAGACTATACATGAATAGTGCCCTTAAAATGGAAACAAATGTATAAAATTTATGGACAACAGAATCTGAGCTTGGAAGGAGCTCTGAGGTGTCAGGTGTCTTAAATTCCTTCTGATGCGCTACAGTCAACTAGGTCTTTGTATGCAAATCATTTAACCGCTTATGTATAAAGAAAAGACTGAATTAGGATCACTGGGCTTCTTTTCTATTCACATACTCTAAATGAAATTTGGAAAATTATGCATCACCTTATACCTTTTGAATTGACATTCAGAACTCTAATTCATAAGTTTAGATAGTAGCAAAATGTTTGATTTCTGACATATTACCAGTTTAAAATAAAACACTTATTAAATTTATGCAATGAAATCTATATATCATAGCAATTTGATATCTACCACCCATTTTTAAAAATGCAAAAGTGAAGCTTGTATTAATACAGTATGATTCCACTTATGCAGGCTAAGTAGAGTGGTCAAATTCACAGGGACAGAAAGTAGAAGGATAGTGGACAGGGGCTGGCAGTAGGGGGAGATAAGGAATTGTTTAATGGGTATAGAGTTTCAGTTTTGTAAAATAAAGAGTCCTGGAGATTGGTTGCATGGCGGTGTGAATGTACTTAACACTACTGAACTGTACACTTGAAAATGGTTAAGGTGGTAAATTTTATGTTACATGTATTTTACCACAAATTTTTTAAAATTAAAAATAGATTTTAATAAGTGAAGCTTGTATTTAATAGTCAAAATTTTTACATTATTACTAGTTTCCTGAATTTATATTTCCATTCCCTTCCTCTACAGAACTTTTTTTTTAAGGCTTAACAGTAATTGGATGAAATTTATTACCTAGTCTAGATTTTTTTTTTCTTTAGGTAATATTGGTCTATAACATTATGTAAGTTTCATGTATACAACATTATAATTCGACTTCTGAACACACTACAGCATGATCACTACCAAAAGTCTAGTTTTCATTCGTCAATGTATAGTTGACCCCTTCACCCATTTCCCCTCCCCCCACCATCCTTCCCCAGAGGGGATCATTCTTTAACACTCCCATCCTTTATATGACAAAATTATTTCCAGTAATAATTACGTAAGCATCAGTAATAATCATTATTTCTTGATCCATTCTATAGTTTAAAACAACAACAACAAAAAAACCTATTAAAAAGAGCAAATGTCAGTTTTAAAGGTACTGTTTAAATTCAGTATATTTTTGTGTGAACTAAAATTTGCACTTAGCACACAAAAATATTATACCTCTCAGTTTGTACTCTCTGAATTTATTTTAAATTCAATTAAACTCAACATAATCATATAGAATGACCAAATTGATATAATTCAAGTTCTGTTAATTTGTCTTAACAATCACCAGGCTATCATTGCTTATTTCGATCCTACTGTTTAACTGCAGGAATGCATAGCAGGATAGGAATTGTAGACACACATGCAAACTTGAATTTTTTTTTTAATTGTTACAAACTGACTTTAAAAACGAAGGCATATAGCTGAGGCCAAGTACAGGGGGCCCAACTGTATAACTAGAAGTAGTCTGAATTAACTTCCATGTAGAATACAATGCTTGTTAAAAGATAAGTAATAAAAATGTACTAATTTGAAACTTACATAAAACTTTTTTGAGCTTATTAAAACTCAACAAGACTAACAAATAATGTTTTGGAGGAGGAGTATTTTATCATTGACATTATTTAGAATTGCCTGTATATGGTGATAATAGAAATTGAATTGACTTTTACTCAGATTTATTATTACTTTTAAATTCTCTATGGACAATACATCCTGCTTCTTGCCTGCACCTCTACCTTTGGTAGTCACTGCATATAGTATAAAGACATTGCCTGCAATCAGTCACTGCAAGTAGAGATTCCACCTCAGCATTTCTGGAAAATATTCACAAGGTCCTACACAGAGAAGGTAGAAGAAAGTTTTTGTTCCTTCAAAATCCATAGACAAACTAAGTGGAGTCTTTTAATATTTTTCTCTCCTTAGAGCTACCCTCTTCCTAAGAGTGCACTCCTTTCCCAATGACCCAAAGGTGGAGGTATATTTTTAATATGTCTTATCTCCTCTCCCCATTTAATTTCCACTGATTATTTACATAAACTAAAATAAAATGAAATGCAAAGTAAAGTTTGAATAGTTGTAGCATAGGACAGAGGTTGCAAAGAGTGGGGGCATAAATCTGGGTAAAAGTAACTGGGCAATTGGGAAAAGTAAAGAAAGGTAGGAAAGATGGGGCTGGGACAGGGTCATTTGTTACAGGTTAAGCTAAGGCACAGCACTGATTTCCTATGACTTCCCTTGCACAAGGGAGCAGGGAAGTGTGGAATGTAGAACCCTAAAGGGACACAAAATAATTCATTATGTTATAAGAAGTAAATAACAGAGCTTCTATATTTATTTATTTATTTATTCTCATTTTTTAACATTTTCTGTTTTGTATGTTTCAGGGTAAACATAACATCTTGCTACATGTTTATAGTTTTAAAATTGCATTTAAATGTGTGCTTAATTTTAAAAAACTCATGGGGGCTTCCCTGGTGGCGCAGTGGTTGAGAGTCCGCCTGCCGATGCAGGGGACACGGGTTCGTGCCCCGGTCCGGGAGGATCCCGCATGCCGCGGAGCGGCTGGGCCCGTGAGCCATGGCCGCTGAGCCTGCGCGTCCAGAGCCTGTGCTCCGCAATGGGAGAGGCCACAGCACTGAGAGGCCCGCGTACCGCAAAAAGAAAAAAAAACAAACAAACAAATTCATGTATCTGAAAAAATAATAGGAGACCAAGAAAACCAAGAGCCACAGGAAGTTTGCAGGTCTCTCAAGCCCAAGTTTCAGCTCCGTTTTTGGCTACAGTTGGAGAGCTCTCTGATGAGGCTTTAAGTGCTGCTATTTTATCTTGTGAATTCATATACTTTAGATACTACATGAGAAATCAGTCAAGTCTATATTAGAGGTAAAAACTTAGATGCAGATAAAAACTGAGAGGCTGACCCACAGTGAATAGAGATTAGTCATGGAATTGCTTGGAGATAGGGCAAAATGTCCCTCAAAAATGGTCCTGGAATCTGCTCAACGGTTGCAGAAGTACCTGATTAAGACTGCAGAATTCTGCACCATTAAACAGGGAGAAAAATTGGTTCTGTGAAACTTGATGAGTTGATGCTTTCAATTAGCTGTGAAACCATAAAGCCTCTGTACTCATCAAGGTTCCAGTCAGGTGCAAGTTGGCTCTAAGAAGAGAATTTGCATTCTGGTGGCCAAAAACAGTATCCTAAAATGGTTGGATGAATTGATTTGTCCAAAGCTGTTGTCCCTTTGGATTCCGGAAACGTCTAATAAAGACAACAGTATGTTCTTGGCATTATCTATTGTCAAGTTAGTTGCAGTAATGCTTGGCTAACAGATTCAGCTGTGGCCAGAGATAGAGATACTGAGTGGAGAATTACAGAGAGGGTCACTGGGGTGGGAATAATGAAAGAAGAGGGTCTAGAGAAGAGAATAGAGAAGAGGATATCAAAAGAAAGAGGGTGAGCATGGTGGAGGCTACAGGAGGTACAGGCACGTGGATTTCCTGGAAGTAGACAGCATTTCTTGGAGTCATTTAAAGGTGATGTAGGTCAAGTCTGCAAGGTCAGATTCACTCTGGGACCATGTGCTGTGGCAGCCATCCTAGCTCAGTGCTCTCTTCCTTACTTGTTTTTCTGTCTTTCTGTCTCTGTGTGCTGCCAAAGGAGAAGCAATGGAGGACTCCAGGGCTCTGATTCAGGAAGGGGATGTGTCCCGGGGGAGATGGACAAGAGCTCTCATAAAAGACGAGAGACCTGTGGAAACTGCCACCTGCCAGAGAGGAGCCAGTAGAAGGTAGTGGGCTGTCAAAAGGTATTTCGTAGCATCACTGCTGCCATCTTCCTAGGATTGGATGCCTACCCATTTGACTCTCCAACTGATGCTTTTCTGATAGAGCCTCTGATTGTCTGCCAGTAAAATGGGGGTTAGGGTGAGGGGAGATTCACCATAACTCAGGCAGTTTAGGAGCCATGTGCCCTTTAATTCTTTAAAGTTGTAAAAGGAGATCAGTACTGATCAGGGACAAACTGAGAGGCCTGAGCATGTCCATGTATCTCTATCTCTCTATTTCTAGTGATATGTACATAGAGATAGACAAAATCTACCACAAAATTGATTCACATGCATTTTAATGACATAATTATTATTGTGCTGCATGGCAACCGGTCATATATGATAAGCAGCTGACATAGTTGATTAATAAATATGGCTTTTCAGAGCCTAATCAGGTTTCTGGTTTTGCATTCTACATATTTGGCCACCTATAATAAACAACCATGTTGATTGCATTTTCTAATACCAGGTTCTGTCTGATTCCTATCATAATCATTGGATTAAATCTAACTGGTAAATCATCTTCATGTACCCAGGAATAGAACATGGGATGGAGAAACATCTGGAGAGTTTTTGACTCACTCTACTCTTGAGATTCCTGGAATGCTGAGCTGGCTCACTGGTAGAGGGGAACCAAATTTATAAAGGGGCCAAAAAGGTTACTGGGAGGAAAGGTATAGTGTCTCCTACAATTCACTTTGAAGTTCAACCTCTTTAGAATGTTATGTCTAGAATCATCCTTTTAGGACTAAGATGAGTCTTTTGACTCAAAGTTTGAGGATTGAGATGGTTGTGATTGAGTCCTGCTAACACAAAAAGACACCAAGATCCCAAATGGGAGCCCATTAGGAAGGAGGAAGGAGTCTGGACCAGGTGACCTGGGCTCCAAACCAGAGATTAGAGGCTCACAATAGAAATTGGTTCTGGAAAATCTTGTGGCTGAGCCTGGAATCCTCTTTGGTATTTATTGGTTGTGATATGATAACAAACAACTTGGGAGATTCTTGCTTGGGGGTGCTGAGGTTGAAGATATGCTTCAAAACAAAGTCATGATTTTGATTTGTTTATTCTTAGTAGTGAGTCAAGCTTAATGTCACAAACCAGTTAAAGTATAAGGATCTCACTGTAGACACATAGTAGATCCATAGTCTAATTAGACACCAGCAGGTGCCTCTTCCCTGCCAAGATGTATGAAACATACCTTCTGTCATATTTTTAAGGACAATCACTGAGTTTGGGTTGAAAAGTGTCAAACCTGCCATTCCCCAGATGCAGAAATGGGTGGTTCAGTCTCCCTGGTTCTCATACAGCATGTTCTTCTCATCTAGCACTACAGAGACATCCAGCCAACAGTAACTTTTTAAAGCTCCCTGATACATCTCTGTTCATAAATTCTAGCTTTTTTTCCTGCCTCTCTCTGCCTTTTCTCTTGAGCAAATAACTTTTTCTTTCTCTTTCCCTCCCTCCCTCCACTTTCATTTTCTTTCCTTCCTTCTATCCTTCATTTCTTCCTTCTTTTTTTTTTTTTCTTTCCTTCTTCCTTCTTCTCTGCCTGACAAGACCTGGTATCTTTGATTAGTGGGCCATAGTTCTTGTTATCACTTTTAAACGGTCATACTTATAGCTAACTACTTGTCTATAGGAAAAAGACAGGGCTTTCCATTAAGGACAGGGCTTTCCATTAAGATTTCTTCTCCATTTTCTCTCCTTGATATTTCTAGAGGGAGGGACAAGCAGTAGACTGAGTTGGTGAGGGAATGCAAATGGCTAATGAAAATGAAGAAAATGTTTAACATTATTAATTCACAATGATATGCAAATGGAATTGCTGTAAACATCAATATGTACCTCTCAGATTCTCCAGGGTTAAGAAAAAGGGGAAAACAGGAATTCCTCATAGTATTCTTCTGCTGAGAACGTAAAATTATTTATACATTTTTATGGGAGTTCATTTGGCAAAATATTTCAAAGTATGTACTTTTTTTTGACCAAGAAATTTCACTTTATGGGCTTAACTTAAAAAAAAATCAGAGATAGGTACAAAGATTTTTATTTTGGGGCTTCCCTGGTGGCGCAGTGGTTGAGAGTCCGCCTGCCGATGCAGGGGACACAGGTTCATGCCCCAGTCCGGGAGGATCCCACATGCCGCGGAGCGGCTGGGCCCGTGAGCCATGGCCGCTGAGCCTGCGCGTCCGGAGCCTGTGCTCCGCAACGGGAGAGGCCACAACAGTGAGAGGCCCACGTACCGCAAAACAACAACAACAAAAAAAAAACCCCAAAAAACATTAACTATTAAACAGTGATTCACAGAAATAACTGTATTTTCACCACTTGTTAAGGGTTAGGATGAAAAAGAAGAGAGGAATCTCCCCTGTGGAAATGACATTTATGTGACTTGAAGATGAGCAGAACTTAGCCTGGGGTGGAAAGCTAAATGCAAAGCAGCAGCCCCTGCCACAGAGAGGTTTCCAAACTGGTACAGGCCAAACTGGGGTAAGAGGGAAAACTCACTCAGATGTAACTCAACTGGTTAGAAAACCATTTGATGGAACTGGATTTTACATGCCACAGCAAATGGCCTATTTGGTTCTTTCTAGAGTACTCAGAAAAGGTACAGGATCTGCTTGAGATTTCATCCTGACATGGAGAAAGTAGGCACAGAAATGCAGGTCTGAAAGTCCATGGGAGAAAGAATAGAATTGCATGATGATTTTAGCCTGTCAGGTCCTGCTCATTCACTAAAAGAATTAGGCAAGATTCTGTTTGTTGAATATCCGCATTTAGGAAGCATTCCCTGGGTACCACGTGGAGAACAGCTTACAGGGGAACAAGGGTACTTTCAGGGAGACCCTTAGGAGGATGAGTAACCTTGGGGAAAGATATTGAAGTCTGGAGGAGGGTGACAGCAGGAGGGTTGAAAGAAGTGCAGACATGTGAGATGTAAACAGTAATACATAGTAACAAAAACTGCTTAGGAATTTAGTGATGCCTTTAAGAGTTTGTGTTTATTCTATCGTTATCCTTACATATTTGAAAAACAGTAAAACACTTTGTGGTATTTTGAGTCCTCTGAGCTGCTGCTGCCAACATGGGATTAAACTCACCAGGATTTTAGTAGGGGAAAGTCCCCGGGAAAGGAAATAGGGAGGCAGCCAGGAATGGGGTTGGGGGGCGGGGGCTGTGACTTGCAATGTATCTCTGATCCCGGGTGAAGGAGGGAGAGAGGGAGAGAGGGAGAGAGGGAGGGAAGGAGGGAGGGAGGGAGGGAGAGAGGGAGAGGGAGAGGGAGAGGGAGAGAGAGAGAGAGAGGCAGCATCCTCACAGGCAGGGTAGGTATCAAGGGGTCTTTGAACCGAAGCTGGCCCAGCAAGGAGCCAGGTCTCCCAGGACTGGGTCCGCCTTCATCTCCCCACTGCGCTCAGTCTGCTGGGAGGAGCCCGTGGGAGGCTCAGCCTTGAACCCCAGGCACTGATGAATTTCTGTTAGCGAATGGGGTTCTCCCCCCATTCCATTCCTTGGAGGAGTAGGTCTACGAGGGCATTCTCGCGGCTGCCACACCCTTAAATAGGTGCATTTTATTCATTCAGGCTACAGATAGACCCTGAGGTTCTTAGGAAACCAGGATCTATCTCTACAGTAGCTCTGACGTCTCTCCTAATGCAGTAACTCAGAGACTCACAGGTGGGAGATACGGAAGCAGAGTAGGTACATCTCATGGTTTCTCACATTTGTCTTTCCCAGGTTTCTCTTCACTTAACATCTCTACACATTCTCCTCTTGTCCTATAAGTCCCTCTCACTTCTAGTATATCAAATTCACAAAAACTTCCTCTTTGTACGAAAAAGTTTTTCCTAGTTTTCCATTCTCCAGCATACGTTCTCATCACTCTCCTCCCACCCCGACCCTTCCCCTCTGCCTTGCCAGTGTGTAGTCTCGTATCTCTCAGTCTCTCTCCCTGGCTGCTGAAATTGTTGGATAACATTAAACAGACAAACAAAAAAAAACCTCCATCTACTAAATAGTGAAGGTGAATGACTTCTATTGACCTTCCTGGAGCTCTTTAGTCGTTTCTTCTTGATATGTTATGGCATGTCCCTCAAGACTGCCCTAAATTCCCTGAAGTCTCCTCAAATCCCCAAATAACCTTCGATTCTACCTCAGGAGCTGACATCACTTCCTACTCTGCTTGCTGTGAGACAAGGGGTACTTAACTTCTCAGGATCTTAGTTTCCTCATCCCCATAATGGGGAAATAATGGTTCAAGGGCTGTGATGAGGATCAAGTGGGCTATTTGTGCAAAATTATGGCAGTTTGTTAGTTATTATTACATCTATTAATAAATTATATGATTGCATTATGTTCCTCTTCTGAATCACATTGCAGTAAGCCAAGTACTGGTTAATAGGCTGTTGGGCCTGAGTGGATTTATTTTGAAGATGGAGAAACAAACTCTTTGCATTGTCAACGTGGTTAGTTTGGTTTGGAAGGTGAAGTTTCACAATGTTTTCTCATTCTAGTATGTCTCTAAGACTGATATCATTAATAAATCACACCCAAACGCATACCGAAATAATAACCTCATACCCAAAGACAGTCTCTCTTTCCAGAAATTATGGCTAAAGTGAAATGTTTCTGGTCTTTACATTCATGTGGTATAAACAGGAGGAGAGTCTAGTCGCATATTTAACTTTCAGCTTTCCTCTATGCTCACATATTGTTTACTTTGGGTTTTTAAAAAACAAACTTCATTATTCAGTGTTGGAAATGACAACCATTAAGCTGATTCCTACTTCAGTTTTTCAGCTGTTGCTCTAGTCACCTTAAAAATTAGCTTTTTGTCTTACGGATGAGACTCCCTAATTAAAACCAGACTCTCCTCATTTGGTCTTATTCTTCCATGCTTCTCTGAGACACATTTTTCTTCTATTTATAGCTTTCACATTGTCATGAGGAAAGAGCAGCAAACACATACAGGGAAAGGGAAAATATTGATAAGGTCATTCACTCCCCTTCTCAGTCTAATTCCTGGGTTTGAATTTGAGTTTTAAATTTGAGCTCACCTGTTTAGTTCCATTCTAGGTCTTAGCTCTGCCTTCAGCAATAACGTGTTTTTGTTGATTGATGCCTTTATTAGTTTGCTCAGGCTGCTATAACAAAGTACTTAAACAACAAAAATGATTTCTCACAGTTTTGAAGGCCAGATGTCTGCGATGAAGGAGTCGGAAAGGTTGTTTCTTCTGAGGTTTCTCTCCTTGGCTTGTAGATGGCCGTCTTCTCCTTCTGTCTTCACATGCTCTTCCCTCTGGATATGTCTGTGTCCTGATCTCCTCTTCTTATAAGGACACCAGCCATACTGGCTTAGGGCCCATCCATATAAACTAATTTTACCTTAATTTCCTCTTTCAAGGCGCTATCTCCAAAATAGTCACATTCTGAGGTCCTGGGGGTTAGGACTTCAACATATGAATTCAGCCCATGATACCTATTGGAGGAAAGCAGGAGGAAATGTGTTTTTATTAAAAATTCATAGTTGCTATTTTTTTTAACATCCTTATTGGAGTATAATTGCTCTACAATGGTGTGTTAGTTTCTGCTGTATAACAAAGTGAATCACCTATACACATACATATATCCCCATATCTCCTCCCTCTTGCGTCTCCCTCCCACCCTCCCTATCCCACCCCTCTAGGTGGTCACAAAGCACCAGGCTGATCTCCCTGTGCTATGCAGCTGCTTCCCACCAGCTATCTATTTGACACTGGGTAGTGTATATATGTCAATGCTACACTCTGACTTTGTCCCAGCTTACCCTTCCCCCTCCCCGTGTCCTCAAGTCCATTCTCTACGTCTGCATCTTTATTCCTGTCCTGACCCTAGGTTCATCAGAACCTTTTTTTTTTTTTTTAAGATTCCATATATATGTGTTAGCATCTGGTATTTGTTTTCCTCCTTCTGACTTACTTCACTCTGTATGACAGACTCTAGGTCCATCCACCTCACTACAAATAGTTCAATTTCATTTCTTTTTATGGCTGAGTAATATTCCATGGTATGTATGTGCCACATCTTCTTTATCCATTCATCTGTCGATGCAGTATGTAACATGTTGAATGAAGCATCTTTTTTTCATAATGCACTGTGATAAAAGTTTAATGAGATGCTTTAATAAAAATATATAAAGGTTTGTTTTGAATGCAGAAGGAGGACAGCAAAAATAGCAGAAAAGCTGGCTGTCCAAAGGGGGTACAACGTTGCTTGGGATGGAAAAATAAATTAGAAGACTTTTATTTGCTGACATAAACATTCTTTCACTGCCATTTCAAGTCTTAGAGGATAAAATAATGAACTATTTATGCTGAATGAGTAGTGTCCTTTAAATTTCAACCCAGGTAGCACTTGAAAGGGATACAGGGATACTGACAAAGAGATAGGGTGTTAGGGAGCCCTCTGCTGCAAGTGGTATCCTCAAAAACTGAAAAAGATTCCAAATCAGTTCCAAATGATCTCACATCCTTTCATCTGTGGGAAAGACTTTTCTGACTGCCTAAAAGGAATAAACATTAGCAAGACCTCAGAATGTTAAGTTCAATGTTTGCCTCCTTGCCTAGAAAAACATTTTGGTATCTCTTTCCCTGACTGGGATATCATCAACTTTGCATCTCTCATTTGACTGAGTATCACACAGTCCTCTTGAGGATTGTTATTAAAACATTTAATTCATAAAATCACAGAATCTTTAAAAAAAAAAAAAAGGGGGCTTCCCTGGTGGCGCAGTGGTTGAGAGTCCGCCTGCCGATGCAGGGGACACGGGTTCGTGCCCCGGTCTGGGAAGATCCCACATGCCGCGGAGCGGCTGGGCCCATGAGCCATGGCCGCTGAGCCTGCGCATCCGGAGCCTGCACTCCACAACGGGAGAGGCCACAACAGTGAGAGGCCCGCGTTCCGCAAAAAAAAAAAAAAAAAAAAAAAAAAAAAAAAGGAAGGATATTGAAGATTTAGGCCAATCCTCTCCTGGATTTAAATTATTCACAAGTAGAGTTTTTAAAAGATCAGATGGAAGTCTCTCAGCACCTACTCACATTTACCATTGTGTTTGTACTACAATTCAACTTGCTCTGGAATATCCTGGTCTGATCACATTGTCCTGTATAAACCTAAAAAGCCTCTTTAACACTCATGATAAAGGTGGTCTATTGTTACTTATGTTAAATAGGTATGATTTGCATATTATGCAATTGAATTTAAGTAAGTCACATTAAGATGGGTTTGCAGCATTCCCAGAAGATAATTGTCAAATATTTAAATAAATAGAACATGTAATTCTTGCACTGTTTCTGTAAAAATCTCTTCTTCATCCAAAACTATGTCTGGTTACTGTTTAATATTGCATCTGTTGCAGCACTGCCCAACAGACCTTTCTGTGATGATGGAAATGTCCTATAATATCCTTACTGTCTAATACACAAATTCAGAGAAGTGAGCAAGCCCTGAATGTCTCATTCATTCATTCATTTATCAAACATTGGCTGAGAGTCTAGTTTGGCCTGGGTAATGTGGCTGGGCACTGGGCATACAATGATGAACAAGATACAGCCCCTACCTCTAAGGAACATGTGAGCTAATAACTCATAAGACAATTGGAATAACAGACTATAGTTGGTTATGGAGGGGGCTGAGGAAGGACACAGAGAGACACCTAACCCAGCTAGGTGAGGGGGTTGGGATTCACAACTTGGAGCACGCTTTGTATTTCGATGAATTATTCACGGTAGACATGACCTCATCCCCATTTTAAAAATGAGGAAACAGTCTCAAAGGGCTTTGTCGTTTACCCAAGCCCATGTGAAATCTACTCAGCCAAATAGATTTCGTTGCAAAATTCATATGCTTTCTAAAAATGTCAATCAACATTTCTTCAAAGAAGATTTTCCAAATCACCCAACTTCTGCCTGTTGCTATAAAAATTTTAAAAAGGGATTTTCAAATAAGGTAAGAAGAGTGAGGCAACTACTGCAGTATTCTGTGTTAAGTTAAACACACGAATGATCAGTTAGTTAATGGTATATGCTTAGACATATTATTTATAGTTGGTTAAATTTTGTTTGTTGTTTTTCTATCAAAAATTAGTGGACATTATAAACTTGGTTAGCAAACAGTACTTCAACTTAAGTAATTCCACCTATCTTCTGTTCCTTCCTAATTGTACTACTGACAAGTAAGTGAGTTTGCAGGGCTTGATTCTTGAGTTTTGCAAAGCTTTATGATGAAAAAAATTATTAAAACAGATACCTTGGGCTTCCCTGGTGGCGCAGTGGTTGAGAGTCTGCCTGCTGATACAGGGGACACGGGTTCGTGCCCCGCTCTGGGAAGATCCCACATGCCACGGAGCGGCTGGGCCTGTGAGCTATGGCCACTCAGCCTGCGCGTCCGGAGCCTGTGCTCCACAACCGGAGAGGCCACAACAGTGAGAGGCCCACGTACCACAAAAAAACAGATATCTTTCTTCAATGAGTTCCTAGAAACAGAGGGAAATTAAGCAAGAATCTAAAGGTAAATAGAAACCACAGATACTGAAAACAACCTTTGAATGGCAGAACTCAAGTTTCTAAGAAAGGAAGGTGGGAGGAAAACAGATGGAACAACAATAAACATTTCTATTTTGAGCACCTGTAATATTCAGAAAAGGAAGAGGAAAGGCAGATTGTCTGTTTCATCATCTGTGGGGTCACAAACTCAGTATTATGACAATCTAAGAATACTAGCTACACTTATTATCTTTCATATTCAGCTGGATGGCTCTCACTTGGGGTTGCTCAAGCAGTTGTGGCCAGATGTTGGTATCCAAAGGCTCAGCTGGGCTGGCTGGTCAGGAGGGCTTGCTCACATTGCTGGCCATTTGCTGGGAGTTTAAATAGGGCTGTTAATTGCAGCACTACATGCTCTTCTTCATGAGCTTGTGCTTCCTTCAGTGTGGTGGCTGGATTTACAAAAAGGGTTTCACAAAAGCAAGTATTCTAAGAGACCCAGGAGGAAACTGCAAGGCTTCTTATGACATGGCCTTGAAAACATATAACATCACTTCTATCATGTTCTATTAGTCAAATAAGTCACTAAGGTCAAACCAGATTCGAGCAGAGGGAAACTGATGGGGAGTGACAAGGTCACGTTACAGAAGAGCATGCAACTGGACAGAGCAAACAAGAGGTGCCTAGTAAGAAGGCAGATCTTATTACATCCATTTTTGGAAAAGACAATTTGTCGCAGTCTTCTATCCAGACATTACAATTCACATCCTCTTACATGCAACATATAATTACTCCCAAAGTCTCATCAGTCCCAAATCCAGATCTTGCCATTGATATCAAGTGCAGGGGAGGATGTCTCCTTAGCTCTGAGCCCCGTTCTTTAAGTACAACTCCTTGGGAACAGTTCTTCTTTTCTATTTTCTGTATCTTATCCTCCACCTAACTCTACCCTCCACCCACAGCTTACCTAAGCCCTTTGGAGTGGCAGTGTAGGTAGGGAAGAAAGGCAAAGCGGGGAAGACTGTTTACATCTACTACTGTCCTAAGAACATTTTGTCTTCTCCGGGCCTGGCGGATGTTTTTTGTTTGTTTGTTTTTTAATTAATTTATTTTTGGCTGCATTGGGTCCTCATTGCTGCACAGGCTTTCTCTAGTTGTGGCAAGCAGGGGCTACTCTTAGTTGCAGTGCATGGGCTTCTCATTGCAATGGCTTCTCTTGTTGTGGAGCACGGGCTCTAGGCACATGGACTTCAGTAGTTGTGGCACGTGGGCTCAGTAGTTGTGGCACATGGGCTTAGTTGCTCCACGGCATGTGGGATCTTCCCGGACCAGGGCTTGAACCCGTGTTCCCTACATTGGCAGGTGCATTCTTAACCACTGCACTACCAGGGAAGCCCACTGGCAGATGTTTAATGCTGCCTCCTTCTCTGTGTGTACTTGGTGGGGGTCTTCAGTCTCCCGTACTGGGCTCCTCGAACTTCAGCTCTTGTGTCTGGGCTGTCCACTCCTCACAGACTCAAATTGCTGGTACCTCATTGGCCTCCTAGCCAGGTCTCTTGAGCAGAAGTTAAAATGAGGAGTACCTTCTGGCCTAGTTGAATTGAAAATCACTTCTCCTCAGCTCAGATAATTCAACCAAAATGATAAATTGGCTTATTTATTTATGAACGAAGATAAAGTGTAACCAATTATCTTCCCTCCCATTTGTCCGACTCTAGTCCCATGGTAGAATGGTTTCACTGAAGGAACATTCTTTCCCTTGAGAGAACATGTAGCTTACTGGGCATCCAGGAAGGGTTAATTATTTATCCCAGACAACAGCTCAACTCTACAGGGCCTCATATCTCCTAACTTTTGAAGAGTTGGAGGAGTAAGTTTGGGTTTCCAAAAAGAAATAAATGTCACATTAACTGTATTGGCTCTGGCATGTGACCAGGACTCAGAACTTTTACAAATTTTCCTTCTTCTGCTATTTCCCAAGTTCTTACACTCCAAAATCATGTCTTCCTGATCACTGCCCTCAAGGCTGCAATATCAAAGATTAGGATCATCTCTCATTGCTTTATTCCTTCTCAAGGTCCACGCAGAAGACTGGGGTCCCATCATTACAGACCTAACTACTTTATTTAATGAAACTAATTTAATAAATTAGAAAAAAGTAGAATTTTAAGCCCCAAACACTAAACTAGACACAGATGACAATTTAATTTCTATCTATAAAAATGTAATCAAGAAGGAAGATAAAATAGTGACAAAAATTTAGATACTGATTAACAGAGCATAAAATACATGAAATTTAAAAATTAGAAATAAAAGTAAAATTGGGAAAAAGAGAGTAGAAGACACTTCTCTATCAGAGGTTGACATTTCAAATGATAAATAATAATAATAACAAGGATATAAAGGATTTGAAAAATAGTTAACCCAAGTGATTTAACAGCCATGTGTATAGAATTTAGATGCCATGCTCTTTGATGCCTCTTGGCTTTAAGTCATACTGTTCCATTTGTTTGCAAAGCCTCTTCCTGCCTTCTCCATCTATTCATTTTAAGTCCTTTCTCAAATGCCAGTTTCTCAGTGATGTCTTCTTGTCACCAGGATTAAGCATAGCATCTTATAAATTCCTTTGTCCTACAGTTATTTCACTGTGCTTTCTAGTATAACTGGTTATTTTCAAGTCTGGGTTCTGCCAGATTACAAAGGCAGCAGTAATCTCATCTCTGTATCCCCAGTACTTAGCACAATACCTGGTAGCTGTGTTGAAAGAAAAGGTAGTAATGCAATGCAGGTACAGCCCACTTTATCAGTATAAAGTGGGGGCAGCAATGAGAACATTCTTTCCCATCTGTGAAAGCCCATTAACGGAGGTGAAGCAGAGCTGGGGGGAACCACGGTCAGCTCAGTGGTTATCCCTTTGAGGCCATAGCAGCCCATTACACTGAGATGGTTTAATTCCTTCTCAGAATAGTACACTTACCTGAAGTGTTCTATCATTTCCCACCTGTGAGGTAAACGGCATCAGAGAGCAAAGTTAAAAGCAACTGAGTGGAGAATGTAGTAGGTTGAAGATATTTCAAGATTGGAGTTGACAAGGAGAGGATATATATAGGCCCAACCACAAAGCAAAATGCCATCCCCCTCCTGACTAAAGCACAGCATCTAGAAAAGCCACTCCGGCCTGTAGGCACAGACAGTGCTGCTTCGTGTGCCAGTGTGGTTTGAGGTGTGCCATCCACACCCCATCCCAGGAGGCATTCTGTGCAGCTGAGAATGAATTGGTCCAACAGCACTCCTCCTCCCCGAGGAAATGGGGCAGAGACTGGCCTGTCTGTGCATTTGCTGGGCTTAGATCCTGCTCTCCATCAGAGCACTGGGGCGCTGGAGTGGCGTTGGGGAGATGTCTCCTGAACTCTTACTCGTCACAACTAGCACCCTGGGTTTGGAAAAGCTTCTGAGAAGCAACTTGTCACTCTGAGCAGAAGGGAAGACACTCCTCTGCTTGTGCTGTGCCAGGTCTTATTCAGCTCCCAGGTGTGAGCACCCCACTTGCCTGCTGAGCTCCCTACTCAATCATGGTAGTGACTGATGGGAATTTTCATGAAGAAACTGATCCAAAACAAGAGAAAAATAAACAGGAGAGCATAATAGCAAAACCAGACTATAAATTGAAATTAATTGAGTCGTTTCAGAGGTAATTATGGAGGGCCTACTTGAGATGAACTCTTCCTAAGTTTCTCTGGGGAGGCCTTTCAGAAAAAGCCCAGTGGAACTGCTTATTGGAACAGAAATGTGTTTGGTGGTTTGGTACATTTACAGGTGAGCCTGCTGGTGAAGTATCAGGCCATAGCCAAATCATATCCTTGGGAGGAGTTTGTTCTTTGTCATTCTTCTTTGTTGTGATTCTTGTGTTAAAAAGCCCTGAGGTGACGTCCAGTATAAATCAATCCAATCCTGGAGCCCACATTGTCCAGCTTTGACAGCCAAAAGGTAATTTAAAAGATTTGATAGTCTAATCAGTCTCTCAATGGTCCATGTAAGAGGAAAGTCTATTTTAAAGCAAAGGCAAACATCTTCAAAAATCTTCTTTTACCATCATCCTCCACTCTGTATCCTCCACCCAAAAAGTGTCTGTTCCCTTCAATTCTATTTTTCCCTTGCTCAACTCTCCCAAACTTCCCACCCCGCCCCCAACTCTTGGAGCAAATGCACACAACCCTAGTGTCATTTTAGTTCCATATTAGACACACCAATGGTGAATTCCCTGTCTTTCTCACTGTTCCCTCCCCATTACTCATTTCTTTAGAACCAAGGAGCGCCCAGGAGGTGACTTGAAAGGCAAAACATCTTTGGAATCCTTGAGAAAGGATGAAAATTGAGAATGAAGAAAGGCCTACTTCTCACGGGGAAAGACTTTATCAGAGTCTTGCTCCAGAGTTATAGCAGAAAGGCATTCCTCTCACTCCGGCCCCATCTAGCCATCCTGCTTCACCTAAAGGAGGTGGGGAGAGCTATGAAAGAAGAAACACTTGTGGAAGTCATCAGCCAGAGACACAGGTCCACTAAAAGGCTGAGATTTAATGGGAAGATTATAGATTGCCTCAACCCGCCCTCCCCAAACACACATACACCCCTTACCATCACAGCAACAGGGTTCTAATATAATCACAATAGATTACAGCTTAAAGACTACAAGACACTGATTCTCCCTGAAGAGAAATACTTAGGGAAGACCAAAGTCAAGATGGGAGGCAAAAAATGAGGACACTAGAGAAATTTTCAGCCTCTGTCCCTATAGCTACAACAAACATGAAACAAAGCCCAACTCCTAGCCCTGTTAATGTAAATCCTCACACCAGACACCTATTCAGCTGAGTTCCTATTTCCAAATACAACATATATGGCTTTCAACAAGGCATGGCAAAGGCAAGGAAAAAGAGTCTGAAGAGACAAACCATCAGAACCTGACTCAGAGAGGACACAGACATTGGAATTATCAGGCAGAAAATTATAAAATAACTATGATGCATTCATTAAAGTTTCTAATGGAAAGAGTAGACAACATGCAAGAACAGATGGACAATATAAGCAGAGAGACAGAAATTCTAAGAAAGAATCAAGAAATGCTAAAAAGATTAGACATGGCTGAAAAATCAGTGTGCCTGAATATAGTGCAATAGAAAATCCCCAAACTGAAATGCAAAGAGAATAGAGAATAAAGAAAATGCAACAGAATGTTGAAGAACTCTAAGACAATTTTTTTTACAGTGTAACATATATGTAATTGAAATACCTGAAGGAGAAGAAAGAGAGAAAAGAATAATAGAAATATTTGAAATAATGTCACTGACTACTTTCAAAAAGTATGACAATACAAGCCACAAATCCAAGAAACCCAGAGAATACAAAGCATAATATATATCAAAAAAGTACACCTAGACAGATCATTGTCAAACTGCATAGAACCATAGACAACGGGAAAATCTTGAAAGAATCCAAGAGGAAAAAAAACAAACAAAAAGGGCTTCCCTGGTGGCGCAGTGGTTGGGAGTCCGCCTGCCGATGCAGGGGACACGGGTTCGTGCCCCGGTCTGGGAAGATCCCACGTGCTGGGCCATGAGCTGTGGCCGCTGGGCCTGCGCGTCCGGAGCCTGTGCTCTGCAACGGGAGAGGCCACAGCAGTGAGAGGCCTGCGTACTGAGAAAAAAAAAAACAACCCTACCTATAGAAGAACAAGGCTGAGAATTACAGCAGACTTGTTGTCAGAAAAGAGGAAAGCCAGAAGAAAGTGTAATGAAGTATTTAAAGTGTTGAAAGCAAAAATCATCAACCTGGAATTCTATATGTAGTGAAATTATCCTTCAAAAGTGAAGGAGGAATGAAGACTTTCTCAGACAAATTAAAATGGGGCGAATCCATCACCAGCAGACCTACTGTGCAAGGAATGCCAAGACTTTTTTCAGTCGAAAGGAAAATAATATAGGTCAGAAACTTGGATCTACATAAAGAAAGAACATATTTTAGAGAAGGAATAAATGTAAGTAAAATAAAATTTAAAAAAAATTTAATTGATCTAAAAAATAACTATTTAGAGCAATAATAGTTAATGATGTACTGGGTGATTATAACATTATAGATAAATGAATGAATGACAGCAATGTCACAAGGGATGAGAAGGAATATTCTGTTAGAAATTTCCTGCACTACACATGAAGTGGAATAGTCTTATTGAAGGTAGACTTAGTTAAAAATAAATATTGCAAACTCTAGGACAAACAGTAAATTTGTTTTTATAAAGTATAATTGACATGCCAGGAGAGGAGAGAAACTAGAATCTTATTAAAGATCAAAGCAGAGAAGACAGAAATAGAAGCCTCTGGCAATTAATAGAAAACAGTTCCAAAACTGGTTATTAATCTAAATATATCAATAATCGTTCTAAATTTGAATGGTTTAAATTCATTAATTAAAAGACAGAGACTGTCAGGGTAGATTAAAAATACCCAACTATTTGTGGTTTACAAGAAATCATTTTAAATATAAAGACACTGATAGGTTAAAAGTCAAAGGATAGAGAAAGATACAGCATCATTAATTGTGATAAATGTACCCAGTGTAATGTATGCTGTTAATAGGGGAAACTGAGTATGGGGCATATGGGAACTCTCTGTGCTATCTTCATTATAAATCTGTAAATCTAAAAGTGTTCTAAAATTAATAATTTATTTAAAAGGTGGATAATAAATTATTTGAATGAAAAACAAAGCAAAACAGTTAAATATAAAATATCTTTGAATTAAAAAAAGAAGCTGCTCTGAAAAGTGCATCTTAAAGATCACAGCATCTCTTTAGCTTACTCTAAATGATAAACGGTAACCATGCGTTAGGCTAATAGAATAAATAATTCAAAAACTAGTCTTCAGGACTTCCCTGGTGGTGCAGTGGTTAAGAATCCGCCTGCCAATGCAGGGGACACAGGTTCGAGCCCTGATCCAGGAAGATCCCACATGCCACGGAGCAACTAAGCCCGTGTGCCACAACTACTGAGCCTGCGCTCCAGAGCCCACGTGCCACAACTACTGAAGCCCAAGCACCTAGAGCCTGTGCTCCGTGACAAAGAGAAGCCACAGCAATGAGAAGCCCGTGCACCATAATAAAGAGCAGCCCCAGCTCACCGCAGCTAGAGAAAGCCCGCACACAGCAATGAAGATGCAACGCAGCCAAAAATAAATAAATAAATGAATTTATAAAAATAAAAACTAGTCTTCTATAAAATCTGCTTATTGTTCATTAAGAACTGCTACTAATTTATCCATTTATATGCATTTGAATTTCAGAAGAGAGAAAAAATATTTAAATACATGACAAAATGAAGTTTTTCACAATATTTAAGTACAGTGTGGATAAGTCATTCTATAGTTTAGGACTGTCTAGGTTTACCAGTTTGACTTAGCACTAATTCCATTCTGTTGGTAAATGAACACTGAGCACCTCCTACGTTTGTGTAACTGGTTTAGGCATCATGGAGAATCACAAAAATGCATAAGAAATAGTCTCTGCCTTAAGAAGTTGCATAATATAGCTTGTAGTCCTTTAAAAACAACTTCTATATTTACCCTTTCCTACAAATCCAGATTTTTAAAATACCAGTAGACTCAGTAAATAAATTGGATCTTTGCCTCATCAGGTTTTGCTGGACAATGAGTTTGTGTGTTTCACCTGTAGGGGGAAACAGTGTTGATTTCTTCTCAACCACAGGATAGTTCGTTTTACATTCAGCAAATAGTATTATTCTTTTATTATAAAACATTAAATGTATTTCCTTACCTGACTAAAATTATTTTTTCATTTTTCTTTTGGTTAATTAATTCAGTGTTGTTTAAATACATGGAAGTTCCTGAAAGAGCTGTGAAATTCCAATATTTATCCTTGGCCACAATTCTCAAAATGATCGATTAGCCTTTTATTTTGTCTGGATGGTTTTAAGGACTTTAATCTGGCAGCTTTTTGGTATCACATGAGGACCTGGATTTCTGAGCAAAGTGATATCCCTGTGCTGTGATCTCTTCCACCCAAACAGTTTTGCTTTTATTAACAACAGGGCAATATTGAGCTTTTTGTATAAACATGGACTGCTAGTAATTTGTTTTGATATTTCTAATACAAAGTCTCACTGATATAAGAAGGATAGTGGCACATAGGAAAAATATATATGAATATTTACTGGAATAATTTAGCAAGGGGAGGCTCTCAGGTATGAAAATGAAAATAGGCAAAAGAGCCTTTTTTAAAAACTTAATTCTCTCCATAGTGAGAAGAGGCTAAAATTGAAAGGGTTTGTACCAATGTATGCAAAATACTTCAATAAGACTAAACAAATAGCAACTGTATATATAACACTTATATGCTCTTTCTTCTCCCCTTTTTGTCTAGAAATGTAGACGCTTAAAAATAATCACATTATTATTATTTAGTAACTCTGCAGAGATTCCTTGAAAATGATAAAATTATGCCAGTTAAGACTTAGTGGTGGGAAGGGGAGGGTTAGAAGCAGAGTGGCGGTTTCCCACAGGAAATCAATCCATCTTGCAGCTCATAGTAAAACTGACTTCAAGGGAAGGTTAATGAGATCACAGCTTGCTAATCATTCTGAAAGGCATCATTTGCCATTTCCAAACAAGATGACAATTGCCAGGCAGCTTTATCTTGTAACACCAGAAAGCCTTAGTATCTTTTAACACTGCCATTGCACATTTATCTGTATGTACTGTTGACAGAAAGATTCAGAAACTGATTATAGTAGCCAGCTGTGGGTTTAGTAGCATAGAACACCAACCTTACTGTAGTAAAAAAAAAAAAAAAAAACCTTGCAAGTGCTTTTGGTGCATTCATTGCAGATGAAATCATAGGGAAAATCCCTTCTCTCAAAGTGTGCTTGCTATTTAATTTAGCAAATATTTAAGAGAATTCTATGTGAAAGTCTCTGAGTTGGACACTGTGAGAGTTGCAAAGATAAATAAGGTAAGACCCTGCAAGATGTGGCCATGGCCGAAGAGAAGCGATTAAATGATTTGCAGTAGTAGATGGAACAACTGTCATAGGTGCAAGGTAGGAAAATTATACTTGTCTCCACCCTACTCTTAGCTGTCAGCTAGGATAAGTCCACAAATACCCAGTGACGGCACTGTCCAAAGCCCTCCTATACAGAGCCAGATCTGAGCCCAGTATCACTGAGCTCCAAAAGAGTCCTCCATCCCAACCTGCTCCCTGCTCTCCCTAGCTCACCAGACTCACAACCACTGGAAGAAACACCAGTAACTTTACACCCACTTACAGAATGCTTTAGCCACATCTAACCATGCTGAGTTCTACAGAGCAGTTTCTACTGGGGCTTTTAAGATCAGTGCTGACTGTTCTTGTCCTGGGGTTAACAGAAAAATTCTTGCTGAGTCTCTGAAGCACTGGTTCTGGATGAGTAAGGTAGTGCATTGGGGAAATCTCAGAAGGTGTCCCTTTGATTTTCAAAATTTCTTAGTCATATTAAGATAACGAAAGTCATGCTTCTGCTCAATGGACAAGTCTATTGAATCGTGTCTTGCCCCACACGTCCCAGAGATGGTATCAATCTATATTTGTTGAATGAATAAATGCATGAATAAATACAAAGAGCAACTAGATGACCTCTAGGAGCTGCGGTCACAGGGTTTGTTGTTATCCTCTCATGCATTTGAAGGGAGAGGAAAAGCACTGTATTCTTTGTGGGAAATTCATATTAGATGTGAAATTAAATGACTGAATGCCATTTAGGAAAGTTAGCTATAGTAGTTACTTTTTAAAAATCAACAAATATTTGCTGAGCACTTATCTTGTGCAGTCACTTTCTAGGTAGTGGGGAAGCAATGCTGAGGAAGACAGACACAGGACCTGACTTCCTGGAGCTTAGAGCCTTGGGGAGCAAAGTAGACCATAAACAAAAACAAGCAAAATAATTTCTCTTTTAATGTGTAATGCAGGAAACAGGATATGATAGTGTAGAGTGCACCTGGGTAGATGGGTGCCCTACTTTAGTGAGAGTTATAAAGGAAGGCTGTACTGAATATTTAAGTTTGAGGTAAGTCACTGAGGAGAAGACGGAAGCTTTGTAAAGAAACATTTTACCCTCTCCAAGCAGAAGGGGGGATGAGTACAAAGACTGGAGGTAATGAAAAGTTTATCTTGATCAAGGGGGGAAAGGAAGCTAGTGAGGCTCTAGAGGAAGAGCTGGCACACTTTTTCTCTAAAGGGTTTGACAGTAAATATTTTAGGCTTTTCGGGCCATATGCTCTCTGTTAAAAGTCAACTCTGCTTTACAGCTCAAAAGTAGCTGTGGATGTGAGAGTAGCTGTGTTCCAGTAAAACGTTATTTGCAAAAACAGGTTATGGGTGGATTTGGCCCATGGGCTATAGTTTGCCGTGCTCTAGACTATAGAGCAAAATAGTGTTACATGTTGAAATTGGAAAACTGCAGGATCCAAACCATTGGGCTGAGGGCATAGTAAGAAGTTGGAATTTTATTCGTAGTGCAATGTAAAGCCATTGAAAGCTCCCACTAAGCAAGGGAGTGACTTGGTCTAATTTAGTTTTTAAAATATTATTCTAGATGCTGTGTAGGGAATAGATCATAAAAGCCATCGGTGTAGAAGTAGGGAGGCGCTTTGCGGTAGTCTGGGCAAGAGATGGAGATGCCTGGCCTCCAGGGGGCAGCAAAGAGATGGTGTGCATGAATTAATAGTCAAATCAGGACATGAAAATGGATTGGATGTGAGAGTGAGAGACATATCAAGGCAGCAAGGATGAGTCCTAGGTTTCTGAGTTGAATTACGTTTCTGGGTGATGATAGTGCTGTTATCAAAACGTGGAAGATGGAGAAGGAAACAGAAGTTCAGTTTCAGAAAGTTTTAGTTTGACCTGTCTGTGAGACACTGAGTCATTCTTCAGAAGAATGCCTGAAAAACTACAAGGGAAAATGGACCATTTCTGAATCAGGTCAAAGAGAGAAGCAAGGCCAGTATCCAGTCATTCACACTAGAATGGCTTTGGAGGGAGTGTACCAAAGCCCTTCTTCTGTAAATCATGAGATATACATACACATATGTATGTGTGTAATATACATATATATACATATATATATATGTGTGTGTATATATATATATGTATATATATATACACTCAACTCAGGACTTTTGTTAAAGTGGTGACAATCACTACTTCCTGTCTCAAAATACAGGGCGAACTCCTTCTCCAGCATAGGAAGCTGCATGCCTCCACTTCGTGTCTCTGTTTCTGCACCATCAATGAGCAAGCCTCCACAGCAGTGAAAGGGGGCTGATTGCAGGCAGATAAAAATAATTGTAGAGATACAGGATGCTAATTGTGACCAGCAAACAAAGTTTGCAGATTAGTTGTGACCTGTAAATGTGCTGCTACACGTTTCTCTTTGGGACTTTAACCACATCCTAAAACACAGTTCATCATGTCAATTTTTCAGAGCTAAGTTTGCTTGCTTGAGTAATCAAGTCATAAGCATAAGAAAAAATGTAACCACATTTTATTGCTTTTACTTAATTCAACTTCAACTGGATGCTCCTAGTAATACTGCTGCAGAAAATAATCACAGAAATAGGGAACAAGTTAATGAACCATAGATCAGAACACACAAAAATAATGTTTCCCAATCCATTCCATGTTAGTAGGTGAAGTTTCAAAAGGTACTTTTTGGTCAAATATGTTTAAGAAGCATAACTTTGCTGAGGTAGGTTTATCTTTGGTAGAACATCTTAATGTAAATAATATCATTCATGCTAATATGCAGTGTGAAATCCCAGAAGGGTGATACAGTATTTGGTCTTTTCAAACTTATTGAAAACATATCTTATTGAAAACATATCACAACTTGATAAACACACACGCATACACACATTACATCTATCGAGTATATATTTTCAATAGAATCATCATCCTATCTTATAACTAGGGTCAGTTTGCAATAGGCTTTCTGTCAGTGGCAGAATATCCAATTTTAGCTGCTTAAATAATTAGGGGTTATTTTCCTTAAAGAGCAAGAAACCAAGAGGTAGGTTTGTGGCTCTGTTCAGTGGCTCACGAAGTCAAAACAAACTCTTAAAAATTCTCTCGACCTTTCTTTTCCTCTCAGTTGCAAAATAACTTCTGCAGCTGCAAGTACCACAGCTGTGTACAAGAAAAGGAAGAGGGAATTAGGAAGAGGTAGGATCAGCTTCATCTGTTCCTCTTTAACAAAGAAAACAAAATATTTTTCAGAATTCCTATAGCAGATATTTCCTTGAGTCTCATTATCTTATTACCATCAGGCTCCCTGACCACATATAACTGCTGCAGAGGGTGGGAGGGTAGGTGGAGGCTCTGGGAAGCCCAGAACAGGATTCTCATAATTGGTTTAGACATTCATGTTATTTCACCTGGCTTGGGCACGTCATGCTTCAAACAAATTAGACACAAGGAGAAGCTGGATCTTGCCTAGGCAACTAATAGTGTCTGCTACACAGACTGTATTACCAGACAAATTTAGCATAATTCATTTGTCATTTGTTAATTGTGGTGAACATTGTAATGTACTGCCCAGATTCCCCTTCAGGAATAAAGGACTGATTACCTGCTGGTAGGGTTGTCAGAAGGAAAACAGGCCTCAAGCTATCAGCTCCCTTTAGGTATCCCTGCAAGTGAAGAGTCACCTTACCAAGGACTTACCCCCTTCAAGGCGGTCTTTTTTTTTTTTTTTTTTCTGCGGTACGCGGGCCTCTCACTATTGTGGCCTCTCCCCTTGCAGAGCACAGGCTCCGGACGCGCAGGCCCAGCGGCCATGGCTCACGGGCCCAAGCCACTCCGCGGCATGTGGGATCTTCCCGGACTGGGTCACAAACCCGTGTGCCCTGCATCGGCAGGCGGACTCTCAAACCACTGCGCCACCAGGGAAGCCCCAAGGCGGTCTTTATCAACATGGGCCTGCAAGGGCCCCACCCCTCCTCTTTCCCTTCATTTACCTCTCCCGGCCGTGCCACACTCAGAACAGCTCTGAAAGGTCATCCTATTTTCAGAGCTGGGGGCTTTGCTGAAGCTTCTGTTGAGACTGCATTGCAGCTTGACTCCCCTCTGCCCAGTCCTGCTTTACACGCTTGTCTTCCACAGGTTCACCTGATTCCAATTGCACTCCTAGTAAACCTACAAGCTAATGTCTATCTCGGAGTCTCCTTCCCGAGAACCCAACCTGCTACAAAAATAGAAATCAGATATACTCAAAACATGTTCCTTTCTCTATTTCAGTCTTGAAGTTTGTTTGGAAGCTCGAAGTAATTTTTTTTTAATTAGAGCTATTAAAGTTAAAATGTAATTTTTAAGGCTGCCACATGGCACTGAAATTCTTTGTCGCTCCAACATTGGCAAGTGTGAGAATTTTTGCCATCTGTACCAACTATTCATTTTCCCAATTGAGCAAACACTTGATTTTGTTTATAAATTTTGGAAAACACCTTTATTTTTCTGAATTAATTAATTAGTACTCATTGTAAAATTACAGAAACAGGTGACAGTTTAACTAAGAAAGAAAAAATTACCTGTAATCTTAACACATATCTGTTATTAATCTTTGAGTGATGTCTGTCCAGACTTTTAAAGGGAGTTAACAGCTGTTTCTCTGACCTTTTTTTTAGTCTTAGGAAAGTCTGAGAATTTGATCCATGTTCATTTTTCCTTGTAATATTAACTGAAAGAATTTTTAGGAACAGAAATAGAGCAGTTCTATACTAAAAGAGGATCTGGACAAGGACTAAAGGACCAAAACATACCTCATCATTGAGACTGAGTGATGACTAACTGCTATTTATGAGATGCAGCTGCAGAGACTTGGGGCTAATCATATACACCTGAGAGAACAACGTGACAAGGACTAAAAGCTTAAGGGTCCCCAGAGCTGATGATTCCCTGAGCTATGAGAGCTGCATGTTTTCATTTCTATGTGTGTTCTATAAACAGCATGGCAGGCACATTGCAAGCTATGCCTGTGAGGTCCAAGACCACAGCTTTATTGTTGTGTGTGCTATTTCCTGTTTGCATTCTTAAAACTAAATAACAACTGGTGCTGGGTGAATTCTAATGTGTTCTATGAGTTTAATTGTTAAGCTGAACTCTAAATAACTACAACTGGCAGAAACAGACATTTTAAAAAAATTTTTCGTTTTTTGATGTGGACCATTTTTAAAGTCTTTATTGAATTTGTTACAATATTGCTTCTGTTTTTATGTTTTGGCCCCGAGGCATGTGGGCTCTTAGCTCCCTGACCAGGGATTGAACCTGCACCCCCTGCATTGGAAGATGAAGTCTCAACCACTGGACTTCCAGGGAAGTCCTGAAACAGACATTTCTATTATCACACAGATAATTCAGAACTCCATTCTCATTGTAGAAGATTCAAATACTATAGAATTTCATAAAGTAAACTCTCCTTCCCTGCATTCTCCCTCTTCCATCATTTTTAATTATTAATTTAATTTACTTATTTTGCATAGGTCTATCCAGATTTTCTATTATTTCTCAAGTCAGTTTTTGGTACTTTGTGTCTTTCTAGGAATTTATCCATTTCATCTAAGTGTTAAATTTATAGGCTTAAAGTCCTTCATGTTTCCTTATAATTCTTTTAGTTCCTATAGGATCTATAGTTATGCTTATCAATTTTATTAATCTTTACAAAGAACAAGCTTTTGATTCCATTGATATTCTTTATTATTTTTCTGTTGCTAGCCCATTGATTTCTGCTCTGATCTTTATTTTCTTCTTTCTACTTTAAGTTTGATTTCTTCCCTCTTGCTTGTCAAAGTAGAAGACAAGATTATTGATTTAGACATTTCTTCTTTAATTATGTAAGCATTTTATGATCAATATTTCCTCCTAAGCTTTGCTTTAGCTACAGCCTATAAATTTTGATATGTTGGGCCTTTATTTTCATTTAGTTTAAAGTATTTTGCAATTTCTCTTATGAGTTCTTCTTTGACCATCAGTTATTTAGAAGTCCGTCATTATTTTTCAAAAATTTGGGTATTTCCCAAATATCCTTCTATTATTGATTTCTGATTTAATTCTGTAATAATGAAAAGTATTTTGTATTATTTCAATCCTTTTAATTTTTTTGAGACTTGCTTTATGGACTAGCATAGAGTTTATCCTGAAGATTGTTCCATCTGTGCTTATAAATAATGTGTATTTTGCCATTGCTATGTGGCAAATACTCCTTAAATGTCAATCATTGATACTATGTATAAAATAGACAACTGAGGGGAACATACTGTATAGCACAGGGAACTTTACTTAATGCACTGTGGTATCCTAAATGGAGGGAAATCCAAAAGGGAGGGGCTATACGTATATGTATGGCTGATTCATTTTGCTGTGTAGTAGAAGCTAACATGACATTGTAAAGCAACTATACTCCAATAAAAATTTAAGTAAATAAATAAAACTTAAAGATATAAAATAAAATGTCAGTTGGATCCTTCTTACAATGTTCAAGGCTTCTATGTCCTTACTAATTTTCTTTCCATTTCTATCAATTACGGAGACAGGAGTTGCTAAGTCCCCAACTCTGGCTATTGTATTTTCTATTTCTTCTTAAATTCTGTCAGTTTTTGCTTCATTTATTTTTGGGGCTCTGTTGTTACGAGCATATACATTTGAAATTATATCTTTCTGATGTATTGACCCTTTTATCATTATGAAATGTTACCAACAAAATCATCTCTAGTAATATTCTTTGTCTTGAGGTCTATTTCACCTCATATTAATGTAGCCACTCTAACTCTGTTATCATTACTGTATACATGCATTTTTTCCCCATCATTTTACCCTCACCTATTTGTATCTTTGAATTTTACATATTTCTTTTGTAAACACAGAGTAAGATCTTGGTGTTTTGGGGTGTTTTTTAAATCCCTTTACCTCTGCCTTTGAGTGGAGTGTTCAGCTCACTCATATTTAATGTAATTATTGATATAGTTGGATTTATATCCACTATTTTGCTTGTTTTCTTCATATCTCATTTTTTTGTTCTTCTATTGCTCCATTACTGTCTTTTGTGTTAAACAAAAACTTTTCTGATACCATTTTAATTCCCTCATTGATCATTTTAGCTGTATTCTTTGAGATTTTGTGTTGTTTTTAGTTGCTCTAGGGTTTAAAATGTTCATTTTTAACTTTCACAATTCAAGTTAGCACTGACATAATTTCATTAAAATATAGCATACTAGTAAAGCCCTATGTCATTTCTCCTTATTCTTCTGTGTTATTGACATATGTATAAAACCTTCATATATATTGTAAATCTAATAATAGTGTTAGAATTATGACTTTAAACAATCTTCTAATTTTAAAGAAATTAAGGAAGGAAAAGAAAAAAATTATACATACATGCATATAGTTCTTATTTACTCACATATTTCTGGTGACCTCCATTTTTTCCTGTGGATCTGAATTTATTGTCTGGTGTCATTTCCTTCAGCCTGAACGACTTCCCTTTTTTTGTCAGGTCTCCTAGCAGTGAATTCTATCAATTTTTGTTTATCTAGAAATATCTTTATTCTTCTTTTTTTTTCTTTCTTTCAGCACTTTATGTCATTTTTCCTTCTTGTGGGCTCTATTGTTTCTTAGGAGAAGTTAACTATTAATCACACTGTAGTCCCCTTTTATACGAGTTGTGTTTCTCTTGCTGCATTCAAGATTTTCTCTTTTCTTTGGATTTCAAGAATTTGAATATAATGTGTCTAGTTGTGTTTTCTTTTTTTTTGTGTATCAGCCTGGTGTTCATTGAGCTTCTTGGTGTTCATTGGGTCTGGAAATAAATGTTTTTCACTAAAATGGGACGTTTATAGCCGTTATATTTTAAAATAATTTTCTACTTCCATATCGCCCCTCCTTTCATGATTCCCAATACATATATTCTTGAAATTGTTCTACAGATCTTTGAGACTATTTCTTTTTTTTAATCTCTTTTATTTTTGTTCTTTGAATTAGACAATTACTATTGATCTATCTTCTAATTCACTGACTTTTGCTATTTCAAATCTTCTGTTGAGTCTCCCTAGTGAATTTTTTATTTCATTTACTATACTTTTCCAATTTAGAATTTCCATTTGGTTATTTCATCTGGGTTTTCAAGAGTCAATTTTTACTGACTACTTTGTTTTCCCTGAATATGGGTCACACTCTTCTGTTTCTTAGCATGTCTTGTAATGATTGTGTGAATTTTAGATAAAATTGTAGCACCTGTGCATTCTGTTTTATTTTTCTAAGTCTCAGTGTTTTGTGGTTTTCTATTGTTTGTTTCTTTGTTTTAGTAACTTGCCTGGACTTAAACCACAGGATATCTTCTTCTGAAGCTGACAATGTATCTGGTCTTTTTTTTAAGTATTTCTTTTTTGGGGACCCCTCTGTCTGCATGATTTAGTGGTCAGCCAGTGATTTGGGCAGACACCTTAATTATCTAAGGCTTCCTCAGATGTTGCCAACTGAGGTATGTGTGTGGAGAACACCTTCAAAGTTGCAGCCAGTTCTCAAGTCTATCTTGGTGTACCATATCAGGAGATACATGACTTTAGTTGTTTCATTACTGATAACATTAACACTGATACTTAGTTAAGATTATATCTGCTAAGTTTCTCTACCAAGAGATTAATATTTTCCTTTTAAATTAATAAATAATTTGTAGACTTTTTGGTCAAAGTTTGTAATTTTAAAATAGGTAAATATCACTTTGCTCATTGATCATTTACTTACTAGCTTAGCACCTACGGACTATTTTTTCTGAATCAGTTATTAAGTTGATAGATGGTGGATGTTCTAACTCCATTATTCCTTCCACTCTATTCCAAGAAACAATTTTCCCTTTTTATTTATTCATCCATTTCTTTATTTACTTATCAACATGGACACATAGATTCTTTTTTTTCTCTTTCCTATCTCCAAATTTTTGGTTTCGGTTTTTTTTTTTTTTGTGGTATGCGGGCCTCTCATTGTTGTGGCCTCTCCCGTTGCGGAGCACAGGCTCCGGACGCGCAGGCTCAGCGGCCATGGCTCACCGGCCCAGCCACTCCATGGCACGTGGGATCCTCCCGGACTGGGCCACGAACCCATGTCCCCTGCATCGGCAGGTGGACTCCCAACCACTGCGCCACCAGGGAAGCCCTCCAAATTTTTAAAGTTAGTCTTACCAAAGTATAATTTTACACAGAGTAAAAATAGACTGTTTTTAATTTTTCCCAAGAGAGTTCCCTTTTGTCCTTTTTCAGCCAATCTCTCTTCCAACCTCTAGCCCCCCAAACCTACTGATCTCATTTCTGTTCCTATTTTAATATTAATTTTTGATTTTTTGTTGCTAATATAAAATTTTATATATTAATCTTATATTATGAAACCCTGCTACACTTGCTAATTAATCCTAGCGGATTGTTTTTTGTAGCTTCCATAGAATCATGTCATCTGTGAGACCTCTTCCTTTACTTCTTGCTTTCCAGTCCAGATGCATTTGATTTCTTTTGCTTATTGCTTGGGCTAGAACTTCTAGTACAATGTTGAATTAAAGTGGTGAGAGTATATATCCTTGCCTTATGTCTATATTAGAGGGAAAACCTTCAGTAATTGACAAGGATAACATCCTTAATGATTAAGGATGATGTAAGTTGTAGGCTTTTTTCAAGTACTCTTAATTATGTTGAGGAAGTTCCCTTCTATTTTTAGTTTCCTGAGAGTTTTATTTTTTTAGACAGGAATGCATGTTGAGATTTTGTCAAATAGCTTTTCTGCCTCTACTGAAATGATCACATGGTTGTTTTTGTTTTTTGAGGTTTTTTAGTCATTAACCTGATGATTTATATTGATTGATTTTCTAAGGTTAAACCATCTTTTGTTCCTGGTGTAAATCCCACTCAGTCATGATATATTATCCTTTTAATATGTTGCTGGATTAGTCTTGCTAAAATTTTGTTAAGAGTTTTCCCATGTATGTTTATGAGGAATGACTTTTCTGTCATTTTCTTTTCGTGTAGTGTCTTTATCTTATTTTGTTATCAGGTTATACTGACAGCATCAACATCTATACTTACTATTTCACATATAGCAGACACTGTTCTAAGTAATTTACATATATTTATTCCTTTTTACATTTGGCATTATTTCAGACTTCACAAAACAACTGCAAGAATAATACAGGCTAGTCTCATATACTTTTCATTTAAACTTCTCAAATGTGAACCCCTTGCCACATTGGCTTTACTGTTCTCTCTCCCCTCTGGCCACCTTTGAGTCTTTTCACTTTAAAATTTTTTATTTTTCTTAAACTCTGGGAACTTTTCACACATAGTTTCCTTTATTATATACTCCTTCCATCATTTTAATACAATCTCTGGATAAATTCTATCCTTAGTTTTCCTGTGGCAGAACCAACTTATCACTCAGGACATCTCAGATATTATTATAGGGTCAATGAAATTGTCTTGATGAATCTAGTTAAAAATTTCAAAATTGATTGCTCTTATTTACTCTTCTGTGCTCTGGAGAATAAGTCTACTTACAAAATTATAAAGTCCATGTCTGGCAGGACAGATAGTATCTACTTAAAATTAAGTTCATTCTCAGCACCCCTTACTCACATATTTCTCTCTCCAGGCCCATTCTCTGTTCTTCATCTTTCTTAGATCATGTGAGGCTGACTTCTACAGACCATATCCTGAGGGCTGCCTTTCCCTTTGACTTGACTGGGTTTGACCAATGAGGAAAATGAGTGGGAGATTGAGATTGGAGGGCAGAGAACAAAATTGGGATGTTTTCCCACTAATCTCTCTTTGCCTGGTCATAACTGGAAATGGCTGGGTTTTTGGGGGGGTGAGGGGGGTTTTTAACTGAAAGCCATAGTTCCTGCCAGGCAGTCCTTTCTTACAGCTATATATAGTTCACTGGGTTCCAGTAACTGATACTTCTCTAATACCTTTAAGCCTAGGAGTTGTCATGGGCTCCCTCTGTTGTTAAGTGGCAAGTGCTTCACCATCTCCTGTTCTTTCCATTAGCCCTGCCTGCACCTCATTCAACTCCTCCTTTTGACAGGTGCACCTGTTTCTAGCCAGGATCCTGACTGTGCATCACTTCTTGGTGTTCCTGTTTCTACTTCTACTCTATGTTCCTCATCCTAGGGTCTCCAACTAGAGCTTACCTTCTCCTAGAAAGGTTCTAGCCCCAAATATCTTATTTTGTTCAAAATTTAATCTAACGCATGTCTCACCTGAAGGAGGATCCACTAGAACGAGTATCACTGTATAAGATATTCTAAGGATGCTAATTTTGTTACCTGTCCTGGGGCATTTGAATTTTAAGGGATAATTCCTTTATAATCTCAAGCAAAACATCTCAAGATGGAAATTCTTATAAAGGTGGTAAAGTTGATATTCTCTGTGGTGCCCCTCAAGTAAGCCAGGCCCCAAGTGTGGAAGGAGGCCAGAAGGTAAGAGCCTGTTCAACAAGAAGAAAAAGTTGCTAAAATACATACCTCAGAACAGTAGTTCTACAAAATGCTTTGAAAAAAATAAGGGAATTATTCTTTTATGTGATAATTTTTGGAAATGCTGCATAATAAATCTTCCTCTTGAGAAGAGAAATTGCATATTAGCTCACTAAAACTATGAGAAGTCTTATGATAAATAAACTGGTTTTACTTTGTTTGAGCCAGTTGTGTTTCAAATAAGAACAAAATTTCTCAGAATGCTTTAACTTTGCTAATAACACTGCCTCTAGGGCATCACATAGAAATCTGTGTAATAGAGCAAATTGTTTTCTTCCAGAAAATTTGGATGCTTAAGCATTTTACACATACAAAAATAGACTATATCTGCTATTAGCTATTTCTCTCTTATTTCTGAATTTTTGTTATCCACTCTTTTATTTCAGTGTTTGATTTTCTAATAATTCTGGTTCTATATGGCTATAATAAAAGTAATAAAAAGATCTGAGAATCTCATGCCAAATCCATGCAGTGTTCTATTGCTTTTAACTTTTTTCTTTTCTGTCTGAATAATTATGTTTTCTGGAGGATCTTATAGTGTAAACTCGATGAAAATATGAATCATCAATATAGTCTGATTAGATGCAACTGTAACACTATAATTAATTCTGAATAATTTCACATTTTAAAACAGCATAATTAGAAGCACAGGGGCCCCTTCCCTCTTGTCTTTCATAAAGTTGTTTGCTTACTTTGTACTAGCTTCAGTCTTAACAAAGAATGATTTACCAGAATAAAGAAAAAAATCACCCAGAGCGATAAATTCTGTTTCTATAAAATAAAGGTATTTTCAAGAGTCTTTAAAATAAGGAAGCATTTTTTATTCCAACTATAAAAGTAGTACAAGTTACCGTAAATAAGTTTAAACAATAGATAAATATATAAAATGTAATGTCAAAGTCCCAGGTAATCCCCTGCTAATACCTACTCTTACTACTTTGGAATTCCTTGGACTTAAAAAATATGTGTGTGTGTTTGTATAATATATCTGTGTGTATATACAGATATAAATAAATACACTATGGTGATAAAGATTAATTATAAAGCTAATAGATAACCATAAAAAAGAGGTTGGAAACCGGGCCTCTTTTTATACTCTGTGACCCATTTTTCTGAGTGTGGAAGCTCTGAATGGTAGCTGCCATTTTGATATGCTTTCTAGTTTCTTTTGGCAACAAAACGTCAATTTTGTTGGCCTTAAACTCCTCATTTCTTGACAGGTGCCCATCAAAACCACATAACTTTCCCTCAAATTTCCTACAACATTTCTAATTTCTTCAGTCTTCTCAGGACGTTTCTGTTTAGTCTAACTATCTTCTAAACTTCATTACTATGACCCCTCTCATGAAAAAGCACTACAGAAGCCTCATGTTTACTTATTATTGAACATGACTCATGAAGGCATCATTCAAATCTCTGAATGCACTCACTAATATATTCCATAACGAACATATATCCGTAGGTGTTTTTATATTCTGATAACATCTTCGTGTGTTCAGCCATCTATATTTAATGAAAAGCTATCACTTTTCCCCCCTGGCAAATTTCAAACATCTGTGGAGCTATCTAATGCACAGACATGAACTTTCTCTGTGACCTTGGACAATCTTGTTCTATCTCCTGAGGGTATAGATCTATGGCATGGGGAACATTGTGATGCAGATCACTTTTCAAGAACATTATGATAATTAGAAATTGTGAAGAGGTTCGGATTTATCAACCTAAGTTTGACTATTTTAGAAATACCAATCATGCACATTATGTGTAATCATGTACATTAACCCTTCTAAGCCATTAGGTAATTACTCAACATGTACCACGGACTGCCTTATTGACCCAAAGTGGGGGGTTATACCCTTCCTCAGTCCCTGCCTGTCTCCTCTGCTCTTGTGTTCCCCAGATCTCTGCAGACTTGTGTGTGTGAGGCTGCAGACTTGAGACAGGCAAACCTTAGCCATCCTCAGGCATTGTCCCACTAGTGGGTTTTGTTTGTCTCTCTCCCTGTTGGGCTGTCCTGAGAGTTACACTTCTTGAGCTAAAACACAGAATTCCTACATTTTTACCTGAGTCATTATTGCTGAGTCTGACCTTCTCTGCATCCAAAGCCAACTACTGAACACCCTTATTGTTTCTAGAATTGTGCTTTATGAATCAGCCAAGATGAGGGCATCCTCATACCTTTCTTTCCCATCCTCTGCACTGTTCTCATTCTAACAAGGGGATGCCTGCACCTCAGTTTCCGGTCTTGAGACTCTTTCTCTCTCCCATGTCCTCCGCATGCTCCAGTTGATAAACATGGGAATCTACTTTGCCCCTGTGCTAAGGTCCTGCTTGGGTAATCTATGCAGTTCCCTTTTGAGCCTGGGGCTTCTACCCTTCTTGCCAATCATCCTGTTTTAGGGCCAAAGGGTAACCCCTCACGGCTACCACACAGCTGGTCCCTCTCCTCTTGAACTGATGTGTCAAGTGTCCAAACCTCCCTGGAAATTTGGGAGTCAGCTCTTTGACAGTCTCCATTCTTGAGTTCTATCTAATTCTTGGACGGATCCTTTTGATTCTCTGTTGTGTTCTGGTCTCTAAATGAACCTGAGATTTCTGTTCCCTTGAGCTCTTGGTCTGTGGGCATCCAGGCCTGTTTCATACAACCTGCCACCCTGCTAACGGATGGAAGCTGAACAAAAAGTTCTCTGAACAAACAGGTTTAGAAAAAGCTCTGGTAAGAAAGCTTCTCGGGTTTCCTCTTTTGTAGGACTTATCTAAGCCTTTAATATACTAATATGCATCCATAGAGGTGAAAATAATATACAACTTTTCCAAATATATTTGCTGAAGGAGTATTTTTTTCCAAGAGTTTCTTAAAGACCTAGAACAAAATGTGTTCTAGGAAACATATTTTGAAATTGCTTTTTTAGAAGATTAGACTAGGGAATCCCATGGTCTCTTTCAGTTTTATAGATTCTGATTCAATGACTCACAAGAACTATTTTGGGGGAAAGTGATCAAAGTGGAAAAATCTGTTAGTGTTTAGTTTAACTCTGTCCAAGGAATAGAGCAGCACTGTATTTTATTTCCTAGGGAGTTGTTTTCTATGATGGAGCAGGGAGAAAGAATAAAACTAACATTCTTTTATTTATTCAATCATTGTGAGAATATTTATTGAGACTCACAATGTGCCAGGCATTATTCTAGACACTGGACTGTTAATGATGGATAAGATCAGTGTTCTCCCTGCCCTCAGGAATCTTAGAGAAATCAGCCAGAGCAAGCCACCTAGTATCTTTGCTCTGAGTTTGTGCATCGAAAGTCTCATTTTTAAGTTTCCTTTAGAGTTTGAGTTCTTAAAGTTTTGAGTACATCTCTTTTTGTAATAAACTGGATTCAGACTTGTCATTCTTCTATAATTAAAGAAAATTGGTGAAGTTACATAAGCAAATATTCATAAGCACATAGTATGTAACAGGTATACATACACAGAAATACATACAAACTGTATACATAGATATGACCAAGACAATTTTTTATCTGACTGAGGCTAGAAATAAAATGCTACTATTCACACACACACACACACACACATATGAGTTTCTCAGAAAATTGTTCAGAACACCTATATTAAAATAAGCAAGGGTAATTGTGAAAATGCAGATTTCCACTCCAGGTATTCTAATTCAGTAGGGCTCAGGAATATGCATGTTAAACTAATGCCAAATAACATACTTATGCACACTAACATTTAAGAACTTCTGATATTGAGACTTGGGGGTGGGAGAGAGCTGGAGCTTGTCACCATGTGACCCTAGATTGGACAGAGGGACTCACATTGGCTGGAGCAAGGATTGGCGGGGAAAAAGGCAGGCACCCAATCTCCTCGTGGGATAATGTACAGAAGGTACCTGATAGACAGTAAGTGTTCAAAAAGTGTTAATTCTCTTCCTCTGACATGCCTCAAAGAAAACACAATCAACAGCTGAGCATGCCTGGGGGCTTCTTACTATTTCCTCCTCAGTTTAGTACATTTTATTTTGTTTTCATGTGACCTCACTTGGGAGGAGATCCCCAGATTCTCTCCAGAGAGACGGGAAATCCCTCCTAGTCTAATTTATACCTTGACTTTATTATATGTTTTAAAATTAGATTTAGGTACTGATAAAAATTCAAATAGCAGAGTACAGAGGCCTGTGGGATTTTTCTTCTCACGTTTCACAAAAAATTTAACAGCTTACTGGTTTCAGATCAAAACTCTAGAAGCCTCCATCACCACATTTCCTGTTTGTAACTGAACAAAGTACACACAAAAGATTTTAAGAAACAGGAGAAAAAACTGAGGTACAGATAAGACAAGGTTTACTGCCACACTGCTTCTAATATAACAGAGCAACATTACTTAGAAAAAAAGTTTGTGGGAGCATTTTTAATCCATACATTTGCCTATGGCTACATAAGGATTTTTCTGAGAAAAGAAGCATGCCAGGTAAGTGGCATTTTAAATTCTTGTGTTCAATTCCTATATCTAAGAATTTACATAATAATTTCCAAGCCTCTAGCAAAAAGACACTTAAGGTTTGGAAAGTAGTTTACAGAATTATTTTTTAAATGTGGGATAACTTTTACCACAATTAGAACATATTTTGAAATATATTAATAAGCATAAATTGACTACTTTCTCTTAAAAAGTTGGACAGCGTTTTATAATATAAAGCTAGTTGTAGCTATTCAGTAAGTGTTCCTTGATAATCACGTCATTTAAAGTACTTGTTTTTAAAGGAACTTTTGTTGACCATGCATATTCCTCTTTAGTTTAGTTCTAAAGCAGGTTAGGAGTAACAACATTCTGGGATTAACATGTACACACTGCTATATTTAAAATGGATAACCAACAAGGACCTACTGTATAGCACAGGGGACTCTACTCAATATTATGTAACAACCTAATCAGGAAAAGATTTTGAAAAAGAATAGAGACATATATACCTGAATCACCTTGTTGTACACCTGAAACTAACACAACATTGTTAATCAACTATACTCCAATATAAAATATAAAGTTAAAAAAATAAAGCTGGTTAGGAGTAACAACATTCTAATTCCTTGGATTTTAGGCACTATATTATCTTCTCAGAAATCAATTCAATCATCAACTTTCAGAGAGATGACAATTTGCAAAGACCAGTGAAAATCCCATCACCTGTGGAATGGACTATGAGAGTTGAATCCACATTGATTAGCCGAATGTCTGCTCCACATTGACTATCATCTATCATTCCTCCTTTATTCTTTTATGTACTTTTAACTTCCTTAATAAGCATCTTCTTGTAATAAGAGAAGACATGCTTATTATATAAAGTGGGAGAACTGTGAAATACCTATGAAAAAAAATTTACATAGTTTTCATCACCTTAGAAAAATAAGATATTATGTTGTATTTCCTTCCAACTTTTGCTTCTATATATCTTCATGGTTTGCTTTTCATAACTGAAATAATAATGTAAATAAAATCATATGTTCAGCTTTTTTCACTAACATAACCATCTCCATCTTTATGATAACTTCTGCTTGTTTTACATGAATGCACAAAGTGACATCTTTTGTGTTATAGTTTACTTAGTTGTTTATTGTTAGACATTAATGTTGTATACAGTCTTTTTATATTTTAAATGACAGAAAGATGAACAGCTCTATAGCGTTTTCTATATTAAGGGCTATTTTCTTAGGAAAGATTTCTAGACATGGATTACTGAATACGAAGTTATGAACATTTTTAAGTCTCATTATTGCCAAATTGCTTTTCCAAGGCTGATGCCAATTCACTCTCATCCTAGAGTGTTTCTCCTTAACAAGCTGGTCTCATTTTAAAAAATCTTTACTAATTTGATAAGCACAACATGCTAACCCATTGTTTAATATGTTTTACTTTGATTATAATGAGGATGAAAAGTTTTGCATGGGTTTTTAAACTGTTTATAATTCTGTCATTTGTGAATTGTCTAATTACATTTTTGCTTATAATTGTGCTAATAGTATTTTTAATATCAATATGTATAAGCCATTTATAAAGATAATAGATATTTTAATTCCTGTGAATTTGTTTCCCAGTGTTTTGTTCCATGGATTTTAAAACTGATTGATTGGATTAATCACACAGGGAACATAAACTGATGTATGGTTTTCACAATTCTCTTTATCTTTTCCAGGTACATATATTAGCAAAGAAATAAAACAATTGTTCCAGTTTTGCTAGTGCCCTGCAAGAAATGGACTTAGCAATACTATGAACAATTGCTATGAGCTGACAGTCATGGGGAACTTGGCAAGGGTGGGAAGGCTGAAGGCAGTGAATATGATGTTCAACTATTTCTCATTAATTAATTTTAAATTTGGAAGGGATGATAAAATTTCCTTCACAGTATTTCACAGTTTATGTTTAGATCCCTTCAGGTGTTATACAGGAGCTCCTCCATTGTCAGTTAAGACCTACAGTTCCACAGAAGAGATAAAATGTATACAGTATTTGCCATTAAAGCCCCATAGATCTTAAAAGCCAAGAAACAAAACCAAAAACCAAAAATCCTTAATGTGAAAGGAGAGACTCAGATTATAGTATTTTTTACACTAGATAGGTGAAGTAAAAAAGAAAATAAGTGTGAACACAATGGAAAAGTGAGATTATTCCTAGTTGAGTAAAACAATGTATGAAAAGAAAAACCCAAGTCTTTCCTTTTCTCCTACCTATATGCCTTGTAGTCACTGCATCAATAAATGTGCCAGCATCATACTTTCTACTGTGTTTCTGCATTCACATAAAATCAATATTAGCTAAATCAAAGGCAAAAACAACTCCTTTGGGCTACCATTAATTTAGTTTAAACAATGATTCACAATTTAGTTACATATCACTGTTTTTCATAAAAAAGGATTTTCATTGTCTTTTCTTACTTTTCTCTTCCCGTGAGCCTCAATCACCTTTTGAGAACAATGAAAGCCTGTCTTTTAGAGACTAGATAGGACTGATTTATGAATCATCTTTTAAATTCAGATGTTCTTTAAATTAAAAATAGGTCAAAGACAGTGTTTCATCATTTAATTTAGGTAACATTTGACAGGCGATTTCAAGAAAACTTGATCCAGGAATGATTGCCACTTAAAGATCACAGCTGTAAGAAATATCCATAAATTGCTAGTTAATAATACATAAATAAATATTGGACTCTTTTCCAGGCATTTTTTTTCATTTAATTATTCATCATTCCTGAATTAAAAAGAAGAGAGAAAAAATTAACAGGCCTTCTTAAAACATTAAAGAAACATAGTAGTTACAGTACTTTGTTGGATGAAAGTTGCCACACACCCACGCCATCTTCAGAGGCTCTAACCAAGGTGCTTCTCCAATAGGAAACAATAAGTACATATACAAAATGGAGCAGCTACATACAGATAAAGAGAGGTCTACAGCAGGGATTTTGGCAGCACTTCAATCCCAGTAGGATTTCCCAAAGTTTACCAATTCCAAGTTTAATTATGAAAGAGACAGAGTCTAGTACTGGAGGAATCATAACATACTGTCTTAAAATCGACCCTCCATCTCACTCCTGTATGTCCACTTTCCTCCATTAAATTCAGCAAGTATTGGTTAAGAGGAATCGTGATGTACTAGAAAGAGGGGACCTTCATGTCACACAGGTGGGGATCTGAACTTCAGTTTTACAGCTGGCTTAGTGTGAGGGTCAGTGTTTTGCAAAAAGTCAACAGCTAGTAAGTGACTTCACTCCTCTTTCCCGATACTGTTTGAAAACAGATGTTCCAAAGCTTCATATTGTCATTGTCCCTCTCCCCATCATGGCCCCTCCCTGATATATATCATTCACTTCTCAAATAACCTTCTATTCATAATAGACACTCATTTAAATTGGGCAGTTTTCAAATTTTGCATTAAAAACAGTATCTTATTTACTTGAAAGCCTGGGACTAGATTTGAGAATCTCTTCCAGTGATTAGTCCACGACTCTAATGCCTTTTAATGATGGGATGATGGGGATGGATAGTGGTGGCAGAGGCTGTGTGGTCAGTGACAACATGCCACATCAAAGAGTCAACAAGAATGTGCCTAGTTTGACACCAAACGATCACCACAGTAGGAAACATTCATTTTATGAGTAGAATCCATGGGGATTGTAATATCAGAACATTCATGTTGAACTTTCTAGGGTGCCTAAAATAAATATACACATTCATGGAATGCAAAGAAGAGATGGTCACTGCTCCGAGAGAGTTTACAAGCCAAGAAAGAGAAACCATCAAGGGAAGCCATATCCTATATACTATAAACTCACACACTTGTCTCAGTTACAGATCCTCTGAAGGAGAAACAATTAAGGCATTATATGTATTGCTTTTCCATTGTTAACTGTTTAAGTAAAGGCTCCTGTATGAATCAAACCTGCCAGCAGAAAGACATTACATTTGCTTAGCTGGGTTTCCTTCCAGAGTACATGTAATTGTGAATTCCAAAGACAGCGCCTGCCAAGAACTTTTGGTTTTAAATGAGTTAGAGGTCTTATAATTAAACCTACTACTATTAGCCCCTGGTAGTTGAAAGCTGTTTAGAAACTTAAATCATGGTTTTCCTAGCTGTCATTGCCTCACTAACAACTTCCCGATGCTTTTGGCTTTTTAACAGTATAAATAGTTAAATGAAAATTGTGTAGGAGTTCTTTTTAAACTGATAAAAGCTATGTAAATGAAAGTAATTGCAATTAATGAATAATGATACTAAAGATTGCATTTGTCGGGCAAGAATTTTTAGGTACTTTGCATACGTACTATTATAAGAGGGACTGTCTATATTGAATAGATACCCACATGGGGCTAGAGTACTTTCCATACAACATGTGGAAAGAAACTGGGTAAGGGGTGGTACAAAGTATGTGTGTGAGTGTGTGTATGTGAACATTTACACAAATCTACCATTCAAGTTGAAAGTCTCCATCATTTAGCTATTCAATATCTTCTTATCTCTGTTTTGTTTCATTTATCAAAATGGGGGCATTTATTGTTGTCAATCAACAAATTATGAAAGATACCAAGAATGTGATGAAATACAAAGCTTCTAAATGAAAATCTTCCTATTTGTAACTCAGATCACATTACAAAAGAAAAATATCTTGGAAAGCAGAAGGGTTAGAAAGGAATCATAGACTCCTAAAAAGAGAGGAAAACTGGAGACTATGCTAAACCAACCCCCCACATTAGAATTTAGCCTGTGTTTTAAAAGGCCTCCAATTGATTATGTAAAACAAATTTACTGTTACAGCAAAGACAAAACCCAGCCCTAAAGGAATGTGCAGTGTGGTCCATGTTCTTACCTTGGAGTTGCTGACATATTTCATGAAAATTATTAGGACTTTCCTAAAGCCTTTAGTATAAGTGTAGTCTTGTGATATTGGTTTGGTTATTTCTTTGTAGCTGAGAGAAAAATTATCTTCTTGTAGCAATTAATGGACTAATACAACTTTTTCAGTGCATCCTTTAATTAAAAAGGAGAAAGGAAAATTTCTAATTGAAATATAATTTTTGTGAATGATAGGATAATTTCTAGCTAGAATTAGTGTAATTTTAAAAATGAAATTAGGGCTTTCTGCTTACTGCCTTGAAGTACACCTTTTTATTTTTTGATGTTTATTTATTTATTTGGCCGTGTCAGGTCTTAGTTGTGGCATGCGGGATCATCACTGCGGCACGAGAGATCTTTCATTGTAGCATGCGGGCTTCTCTCTAGTTGTGGTGCAAGGGCTCTAGAGTGCACAGGCTTAGTTGTCCCATGGCATGTGGGATCTTAGTTCCTTGACCAGGGATTGAACCGGAGTCTCCTGCATTGGAAGGTGGATTCTTAACCACTGGACCACCAGGGAAGCCCTGAAGTACACCTTTTTATACTGTGCTATATTTTATTTACCCAAACCATGGTATATACTAAATACTAGATGCTGTGAGAAATGGAAAAAAACTAAGTACGAAGGAGATTGATTTTATTAGTTCTCCCCAAAGTAATAAATTCTAGAGATTTGTTATAATTTTCTGTGTATTTATTTGCTCTCTTACCCTTCCCCCAGAAAGAGTGGTATTAGAAGTACACAGAACAGTATAAAGGACAACCAAATAAATCAACACAAAGAGAAAATAAGGAGCAAGGTGTATGATTAGTTCACAAATATGAGTAGCATATAATTCCTAGAGATTTAGTTAAGATAGAGTGTGTGTCAGATGATACACAAGGCCAGACAGATTACCAGTGACAATATTCACATGGATTATAAGAGTAAAAATGTATCTGTTCTTGAGGAGATCCTCAGCTTCTTATACCTGATACCAAGTGATGTATTAAGCAATATCTTCTAGTCCATAGCATCTCTATAATGAATAAATTCAACAGCAAGTTTCGTACTGTTGGTTCTTTTTCTTAAAATGAGTTTTATTTTGCTCTGATAACAAAGACAGAAAATGTAGAAATGGAAGAGAACAAAAAGAGCAACAGAGAGTTAATTTTTATTTTCTGACTACAACCTGAAGTTTAGTTCTCTGTTGCTATTTTAGGCAGGTCATCAGCTGAGATGGAAGCAAGTTTGATACTCTCTTAAGAAATCTTGGGAACATAACTGGCACATGTGTCAGTATAGAAATCATCGAAGCCACCATTTAGAGATTGATCCAGGGAAAACCTACAGGGAGGGTCAAAAATCTCCTTCCAAAATCAGTTTCGCACCCTTTAAGCATGTGTATAAATGAATGAACAAATTGCTAAAATATGTCATGGGGATTTGATGCAATAATTCTAGACTGGACTATTCCTAAAGCAAGGTTACAAGTCACCCAATTTGGCTAAAGGTAAGTTATCAAAACATCCATCAAATTCTTAATTTTAAGCAGTGCAGCTTTTTGGTCAATGTGTTGTGTTCTTAGATAAGTTATACTATACTACTTTATATTATGGTATATAATTTCTAGGCTGAAAATAAAAAGAAATAATAAAGAACACCTGCCAAAAACAATAATTTGAGTTTTAAGTGCAGTAGTTAATCTTCAGTCATTCTCTCTCTGACAATGGCTAGACAAAACAATTTCATGAGGTTACTCTTGGTTTATGCAGGTAGAACCACATTGTCAGCATATATGAAAACATCCATTTTTCTGTTCTCATAGTAGGAGAGTGTGCATTTAATACGTAAAGACAAACATATTAGGTCTTTAAGGTAAAGGTTGAAGAAAAGAGAATGGAAGCATATCCCCATTTCATGCTTCTCAAAATTATTATGTGATCTGTGAAGAGGCTGTTTCTACTCACCCTGACTCTTACGTTTTATGCAAGCATCCGAGTTTTATGCAAGCATATATGTCCTAGAGTTGCAATAGAGTTCACAGCTTAGCTCAGCTAGTGGTATTTTCTAAATCTCTTTTTCTGGAGATTTTAATGACACTAATCAAACTTCTCAAAGACTGATTTTCTAAACAAGAAAATAAAATTTTACCTTTATAGTTGTTACCACCCCTATAAATCTAATCAGATAGCTATCTGTTAGCTCCAACTACCTTGTATCAAGTTTCCTAGGAAACAAATAATAATCATCAGATGTTTTTGGCAACATAGATTCGGTGCAGAGAGAATTAGGTTGTGGTTGATGAGTAGTTTCACCAAAGCTACAGCGAGCACTCTTCTCACAGTGATCTGTTTCCCAGCCACTGGGAGATAGATAGGTCCTTTCTCAATAGTGCTAGAGACAAATGTAGCAGAATCTTCACTTGGTCTTTTCCTGGGTTGTGGATGTGTCTAGATGTCATACTTGATCAGAACCTTTCTGTTGGCCCTGGTTATTACATTTATCCTTCTTCAGCCACTCTTCATTTACTTAGTTGGCACGTGTTTAGTGAGCACCTACTTTGTGCTGAATAGGTTGCCACAATAATAGTGGGAGTCTTACTAGTAGTAAGATAATAATAATAACAATAGCTACCATTTATTGAGCATCTATTAGTGAGAAATGCTATTCTACAAATTTCATTATATGTCTTAATGAATACCCATAACAATAGGTACAATGAGGAAATTAAAGAATGAAGACAAAGATCAATAAATCATTCTTTCTGTCCTTTGGGTAGCTCACAGTCTAGTGAGTGAGTGCTTCAGAAAGAAGGTACTTTCGAATAGTTTGTCAGATGGCCAAGGGGGAAAGTATTTCAGGAAAAGGGGCAAATATACAGACATAAAGGCATGAAATGCTAAGTATGGTATCTACTGAAAATTGCAAGTGCTTCAGAATGATTGGAGCATGGTACATTATTGGGTGGATATAGTAGGTAAGTCCTAAAAGACAGGCAGGAAACTTAAAGTAACATTTTGTGGAAATTACTCATGGTAACGAAAGAAAAGTGTTACATCCTCTATGTTTAGGGCAGAGATAGGAGCAGGTACCTTCTCCTGAAGGACCTATGTCACAGGCTCCAAAGAAAAAACAAAGGGACAACTTTCTCCAGAAACCATGGAGGAGAAGAGTGTATGGGGATCGTGTGTGTAAAGACCGTAGCTGGGTTAAGAGTGGTGTTTGATGGAGCAAGGATTAATGGAAAGAGCCATAAACATAAAGTCAGGGCCAATTGAACTAATAGGAACAGAGGCCAAATTGACCTGAGCAGGGTCTGCTTAGTATTGTGTTTTAAAATATTGGCCTTCAAGACACCAAAATTCTTTGAGATGTGCATGTCCTTTGATCCAGCAATTCACCTTCAGGGATTTTTACCTTAAAAAAAATTCAGGTTGAGTGTATAGTTTTAGCTAAAGCTAGTCATCACAAGATTTCTTATATAACTAAAAATTAGAAGCAACTTAAATGTCTAAGGATAAGGGATTGATTAAACAAATTATGGGGGCTTCCCTGGTGGCGCAGTGGTTGAGAGTCCGTCTGCCGATGCAGGGGACACGGGTTCGTGCCCCAGTCTGGGAAGATCCCACATGCCACGGAGCGGCTGGGCCCGTGAGCCATGGCCGCTGAGCCTGCACGTCTGGAGCCTGTGCTCCGCAACGGGAGAGGCCACAACAGTGAGAGGCCAGTGTACCGCAAAAATAAATAAATAAATTATGGAAAATCCATACAGTGGAATAGACAGCAGCTAAAAGAAATGGAAGAATATTTTGCTTATAGGAAAAGACCCATGCTATAAAATTATCAGGGGAAATGTAAATAACAGTATAGTCAGTATAACTAAATTCTATGCCTCCGACCATAACAACTTCTACACAGAAAATAATAATAAGTTTGGAATTGTATTAACCAAGGTGTTCACAGTGATTGTCTCTTGACAGTAGGATTAGAGATGATTCTTATCTTTTTGTTTTGCTTATCTGAGTTTACTAATTGTTTTTAACTTTGAACGTACATGATGTGTATAATAAGTCTGGCCTCTTTATAGCAATTAAAGTTCATTTATTTCAGTGTCACCAAACTCTGACTGTAGAGGGTGAGTGATGAGAGTTTACATTTGGCTGAGTGAATAACCTAAAATGATAGTTGTAACATATCACAATAGAAAATATAGTGTGTGCACTCAAACTGCTTTAAAATGTGAATGAACTTAGAACTGTATCTAGACTGTGGGTCCTTAAGGGACATACACAAGGAAAAGAAAAGAAGAAAACTCTTTAATAATAGAATCATTAATTTAATCATTACTTTAATAACAGAAATCAGAAATTAATAACCCTATACTGTGACAGCAAAGAGGGAAACTGAGACCCATCTGGCAAGTGAGACAGCTTGCTGGCCCGATTGTTCACCATGATAGTTAAATCAACCACCTGAAAGGGGTTATTATCAACAGGAGGTGGGGAACAATCGAGCTCTGAAAGTTTGCCTTAAAAATTTGCTTTAACCCAGCAATTTTACTCCCAGGAACCTGTCTCCAGATAAGTTCACATACATGGAAAATGTCTATCCAATGGAGTTTCTTGCGTTATTGTTTGTAAGAAAAATGTTTTAAAAATCAGAATGTCCATCTTAGAGAATTGGGTATATAAATTATATTGCAGTAACACTATGAAATTCTATGCAACCACTAAAAATAACATACTAACATGGTAAAAATCCCCCAAACACAGTGGTAAGTTTTTTAAAAAAGGCTAGTAAAGGGCTTCCCTGGTGGCGCAGTGGTTGAGAGTCCGCCTGCCGATGCAGGGGACACGGGTTCGTTCCCCGGTCTGAGAAGATCCCACATGCCGCGGAGCGGCTAGGCCCGTGAGCCATGGCCGCTGAGCCTGCGCGTCCGGAGCCTGTGCTCCACAAGGGGAGAGGCCACAACAGTGAGAGGCCCGCGTACCGCAAAAAAAAAAAAAAAAAAAAATGGCTAGTAAGTGTAATATTAGTGTCCCATTTATGTTTTCATAGAGGACCTTAAATGTTACTCTATATTTGGAATTTTTAAAATTTATACTCAGCAGGCACTTGTTTTTTAAATAAACAATTAGACATAAAAATGAAATCTAAAAATATATGCAGTATCATATAACTAGAATTTTTAATATATTTAAAATAGTTTATTATATTATAGAATTCTATAAGTATTTATGGGATTATGTTCATGATGAATAAATTAAGCGCCTCCAAATGTTAGTGTTTTAACCAAATTAATTGGTAGCTCTACTGCAGAAGATAAAAGACTGCTCAAGTCTTCTCAGTTTTCTTATACTTTATGAAATATAAAAATCCCCGGGCTTCCCTGGTGGCGCAGTGGTTGGGAGTCCGCCTGCCGATGCAGGGGATGCAGGTTCGTGCCCTGGTCCGGGAGGATCCCACATGCCACGGAGCAGCTGGGCCCGTGAGCCATGGCCGCTGAGCCTGCGCGTCTGGAGCCTGTGCTCCGCAACGGCAGGGGCCACAATGGTGAGAGGCCCGCGTACCGCCAAAAAAAAAAAAAAAAAAAATCCCCTTAAAGAAAATAAAACCACTCATTTCACTAATCAAGGGCAACTGACAGGCAATATCCCACAAAACCCCCTTTACAGCTCAGGAATGAAAAAAGAGGCCTTCGCAGAGGGGAAGAGCAGAATCAACCCTCCATTATCTGCTCATGGAGCTCTAAATAGTAGGAGAAAACTCCTTATGGCCAGTCTTGACAAAACTGGGTTACTATTATTCCAGTATTATTGTTTTATCCCAACACACAGTGTCCTACAGTACTGGGATTAGTAGAACGTGATAAGTGATTCTCCATAATAATGAAAGCATGTATTCAATATGACTACAGACAAAGGATTAAAGAAAGGGGAAAAGTATAGCCTATTATGACTCTGCATAATTTGGAAGTTCTTAATTTTGAACCAAAGTTTTTATAACCTGTCACTATTTGTCAAATCTTAGTAGCTAGACTAAAAATGTCTTCCATTTCATCTTTACTAAGAATGTGGGACACTTGCTTCCTTTTACCCAGGCGGGAATTTGAATACCCATTTTGAAATCTGTAAAAAGCCTTTGGCTGTCAATGCTAACTGACTTCTTGACAGAGATTTGTCCTTTGTTGTGAATAAACACAGTAGTTTTAATTGTGGGAATACCTAGTTCAAAACAAATGAGTAAGCAGCTACTATATTAAGCATGTGTTTGCTTCTATTCACAGAAAACTCTGAATGCCAGTTTTATGTCTGGGCAATTCTAGCCTTCTTGGGTTTAGCTCTGACTATATCGCTTATCTTCAACATTTCCCACTATGTGGAAAAGCAGCGACAAGGTAAGACATTTTCAGAAATAGCCATATGAAACCTTTTTGAGTGGAGATTGAGTCACTGGAAAACCTACAGAATAAGATGATTTTATGAAATGTTATTCAATAAGATATTTTTATCTGTAGAAAATCTATTTGGTACATTTTTTTTCACGCTGAAGGTTCTCTTAATTTAAACATGTAATCATGTTAGAAATGTAAACAGACTCCCAATTTTAGCTTTATCTCTACTAGAGGGTAGAGCATAGGAAGGGATTATCCTGGGAAAATGTATTTTTCCATCTTCCTCCTCCAGTTGAACAACTCACGAAATTGTAGCCTATTCTGGAGCATCTGTAAAGGTTCCTTCTGGTGTGTGATGAGAAGAGTGAAGACTAGGTCTTTAAGGTTCCACTCAAGTCTATTCAAACTTCTCAGCATCAGTCAGGGCCTCTAGAGTGCAGCAGGCTTGGTTGGGATCAGAAGGGAACTGGAAAAGCAATAGACTTAACCACGGGCTTTTTGTCAAACACTCCCAGGGTCTAGGATCTGCCACCGACAGCTTTTCTTTCCATTAAGCTGGGCAGAAGTTTTAACCACGTGGCTTTCACCCTCTTGTGCCATGATTGAATTAGTGTGGTGCCCATCAAGTGGCACAATATTTGCACACTGTAGGCACTCAACATAGGCATGTATGCTGAATACAATGATGGGTGAATGGAGGAATGAAAGTTCAGCTATTTCTTGGAGTGCTCTTAATATTCTAGAACCAAAAAACTCTTGGGGGCAGGACATTTAAGTGGTAAACAAATAGAAAAGAAAAGGTAAATACATTTTTTTTAAACAGATGAAAATAAATAAAGCAAAGTTAACAAAACTAAGTTAGGTACATGTGTCCAAGAAAAAGTACATGAAGCTAAATTAGAACAATGGTCAGATTCCAAAGAGAGTCCTTGATCCACTTAAGAGTGTCTTAAGTGTTGATAACGCTAATGTAAGGTATGAAGGCATTACTGTCATACAGATTTGAAAAAAAAGATGAGAGGCACTAGCAAATGAAGTGACATGGCTGAGGTCTCACATCTATTCAATACCAAAATTACGAATAAATGCTCAGTTTTTCTAATCATCTGTTTAAAACAGTTTCCACCAGCACATGCTACTTTTACACTGTTGACCAAATGTCCTCAGCCAGAAACCTAACACTGTTTTAGGCTATTATATCATCCCTATACCAAAGATGAAATTCCAGGTAAGCAACACATTTTCATTAGCAATGATTTCAGTAGTTATTTTTTATTTTCAAATATTTTTCAGACTAACAACCTTTATATGTCAGTGCAAGATGACCCATCAGACATCTAAAAAGTTTCCTTCCTTTATAGAAAGAAGAGAGCTAAGAGTAGCACTTTTCTTTGTATAATAGCTTAAGATGACTACATTTCCATTTTATTAAAATATTTTATGAATGCAGATAATATTGTCACCTGAATTAGTAAAAGGTGAATTGAGAGCTGTAAGAGATGAAATAATTTAAGGTGGGAACCAGGACAAGAATAATTATCTGAGCGAGTACTTCACTCTTCCTTGATTCCGGCCAAAATCCTCTGGAGATTTGTATGGGGCCAGGGAACAAGTGGTTTTATGTGTTTAAGGTAAACCCAACTGTTTAACTTAAATTTTATTTAGTAAATTTGACCTATTTACTTTCAACCTAAATAGTCCTTTTTTTCAGCCCTATGATTGCATTGAATTGTGGTGAATATGTATGTTTAGAATCACTTTTTATCAATGTGATCAAGATCAGGGCTGGTCTAATTTTACTGACCTATTACTTCTGCCCAGAACTATTTGGCTGTACCAGTCTATTACAACACAAGGTGAATAGGTTTTCCAATTCTCATTTTTGGTTGTTTGTGTATTGGGATTTATTTACCCATATTCATACCATTTTGCTACCATACAAACTTTTGGGGGGAGTTATTTGCTTGCGATGATTAGTTGACCACTGTTAAAAGACAGCTGCCTAACTAAAAAAAAGCAGGCTTTTCTTTTTTCTACAAAGACAGATTTTTTTTTTCTTCTTTCTAATTGTACAAACCCAGGCATGCTATACGTGACTCTATTGCCTGAAATCAACAGAGTGGGAAAGAACGCTTAAAAAAACAGGAAATTGTGAATTACATTTATTGATGTACTTTTCAAAATCAATTTCAGTTCCCTCAATTGTTTTTCAAATCATGGCCTTTGAAGTCAAGCTGACCTGTATTAGAACTCTGTTTTCAATATCTACCTGGGAGAACTTGTCTGAGGAACATAACGTCTCTGACTTTCAGATTCCTTATCTACAAAATGTGGAAAATACTATCTAGACCATAGAGTTCTTGTGAGAAGTATGTAGATACCTCAGCACAGTGCTGAGGATTTAGTAGGCGGGTCCTGGACAGGGTACAGCCCACGTCACTGTTCCTGGTGGCCCTGGTGCTTCCTTCTTTTGCTCCTTCCACAAATGTTAGAGGTTTACTATGGCTTCATTGAATTTTAATGTCTGTTATTTCAGCGAACATTAGTTTCTCTGGCTTTTTCACCCCTCCCACCGTCCTTAAACTCTCTAAGCCCTCTCCAGCTCTCATCCCATTTCCTGCCCCCCGTCTCTTTATTGTTTAACATGTCTGTACAATAACCTGAGTTTCAGTGATAACGGTTGTGTTCAAGTCACATACAGGCTCATTTTAGAGAGTTTTCTGTAGGCTTCCATGGAGTTGGTTCTAAATATTAGTCTGTCTCAAATTAATTTATCTGAGCAGTAAAGAGCTAAAGACTCTCGCACACATCCCTCTTCTGTACCCTCACCAACTCCTTCATGGTGATCTTATGCCCTACAGATGCATACGAGCCCAGTGGATTGCCCTGCTGCAGAGCCCCGCCTCTCTCTTTCTAAGGATGGTGAAAAAGACAGAGACGCCAGTGGGAGGGGGAGAAAAAGACACCTAGAGAGAGGGGAGTGGAGACATGCCAGAGTGCTCCAGTCTCCACCACAGCCCCCTGATACGCAGGCCCCTCACTGCTGCACTGCACCATCACTCCCACCAGCCAAAGACACTACACCCTTACCCAGGTCTGAGCCAGGTCCCACACACTCTCTCTGACTACTCCAGGCAGGATGCAGTGTCCAGCAGGGGAGTCACAAGTTTCAGCACTGGGTCAAGTATAGGGATGGAGTGCTATCTCATACCCTCATGTGCACCTTCCCATCCTTTTAGGACAGCCTCTTTCCCCCACACCCCACCCCACCCCCAATCCCCTAGACCTGCAATCTGCTAGGAATTATGGTACCACCACTTCCACCACCGGGACTTGGGTTGGGTCATGGGTAGGCTCACCCCCGAGCTCATGGATCCAGAAAAAAACAAAAAAAGACAGACTTCACTCAATCTTTACTCCATAGGCAGAGCACATTACCCTGGGTCTTGCACTTTATAGATGTGCAAATTTAAGATTAGCCTTGGAACAGTGTTTGTTGTTGCCAAATAAGGCCCTTTGTTCTTATCCCATCTCCCCTTTTTCTCTCTGCAGTCCATTCTCAACCACTCAAGTATTACTAATGACCCATCCTTTCTACCTCATATGAACAAACAGCACTGTCTTTCTTTCTCACCCAGAGATTCCAAGTGGATTTGGGATTAGCTCTGCAAACTGTTTGACTCCTTTTCAGTCCTCCTGAAGACTCCTCACTGCTTTGTTTCTCCTGGACAGACTAGAAGAGATTGCATCATATTAGCCAGTTTTTCTGCCCCTTGGTCTGTGTACACAATGCCCCTGCATCTGGCCTTATGTAGCTTTTTATTTCTACATCTTTGTGCTATTCTTTGTGGCTAAGAAACTTGCAAGATATGACTCCACCTTGGCAAACAGTCAGTGAGTAAGTTTTGCAGGTGTATTAAATAGCTTATAAAAGAAAATCTCTATCCCAGCAACAATGCACTATCTACACATTCAATCAGATAGACAAGATAAGCCTCTCCTTGATGTTTTCTGTAGCACGGCTAGGTAGAAGCTTTGAAATGGAGTCCTCCTTCCCCCAAAATAAATCTTTCATTTTTATGTGATTCTTTGTCCAAATCTGTTCTTTAGTAGGATTATATTTATTTCTTTTTCTGATAGGAATGCATTCACTTTTTCTTCCTTTAAGCCCCAAAACTATTTTTTATCTAATCTTTCTTCTCTGTTTTGAGAAGGATAAAGAACTGCATGGTTTGCTCATACATCAAAGTCCTATCAGGGTATCTCCTATTTGCTAGAAAATTATGGCACATATTTCACATTAAAAATGTATCATAAAATTTGTATTATGGGGTTTAAACCATGTGTTCTTGTTTCTTGTTGTTATGTATCGCACATGGAAGAGTGAACACTATAAAGGGGAAAACATAAAAGAAAATGTTAGCTCACACCCTTTCAACCATGAACCTGACCACAGTGTTTATATCTGAATCACAGAGAGGATTATGAAAACTCACCCAGCTTTTCTCACAGAGTCTTGCAAACATAACTGCTTTATAATAAAATAAAAAATGTGTTTGATTTTATTAAATATAACTGAAATGTTTAAGTAGGTTTTAAATCATGCCATTACTTTTAAATAAACCTATAAGGCCTGATGACAGAGCAAGCTCTTTTCGGGAGCCTGAGCTTGCTGACCTTTCTCCTTTGCCGTAACCTCTAAACCTTTGACTGCTATACCTCTATTGAAAGAGATCATATTCTATCACAGTTCTTATGGTAAGTATTGTAAAACTAAAACCACGCAAGTACTGATTGTCCCACTCCAGATTATACATTTAAATTTTAAGAGTAGTGTGATGTGGTGACCTCGAACTTTTAAGGTTCCCTTTCAGGGTGCTTCTTCAGTACAGTTGGTTTTGATGTATAATATCCTTTACCCATTACTTATTTTCTCCTTCTTCACATTGTTTTAGTTCCCTCTCCTTCCACCTAAGCATCGCATTATTATATTGTAGCCTTTATATAGTTGTTTCCTTTTTCACACAAAGCTTTTTGGTCTAAATCTTTTATGTATTTATATATTTATTTGCTTTTCTCTGCTGCTAATACATCGAACTACATTTTCCTTTTCCTTCTGTAGAACTATCCTTTTACATATTACAGCAGTGTATTTTCCAGGCACCATCATTCATACTCTAAGCACCTCCAACTGGAAAATCCACATTATCTTTAAGGACTATTGGTCTGTTTGGAGAAACATTTTTACTCCATACCTAGTTTTTTTAAATTCTATTTAAGTACTGTCACTATTTTTTGTTTGTTTTTATCTTTTCTTTGAATTTACTACTCAATTGGTGAAAATCTTCTTGCGAAAGGTGAGATTTGATTATTTCATTTCAAATCAAGCTTTACTTATAATTCTTTTATCTTTCAAATAGCATTTAAATTATATGAACTACTTTTCAGCTAATCCATTTAATGAAGAAACTTTGCAATTCAAATCAGCACAATTAAACATGGCTTGCTGCAGGATATGGATTTAGAATATATAATATTGATAACCAACTCGGTCATTTTCTAAAGTGTTTTTTTTTTTTTTTTTTTTTTTTTTTTTGCGTTACGCGGGCCTCTCACTGTTGTGGCCTCTCCCGTTGCGGAGCACAGACCCCGGACGCGCAGGCTCAGCGGCCATGGCTCACGGGCCCAGCCGCTCCGCGGCACGCGGGATCCTCCCAAACCGGGGCACGAACCCGTGTCCCCTGCATCGGCAGGCGAACTCTCAACCACTGCGCCACCAGGGAAGCCCTCTAAAGTGTTTTTACATAAATTATTTCATTTATCTTCCACATCTACTCCATGATATAGGCATTATTAACACTACTTTATTGATAAACTAAGAATCAGAGTTTTGCAATGATTTTCATGTTCATTTGCAATGAAATGCATTGAAGAGCTGGTACCTAAATCCAGTGTCTTCTGATTCCTAACCCTGAATTTGTTCCATGATACCTCAGGCTACAGGTGGACTAAATTTTTGTGTATGCACTTTAATTCCAGACAAATTTGAATAATAATTAATGACCTAAGTATAAACATGTACCTCATATAAAAAGAAATCAATACATACTTTATAATTTCCAGTTAACAATTTTCTAATCTATATTAACTAATTTTTATTCCTATGCTTATTGATATTTTTTATATTTCTCAAGCTTTCTGATTTTGCTGGGTTTCCATTAACTTGTGGCTACTGTGCAACAGTAGACTTCTCTAGGCTTCTCCCAACATGCATGTTGCATTCATATTCACAAAACTAGTCTGAAGGTAGTTGAAAACAGCTGCATCTTTTAGATGCAGTCCATGGTAAGACATTTACTGTGGGCTAGAAGAAACATATTTCTGACAGATCCCAAATGGGATTCATCACTTTCGGTCCCATAGCTGCTTGATGTTTGTGCTTTGCAAAAACTTCCCGCATTTGGTCCTTTACAGAATTCTTCCAAAAACATTGACACATGACATATCCATTTCACCCTCCAATGTGGTGATTTTAATAATTTGTTTGAAACATTATTTAATAATGTTTCTCTAAGAGTTAATGACCTCTCTGGAGAAAAACAACTTTGTTGCACATAAATCTAACTAAAAATAGTCTTTGTGGTTGTTTGGTGACTTGCTCAATTATTGGGAAACATTTTTGTTAGTTTCTTACCAACACACAGTGTTTTGCAAATGTTAAAACATAAAGATCACCATTTGATTGCTATTGTCTCTGAGTCACTGTCAGAGACTTAGATAATACTGGGCTTTACTTTCATATGATAGCTTTTGCAAGATTTTGGTTTTTATTTAATGCCAGGCTTAATGATATGCAATCAAAATATAATAAATATCATATTATATACAACTATTCAGTTCAAAGAAAATTTATTGATAAACCATTAATACACACTGCTTCATAATTTTGATCTTAATTATTAAAACTGAACTCTGAATTTCTCTTAATTTTCTCTAACTATTGCCTCTCTAAAAATTTCTTGGAACTATTTTTTTCCAATTTTGAATACACATATTTAATTTGAAGTACAAATACTTCCTCTCATTTGCCTTTGAACCACCACCTCCAAGGTTCAACAGTGGATACTTTGAGATTTGACCCCTATTTTTTCATGATTTTACAATCTTATATCAAATCTCTGGTCAGTCTGGTTTTTACAGACCAGCATACTGTTTCCCTTAAAAGCCATTCTACTGTTTTGATTACTTTTAGAGACTGTGTTGCCAACCTTTTCTGAATTTCTTCTCTCTAGAACCCTTATCTCTCCTTACCTCTCTATTTTTACCATGTGGGTGAAATGTAATCATGACCAGAGGAACTTCCTGAGCATCATTTTTATGATGTTGTTGTCACATACCAAGAAATGATAATGGACACTCCAAGATTAGATAAATAAGTAAATAAATAGAAGTGTCTTCTAGGGACTTTTTTTTTTTTTTCTTGATAAGGAAGAAAAGCCTATCCAAACCAGCAAGGGCAAAGAGGGAAATCTGTCAGAAGGAAGCAGAGGTGTTTCGTGGAACCTGAAGGCAGAGAGTACAGCCAGGCCCCACAACAGACTGGAACCACAGAAAAGGCAGGGACAGGTTTCCAGTGTACTCCGCTTGGTGTTTCCCTGCATGAAATGGCCACACAGCTGGGCTCTGCATTACTGCCAAGCTGCACCATGTTTTCATTCCAGATTACCAAGAGGGAACCTGATTGGCCCAAATCAGAGAATATCCTTATCCCTAGTTCAAACGGTGGTGGTCAAGTGGCTTGATTAAAGATGTTAACTGACATTGAGGCTAAGCTCCCCTCAGAGCATGCTCTAGAAGGTTTAAGACATGTACGTCAAAATTTCTTTTAATGTGTCTATTTTGAATATCTTTCAGATAAAATATACATGTACTCCGATGACTACTTTCCCAGGTATGTAGAAAATGAGTCATAGATTATGATTCCCAAGGAATAAGGAGAAGTAACTAATGTTATATTGCTTATAGGTTTGGCTCAGGAATGTTTCACTTGGGTTAAAATAAAATGTAAAGTGAGTTTTAATTACTTTTGCTTCCACCTGAAGAATAATAGTTATAATATTATTATCTGCCCTAGTTACTTACTCATCCTGAGTCAGTGAGAGAGCTGGATAAAGGACAAAATGAAACTCTAACCTGCTATCTACAGAATGCTCATTAATTCTGGAAGAAGATATCCTAGATTAGGATTCAGTTCAGGTTGTAAAAATGTCATCTAATTAAATATAGAATTGTGTGGCTCTTAAGAATTCAAGGTAGAAAGAAATCTGGCAATATTAATACAATTTAAGATATGTATGCACACATACATAAACAAGGATGATTTGTGCTGTGCCATTTTTAAGGGTATTGCCAATAAATAACTCTAAAATAATATGCAGTTATAGATATAACATAACTTAATCGCTTATACTTATTAAGCATGTTGCAGATAAATTTGTGTGGTATAGAACTTTTTTTAAAGAAGGGTTTATAATATAAAGCATAGTAAAGAAGTTTCATTTTCTTGGACAATACATTCTGACCCAAATGTGTCATTAGATTGGAAATTTCTCTTTTAGGATTAAAAAAATCTAAATATAGAAAATTTCCTAGAGGATTCTTCAAGACCTTTTTGAAATGGTAAACTGAAAGGCTGAAAAGGTCTTTCAAAAACACAGAGCTTTCTCACTGTACAGGGTAAGACTGCAAGCTTTCTATTGGCCTCTAAAATGTCCTTTTTTAAAAAAGAATTCTTCTCCGTGTGGAAATGTCTCTGGAAGATTCAGATCTGGGCTACAGGCAGACCCATACAAAAAAGACAATCTATATTTTATGACTGTTTTTAACATTGGATTCTATAACATGAGATAATTTAAGTCATTAGTTCATTTCAAGAGTGATTTGCTGATTTGGTTACAACAAAAAATATGACAAAAAGAATCCTACATAACCATGCAGAAGTTAATCTGATGATTGATTTGATACTTGTCATTTGAAAGGCAGTTAAGATGCAGTGTGTAGTTTGTGATACTATCGTTCTTCCAAAGACTGGGTTGGTGGTTTTTGGATTAGGATGGGAAGAATCAGAAAGAAAAATTGGTAAAACACCCATCTCAAAGCAAGCAGGCTCTTAGCTGCAGGGAAAATTCAGAAAGGAGGCTTGTTCTTTTATAACATCTGTTCCTTCAATAAATATTCATTCAACAAATAAGCATTTGTTTAAACAACAGAGATACAAAGATGAAAAGATGAGATCCTTCCCTCGAGGATTTAATAACCTGTTATCTATTGTAATAAATCTCCATCTAGGCAAAATTTGCATATACAATGCAGATTGTATCTATTAAAAAGAGGCTGGCATATTAATTCACAAGTTTATGTATGTACTTCACAGTTTGTCTATTTCTCTGATTATGTAGTTTGGGAGCCAAAGTCACCTTTATAGGAGAGCATGGAGGCTTCAGAAAAAAACAAATGAACTATCTCCAGCCATTAAGAAATAAACATTAAAAACAGCAGGTGGAAATAGGACTATCTTTCTTAGGTAGGGCTAGAATTGTGGATGCTTCCTCAGTCCTTAGATGGTTCAAGGATGGGTAGAAGGGAGGCAAGCTTCCCTCACACTGGGTTCCCTGCTGCACTGTCCCCCTGCTCCTACTCAGCATTGGTTTAGGTGGGAAGCTATGCTGGAGGGGAAAGAAATTTGCTTCTCTGGTCTTATCTTCCTGCTTCCCCAAATCCCTGCCTTCCTACATTAGTAAGTCAGGAACATGATCACTTTAAGGACAGCAAAGCGTCTATATCTAATAGAAAGTTAAATATACACTTCCTGGTATTTACCCCTGGGTTACTTTATTTGTCCTTTAAACGTAATTCTACACAATTCTTGTCTTTTGATCTGTGTTAAGAGGATAATGCAGTAAGAATATCATCGGTTTGAGATACAAACAGTTCTGGATGTTAATCACTCTTGCAATTACCAGGTTTGTAATTTTGGGAAAATGAGCATTGCTGAAGTGGAATTTTATCATCTGAAAAGTATGGATTATAATATAATACTGTACTTACAAGGGTAGCTGACTGATTTAAAAACAAAAAAAAAGGCTGAATGCTTTATTAGGTGAAAATTAAGGTCTAAGAAAATTCCCACCCATTTGAATTATATTTACCCCTTAATTTAGGAAAGCAGTTCAGATTTACACTAAGCTTATTGTACCTCCTCAGTGTTCAGAGTCTCTCTCAAGGACTTAGAACAAATCACCAGCAACTTTTGCATGGTCTTCTCCTGGGTGGCACTGAAAGGTGCTTTATCACGAAACATATCTCATCGCAGCTATTCTTCTACCTTAAGATGATTTCTTGGATTTCTAGTTTGGCAGGCTGAGAACCACCCCACTTCACTTCCCCTCTTTGCTAAATATACTGAGCTGGTGCCCTGGAATAGACCTTTAGTCTCAGCTGTCCTCTCCACCTGTTCCCAGGGGTGAGTATCCTGATAACAATAGAACTCCTGGGTAGCCTTCCCTGGTGCCTCAGACTTCCAGGTAGATATTCAGATGAGGGCCTCACCGTGACCACTGCCACACTTGGAACCAAAGTATCTCCATGTTTTCAAGCCTTCTGTTTGTTTTAATGTACAAGTAACCATAATCCAAGCTCCAACCCTGTGCGAATGCAAGAAGTCCAGTCCCTAACCTAAGTATTTTGGGGAATCCCCCAGAATGTGCTTATAGGTTCCAAAAACCTTATTCTTGGTTGCCTCTTGGGCACCCCTAGCTCTGTGTCACTGCTCTAGTTTTCTTTCCCCATCTCGTTTAGAATTCTTCATGCTGGCAGATCTTTCCAGTCTCCTTTCCCCCAAACTTTGAGAAAAGACTCTTCTTTTCAAGGGCTCCAAAGCACTGGCAATATAAGCTCCTGTGTTTAACTGACTTTACAAAAAAGTAGACATCATTAGAAGGACATATGAACACTGATCAAGAGAATAAAAATTTAATGTTAGATATCATTGCCTGAGAGTCCATTAACTTCCCCCCTCATAGGAAATACTACTGGTTCTTAGCTAACCCTAGCCAGACTAACCCTAGTTATACAAAAATTGCTGGGGTTTACACTTTTCTCCTGGACCAAGGGTCTATCTTTGATATCCACTCACCCCAAATTCAAGAAACCTACACCCATGGCACAATCCCTGCCAGAGAAAGTAAAAATTTAATGAGCATATACTCAGGAACACATTGTTGCAACAACTTTCCCTTTTCTCTCCTCCTTCATTATTGCTTTTTTTTTTTTTTTTTTTTTTTTTTTTTTTGCTGTATGCGGGCCTCTCACTGTTGTGGCCTCTCCCGTTGCGGAGCACAGGCTCCGGACGCGCAGGCCCAGCGGCCATGGCTCACAGGCCCAGCCGCTCCGCGGCATATGGGATCCTCCCAGACCGGGGCACGAACCCGTATCCCCTGCATCGGCAGGCGGACTCTCAACTACTGCGCCACCAGGGAGGCCCCATTATTGCTTTTTATTTCCTTATTGTCTCATTCCCATCAGTATATAAACAGACAGTACTGTCTGACATCTTTCTAAAAAACAAGAAAAGAAAAGTGCCCTTGATATTAGATTGCCTGTTGCCTATAGTTACCTCTCCATTGCTCTGCACCCTTTATAGCAAAACTTGGAAGTGCCATCTACATTCTGCCCATATTTGCTGACTTCTCTTCCTCTTCTCTTCTTTCTTGAACCTACTATATTCGATCTTCTGTCCTCAATAATCCACTGACTCGGCTTTTGTCAAGATCACCAATGAAATCTACATGGCAAATCTTAGTCTCATTATATGTGGTCCATCTGTAGCATTTGACACATTGACACTCTACTTCTTGAGACACTTGTTTCTCCAGACTCTGGGCCACCCCCTTTTTGATTTTTCTCAATTAGTAGCAGCTTCCTCTCCTTTGCTGGTTCCTGAACCTTCGACAACAGAGTGCCCAGGGCTCAGTCTAGTGAGCCTCTTCTCTATCTACACTCATTCCATTAGTAATTTCATCCTCTCTCATGGCTTTCAGTAACCTTTAAACACAGGTGAAGCCCAAACATATATCTGCCTATTCAAAGAAATGTCTACTAAGCAAATCAGGTTAACACTTAGCAAAAACAACTTCTGATAGACCCTAAGCTTACTCTTTTTTATCAATCTTACAACTTCCCAGCCCTTTAAAATAGTTTTATTTAGTTTTACAGAAATCTTTCATTTTTATTTGGATATTGGAACCCTACATTTATGTCATAGATTTTGGGAGCTGAAAAGAACAATGGGGATTAAATAATTTAATATCCTTGTTCATAAATAAGGAAATTGAAATTCAGAGAATGTATGTCCAAAATCACCCACGCAGAAGTAATGATTTTTTAAAAATTGAATTTACTTATTTAATCTACTTAGATAATAAAGTATTTGAGGCATTTTCTTTAAAGGACTTTACAATAAAATAATAATAAAATATAAATACAAACTTTAAAAATAGAGACTAGAGAAAATTTATATGAAAGTAGAAAATTTGAACCCTAGTAAAAGATGCAATTAATATTATTTTAAATCTTGGAATGTCAGTAGATGTGCTGATTAGTTAGAAGATCATTTCAGACATGTTGAGAACAATGGAGAATCTGATCTGGCTCAAAACTCAGAGGTGCACTAGCCTCTGGGCATATTTATTAATATATTTTAAATAGTAATCAATCTTCAACATAATCTTCAACATAAAACACTGCCAAACATTTGTGCTTGAAGTTTATTAGGTATTTGCAATAGGCTGGAGCTATTTGGCATTGCCAAGTAAAGACATACATTTTAATTTGTTGGTTAGGCAACTGCTTCTTTATAATAGTTTATTTGCGATGATTAATCATTTGAGACCTGCCTGTAGACACAAGGCACTGCATTATAAATCACGTCTTATTTTCATTCATAGAGAATGAAATGATGTTCATTTTTGGGACATGATTTATCATTTGCAGGTTGTATCTGCTATCTGTGTGGGCTAGGAAAAATGGATGGATTGTCTTATTAAAAATTCTTCACCTTTTGCTATTATATTCTCTGTACAGCCAGAGAAAAACCATGAGCAGGGACTATTCCATATCCCAATATTAAGCTGTAGTGAATTACCAATGGATAGAAAGGTTATGGATGAGTTTCTTTGTTATCAGATAAGCTAAATACATGCCAGCATCTGGATTTTCAAATCATTTCATACAGGTATCATTTGATCTGTTTTTTTTTTTAACGATACCTACTTACTATTTACATATACTGTCTTCTTTCAGAAGCATGGGAGTAATATAGGTGCTCTGCCTTGAGATAAGAGTTCTTTTCTCTTTGATGCAATTCCCTCCAGCTCTCAGTGATATGTAATCTCAAAGTTAAAACACTTGCTGCTGTTTAATGAAATGCCACTCTCACTGCCTGAAATGTTCTTCTGTCCCCAACCTGCTATTGTGAAAGCTGGTCACCAGGGCCATTGTCACTGTTTGGTGACAATGGTAGGTTGTCTACTGTAATCCTAATAGGATTATTCAGATGAGGCTATAAGGAAAGCTAATCAAACATCAAGAGCAAATAGTATTCAGAGCTTTAGGACCAGACTTGCATTACAATCCTAGCACTGACAGTTACTGTCTATGTGTCTTTTGACAGTTTACCTCTCTAGCTTGCAAATTCCTTATGTGCACAATGGGGCTTTTAAAAAATGCATCTCATAGGGTTGTCCTGAGGGTTGAATGAGTACTGGCATAAAGAAAAGCTTTCACAATTGTTATTTATTGCTGATATTACACATAAGGTTAGGGAAAATACTTTCATCTATCTGAATCTCAGACTTATCTGTAAAGTGGAAAATAATAATATTTCTGCAGAATTTCCCTTGGTTTTTGATATAATGCATGTAAAACAGCACAGTATTTGGATGTAATAGGTGATCAATCATTGTATTGCATCTGCCAAGCTGAGTCTACGATATTTCTCTGGCCTCTTATTTTTTAATCATCACTGTCAATTAATATTTATTTAGTAAACAGAGTGTTAGGGGTATGTTCAGAGTGATATTCTTGGCAAATAAACAGGAAGTACAATGTATAGATGAGAGCACAGATAATCTAGGTTCTAATCCCAGCTCTGCCATTTACTAGTCTTGTGACCTTCAGCAAATTATATAACCAGTCTGTGCCTCAGATTCCTTATCCATAAAGTGGGAATGCTGTAGTGCCTATCTGGTCGAATTGTTGTGAGAATTAAATGAATGAATATATATAATGCACTTCAAGTAGTATCTGACACACAACAAGTGCTAAATAAGTATTTGCTATTTTTGTTCCCCAAAAGAGGGTCCAAAACACATCTTTTCAAATTCATACACACATACGCATACACACTTGCATTTACTCACTTACTTGTCTATCTACCTTGGCTGGTCAAGGCTGAATAAGAGCATGCAATAATTTACCCAACATTGATTTTAGCTGAGAGATTAGTTTTGAACTATGTGTAAAGTAGATTCTAACAAGGCAAATTATTTCCTTATTATAGGGAAAATGAGTATGACCTTGAAGACACACCAATTTATGGTAACTTAGATAATGTGGTCCCAGGTAAGTTTTATTTTTCCAGAAATTAAATTTATTTATAAATCAATTACCCCACTTAATTCCACAAAGAATTTGAGGTAGCTTATTTTTTGTCACAGTCCCATTTAAATGTTCCAATGGTAACCATAAATTCAGTATTTTTAGCATATCATTTAGCATATATTTCCAAAGCTGCATATCATAAATCATATTGCAACATTCAGTGTAAATCAACATCCTGTTTTTCTATATTCTCTTTATTTTACTCTAGTAGTAATGAGAATACCGGAAGACTCTATTACCATGAATTTTGACACACACAGAATTCTATGAAATAAAGCTATTTCTAGAACAGTAAATGACCCAGGAAAACAGTGCTTTATGCTCTGTATATAAAAGCAAATCTACAGTGAATAATTTGGAACAAAGAACACGTTCTCTGGTTTCCCTTGTTTTAACTGGTTCTTTTAAAGTAGAGAACCTAGGTTTACACTGATGACAAGCAGGGAAAGAGAAGCGCCAAACCATCACTGAGTGGGTTATACATTTTTTTTTGTTCTTTTGTAACAAGTACTCTTCAATTCCCAGCATCCCTTATTACTTGAAATATCCCAATCACCCCAAAAATAAAATGCCCCTAAATGCCTCAAAACAAACAGCTGTGATCTAATTCCAGCGCTCTGATGAGAGCTGTTGAGAGTAACACTAGCATTTAACGCTATCCTTGCCCTGTAAGAAGTTCACTTAATTCATGATAGGAGACTTGGGGGTTTATTCCTGTTGATCTCTGAGTCTCGAACACAGAGATTTCCAGTAATGGGCTAAATTCATCTGAATCTCTATATATCAAAACAGTATGGAATCTCCTAAAGTTACACACATGAGAATTTTATAGGAGTCAAGAATTTATTTAATTTTTGTCTTTCCCCCCATTGTAAAGTGTCCTCTAAGCTCTGCACTCTGAGGAATCAGACACTATTTTTCAGGAATAGACTATTAAAAATAATTTTCCTTCCCATTTCCCCTTGCAGAATTTTGGTGCCCACCTGTAATATCTGAGGACTTAATTTCTTATGTATTCTGGTGGCTCAAAGCCCACTATATCTGCAGTCTCCATGTCTAATGAGCATAGGTATCACTCCTACAACTTCTGATTTAGTAGTTCCATGATAGAGCTCAGGAACCTGCTATTTAACAAGCCTTCCAGGTGATTCTAATGCATGTTTTCCATGATCCATGCTTTGAGAAACATCACCCTATGGGCCAGTTCTCTGCATTGCTTTTCAGAAAGGGTTGAATGATTTTGAAGTACCTTGTATTATAGTAAACATATATTTTTATCTATGGGGTCAAACTGGTGCAATCCACAACTCTGCCAGGTTACTAGCTGTCCTACAAGTCATTAACTCTCCTTCTTCTCCCTTTTAAATAGGAGTATCTGGGGAAAGAAAGGTACGGATGATTCAGTAAGCATCCCCACAGGATGAAATAAGTGCAGGTCTGCTGGCTGGTGGACATGGTACAAAACCCCTCAAGTACTCAGTACCAGCATTATACACCCCAGACCCTCAAAACAGCCTGGCTGAACTGTCCTGTCACTGATTTATGGGACGACAAACATAATCTAAACCCTCTTTTTCAAAAATGGTATGTAAGGTTAAGAAGGCCTCTTAGTAAAATGTCTTCTTATGGAAAAAATTACCAAATCGTAATCATCAATATATGTGCTCTGTGCTTTATGCCATCTGCACCATCACGCTTAAAGAGAACACAGACAATCCTTTAACTCGTGGGATCTCAATAACATCTAAATGGTAGTTTAAGTTGAGACTGTCATGTCCTACAATGGTATAAAAAATTAATATGATCTAGTCCTTATCCCAAGTGACCTTCTTTGGTCTAACTGTTAATGCTGTAGGGCAACAGACTTCACAGTCTGATCTGCAGAGCAGTTTGTGCTTCCTTACTTCTTTGTTTCTTCACAAAAAAGCCTAGTCAAATGATCCCTGAAGGTTTCACAGTTATAGCTAAATATTGTTTGGGTCATGTATTTTTATTCATGCCAGCATTTTTTATTTTTCCATTGTAAATCTCTTTTCCACTCCCAAGAACCAGTGGATGAAAACTACTATGAACAAATGAAAGCCCGGCCAGAGAGATCTGTGAACAAACTGCAAGAAGACGCCCCACCTTCACAGGTAAGTCTTGTTTTCTGTATCAAGGGCCAAGTTCAGCCTAGGTCATAGCACAGCTGCATGTTTCAAGAGCATAAAAGCAGCACGTTCTGATAAACATCAGAAGCAGCCTTTTAGAAATTTTGCATTCTGAATCAGTGTCAAATTCTGGAGCCTGAGCTCTAATGAAAAGCTCAAAGGCAAATAAATAGTACTCAGGGCTACACTTAAAGAGTCAAAATTACATACAACTACAAAGGCAGTAGATTTCAAGGGAAAAGTGGATTCTCTTCCTAAAGAATTAGTTAAGCTTTTCCTTTCAGAGTGAAAAAAATTACATGTATCATAGAAATAAATATAAAAGTTGACACATGCAGAATTCTCAGAAGACCTAGATGTTGGGAATTTATGGCGGATGGGGAGAAAGAGACCTTTAGTGAAAAGATAAATTAACTAACTATAAAAGACCATACTTCTGTTTTACTTAAAAAAATGAGTGTAAATTTAATACAAGTCCTATGGCTATGGTCTTATGACAAGAGATTTACACGTGGCTTGTGTGGAGATAGGCAGGACTAAAGCCTAAGTAGAAACAGAAAAACCCAAGAAGAAATGGGTAGTTTATCTTTTTACTACCACAATCAGTTCAGCATCCTCAGACATAGCACTGCCATTCACGATTCTTAGCATACGTGAGGCTGAAATGTTATAAATTTCATTTATAATGGTTCTTTCTTCTCCCCAATCTTGTCCCTTTTATTATGTGCTCTTGTGCTATTCCCTAGAAACAGTCATAGGGCCAGCATTTCCTGTGCAGTTTTTACATGTCAGGCTTGTATTATGTGCTTTATAGGCATATCTTTTTAGATTCCTGTAAGGGAGACAGCATGATTATTCCCATTTGACAGAGCCTTGCAAAAGATGAAAAACTTAACCTAGAGACTCAGAAACTAAGTGGGGAGACAGAATCCAAACTTAGTCCTGCCTAATAGAAAACACTCTCCTCCCAAAGATGGGTCAGAACTTGGAAACTTCCCATTAAGATAGAATTTCTATTTTCTTTATATGAATCTCCTAAAAAATGAAATTCTTGACATTTTAATTAAGAAACCAAGATGTGGTGAGGTTTAAGCAAAATGTAAGGTCGTCCTCTCATGGGCAAATCTGTCATGTGATGTTCAATTAATTGTAAATGTATTTCTTAGATAAAAGATATGAAAAACTGCATGTTATAATATGATCTGCAAAATTCATGGTAATATTCATGATAATAAAGAGAAAACCTCTCAAGAGGTTAAAATGTAACTACACCACCTGAAATGCAGAGATTCACAGCACCTTAGTTATGAAAGAACTGAGAATTCTGAGTAGAAGTTGCTGTTTAAAACATATAAATTAAACAGGCTAGTTTTATTTGTGCTGCGTCTGGTTTTTACTCAACTGGAAATTGTGCAAAGCCTTAAAGTATCTTTCAAAGTCTGCTATTTTATAAATTATATATTTAAAGACACTTCTAAGGAGATTAATCTTCATTCTATTTCACCCTTCTGACAAATTTAATTTCAAAAATTATCTCTTTTTTCTTTCTTTCTTTTTTTTTTTTTTTGCGGTATGCGGGCCTCTCACCGTTGTGGCCTCTCTTGTTGGGGAGCACAGGCTCCGGACACGTAGGCTCAGCGGCCATGGCTCACAGGCCCAGCCGCTCTGCGGCATGTGGGATCTTCCCGGACCAGGGCACGAACCCATGTCCTCTGCATCGGCAGGTGGACTCCCAACCACTGTGCCACCAGGGAAGCCCAATTTCAAAAATTAGAAGTAATCTCTTTGGTTTTTTAAATTAATTTTTATTGGAGTATAGTTGATTTACAATGTTGTGTTAGTTTCAGGTGTTCAGCAAAGTAAATCAGTTATACATATACATATATCCACTCTTTTTCAGATTCTATTCCCAGATAGGTCATTACAGAGTATTGCGTAGAGTTCCCTGTGCTATACAGTAGGTTCTTATTAGTTACCTATTTTACATAGAGTAGTGTGTATATGTCAATCCCAATCTCCCAGTTTATCCCACCCAGAAGTCATCTCTTCATATTTGCTCAATTCCATTTTATTAGAATGACCATTATCATCAAAAACACTACCCAGCTAGCTACTATGATACATAGTTACTTTGGTCAATTACAAAAGCATAAAGGATCTATAATAGGGCTTCCCTGGTGGCGCAGTGGTTGAGAGTCTGCCTGCCGATGCAGGGGACACGGGCTCGTGCCCCGGTCCAGGAAGATCCCACATGCCGCGGAGTGGCTGGGCCCGTGAGCCATGGCCACTGAGCCTGCGCGTCCGGAGCCTGTGCTCCGCAATGAGAGGCCACAACAGTGAGAGGCCCGCATACCGCAAAAAAAAAAAAGAATCTATAATATAATGCAATAAAGCCTGATGGATAAAGTGTTTCTTGGAAAAGGGAATAAGCTTCTTGCCCTTTGAAAATGATGTGTACAGTTCAGAAGTTGTAATTTCAGTATCTAAGTCTACTATTAACTAGGAAGAGATGATCAGGAAACCTAACGATAAAATGAGTTCATGAGAGTTCCCATGTCTTAAAAAAATTTGAAGGATGCAAGTGTGAACTTGTTTCTCTTCTCTTATCCTCATGTTAAAACCTCTCACCTATCCCTCCTTTCCCTCCTATGTCAGAAGCAACCTCTCCTCTTTCCAAAGCCAATACTCCTACTTGTGCTCTTGAGTATTTCTCCTATTTCCTTCAAGATCTTGCACATTCAATTATTTAATTTGTCTCCATTTCTTTCTTTAAATGAATTACTATTGACCTACCAATATACACAAATCTCTGCAATATTTAAAAACAAATAAAACAACAAAGCTCTACTTCAACCTGTTTTTCTCTCTAATTCCTAAACTGGTTTTTACTTTCCTCCATGGTTTCCATTTTTTTTCATAGATACAAATTCTTTTTTCCCTGTCTATATTTTCCATCCATCTATTCAAGTAAAACAACACTCTGGAAGTCACAAATGACTATTACACATACACATTGTGGTCCTTTCTCAGGACTCTTGTTCTTTGAACTCTGCAGGACTTGATAAAGTGGACCAGTTGTTGACCAGACATACATTACTTGTTTTCAGTTATAAGTGCAAAAACCCAATTCAAACCACTTCAGCATAAAAGGTAAATCACTGGCTCATGTAACTGGGAGATGAAAGGGTGTCTTTTGTTTTTGAAATGATTGAATATGAGAGCTCTCTCCATTTCTTCTCCCTGCTTCTCTGTTACTGACTTCATTCTCTTCTATTACCAACAGACTCTTCCATTGAGGCTGGGAAAGCCACTGGAGACTCAGATTTTCTTCCTCCCAAATCCAGAAAAAGATATCTTTTCTATTTCTGCATCTGTACCTCAATCCCAAAGATGCCATGTAATTGGCTCTACTGAAGTCACATGTCCACCCTTGGGCCAACTTCTGTTGGCAGGAGGATAGGTAGTATAATTGGTTCCAGCCCGGGTTGCATGCTTAACCCTGTGCTAAGCTTGGAGTACAGCATTGTGATTGATAGGCTCTCCAGGACCAGATAGAAGAGGGAAATTTCCTAAAGGAAAATGGAGAATTTATCAAAGAAAGAGAATAGAACAAAGTGCTGGACAGTCAAAAACGATATCCACCCCTTTGTATTACCGAGTGCCTTTTGGTTATTTTTCTAACTTCACTGACATCTTCTCTATCTATCTAGTCAAAGGCAAAGCAGGTCTGAAAAGCATGAGGTGTATTCAGGAAGCAGTGAAATGTCCAGTTTGCTTGAAATAGAGTTTATGTAGGGGAGTACTGGGAATCAAAATAGAAAGTGTGGAAGTATAAGCATAGAAAACCTTGAATGCCATGCTATAAAATTCAGATTCTAGGCTAAAATTTTTGAGACAGAATGGTAAAATATTGAAGTTATGCCTTAGGAAGATAACTTGAAGACAGTATATGGGCTAACTGGCAGAGTGTAGAGACTCAAGCAAAGAAACAAGTTACCTATCTTCTATACAATTTTCCAGAAATGATTATTTTACAAATAAAAAGTCAGACAAACATACAAGAAAGGTTGTAAATAGAGCCATCCCCCTGCCTGGTAGAGAAGATTTAAGACATTTAACTTTTAGGGCTTCCCTGGTGGTGCAGTGGTTGAGAGTCCGCCTGCTGATGCAGGGGACACGGGTTTGTGCCCCAGTCCGGGAAGATCCCACATGCCGCGGAGCGGCTGGGCCCGTGAGCCGTGGCTGCTGAGCCTGCGCAACCGGAGCCTGTGCTCCGCAACGGGAGAGGCCACAACAGTGAGAGGCCCGCGTACCCCTCCCCCCAAAAAAAGACATTTAACTTTTAGCATGAAAACAAGTGCCTACAGGGAGAAGCTTATCCATGCATAGGGGTTTTGTTAATCCAAATGTTGCTTCTTTACCCTAGACTCCACAAATTGATATACCTTTGGCTTACTCTGAATGGTAAATCCTTAATACAGAATATTTTGGTTTATTCAGTAGCTGTCCTAAAGGTTTAGCCTACAACTCTGATAATTTAGCCTACAGCTCTGATAACCTTGAAAAACCAGGTTTGAACTGCACAGGGCTGCTTAAACGCTGATTGTTTTCACCAGATGCATACTACAGTGCTACACGGTGAGGGGTTAGTTGAATTTGTGGATGCGGAACTGCGGAAATGGAGGGCTGACTGTAAAATTATATGTGAATTTTTACCTGCTCAAGAGGTTGGCATCCCTAACCCCCATGTTGTTCAAAGGTCAACTGTATATTATCTCTATTTGCTAATAATGTTGTAAGATAGGTACTCTCATTTTATAGCAAGAGGCTCAAAATAGTTAAAACAAACAAACAACAAAAAACTGCCCAAGGTCCCATGACCAGTATATTACAGAGCTGGAATTCAATCCTAAACTTTCAAACACCACTTTCAAGGTCTTGTCTTCAGGCCTATTGCTTTCCCCAAGTTTCTCTAGTCTCCTGCCCTTCTTATTCTAGTACTGACGCAGCCCTAGGCCAGAGAGGACTACCAGGCTTTCTTAGATGCAAATGAGTATCTCCAAGACCAACCTAAAGGAGCTCAAACAGGATCTGGGGACAGGTAGGCAAGAAGGAAGTAAAAAAAAAAAAGGGAAAAAAAGGAAAAAATGGGAAAATGGGAAATGCAATTCTTGCCAAATGCCAGTCATATAAGTGGACAGTTAAACTTATACTTTTTTTAAATAATGTAGCAAATACATATAGTTCTTTTTCTTTTTACATGATTTTAATATTTATTTATTGCTGCATTGGGTCTTTGTTGCTGTACGTGGGCTTTCTCCAGTTGCGGCGAGTGGGAGCTACTCTTTGTTGCAGTGCACGGGCTTCTCACTGCAGTGGCTTCTCTTGTTGCAGAGCACAGGCTCTAGGCATGTGGGCTTCAGTAGTTGTGGCACATGGGCTCAGTAGCTGTGGTGCGCGTACTCTAGAGCACAGGCTCAGTAGTTTTGGCACACGGGCTTAGTTGCTCTGCGGCATGTGGGATCTTTCTGGACCAGGAATCGAACCCGTGTCCCCTGAATTGGCAGGAGGATTCTTAACCACTGTGCCACCAGGGAAGTCCCTAACATTATACTTCTGAGTCTCAAAAATGTAGAAAAATTTGGGAGTTTTGCGGGTACCATCAAATGACCAAGTATTAAACATATGTAAAGCAGATTTTTGATTGGTTAAATTCCTTCCTGTCATGCTTTGTTCCCAGTTTAACAAATCAGTATTGTTACTTGATAGGTGAAACATAGGGCAGGCACTCCCTGAGGTGAAGGCAGGGGGAGAGGCAGGTAAAAATCAATCTAAAAGATTATGTATATTTTGAGTATAAAAAGAAATAAAACTATACACACAAAAAGTTCACTTAAGCATTTCCCACCCCAAAGTCTTATCATCCTAATTGACAAATTTGGCAAATAAGGTAGCTGAAGCCCAGAAAACAAGCTGTGTGTTTTTCATAGGCCTTAGAAATACCCAGAGGTCATCAAACTTAAAGAATGGCTAACAATGAAGAATTAACATACCTTTCTTTCTAGGAAACTGAAGCAAAGATGTTCTATGCCTCACTAGATCACAGCTGTGAGGGGAAGCGCAGAAAGCCCAAGAAACAGAAAACTTATTTGTCAGACAAGGATGAAGATGGGCAGGTACATGCAATGGATATCAACCTTTCTAAGACCACTTTGGTGGACAGTTTCCCACCAGAAAGCCAGGCAATAGAGGAAAACATTCATGATGATCCCATCAGGCTGTTTGGATTGATCCGTGCACAGAAAGAAACTGTAAACTAGCTGGACTATGATCTAGTTCAGTGATCCAGCTCTTACTGGAAGTGGTTGTTAAAGAAATGAAGACCCCAAATGACACAACATGATTTGTCAGGGTGATGAGCTGATCGTCTGTTGGTGCGATGGTGGCTTACCTTTTATACAGAGCTTATGTTATACACAGTAAATGGAATACCATACAAATTAGTTATTTGAATTCACTTAAAAAATACTGATGTAGTCAAATGTAAATGAAATCAAGTTTGCAAACTGATCCTGATAACAAAATCATAACTTCAAAACAATTATTAATACTCAGCGAAATAAGCCAAAAAAAAAAAGGTTTTAAGCATAAATATGTTCTGCATCATGTTGAAAGAGAAATGAAAGTCAATGTTTTTTTTTTTTTTAAAGTTCTCATTTCTCATCAATGTGAAACACCCCATAATCGGAAGAAATTTCTGACTGAAAGGCACGGGAGACATTAAAACTTATTTCTAAGAGAAGAGGGATAATCTTCTTAAGAAATATTTTTCACAAATGGAAATATCTTTATTAGTTCTAAAAATTATTATAAAATTAATGCATATTCCTTGTAACAATAAACAGTATCAAAAAGAATTTAGATATTCTACTAGATAGAATATCTAGTAGATAATTACTAGATATTATCTAGAGATAATTACTGTAATCAACTTTCTATATATTCTCCTAGATGTTCTTCTGGGCATGACCATATATATACCCAAATATATGACCACTAGTTGTTTTTTAACCAAAAAAAAAGGGGGGGAATAATTATTTTATACATATGATTTAAACTTTTTCACTTAACAATAATATATTATAGATTTATTTCTACTGTTATTTTTAACTGTAACTAACTACAGTTATAATTTTAATGCCTGCATAGCATTTCATTGATGATTATACCAAAACTTATTTAAATAATTTTGAAGTACATTTAGCTCATTTCCAATCTCTGTTTTTTTGCTTTTACAAATAACATCGTAATGAGAATGCATCTCAGCACATATTTGGTACTTGTCTGACTTCTCCTTGAGGCTAAATGTCTAGGAAAAGAATTGCTGCTTTAAAAGGTGTGCATTCTGTAAGTCTCTACAGAATATATTTCTGAAAGACCAAGAGTTCGGTCAAAGTGTGTGTCCTATTTAATCTCATAAGTGCTCTTAAATTGCCCTCCAAAAAAAAATTTTTTTTAAAATCTTTCTATGTCTCTCCATTTGGAGTAGGCATTTAACTTGGTCTCAAATCATCACTGACCAAGAAAATTGTACATGACAGCTATCAGTCCTGCCCTCTGACCAGAGCTTAGTCACTCTTTCTTCAGTTGTTTGTGGAACTCCTGAGGCAGTTTATGTACTAAGTTATACAATGATGAGGGAAACTGAGACTCTGCACCCGTTGGACTACAGGCTAGGAGAAAAGATGAGTATATCAGGTTAACAAAGAAAAGTGTAGCTACTAGTAAGAAAAATACTATTAAGAAAACAGAAGAAAGAGATAATGGAGAGAGGGCATCTCTGAAGAAGAAATTTTAATTCTGAGAACTGAACAATGAGAAGAAGCCACCCAAGTAAAGAGAGGAAGGAAGAGCACATTTTGTGGAAGAAGTCTATCCATATTTGGAAGTGCCTACTTCTGTCAATAATTATTTTCCATTATGAATCTATAGAAAATTAAATGCTGATGACAAAGTAAAATATTTTAAGTTGTCCACAATGCCATAGGAAAGACAAAAAATACTAATATTTAAGGGCAGAAGAAAATGAATCAGGTTTCTGATTCCAGAGAAGAGCCAAGAAAAATCCACAAGAAATAAAGTTAATAATTACATACTGACTTTAAGTTTTTATGTTTAATTTAAAATAAAATCTTTGCTATCATATGTTTATGTTGTTGCATTTCTATATATACCATGGTTCAGTAAAAATAAAGTTAGATTGTATTTTTGGCAGTTGTTTTTTCCTGTAATTATTCCACATCATTCACTTACATTATTTACCTGGCACCTGGAAATCTTTGAATTTTTTGCCTCTGGTTTATATCATTTGAATTCCAAAATATTTTAAAGTTTTTTTGTACCAGATATATCTGATGCCCATTAGTCAGGAAGGTTTTTAGCTACAAATTTAAATTATTTAATAGATATAAAGCTTTTCAAGTTACCTATTTCTTATTGAGTGAACTTTGTAAATTTGTGTCTTTTGAGGAATTTGTCCCTCTCATCTAAGTTGTTAAATTTATTGGCATAAAGTTGTTCAAAATAGTCTCATATTATTCTTTTAATATCTGTAGAATTTTTAGTGATTTCACTTCTCTTTGATACTGATAATTTTCTTTTTTCCCCATCTAGAGATTTATCAATTTTATTGATTTCCTGGAGAACAAGTTATTGTTCACATAATTTTTCTATTGTTTTTACATTTTCTGTTTCATTGATTTACCCTCTGATCTATATTATATCCTTTCTTCTGCCTGTTTTGTGTTTCATTTGTTCTTTTTTTTAGCATTTTAAGGTGGAAACTGAGGTCACTAATATAAAACTTTTCTTGTCTAAAATAGGGATTTAGTCTCATAAATTTCCCTTTTTAAAAATATTGTTTTGCTTTAGCTGCATCCCACAAATTTTGATATGTGCTTTCATATTCATTCATTTCAAGCACTTTCAATATCCCTTTTGATTTCTTCTTTGACCCATGGGTTATTTATAAATGTATAGTTTCCAAATATTTGAGGATTTTCCAGATCTCTTTCTGTTGTTGACTTCTAATTTAATTCTATTGTGGTCATAGAACATATGACTTGAATCTTTTTATATTTATTGAGCCTTTCTTTATTGTCAGAATATAGTCTATGTTGACGGATGTTGGTGTACACTTGAAAAAAAAAAGAGGTATATTCTACTGTTGTTGGTAGAGTGTTCTATAAATGTCAATTAGGCCAATTTGGTTGATAGAGCTTTTCAAGTCTTCTGTAACCTCACTGATTTTGCCTACTTGTTCTATCAATTATTGAGAGGGGAATGTTGAAATCTCTGACTATAATTGTACATTTGCCTATTTCTCCATACTATTCTGTCAGTTGTTGCTTCATGTTTTTTGAAGCTCTATTATTAGGGGCACACATGTTCAAATGCACTCTTTTTTTGATGAATTTAATCTTTATCACTATGAAATGACCCTCTTTATCCTTGGTAGTACTGTTTTCTCTGAAATCTACTTTGTCTAATATTAATATTGTTATTCTAGCTTTTGAGTAATGTTAGCATGAAATATCTTTTTATATCCTTTTCAACCTAGTTACATCATTATATTTAAAATGCATTTTTTGTAGGCGACATATAGTTTGTTTTACTTTTTTAAAAAATCCAGTCTGAAAATCTCTCATTTAATTGGGTTGTTTAACCTATTTTCATTTAATGCAATTATTGATATGGTTGGGTTAAAAGTAACACTCTTGATATCCATTTTTTATTTGTCCCATCTGTTCTTTATTTTTTCTTCTTTTTATGACTTCTTCTAGATTACATCAGTATTTTTTTTATGATTCCATTTTATCTTCATTGTTGGATAATTAGTTACAAATCTATGTTGTATTATTTTAGTAATTTCTTAGAGTTATTAATAAACATCTCTAACTCATTACAGTCTACATTCAGATGATATAATACCTCTTTAAATCTTAAAACAGTGAACTTTTACTTCCCTCCTCTGACTTTTGTGCTCTGGGTTTTATACATTTTACGTATTGTTATTATTTTTTACTTTAAAAGGCCAATTATCTTTTTAAAAGGCTTAAATAATTAAAAAAAAAAGTTTTCATGTTTATCCCTGTAGTTAACATTTCTAAAACCCCTCAATGCTTTGTATAGATCCAGGCTTCCATCTAGTATCACTGTTCTTCAGCTTAAAGGACTTCCTTTAACATTTATTTTTCAAGCCTGCTGGTGATGAATTCCCTCAGCATTTATGTATCTGAGAAAGTCTTTATCTGCCTTCATTTTTGAAAGATATTTTCATTGGGTAAAAAATTTCAAGGTTGAGTTGACTATATGTTTCTTTCAGTGATTTAAAGATACTGTTCTATGGACTTCTTAGTTGCACTGTTTCTGAAGAAAAATCTGGTGTCATACTTGTCTTTGTCCCTCTATGTTCTTATTCTTCTCTGATTGTTTTAAGATTTTTTTATCACTCGTTTTAGAAAATATGTAATATTTCTTTAAATATATTTTTTATCCCATTCCCCATTTCCAGGTTCTTCAACTACTTGCAAATTATCCCACATTTTACTTATGTTTATTTCAGTCTTTTTCTTTTTTTCTGTGTTTTATTTTGGATAATTTCTCTTGCTGTGTCTTCAAGGTCACTAATTCTAAAATGTCTATCTGTCAATAATCCCTGAGAGATACTTTTAATCTCAGACAGTTTTTTTTTTTTTTTTTTTTTTTTTTGCGGTACGCGGGCCTCTCACCGCCGCGGCCTCTCCCGTTGCGGAGCACAGGCTCCGGACGCTCAGGCCCAGCAGCCATGGCTCACGGGCCCAGCCACTCCGCGGCATGTGGGATCTTCCCGGACCGGGGCACGAACCCGTGTCCCCTGCATCGGCAGACGGACTCTCAACCACTGCGCCACCAGGGAAGCCCCTCAGACAGTTTAGTTTTTATCTCTGTAAATTCAGTTTGGGTATTTTCTTCTTGCATCTTTCATGTCTCTATCAAACATGTTTAATCTTCTAACTTCTTAAACATATTGAATACAGTTATAACAACTGTTTTAATGTTTTTATCTAATTCTATCATCTGTCATTCAGAGATTCAACTGATTGATTTTTCTCATTATGGGTTGTATTTTCCTACTTTTAAAAATTCTTGGTAATTTTTCATTAGGCAGAAAATACTGTGAATTTTACTTTGTTTGGTGATAGATATTTTTGTAATCCTATGATATTCTTGAGTTTTGTTCTGGAAATGGTCAAGTTACTTGGACACAAATTGATTCTTTAGAGTCTTGCTTTTTAAACTTTGTCAAGCAGGACCAGAGTAGGGTCTTGCCTAAGTAATAGGCTGAATTTAACTTAGGTAAAAAGCTATTCTGACCCTCATGAATTATGAGGTTTTTCACCCCAGGCTGTTGAAAACAAGTACTATTCCCAGCCTTTTGTGAGCCATAGGCACTGTTTTCTCTACTCTTTTTTCTAGGTCTTTCCCCAAGCTTTGCTAGTTTTCTTACATGCATGCACTGATGAGTATTCAGCTGAATCCTCAGTGCGGACTCTTTACACATCTCCAGAGTTCTCTCTATATGCAGCTTTTTCCTATTCAGTACTCTGCCTTCTTGGTTTCTCTTGACCTGCAGCTTCATCTCCTCAGTTCAGGAGATCAGTGATCGATACTTACACTCCCTCTACCTGCTCTAGGGCCTGAAAACTTTCTCCAGGCAATAAGATAGGGCAATAGTAGGGTTCACCTCATTTATTTCCCATCTTTCAGGGATCATTTTTCTTCATTGCCTGATGTTCAAAGTCTTGAGTATCATTGTCTCATATACTTTGTCTGGATTTTAGTTGTTTAAAGTGGGAGGGAATATATTCAAGTGAGAGGATAAATCCAAGATGTTATTCTATCTTGATGAGAAGCAGAACCCCAAGCACCTCATTTCACTTTAGTGTAATTTTACAATATATTTTTAGTGCAATTTTGTGTAATTCTATAACTTAATCAGGACTCTTTGAAATGTTAATTAATAAGCTATGAATTACTGATCATCATGCAATCATTAAAAATATAGGGCTTCCTTGGTGGCACAGTGGTTGAGAGTCTGCCTGCCGATGCAGGGGACACGGGTTCGCGCCCCAGTCCGGGAAGATCCCACATGCTGCGGAGCGGCTAGGCCCATGAGCCATGGCCGCTGAGCCTGCGCGTCCGGAGCCTGTGCTCCGCAACGGGAGAGGCCACAACAGTGAGAGGCCCGTGTACCGCAAAATAAATAAATAAATAAATAAATAAATATATATATATGTGTGTATATATATATATATATACACATATATATATACACACACACACACACACTTCACCTGTGACAGTTCTCAGAGATTATGTCCCAGGAGGAGTATCATTGTAAACTTTCACATTTCAACTGAAAAAGAAAATGTACAGAAGAAAATATAGAGAACATTTCTGACTAGAAAAACAGATGAATTCCAAAGTCTTAAGATTTTCACTGAAAATATCTTAAGGTCCCAAAAAGTTCAACTTAAATCTCAAGAATAGGAACAATTGCTCATTTTCCTTTGGTATTAAAGGACTTATTTCTAGCAGAGTAAAGGCAGGATGATTAGTTTTGAAATATGCTTAAATCTCTCTGAGGTTTTGCCTTCACTTGATAAACAGAATTGATAATTTATATTAAGACACTAAACAAAATTTAGAGAAGATAACAAGAAAGAATACAAATTTGACAGGTGCTCTAGTAATGATGCTTGTTGTTCCTTTAACCTCTTCTGAAGAAGCTGCCTTACCTACTCATAGCTTCTACCACCTAAGACGTCACGGCAAGACAGTGCATCCTCTAAAGCAATCTATAGATTGGACAGTTATCAGTGGGGGCTGAGCCAAAAGGATGCTATTAAACAGAATTGGGGCCTTGGGAAACAAGGCACAATTGCAAGGGGACAGAAACTAAGAGTAAACACAAGGAGATAGTTGGTAGAGAATGGAATTCAAGACTCTATAAGTGGTCAGATTAATTAGAAAATCAGTATAACAACTATTATTTATTAAGAACTTACTAACTGCAAGACACTGGTCTAAGTACTTACCTGCATACATAATTTAATTATGTAACACCCTAAAAGATGGATGCTATTATAATCATAATCTTACAGATGAGAAAACCAAGACTGATAAAGATTAACTTGCCCAATATTGCACAAATATAGATTCAGGGTTTGAACAAGCAGTCCAAGTCCAGACAGAGCTGGATCTGTTGAGAAGCTGACACCTTCAGTTGGTTAAAAGCACCTTGGGCCCTAGTTTTGGATTGTCCTTACACCCTACCTACTTAATCATAATGATCTCTCTCTATTTCTAGTATTTAAAATCAAAAGAGGCTAACTAAAACAAATAGAAAAAAAGTGTTTCTTAAAAATGTTGAAAAATAATGAAATTTATGGTAGTTTTCACAATACTAAGAACCTCTCTAGTTTAGGACGAATCTAAATATAAGTCCACTTAACTGACAGTCTGTGGCTTTCAATAAGCACCAAGACTTCTACCACAAAATGTTCCTATTAAAGTGTTTTTTACAAGCTAGTATTTTATTAACGCCACTTGCCTTTAAATACCTAAGCATTTCTTTATCAGTCTTGTATCCCAATTTTAGGGGAAAGAAATAGATGTCATTGCTTTGGTGACTTTGGATGCTAAGTCAAGTTCACTCCCATAAAAGACAAAATCCTAAACAAACTTGCAAAAAAAATTCCAATGTTAAAGCTAAAACCTTGTTTTGTGCTCAATTTTGTCTAATTTTGAACACAGAGTTGAACGTTATCTCATTTAGAATCAGATAAAATTTTATTTTAATCAAAATGGAAAGAATGGAATAAGAGTTTCAATGAGTACTGTCTTTGGCTGCCTTTGATATAATAAAGAACTCTCTTAACAAATCAGTATCCGTCACCAACCTTGAGAGTTAGTAGATATTTGGTTTGGTTTTATTTTCATCTAAATTGATTGAGACAGTAGTTGGTAGATTAATTTTAAAATTGGTCCAAGTGTTGAGTAATAAAAAGGTACCATTAGCATTTTAACTTACAATATATAAATATTTTTTATTAAACTTTTGATGTAGGGCAAGACCATTTCTTAAGAAAGCCTATGATAGGAGTTCCATGCCATCTTGTATAATTCTCACTGCCCATAAAACACTGTCTATAGTCCGAGTTTTAGTTTCTTTAAAGTGAAATTAGAACTTAAAAACATTTGTAATGAAATGTAAGTGCAGAATCCCTCTAGACCTTTTCTTCCAAGACTTTTATGGGAACTTCACCCACATCTAATTTGGCAGCAATTTTTAAGCAAGTCACATTTATTTTTTTCTTGGCAAAACAGTGAACTTAATTATCATACAGAAAGTTCTATCCACACCCATATTTCATTAGGACACATAATAATTATCTTATGTAATTACGATAACAAGTATAGCTAGCAAGTTTAGAGATAAACACCGCTGACTCTCGGGAAGTATACAACCCTGGTGGTGGAAGAAATTCAGCAGGTTATAAGAGTCTTATCTACTGGCCTTTACCACACAAGCAATAGTAGTAGCTGAAATTCTACCAATAGAAAGATTAATTTTTGAATTAAGCATTATTGTGTTTTTGTAGTCTTTCTTCAAAGAACAGAGAGAGAAAACTATTGAGCCAGCAGGAGCAAACTGTCAGTAGTTCTCCAATTTTTATTCTCCCATTTACTCTTTCTCAGTATAGAAACTTGATTTTTTAACTGGTGACCAAGCAGGCCTTAATATTTCCCCAGCTTGAAGAATTTTAGACAGATCTCTTCCTGACTATAAGTCCCCGACCTCCCTTCTCCTGGAGTATTCAATTTAAAATACTTGTAATTACAAATTACTTCTTTGTCCCCTTTGAAATGTATATAAATTTCCTTAGGAGCCTCTTGGCAGTTTGAGGATCAAGGATGATAGTGCCCTTATTTCCCAGTCTCCTTGGGAGGGTAGATGCCTAACTCTAGTGGGTACCTTGCTCCAAGTTGTAAAACTACCTCCTGTCATGGAGATAGGAGAAAATTTACATTTCCTTTGGGTAAGGCCAATTAGCAAACAGGTGGCCTAAGTGTACCCGCACCCCAGCTCCTAAAATTTTTCCAGTCCTTTGTTTCAGTGGAGTTGAATTCAGTCTCCCCCTTCTATTGCAACAGTCTTGAATACAGTCTTCCTTCCCTGTTTAACTTTGTCCTGTGCAATTGACGCTGGGTGCAGAGCTGCTGGAACAACTTTCCCCCCTGAAGCTGGGTGTGGCCTACTTTGGTAGTCTTTTTCTCTAGCTGGAATAAAGATGAGATGGCTGACATATGATTCAACAATCCCACTCTTGGGCACATATCTGGAGAAAACTCTAATTTGAAAATGTACATGCACCCCAACGTTCATAGCAGCATTATTTATAATTGCCAAGATACAGAAGCAACTTAAGTGTTCATCAACAGATGAATGGATAAAGAAAATGTGGTATATATAGACAATGGAATACTACTCAGCCATAAAAAGAATGAAATAATTCCATTTGCAGCAACATAGATGGACCTAGAGATTATCATACTAAGTGAAGTAAATCAGAAAGAGAAAGACATACACCGCATGATATCATTTATATGTGGAATCTAAAATATGATACAAATAAACTTATTTACAAAACAGAAACATAATCACAGACATAGAAAAACTTATGGTTACCAAAGGGGAAATGAGGTGGGGGAGGGATAATTAGGCATTTGGGATTAGCAGATACAAACTACTATATATAAAATAGAGAAACAACAAGGTCCTACCATATAGTACAGTGAACTATATTCAACATCCTGTAATAAACCATAATGGAAAAGAATATAAAAAAGTATATATATATACATATATATATATGTATATATATATACATATAACTGAATCACTTTACTGTATACCATAAACTAACACAATATTATAAATCGACTATACTTCAATTAAAAAAAAAAACCAAGATGTGATGGCTGAATTTGAGCAGCCATGTTAGATCACAGGATGGAAGCCACAGGCTAAAGATGGCAGAGAAACAACAGGAAGAGCCTAAGCCCCTAACACAAGCACATCATTCCAATCTTGGACCAACTATATCCAGCTTCTTTAATGTGAGAGAGAAATTTCTGTTTTATTTAAGCCATTGTTATTTTGATGTTTCTGTTACTTCCAGGCGGGCTTCATCTAAGTAATGCATCCACAAATATCTTGGTTTCATTCTTTAGCTAACTTTTCTCCAGCAGGAAATAAGGAGTGCTAAAATAGTGTTGTTAGGGGTGCGGGGGGTTGGCAGAATGAGATCCATTGGTACATATCCATACACAGTATCTGTTCATACCAGTCAGAATAATCTTTGCGATAAAAGAAAAGCCAGTTTCCAGGAAGATAAATACATACTGAAATTCCTCACATATGCATAAACTTCTTTCCTCTACATTAAAATTTAGACCTTTTTTTTTAAATTTAGACTGTTTTATATATGATTTTGAAAACTAAATTTGCATACCATTATTGATTATTTACAAGTTCAGAGGAAATACAATCAAAAGAATAAAATTGTGCCTTAAGAGATCACTGAAAAGAAACTATTTGGCAAGATATTTTAAATATTTTAAATAAATATTAAACAACTAGTTTGCCACTCTAAATCTTGCTATCAAATTGTTAGGGACAATAACACTTGCTGTACTTTTAATTACCAAATTGTTATCAGTTTGACCCAATTCCGTCAGCCCATCTGGCCCTGGAAGACAAGGTTCCAGCAAAGATGTAAATCAAGTGGCCTGCAGAGTTCAACCCTGATATAGGTCAGAGGAAAGCAATAGAGAAGTAAGATCAGATTCTAACCAGGAGGCAGGTGTGCAGCCTCTTGTTGTAGAGTACTTAGGCAACCAAGTTTCCTTGTTCCTCTAGCCAGGAGTGCCGCAGTGTCCCCTGCTCTGTAAGTTTTTAAACCTTTGATTACCTTAAAAATGGAATACCTTTGGGGCTTCCCTGGTGGTGCAGTGGTTGAGAGTCCGCCTGCCGATGAGGGGGACGCAAGTTCGTGACCTGGTCCAGGAAGATCCCACATGCTGCTGAGCTGCTGGGCCCGTGAGCCGCGTCCAGAGCCTGCGCGTGCTCCACAACAGAAGAGGCCACAACAGTGAGAGGCCCACGTACTGCAAAGAAAAAGAAAACCTTTGCCTGGGTCTGTTGACATCTTTTTGTCAATTTTGCCATTCTTGCATTCTTTGCATTCAATGAGGAATAACACATACCTCATTTGCAGAATCAGAATGTGGAAGATTAATGCTATATACACCTTCTTTCACTGTTAATCAGTAAAATCCCATTCATCTCTTAGTCCATTTCTGCAAATAAAAATGAGGTCGCAAGCCTGCTTTTTACTTTTTATGCTAAGTAATGAAGTTTACAAAGCCTCGTCTTAAAAAAAAGCGCCAGTCTTCACAATTAACAAGAGGAGTCTAAAAGAAATGATGTCCCCTCTCTCCTTAAGTTACAGAGATCGAGAGCTTTCTGCATCATAAAACAAATTCAAAAGTTCTGATTTGATAAGGTATTAAATTGAGAACATTCACAAGAATATCAGTCTCGTCTCTTGTGCAAAAAGGAGACTTTGTGAATATTCATAACCATTACCAAATTGTACTGTTCTATTAATATAAATTTGTCCTTGGAAGCAGCATTTGAAGAAAAGATTCTTGTAAGACTTTGAAGACTTTACAGATTGTTGCCATGCCCTCTAATAACAACCAAAAGAAACTTGCAGTTCTGATTAGTTATCTTACCTGAACCGGTAGTATTATTGTAACTGTCATCTCAGTGTTTTTAAACAATATAAATACTTGTTGTACTAGTAAGTCGTAACAGGAAATAATCACTGGCATTTTCCAGTTCTCTGACAATCATGATCGAACAACTTAAAGCCAATAACTGCAATTTTTCTTATTTTAACAAGGAGATTGTCTACTAACTTATCAGGAATAACATGTCACAAATATTTGAAAATGGAGGAATAATCCACCTATAGGCAGCCTACAAGTAATATATCTAAAACATAAGGATACAAAAAATTAAAAAGATGAAAAAAGATATAATAAGCAAGTAACAAAAGAAAGCTGACAAAGCTATAATGATGTCAGGCAAAATAGACATGAAAACAGAAAGCAATAATAAAGAGGATCATTGCAATTCATAAAGTTAACATTTACTAAGAATATGTAGTGATTCTAATTTGTATGTACCTAATATCATATCTAAAGCCAAAATTTACAGAACTAAAAGGAGAAAGTATAAAAATAAGAGACTTTGTTAAGGAGGAAATTTTTCCTCTACCCTTACTGGTTCTTCTGGCTGGTACAATAATTAAATTAAAATAAGACAGATTAACAGAAGAAAAACCAATTTAGTTTTGCGTGTATGGGGTCCCCAAAAACCTGAAACTCAGAGAAGGGACCAAAGCAGGAAGCTTTTATACATTTTAGACAAAGAAACAATAAATCTGTGAAGAACTGACAAGACAAAGAAGCTTAGGTCTGAGTACTAATTAGTGAAGAATCTAAGCAGAATTTGTTTACATAGGCTTCTCAGCCCTAATTCCCTATCTTTGGTGATAAGGATGTCTCTTTACTTCCTGGTGCAGGAAAGCTACCTTTCATATGGGAGATTTATTTCCTGCTTTCAGGGGAACGAAGGAGGGTCAGAGCATCCTTCTGGCACTGGCTGTTTCTTAAATAACTTTAAAATAATCAATATGCCGCTTTGGCGTATTTGTCATGGCCTGCCCTGAGCCACATCAACTTAAACACAACTTTCTCTGTAATTTATGGATTAATACACAAAGAAATCAATAAGGATTTGGAAGATGCAGAAAATATAGTTAATATTGACCCAATGCAAAACGTATAAGCTGCTGTGCTCTGGCAAACTGTTATACTGTGAAAGGGTTACAAGTTGGCCCAGAACTTGATTCCCTCTGTCCTAGGGAGTGCAGACAGTGGGTGTCTTGAACCTCACAGATCAGTCTCATCTGACCTCAAGTAACCTCATTCATTTACCCTAGTAAGACATGATATGAAAATGTTTGAGAAGAACTGAGACAATGGACTTGTATAGAAAACTATATTTAGTAACTAGACATTTTCAGGAACACATGGAACATTTATGAAAATTATTGACCACATGCTAAGCCGTAAACTAAGCCGCAATATACATCAAAGAAGCAGAATTACACAGACACATTCTTTGACAATTAAGATAGAAATTGATTTTTAAAAAAATAAGTAAAAAAATCATAAATTTGGAAATTATAAAAACATTTTTAAATGGACCATAGATAAAAGAATAATGAAAGTTAAAACTGAAAGGTAAAATTAAACTCTAATTCCACCTACTTGTGGGTTGTTTTTAAGTGATACTTAGAAGAAAATGCATAGTCTTAAATGCTCATGCTAGAAAAAAAATAAGGTGAAAACTGAAGCATTAAATATCAACTGTAAAAAGCTGGAAATAAAAATAAACATCAAGTCTAAATAGAGAAATAAACAAAGGTAGGAGCAGCAATTAATTAGAAAAAGGAAAAAAAAACAGAATTAACAAAGCCAAAGTTTATTCTTTGATAAGGCATAATAATACTTTCAAACTTCTAGATCAGTGGCCTGCGACTGAGCAATTTTGCTCTCCCCTCTCACAATCTTTCCCAGAGGACACTCTTGGCAGTGTCTGACGACAAAGTGTGACTGGAAATACAACCTGGGGTGAGGAGTGCTACTGGCATGTAGTGGGTAGATGCTAAAACTCCTGCAAAGCACAGGACAGCCCCCCAATAACAGAATCATCTGACCCCAAATGTCAAAGTTGAAAAACCCTGCCTAGTTAGATGGATTAAGAACAGGGAGAAGCCATTAGTACACAGTCTTAGGAATGAAAAGGGGTTCATGTCCACAAATACTGAAAAATATTAAGAAAGATAATTATATTATTACCAAATGTATATATGCAGAAATGGGTAGACATTTAGACAAAATGCATAAATTCCTAGGAAAATACAAATTACCAGAACGAAAGAAAAGACAGAAAAACTAAAATGTTCTATAACTGTTACAGAAGTTGACTCAATAGTTTACAGTCTTCCTACTGACCACAGGTACTCTCCTACTCTGCTGGTAAAGAATACAATACAGTGCACAACAGAGGGCAATTTGGCAATACTTATAAAAATTACAAATCCACTTGCTCTCTGACACAGCATTCCCATTTTAAAGAATTCATTCTATGGATACATTAGGATATATTTGAAATGATATTTTTACACAGCATTTACTGCAGCATTATTTGCAACAGCAAAGCAATAGGAATCTTGTTAAATGAACTCTGGTAAAGTCACTAAATGGAATACTATGCAGCTATAAAGAAGAATGAAGACATACTGTGCATTAATGTGAAAAGCTCTCAGGATATGGATTAAAATTTTTTTAAAGCACAGTCTGTAACAGTGTATAATGTATGCTGTCTTTTGCATAAGAAAGTCAGGGGTGGAGGAATAAGAATATACATATATTTGCATTTACTTTTATTTGTATAAAGAAAAATCAATATACACACAAAAAAATCAAGAAATGGGGTGAACATGGAGAAGGTTGGGAGTGTGACTTCTCACCCAGAGAATAGAAAAAGAGAAAATAGTCCTTAATCTATTTTATGAGGTTATGATAATCTTGATAGCAGAAACAGATAACAATGGTATAAGTCCACCCCACTTAAGAACATAGATACAAAAAATTCTAAATAAAAAATTAGCAAAACAAACCCTGCAATTTATTAAAAACAGCTTGACAAAAGATAGCACTTTACCACATTAAAGATCTCAATATATGAAGAAAATGCAACATTTATTCAAAAAAAAAAAAAACTTGGTATCCACTCAGTTGAGAATAATGCAATTGTGCAAAATCACTTTGTGTCCTAGTTCATGTAATGTAGATTTGGTTAGGGACTTTCTTTTCTTTGAGCTACAAGACCATTAGTCTGGTTTTTCTCATGACTTTTTTCAGAGAAAAATAATTGATCTTCTACTATAGTAACTATAGTACCTGCATTTTAATGTTTCATGATCCCAAACAGGTCACACATTCTATTTTTCTCACCTGATATGACCTTAGCGTTTTAAATTGCTATTCAGTCAGTATATGAGGTATACTAGCTGTGACCACACGAGCTTTGTTGCAATGTATTTCTGCCTAAAAGAATGTAGCTGAAAATACTGAATAATTTTCAAAATTGAAAACAAGCAGAGAGTGTGTGTTTTAATGGACAATCTTAGCCTATACAGAAAAAAATAATACATTTCCTAACTTTAATCAGAACAGAGGGCAACACAGAAAGCTACTTATTCTCTTTTGTATAGACACCAATTATTTTACACTGCAAGATCATTGAACTATCTGTTATATGTTAATTACGTTGGGTATTCAGTGCTACTGCACAAATTTCACATTTTTTCACAACTGGGACTCTGGAGGGACTCTTGCCCGGAGAGAACAGCAATTTAGAGTTTTTTTGTGTAGGAATTACGTTTCCAATGCAACTGTCTTGATTATCAGTCTCCCCTCCAACTCCCCATTTTCCCCTACTTCCAAAAACACACTTTCCTACTGCTGGTCTTTGCTCACCTGTCCTAGCCAACCTCATATTAAATTGGAGGATAGATTTTAAAAGGATGCTGTGCGTTTAAGGCCTCAAAATTCATGGTTGGATCACAAACTACCTTTATAGACTATTTTGGGAAAAATCCAAGTAACAAATAATATTTTGAAATCAAACTGTTTTGCTTTCAACAGTGTCTTCTTAAATTATCACTGAACAAAACCACTGAACAAATTGCTGTATCTTCTTTATGTAATGTTTCATATATTTTTTGCTAAGCATAAGTGTAAACCACCAAAAAAGTCTCTCCCCCAAATGTACAGTACTGGAAAAAAATTAAAGTGACCAGTGCTTCAGAGGGTGATTTTACATCTTTTCAGTCTTTTTTGTGTAAATGAATTAGTTGCAGAACAGTTTTCCACATCTAAACTTGTATGTGGCTTTTTGGTAATGCAGCTGTTATCATGAACAAAATGTCTGCATCATACATAAAATATCTGTCTCATTTTTTGTTATTATTCAGTTTCAAATAAGCTTTTTTAAAACTTACTTGAAGTAATTTTCCTATAAATGGACATCTTATTCCTGAGCTTTACCAGCTTTAAATATAGCTGTGGAAAATGAAGTTTGGATTGGCTTGATAGTAAACTGTTCATATTCAAATTGCCATCATTTTTCAGCCTCAAACTTTTTCGTTTTGTTTTCTTTTTTGTGACCAATGTACAAGATTGTCATTTAAAATTATGCCGACACAATGTCTAATACCACCTTTCTAAAGAGGCAAATGGTCAGAATAAATATTCGCTGAATATTAGTGCCTGGTAGGTTTCTAAAAGTGTTGTTGGAAAGAAATTAGACTGAGAAAACATCACTAGTTATAAAAATGTAATCAAGAACTTGTTTAAGCCTGCTTCAAATGTTCAAATGAACATATCCGATTTCTGAAAAATAAAGATACATTTCAGTAATTTTTTTTTTTTTTTTTTTTTTTGCGGTACGCGGGCCTCTCACTGTTGTGGCCTCTCCCGTTGCGGAGCACAGGCTCCGGACGCGCAGGCTCAGCGGCCATGGCTCACAGGCCCAGCCACTCCGCGGCATGTGGGATCTTACCGGACCGGGGTACGAACCCGTGTCCCCTGCATCGGCAGGTGGACTCTCAACCACTGCGCCACCAGGGAAGCCCTATTTCAGTAATATTTTATGTAACCTAGTGGGCTACATCTGAAGGGAAATTATATGTCAAAGGATTTATAATGACATCTAATTTAAAGATATGTTACATTTTGGATAGAAAATATGAACAAAAGCAGAGTTTGTTATATAAACTTTTTGAGAGCATTCTGCCATTTCCCCCTTTAATTAGTGGAATTCTTAAGATATACTGTAAATAATACAAAGCAATGTAAATGACACTTGGAAAATTTTTTTTCACCATTTTTTTTTCAATCTCTCTCTGCAAACTTTGACTCCAGCCCTGGGAAAGCATATTTCCCTATAGATTCATGTTGCTCATTAAATGAGATCTGGGTGACTCTGTAGGATAATCATCACCACAGCCTGTAATTCGCCTTAAGGAAAAAAAAACAACAACAACAAACCTACAGACATTTACCCATCTATTTCATTCTACTGCTTGCTGGAAACAGGCACTGCAATTAGAGGGAAAGGAAACATGTAGAGATTAAAAAAAAAAGTAGGGAAGAGTGGAGGAAGCCATGCTGAGTCAGGCTGAGGTCTAGCTTCATTTATCCATTCAAAAACTATTTTGCAGCCCCTGCCATTTGCCAGCTGGATGATAGCCCTAAGGATAGAATGGGGGAAATAAATAATTATACAAAGAAGTGTAAATCAATGACTCCGGGGTGGGGGGAGGGAAGGATCTTGTTAGGGAATTTGGGATCATTTACCCAAGGGCATATCATTTGAGCTAAACTCTGAAAGAAGGTAGTACTGGATAAATGGGAAAGAAAAATCTTTTCTGAGAGTGGTTACAGTAAAACAAAGGCCCTATGTCAAGAGGAAGCATGATGAAGAGAAACTGAAAGATGACTGAAGCACCCAGTATGGAGTAAGCACAGAGGAAGCACAGTGTGAGCTGAGGCTCACAGAAAAAGCCAGACAAGGTAGAGCCTTATAGAGACTCATATTAATGACCTGTGGAGGATTTGAATTCCAGTGATCGATGAATTAACTCCCTTAAACACAGGCCACCTGGGCTTGAAATCCCTTCATTGGAAGATAGGCATACCGATCAAGAGCTGGTTGCCCACACTGCTAATCAGGCAGCAGGGATCTGGAGCAGAAAGTTGGATGGCAGAAGAGCCACACAAAACACTGTGGTTCCAGAAAGTCAATTTTCCATCTGCCTGCTGGTGTGAGGGTCTGCCCTTGGGTCATTAAAGTGGTGAACAGAACAGGGTATCTGAAGGGAGACCAGGAGAGAAGTGGTAATACAAAAGTGACTCGTTGTTTTCTATTTTAATATTTTTTGGAAATTTATACAGAGACAGATTTCAGACCCTGACAACAAATAACTTCCTAATAGAGTGACCCAAAGACTGGGTAGACTTTCAAGGAGGAAGACTGTTGCCATGTTTGAGATGTTCATGTAGAGACGACAGATGGGTCAGATGCCTGAAGCAGATATGGTGGATTGATATGCAGTAGCCAATCAGTTTACCATTCTTGATATTTTTTATTATGCTGTGAACATTACAGTGTTTAATGGGCAACATCTGTTGCTTCAGTGGGTGGGAAACACAACAGTAGAAAAATGACCCTTGTTTGTCAAAAGCCAAGGCAAAGAGCCTTGAAGGACTCAGACAATAAAATTTTTGTCCTAAACAAAATTTTGGGAATATTTGGAAATATATATGAAAAGCCAGGCTACAGTGTCCCCTCTTAAATAAAGATTCTTTAGAAGGAGAGTGTTTAATATGAAATAATAGAGTTAGGAGCTGAGATTTCTGAAAATTATCTGTGCCTTATTTCAGGTACCTGATCCCTGCCTCTAACCCAAACCCAACTCAAACCTTAAGGAAGGGGAAATCAAGAGCAGGGTAGCCCTCTGACACCAAGCCCCTTCCTCCAATTCTTGCGTAGAAGAGGAAGCTGTGAGGCCCATAATTTCCCCCATGTCCCAAGGAATAGTAAAGAAGACACAGTTCCTATGGCCCAAAGTGGGACAGGTGCAGTATAATGCATTTAATATTCCGGTGAAGCACTTGGATATGGCATAGAAACTTCTATGGGGACAAAAATGTAGCTGTGGCTTGGGTGAACCAATAGCTGAAGACCAGAAGGGCAAGGTCATCTGTAGGTGTTGTTCATTTGTACTAATTAGTTACTACAGGCATCCGTTTTGATTGTCTGTGCCTGTGCCATTTTGATTTTTGAATATTTCTAATATATTTGGATGATTATTCTTGATCACTATGGAAGTCAACTGGATATATGGCAACACACACTAGATCCCACCCTCTCATACATCGGTGTTACCAGCAAAGCCCCTTAACAATTCCCAAGAAATAAAAATAGAATCTGGGTGATAAAATGAAGTCTAACCTTCTTCCCTTTGTGCCTAGTCTAGTTTCACTTGCACATAGGGTTCCACGAGCAGAGGCCCTGCACCTCGCCCTTCAGACCAGAGTTCCTCATGCAAAATGGCTGCTCCTGACAGCTCAGCTCCGCGGGCGAGGGCAGAATTCAAGATGGCGGCAGCAGGCTGCATGCAGAGATGCAGCTCCCACACTGAGATCTGGAGCGTGAGCAGCACAGCTATGCCAGCCTCACGAGAACTCTTTCCTTCCCAGCCAATGGGATCCCTGCTTTATAAAGCAGCCCCCAAGGGCCTTTCTCAGGGAGGGCGTGTACTCTGGAGCTCGAGCTCGCACCTTTCCAGTCTCTGATCAAAGAATAAAGCTTTCCTTTGCTTCTGAACCAAACTCCTTCTTGTTCCACTGGTTTGAACGACATTGGGCAAAGGGACCCTCACTGGGGAACGACTTGAAAGGGTTGGTAACGTTTAGTATTCAATAAGTTCACCTTACTACAGGCGAAAGAGAGAATGGAAAAGAGTTTCTAAATTGAGATTAGCGTTCTTCTTGGTAATAGAAATGTAATCTTAAAATAGTTTTTCAGTTCAATTAAAGAAAATACATTACACTCCCCACACATCTGACTCTGTGGACTAAGAGTTCATGAATACATGAACATTTTACACACACACACCCACACCCACACACACACACACAGTCCCCAGAGTTTGTATCAATGTCATGTTGCTATTTCATTAGTGGCTTTTTGTGTAGATTCACTTTCTGTGACATCTATCAGTATGAGACAGGCAGTGCTAATTCAGCACTCTGTTTACCATCTAAAACAAAAATCTCTTCCTCTTTAGGAGAGGAAAATTTACTTCCCTGAGAACAAAATAAATAAATAAATAGAAATATAAACATATCAAAGTAAGTGACAACAAAAACACTGAACCCAGTCAACTTAAGAATTCTCCCAGTAAATATCATCTAGGTGTCAAGACTCATCAAGGATGTTGTTTGTTTTATACAAACTTTCCACCCATAGCCCAATTCTCACAGGCATCTCAAACCTAATGAACTGCTCACTAGAGGAGAACAGCCTAAACACCATCCTTTTTAAAATTGGCTGTAGTCGCTTTAAGTCAGGGAACATTGGCAAGCTGTTCCCTGCCTCTGAGCCTGGCTGTCAGAACCATTTCAACTAAAGCACATCACCAAAGCAGGTACCCACATCTCTTTCTGTCCACATCTGGCTGGTCCCTGATGCATACTTCCACAGTCTTTAATGTTTATTGTCTTTCAGTTAAGTGCTAGGGAAATAAGTATGGGAAGAAGCTGTAGGGGTTAAAATAGGAAGCTCTTTGGTGAGGTTGGCATTTTAGGAGTATAGGGTGGTTGGTGGTCAGGGGGGCACAGAAAGTTGCATTCATCAATCTTACTAATTTTAAATTCATTACTTATTTCACCCTTGAAGCCACAATGTTGGGGCAGAGTTAGGAATAGAATCCAAGCCTTTTAACTTCAAATCAAGGTTATTTCTATTGCACCAAACTGCTTTTAATCATATTCTGCAATGTGGGATGCAGGAGCAATTTTGGGAAGCCCAACAGTATGGAATCCTCACTCTGCCTGGTACCGTGTTTTGCCAAATGAACTGAAAATAAAAGAACAGTGGGTAAGACTAACTCAGCTGATGGCAGACAAATAACAAGAAATGGACAGTGAAGAACAATTCTGATTACAGGGATTAATGTCCAAAGAGGCCGGGGAACTTGAAAAAAAATCATACTGTATCTCTATTACTCTCATTTTGTACCGAAGTATCATTCTCATACTTAGTTTCCCTTTCTCCAGTATCCCTCCTTCATATAGATACATTTAAAGATTTTTAATAGAGATAATATGTACATAGAGTCTCCTTTTTCAAAATCTGACACAGTCTTATTTCTTTCTGGTCTTGAATTGGAAATGAGAGTCAGGGATTGATGTCAGTATAACACAGAAGATGCTTTGGTTCCTACATGAAAATTTCTATCTTATTAGTATTTTGAAGTGACCAGGACAAGCTTTTTCACAATTCAAGAGAAAACTTTAACAACATATGAAACCTTAGAGAAAAAAAGAAAAAAATGAAAATCTTGCAAGAGTATCTTCCTTCATCCCAAGTAGTGGCTGAACTGCCTCAATTTCCACATCTTTAAGCTATCTGGTGAGGCTGTGAGTAGAGATAAAGAATCTATGAAGGATATAATTTCTCTTGGTTAAAAAAAAGTGATTGATGGAGAAGGCTACCCTTTCATTTTAATTCTGATGAGCTTGGCCTCTACCAGAAGCAAATGCTGTCAGGGGTGCACATTCTGATGGAGAAGGCCTGAGTCAGGGTTTAAGGCCATGGGGATCTACTGACTATGGTTGGAGATTTAACTGTTTAGTATTTTTGATACAATTTTTATTAGTTTTTGTGTGCGTGTTCTACTTACACAACTGCATTGTTTTTGAATAGTTTCCCTCTAACTCTATTTTTTCCATAAGCCCAATTATTTTTCATGTACAATTTTGCAGAACATGTGGCTTTTCAAGAGTACACATGTCACTTTATAACAGAAAGACCACCGTTGCAGGTTGGGTTCTCTGGAAAGCAGACTCCGAGACAGAGTATTCACTGTGCAGAATGTTTATTATGGACGACCCGTGAACACCACCTGTGGAAGGAAGTCAGCAGGGATGCAAGCTGAATAGCCTCATCTGACTCCACTGAGTAGCTGTGTAGGTAGAGTGGTCCTTAGAGTGCTTATAATTGGTCTAAAATAGCTGGGGTTTTCTACCCTCCCTTTGATCAGTTATTCCATGTGGGACACCCCCTTCTACCACCAAGGGTGTGACCTTGAATGAGACAGCTCTCTGCAGTTGGAGCAATTCCAGAAGGAGCTGCATCTGGGGGTTGTCTGCTGATAACACACTCAGCAGCTGGGGCAACAAGTCCTTCCTTGAAGCAGGATCTGGGCAACATCATCATGTCCACCACATCTTGAATTATAAATAAAACTAGAGACTCTCACCCACCACTCTCACAATTAATCATTCTTGGGATTTTTGATGTGTCCCAACAGACCTTTTCCTATGTATCACTGTACTGTTTTCTCTGTGTCTGTGTGTGTGTATGTGAGCATGTAAGTGGCATTAGACCATAGGTTTCGATCCATAACTTTTTCATTCACCAATAGGACTTAGAGATCTACCTTGATTCTTTTGGATTAGCACGTCCCTAAAAATATACCACTTATATGAATATTGTTAAGAACTGATATTTGCCAATCCAGTATCCATTCTACCCTTCCTCTTTCCTCCTGATTTTATTTAGGGTGACAATGTGCCCAGATAAAGCAGTACATTTTCCAGGCGCCTTTGTACGCAGTTCTGGCCAAGATGTAGAAGTGGAGGTCACTATGTGAGGCTTCTAGGAAAGCTCTTCAAATGCTGCTGACTCAGCTGTCATGTACTCTCCCTCCTCCCTTCTATTTAGAGCATAGTTGTGATGCCTGAGGAGAGTGTCAGGAACCTGCTTGAGATCAGCTGGATGGGAGCAAGACTTAAGGACAGCAGGGAGGAAAGGTAGAAGGGACCTGGTCTGTTGATGGTATTGTGGATCTGTTTCACCAGCCCTGAACCAACTATCTCCGAATTCTTCAGTGTGAGAAAAAAATCATCTATTTCGCCAAGGCACTCTATCTATTATGTGCACCAGGAACCAATCCCTAACTAATGCAAGTATACTACAGTTTACCAATTCCAAGTTGATAGATAGTTTGTTTTCAACTTTACAAAGCCGCAATAAACATCCTTGTATAAGTCTCCTTGTGTGTGTGTATGAATGTTTCTCTAGAGTAGATTCAGAAAAGAGGAATTCAGGCTGATAGGGCAAGAACATGTTCAGTTTTAACCAGAGTGACTCTAAAGACAATGATATCATTACGGAACCAGGTTCATTTGGCCCGAGGCACAGCAAACCAAAACACTGAGACCCCGAGGTTAGCAGCAAAGAGTTTCTTTGCAAGCAGCCAAGCAAGAAGATGGAAGAACAAATCTCAAGTCCTCCTACCTGAAGGCAAGGGGCTCAGGGTATTTATGAAATAAAGAATAAAAAAGCAGGGCGGTCTGAGCTGTGGGGAGCATGGGGAACATGGGGAAAGGTGACTGGAAAAAGGTGCGGTAATCACTCTGTGCAGGTGTAATTTGGCTTCTGGGCTCTGCACATTCTGAGGGTGGAGTTTTCAGTCCTCTAATGTTAAAAGGTCACACTCTCGCATGCCCATCTGGAGGGTCGGAAGTCCCAGATAGTCCTAACCTGCAGCTCAAAATAGATGCAGCTGACTCCAAGTTCCTGGAAAACAGCTTGGGCAGACATCTTATTGTTTAGGCTACGTGCAGCTTGGAGGACTTACAAGTCTTAAAACCACCTTGATCAGTGAAGGCAGGGGAAGTGGATTTGACTAATAATTACCCACAGTTTCAACCTCTCCTCCACTCCTCTGTTTTCATCCACCATCAATTTCAACCTTGATATTATTACCTCTACTGTTCCCCAATTGATGACTACAACATTGTTTTATTTTGCATTTTCTGGATTATTAGTGGTAAACATCTTTTCATATGTTTGATGAATAATTGTGTTGCCAAACTATGTACATTTTTCCATTTGGTTGCTTATCTTTTTCTTACTGATTTTTAGGAATTTTTCACTTGACATTTAACTTTCTCTTTATATCATGATATTTTAAACCTATGATAAAATATTAAATTCTGGAATTTTATCAATTTAATTTAATGTTAGTTGATAACACTTTAGAATTTGGTTTCTATAATAATTAAAGTTATAAAGGTAATTTTTCCATAAAACTTTACTGCCTTGGAGCAATTAAGACAAACTAGATTGAATTGGAAGGAAAGCCCAATTTATAGATGAATATAAACTGGTGGTTATTAAATTGTATTAACAAAGAAGTGTTTGGTATAGTCCTTCACTATTAAAAAAATATTTGACATTAACATGCAAATTGTTTAACTTCTAATAGCTATTGCTATATCATTTTGGAAATATTTTGTATTTTATGTGTTCCAGAATTTTTCAAAACCACCACCAGGGGGTATTTTTTGGAAATTTATACCTGAAAATTTATAAAATTATTCAGTTTAGTTTAATGGAACAGGCATTTATTGAATATATACTAAGTGCAAGGGACCATGGCAAGATTTGTAACAATATGGGTGGACCTTGAGGGCATTACGTGTAAGCGAAAAAAATCAGACAGAGGAAGACAAATACTGCATGATCTCACTTATATGTGGAATCTGAAAAAGCCTAATTCAGAGGAACAGAGAGTAGAATGGTGGTTGCCAGGAGCTGGGGGTTGGGGGTAAGAGAGAGAGATTGGTCAAAGGGTAAAAACGTTCAATTATAAGATGAATAAGTTCTGGGGATAATATACAGAATGGTGACTTTAGTTAACAATACTGTATTATATACTTGAAAGTTTTTAAGAGTGTAGATCATCATATACACATACACACACGTGGTAATTATATGAGGTGATGGAGGCATTAATTAGCTTATTATGGTAATCATTTTGTAATATACGTGTATATCAAATCATCACATTGTACATCTTTAACACAATGTTATATGTCAATTATATCTCAGTAAAGCTGAGGAAAAGGGACCATGGCAAGGGCACAGAATATAAAAAGTGAGTAACAAATAGATTGGAAGGATTGCTGTAATAATTATAAGACCTAAATTTTATTGTGCACTTACAATATATATCTAAATACAATGCTAAGTTAGTTTCAGTAAGAAGAAATAAGTAGTTTTAAATCAGAAATTGTCGACAACGATAGGTACATATCCTTGAGGTAGTTGATCACAAAATCCTCAATATGAAACTTGAGTCAAATAATTAAAATATCTTGATAATTTCCTTTCTAAATCCCCAGCAAATTCCATTTTACTATACACTTAGTAAATAATTTGGGATCATATAACAAACTTGCACTGCACGGTTTGTGGGATCTTAGCTTCCCAACCAGGAATTGAACCCAGGCCCTCAGCAGTGAGAGCACGGAGTCCTAATCACTGGAGTGCCAGGGAATTCCCTGGATCATATAAGTTTGAAAGTGAACAGCAGTTTAGCAAGGATTAAATATTTTATAAATTCTGGATAAGTAGAGTCCAAATTAACATTAACCATACCTAGGCTGCTCATTTGGCCCTTAACCAGGTTAACCCTGACTTTGAACCTCTGCTCTGTGGAGGCCAGGGAATTGTAGTTGGTCTCAGCTAGTGCCTGGAATGGTTTGAAACAGTCTTAGCATTCATAAGACCGTGAAATTTTCTAGCTCCATTGCCCATCACAACTTCTCAACATTCCTCTCCAACTATTATTATTTTGGGGGGGAGTACACTGTTATGACTTAGAGTATAAGATTTAGGATAAAAAGCATATATTTAAGTCCTGATTTGGGGACTTAATGACCTAAGATCTCTTAAGATGATCTGAGCTTTAATTTCTTCATCTATAAATTAGGAATCATAATAAAGACTCCCTCAAATAGCTTCTATGAGGATCAAATAGATAACGAACGAGTGTGAAAGTTCTTTGTAAATTGGAAAGTTCTGTACAGATGCTATTATTTGTTGTTGCTAAATTAAATTGAATTCAGCTGATTCTCTTTGAAGATAGTATTAATTTTGCCTTGGTGGAGAAGGGAAGCATTGAGATCCGTCTCCACGTCTTTTATGGCCTGTTGATAGTCATGGGAAGTCTTGTTAAAGGTGTGATACATCTATATCTACAAGGACATATGTGTCAATATATCTCTGTATCCATATGGAACCTAGCATCTCTATGACTTATTCTGACACAGTCACTCAAGAGAGATTTGTGTCCAGGGGAAAAGTTCAAGATAATAAACATACCTTGCTACTGTGAGGCACTTATCCCAATGGGGAACCCAATTCTAATGAGTTACATTCTATTACATAAAGAATTACTTTTGCCTAGGTCACAGGGAGACTTAGCTTACCTAGAAGTGTCTGTAAACTGAAATGCCCAGAAAGGCAAAGCAAATCATTTTAATTAGTGACCCTGACTGGTCATATTAATACAAAGTGGTGGAAACTGGGAAGCACATTTTTATCTAGAGGCCACAGCTGCTACAACAGCTGCCCACTATTTCCCCAATCTTCCAACTTTAAGAGAAGATAAAAATCTAGATTTTTATGGAATTTGTTTTCCAATTTTCAAAATATACTGTGGGCAGCAAAAAATGGTTGGATCTGGCCAATGAACTTCTTACTTGGGATTCATGGCCTACAATCAACACAGGCAGAGCTACTTCCTTGTCTATTCCCTCTGAGGTTCCAATTACATCTCAGTCCTTTGTGTTTTAGAAGCAAGACCTGTCTAGGGAGGAGTGAGCAAGCAGACTGACATCAGCGGGTCAGTGGTGGCAACCTTGGTTGCACATTGTAATCATCTGAAGAGCTTTCAAAAATGCTTATGCCTAGGTCCCAATCCCAGAGATTCCTATTCACCTGACCTGGGTTACATCCCAAGCATGGGAATTTTGTAAAATTTCCCAAGAGATTCTAATGTGCAGCCCAGTTGTTGTCACCAAAGTGATAAAGGGAAGTGGAGAGTTTGCCCAACACCTAGAGTAGTGGTTGTTAGTACATTCAGACAGAAGCGGGAAAGTGCTGAAGCCTTATGGGGATCCACATCAGAAAAGGAAATAGTTTTGAGCACTGACATTAAAATCCTAAACAGGAAAGGATTTATACAGAATTTTTAGACCATGTTTAAAGTTTCAGACCTCGATTAAAATTTGCATAGACTCTGCAAAGTTTGAGTTTCTACAATATTTCATGAAAGGTGTTTTGCCTTACTTTGTCATGCACTTAGTTCTCTAAAGGAGAGGTAGTTGAACACTGCCACAAGTGGTGTGAAATGAGGCCGAGTACTTTTGGAACTTCAGTGACATATGTTATTCTCGTCTATCCAGCTTTCCCTCCCCTCTGGAAACAGAGCTCTTCTCTGATGTGGGGAAACCATTCTTAAGATTCAGGGGAGGCTGATGTTTGCTCCCACTCCCAGCACTTCAATATACACCAATTCAAAGAGGGTGAGCACGTGAGCAAGGTTAGCCAAGCCCTCCATCCTCCTGGCCAGTGATTGATGCAGGCAATGACCTGAGAGAGCCAGTCTTCCCTAAGCTTTGATATCTGGGTGCTTTTTGGGAGGAAGGGGGGGAAAAGACAGATACTGATAGAGTTGGAGCTATAGAGATAAAGAAAGAAATAGAGAGGGATAGAGAGATGGGGGGCGGGGAGGCTCTCTTTCTTTGGAATGGAGCATTGTAAAAATAACTTAGGTTAGGTTCATTTGCAGCCATCTGCCTCAGCCTCAGGGAGGACATTGAAAAGAATGAGGCCAAGTACAGAGACAATCAGACATGAGAGATCCAAAGAGCTGATACATTCTTTGAGCCCCGTATCCAGCTGTCTGAAAGTTTGTTATGTGAGTAGATTCCCTTTTCTACCTAAGCTATTTTAAGCTAGGTTTCTCCTGCTGACGACTGCACTGGAATTAATCTGCATCCTCAATTCCTAAACTGGTGTGAGTAGTGTCATCAATTTACTCTAAACCATGATATACACACCTGCTAAAATGGGACTTAGTTCAGAAGACAGGAAGAATGAGCTTTCTTTTCTACACCAGATTAAAATTTTATCAGAAGGGAATAATCCAAGTGGAAAAATATACCCATTACACCAGCCAGTAAATCTGCAGAGACCTAAGCTCTGATCAGGTCCAGTTTTATTTCATATACAGGACCTGAGAGAGGAGCTCAGGGAGCATTAACAGAGGAAGACATACACATCCCCTATCTTTCAGTTCATTCTCCCTAAACTGACTTATAAATTCAAAGTAATTCTAGTGATTTTTGTGGAAGGTGACAAGCTGGTTTTACACTTTATATGGGAATGCCAAGGGTCAAGAATAGTTGACACAATTGCAAAGTAGAAAGCAGATATCAGATACCAAGACTTATAACATCGTAGTAATTAAGAGTATAAATCACTGCAGAGATAGAGATAGAACAGAGCATCTATTATTTTCCTAAACTTTTTGAACAAATTTTAAACTTACAGAAAAGTTGCAAAAATAGTACAAAACAATTATCTTATATCCAGTACCCCACAACCCCTAATATTACCATCTTATGACTGACTTTTAAAATAAGCTATTTTCTATTGGAGTATAATTGCTTTACAATGTTGTGTTAGTTTCTGCTGTACAACAAAGTGAATCAGGTATATGTATACATATATCCCCTCCCTCTTCGACCTTCCTTCCCCCCCACCCCAGCCATTCCACCCATCTAGGTCATCACAGAGCACGAAGATGAGCTCCCTGTGCTATACAGCAGGTTCCCAATAGTTATTTATGTTACACATGGTACTGTATATTTGACATATGAAACTGTTTGTTTTGTTTAAATTTGTGGGGTTTTTTTCCTATTAGCTGTGACCTTGAATACTGATTAGCAAACACAAAGAAAAGTTTTCAGTCGTATTTTCTCCTTTGCAAATTTTCTTTCCTGATGACTTCCCAATCTTTGGAGTCTTAGTGCTTTTCCTGTAAATTTGTCTGAACTTTTGTATTTTAAATGTGTTGTCACACTGGTACAAATAAATTCAACATATTATTTATCTTTTAATTTTTTGATCCAATAGTTTAGTTAAAAATCTAATACTTAAATATCTTTTTAAAAACCTATTCACATTTTGAGAGCTATTTTGCTCTCAATGGTGACATATCATTTTACTCTTTGAGAAATATTTTGAATTCTGAAAAGAGCCAGGAACCACTCATAGCTGGTTCAGGCAACCAGAGTACAGATACCCAAATATCATTTTGGTAAAAAAATGAGCAAATTGGAAAACAAAACCACCAGCCAGCTGTGATGATATGATGATAACATTATGATTTTCTTGTGTGATTAAGAAAGTGCTTAAAAGCAAATTTCAAAAGCATTTTTTAAATGGCAGCATCAGATAGATTACTTGAGATCTTATGGAAGCTAATTTGAAGGATAATGGAAAAAATTATTTCGCCATTCTGACTTTTGTGACATAATGAAGGGACACATGGAGTGGAAGAAAGGCTCTGCAGAGAGACTCAGAGGAGATCTGTTAACTCCAGTCACTATTAAGATGTATAATCACTGGCAAGTTTCGCAATTCCCCTATTCATTCAACAAATACTTGTTGAGCAGAAGCAAGAGAACTACAACCCTGCAGCTTGTGGAACAAAAACCACATTCACAGAAGGACAGACAAGATGAAAAGGCAGAAAGCTATGTACCAGATGAAGGAACAACATAAAACCCCAGAAAAACAACTAAATGAAATGGAGATAGGCAACCTTCCAGAAAACTAATTCAGAATAATGATAGTGAAGATGATCCAGGACCTCAGAAAAAGAATGGAGGCAAAGACTGACAAGATGCAAGAAATGTTTAACAAAGGTCTAGAAGAATTAAAGAACAAACAGAGATGAACAATACAATAACTGAAATGAAAAATACACTAGAAGGAATCAATAGCAGAATAACTGAGGCAGAAGAACAGATAAATGACCTGGAAGACAGAATGGTGGAATTCACTGCCACAGAACAAAATAAAGAAAAAAGAATGAAAAGAAATGAAGACAGCTTAAGAGACCTCTGGGACAACATTAAATGCAAAAACATTCGCATTATAGGGGTTCCAGAAGGAGAAGAGAGAGAGAAAGGACCCGAGAAAATATCTGAAGAGATTATAGCCGAAAATTTCCCTAACATGGGAAAGGAAATAGCCACCCAAGTCCAGGAAGTGCAGAGAGTCCCATACAGGATAAACCCAAGGGGAAACACACCAAGACACATAGTAATCACACTGGCAAAAATTAAACACAAAGAAAAATTATTGAAAGCAGCAAGGGAAAAATGACAACATACAAGGGAAATCCCATAACATTAACAGCAGATTTCTCAGCAGAAACTCTACAAGCCAGAAGGGAGTGGCATGATATACATAAAGTGATGAAAGGGAAGAAACTACAACAAAGATTACTCTACCCAGCAAGGATCTCGTTCAGATTTGATGGAAAAATCAAAAGCTTTACAGACAAGCAAAACCTAAGAGAATTCAGCACCACCAAACCAGGTCTACACAAACACTAAAGGAAATTCTCTAAGTGGGAAACACAAGAGAAGAAAAGAATCTACAAAAACAAACCCAAATCAATTAAGAAAATGGTAATAGCAACAAACATATCAATAATTACCTTAAACGTGAATGGATTAAGTGCACCAACCAAAAGACACAGGCTTGCTGAATGGATACAAAAACAAGACCCATATATATAGGCTGTCTACAAGAGACCCACTTCAGACCTAGGGACACATACAGACTGAAAGTGAGGGGATGGAAAAGGATAATCCATGCAAATGGAAATCAAAAGAAAGCTGGAGTAGCAATACTCATATCAGATAAAATAGATTTTAAAATAAAGAATGTTACAAGAGATAAGGAAGGACACTACATAATGATCAAGGGATCAATCCAAGAAGAAGATATAACAATTATAAATATATATGCACCCAACATAGGATCACCTCAATACATAAGGCAACTGCTAACAGCTATAACAGAGGAAATCAACAGTAACATAATAATAGTGGGAGACTTTAACACCTCACTTACACCAATGGACAGATCATCCAAACAGAAAATTAATAAGGAAACACAAGTTTTAAATGACACAATAGACCAGAGAGATATAACTGATATTTAGAGGACATTCAATCCAAAAACTGCAGATTACACTTTCTTCTCAAGTGATCACGGAACACTCTCCAGGATAGATCACATTTTGGGTCCCAAATCAAGCCTCAGTAAATTTAAGAAAATTGAAAAACATATCAAGCATCTTTTCTGACCACATTGCTATGAGATTAGAAATTAATTACAAGGAAAAAAATGTAAAAAACACAACACATGGCAGCTAAACAATACATTACTAAATAACCAAGAGATCACTGAAGAAATCAAAGAGGAAATCAAAAAATACCTAGAGACAAATGAGAATGAAAACACAACAATCCAAAACCTATGGGATGCAGCAAAAGCAGTTATAAGAGGGAAGATTATAGCTATACAAGCCTACCTCAAGAAACAAGAAAGATCTCAAATAAACAATCTAACGTTACACCTAAAGGAACTAGAGTGAGAAGAACAAACCCCAAAGTTAGCAGAAGGAAAGAAATCATAAAGATCAGAGCGGAAATAAATGAAATAGAAACAAAGAAAACAATAGCAAAGACTGATGAAGCTAAAAGCTGGTTCTCTGAGAAGATAAACAAAATTGATGAACCATGAGCAAGACCGATCAAGAAAAAGAGGGAGAGGACTCAAATCAATAAAAGCAGAAATGAAAAAGGAGAAGTTACAACAGACACCACAGAAATACAAAGCATCCTAAGAGCAACTCTATGCCAATAAAATGGACAACCTGGAAGAAATGGACAAATTCTTAGAAAGGTATAACCTTCCAAGACTGCACCAGGAAGAAATAGAAAATATGAACAGACCAATCATAAGTAATGAAATTGAAAGTGTGATTAAAAATCTTCCAACAAACAGAAGTCCAGGACCAGATGGCTTCACAGGTGAATTCTATCAAACATTTAGAGAAGAGCTAACACCCATCCTTCTCAAACTCTTCCAAAAAATTGCAGAGGAAGGAACACTCCCAAACTCATTCTATGAGGCCACCATCACCCTGATACCAAAACTAGACAAAGATAGTACAAAAAAAGAAAATTACAAACCAATATCACTGATGAATATAGATGCAAAAATCCTCAGCAAAATACTAGCAAACAGAATTCAACAACATATTAAAAGGATCATACACCATGATCAAGTAGGATTGATCCCAGGGATAAAAGGATTCTTCAATATATGCAAATCAATCAATGTGATACACCACATTAACAAACTGAAGAATAAAAAGCATATGATCATCTCAATAGATGCAGAAAAAGCTTTTGACAAAATTCAACACCTATTTATGATAAAAACTCTCCAGAAAGTGGGCATAGAGGGAACCTACCTCAACATAATAAAGGCCATATATGACAAACCTACAGCAAACATCATTCTCAATGGTGAAAAACGGAAAGCATTTGCTTTAAGATCAGGAACAAGAAAAGGATGTCCACCCTCACCACTACTATTCAACATAGTTTTGAAAGTCCTAGCCATGGCAATCAGAGAAGAAGAAGAAATAAAAGGAATACAAATTGGAAATGAAGAAGTAAAACTGTCACTGTTTGCAGATGACAGGATACTATACATAGAGAATCCTAAAGATGCCACCAGAAAACTACTAGAGTTAATCAATGAATTTGGCAAAGTTGCAGGATACAAAATTAATGCACAGAATCTCCTGCATTCCTATACACTAATGATGAAAAATCTGAAAGAGAAATTAAGGAATCAGTCCCATTTACCATTGCAACAAAAAGAATAAAATACCTAGGAATAAACCTACTTAGGGAGAGAAAAGATCTGTATGCAGAAAACTATAAGACACTGATGGAAGAAATTAAATATGATACCAACAGATGGAGAGATATACCATGTTCTTGGATGGGAAGAATCAATAATGTGAAAATGACTGTACTACCCTAAGTAATCTACAGATTCATGTAATCACTATCAAATTACCAATGGCATTTTTTACAGAACTAGAACAAAAAATCTTAAAATTTGTATGGAGACACAAAAGACCCAGAATAGTCAAAGCAGTCTTGAGGGAAAAAAACGGAGCTGGAGGAATCAGACTCCCTGACATCAGACTATACTACAAAGCTACAGTTATCAAGACAATATGGTACTGGCACAAAAACAGAAATATAGATCAACAGAACAGGATAGAAAGCCCAGAGATAAACCCATGCACCTATGGTCAACTAATCTATGACAAAGGAGGCAAGGACATACAATGGAGAAAAGACAGTCTCTTCAATAAGTGGTGCTGGGAAAACTGGACAGCTACATGTAAAAGAATGAAATTAGAACACTCCCTAACACCATACACAAAAATAAACTCAAAATGGAGTAGAGACCAAAATGTAAGACCGGACACTATAAAACTCTTAGAGGAAAACATAGGAAGAACACTCTTTGACATAAATCACAGCAAGATCTTTTTTGATCCACCTCCTAGAGTAATGGAAATAAAAACAACAATAAACAAATGGGACCTCATGAAACTTAAAAGCTTTTGCACAGCAAAGGAAACCATAAACAAGATGAAAAGACAACCTCAGAATGGGAGAAAATATTTGCAAATGAATCATTGGACAAAGGATTAACCTCCAAAATATATAAACAACTCATGCAACTCAATATTAAAAAAACATATAACCTAATCCAAAAATGGGCAGAAAACCTAGACAGACACTTCTCCAAAGAAGACATACAGATGGCCACGAAGCACATGAAATGTTCTCAACATTACTAATTATTAGAGAAATGTAAATCAAAAGTACAATGAGGTATCACCTCACACCAGTTAGAATGGGCACATCATCAGAAAATCTACAAACAACAAATGCTGGAGAGGGTGTTGAGAAAAGGGAACCCTCTTGCACTGTTGGTGGGAATGTAAATTGATATAGCCACTATGCAGAACAGTATGGAGGTTCCTTAAAAAACTAAATATAGAATTACCATATGATCCAGCAATCCCACTACTGGGCATATATGCAGAGAAAACCATAATTCAAAAAGACACATGCACTCCAATGTTCATTGCAGTACTATTTACCAGGTCATGGAAGCAACCTAAATGCCCATCGACAGATGACTGGATAAAGAAGATGTGGTACATATATACAATGGAATATTACTCAGCCATAAAAAGGAATGAAATTGGGTCATTTGTAGAGACGTGGATGCATCTAGAGACTGTCCTACAGAGTGAAGTAAGTCAGAAAGAGAAAAACAAATATTGTTATTAATGCATATATGTGGAACCTATAAATGAAGTATGCAGGACTCCATGGCTCCAAAGAACTTAAAAAGATCAATGCTGGGAGACAGTGTGGATTGATGACCGCAGGGGTGGGTATCTCAGAGAGGAGATGTGGGCAGTTGTGATTTCAACACCTGGTCATGCATTAGAATCACCAGGGATATCAGGGATATAAAAACATTTATTTTGAAAAAGACTTTCATGTGACTACTCTGTAGGCAGCCTGTCAATTACCTTCCCTTCCATTCAGGATGGGGAGCAACTCAGAATGAGGGGTTAGGCCCAAAAGTAACAAACAGAAACATAGAGCCCACAGGTAGCAACCTGAAACTCACTGGCCATCAGTCTAAAGAAATCTGGGCTTCATGCAATTTGTGTCAAACAAGTTTTCTCTTAAATATTGTTTCTAAGCAACTAATCTTTTTGAGGTACTGAGGTGTCATTCCTGCATTATGAATGTGTCACGGAATCATAGAAAACTAAAGGTGGAAGGGACCTCAGAGATTTTCCCCACACCCACACTGCTTTGTGAGCTGAGCAGACCAAGACTCAGAGGGGTAAATGGCTTGTCAAAGGTCACAAGAATTCGGGCCTGGTCCTTAGTCCACTGCTCTTTCCACCAAGCAATTCTGCCTCCCCAGGTATTTTTCTCAATCTTGTCAGTCATCCTACTGATAAAACTTGGTATTCCCTGGGTTTAGTTTGGATGTCCAATTTTGCCTACCTACAGCTGTCCCCACAGACTCTGAATACTGAAAAAGCTACTCCCTGTCCACACTGTTTTAACGATTAGGTTTCTTCAGCAAGCATAAGACCCTAGCTTGGTTTTAAATGTCAGGAATTTTCTGTATTTCATTTTCATTTTAAAGGTTACTCTAATATAAATTTGGTGGGTGAGGGAGGGAGCGGAGGAAGCAGGCTCTCTCCAGCACTCATCTTGTTTCTTTAATGCAGTAACCCTTCCTTTAGGCCTCTTCATTTGCCTCTCAGACATATATTTAATTTTAAACAAACCATATTTTCTCATTTCTTTTCCCATTACACTTATGCCAGTACATTTTGGAAAGAAAAATGAAGGAAATATTTGCCCCACCTAAACCATTCTGCTGTCCCCACAAGCATACTCTTCTGCTTTAAACCGCAGTTCTATGTCAGTAGACTCTTCTCTAGGGAGAGTGTCCTCTCTCTGTGCCAGAAAGAACCAAGGCAAGCAACAACTGCACACCAGTCTCTGACTTGAGGAGAAAGAAGAGAAATTGCATAGAGAGCTCATTCTCATCCTGGACCAGCTGCCACTCATCTCTTTTCCCTTATTTCCTTTCTTTGTTGATAGTTGGGCCAAAGAATCAGGCCATATTCCTTCTGCTGCATCTTTATGTAGAGAGCTGTGAGTGATAGGATTTCAGCCTCCTTTTTTAAGGGGGGGGGTTATTTTTATAAAGGTAAAGATTATTAGCTCCTTTAATACCTTCCCTTTCATCTTTCTCTCTTCTTAAAATAGACTCACTTTCCTTCAAAACATCAAGGAATTATTTTTTAAAAAGAGGAAAATACATTGGAAGATCTAGGATCTCGTTAGATGCTATAATTCTACTGCCCTTTGATAAATGGGAGCGACTGTCTCAGAAATTAAAGTTGTTGAGGTTCTTCACACCCCAGTCCCTACTTGTCATGGAATCCCTTGCCTGAAATTTTACTTTAAAACCATTAGTGGGGAAACACAAGGAATTCTGATAAATACAATAAAAATTCAAAATTAAAAAAAAAAAAACCACTGGGCAGAGGCTCTGATTAAAGCATATCATCTAAAGGATGAATTTAAATTTACTTTAAAATATTCAGTTCATTAAAGTAACATGACCTCATATTTCAATTAGGACTATTTCCTTGGACTCAGCGTCACAATGCTAAGTTACAGAAGAAACCATAGAGAAGAACATGACTTTGGGGAGATATGGTCTTAAGAGATGGAGACTGGAAGGAAAGAATATGGTTCTGTTTTTCCAGTTTTTTTTCTACCTCACCAATCCATGATTTAATCTAAATTCTTTTGTACCTGAATTTCAGCTTATCTCCTTCTTAGGACCATCCTCAGCAAAACTATGTAGTAGACATTAATTTATGATTTGTTTTCTAATAACAGACAACTAGTATCTTCACAGCCTTCAACTATACCCACAAACCCATTTTCCTAAGAAGCTGACAAGTGTATGCCCTGTGGGCTTACCTACCCTTCTCACAGATGAGCAAAGCTATTCTTTGGAAAGGGAAGGGAGCACTGTTCTCACCTCTCCTCCATAAGCCTTGGGTCAACTTGAGAAGAGACAGATCTGGAGTGAGAGCTGGGTATAGTGATGGAACAGAGCTTAGAAATCTAAGAGGCAGCATCCAAGAAAAAACTGAAACCAAACCTGGAAAATTAGACAAACCAGTCATGATTCCAAAGGGGGTGATGAATGGAGGAGGAGAATCCAAGGAGGCAACAGGGTGACTGGAGCCTGGGGAAGCCACCTGAGAACTACAGGGTTCAAAGCATAAAGTGGTAGATGGGACCTGGGATAAAGCAGAGCTTGGATGCTCTTACTATGGTATCTATGGGTGGGGAGGTGTCCTTAAGTTGTCTACTGGGCTTGCCCCACCTATTCCATCTGTGCTGGTAATTAAGCTATAAACCCTCAGCTCCAAACCCATCCTTCCATATTCCTCTCTGTGGTGCTGGGCTGGGGTCCTGCTGACTACATTGCTCTGTTGCCAGCAGTTTCCCTGTTATGCTCAACCTATAATATGTGATACTATCAGGCAATAATCTGGGAAAATGATCATTTCTTTGAGTCTCAGCTACCAGACATAAAGTGGGGATAACAGCCACGTCACTGGGCTATTAAACAGGCCCACTCAGCACAATTCCAGACTAAGGACTCAGTACATAGAGGGAAAGGAAGGGGTGAGTTTCCCACCTTAAAGAGGACTGACCCTTCAATCGGTCAGGGCCCAGGATCAGTCAGGATCCCGTCAGGGAAACAGGAAATACACCAGTTATTTTACCAGAGAGAATTTAATACAAAAAAATGGTTAAAAAGACATTGGAGGACTGGAAAAGCACAGGGAAGACACTAAAGTAACACAGAAATGGCAGGGAGCAGCTTCCACCCTAGACTGGGAAAACAAAGGGAAGGGGTTGAGGTTATTAGCACACAGAAGCCTGGAAGTGGGAACTGGGACCCATTTTTATGTGGAAAGGATATTGGGTGCCTCAGAGGAATGTGGGTGAAAAAAAATGAAATCAACCACTACTGCAGGATGGGGCTGATGCTGGGGTAAGACTGTAATTATGTTTTCCTTTTCACCTCTACTGCTAGGGAGCTCAGAGTCCAGTGGGAAGCCCACCTTCACCAAATGAGCAGGAGTTTGTGGCATTAGGGCTGCAATGATTTTTCTTGCCTTACTTTATCTGTGATCATTTTATTTCAATATATTTTACATTACATTATGTACTTTGTAAATCTCCTCAAAGCCTACTGGAAGATCCTAGAATATTTCTACTCCCATCTATACGACCTTCATCTGTTATCTTCATCAATATATTTGCCTATAACTTTCCTACCTCCATTTACACTTCATTTCTACTGCCATGTGTGTCTCATCTATAACTCTATCTATAGTTTATCCACATCTGTAACTATGAAGGAGATAGGGGCAGTCCACTTCTGTCTTTGTAGGTTAAGTTGTGTGTTTTTAACCCAAATTTGAAAGTGTAATTAGGAAGCTTTTAACATAAAGACAGCTTACATCTTCTCTTCAATCTCCACTGCGCTTCCATAAGAAGCCTGGCATTGACAGAGGTACTAATGGGCGTGTGATATAGAACCCAAAACTTTAAAAGTTCTAACCCATCAAGAAATCCCATTCATCATATCATTTTTGGGAAAGGATATAAAAAATGAAATGTCAGAGCTATAATGTCAGGACTGTTTGAAATGTCAAGTGCTTATTGTTGCACTGCCTGGCTGTCTGCTGTTCTGATCAAACCTCCAACTGGCATAATAATTACAGATGATGCATCACATTTTCATGCACAATTGGACCCAGATTTATAACAAATCAGATGGAAACATTCTCATTGCCCAGCTGGAAATTTTCTCCTTTTACTACATAGTTTAAGACTTTTCCTTCAGAGCAGGACATTACTACTGATTCAAGACAGCGTCCAGAGTAAGGGAGGAGAAAAAGGGCAGAAAAAAAAAAAAGTTTCTCAACAGACCAGAACTCAGTCACTTATAATATACAGATGCGACAAGAGCCATGAGGCAGCAAACACATGTGCCAAATGCACGCTTAATCTAAGAATGCTCAACTGTGGAGACACGGCCCAGATAATCCAGTTCTATTTCAAGATGCAGACCAATTTAGGTGGGCAAGAAAACATACACGCGAGCTCTATTTTGAACTGATAGCTATGGAGGCAATCCTCCAGTTTAATCACCCCATTCTAATCTGTGGAGAGAGGACTAATGTATAAACAGAAGCAACACTGCTTCTGTCTAGGATCTTTGTGACAGTCTCTGTGGGACTTAAGTGGGTTATTCATAAGCGGATACCAATGATAATAAAAACCTGAAATCAATGGCATGTATGTACAGAAAATCACATTTCTTCTCTACTGAAAGTTTTGTATCCACTGAAAGCTGGCTAAGGCGTTCCCATAGCCACTTCATTTTCACCTTCCCTAGACAAGCCTTGTCAGATGGTTTGGAAGAAGCCTCTCTCCTATGTCTGTCTGGCTGTTTCCAATCACAGATTACTTTCAGTACATTGGAAAGGTCGAAACTCTTGGAAACAACCTCCAGAAGATGCTATTCTTTTTCCATGCCATTGATAAATTCTTCTAAAGTCAATTCTCCCAGGAAATAGTAAAAGAACAATTAGCAAGAGCCTTTGTCTAATACCACCCACTAGCATATACAATATATTCACTGGCATTTTTATTGACATTCTTCTTTTTATATCCTTTCATCTCAATCAGACTCTTAATTCCTTGAATATCCTTATATAGAAAAGCATTCAATGGTAGGGTTGTTAGGTGAAAATACAGGTGACGAATAAAATCTCTTTTCATTTTGAGTTGAGAACATCAGGTAATGTACCTGTGTTCACATATACATTTACATCTCTACACGATATTGATTATTTGACCTTTAATCTTGAAGCTATGACCAAGTCATAGGAGCATGAAAATTGCAGACTTCTAAGGTCAGAAGGAAATGACTGCTTGCAAGGCTGTTTTCAATATTCTTCTCCCTGAGGAGATAATTTCAAGGACCATCCAAAGCTGTGCAGAAGGTTAAACATTTATTCATTCCCTAGTTCTCCTCTCCCTTTCTGATTTTTTTATTTCTCATTGTATCACCTTGACTTAAGCCTTAGGTCTATGCTGACCAGCCCAGTGCTATAAAACTATCGCCTTATACCCATGGGCACCTGCTGCCTTGTTTCCCACTACCCTCATCCTACAAGACAACTTTTCAACATTTGGGGGTTGGGCATGAGTGGTTCCCGATTTAAATCATTTGGATTGTAATTATGGGCACATTCAAGTGGAAAGGTACAGATGAATTTTCTGATCTTAAGGAGATTGTACTTAATAGGGTTTGTGGCTTGGTGGGAGTTCAACCAAGGACAAGCGAAGTACACTGAGTCACTAACTAGAGAACATGCCCCTGAGGCAGAAAGTCAGCAGGAAGTGAAAGCAAGTGTTATACTGTCCCTGTACTTTTTAATGAATAAAGACAAATATCTAAACGCCACAATAGTGGCTCAAGTATAAAGCATAAATCATCACATTCTCATAAGATACTTTCCTTTTGGTTTCCATGGCAAAATACTAATATATGTTTTGTCTTTTTTTTTTTTTAAACAGAGAAATCTAACCTTTGTTCCTTATGTTTTCCTTATGCCAAAGAAGTCTGTGCAAAACCCCGGTAACAGCAGGTAGGATTAGAATTCCCTATGTATCCCAGGGAACGTCAGGGGGATCATAACTAACAGAAGAATAACCATCCTTTGCAAAGGGAAAACACACTGCTAAGTTCACAACCCAAAAGATTTTTCAAACTTCTAGGGACTCAGCATGACCAACAGAGAAGTGGGAGTGGAGATAGGGGAGCTGAAATCTGTTTTGACCACTTAGTTATAATAACACTTCTCCATTCTCAGTGGTGGCAAGGAAAGAAGCTGTATCGGAAGGTGCTGGGATATAGTTGCCTGTGTTGAAAAGCAATGCAGGTTACTGATGTGGAAAAGAGAAAAAAGAAAATGCTTTTTGGGGATTTTTTTAATTGCAATATAATTGACATATTAGTTTAAGGGGTGCAACATAATTTGATATGTATATATTGTAAAATGATTACCACAGTAAGTTTAGTCAATATCCATCACCTCACACAGTTACAAATATTTTTCTTGGGGTGACAACTTTTAAGATTTCCTCTTTCAACAACTTAAAAGATGGAATTTTTCGCTGATGTTTCATCACGTTTTTCAAAATACCCATGAACTCTGCATATTTGCTTTTTCCACGTTATCACTTACCAAAAAATAATTTCTCTTTTCCAAATTAAGCCAACCTCTACCTATAGCAACTTATGCTTACTATTTCTAAATATTTATTTTGAAGTTTTCCTTACTCTTTTCCTTCTAAGTCTTAGCATTCATTCATTCATTCTCCGAACATTTATCAAGCCCTGACTACAACTGCCATTTCCTTCACTACACGGCCCCACCAGCACAGCCAACCAGGGTTGTGAACGTGGAAGGTGCTCAGAAATCCTAGGCTGACGAATTGCTTTCCTTCTTCTGATATTCTTACACATTGCTTCCTAATCCTCTTCAGTTTGCCTGTGGATTTATGCCCAGACAAATTAGAAGGTTGGTTTCTGGGTCTCCCTAGAAAGGACTGCCTGTGCAGATCCAGAAGTTTTCCATCAAAAGATCGACCAGCCAAGAGCTGAAGCTGCTGAGAGATGATTGAGCTGGAGATCATGGGACTCAGAAGGACCTAAAATGATGTCTGAGTTTTCATTATTTTTTTTTCTATTTAAAAACACATATCAATCTTTGTAAGGCATAATTCAGAATTGCAGTTTTTATATGTTGAAATATACATATGCACATAATTTATATCCACGTTATTCAGGGCTGTTTGTTGTGTTGGTGAACACATTCGCTACTCCTGGGGACTCTGAAGTTCAGTGTTATGGATGCTTTTTCATTACTCACTACCAAGTTCAGCAGTTTTATTGGTGATAGGACAGCTACTCAAATATTGTCTTTAGTCTTGTTTTTGCAATCTGGTTATTTTGTTGATATTTATGGATCATGTATTTCTTCCCATTAATATCTTAAATGTTTTTATAACATTACCAAAAAATTGTCTCTTCCCTCCAAAAAGTCAAAATTTACTGTACACGTTCACATTAGCATTTCTTGCTCTAAAGACTTCAACCTAGAAAAGAAGCCAACCTGTGTCAAGGAATTGTTTTTCAATTCTTTCAAATAAGAACTTCATGAAAATTTGTGCTGGGGCTGGGAAATTAGCAAAGGTGGGACTGGAGCGTCTCAGGAGATGAGAATGACCAGATTTTCAAGGGAGGATGCAGGATTTTAAGTGACAAGTTCTGTATTCATTAGCAAGGTGGCACTAGAGGCATTTAGCAGCATTTTATAGCAGCGTGTTAAAAGCTGCCGTTTTTTGTCTTTTATAAGGAAACTTGATTCCCTATTATCTCCTGGTAGTTCCCAGTTTCCCAGTTTGATTCCATGGTGTTCCAGTCTAAAACACTGGTCTTTCTGGTTAGTCGCTCAGTAAAAGGTCTTCCATTATGTTCTGTCTCTGTTTTCTTTTACTCCAAATATCTGCTCAATAATCTTTCATTTCCTCTCTTTTCACTTTCATGGTTTATTATTACGAGCCACTTAAGTCTCCTTTGTCCCTGGGCTATTTGGCGCTTTGTTGTCTGGACACTTTCTGCTCTTGAGGTTGTAAACAGTATCTATAAATCTTCCTAAATCACGTCAAGAACGGCTCCTAAGCGGCGCATGGCAGCATGCCAATTGCTGTACTTCCAAGTAAAGTCTGCAGAATTTCATGCTTGATCATGTATCCTGACTTGTCTTGAGGTCCCTTCTGTTTTCATTCTTCTATAATATTGAATGTTGAGCTTCAATTTTCTGTCCTTGTGATTCTCTTCAAGATCTCCTTCCTGGATGCTTTTGTTCATAAAATAAAAATAAAAACTAACTTGTTGAATTATAGCAATGATACATGCTCATGGTAAAAAAAAACAAAAACAAAAAACAACTAACCCTACAGAAAAGTGTAATAAAAAGAAAGAATCTCCCTTTAACCTCTCTCTGGCCCCCCAGTGCTACTTTCCACTGGTAATTAACTTCTGCTAATCGATCTGTGTTTATATTTTGACATTTGCAATGCATTTTCAAATATATGTTAATTTCCAAACTTGTCTCCTAGAGGCCTTTCTTCCTACAGATAGCATTGCATATTGCTCGTTTCTTCTTTATTTCTTCATTAGCTTTTCATATAACATCTTAACAGACACTCATTCATTTTACAACTATTTATGGAGCACCTATTATGTGCCAGAAAGTGTGAGAGAACAGGAAATACCAAAGTACGTAAAACAGAATAGCTCTTGCCCTCATGGAGTTTATGTCTCTTCATCGCTTTATTATCTTAGCATTAACCCTATACCTCTCTTTTGATTAATCTTCTAACTTTGATTTGCTAATGACCATGATAATTATGTCTAGAATTCTATAGCTATTGTGTATTTTTCTGTTCCAACAGATTTGATGTTGGTCATTCTTTTGCAAACAATTGGCATTCAAATTCGGATTTTCATATATGTTCCTGAAGTTGTTTTGGTTGTATCTGGGTATGCTGGGGATCTTTGGTTTCAATATTCATTGGATCATCAGATACCAATGGTGTGCTTGCTTTTTATTTTGAGAAATCAAAAAAGATATATGTTGGCACACAGTCAACGCTATTCTGGTACACCTAATCAAACATCTCCATTTCTCCCAACACTGATGTTTCGATAACAATGATAACAACAGAAATCTTATTTGAGGTATATATACTTAGGCTTGTACAACTGCAAATATTCTCTGTGATGCTCACTCTCCCTTTACATGTGAGTGAAGCACTTTATTCTCCTCTGTCAAATACTGGCAAAGTCCTTTTACACTTCTGCAAATATCAGCCGTCTATGTCTTCATTACTTTCTCTTCCTTGTCCTCTGGTGCACTGAGCTGTCTGTGTTCAACAGAACAATTTTAGCATCTTTTTTCTTGATACATGGAATGACCCAGCTGTCCCTTGACGAGATAATACAACAGTCTCCAATAATTTCCATGTAAAAGCAAGTTCTATCAGTTTTAATTCCGTATATGCATTTGCCAAGAAACAGTGGTTCATTGTTACTCCAGAGTGCAACTCGTTTATTTGATATCTCCATTTTATAAAAGCCAATATTTTTTCTTAAAATATAAGTTTTTATATCAGAGGAAATGATTTGTGCGATTAGATCTGTAAACTGTCCAGAAATCATAATGTATCCTCTTCCTTCTGAGATACTCTTACAGGTCAAAGATCCTAGTTCCCGAACTGCAGGTAACCTCAGTTGCCTGAGCCCAACACCTTCTCTCTTTCACATTCGCATCCTTTTTCAACTCAGCTCTTTCTATTTCTAGGCCCCTTCCAACTACATTCCCTATTTTATTGGTTCCTTATACTTTGTTCTTGAGGAACCAGCACAGAGAGGAAACAAAAAGTCCTGCACAATTTTCTGTTTTCTGGAACATGTTTTCCGACTCCTCAAACTGAGCCACCCTCATACTTCTCTATGGGAAGTCACTTTTCCTATTCCCCCCACCCACCCACCCACTGCCAGCACTACAAGCAGGATCCATGGATATTTTCAAACATTCTTGACCTGTCCTTTTGAAATTCACTTATGATGCTAAGTCTTAAACGTTCATGATGTTCCGTCTACTTCCAGAATACTCATCCTTTGAGCAACAATTTTGACCCTGAATTGAATGGTTTATCCTCTCTACTCCAATCCCTGCCACCCTGCAGCACCTCTGGGATTAAAAACGAAAACAAAACACAACAAAATCTCTGGCATTTCTCCTGTTTGATGATTACCGTTTTCGGATGCATATTCCAAATAAAGTTTTCACTGGCCTCACCGTGCCTTCCTCTCTCCATTTTTCTGGTTCTTTTCTAGCTTTACTTAGCCTCCTTATCAACTCTGGGTGGTCTGAATCTGTTCCTTGCAAGCTTTCACATGAACTGACTTGTTTTATTCTCCATCCATATAGACCCAAATAGGAGTGAGGACACCAAATGGCTTTGATCTTGGTAAACCAGTAAGTGAGCATACCGATTTCAGACTGAGATGAGGACAAGGTCCTTAAGAGGAAGATCGATGCTCTTGATACATTTCCAAATTGCTTTTCTGAGAATTATACTCTTGTCCAAATGTTTGGTTCGCTCATAGTGGTGATTTTATTTGAACTTCCTCCCAGCCTCCTCCTCCTCACATCCTGCCAGACTGAGCAGCCACGTCTGACTAATACAAACTACCACATGAGTCTCTACTTCTCTCCAATGTCCACTACAAGAAGTGATGCATGGCCAGCAAGTTGAGTCTGTGATTGATGACACCCATGACTCCCAATCCCTCAAATCTATCCCCTGCCTCCCCCCCTTTTTAATCTTACTAACATCATATTTTCCACAATTCCAAGCTTTCTGTTTCTCAAGGATCATCCCTAGATATGATGCCTCAATCTCAAATCAATATGCTCATCTACCAGTGTACAGATTAAAGCCATTTGGTGTAAGCACCCTCCCTTCTCACTCCTACCTCTGACGAAGCGCACCTTCTCTGAGATAAAGAGGAGACCAGATTTTCAGGTAAAAAAAGCAGCTGAAGAAATGAGTAGAAAAGTAGAAAAGATAGAGCAGAAATGGAGGCAAGTGTGGACAACTTTTTCCAGAAATGTACTGTCAAACGGAAGGAAAAATCTGATAGAAGATGGCATAATTGAAGTTAGGAGGGAAAACAAGTTTATTCGTAAGTTGATGAGAAGCCTCCAGTAGAAAGAAATTCCCAGAGCAAACAGCAGAGGGCCCTTCATCTCGTATTCTCCAACTTTTTTTCCTTTTATCTCCCTTTACTCTTCTTTATATATACCAAAGTGTCAACCCCTGTGCATTAAGTGTAAATATGGTCAATAAATATTTATTCAATTCAATTGTATCAACTGGAGAACATTGTACCGGTCAAATTATGAAGCCCCAGTGATATTACAAGTGGGGTTTGCTTGAAAGGTTCATGCTTTTGTCTAAATGGGGCATCTTGCACACTGCCACTAACTCCTGCTCGGTAAGAAAAGTGAGACCAAGGTGAGTAGCTACTTTACTGTCATCGTTTGTATCGATCTTATGGAACACCAAGTTGGTAAATTCTTCAGGATTCAGAGTTTGCTGGCCATTGAGGGCTGCAAAGAAACTAAATCAGAAAGTTCAACTCTTCTGGAAGCAAACTCATTTTGTGACATTTCTTACCCCAGTGTGACAGAATTGGGGCAATTGTTTATGTCAGTTTTGCTATCCAACCTGTTTCAGTTGTTAAAAACAAATAAAAAGATTGTATATCAGTTCTGGGTAATGAGGCTTGGAAATTAAATGAACTAAGTATACTCTAGTTTTTTTCTACAGAACAAAGGGATCCATTCAACATATTAAGTAACAAAAGATTCTAAGAGCCCACTGGAGAAAACATCGAAGTGGTAACTGTCATCAGAATTCTGGACCCAGAAAACAGTGTTCTCATTTTAGACTAATTATCTTTGATCTTAAGATGAATATAAAAGGATGTTCTGTAAGCATCTAATGCTTCCTCTCTGGCTTCTGCCACTGGCACCTTTGGGGTTTTTTTTGTGCCCTTTTGCAGAGTGATCAACTGGGAAGACAGATACACATGCCTTGGAAGGACACTGAATTTCTCACACTCCGCCAGCATCTTTTCATCATAAAAGCTATCAGGGGGCGCAGGGAAAATGACATTTCCAGCTTTCCTAGAGAGACTATTTAACCACCCTTCCTCCCCCCAACCCTTGCCCCAGGTGATTAAATTAAATGACTATATTTGATGTAGAAATTCCTAATAAAATGAAAGAGAGAGAGAATGGATTAATCATCTGGGAATTTGAACATAACTATCCTGATTGAACATGAAGGAATCTTTAGAAAAACTGCTGGCAACATATTTCAATTAGAGGCATGGTCTTAAATAGAACTCTCTCTCGCTGCTTCCCAAGCATTACTAATCCTGAATCCAAGGATCAATCATAATTAACAGTGGCAAAGCACCACTCTTGGCCTTAGCAAGCTAAAATCTCACAGTTAAATAATACTTACAAGAGTAACGGTTAGATACAGGTAGCCTATTAGATGAAAGTTTTTAAGGTTTCTCAGTGCCTTTGCAGAGGCTCCGAAAGCCTCGAAAATTTGGCTAGGCATCCAGTATTCCCACATCCTGAAGTGATACTAGACTGCATGCATAAGTCATAAGAAAAGATTATGAAATTTCTAGAATTTGTCCATCACCCAACTCCAGGCAATATAAGTGAGAGTGAAGGATTGACTGGAAGATTGTTGAGGCCTAAGAGGATAATAATTTGAAGGGAGTTGTCAGGATGCCTCATATTTTCCCTCTTCTTCTAGGAGAAGCATGGGGGTGGGGGGAATGGGCAAGGAGGCGTGGTTTGTTTCCTTCTTTCCTTCCTCATTTAGTACATCTACTCTTTCTCCTGCATCTTACTAAGCCCCTCTCTGACCCCTCTGAGTGTGAACAGGAGGAGGGAGGAGAGAAAAGGGGACCAGGAGAGCCCTGACTTGGCAGGTACTGTCATGATCATATAGTTTCAGAGCTCTCTGGAGAGCAGATGTTTAAAGACCACTATTTCTCTGAGGCCTCCCACCTCCTTTTCACTACTGAGACTCTCCTGCAACTCCCTAGACATGAATCACACACTTTTTTTAAAGTATGTGAAATTCATGCATGTTGTTGTGCATAGCAATAGTTTGTTTATCCTCTTGTTTTCTAGTATATCATTGGGAAAATATACCACAAGTTAAAGCCATTCTACTGTTGATGTACATGAGTTATTTCCACCTTTTGGTTACTACAAAAATTGTTATGAACACTCCTGGTCAGGTCTTTTGATGATGATGTACACAAATTTTTGTTGAGCATATATGCAAGAATGGTATTTCTATTTCTACCTATTCCAGCTGATCCCTTGAGGCTCCCTCTACAGGCTCCAAGTCTGGATTTCTAAACATCTGCACCACTGACATTTTAGACTTGACAATTCTTTCTTGCTCTGCATTGTGCTGTGCATGGTAGAATGTTTAGCAGCATCCCTGGTCCCTAAACAATAGACAGTAGTAGCACCACACCCTCCCCATCTCTCCAGTTGACAACCAAAATGTCTCCAAACTTTGCCAAGTGTCCCCTGGGGGAATAGGAGTGCAAAATCGCTCCTGGTTGAGAACCACTCTTCAGATCTACCTCCAGCTTTCTTCTTTTGAGGATTCTTGACTTCTCCAAGTGGCTCAGCTGGACAAGATCCAAGACAGCTCTCTGCCAGCTTCTTCTCTCAGTGGCCCATAGCTGATCCATGGAGAAACCCAAGCATCCTTTGTCCCAGCAGATTCCAGGAATGCATCCTGCTACTCTGCTGCCACGGTCTGCTCTTTAGATTTCTCACATGTGACTCAAGCACTGGAACATCACGTTCCCCAAACTGCAGGGCACGCCACACCTCACTGGTCTCCTTAAGTCCTCATGCTACTGACGTGAGGGCTTTTACACAAGAAATCCTCTCCAGTAGTCCTTCTCCAAAACCCTCATCTTGACCGTTTCATACCCTTAAAGTGAGATTAAGATGTAACTACTTCCAGGCTTCCCTGGTGGTGCAGTGGTTGAGAATCTGCCTGCCAATGCAGGGGACACGGGTTCGAGCCCTGGTCTGGGAAGATCCCACATGCCGCGGAGCAGCTGGCCCCATGAGCCACAATTACTGAGCCTGCGCGTCTGGAGCCTGTGCTCCGCAACAAGAGAGGCCGCGATAGTGAGAGGCCCGCGCACAGCGATGAGGAGTGGCCCCCATTTGCTGCAACTAGAGAGAGCCCTCATGCAGAAACGAGGAGCCAACACAGCCAAAAATAAAAAGATAAAAAAAAAAAAAAAAGATGTAACTAATTCCATTGTAAATTCTGCCTATAATCTAGTATTTCCTTCGAATCTCTTGATACCTGGGGCTGAATTCCATTTTAACATCCTGTTATCATATGTTGAGAGAACTTATGTTATACAGTATGTATTATTCTTTACCTTGTTTTTCTTTCATTTGCCATTATATAGAGAGTATGTTTGTAGACCACTGATGTTTTTATAAGTACATATTCCATTGCATTAATTTTAAAATTACCCTCCTTTAGGTTGTTTTTTATTTTTACTATCTTAAATGATTTTGTGATGTAAAATCATAGAATGTTTGTCTTTGGCAACATTAATTATTGTTTCTCCTGACCAAAAGTAAGTAACGTTGACTCTAAAAATGAAGATAAATTTTAGCCTGTTAATGCAGATCACCCAATTTCCAGGAATGTTATATCCATTTATGTTCCCTCCACAGTGTGTAAGGGCGCTCTTCTCACAGTGCCCTTGACAGAATTACATCTTCTTGTTTTTAATCTTTATTGATTTAATCAAAGACAAATAGTATCCAATTATTAAATTAATTTCTGCTCTGTGCTTTTATTATGTTTCCCTTTTATTTTGTTCTCTTTCTAAACATTTTAAGGAAAAACTCAACTAGCTATTTAATATTTCTCTTTCCTTGACTAAGTTACACATTTTAACTAATGAAAACCTATGTAAATTTTCCTATAAGATTTAGAAAATAATAACTTTTATCCTTTTGTTCTTCCTAGTTCTTTTGAGAATCTGATGACCCTCTCCCTCCCCTGAAGAAAATGGATCATGTGCAGGCAAAATTTTGCCCTTGATTCCAAGGGGGTGCCCAAGGATTCCTAAAAGCCATAGATCCATAGATCCCAGAATATGAACCCCTGATCTGAGTACTGCTTTGGAGGCACCCCCTAATACTTGTATGCTGTATTACTTATTTAATGTTTTTAAAATAAGTATATTTAAGAGGATATTTGAAAATTTACATGGGGTTGGGAATTCTCTATAGAATATTTTAGATTCCCAATTTTGTGTTGCAACATATAGTATGTATGCAGTATTTCTGAATTTTAATGCTTACAAAGTTCAACTACAAAATATATCTTAATACTCTTTCTGATGAGATTAAACTGGAAGCAATATTAGTATTAGCATACTCTTGAATTCTTTTCATATATTGGTTAACTATACATTTGCTAAAATAATTTTAAATTTTTAACAGCTTTGTCCATTTGTTTAAATATTCAGTCATAATTGTAGCTCTACCCATTGATTTTTCCTCGCATTTTTGCTAAGATTTATACTATGTATTATGTTTGGGACTCAGCTCCATCTATAAATGAGAGCATTTGGACCAGATCGTTTCTAAGATATCTGATTGTAGTTCTGATTCTGTGTTACAAATTCAGTGTATTACATTCATAATGTTTATTTTACTTCATATCTTTATTCAGGCACAGTATCCCACTTAATACTCTTTTACTCTGGGATCCATTTTATCTCATACCCTGGTAATCACTATCCTCATTCCACTGGCAGAGGGTGGGGGGGTAAGATTTACAAAGGGACTCCTTGAACTTTAGAGGTGGAAAGGATCTGAGATCCCTGAGCTATCTAGTAGAAAATACTTTAGTCAAGCTCCCAGAAAGATTAGTTCCTCTGGTACCTTTAGTCTTTGTCCCTGTCTTTTTGCTATATAAACCATCTTGTATTTTAGCTGCTCCCACAGACTTTCTGCACCAAGGCAGAGAAAAAAAGATAAGTTGTTTTAGGACATCATGTTTATTTTTCATCTCAATACCCTGCTAAATTTGTAAACTTCAGAGTGGACTACACCTAGAAGAAAATGCTGATACACAATTGCACATTCAGTAACCAACAGGATGGTGAAACTGACATTGCTTCAGCCATTCCAAATGTATACCCCGAGAATAGTCAACCACATAGGGAATTGTCACTGACTCCGCAGGGAAGAAAACTGAATTAACTATATAATGTCCTGAAAAGGATACTTTAGTACTTCACTTACCACGAAGATGCTCAGTAGTTCCCTTTTGTCAATAGAACCATTTCCATCTGCATCATACAGCTTAAAATACCATTTTAAGTTTTGCTTCATTTTTCCTTGTACTAGATTTACAGCAGCAATACATCCATCCTATGGAAAGCAAGGTGGAAAGGGAAATAAATATTTAAGACCAATTATTTTTTATTTGCAAAGTCATCATTCATGAGCAGGACTGTCAGTACAATTTTAATACAACCCACAAGACTTTGGCATAAAACTTCTCCCTGGCACTTAATTTTTTAAAATGGGTATAAAGTGTAAAGAAACAAGTAACTTTAAATAGGTGAGTACATTTTTAGAGAAAATGTCTACTTCTTATGACAAAAAAAAAAAAAAAAGGTTCTGAAATGCCATGATGGAAGGCTGAGTTCTCACCACTGAGCACCCTACAGCGGTTGTCTTCTTCTGAATATCTTCAGGTTTTGTCGTCCACTCAGCGAGAAGACCAGGAATGAATTTTTAATTGAAGGGAAACATACCAAGTAGCTAAATTCTGTACTGTTTTAGAGAAACTGGTGGAAGTTTTTGGACTGCTAATCTCCAGGATTCCTTGTAATTGCATCATTTTCAGTATGAATCAAAATTTATTAGCCTCTTTTTTTTTTAAATTTTTGACCTCACAGGGGAGATCAAACCTGTGCCCCCTGCATTGGAAGGTGGAGTCTTAACCACTGGACCCCCGGGGAAGTCCCCTTATTAGCCTCTTTTTTAATAATGATTTTTGTTATATTCAGTCTTAGAAAAGATTGTTTAAGGGGTGCAAGCTTAGGTAGTTCCCCTCATTCTGTTTTAAATCTGTAAAACATTCTCAGTTGAAAACAGAAACAGCCTGTGCCATCCTTAAGAATCATATACTTCCAAACTTGCTCAGCCAAATCCTCAGCTGTTTTGAGAAAGGTGGCCAGCTCTAGGGAGGTGTCTGACTCACCCTCCGCTGTTTCTCCATGTGCTTTCAGCTGCTGATGGTAGCATCATCAGCCCAGGAAAACATGCTATCTGCTGCATTCTCTTTGGAATATTTGTGATATCAAGTCCTATTTACAAAACAGAATGTGATATAAAGTACCTCTTTCCCTTGGAAATAAAGGGCTTTAGGCTTATTGGTCTGTAAAGTGATGTGTTCGATTTGAGTCTTAAGCTTTTAAGTCTAGTTCCACCAAGTCTCTAAGAAAAGTAACTGAGAAACCACCAGCAGTTCTGGATGTGAAGCAAGCCTGTTTGGCTGGTTAATGCCTTTTTTAAGTTGCTTTTTTTTTTTTTTTTAAGACAACAACATCTCAGATATTGGAAGCCAGTGTGTTAATCACTATAGCATTGTCTTCAAAATGTATTACACTTTAAAATTTTCTACACTGTGGAAAGAAAGAAAAAAAGAATATTTAAAAATCATTTCACTACCTTTGGGTATTAGATTTTTACAACAGGCATCTTTAGCCCATCAATAATTAACGTCTTTTAAGAGATAAGACTTCTGCTAACAGATAGGAGTCTGGTAGAATGGTTTCCTAAAGGAAGTTGGCTCAAGTATCCAAAACGTTAAGTGGTTTTACCTTTTCTCCATCTGCCTTACTTATTGCTTGCTACCGCTTCACTTATTAATCCCTAGCAGAGCTATGGCTGAGACAAGGGAAATACATTATTACAGAGTTGAAATTTATTAAGATGAATATCATCTTCAAGATATCATCTCCAGATTTGGTGGGACATGATCATTACAGGACAGACAGGTGTGGAGGATATAAGCTGGGTGAAACAGTATCTAACCATGGGTACATCTGCTCCTAGGTCTTCTTACTCCTGCGTCTCCAGGGCTGACCAATCAATACAGCCATTTCCTGGGTAGTTATTGTGCATGTTTACCAAAAGGTCACAGAAGCATCTTCCCTGTGAGGACTGAGCTGGCAAGCTGATATTCTAGCATTTCCACAAAATCATATATTTCATGATGATTCATTTCACATTGAGTCCCACTTCAGGGATCACAATTTTCTGTGTCACCTGCATGATGAATGGCGACAGGCTAGATTGAGCAATGTTGTCTTTAGAACTTTGGGTATTTTATGATGAGGCACAATGGGTGGGTGGTCCTAGCACTTTCCAATCAAGGCTCTGAAAGCTCTAGGCAAACCCTACCAGGAGACAAGCATAAATATTTTCATTGTGTGGTTTACAAATGGGCAACCTGGCTAATCTACAGCCAGAGTTGATTATGGGTGAGGAAACATTTCTACTTAGACAAATGCAGCCTCTTTCAAAGGCTCCTGCAAGCAAAACATTTCGTGTTTTCATTGCAGCATTCTGTTATGTAGTCAGGCAAATTAATCCTTAGAATCCACAGCCTACTACTCTTTTTTCCAATTATCGTCCTATTAAGATTTTGTAGAAATTTGCATTGTTGAGACAACCCCGGTTAATGTAATTTAATAGCTTGTGTTCGTGTTGGAGAGGGTTTTAGATAAATGCTTGTTCCGTAAAACAGAAAAAAACAATTCTTGTCTTCAGTTGATCTATAGATTATAAAGAAGGGTGAGGGGAGATAAAGAGCCACAGAGAAGGCGAGATATCTCTGCAAAAATGACTAGGAAGCATGCAATAGAAAATGTCTAGAGACTTTTCTTTGGGCCGATCCAAAGGAACACTGCTAAGATTATATTTCTGTGGTTGAGCTACAGGAGCCCCCATGGCACACACAAAGCTGGAGAAGTCTGACACTTACTGGCCTTGAGCCAGAATGGGGTTCATAAACACTCTGTGTCAGAATCATGTGGGGACAATGAAATATGCAGATTCCTAGACTCTGACCCCAACAATAGCATCAAAACTACTTGGGATGGGGGCTTCCCTGGTGGCGCAGTGGTTGAGAGTCTGCCTGCTAGTGCAGGGGACACGGGTTCGAGCTGTGGTCTGGGAGGATCCCACATGCCGCAGAGCAACTAGGCCCGTGAGCCACAACTGCTGAGCCTGCGCGTCTGGAGCCTGTGCTCCGCAACAAGAGAGGCCGCGATAGTGAGAGGCCCGTGCACTGCGATGAAGAGTGGCCCCCGCTTGCTGCAACTAGAGAAAGCCCTCGCACAGAAACGAAGACCCAACACAGCAGAAATAAATAAAATAAATTAATAAACTCCTACCCCCAACATCTTCTTAAAAAAAAAAAAACTACTTGGGACAGGGTCCAAGAGGCTGCATAGTAAAATGCTCCTCAGGTGACTCTTGTGTATCCTAAGGTCTGCGAACCACGGACCTACGCTGTTTTTCTTATCCATGTCTCTTTGTAGGCAATGTTAACATCTAACCATCACTCCAAGTGGCTCTTATCATTGTGGCTTACTCTCGCATGAATTTAACCTTATTAAGACTAATTAGAAAAGTTATGACCCACATGGTTCAGTCTCAGAATAATGACACAGTCATGAATGCAGTCCAGCCATCAAAAATTAATTTCAAAATAACAGCAAGTCTTTCATTTCTGGAAAGAACACAACTTGCAAGACATTTATGGGTTGCTTCACAACACTGCCTTTCTCTCCCATCTGTTCCTCCACGTACACCCTGCTGCTCAGTCTTCAGCGATCTCCACGGCCCCATTCCTTCACTGCCAGCCCTACCATGAGAACATTTCATTCTTTTCTTCCACCAACTTCTCTCATAATTCTGCATCACAAAATCCTAAAAAATGAGTTTGGCAAGGGCAGGATCCTCCTTTGAGGTTGAAGGAGAGGGGAAAATTGGGTGCAGACAAAGCCATTCTGGTGAGCCTCAGGAAAGGAGAGTTTGGGAGCCTATGTACAAAAATAATTTTACTCCCAACATGTTTATAGATTTATATATCTTGTTCTTAGGATGGAGTAGATTACAGGGAAGAGTTAAACGGGTCAAGATATGGAAACATGACAGTTTCTCATGTTCCTGAAGGAGTCTTTCTCCATTAATAAGTTATCATTTTGTAGAGGGGGGTTTCAAATGAGAGAAAGAGGAAAAAAATGCATGGAAACTTCAAATTTAAGCTTTCTCATGGTCTCTAAAATGTACAGAAAATACAAGGTATACTTTATATCTATAAAGGTTAAAGATGTAAAAACTAAGTTTTTGCTACCACTAAAGAGATGAAATTTTAGAAGTCTAATAAAAAAATAAGGAAATCAGTCATGTATTTTTGTGCAATGGGAAATCCACAGGTGAATGTGTGATCTCCAGGTAATGTTCATGCCCTGCCATAAATCACAGTTGTTTTAAGAGTATGATCAATTTGGAATGAAGGTAGAAAGTTAAATTATAAAGCTGATATGCATATGAAGACAGTTGTTTTATTATTTATTACTAAGTATAAGAATGACAATTAATATATTTTTAGAAAAGGTCGGGAGTAGCCCACGTCCCAGTGACTGTGCTGGTCACTCTCCATGCATCTCTCTCATTCTAACAGCAGCCTTATAGGTAGCCTTATTCTTATTTTACAGAAGAGAAAACTGATTTTCAGAGAGGTTAAATAAACTAGTTAAAGTAGCAAAACTGGGGTGTGGGTAGATCCAGGATTTAAGATCCAGTCAGCCTTCCTCTAAGACTTTTCTTCATATCATCCAACATTGCCCTCAAAATTCATAACAATTGAATTCTCTTTCTGGAAGAGGTGTTTGTAGACTTGAATAGATGGGACAAGTTCAATGCAGTGGGTTGTTGTGGATTCCTATGTGTGAACTACTTTGTAGCGCAACCATATAAGGTGAGCTAACTCAAGAGCGTCTGAAGATGCTGCACCTTGGAGCCTGTTTCCTTCATACCTGGTGCTGCCCAAGGTAAAGCTGGCCACATGCTCTAAGCCACTCAGCCTAGGGGAGACTTGTGAGCCTCCACTGCCAGGCCTTCCCTCATCCTGCCACCGTAGCCATCTGGCTCAGCAGGACAGAAGGTATTCATCCTCCTCTTGCCCTCTCCTCCTCTTGCCTGCTCCCATGTCTGATGAACACTTCTGTCCATCTGGAATCCTTAGCCCCTCTCTCCTGGCCCATGGTTTAGCCTCCAGCACCCCGTAGAGAACGGCCTCTCTCTGCTTACAGTTTCCCCTAGGAAATGTTCCCAGCTGCTTCTCCAGAATAGCTGATTGGCTGAACCAGCACACAAACTGGTTCTCTTTCAGCTGATGCTGTTCTTAGTCTTCACCCACGCTCTTGGCTGGGAATCTAGAGCCTTCCTTTACTGTGCAGCTTGTTCTTGCTTTGGTTCATCATTCCACCCCCCCTTCAGGGCTTCACACCTGCATTACATTCTGCATTACAGCCCTCACTCCTCCATTCTCCCCACCCTATAAAACCTTTGGGTAAAATCTCACTGCAGATATCATCTGATAGGCTCAATGTGGTCCCGCCATCATTGTTTGCCTGAGTGACCTTGAGATACGTATATTGAAAGCTATCTCAGTATATTTGAGACATTCTCTTTAGGGTTTTGTCCCAATGATAGAACTATGAATTTATGAACTGGGTAATATCATTAGGGAAACTTGGCTTCATTTCACTGATTCAAATCATAGAATTTCAGTGGAAACAGTCCTTCATTTTGCAGATGAAAAATGGACTGGACTAGTAATAACAATTATAATAATAATCATGACAGCAGTGACAACTGTTGGTGTTGATGTAATCTTTGCTGTACATATAGGGCCAGGCATCATGCTTTACACATAGGAGCTCATTTAACCCTAACAAGGCCCTAACAGTATTAACCGTGAAGCACAGCATCTGGGTTCTAGTAACATTAAGATCGTGGAAATAGAAATGATTGTTATTACAACAACAACTAGCCATAAAACCCCATTTGTTTTAGTGCACCCTCAGGAAATAATCCAAATCCAACAAAAATCCAAACTTTAGCCCAGATTAAAACTATTCCCTTCCACAGCATTAACTTTCTGCTACTTTTCACAGAATCACCATCTGTGAAAAATTCATGAATCGTCACAGCCTCTAACCTAGAGACATTTAGATGTTTCCATTCTTTTACATGTGACACTTTTCAGTGACATTTTGCCAGCTGTGGCAGGTCAGTAGCAACATATGAATTGAAATTTCTTCCTGAAAATGGTTATTCAGATGGTCAGAAGGAAACCCAGAGAGCGAGTATAAGCACATTATATTGTTGATCAACAATTGTCAGTGATATTTACTTTGCATTTTAGGAACTGAAAAGAAAGTAGGCAATAAGGGCCATCTCTATCACATCAAATACATGTGAATACTTTTTAAATACTTTCGTGAGTTTTTAAAACCTGTTAAGGGAAACGTGACGTTTGGCATTTATGACCTTGCTCATTTTCACCTACTGACACTTCTACTAACAGCAAACATAGCCTCTTTCAGCCATGGAATTACTGGAATGTCCTGAGGAGAACCTTACCTCTGTGACATGAGAAATATGATGCTGGCCTGGTAAATTGTTTCTGTAATGTGACTGGTATGCAGATCAGACACGGTTGTTCTTGTCTTGGCCATGACTGTACAAAATTCGAGGATTCTAGGACAAAGCCTTCTCAGACAAGGTCCTGACTGTTAATAGGTCTCCTGGGTATCAGGGAGCCTTGACCATCTGCCCCCAGAATGCAGCCAGCAGCATACCCGGCCCACGGTGAATTAGAAGCCAGTCTCGCATACTTTTGGGAGAAGGCAAGATAGTCGTCCGAGTTTGATCACCTGTGCACAAGCTAACTACAGAAGACCTGCCCCCAACTATAGCAACCACAGCCTTTCGCAAGGAACTTCTTCAACTAGCCAATGTGGGTTTCTTCTTACGAGAACCTGTCTCCTTCAACTGATACTGCAACAGATAAAATAAAATCCAGCCTCACCCTAACTCAGTCAGCCTGCCTCCTAAGACTGTATTATTTCCCATGGAGGAGCCTGGACCCCAGTTCTTTAGTAACTAGGAGAGGTGGGGATGTGGATGACAGCAGGCTAGAAGGTGGAAAGTGTGTACCTATGTAATTCCTGGCTTCAGCACTTTTTTTTCTTACTATAGCTGTATCTAAAAGAACAATCAGAGGAACTGCTTCTGAATTAATAGTTTGGGACCCAGAATTCCCTTTTTATATGTATCCATGGTACACAGCTCTTTGTACCAATGGGTCTAGAACCCAGTTTTCTGCCACTCTGCAGTCTTTCTGGTATAACAGCAGTGCTGGCTGCACATGTGAACCCCCTGACAGAGTAAAACAAAACATCATTTTGATTCAGTTGGACTGAGGTGGAGACCCAGCCCCTGGTATTTGTAATACCCCAGGTGCTTCTGTTACCAAACCAAACTTGGGTCCGCTCACCTGCGTGCAGTAAATCCAATCTACCAATACCGCGTTGTGCTGAAGGAAAGTGCAGGGTTTGATTGCCAAGGCCAAGCAAGGAGTATTACCGGCTAATGTTCAAAAGACCTGAACTCCATAGTGGATTTCAGGGAAAGGTTTTTAAAGACAGGGTGAGGGAGAAGGTTGCTGAGTGCTTGATCAGCTTGTGGACATACTCTAGTTAGTTGGTGGTGAGGTAATCCGAAGTCAACATCAACCTTCTAGTTCCAACCACTTTGGGGATCTACGTGCTTGTGGTCAGCATGCAGTTTAACCTCTTCCACCTGGTGGGCATTTCAGTATCTGCCCAAGAGCTCAAGGGTATGGTTCAGGAGGAACTAAAGGTCCTTGACTTTAATGGCTAAGCTATTATTTTGTCTTGCTTGACTGTTTTCCTCTGTTTCTGCATTTTCTCACTTTTCTGATTAAATTTGCTCTTTGGAATCTGGGGAAGGCCTAAGAGGCTAAAGTTTTCTGTAAGCAAGAGGCAGGCAGAGAACATGGGGTGGTCTCTCCCAAGAAGGTCCCATAGGGTTCTACTCAGTTGCACCTCTAGTATGTAACGAGAATTGAGAACCACAATTCCAACAGATTTTGTTAAAATATGAGTTATAACAGCTTAAGTTTAAATGTACTGTACCTCAGCAAGTAGAGTTGGTATCTTTAACAGGTAAAAGCCTGAGAGACTCAGCCAAAATGTTAATAATTGGTGGTATATGGGAAAATGCTTTGTAAATTCTAAAGTGCTAAACAAATGAGGTATTTTTATTAATCACCAACAAATGTTTCCTAAGAATGTCTATGCTGGGAGTTCTGAAGTTAGTAGCCTTGGTCTTTACCCTTATTAAGAGATTTTGGCCTAGTTGTTTACAATTGAATAGATGGTCATTTGTTTCCAGTAAATGTGTCCTATGAATAGCAGCAGTAATTGCAGTCACCTTGTAGGCCAGACAACCAGATACAGCATTACAGGCTGCAGGGCAGCCAGGGGGTTCCTCATCAGCAACAATTATGACACAAGTTAAAAAGCCAGGTTGCCTACTGCAATTTTTAAGGGCTCTCACACAAAGAGAAGCTAAGAAACCAGGTAACCAAAGGTCACTTCTGAATGTCAAGTAGAGCTGGGGCTCCCTTTCAGGTGTCCTGGGTTAGATTAAGAAGACAGTCAAAACTCTTAAGATGATTCCCATGTAATTTTGTTCTGTGACTGACAACCATTACATAGGGCCAGTGTTGCCCCAACCAGCAAGGTGAATGTCTGATGCATTCAGATCAATAAAAGACAAGAAATTGCAGGAAAGCAACCCCTGTACGTGTAGGCACGTCTTGTCGTATAGAAGTATAACTAGAGCTGATAACAAGGAGAGTTCATCTCTGTTGGGGCCTGAGGTCAGTGGTACCTGCATTTTACAGATAAACATACCCTCCCTTTGTGGGCTGTTTATTACACATATTTTCAAAGTTTTCTCCAACATTATTTCACATGAGCTCAGTGATAATGTAGGCAGTATAGGTTTTGCCTCAGTTTGGGGATTGCAGACTTTGACACAAAGAGGTCATGAGCCTTGTCCACAGCAGTAAGGGTCAGAGCTGGGCCAGGAGCCCAGCAATCCCACTCTTCCCGAGGTACTGCCCCCACTGGCCCTTCGGGGACCGGCCGGTGATTTAAGAGATTCACAGAAGGGCTCCTTAAAAAGAGCAAGGACTTCTGATATGTTAAAGCAAAGATTTGATTTGTGTACATATTATGGGTAAACGATCACATGGTAGTCATCATTAAATCTCACAGCTTGCCCTTCTCTTCACTTTTCTTTCTGTAAAGAGGTTAATCACCCATGTTTCTAAAAATTCCTCACCATTCCCTCACGCTTGATTCCCAGGATTTGTCTGAGGTCACTAATTTAAATAATCTGAGAATTTGTGTTGGCGGTTTTGTTTTATCCTAGTGTTCCAATGTATCCTTGTTGACAATGTTTTCTGGCTCAAACCACTGCTCTATTTATGGTTTTGTAACAGAAAGCACAGAACACCACATTGAAACTGTTTGCCTCCTTCTTTAGCCTATATATTTTACTACTTTAGCCCTTCACGTCAGAAGTTAAGCGTTCAAGAAATGTTTCTTGTGCCCGAATAGCTCATTAAGTCCCCTTAAGAAAGTTCCCATCCCGTAGTCCTGGGTTAGTTACAGACATTACTTGTAGATAACTTCACCTTTAGCCTAGAAAGCTTTCGAATAAGCAGAGATAAGAGTGGTAAAGTAAAAGTAACTACTTGAATGTTTTGCTGGAGCTCTGTGATCCAGCCCACCTGAGCAAGCAGAGAAAGAAATGTGATGCTTTCCTTCAAGGCCAAGTGGCTCTAAGAAGTCTGCAATCCCGCTTTTTCCTTAGCAGAAGACAGGCCTGAATTCTACCCCGAATTAGGATAGCTCTTTAGGACATTAGCCCGCCATCGTCTTGGTCTGCTGGCTTTCCGAAAAGTCTCTATTCTGGCCCTGACACTATCCCCTGACTTATTGGCCTGCCGTGCAGCGAGCAAGTTGTACGAGCTTGGACTCGGCAAGAGTTTGAGTTCCAAACCCACAAATTGAGAGAAACTATTCTACCTCCCTTGTAAGCCCTCAGAGTTTTACAGGAGCCAAAGCTTCTGACAAGTCTTTTAGGTCCATTTTCCCCCCACCATTTCTTCTATACCGGTAATCAGACTTCTGTTACCTCACTTCTGCCTATTAGAAATGGCCTCATCCCTACCCTGCTGCAGGTACATACCTAACAAAAGATTATTCTTAGAGAACCCTGGATTCAGTTTAAGAGCTGACAATAGCACTGTTTGGAGAGCACTACTTACGGTTTGTTTCGCCCTGAGCACAGCAAGCCAAGATGCTGAGATACCGACATTTGAGGCAAAGAGAGAGTTATATATTTGCGGCAAGGTAGCCAGACGAAGAGGCAGAAAAACAGAACTCAAATCCTCCCCTCAGGAGGCAAGAGGCGGGGGTATTTATGGGATGAGGAATGAAGCAGCAGGGTGGTCTGAGGCACGGGGAGCATGGAGAGGTGGGGAAAGGTGATTGGAAAAAGGTGCGGTAATCGACATTCTGCGCAGGCGTAACTAGTCTACGCGCCTCTGCACGTTCAAAAGGTCACTGAGCAACACTCGCGCATGCCCAGTTGGATGGTCGGTGGTCCTATCTCATCTTAATCGGCTCAGCTCGAACTAGGCGCAGCTGACTCCAAGTTCCTGGACAACAACTCGGGCAAACATCTAATTATTTAGGCTACATGCAGCTTGGAGGACATGCAAATCTTAAAATGACCTTGATTAGTGAAGGCAGGTGAAATGGATTTAACCCACGGTTTCATCCCCAGATGCCTAGGTGTGGCCCTGAGGGTTGTGCATTGACCTTCACACCTATTACAGCAGCAAGAATGTGGATCAGAAGCCAGAGGGACCGAGGGCTGGTTTTCTAATTTGAGATTCTCCAGGCAAGTCACTCCTAGCATCTCGGTTCTTTGAGCGCCTCATTTCTCAGCCACAATGTAAGAATAAATGTAGTCCCAGCAAGAGACTGGTTGTCTGCATGGAGCAAAAGATATAGGTGAGGTGCCTAGAGTGTGTGCTTCCAAGTTATGCGCTAGCAGTAACCCTCTGCCTTAGTTAGGTCCCCACTGACCCTTCTCTCTCCTGCCTTGTACTTTGAGCTGTTCTCTTTGTTGAAATACTCAACTATTTTGTTAAAGGTGGAATACCATAGCAATTTAGAGTGAAGCCCCTGGAGTCAGACTGCCAGCATTCCAATTCTGCTGTGTAGTTTTAGGCAATTTACTTAACCTCTCTGTGCTTCAGTGTCCTCATCTGTAAAATGGGAATGATAAAAAATAGTACCTACTTTGGGCTTCCCTGGTGGCGCAGTGGTTGAGAGTCCACCTGCCGATGCAGGGGACGTGGGTTCGTGCCCCGGTCCAGGAGGATCCCACGTGCCGCGGAGTGGTTGGGCCCGTGAGTCATGGCCACTGAGCCTGCACGTCCAGAGCCTGCACGTCCAGAGCTTGTGCTCCACGGCGGGAGAGGCCACAGCGGTGAGAGGCCCGCGTACCGCAAAAAAAAAAAGTACCTACTTTTACATTATTGTTGAGGATTCTATAATAAATGTAAAGTGTTTAAGACAGTGACTGGTATAAATGTTCAAGAACTGTTACTTTTCTTAGTAATAATTCAATCTCTTAACTTCTTTCAAGATCTCAAAATGCCTCAGCTTCTCCAGAAAGCCTTTCCTAACTCGGCAACTTAGTTTTCATTGCATCTTCTGATCCCAGTAGATGTACCTTGAATAGCACAACCCTGCTATAGTTTGTTATATTATACTGCCTTATTTTCTTCTTAAGGCATTTAATCTCGACATGACTTTTATCCACTAGACTGTAAACTCTTTGGGGGCACAGAAAATCATATCTTCTACCTACCTGCTCACCCCCATCCCCACACCCCTTCAAAATTTGAGTGTGATTTTTCTATTACCTGCCCTGCTGGGATGGGATTGAAGAGTTCCCCTGGCCCTTCCATCCAGTTTGCCTGTCTAGGCATAGGCTGAACCATTACTCACAATACTGGGCAGGTTTTAAAAGCAGCCCTATAATACCCAAGACTCATCTGGAACCTTGAAACTAGAGAGTCAGTACAATGCTTTTCCCTCTTTCAATCTTTGACTCTTCATTTACTAACTTTTATTTTTTGAGGTTGCATTTGTCATCTCACTAGATTGTAAACTCCTTTGAGGACAGGGATCAATTCCTATATCAACTTTGTGCCTACCTTCCACCATGCCTCCCAGGAGCTCAATAAATTTTTGCAAATGCAGTGGGGTAATAGTATTGTGTATCAAGGATGTGACTTCACTCCTGGTAATCCCTTCTATCATCCAGCCCTCCCACATTCAGTAAAGACATTCATTGCCTGAGAGATAAGTCATTGTAACAGAAAAGCAGAAATCGAGAGTTCATTCTTAGCTCTTGAGTTTCAATAGTTTAAGCCATTTGGGATTCACAGCATAAAGTTTATGCCACAAACAAAAGATTTGGAAGAACACATAATTAGAGCCGGTTTCTCCTGGCTACTCTCAAGCTAGATAAAAATTCCATAGGCTGGGGAAGTGTGGAACAGGGAGAGAAAAGAGAATTAAAAGACAGTGTGTTAGGGGCACTGCTCTGTGAGGGTCAAGACTAGTTGGAGGTGGCGGGGTGTGTGTGGGGGACACACCAGGTGTGGCTGGCAGATGTAATAGCAGAAGCACCTGTGATTTACTGGGTAGAAACTCACCAAGTTCCCCTGAACCTAACATAGCTTGGGAGGAAAGTCTGTAAGGAGTATCTAGTAAGACAACCCTGAGCCAGCCTAACAGGCTTCCAAGCCTAGGAGCATAAAGTAACTGAGAGAGAATCTGACTCAGGAGGCCTAGCTGTGCGGAGACAGCAGCCTTCTAAGTGAAGCAGGAGATGGGGAGAGATTCTGTCTCAGTGAATACCAGTGTGGACGGATGCTCCTCTGACCTGTGTTAATACCTTGAGTTTTAGATGCACCCGTGGGGTTTATATGCAACCCTGGTAGGTGGAGGGAGAAACCTCCTTGGTAAAATGGGGAGTCAAAATATAAATTAATTTTATTATGAAAAACAAAAGTTACATTTTTAAAATGCCTGAGTGTGTGAGCTGAAATTCTTACCAGCTACACAAATAAAAAATACATTTAAAAATTTCCCTTGAGATAATCACTCCAGTTGGGCACTGGGTTAAAATTTGGAAGACACAGTAGCCTTCCTTGGTATAAATATGGGGAAAAGGGCGAGTGAAGGAGAGAGAGAGGAATGGAAAGGAAAGAAGTCCATGTATAAAAGATAGGGTGCTGGAGTTGTTACTTCCCTTATTATTTTATTTAATGACTCAGTATATATTTGTTCAACATCCACTTTATGCCACTGTGCTAGGTGCGTAGTCTGCGGAAGCATGCAGGGTTTACAGGGGATGATTAATTCTTCATTTTTATTATTCAGTTTCTGCACTGCTGTTTCATGAGGATGAATTCGTGTACCACTTGCATTTAAAAAGAAAAAAGAGACACAAAGAAGGGCAAACTGAAGGCGTAGTGTGAAGCAAGCAGTGTGGCTGGAATGCAAGGAGTACAGGATGAAGAGCAGTGCTAGGTGCTCCTTCATTGCCAGGCTCTGCCCGAACTTCAGCAGAGCAGAAGTAAGTTCAGTGTCATGCACTCTGGATGCATAGAGGCCAGGGTGCGGGGTCATGTCTAGTATAGGAAGTAGTTTCCAGGGAACTGGGCATTTTGCATCCATCTCTAGGTGAAGCATGTGGATACTTAGGTGAGAACAGTGCAGTCCATGTCCACTTTCACTGCCTTTTAGGAACCAGTATCCAGCAACAACATCTACAATTTCACAGTGTTTCTTGTTTTTGGAATATTGGTGCTGGCCCAGACCCAGCTCGAATGCTCATCGGCCTTTCATCAGCTTCTCCTTTGGCAGTGAGTCATTAGGCAATGACTCATTTTCCCTAGCAAATCAATAGCGTAAATGTGGGGGGAGGAGGTGGCCCTGATCAGTCCTTGGAGCCCACTTAACTTCAAGTCCCACAGTCTCACCCTGTGTGGGTTTAATACTGATCACGAGAGCCACACGCTTTCATCATGTTGTACTTTTTTTTTTTTAATTGGAGTATAGTTGCTTTACAATGTTGTGTTAGTTTCTGCTGTACAGCAAAGTGAATCAGCTATACGTATACATATATCCCCTCTTTTTTGGATTTCCTTCCCATTTAGGTCACCTCAGAGCATTGAGTGGAATTCCCTGTGCTGTACAGTTGGTTCTCATTAGTTATCTATTTTATACATAGTAGTGTATATATGTCAATCCGAATCTCCCAATCAATCCCACCACCCCCTTCCCCTCTTGGTATCCATGCTAAGAAAGTCAGAAAGAGAAAAACAAATATCATAGGTTAACGCATATATGTGGAATCTAGAAAACATCGTGTTGTACTTTTTAATGGAGACTTCATGTTTTGACAAGGTTACTCACTTCCAAGTTTGGGCCAGGCTAGACCCTCAGCTTCAAGTCCATAGGATTTCCGTAATGGAATGGACAATTCCTAGTTGTAGAAATGAAGGAATCTATGTTGTTCCTTGCACAGAGACAGACCTTAATTTTTTGAGGAGAGCCATTTCCATCACTGACCTCACCTACAAAGATTTGCTAATATCTTTCGTGTTACCATCGTTTATTCCATTTGTTATAAAATTTTTAAAAATCAGTTTTAATTTTTTATCATGTACATCATACACATACATATCTAAAATTAAACTATAAGTCTTATAATTTAAAACTTTGAACTTTGGGGCTATTTTTTCTTTTATTTACATGTTTGCAACTGAGATGCTTATTCTGCTCATGTCTTGATTGATCAATTTTAGACTTTATTTACTTCCTGTTATAGCAAGGGACAAGTATTTAACTCTGTGACTCCTATACATATTCCAGTGGTGTGCTGGAGCTTATTCTACCTGCTGATAGGAGCTGATTGTTAAATTTTCAGAAAATTTGCAAGTCAACTATTAAATGATTGTTAGCTTGGAATTGGCCATGGTGGGAGTATTTATGCCATGGAAACCAGCAAATGTTATCAGGGCTATTTCCCCCCAGAAAACAAGTTGTTACACATTTCCCAGCATACCACTGTTCCTCCTGCATACTCTCACAATTGTAGATTAATCTAAAAGTCAGGAGTTTGATTTTAACAACTCTGGTAAATTTTGTTCTCTGCATAGCTCATTGGTATTCCAAAATTATTGACTTCCTTATTTTACATGGAGTTAATAATTGCCTCATCGTGCTGACACCTCCTGAAGTTAACGGACAATCCACAAAAAGTAAGGCAACCAGTAATTATGTGCTTATGAAGTATTCTTCCCAAACAAATGAATCTGAATCTATTTAAGCTTCAACAGCTAAATACCAGTTTATGGGTAATACGAAGAATAGAAAGCAAATTAGATGACACAAGAAAGCAACCAACTAAATCTAGAATGTAGGATATTCTACAGGACCAACGACTCACTTTTCCTACTAACTCAATAGGATAAATGGAGCAGGGAGGTCGGAAACTACTATTTTAGAAAAATTAGACTTAAAAGTCATAACCCCCTGTTTTCATGTATGGACCTTGTTTGGATCCAAACTCAAATCAAGGAAAAATTAAAAAGTATGCTTGAGACAATCAGGAAAATTTGCCCATAGACCAGGTATTAGAGGACATTAGGAATTATTGTTGTCTTTGCCATATATGATAATGGCATAGTAGTTATGGCTAAAAAGTGTCCTTATTGGTAATAGGTGAATAATGAATTATTTGCAGGTGAAATCCTGCAAAGTTTGAGTAATTTTTTTCTTTTAAAAAACCCTGGGAAAATATAGGGGGACAGATGAAACAAAATGATAAAATTTGGTAACTGTTGAAGATGGATGATGGGTCTATGCAAGATTACTAGATTATTCTACTTAGAATAGGTGTAAAATTTTCATAATAAAAGAATGTAATTGCTTCATTCTAAATCTATTCAATAGTTTTCTTTGTGCTTACTAGCCTTGTAACTTTTTTCCAATGTACCACATCAGATTGGTTAAATATCAGTTAATGAATTAATACTGTTTTTGAAATCCTTAAACATAGTAGATAATCCATCAATGTCATTTCTTCAGGTTTTCCTCCCTGAGTCCCCCTTCTTCCTTTCAACTGGAGGAGCTGCACACTGGGCTTTCTGCATAGCTGTTGATCTGCACTGCCCTCCTCCATGACCCTGGACTGCCCACAACTGTTTTCCTATGTTGGATTCATTTTCTCCCTCTTTGTTGATCTAGTCCCTCCTTTTGCTGGAGCACCTGCTCCAGTAGCTTCCTAAGAAAAAATAAATGTGAAGTAAAACTTTTCAGTCCTTGAATGTTTTTTGGGTTTTTTTCCCCACATTTGATTTGGCCTCACACCTTCCCCCTCAAAATTTTGGAAGCTTTTCTCCATTTACTTCTAGTCTCCAGTGTAGGTGTTAAGAAGCTCAATGCTTGGGGCTTCCCTGGTGGCACAGTGGTTGAGAGTCTGCCTGCCGATACAGGAGACAAGGGTTCGTGCCCCGGTCCGGGAAGATCCCACATGCTGCGGAGCAGCTGGGCCTGTGAGCCATGGCCACTGAGCTTGCACGTCCGGAGCCTGTGCTCCGCAACGGGAGAGGCCACAACAGTGAGATACCCACGTACTGCAAAAACAAAACAAAACAAAAAAAGCCCAGTGCTAATTTGATTTCCATTTTCCCCCCTTTTATGAAAATTACAAAATTTCTCAGCATATGCTGTAGGTTGATCTCTATTTTTGACTGTGCCAGGCCCTTGTGAAACATGTGTCTGATAGTGTCTTATTTTTCTGGTTTGTTATGTCATCTTACATTTTCTCTGGGCTGTTTTTCCATAACTCTCACTCACAGGATATTAGACCTATCAATCCCAATTTAAGGATTTTATTTGGAAAAACGCTATGTGGAAGGAAACAAGAAGGAAGTCAGGGAAGGTTGAATGAGCTGCCAGACCAGGATGCTAGTCTGACCCAGGTGAAGAGAGCAAGAGAAGGTTGGGTGGAAGTGTCCTTGACACTCCTGAAACTTACGGTTCAACAAAGCCGCCAGGGAATCCTTGAGCCATAGCCAGCTGACAGAGGAGTCCCCTTGTCTTAGGAATGGGCTGACCTTGTTATTTCTGCTGCACTCAATCACTGGTCATATTCTAAACCTGGGCACAGTCTCAGCTCAACTGCAGTGATGGATTTCAAAGCGATGCACCTGGGGCCCTGTTTAATTACCTTCCCTGGAGGTCTGGGGTGTTAACATCATGGCCACTATTGTAAAGCAGGTTTTATTATCATCATTATGTTGAGTGTGTTAGTCTATGTACTGTGCCTAGAACAGGGGTAGGCACATCACAAGTGCTCAGAAAGCCTTAACTGTTTTTACTGAGTGCCAAAGAGCAGGCTGCAAATGTGTATGATTAGCCAAAGAATAGTTATAAATTTTATACTCTAAATTTTGGAATCTATTTACTTAAAGCACTATTCTAATAGTCTTGGTTAACTTGAGTACAAGCTGAAGCCACTTAGAAATGGCAGAGTAGAAAAAGATTGGGAGCTTTTTAGTATTATAACAATCAGAAAGCTGGGTAAAGTGTGTTTGATAGCAGGGAAAGGGAGAGAAAAACAGTAAGAGCAAACACAACAAAAGTGCATACTTTCAGGGTTTTTGACATCAGGGAACTTAGCTCCAGCAACTTCAATAGGCATAGGTGCTTCTAGGCATTTCATAAATGAAATAACCAATGTTCATACTAATGACTCTAGTATCAAGAAAATGTTTTACCAGCACGTTGAGGAAGCAGGAAAGTGTTTTAGAATGATGTCCATCCAGAATAGTAAAACTGCAGAGGAGCTTCTTAGAGTAAATCCTCCAGGTTTCTGGACAGCTGATAGTTTTATTGATCTAATTAAACATGTGGCTTTTTTGTTTTCCTGTGCATAATTGCATATCATTTCTCGCTATCACCTGATAATGAACAATCCTTACTCTTCTCATTTTACGACCTGATTTTATGTTGAGATCTCCACACCTTTCGTGGCATTAGTCATCACTGCCTGCCTAGGTTTACTTGCTCTCTAAGCAAACATGAAATCTCTATGATAAATCATAAAGAGAAGAACTTCCAAGTCATTTCAGTTGAGCTCCTGAGATGGGTTTGGCCATCCCATGACTGTCACTAAGAGGATTCTCACTCCAGTGGCACACAAGCCCCAGACACTTTGGACACTGTCTGTGCCTACTTCCTCGACAGCATGTTCCTGTTCTTGCATATGAACCGCTGACACCCACAGTGCTTCCACAAACATTGGGCTAACAACAAAATTGCTGGCCTGGGACGTGACATCAACACCTTTGGAGAATAACTAAAGAACTTGATAGTTCATCTTCTAAACTCTCAGAAATAGCACCATCAGAGCCTGAGAAGCTGCTGTCTAGAGCAACAGACTTCCATTGTGAAATTGGGACGCTCACAGCAGGCAAAGTGGGTCAGCAGCTGCCACATGAGTGAGACACAGAGAATGACAGAGAGGGAGAGAGAGCTGAGAGATACATACATAGGCAGAGACAAAGAGAGACAACATGCCAGTGTGCACACAGGGTCGTACTGTTTAGTCCAGGCTGCTACAACAAAAATACCATAGACTGGAAGGTTTAAACACATTTATTTCTCACATTTCTTAGTCTGGGAAGTCCAAGATCAAAGGCATAGGCAGATTCAGTGTCTGGTGAGGGCCCATTTCCTGGGCCCATAGACAACGCATTTCCCATAGACAACCGTCTTCTCATTGTGTCCTCACATGGAGGAAGGGGCAAGGGAGCTCTCTGGGGCCTCCTTATAAAGGCACTGATCCCATTCATGAATGCTCTGCCCTCATGACCTAATCACCCCCCCAAGATCCGCCACCTCCAAATACCATCATATTGGGGTCTGGATTTCAACATATGATTTGAGAGGGGAACATAAATACTCAGTCTATAGCATATCCAAAAGCTTTTTCAGAGTTAAAAGCAGAATCTGCCTCATTTTTCTACTGATTTGTAAGCTCCTCGGGGTCAGAGCCGGGTTTGCTTGCAACTACACTAAGTAAAAATTTCTGAGGAGGGAAACAGTCATAAGCAGGCAGTCCTTAATTCATATTTGAAAACAAAGAACAAAGGACAGTAATGTCCTAAAAGAAATGTTCCTGACATTGCTACAAGGATTAAAATAACTGTTAATTTTGCATAGGTTTAATTTTCCCCAGTTCCTGGATGTTACCTCCTTTTAAGTCATCTGGTTTTTTTGGCTTAAGGGCTCAAAAGGCTGTATTAGATTCCATACATCCTAATGGACAGCCAGTTGTTTTAACTGTACTGAATTAATGATCCCTTCTTTATCTTCTATTACCAGGCACAGCGTTCTAAAGTCATCTATTTTTCTAGCAGTAGTATTTCCCCTTCCCTTTTATTCTAGATGGCATCAGCACATTTTGAAATATACAGATCTACAGGTAAAACAACTGAAATGGACAAGGAAAAGCAGACAGTAGCCTAGTATTTCAGATTGTTACATTTTTGTCTTATTTTTTTCTATTCCATATTTTCTTTTCTCATTTTTATGTTTTTTTAGACATGAAGTAAAATGTGCTACAGCTCAGGAATGAGTAAATTCAAGACAACAGTTGAGTAACAATCTTTAGAAACTAATATTTATCTGAATTTAAAACTGTAAATTATTTTGTTTTTCCCCAAAATAAATTGGTCAGATATGAAAAAAAGAAAAGGATTATGAAGCATTCTAACTTTTGATTTGAGTATGAACATGTTGGCTAATTTGTATTGATTTATCTGCCAGTCTAGATGCAATCACACTTTTAAAAGCAGATTCCTGTAATTTGCTTTTCTATAAAATGTCACCAATGCATTAAATACTTTGAAAACAGTCTTTGTAAATCAATCTGCACTTATTAGATTTGTTTAAAGGATAGCATTAGAATTCCATGCCAAGATTTTTTTTTTTTTTTTTTTTTGCAGTATGTGGGCCTCTCACTGTTGTGGCCTCTCCCATTGCGGAAAACAGGCTCCGGACGCGCAGGCTCAGCAGCCATGGCTCACGGGCCTAGTTGCTCCGCGGCATGTGGGATCTTCCCAGACCGGGGCACGAACCCGTGTCCCCTGCATCGGCAGGCGGACTCTCAACCACTGCGCCACCAGGGAAGCCCCATGCCAAGATTTAATTTGGTTTTAAAATAACTCCCTACATGCAGAACATTTCCAAGGGCAGAGAGGCTAGTTCCCAATTATTTTCATGCCTGCAGTGCTAAATGTGTTCAATGACTCACCTACAAGCTGTGGGTTCTCTGAAGACCTCCCCATTCAGTGGAACACACACATTTACCTTAGGCTATTTCACTGAAAAAAGAGGGAAATGGAGAATCATAGCCAAATGATAAGTGAAAGTTCTTACTTTGTTCTTGTCAACGGTATTACAGATTTGATCAACATGTTGACTGGCTTTTTGATTTAGACTTTGCAGACGCAAGCATGTCTTAAACTCACACAGTGTTCGCAGACCGGATGGATATTGCATTTTAAGTATTCTGTACCACACACAGGTCTCTAGCAGGAGGTGCTGTCTCACCACCAGCTATAGATTCGCTATTCCCCATCCTGAGTCACAGTCTACGCGTTTTCTCCCGCTGTTTTCATGTAAGTTCTTTCTGGATTTAGTCCCTCACTCTTCACTAAAACTTGAGGTTAACATATGCACTTAGAAACTACTCTAAACCTCTTATGGCTATAGGCTAAATAAGAATAGAAAGCCAGTGAGATTAATTTACCTGTACAATTTTAAGACCAAGGTCACTTACTAGCTGATGGGATTGCTGCTTACTGCCGTTCAGAGATAGAGTTTTCTGTGAAGGACAGAGACAGTATTTTAGAGGGTAACCCTTGCCATATCATTAGCCATAAGTTACGCCTACATTATTGAGTGGTACAGTGGGGTTTAATGGAAGGAACTTAGAGTTGCAATCAGAAAGTCTGGGTTCTAGGCTTTGTTTACCACTTATTAACTACATTGAACCATTACTTCGGTTAAGTCTCAGTTTCCCATCTGTAAAATAGTATTAAGAGTATCTGCCTTCTCACATCTGAATATTGTGAAGATAAATTTAGATGAAGAACATTTTTTTAAGCCATGGAAAAATTAAACATTCTGAGTATTGTTAAAGGAATTCTATGTACGAGAGGGAAATAGGCAGAGATAACCAGATAATAAGTAGTTAGAAGAGTTGTAGATGTAGTAGGCTGTAAAATGTGGACTGCAGGTAAAGGAAGATACGGGGCTGTGTCTTCTGGCATTGTACCTGCCACTGCCCGCACCCACCCGCCCCACCCCCGCTTTCTGTTCTTGTCTTTTGTGTCTCAAAACCTGCATCTAGCCATACCCTCTGCCTGCTGGTTTTATCCCACTCTAGTTCCTGAGCTTATCTGGTCCCAGCCAAGCCCAAATTGCCAGTGGACTTCAGAGCTGATCCAATGGGCCTAAGAACTGTATCCATGGTCTAATAATGGAAATGAATTGCCCCGTGTGGTCCCCAAGCCATCTTGCTACCAACCATACTTAAGAGCAACAGAGTTATATTATTTCCTCCTGGAGTCATCTGGTCCCAACATGGCTCTCCTCCCCTAAACTTACTCCATTTTTCCCTCCCGATTCCCATGTTGACTCAGTTCATAAGTCTAGTTACTACTTTAGTCCCCATTCCTTAGTCCTAACTGATTACCTGTTTAAAACCCCAGATCCTCCAAGAACTGGAGCCACTGGGGCCTAAATGAACTTGACAGAAATCGGAGAGGTTATGATTAATTTTCTGTCAAACATACCAATATAGACTTTCAAAAGAAAATTTCTATTTCATAACTAGATTTAAATGAAGTGTTCAATCAGGTCATAGAAATTTAGAACTTATTCATTTGGAAGTATTACTTGAAACCATTACAGTAGATGAGATTTTTTATGCAGAGTATAAAGAGAGAAGATGAGATAATGAGGACTCAGCCCTTGGGAATATTCAGTTAGGAAATATGAGGAATATCCTGTAAAAATCTTCAAAAACCATTCTCTGAGGAAGTCCCCCTTCAGACTCTTTCTAAATGTCTGCCAGAAGAATGCTCAGAGGCATTGACTTCTTATCGCCATTAACATTCATTAATCACCAATTTTTAGATTAAAGGAAGAATGGATACTGATGTTGGCAGAGGAAGATAATGAAAGTTTTTAAGGGGCCAAGAAAATCCCTTGTGGAAGGAAAACTTTGTATAGATCAACAATGCAAGGACCTGAGATCCAGAAACTGTTTGATCATATAAACTATGCTTTAAAAAACACTGCATAATGATTACTTGAAATAAAGAGAATTCTTACACTGGATATAATATTTGTATCTCAAAATCAGAAATCTTGCTATATAAAACATTAACTAGTCATAAGATAATGGGAAAAAAGATTCATTTTTAATAGGCCATAGAATAAATCTAATTAATTACAAAAAATATAACTATAATATACTAGATATAGTTGAAGAAAAATTTTAAATACTAATATAGGTCACTAATGAAGACCTGAACATATAGAAAGGCATATTTTGGTCTTGAGTAGCAAGACATATATATATACATATATATTCAGTTCTCCCTAACCACAAACCCAACAAAGTACAAACAAAATTTGAGGGGTAGGTAGTGAATTGAAACCTAATTCTAAGTTTGAATAAGAATTACACACGCAAAGATACAGAGGAAATTTTCAAAAAAGAAAATTATTAGCTAGCCCTACCAAAACAACATGGATCCAATAAGAGAAAAGATGAGACAATCAATGGAAAAAAATAGAGATCTTTTTGTGTTTTAGAACTCAGTGCAAATACAAATAGGAATTTAACATGCAATAAGGTGGTACTGCAGATCATTGGGGAAAAGATTGATTATTCAACTGATAATTTTGGGACATTATTGTGGAAATACACACACCACAACAAAGTCAGATCTCTAACTTACTCCTTACAGCAAACTAAATTCTAGATGAATCAAAGATTTAGCAATATGATTATCAAAATCATTAGAGAAAACAATGTAAAATTTCTTTTGAATTTTAGCATTGGAAAGTACTCTCTAAATATGATTAAAAAACTCAGAAGCCATAAATGAAAGGAAACTAAAGCAAACATTTTTGAAAATCTCACATGGCTCAAAACATAATAAAAACATTAAACAATGAAAAATTATGAGAAAACATTTGTGACACACATCATATAAAAAAGATAATTTCCCTAATATGAAAATAGTTCCTATAAATTAGTAGCAAAATACAACCAAGTTGAAAAATGAACAAAGGCCAAATTTGAAAATTCAAATGAATTATAAACATGAAAAGGTGCTCAGTCTTACTCATAAGAAATGTACATTAAAGCTACAAGTATATACCACTTTTCACCTATTTGATCAATGACATAAGAAAGCTTGATAATTCATGGGATAGGTGAAGGTGTGAGAAACAGACATTAATATATTGCTGGAGGGTATTTATTAATACAATTTTTATGAAGTGTTATTAGGCAATATCTATTAATAATAACCGTGTGTACCCTTTGACCCAGCAATACATCTTCTGAAGTTTATTTAACAAGTATAATTGCATATGTGTGAAATGAACATATTTACAAGAATGTTCATTGTTGTGTGCATGTAAATCCAAAAGGATGAGAACATGTAAACATGAAAAAAAAATGAACACTAACAATGAAATATCAGAAAGGGAATGTAAAAGAACAATCCCTTTTAAAATTGCATCAAAAAATTATTTAGGAATAATCCTGACCAAGGAGGTGAAAGACTTATATGCTGAGAACTCTAAAACACTAATAAAGGAAACTGAAGATGATTCAAAGAAATGGAAAGATATTCCATGCACTTGGATTGGAAGAATTAACATTGTTAAAATGGCCACACTACCCAAAGCAATTTACAGACTTAATGCGATCCCTATCAAATTAGCCATTACATTTTTCACAGAACTAGAATAATCCTACAATTTATGTGGAACCATAAAAGACCCAGAATTGGCAAAGAAATCCTGAGGAAAAAGAACAAAGCAGGAGGCATAACCCTCCCAAACTTCAGACAATACTACAAAGCTACAGTAATCACAACAGCATGGTATTGGCACAAAAACAGACATATGGATCAACAGAACAGAATAGAGAGCCCAGAAATAAACCCAAACACTTACAGTCAATTAATCTTTGACAAAGGAGGCAAGCATATACAATTTAGAAAAGACAGTCTCTTCAGCCAGTGGTGCTGGGAAAGCTGGACAGCTGCATGTCAATCAATGCAGTTAGAACATACCCTCACATCATACACAAAGATAAATGCAAAATGGCTTAAAGACTTAAATATAAGATATGATACAACAAAACTTCTAAAAGAGAACATAGGCAAAACATCCTCTGACATAAATCATACCAATGTTTTCTTAGGTAAGTCTCCCAAGGCAATAGAAATAAAGCAAAAATAAACAAATGGGACCTAATCATACTTATAAGCTTTTGCACAGCAAAGGAAACCATAAACAAAATGGAAAGAAAACCTATGGACTGGGAGAAATTATTTGCAAATGATGTGACCAATGAGGGCTTAATTTCCAAAATATATAAACAGCTCATACAACTCAATAACAAAAAAACAAACAACCCAATCCAAAAATGGGCAGAAGACCTAAATAGACATTTCTCCAAAGAAGAAATACATATGGCCAATAGGCACATGAAAAGATGCTCAACATCACTAATCATTAGAGAAATGCAAATCAAAACTACACTGAGGTACCACCTCACACCAGTCAGAACAGCCGTCATTAAAAAGTCTACAAATAACAAATGCTAGAGAGGGTGTGGAGAAAAGGGAACCCTCCTATTGTTGGTGGGAATGTAAATTGGTGCAGCCACTATGGAAAACAGAATGGAGATTCCTCAAAAAACTAAAAATAGAATTGCCATATGATCCAACAATACCACTCCTGGACATATACCCAGACAAAACTATAATTCAAAAAGATACACGCACCCCAATGTTCATAGCAGCATTATTTACAATAGCCAAGACATGGAAACAACCTAAGTGTCCATCAACAGATTAATGGATAAAGAAGATGTGGTACATATATACACAAGGGAATATTACTCAGCCATAAAAAAGAGTGAAATAATGCCATTTGCAGCAACATGGATGGACTCAGAGATTATCATACTAAGCAAAGTAAGTGAGAAAGAGAAGTACCATATAATATCACTTATACATGGAATCTAAAATATGACACAAATGAACTTACCTATGAAACAGAAACAGACTCACAGACATAGAGAACAGACTTATAGTTGCCAAGAGGGAGGGGGGGAGAAGGAGGGATGAATCGGGAGTTTGGGATTAGCAAATGCAAACTATTATATATATATATAGCTGAATTACTTTGCTGTATGCCAGAAACTAACAAAACACTGTAAATCAAGTATACCTTAATAAAATAAATTTTTTAAAAAAGAAAGAAAAGCAAAAGCCTTATAAAAGAGAAAAAAAAGAAAAATGTAATGTCCATCATAAGATGGATATTTATCTAAAATAAGTTTTGGTATACCTATAGAATGGAATAATAAAGAGCAGTTTAAAGATAATGAGACAGCACTACATATACTGATCCTGATATGGAATGATCTTGAAGATATATTAAGTGGAAAAAACCAAAAGCATATTTTGGATGCTATTACATCCATATATATATCCACATAATGATTTATATGGTTTTATATACATTGACTGATTTTGGATGAATTCATAAGTAACTAGTAAAACCATGCCTCTTGAGAAGAGTAATTAAGTAACTAAAGACAAGAACAGGATGAAGACTTTTCACTGTACTGTATTCCATTTCACATGTTCTAAATTTTGTACTATGTGTATGTTCATAAAATTAAAATTATACAACTACACAAACATTTATTAAATGTTTTATTGCTTTTGTCCAAAGTTGCAGACATTTCTAAACAAATAAAACAAAACAGTTGTCAAGGAAAACGTAAAACACAATTCTTACATATATGTAATATGTATTCATATTATGCTTAGAAGATTGGTTCTTTTACTATAACTCAATAATAAAATTATCATATAAAATATACCTCAAAGTTCTTTTGGGATGTTTATTATCTGCTTTACTGAGTACTGGCTGTAGTGAAGAAGGGGTATAATGTCTTTCTTTTTCAACTCAAGTTTCAAAAGGAGGCGATTCTGTAGTTCTTTGGCGCTTAAAAACCATTGTTTTCCAGTTTTTACAATCTTTTTAGTGAAAACAAAATTTAAGCCTAAATGATATTTCCATCTTTCTTAGCAGCTCACAGGAATTAAAGAACTCTAGAAATGGTTTCTGAAAGAACAGGAAGAGTTAGGGAATAGAACTGGGAAACATACAAATTGTAAACCAGTCTCCATTTCTAAAACATAAAATTTTCTTACTGTTAAACAAGATGAACTTTACAATAACAAGTGCAGAAGAGATTTTTTTTAAAGAATCTTTTTTTCTTATTAGCATTTTAAAAAATGGAATGTCTTTTCTTTTAATTTTGAGAAGTACTTTCCTTTTTTTCTGAAAGAAGACTGTGTCCTGTACCTGCAGTCACTTTATTTAAAAGTCTTCTGAAAAAGGAGATTATCTTCTTTAAGCAGAGCTTCTAAATAACTGTCAGTTTGCTCCAGGTCTCCTGCTGGACCGCCCTGGAAAAGAGAAGCAACAATCATAGGAGGGGAAGAAGCTACAGGGTTTATTCCTGTAATCTGGGTGGCCTTGGACCAGTCTTCCCTATGATTCATGTAGCAACAAAACCCAGTTTGCATTTGAATAATGCTTTTAACCTTTTGAAATGTTTTTGCATTTAATCTCATTTTATGCTCACAAGTGGTTAGGAACTTGAATCTTTTTTTTCTTCTTCTTCTTCTTTAGTGGAAATTAGTTCAACCGTGTTTTTTGGGTTTTTTTTTTCCCCCTTCTATTTAATTACTTGTCATATTCCTAAAGCCCCTGCCCTCATTCATTTTTCTGTTATAGGCTCTAATCTTCCATCTTAAAATTCATGAATTTTTAGCCTTAGAGGCAAAACAGACGGGTAGGCATATTCTGACTTCTCTGTTTCTCCTTTTTCCTCTGCAGCATCTTTTCCCACAACCTTTGGCTTGCTGCCCTGATCTGTCCCCTTTTCTCTTTCCCTCAGTTCTCCATTGGGGTAATCTCAAGCTCTCCTTCCTTGAACTTCTTGATCCATGAACAGCTGGACAAATGCTCCCTCTTTACTGACCTAAGTCTCACTCTCTCAGGCCCAACCATGGGATCACCTCATTCTCCAACTGTGCTGATGGACAGGAGAATTTTTAGGAAGGACCTTTCAGAAATAATCCCAATGTTATTATTGTTTCCAATAAGTGTCTGGTGCTATCATAGTTTCTCCACCTCATCTGGTTCCATTAAATGTGTTTTTGCTTTGCTCCCTTTGCCCTAGGTTTGCTCAGTCTTCTAACAAGCCTGAATTGTACTGAGTCCCAGCTTTGTAACTAGGACCCTGTTTGGGTTTCCATGATACTGATATTCACTAGGATTTCCAAATATTCACTGACCCTGAGGAATGCCCTGTGTGACCCTTTCTGACACTGACAGCTCTCAGCCTGTTAAGTCTGGTCTAATCCTTTGGCTCCTGCTCTCTACCCTGCAGGCTAGACTTCCTGCTAGGACTCCAGGTTGATCCTGTCCCCAGGTTCTTTTTTTTTTTTGTGGTACACGGGCCTCTCACTGTTGTGGCCTCTCCTGTTGCGGAGCACAGGCTCTGGATGCGCAGGCTCAGCGTCCATGGCTCACGGGCCCAGCCGCTCCGCGGCATGTGGGATCTTCCTGGACCGGGGCACGAACCCGTGTCCCCTGCATCGGCAGGTGGACTCTCAACCACTGCGCCACCAGGGAGGCCCTGTCCCCAGGTTCTTCATGTGCTGCCCCAACCGTCTGTTCCAGGTCCACCGCATCTCATGTGTCTGATCTACTCCATGGTAGTTGCTCGGGCAATTAAAGGCACTGAAAATGTAAATCTCAAGTGGGGGATGAGAGTAAACATATCTGGGCAGGAGCCTTTTGAGTATCTCTCCAATGATACTGGATAAAACATTTCACATTCTGTGGGCTAAAGCCCTTCACCTCTTTACTAAAGTTTGTGAATAAAACAAATTAAGTTAGTATAATTACTCTGGCTACTGTGAGGGAACCCAGGGGTTTGACACGGAAGGAAGAGTAAACTACTATTCTTTCATTTTGTTTTTCCTAGCCGAACAGATTTGCTATTGTGAGAACCAAATAATTTTTATGAACTTTCTTGATAGACAGTGGTATTCCATTACTATGATAAAGAACTTCTTTGGTCTCTCTAGTTGTTCTTGTTAGTGAAACAACAGTCATCACTGAAACCCTATCATGTGTGAGGCTCCACCAGAGCTTTTACATGCAAAAACATTTGCCACCCTCTGCAGCCACAAGAACCCAAAGGAGCTCCACTCAAATCCCACTCTCACAAATTGGCTTAGGTAGTACTGTTGACAGAAGGACAAATATAATTACCATTATGTGAAAACGGTTAGCTTTAATCATCCTTTTAATTTTAATAATGAAACAGTTTAACTGTTGCCTAGACCACCCAAGAAGAGAGGGATCGTCTCTTTTGGCTATATACTTAATCAAAAATACTTTCTGTGTTTTTATTTTGTATTTTATATAAGAGAAATCCCAGAAAATCCAAAGATGTATAGTTTTTGAAAGAGCAATGAACTCTCACACTGACTGAAAACCAGACAGTCGGCTTCAAAGTCCATGCTCATCATGTTCAATACCGATGCTCAGCAAGTTTCCTCGTCTGTCTCTCCGCGACCCCCTTCATGGGCAAAGCCGTCCTCCAGGCCTCCAGGCAGGTCTCTCTGGGAGACAGCTCCTGCCCTCTCTCCCTGCATGGACCAGGAAGGACCTGTCTCCTGTTCCAGACTCAGGGCCTATGTCTGAGTTTTGTGTGGGTCCTGAGACAATTTTCTCCCCATCAGACCCTATTTCCATATACTTTTTTAAAGCAGGCTAGATGATATCTAAGGAGCTTCCAGTTTACCATGACAATAAACTGAGCCAAAGGCTAGTCTTGAGGCAGCCCAGAGAATGCCCAGGTGTCCATCACCAGTGCTGGGGAAGCAACACAAAGTGCTGGGTGCTGAGTGTTTGATGCCAAGTTGCTCCAGACACAGACCTGCCCTTGCGGGCCCCCAGAGAGCTCTCTGACCCCCTCTTAGGGAGCTTTCCTAGGAGTCCCACTCAGCAAACTTTGTTTATACCCCAAGGAAAGCTGAGAAACACAGTCATCGTTCCTGGGCTCACTGTTGATTTCTCAATTTATTTCTAGCATCTACAGAAAGACTTTTCAACATTGGATATATATACTTTAATTTTTGATGTTTTCTCCCCAGCATTTGTATATGCTGTAGTAGAAGATGGGTCTTTCTTCACTGGCTCAATCTATCATAGAAGCCCAATTCTTTATGCATTCAAATATATAAACAAACAAGAAGAACAGTAATTCATAGTTACATGATATTTTCCAACCTCTCTAACCTCTCCTCTAAGATTAGAAGAGTCTGTTTTTTTAACCTCTGTATTAGGATAAAAATTAAAATATTTTGTTGTCTGAAAAAATTAGAAAAAATTTCCTACTGGAAATATGCTACTGAGGAGACAGCATGATTGAACTATACCAACAGCACAAGCAAAGCTTCTGATTTTTTAAAGGGAAACAATAATAGGCCTTTAAAACAGTGTTCTAATTTATACTTTCAAATTTCACTTATTTGTGATTTCAATATCCATTAAGAAAGAGTTAGGGCTTGGTTAAGTGACCCGTCCAAAGTCATAAGTGGATGATGACATTAGGAGAGGAAGCTAGCCCAGTGCTCTCTACACAATGTGTGTTCCTATTACTCAAATAAAATTTCATTTCTTACCAGCTGAAGTTTCTGCAATAATACCGTCAGTTTCACACGAAGATTATTCAGTTTGTCTTCAGTGATTTTTCTTTTTTTTTCACATTGTCCCAGGGATACTTCATTAACCACTCTTCTTCTGTTTGCATCACAGATAATGGATTGCATGGTTTCCTTTAGTTTTTTATCATATTGGACCATGTAAACATTATGGATCTGGGAATGTTTTAAAAACAGTTTTAGTATATTTTTAAAATATTACTTTCCTCCCTAATAGCAGAATATCATATTCCAATTCTACACATATATACCAAGTGTCAACTCTGTACGTATGTACTATGGGTGGTCTACATTTAAGATACGTTGATCCCTTAAGGGACTAACAATCTGATGGAAGAGGAAGAGAAAGAAGGAAAAATGCACAATAGTCCAGTAACTATAATATAAAGCGGCATGCCAAGGTCAGCTCAGAAACCCTTGCTTTGGAATAAAGAATAAACCTAGTAATGCTTGAATTTGTTCTCCTACCAGGGCTACCATATTCTTCAAGGCACAAAGGGGATAGGTGCCTGTGACCACTCACCACAGCACCAGTAACTCATAGATGACGACAGAGTGTTCAGCCACTTGGGGCTTTAAATGTGTGATTTATAACTCAAGTCTGTAGCATCTGAAAAGCACAGAAGCTACAGTAAGAGGAATTCCTAGTCTGCCACTCTCCTTGGGTTCCCTAATCTGATGTAAAGAGTACGGTTATATACTAACGCATGTGACCTTTGCTAATTCAAGAGTCTTGGTTATTTTCCGAGAGCTCGTGTTGCGCCTGAGACACTCACAGAATAGAAAGAAGTAATGGACTGGCCAAATGCTTCAATTTCAAAATGACATTAATTGCCTGTATCAACATTTTGAGAGGGCCAGGGGATATTCTGAGAAAAGAGATACAGGGCAAATCCTGTTTTGATAAACATTTGAATGTTTCAGCAATAAAAAGATTTCTGTGTTCTAATAGGCTGGGTTGCCAGGAAAATTGTAAGGTCGCCTCGTTTGTCTTCTGGGTCCACCCTGTCCCCCTTCACCCTCCTCCAGTACACTCACTAATACATGTAGGCCCTTCCCCAACACTGACACATCATCCCCTTTAAGCACTCATTGACCTCACATATTTCTCCTTTTTCTATAAAATTCTTTAAACAAACAAACAAAACCCCCTAAGTATACTGAATTCTGTTTACTAGACATTCACCAACTACTTCCTAGATTCGAGGCACTGAATTTTATTATAGGTGATGCAGAGATATGTAAGATTCAGTCTTTGCCCTCAAGAAGCTTCTAGTCTACAGAATGAGCTAATACAAGTATGCAAATATTGTATCTTTATGGGAGAAAATGTATTGTGCCCCAAGTAAGGCACAGATATTATTAGGGTTGAGAGGCGGGTGTGGAGTCTCCATTAAATAGAAGAGCATTAAAGTTCTGACTTAAGGTATTTGAGTTGGATTGACATCACTAATTTACCTCCAATTATGTATACTATTCATGTGCTATTAACTGAGAGGAATATTTGGGAGCAGGGAGCCAAATACCACTCCACAGTGGTAAACAATGGCCATATATGTGTGCATTTCTATATATACACACATACATTCACACATATGTATCATGTGTTGTATTAAAGGTGAGAGTTAATTGTGAAATCTGTAGATTGCCACATAAAGAAATCTTAGATTTCTTTCGAGACTTACACTGCCTGGATATTTGTGTGAGGGCACAAGGAATTAGACTCTGAAATCCTTGAACTGGCTCTGCCTCTTCTTACCTCATTTCCTGAGTTCTAGGCCTCGCCCTTCCAGGTATACATCAAGCTCCCTCCTGCCACAGGCCCTTTGCCCTTGCTGTTTTCTTTGTTCAGCAGATTCAGCCCCAGATATACACAAGACTCACTTTTGGTCTCAACCAGTATGAAAACATGGCTCAGATATTCCTTGCTATCTGTATCTGAAATAGCCTCCCCTTTCCCAACACACCATCACTGTCTATCCCCTGGCCTTGCCCAATTATTTTATGGCACATCACATTGTATGTTTATTTATGTTTTATTTAAGTGTTTGTTATCTATCTTTCCCTCGGGAATGTAACCTCAATGTAAAAAAAAAAAATTGGTTTTGTACACCTCTCCATTTCCAACGCCTGTCACATGGCACTAAATAGTGAAGAGTTAGGACAGCAGATGTTCAGAATTCACAGCAAAGTGACTTCAAATACGAGGGCCAAACCTGCCTTGAAATGCAGGCTACATTCTGAGATCTTGGAGGGGCATCCTTTTTTGAACATGCTCAATTCAACCTAAAAGAAGTTGATGGCTTAAAACTAAGGCAATAACCACCTCCTCCAAGAAGCTTCATAGGTGCTTCCCATGGAGGCTTCTGTCAAACCCAGGAAGTGAGATCTCCCACAGCCTGAAGGTAGAGTAGGGTAAATCATTCAACACAGCTGGAATAATGAGGACAGAGTCATGGACAGTTCAGATGTCAGCAGCCAAATATAGTTCTTAGTTTTCAGAACTTTAGAATTTTGTAGCTTTTGCCATCCTAAACAATAGCCAGGAAACACTTTCTTGTAAAAAGCAACAATAATAATAAAACAAACCAAAACAAATAAAATTAAAAATATAAAATATGAAAAATAATATTACCTAGAAAATAACAGTATTGCTCATCAGCAATAAAAAGGAACACACGATTGATATACTTAATAGATCTGAAGGACATTATGTTGAGTGAATAAAGCCAATCATAAAGTGACACCTACTGTATGATACCACTTCGATAACATCCCACAAATGACAAAGTTATAGAGACGAGAACAGATGAGCAGTTGCCTGGGGTTAGGGGTGTTTGTGTGTGTGGAGTGTGACTACAAAGGGATAGCACAGGGAGATTTTTGTGGCAATGGGAGCTCCTACCCTGACAGTGGTGGTGGCCATACAAATCCACACGTGATAAAACAAGACACACAATTTACCAATTTCAATTTCCTGCTTTTGATGTTGTACTATAAGTATACAATTATGGAAGACATAAGCATTGGAAAAACTGGGATAAAGGGTACAGGGGAGCTCTCTACAATTCTATAATTTGCTGTGTATCTATAATTAATTTTTTAAAAGGTTCAAAAGACAGCACTGTTAATACAGTACAACATTAAGAATGTTTATACAGAAGAAGAACTACAATCCTGCAGCCTGTGGAACAAAAACCACATTCACAGAAAGATAGAAAAGATGAAAAGGCACAGGGCTATGTACCAGATGAAGGAACAAGATAAAACACCAGAAAAACAACTAAATGAAGTGGAGATAGGCAAACTTCCAGAAAAAGAACTCAGAATAATGATAGTGAAGATGATCCAGGACCTCAGAAAAAGAATGGAGGCAAGGATTGAGAAGATGTAAGAAATGTTTAACAAAGACCTAGAAGAATTAAAGAACAAATAAACAGAGATGAACAATAAAATAACTGAAATGAAAAATACAACAGAAGGAATCAATAGCAGAATAACTGAGGCAGAAGAACAGATAAGTGACCTGGAAGACAGAATGGTGGAATTCAGTGCTACGGAACAGAACAAAAACAAAAGAATGAAAAGAAATGAAGACAGCCTAAGAGACCTCTGGGACAACATTAAACGCAACAAAATTCACATTATAGGGGTGCCAGAAGGAGAAGAGAGAGAGAAAGGACCTGATAAAATATTTGAAGAGGTTATAGTCAAAAACTTCCCTAACATGGGAAAGGAAATAGCCACTCAAGTCCAGGAAGCGCAGAGAGTCCCATACAGGAAAACCCCAAGGAGAAATATGCCGAGACACATAGTAATCAAATTGTCAAAAATTAAAGACAAAGAAAAATTATTGAAAGCACCAAGGGAAAAATGACAAATAACATACAAGGGAATACCCATAAGGTTAACAGCTGATTTCTCAGCAGAAACTCTACAAGCTAGAAGGGAGTGGAATGATAACTTAAGGTGATGAAAGGGAAGAACCTACAACCAAGATTACTCTACCTGGCAAGGATCTCATTCAGATTTGATGGAGAAATCAAAAGCTTTACAGACAAGCAAAAGCTAAGAGAATTCAGCACCACCAAACCAGCTCTAAAACAAATGCTACAAGAACTTCTCTAAGTGGGAAACAGAAGAGAAGAAAAGGACCTACAAAAACAAACCCAAAACAATTAAGAAAATGGTAACAGGAACATACATATCGATAATTACCTTAAACGTGAATGGATTTAATGCGCCAACCAAAAGAAACAGGCTTGTTAAATGGATACAAAAACAAGACCCACATATATGCTGTCTACAAGAGACCCACTTCAGACCTAGGGACACATACAGTCTGAAAGTGAGGGGATGCAAAAAGATATTCCATGCAAATGGAAATCAAAAGAAAGCTGGAGTAGCAATACTCATATCAGATAAAATAGACTTTAAAATAAAGAATGTTACAAGAGACAAGGAAGGACACTACATAATGATCAAGGGATCAATCCAAGAAGAAGATATAACAATTATAAATATATATGCACTCAACATAGGAGCACCTCAATACATAAGGCAACTGCTAACAGCTATAATAGAGGAAATCGACAGTAATACAATAATAGTGGGGGACTTTAACACCTCACTTACACCAATGGACAGATCATCCAAACAGAAAATTAATAAGGAAACACAAGTTTTAAATGACACAATAGACCAGAGAGATTTAAATGATATTTATAGGACATTCCATCCAAAAACAGCAGATTACACTTTCTTCTCAAGTGCACATGGAATATTCTCCAGGACAGATCACATCTTGGGTCCAAAATCAAGCCTCAGTAAATTTAAGAAAACTGAAATCATATCAAGCATCTTTTCTGACCACAATGCTATGAGATTAGAAATGAATTACAGGGAAAAAAACGTAAAAAACACAAACACATGGAGGTTAAACAATACGTTACTAAATAGCCAAGAGATCACTGAAGAAATCAAAGAGGAAATCAAAAACTACCTAGAGACAAATGACAATGAAAACACGAAAATCCAAAGCCTATGGGATGCAGCAAAAGCAGTTATAAGAGGGAAGATTATAGCTATACAAGCCTACCTCAAGAAACAAGAAAAATCTCAAATAAACAATCTAACGTTACACCTAAATGAACTAGAGAAAGAAGAAAAAACAAAACCCAAAGCTAGCAGAAGGAAGGAAATCATCAAGATCAGAGCAGAAATAAATGAAATAGAAACAAAGAAAACAACAGCAAAGACCAATAAAACTAAAAGCTGGTTCTTCAAGAAGACGAACAAAATTGATAAACAATTAGCCACACTCATCAAGAAGAAGAGGGAGAGGACTCAAATTAATAAAATTAGAAATGAAAAAGGAGAAGTTACAACAGACATAGCAGAAATACAGAGCATCCTAAGAAACTACTACAAGCAACTCTATGCCAATAAAATGGACAACCTGGAAGAAATGGACAAATTCTTAGAAAGGTGTAACCTTCCAAGACTGAACTAGGAAGAAAGAGAAAATATGAACAGACCAATCACAAGGAATGAAATTGAAACTGTGATTAAAAATCTTCCAACAAACAAAAGTCCAGGACCAGATGGCTTCACAGGTGAATTCTATCAAACATTTAGAGAAGAGCTAACACCCATCCTTCTCAAACTCTTCCAAAAAATTGCAGAGGAAGGAACGCTCCCAAACTCATTCTATGAGGCCACCATCACCCTGATACCGAAACCAGACAAAGATACTACAAAAAAAGAAAATTACAAACCAATATCACTGATGAATATAGATGCAAAAATCCTCAGCAAAATACTAGCAAACAGAATTCAACAATATATTAAAAGGATCATACACCATGATCAAGTAGGATTGATCCCAGGGATAAAAGGATTCTTCAATATATGCAAATCAATCAATGTGATACACCTCATTAACAAACTGAATAAAAACCATAGGATGATCTCAACAGATGCAGAAAAAGCTTTTGACAAAATTCAACACCTATCTATGAAAGAAAATCTCCAGAAAGTGGGCATAGAGGGAACCTACCTCAACATAATAAAGGCCATATATGACAAACCCACAGCAAACATCATTCTCAATGGTGAAAAATGGAAAGCATTTCCTCTAAGATCAGGAATAAGACAAGGACGTCCACTCTCACCACTATTATTCAACATAGTTTTGGAAGTCCTAGCCATGGCAATCAGAGAAGAAAAAGAAATAAAAAGAATACAAATTGGAAAAGAAGAAGTAAAACTGTCACTGTTTGCAGACGACAGGATACTATACATAGAGAATCCTAAAGATGCCACCAGAAAACTCCTAGAGCTAATCAATGAATTTGGTAAAGTTTCAGGATACAAAATTAATGCACAGAAATCTCTTGCATTCCTATATACTAATGATGAAAAATCTGAAAGAGAAATTAAGGAAACACTCCCATTTACCATTGCTACAACAAGAATAAAATACCTAGGAATAAACCTACCTAGGGAGACATAAGACCTGTATGCAGAAAATTATAAGACACTGATGAAAGAAATTAAAAATGATACCAACAGATGGAGAGATATACCATGTTCTTGGATGGGAAGAATCAATAATGTGAAAATGACTATACTACCCAAAGCAATCTACAGATTCAATGCAATCCCTATCAAATTACCAATGGCATTTTTTACAGAACTAGAACAAAAAATCTTAAAATTTGTTTGGAGACACAAAAGACCCCAAAAAGCCAAAGCAGTCTTGAGGGAAAAAATCGGAGCTGGAAGAACCAGACTCCCTGATTTCAGACTAGACTACAAAGCTACAGTTGTCAAGACAATATGGTACTGGCACAAAAACAGAAATATAGATCAATGGAACAAGATAGAAAGCCCAGAGATAAACCCATGCACCTATGGTCAACTAGTCTATGACAAAGGAGACAAAGATATACAGTGGAGAAAAGGCAGTCTCTTCAATAAATGATCTTGGGAAAACTGGACAGCTACATGTAAAAGAATGAAATTAGAACACTCCCTAACACCATACACAGAAATAAACTCAAAATGGATTAGAGACCTTAATGTAAGACCAGACATTATAAAACTCTTAGAGGGAAACATAGGAAGAACACTCTTTGACATAAATCACAGCAAGATCTTTTTTGATCCACCTCCTAGAGTAATGGAAATAAAAACAAAAATGAACAAATGGGACCTAATGAAACTTCAAAGCTTTTGCACAGCAAAGGAAACCATAAACAAAACGAAAAGACAACCCTTAGAATGGGAGAAAATATTTGCAAACGAATCAACGGACAAAGGATTGATCTCCAAAATATATAAACAGCTCATGCAGCTCAATATTAAAAAAACAAACAACCCAATCCAAAAATGGACAGAAGACCTAAATAGACATTCCTCCAACGAAGACATACAGATGGCCAAGAAACACATGAAAAGCTACTCAATATCACTAATTATTAGAGAAATGCAAATCAAAACTACAATGAGGTATCATCTCACACCAGTTAGAATGGGCATCATCAGAAAATCTACAAACAACAAATGCTGGAGAGGGTGTGGAGAAAAGGGAACCCTCTTGCACTGTTGGTGGGAATGTAAATTGATACAGCCATTATGGAGAATAGTATGGACGTTCCTTAAAAAACTAAAAATAGAACTACCATATGACCCAGCAATCCCACTACTGGGCATATACCCAGAGAAAACCATAATCCAAAAAGACACATGCACCCCAATGTTCACTGCAGCACTATTTACAATAGCCAGGTCATGGAAGCAACCTAAATGCCCATCAACAGACAACTGGATAAAGCAGATGTGGTACATATATACAATGAAATATTACTCAGCCATAGAAAGGAACGAAATTGGGACATTTGTAGAGACGTGGATGGATCCAGAGACTGTCATACAGAGTGAAGTAAGTCAGAACGAGAAAAACAAATATCGTATATTAACGCATATATGTGGAATGTAGAAAAATAGTACAGATGCACCCGTTTGCAGGGCAGAAATTGAGACACAGATGTAGAGAACAAACGTATGGACACCAAGGGGGGAAAGTGGTAGCGGGGTGGTGGTGGTGGTGGTGGTGGGATGAATTGGGAGATTGGGATTGACATGTATACACTAATAGGTATAAAATAGGTAACTAATAAGAACCTGCTGTATAAGAAAATAAAAATAAATTTTAAAAAAAGACTGTTTATACAGCATGCTATATTCAAAATCATATTCAGTCTCTCAACGTTCACTATTTTGTAACCAGCAAACTGTATTTCCTTCAAGCACTAACGGCCAGTTTAGCCAGTTTCCTGATTTATGCTTCCTCCTTTCTCAGGCTAACATCTCAATGAGGTTTCTATAAAAGGTAACAATTTTGACAACTTTGAAAGCTCAATATAAAAGGACTTCTGGTTGTTTTAACATTTTAATTAAGGTGAGTAGAGAACTGTAACAGGATGAGAGGCTTAGTTCTGCTGGTTGAACTCACTCTTGTAGTGGTATTTGCAGCAGATCAAAAATGGAATTCTTCCAAACCCCATTAATTCAGAATGGAATTAGGATTTGAAAGAAAGGATATTCAACTGAGATTTTAATTTTCTGCCTTGAATTTAAAAAGTCAGAGCTCTGGCAGCTCTGGAGCTCCAGAATCCTAATAAGTTTGCACAAAGTAAGGCAGGACTACAAAATCTATAGATTTTGCACCCTATTTACAAGAATATGCATGTGTTTGTGTGGGCAGACAGTACAGCAGAAACAATCAACTTTGAATCAATGCACCATAGTAAGGTCCAGATGCATTCAAAGCTACTTATTGATGTTGCTAGGATATGAGAGGATTGCTAATTTCAAGGATTCGATAATCTAGTTTGGGAGAAAATAAAATACAGGAAACTACTGTAATACAAGGCAGAAAATTTAATTAATGCTGAAGTAGAGTTTTAAGGTTCTCTCAGAACACAGCAGTCAAGCCTAATTTCACACGGAGAGACGGAGGTAGGCTTGACGTAGAAGGTAGCATTGATCAGGCTGTACAAAGGCTGGGCAGGATTTCCAGAGGCCAACCGTGGCCTGGGAGAGTGGAGAAGAGTATTCAGGGAGACAGCACGGGGAAACGCTCAGAGGCAGGCCAGTCTAGTAGGTTGGAGCAACTCCATTTTGGATGGAGCAGATGGCTTGCAAGAGGAAAGAATAAAAGATGGTGGTTCAGGTTGGGTTGCAAAGGACCACCAGTGCTGTCATGAATCATCTTCTACTCTAATAGTTATGGACACTGCTGATGTGGTCCGGGCAAGGTGACCAAAAAAGTTTGTGCCTTACAAAGGGTCCTCCCTTTATTAAACGTACACACCTTAAAGCAAGGTGCATAGAGTTAACCCTACATGGATTTCGATAAATGATTTCAATAGTTTTTATAACCATCCACTTAAAGCTACTAATCATTAATAAAGTCCTTAAGACCAGTTTCATGTAAAGAAAATCATGATTCCAATTGTTCTGTATTTTGCTTGCAACATCTCCATGTCAACAGGAACTCATGGTCTCTTGACTGTTTATCTTGCTTTGCTTCTTTGAATCCCACTTGCCCTGAACATTACGAGGATTCTACTCATCATCTATGCTAACACCTTGAATAAACACTTATTCAGTCTGGCCTCCAAGACCCAACAACTTGGCTCCATTACCGAGTGTAGACACTGAAAAAATATCATTTAGAAACAGACATGAAGGACATGTATAAGCCTGGATACACTGAGATGTATGATAAACTAATTCTTAGCAAATTTCTAAGTTTTTTAGTGTAAATAGTTAAATCAGAGTTCCCTAACCAGTAGATAAGGATGTGTCAAGAGATCCAGGAACCTTACTGGTGATTTGTCAAGCTGGCTGCCACAGACAGAGTTGGGACAATTCCCGGTGGGACAGTAAACAACCTGCCTACCACATGCCCTCCCCACACCATATTTTACTGTCAGCATCTCCCCATATACATCTCACCATGTAATGTCAAGGTCTCTAGTCAGTAAACAATAATTCTTTTATGCCAATAGGCTGAGAAGCTGTAGTATATCTATTGCAAGTAATACTTGCAAACTTTATCATAAGGATGAAGTATTACAGTCTGGATAAGAATGAGATGGAATAAATGAGGTAGTGAAAAGAGCTTTGGAGTGGCACAAATCTGGGTTCCAATCCTGAATCTACTACTTACTTGCATCATGACATTGGAATGTTATCTTTCTGGTTCTCCACTTCCTCATTACTAACATGGAGATAGTGGCACCTACACATCCCAAAGCTGTGAGAATTAAATGAGGTAACATATATAAAAGGCCTAGTTTAGTGCCTGGAGCTAGTGGCTCTTAATCAATCACAGTGTTAGATTTGCTGATGAAAATAATACTAGTAAAAAATAATAATAATAATAGTGCTGGAATAGGGTCAAAAATATGTTGGAAAAAAGCTGTCTTTTACTCTAATTAGGAAATGACAATTAAGTCTTCACAATGAAAATGTTCAATTACTGCTCTTTCAACAAAATGCTACTCAGAAAATAAATTCACTTTTCAGTTGAACAATGATGAGAAATTAAGAACCACAATATTCCTTCATTTCCAGTTGCTTATCACAGGCCAGTAGGCACTCAGACAGAAATATCAGACGCAAATATATCAACAGGGGTATTACATTTAGGCACACCCTAAAATCCAAACGCTTTGTGACACAGCCTTTCCAGGAAGAAATCTAGTTTAGGTTCTAATTTTCATTTCAAGTTTGCCTAGTTACATGCTTTGGGGAACTTACTTCCCAATTCTGTTTCATTTATAAAATATGAATATTCCAATATATTCCATTCCCCACAAAAGAGATGAGGCGGCGCCTGTGCTTACAGCTGTGCTGTGCACAATTCCAGGGAGCATCGTTCACCTCCCAGTCTTTACAGATTTGCATATTATTATGAGAGTTTTCCAGAAGATGGCTGTAAACATAAGCACTTGGAAGAAGATGCTAGTATATGTGCTAGTGATAGAGCTGGTGCACCTGTTTGAGCAAACACAGGTGAAGTGTCAGCGGAGACCTAAGCATCTCAATATTGATCCTGGTGCCATGAAAAGTTCTAGACTGTTGTGGCCTCCATGAAGTATCTGGGAACCTCAGTGGCTGTACTGGCTCCAATGCTAATCCCCTGTGTTAGCTGGGCCAGTTTCACATCTTGGAGTCTCAGTTCCCTTGAGTGTGATTTAAGGAAGTTGAGGGCATATGATTTTTTGAGATATTTCTCTAGTAGAACTGAAGGACTTTATGGACTCTTCCCTGCCACTACCAAGGAAATCTTTAAGAACTAGATACACGGTATTATAAGAAAACTGTAAAAAAAAAAAAAACAACAAAAACAAAAAAATATCTACCCAGAGAGAAAGGTTGTAATGAAACACACCAAAAAATACAAGTGATCTTGGAATGGTTTGGGGCTATGGATGAATTTCTTAAAATTCCTTTTACTTTCTTTTATTAGCATTATTTTATAGCTGCTTTTAAAATAGAAAAATCATAAACTTGAAAAAACTGTTGATAGAATTTAAAAAACCCAGAGAGATATCAAATTGTCCAAAATAATTAAAGACTTTTGTACAAAAGATTTCTGATTTAGCACAGTGTCTCGAGGATCCAGTGAACCTATTGCTTAAAGACTCAGAATGTCATGTTTCCTGTTCAAAATATAGTCCTACTCCAAGTGTTTCATAAGCTTTATGGTTTGGAAACATTTGCATCTTTAAAACTCAAAAAGATGTTGCTTTGCAGCATCTGATATGCTACAGATTAATCTAAGTCTTGATAAGTAAATGCAAACAGATTAATCTAAGTCTTGATAAGCAAATGCAAATTTGATTTCCTTTCAAACCTAACATTTGGAAATGTATATTATTTCTCCTTTGGAATACAGGATCATTTAGAATATAAATGATTACGTTAAAAGGAAGCTTACCTGGTTGAAACACATTTTCAGCTTTTTGTTTGTCTGCTCTGGGCATTGCTCCAGCTGTTTTCATAAATGATAACAGAACAGGATATTAACTTTTAGGGAATGAGCTGTCTATAGTAGAGTTATAACATGCAAGTACCTAGTATAAAAAAGCATCAAAGCCTAGAACTTGCAAACATTGGTGCTGTGGGTCTTTTGAGCCAGGGTCTAATTATATTATACAACATGGTTTTAAAATTTTTCAGATGAAAAAGAAAATCAAGGTGAGGGAAAAGTAAATGATAAATAATAAAGCCGTTGGAGTCTAGATATCTTGGATGGGGACACCACAGAAATAGACCAGGGAGAGTCACTGGCATGTGGGATAGTATTTAAAGTCAGAGACTAGCTGAGGTCACCTAGAAACAACATTTAATAGAGAGAAGAAAGTGGTCCAGGGACAAGCCCTCAGACACACCGACATTTAGAAACCAAATAGAGAAGGAGCTGCCAGCACAGAGGATGGGAGGGAGGGAAGCAGGAAAATGAGAAGTGTGTTGTCATGGAAGCTACATAAAGAAAATGCTTCAAGAAAGAAAGAGTGGTCAGCTGGGCTGAAGAGGTCAGGTAAGTGACTACTGCACTTGTCAGCACAGTGGTCATGGTGGTTTGACAAGACGGTCCCAGTGACGTTGTTGAGTCAGAAGCCTCACGGGAAAGAATGAGGTGAGACTAGATGGTGAAGAAGCAGAGACAATGATGTAGGACTTCATCTAGGATCAGATGAAGACATATGACACCTCTGCAAATTAATCATGTGGTGCTCTTTTCACTGATAGCTTTTCATGTGTATCCATCCCTTCCACAAGCAACACCGAGCACGAGGGTGGAGAAGGAGGCCCCCACCCTCCTGTACCTGGCGGGGCTCTTCCAGTCCCGTGAGCAGCTCTGGCGGCCTGAGGCCTGCACCCCTCACTCAGCTTCACCACAGCCTGCTGTGACTCAGCAGCTCAGGGACCGCCCACTGTGGGCCAGTGCCAGGCTCACCCTGTGCACCCCAGGTAGCTGCTGATCAAAGTTTTCCTTCCCATCATATATAGTATTGCCTCTGAAAGGAGATTTGGTAAAGGCAATTTTCTTCATCTTTCCCTGTGATGTCTTAGTGATTCTAACCCAATCTTCACCTCAGTTCCTCATAAAAGGTAGCTGAGGAAGTGTATCTAAGGGATAGGAACTATTTTTGGTGCAGGGAGAGAAGTTAAGGACTATATCCTGTCTCTTTTCATCTCAGAGACTGACTATACTCAGTCTGTACAATCTTCCCAGAGTTTATTTAAATCTTGGCCATGCTGGTTTCCAATGCAGCTTTAATTCCGAGTTACCCACTTAGTACAAAGATCCCCATCCTCATTCACTTAAGCTATTCTAGGTCCTCTCATTGGTAACCCTTTACATTTTTCTTCACTGAAGATTCAATTCAGGGTGTTCTGTCATTCCCTCAAAGTTCAAAAAAAAGTCAGCTTGCCTCCAAACTTGCTGTAAGTTCCTCCAGAGATATGTGGCCAGATTCTGATGGTAGACAATACTCAGGGAAAAAATACAGAAGAATCTCCCTAGGAATATAAGCACAGCAGAGATGAGAATATAGCAGGAAAAGAGATGCAGCACTCATGTGTCCAAACTGGCTCTATCTCCTGGGTTTTGTTAAATATCTTGGCAAAGATGAACATTTGTGCCTGCCAAATAGTTTGTTTTTATAATTGGCATCAAAGTGTTCTTCAAAAGGCATTGACTGGGGAGAGGGAGGTGACCATGGCTATAAAAGGGCAACAGGAAGAATTCTTGTGGTGATGGAAGTCTTCTGTATCTTGACTGTGTCAACGTCAATATCCTAATTTCCATATTGTTCTATAGTTTTGCAAAATGTTACCACTGGGAGAAACTGGGTAAAGGGTACAGGGGATATCTCTGTATTATTTCTTACAACAGCACAGGAATCTACATTTATCTTAAAATAAAATGTTTATTAAAGCAAGCAAGCATGAGCTCACAATGCCCATCCATAACCAAGCAGTCCAGGAAAGCCTTGCACCTACTTGAATTTCTCCTTGGCAGAGAACTAAGTCAGCATTGCAAAATTCCTGGAGGAAAAGAGACTGACTACAGGCTTACTGACTTTTTCCCTAAGAAAACCAAAGAACTTAACTCTTTGGAGTAATTCTTTCATCGGGGCCTCCGGGCCTACTCCTAGAAATCATACATGGACCCTGCTCTTTCCAGACAGCCATGGTCATTGTTCTGACAGGTGCTTCATTTTGTCAAAAGGCAGGAGCACCCCACCCTTCTAGTGTGATGACTTTTCTAGGATTAATCCCCTAGATGACATACATTTCATTCCTGGGAGAATATGAAATCTAGAAATTTACAGTTACCACATCTTAAAAGTATATAGAGTGTTTTATGTTGAAGTGTTCCAAGAACTTCATGTATATTACCCAAGAGATTTACAAAATTTTTCAATTATAAAATAACATGGCACACAAAGGATAAAACAGCTATTTCTTATATAATTTACATTCCTAGTATTTTAATTATATTATTTGTGGCAATATTCATTTGTAATTTTAAGGAGATTCAATCCAAAAAGTTAAAAATCCTCAGTATTTCACAACATCAAATGTAACACACACACACACACACACACACACACACACACTCCTTAGAATTATTTGCCTGGCTGGCAAGAAGGTGAGTAGGGAAGAGGCAGGATGAGAAAGGGCTTCTGGGTATTTGAGCTGAGCAGAAATCAGATGGCATAGAAAGAAAAGCTTCAAGTGGAGTCCCTGGGAAAGGAGGCCTGTGGTCAAGTTTATGGTAGGTTTGGTGGAGAAGTGGTAAGAGGTATTTTTAAATACAAACCACCTCTTTCTTCCCCTAAATCCAGCCTCCCTTCCTCCAATACAGGGTTGAAACCCCTGTACTTGTCCTGAGTATTGGTCCTTTTCATGGTGAGTATAAATTCTGTGGGGTTTAGATTTAGAGCTAATCAGCAATCTTCCAAGGAAGTATTTCTAGAAAAACAAATATTTGGAGGTGGTGGCATTTGGTGGGGAGTGGGAAAGGGTGAAGGGGCAGGTTGGGGAGAGACAAAGTTCTGAATTAGTTCTGGATTATTCTCAGTCTGTGAAATCTCTACATCAAAATTTACATGAAACACCATTATAGTCTGAATAATGTCTCACATGTGTGTACTATTATTTCTAAAGACAGATAAAGAGACAAAGACACACACAGAGAGGAGAGATTATTTTAAAGTGAAACACTTTATGTAAAGGTTTTATTGGAATCACTTGTCACAAGTAGCTCATCATGTTGTATTTTCTCAATATCCTCAAGCTCATTAATTCCACAGACATTCCCTGAAAGCTACTAAAACAAAGCCTTTATCTAGTGCACCTTCCAGAGCCTGGCATCGTGCCCCATGCTAGGAACCCAATACATTCTTATTGCACTGAATTCAGCCTAGTAGGGAACGCAGACAAGGAAGCAAACTATTCCAATACAGTGTGACAGAAGCTAGAATGGGAATGCAGCACCATGGCTACCTAGAGGAGGGGCCCAAATTCGTATTTGGGAAGCCCCAAAAAGGAAGGGTAGGAGTCAGCTAGCTGTGCAGGGCAGGGGGGTACAGCCTGTGAAGAAAGAATGCCAGGCCAACTGCACTATATTTTGGGGAACTGAGTATTTTCTGACGGTATTGAGCACCCTGGTCAGATTCATCCATTCTTTATAAAGTGCTGGAAATGTGCTAAGTGTTGCTATAGGCTTCATATACAAAACTTCATGTCATCTTTATGGAAGCTCTTTGATTGAGGACCTATTCCTATTTTGAACCTCTCTGGTTCCCTAATTGTTAAGGATCCTCATCTCCACGCCCACCTGTACTCTCCTTTGTCCCTCTCCCTCCAAGACCTTAGTATCCACCTTTGTACTCTCTCCTCCATCTCACTTCTGCTAAACGGCTCTTCCCTTAGGGATTCTGTCCCACGAGACTGAATGGAGAGGAAGACAAATTATCCTGCTCCTGTAGTCTCTAAGCACAAACGCACATACCTCCACATTTTCCTTTTCCTGAAAAATTAATCCAGGAAAACTGTTAGATCCTCTTAAAAACTGTAAGCTACCAAAAATCATAAATGTGGGGGCTGAATGTAGATGCTTAAGAACTCTTTAAAAATTCCTTCATTTATTGTCTTGAGTCCCTTTCTTCGATGCAATTCTTCAATGACACCTTCTTTTGTTCCTGAGGAAGGTATATATTATCAAACTTCTCTCCACCCTCAAACTTCAGGTTTCCTTTAAGACAGAAACAGTGATCCTCTAATTCACAAAAGGTCCTTCAAGGATGTGCTCAGCACAGAACTATAGGAATAACCTGGTGTCTGGAGTATCCAAGTGGATACTGTGTATTTTGGAGGGACTTAAGAACCAAGAGCTACCATTCAAGGGGAGTCTTTTCTTACCAAGAACACCCCTTCTTCCCTTGGAGGTTTTATTCATAGTTCCACCTCCAAACTTGCTCATAAAATCAGGAATTTGTCTTTATTAACATTGTCTCTCTTCTTGGGGATTCAAGAAATAAGTAACCTGAAGATCTTCCAGAGCTATTGTTTGCACCCAGGACTGTAATAGGTTCTTGGCTATAATGCTCATTTCAGTTGAATTCCTACAGAAACCATATCCATATCTACAAGTTTGAGTTGGAAATTTTTATAGAGTTCAACTAGCTGAGCTACAACACTAAATCAGCTCTGTCTCCATATATGATGACCAAGCTTTGAAAAGGTCCAGCTAAGGGCCATTTCCTTTTCAATCCATGGTCATATCCTTTCTCAACAGGGTAATTTTTCCTTAAGAAAAATCTTTCTTGCATTAATATAACTCTGCTCTCTCTAGACATGAGCGGAGATACACAGAGGTTCCTGGGTATCCTGCTGTTCTTTTTAAAGAGTAAACTAGTTAATGATAAGCTTGGTCTTGGCTAAGGAGAAGGGCAAGCCTCCTACTTCAGGTAGAGCGAAACTCCCTCCTTCAACCCAGTGAAAGGCTATGGAAATGGCATGGCTCTACTTTCTAAAACCAGGAGTCAGGTCCTGGTTTTTGATAGACCTCAATTGCTAATGCTTTTTTATTTATTTATTTTTGTGGTCTCTTTTTAAATTTTATTTTTGGTATTTTTAAAAGTTAAGATAACATGAAGTATGTTTGCACTTTTGTAGAGGTGAAATAAATGAAGCCTGACTTATATCAAGTTTACATATACAACAATAAACTAAAACAAGGCATTATAGGTTAGCATTTGTGAGTAAGGACTATGAGACCAGACTGCCAATATTCAAATCCCAGCTCTACTACTTAAGAGTTATGTAATGCTGGGCAAATTACTTAACCTCTGCATACCTCAATTTTCTCATCTGTAAAATGGGGATAATAAAAGTATCTATTTATAGGGTTGTTCTAAGGTTTAAGTGAGTTAACATATGCAGAGCCCTTAGGACAGTGCCTGGCACATAGTAAGTCCATAAAAGTATTATTATTATTGTTGTTGTTGTTGAAAGTGATTTGAGATTTGATACTGCTTCAATATTTAGGACCATTTGATAAAATTTAACAATCTGGATCTCAGTTTACCTTATTTACCTCTGACTTATTCACACAACTCAGTTGCACCCCATTATTTGAAAATACTTTAACATCCAGTAGTACTATTCACTGCTTTTTACATTGATCCCTTTCAATTTAAATAAAATTATTTTTGAAAATCTACCAATACACATTGGACACAGTGTGGAAAATTCAATCTGTTTTCAACGGAGTTACTATATTTGGGAATTAAATAAATTAATACACATAAAACAAAACATAATGCAAGATAGGAAAATGTTAAACTGAGCATAATCGGGTGATAAAAACGGCCAATAATAACGACTATTTTTTATTAATTTATAACATGAATCTAATAGAAGAGGCCCATTTAGCAGTGTAGGAAGGGATAAGGATGATGTCATGTTCAAAGTGAACCAAGTGGAGGGAACACTCCACACAATTCAAAGGGCCTGACTGCTCTTATCTGTGACAAGCAACGCAAGTCTGGTGAACAATTTTGAGTGTAAAGAACATGGTCCCCTCCACACTGTACATGGCCAGCCACAATCTTCATGCCTGGAGGAATTTAAATTCTAGTAAACACAAGGACTAATATGTGGACCAGACAATAGAATAGTGCAGTACAGGGAAGAAAACATAAAGAAGACAAGAAATCTGTTTTCACTGGTGAAATGTGAGAAAACATATGACATGCTGCCAAAGGCAAAAGAGAAAATTGGTAAATGACGAGCTCCTTTTGTTCCAGTTAAAGCCTTGTGTTGTGTACAATTCTTTTCCCACTGAATACTTTTATAAAACAATCACCACAAAAAAATTCAAGCTGGTACAGAAAGGAGCTTATTTATCACTTCACTTGGCTTTCAGAGTGTTCAGTTGATAATAGTATGATGATTTCAAGTACTAAAGATTCTACATGTTCATTAGGGAGATGGTTTCTGGGAAATTTAGATTTTCTAGTGATGCCTAATTATAGAGGTGGATGTACCTTAAAGCCTTAGTACACTCAATCAGATTATCTCCTTTTTGATCATATGTAACTCATTAAAATTAATAAAGATGATACACTTAGAGACAGAACAAAAATTAGCCAAGAAAAAAATAAAGAAAATGATAATCCACAGTTGTACATCCAAACTCTGCTGCAACACAACCAGGCAAATCTTTCCAGGTTCATAGTGCAGAGAGTAGCAAAGCATGTGTGGGTGTCTGTGTGTGTATATGTAGTGAATATTACAAAAAGTGTGTGTGTATATATGTAAGTATGTACATATAAATGTGTGAGTATATATATACACTGTGATTAAGAGCAAGAGATTCCAAATCAGGGAGCCCTGTCCTTAGTAGCTGTGTAATTGTCTTTGTGATTTTGAGTGTTACTTAGTTTCTCTTTTTCAGTTTAGCATTAAAAAATAAATAAATAAATAAAAATAATACCAGCCCTGTAAGTTTGTCTAAGGAGCTAATGTATACAAAGCACTTAGGTGACTGTGTAAAATATAATAATGATTCATAAATAGTGGTTATTATTATCATCAAGAAAGCCTGGTTCACTTGAAGCAATGTCCCAATCATTGGACATGTCATATCCATACATTTTTTAATAATATGCACACATTTATTCAGATATACACAGGCATACTGATTTATAATTTTTTCCATACTACCATGTCTTAGGGACCAATTGACATGCCTGAATCTCAGAACTAGTGAGTAAGAAACCAGGATTCAAACCTAAGGCTACCAAACATCAAGGATGAGGATCTTACATACTAGTCTGGACAAACACTGACAGAAGGCAAGATGATGGTTGGAGAATCCCATTTTCTAGGGACTATACTGTAGGCCACGGCAGTATGAGACTGACATCCATCCAGATCACCGGATGAATGGCCTTTTCAACCTCATAATATTCGTACAACCCTGAGGTCTGGCTTGCTTCTGTCCCGTTCCCAGGCTCGTGCAAGCTTGCCAACCCAGACACTGTGCAGATCTGGTAGTCAGAACTTACTGTTCAGGAATGCAGCACTCTGGCTTCACTCCTTGATCAGTGACTTGTCTCTGGATCCCTAGTGTCATCAGTGAAAATGTGTCCTGATGCAAAGTCCCAGGTGGATCCACCTGAATATAACAAGAGCGTCCTCCTTTCTCCTAGGGCAGGACGGATGTTAGGTGTGTGTTCCTAAAGGATGGTAGGTGGGGCCTTCATCCACGTAATAAGCACAGCCCCGCAGCCCTAGACACTGCCACAGAAACTTCCATAAAGCCCAGGGCAACTGCAGAATCGAGTTTATGGCTTCCAGTAGTTTGCAGTCTACTGTCACACACAGGACCCTAGACCCTATCCTGGACCTGCATAGGGGCCATAGCCCCTATATATATGCCCCACCTCTAACTTTCTCTTCCTCCCCGTTTCTATCCTTTGCCAACTCCTTTCTTCAGGAAGATTTTGTCAGTCACTGATCAGAAAGTCAAAGTAACATCCTAAGGGAAAATACTATTCCAGCTAGAGCATGTTGTGTATTTCCCTCTGCTGAAAGCCTCTTACCTCACCCAGGCCCCTCAAAGCTTGTGAAGCCCAATCAAACCAATTGGCTGTACTAATTTAGTGGTGCTTCTGCTCCTGCCCCCCACCCGCTCATGTGACACCTATTTGAGAGCACTCTTCTGTATACTAACTTCTTTGGCTTGACTGTAAAGCCCCCTCCTATCATTGGTCCCTACCTGGAAAAACTCTGAACCTTGGACTTTATGCCCTCCCTGTCTCCATCCTTTGAGAACTGAGATCCAGACATTTAATCCCTCATTAACCATGTCCATAAATGTTAAGATTCTACACTGAACCAAAAAGTAAAACTCAGTTTCCCTCAATAAGTTCAGTATCTAAAGCTACAAAAAGAGACTTTCTAGAAGGCCATAATGTCATGAGGGTCTTCGTGAGGCAGGAAAAAAAAAGAGAAAGAACGGAAAGAAAGGGAGGGAGGGAAGAAGGAAGGAAGTAAGAAATTCAGTAAGAATTCTTTTTTTTTTTTTTTTGCCCCGTTCATTATAAATGGCCCCTATTCATTTTTGGGTTTTTTTTTTTAACATCTTTATTGGAGTATCATTGCTTTACAATGGTGTGTTAGTTTCTGCTTTATAACAAAGTAAATCAGCTATACATATACATATGTTCCCATATCCCCTCCCTCTTGCATCTCCTTCCCACCCTCCCTATCCCACTCCTCTAGGTGGTCACAAAGCACTGAGCTGATCTCCCTGTGCTATATGGCTGCTTCCCACTGTCACACAGAGTGCAGTAAGTCAGAAAGAGAAAAACAAATACCAAACGCTAACACATATATATAGAATCTAAAAAAAAAAAAAGGTTCTGAAGAACCTAGGGACAGGACAGGAATAAAGACGCAGACGTAGAGAATGGACTTAAGGACATGGGGAGGGGGAAGGGTAAGCTGGGACGAAGTGAGATAGTGGCATGGACATATATACACTACCATTCATCTTTTTTTAATAGCCCTTTCTTTCCTGTCTTCTATCCTTACAAATCCTGGTTCTTTATTACACTGGAGAGAGGATTAACATCCACCATATTGCTGGACCATGTAACAAGAGGGCAGTTAGTGACAACAGTTCTCTTTCAAAAGACATGTCACCCACGTTATATCTAAATCAGTGCAGTTAGGAGACAAGTCATAAAGTCATTCTATTGAATTTTCTCAATAATATCACCACTCAACAGAGAAAAAAATAACAGGAGTTGTCACTGCTTAGAAAATTCAACAAAGCATGTAGAAATATGCTAGTAAGTATCTTTACCTTAAATTAGATGTCAGTTTTCTTACTGTTTCCTTGACAGATGTGCTTTGAGAAGATGTTGTCAGTGAAGAAGCAACTTTACAACCACCCCTCTCAGACACTCCGGCTTTGTATCCAGAACTTGAATTTAAATCTTCCACCGGCATACTGGGCAAAAACAAGCCAAGGTTTATAATTTCTAAGTAGAAATCACATTAGATACTAATAAATTCAGAAATATTAATACACAACAAATGAGATGTTAATACACAACAAATGAAAGCTAGGACATAGATGTAATGCTGAACACTGTCATTTATGTAGTTACATAAAATCAATTCTCAGGTATAAGAATTACTATTTATTCCTGACAAATCTTGTTTCAAGGTTTTTGGGTAGCCCCAATTAAATAGAATTGGTAGTAATTTATTCTTAATAACAGTAGTCATATACCATTTGTCTCTTATTTGCTGAAAGAGGCTTTTAAACCCAAGTTCTACTTTAGCTTGGGGGAAGGTAGGTACAGAAGGTAGGTCCAGAAATAAAGCCAAGTCAGCTGAAAGAAATATATAGTCAAGATCTGGTGGAAAGAGAGTGTTCCAGGTGAAGTGTAATGATCCTGGGGGAGAAACAAGGTAGGGCTGTTGAGCGACACATGAGAAGGCCAGGGCTGCAGGGGTGGAGTGCACAGGAAGAAGAGGCAGAGAGAGGAGATGAGAGGCACTGGCCGTGGGGTGGGGACTAGAGTTTATTTTAAGCAGAGCAGGTGCTACCACTGGAGGGTTTCTTCCATGGGAGTGAGGTGATCTGATTGATACATGTTTTAAAAGGATAACTGGCTGCAGCATGGAGAAGAGCTCACAATGAGGACGCAGTGTGTAGTGTGTTTATGAGCCCCAAGGCTTTCAGTACCGGGGGGAACAAAAAAGCTCAAGAGGGCTGGGGGATACGCAATACGGGAGGCAAAGCTGGGTAGGCAGGTAGGGGCCGGATCACGTAGGGTCTTATTTGTCAAGTGGAAAGGAGATTTTAGTAATCCCTTCATGCTAATGTCCATGAATTAAGACCGCAGCTCTAGAGAGTTTCCTATGTTTACAATGTATGGACCTTTTTTAAAAAAAATGGATAATAGTTTATATCAAATGGAACATGCTTCTACTGTCAACAGTTCTTTGTCAGTAATTATACTGCCTAACTTCAGCTGATGCTTTATATAAGATTAAGAACACTGTGTTATAACTAATGCTTAATTGTCTGTTAAAGAACACTTACACAATGTCTGAAGCCTATTAATTATAACCTTTATGCTGAAATTTTATTAAAAAAGTCCTTCAATTTTTAAAGTTTTTTTTTGGTTTTTTTTTAACCATTTTTGGAATGCTGGAAATTCGTGCTGGGGTGGGAGGTGGAGGGTAAAATGCACTACACCAGAGCACAGAGATTCCTCCCTGAACCTTTGTTTCTTCTTCTGCCAAATAATAATAGTGCCTGCCTCACAGAGCTGTGCTGAGGATTACATAATACATACACAGAATTTAGCTCAATGCCTGCTAACAGTAAGTGCTCAGCAGACAGTATCTAGTTATCAATGTTATTATAATTATCTTTATTATTACTACCACTACTAATGAATTTGATAAGATTCTCCCATTAAGATTGTTTTAATTGGATAATAGTTCTAACATTCATATTGTAGTTATGACTCAAAGATTATTTTTAAAAAACACAAGTTCATAAAAGCCTAAAAGTAATATATGAAATAATACACACACATGCAAAAAACATGTTTTAGTTTTTGGATGGATTTTAAATTTCAACTCAAATTTTAATAAATAACTCTAGGTTAAAGCATCATGCATAAAATGACCTAACAACAGCACTGGGGGGAAAATTACATCATTTATTCAATCAACAAACATTATAGAATGCCAAGTCTGAGGCAGGTGCTATTCTGGACACTAAGGACACAGCGGTGAGTAAGACAGCCCCTGCCCTCGTGGAGTGAGTTAGTTTCAAGTGAAAATACAGAAAATAAGAAAGCTAGAATGTAAAGTGTTAAAAGAAATAGGTAATTGAATAAGCTACTTTAAAATAGTAATAAAGGCTCTGAAAGAAATACAGTGGGATGATACAGTTTGATGGTGTGCCTTATCAGAAGCGGGGTGGGCTATTTTAGATGGAGTGTTTGGGGAAGACCTGTCAGAGGCCAGAGTTACAAAGAAGAAAAGATATGAGCCCTGTCCTGCATGAAGCTCACATGCAGAGGGAAGACAGATACTCAGACGACAATTCCACCTGACGTGAGGAGTTGTTCACACTGTGTGTCAGAATGTGGTTGGTATTAAACAAATAATTACTGCGGGTGAATGAACTATGATGCAATCTGATCCCCACAGTGGTGGCTCTGTGAACACCTGAGTCTGCCCAGGAGAATCGGGGCCCCCAAAGGAGAGAACACTTGAACTGGGAGGTGAATGAAAGGGTAACAGACCAGTACACAAGAGGGCATTCAAACCCAGGAAGTGGTGTGGAAAATGAGGTGGAATTTTCTGATAAAACAGAATGGGAAGCAATTTTGAAAGTCTGGGAAGCAAAGTGGGAGCTAACCTGGGAGTCATGAGCACAGGGGGCTTGTGCCATGCTCAGGAGTTTCTGCCTTGTCTTAAAAGTGGTGGGGCTATGAAAGGCTTCTGAGTGGAAGAGTGGAGGGATGGGATTTGAGGGTAAGAGTGACTACTCAGTCAGCAAGTGCAGGACAATAACAGCTCCTCTCTGGTTTTGTTTTGTTTTTCTTGTACTTAACTCAGTGTGCCCCTCTGCAAAAAGAACACAGGATTCTTCCCAGCAACACTGGGTCTGAATGCTTGGAAAGCAGCTTAGATAGATTTGGAGCAGCATGAAGATAAGAATCTGCTTCCTTGAAAATATTTTTTTTTCATTCTATTGGATAAACAAAACATTCAGCTTCTATTTAAAAGTGACAAGAGTCTCATGTCAAGAAAATTCTAGCATACGATGATTATTGCACATATGTATGGCAATAAGATAACGAGCCACACAAAGAAAATCAGCTCATGATTTCACAGTCATACATATATGTGACATTTTTAGTTCTTTGACTATATTACAATAATTTGAATTAGCTGCTTTCTGTGAGCAGGAAGTTAAGCCTGTTCCATCTCATAATTCCCAAATCCTCCCAAAAGAAAATGAAAAAGGTTGGGAAAAGGGTAAGAAATCTAGTGTATTCTATTCTTTCCTGTCTCCTTTGTAAAATTTGGTTCCACTCTTAATTGCCTTTGCTTGTTGCTATTATTTTCTTTCTTCTTGTATTTAAACATTGATAATTACTTTTCAACAGTATAATTGTACTCCCTTGGAATTTGTATAATTGCAGTACACTCACCTTTCCCAGTCAGGTGATGAAGGGTTTCTCTTTATTTCTGGAGTATCACTGCACAGCTCCTGTTTTTCTTCAAAAGAACATAGACAAAATGAAGAAAATCAATCACATTTTGGCGATTACATAATGAAGTGAACTGAAAGAAGTGTTAGCAGTTCATTAACAACTTGTATATAATTTGGCTTTGTATTCAAACACTCTTTTGTAAAACTGCACCAATATGTTCTTAAGGCAATTTATAATAACCTCTTAATAAAGAATCCAAGAGCCTCTGTAGCTTGTTTTTTGTAATTTCTTTCTTTCTTTTTTTTTTTTGCGATATGCGGGCCTCTCACTGTTGTGGCCTCTCCCGTTGCGGAGCACAGGCTCCGGACGCGCAGGCTCAGCGGCCATGGCTCACAGGCCCAGCCGCTCCGCGGCATGTGGGATCTCCCCAGACCGGGGCACGAACCCATGTCCCCTGCATCGGCAGGCAGACTCTCAACCACTGCGCCACCAGGGAAGCCCTGTAATTTCTTTTTAATAATGCTTATTTTCTGCTATTGCTGTGCACGGGATGACTAATGGGAAATGTTCAGTGTCCCTCCTCTCAGCAGCCTCTGCCTAGACAACCACTTGTCTTCCCCCAGTGTCTTACTCTCTTCCATTTTGAGTTCAGGTTCAAAGACATCCTGACAGATCCCAATCAGAAATGTGCCTCTAGGACAGAGCAGAACTTTAAAGCACAAAGAGACCTACAGTCATCGAGTTAATCTTCTCACTCAGGGAACATCAGAATCCGAGGTTCAGAGAGGTTAGTAATTTGTTTACAGTCCATAGAAAAGCAGAAATGCTTTGATCCCCTCGGATTGGTTTCAAGAGTGTCTTGGGGAGAGTGTAAGAAATAAGTCAATGTGTTCTTCTTCCAGCTGTCTCTAGAATTCTTTGTGAGAACTGTGATCTTGTTCCACCAAGTAAACCCTTGCCAATAAGTTTAGGGCCACTGAAGGCCAAGGGGAACAGGAGAACAACAAGGAAAGTTTTGGATGGTGAGTAAATGGCTGAGGACCTGCCTGACTCCTCTAAGGAAACATAAAAGAGAATAGACAGAGAGGTTTTCCAAGCACACTGCAGGCACAGTTGGTTTTGCTCATGATCTGCATGCAAAGTAAAATTTCTTAACCCATTAGCCAACTAATTCATAATTACAGTCATTTGAAAATATTTCACAGTTTGTTCCTTCCAAATCCAGGATGAGTATTTGAAATTAAATATTAATTTTAGGATCAAAATTGTATTAACAGTTTTTTCATTACAATTTGGAAATCCAACAGGCACATACTTGAAGGCATGTTAATAGTTTGAAATGTCTATAAAAGACTGGCTTTAAAATTAAGAGACCCTTACAAAAGAAATCTTGATTGTGGAATAGCTAATTATCCTAGTTATGATGAAAAAGAAAAAGTGTGATTCCTTATGGACCTCACTAATGGGTTCAAATATAAAGATGTGAATGAATGACTGATTAGGTTACCTAAGCAACGAAGGATAAAAGAAGGGAGAGCTTACAACCAAGAGTGAACACGAAATGATGGCATGGATCAACACAAAAACAACTGGAAATTATGGAGTCAAAATGAACTGAGACCTGTTTAGGAGACTAAGAAAGGCTTTAAATCTTATTTCAGAATAAGAAGATGACAATGAAAATAATGGTCCTGCTGCTTAGGCCCAATGGTATAATTTTACAATAAAGGAGACAATGGTATAATAATAATATAACACATAATAAAAGAATTCTACTACTAATAATGAATGGACACTAAGAAAATAAAATTTTCTGAGTCTAGCTTGTTTCCAGCTTCTCTATGCAGGGAAATTGTCTTTAGATTGAATATTATCAGATGGCAACTTTATGCTTAAAAGAAGCTCAAGTCTCTCACCTAAGACAAATTACATCCCATGGACATGAAGGAACTAATAAATGCGTTTGTTGAACTATTCTTAGTGATCTCAGAGGAATCATGCAAAATAGGGAAAGAACTAAAATGACTGAAAACAGAGGAATGTCATCGTAATTTTCAAAAATAGTTTCTGAAAATTATAGACCTGATATCAATCGCCAGCAAATTTCTAAGTAGAATTCAATGAGGGGGTGACATACGTCCACTGTTGGAATTTCAGGCAGTGAGGTAGTACTGGGGGAAGTGCGCTCAGGCAGGAAGTGTCCCCCTGCCCCTCCAAAATGTGTGAGGTTGGCAGCTCACTCTCTACCCACCTCTCCTCCCACTACTGGAACAACAGATTTAATTTTTTTAAATCCGAACTGCTACCAAACTTCTGATCTATATCCTACATAAGATATGTCGCATAAGTCATACTGAAAAAGACTCAAGACGTTACAGCTAATATATGTAAACTGAATTCTTTTTTTTACCTTTTTCCATAAGAGGAACTTCCATTTCTTCTTGTTGCAGTGAAACATCAGTGTCACTTTTATCTAAAACCTGAAAAACAAGCTCTGTATTTAAAGCTGTACAAAAACAAAGGACGTATAGTAAGGTGCAAAAATGACCTTGAACATCAATGCCCATATCAGAGAGAGACCATAAAGTTGCCAGGATAGTTTAGGGACATGTTATGAAGGGAGACAATCATACGTGTTGTCAAAAATTATACTGGCGTGCAGCTCGAGGATGGTTGCATTATAACTGTCATGTCTATCATTTCTTTAGTGGGATTTTTACATTTCTACCAATATTTGCATAGATATTTTTTAAAAATCCATCTTATATGGATGTAACAATGACTCTCACACATGGGTCAAGTGTTTGATCACCAGGAGTGGAGCCTCTGCTGCTTTGAGAAGGACTGTCACACCCCTGCTGCTGCAGAGCAGACACAGAGAATGAACTCAACATCAGCACGATGAGAACTTTGAGGAGGTCGGGGCCTGATGAGGAAGAACATGGGGATGGGGCTGGGGAGTGCACCTGGGAAGTTGAGGGAAGGGACACCTTGTCTTTTGACAGAATCTCAGGAAATCTGCTTAAAATGAGTTGCAGAGCCTTAATGTGTTGAATGTAGGGGCCAGGAGGGTTGGTGGTACCTACAGTGAGGGGATGTGTGTGTGTGTGTGTGTGTGTGTGTGTGTGTGTGTGTGTGTGTTGTTCAGGATGTGGGCCAAGGGGGTTTCGGAGAGGTTGTGGGGTGGAATATGGCAATCAGAAGCCAGGTCCCCCATCACCTTGGGAACCCTGTCAGCCTATTTTACAAGGCTCAAGCAAAAGAAACTTACATTTTGGGAATGCACTTCTTTAGATCAGAGAGACAGAGAGAGAGAGAGAGAGAGAGAGATGGAGTTTGTTTATGCCACCCAGGAAAACAGATCCGGAAGCTCCTTTCACGTATTTTTAAGTATCTGAGAAGGTGGGGCAAAGGCAGTAAAAAAAGGAATCTGAAGAAGACAGGGTAAAGCAAAAGCTCTGTCTGCTCCTTGATCTGAAGACCCCTGAACACGTGCTGAGACACACTGGGCTCCTGACTCCATCACCTGGTGGTGTGAGGTGTAGAGCTGTCAGTTTTCTGGAGCTTACCCATTGTGTGTATCCTTCGCCTTTCATTGCCCCCTCTAAACTGCTAAACAAATGTGGGATGGGGAGGCTATCAACCCTCCCTTTCTCCCCTCCCAGGAAACAAAGGCATATATTTTACATGGCATTCTGGAAACTGTGCTCTGTCAGGAAGCAGGTTAAATGGACACACATGTAACCTAGCAACGAAAGAACTGTGAGGCCGTCCATCACCGTCATTTTCTATTTTACCCAAATTAAGAGAAAGCAAGCCTTGTAGGTAGGGGGAAACAAATAAAACTGATTCTAAGCTACTTTGGTCCATTTCAAAATATTTTTATTCTTATACTGTAAATAAATTCATGTCCCAGTAAGTAAATAAAATGCATATATATATATATTTTTAACATCTTTATTGGAGTATAATTGCTTTACAATGTTGTGTTAGTTTCTGCTGTATAACAATGTGAATCAGCTATATGTATACATATATCCCCATATCCTCTTCCTCTTGTGTTTCCCTCCCACCCTTCCAATCCCACCCCTCTAGGTGGTCACAAGGCACCAAGCTGATCTCCCTGTGCGATGCAGCTGCTTCCCACTAGCTATCTATTTTACATTTGGTAATGTATACATGTCAATGCTACTCTCTCACTTCGTCCCAGCTTACCTCCTCCTCCCTGCGTCCTCAAGTTGCAAGACATAAATGCATATATTTTTAAAGTTCATTTTGCAAAATGACTTTAAAATGGTATCTTATTTATTTCTGATGTAACATAAAATCTAAAGTTTTCTCCTGATGTGTTGATACGTAAGGAAAAGCTCCATACTTTGTGTCTCTCCTTTGAAATGAATATTTTTTGACCAGTTTATAAGCAGCATAGACTATTTCCTACCACAGTAAACAGCAGCCACAAGATAAGCTCATGAGAAGAACTACTTAACGCCTTTAGTAATAACCACTTTGTAATAATCTATGATGATCCTGCTCAGGATGTGTTCATTTTCTTTGGTAACTTCTCCTTATGATGGAAAGCAGACAAGATAAAAGTATCCAAGCTTAACAAAAATGACAGCACTCCCAGCAGGGAACTCCTGGTGGCGGTATTATTAACACAGCCTCCTGAAATTATTTTTGCATTTTATTGTTTGGTTCTCTGCTTTGAGCTCTGCTGTGTGAGGGCTGTTTCCATGAGGGTCAGATATGTTCCCCTCACCGCAAAAGTGTTACTTACACGAAGCTTTACCGTCTCTATTGCAGGAGAGATTTCCTTCTTTTCTTTTCCTTTCTTTTACTTCCTTTATTCTTTGGCATAGTAATGTTTAAAATATTTTGGATAAACAATTCACAGCCTACAGCATTTTCTTTTAAATGACACTGTGTAAATATCTGAGTTCATAGGATGCCGCCTTTTTTTTTTACAATGTACTTGCAGCTTTGAAGGTCTGGATTTTTTCAAGCTGAGACAAGAAAACATGCAGTTGTCTTTTCAATGACACTATTTGTGTATTTTGATACTTGTGAAGCTCCTTCACATATATTACTTCATTTCATTATAGAAATGCTCTCCAGCCACTTAGGCTTAACTGTGTCTCATACTCTGCAGTTTGAGGATATCGTTTTCCTAAGATTTTACTTCGGTCATGAAATAGATAATACTTCCCACACAGTAAATGAGATTACAGTTAAGTCTTAACAAGGGGTTTAGATACCTTAATTAAAATTATGTTAACAATGAGTAGAGTGGGATTTGTCAACTCTCCAAGGCATGCAAAGGATCAGCATAATACCACATGCTCAATTTTGTGAAGTATCTATTTAAGAGGATAAATAAATCATAAATAAGTTAGCAAGAGGAAAAAGAGCATACCATAGTCAACTGTGTAACACTTTTCTCATTCAACCCGCATTAAGGAAGCTTAAGAACTGGTTGAGATCACTTTGTCTGGCTTCTTTCCTTCTGCTTCTTTGCCCCTCCACACAGACCCCAAACATTTCATCAAGGACCCATAAAGGCTACCAGTTCTTGCCCTCCTGCCAAGTTCAAAGGCCCTTCCTGTTTTCACTCTTCCATGGTTAACATTATGTTCTAGGCGCCTCCCTTTTGTTCATTAATTTATCCAGTAAAACTGAGTTCCCAGTTGGAGTCAGACACTGTTATGATGAAGACTATGGAGCTTATTTTCTAGTGAGGGAGAAAGATATTAAATAAATAAAAAGATGGATATGTAATCATGTAAGTTCTTTGAAGAAAAACATCACAGGTAAGAGAAGGAGAATGACCTGGGTTACCCAACTGCCTCTCTGGGGTCACTGTAATCTTCCACACCCTCCTTTCTCCAGGTCTTTGAGTTGCTGTTGATTTGTTTATTCCCCTCAACTTTTTTCTAGTCTTTCCTCAAGTATCTCCCCTCAGTTGGGCCCTGCTTGTCCCCTCTATATGAAATTCCTGTCACTCTCACCACACCCACACTGACACTTCCTGTCCCCTTCCTCTGGTCTATTTCTCTCCTTAGCACTTATGATTATCTACCATGCAACATATTTTCCTTATTTATCTTCTCTATTGTCTGATTTCCCCGCTAGAATGGAAGCACAATGAAGACAGGGAGTAGTGCCTAATTTTTTCCTGCTGTATCCCCAATGTCTAGGACAGTAACTGATGCTCCATATACTCACAGAATAAAAGAAAGTTGAAACGCTAGTCAAGAAAATCCACGTGTGTTGCTGGTGGTAGGGAGTAGTGGAGTCCAGGTATTATGAACAACAAAGGAAGAGGCTGTGAAGGAAAAATAAGCTTAGGGTGTTGGAGGCCAAGGAAGGTGAGGGTGACTAGAGTGGAGTGAGAGAAGGAATGAATTATAGGCAGTGAGGACAGCAAGGAAGTCAGGCCAGGTCATGTAGGGCCTTGCAGGGCACTATATTTCATTCTAAGTGCGAGCAGAAGCCATTGGAGGGTTCACCTCTTACACTGTTGGTGGGAATGTAAATTGTCACAGCCACTATGGAGAACAGTATGGAGGTTTCTCAAAACACTAAAAATAGAGTTGTCATATGCTCCATGAATCCCACTCCTGGGCATATATCCAGACGAAACTATTATTCGAAAAGATACATGCACCCCTATGTTCATAGCAGCATTATTCACAACAGCCAAGACATGGAAACAACCTAAATGTCCATCGACAGAGGAGTGGATAAAGAAGATGTGGTACATATATACAATGGAATACTACTCAGTCATCAAAAAGAATAAAATAATGCCATTTGCAGCAACATGGATGGACCTAGAGATTATCATACTAAGTGAAGTAAGTCAGAAAGAGAAAAATACCATATGATATCACTTATATGTGGGATCTAAAGTATGATAAAAATCAACATATCTATGAAACAAAAACAGACTAGCAGACATACAGAACAGACTTGTGGTTGCCAAGGGGGAGGGGAGGGAAGGAAAGGGAATTGGGGATCAGTAGATGCAAACTAGTATATACAGGATGGATAAACAACAAGATCCTATTGTATAGCACAGAGGACTATATTCAATACCCCGTGACAAACCATAATGGAAAAGAATATGAAAAAGAATATATGGGGGGCTTCCCTGGTGGTGCAGTGGTTAAGAATCTGCCTGCCAATGCAGGGGACACAGGTTTAAGTCCTGGTTCAGGAAGGTCCCACATGCCGCGGAGCAACTAAGGCCATGTGCTACAACTACTGAACCTGCACTCTAGAGCCCGTGAGCCACAACTACTGAGTCTGTGAGCCACAACTACTGAAGCGCACGTGCCTAGAGCCCGTGTACCGCAAAAAAGAGTAGCCTCCACTTGCCACAACTAGAGAAAGCCCGCGCACAGCAACGAAGACCCAACACAGCTAAAAATAAATAAATTAAATAAATAAATTTAAAAATGAAGAATATATGTATATATGTATAACCGAGTCATTTTGCTGTACCAAAGAAATACAACATTGTAACTCAATTATACTTCAATAAAAATTTAAAAAAAGAAGCTAGTGGAGGGTTCTAAGTAGGAGAATAGCATAATCTGACTTATATTTTGGATGGGATACTCAGATTTTTAGACTGTGGAGGCCAAAAGAAGCAGTGGAATCATTTATAGGGCTACTGCTATAATCCTGGTAAGAAATGTTAGTGAATTGGCCAGGTGGGTAGCTGTGGAGGGGGTAGAACAGAGTATGTGTTTGAAGGTTGATTCAGCAAGATTGGCTGATGGGTTGAGTGCAGGGTGTGAAAGGAGAGAAATTCAGGTGTTGGCCTGAGCCACTGTGAGTGATGGTATTATTTACTGAGATGGGGAAGCAGGAAGAAGTCCCTTGGAATTCTTTCCTCTCTTGATTTTGATAACCTTCTGTGTCCCAACTCTTCCTGGGTAATTATTATTTTTCCCTCAAAGAAAATTTTCCCTCAAAGAAAATTTCAGGGAGTTAAATTATCACCCTTATGCAAACAATGGCTTCCCAGCATCATCCACCCTAACTTCTCATCTGTGCCCCAGTTATTTCCAGCTGACTTCAGGACACTTATCCTTGAATATCTTGCTGAACTTCAAATCCTCAGTCTCACCTTTGCCCGCTTAGATTCCTCTGGTCCAGTCCTCTTTCTATTTGTAATAACATTTTCATTCCAGATTGTGCCATCTCAAAACTGCTGTCACTGTTTAGTCTACCATATGCCTTCCCAAGTTGTGCTGTTTTTCTTCAACATGTTTCACTTTTCCTTGTCTTCTTGTACTACAATCTCCAGGCAGCAGCACCCTACTTGATTTTTTGGTCTTTAGTTTCTCTTCTTTCCAGTACTGCTTGATTATCACAACATTTTCATAACACAAAGAATTAATTCTTTAGACAAAAATCTCCATGATTAAATGTTCCTTCTCAAAACTTACCTACAGGTCCTGACTACTTTCTCCCTCAAGTACAAACCCTTTTCTGGTATTTAAAGCTCTTTTCAATGTGATTCTAAGGTATCTGGAGATATTAATAAACATTCTCTATAATAACCAAAAAGTTCTCTTCAGAATTCCCTGTAACCACTAGGTAGACTTCTGCCTCCACACCTTTGCCCACATAGTTCTCTCTACCTGAAATACATTCTTTCCTCCTTTTCTTATGTCTTTCCCACTTTTTAAGACAAGTATAAGTCATACTCTTTCCAAAATATCTATTTTATTTACTCTCGCACATACTGATTTCTTCCTTTCTCTGAAAAAGTATTAACAGTAAATTACAAAGAGTTTCAATTATTTTTAATAGCCAAGCCTCATATCTATGGGATCCAGATAAGACTGGGATCCTGTAGTAGCCTTGATTCTTGCCATGACACTTCAAAACAGAATTCAACACTTGGGTCCACCTCCCAAAAAGAAATCCAACTGTACAAAGCATTAATAAATATACAGATTTTACTGAAAATTGTGTTGAGAAATGGAGGAAATAGTTACACAAGGCAAAAATCAGCTTAAAATCACCATGAAGCAGGTCTACTTTACTTCGTCAATTGTTAGCCTACTCATCTCCCTCTACAAACCTTCCCCTCCAGACTCTCCGATGCTGCAGCACCAGTGTTTTTCTGCTTGTGTGTTTACATCCTTTCTCCTTCCTCCCACCCCTTCCCACAAACACAGGGTCACTCTCTAGCTCTACCTTTTCTTCCACAAAGCAATGTCACTCTCTCAATTTTCATTCTTTACTCCCATCTCCTAGCCTACCCAAAGCTGAATTTTCCTTCTTTGGAATTACAAAGGTGTGTTTTAAAAATGTTTTTTCTGGGGACTTCCCTCGTGGGTCCAGTGGTTAAGACTTCACCTTCCAATGCAGGGGCTGTGGGCTCAATCCCTGGTCAGGGAGCTAAGATCCCACATGCCTCGTGGTCAAAAAGCCAAAACATAAAACAGAAGCAATGCGGTAACAAATTCAATAAAGACTTTAAAAAAATGATTCACATCAAAAAAAATCTTTAAAAAAATGTTTCTTGTAACACAAGGAATTATTTTCATTCTGTCACAAATCATCCCATTAATTCTCATAATAACCTTGAGAGTCGGTAATATTATTATTCCCCTTCTATAGAAAAGAAAACAGAAGACCATAAGTTGATACAACTGACATGTGGCATGCAGGTCTGAATGTGAACCTGGGTCAATCTGTCAGAGTTCAGAGCCTGTCTCCTTACCATAAAATAATGCTAACTCATGGTTTTGTAGAATTGTCTTCCAATTTTTCTGCTCCTTTAGAGAAGAGATCTTTTTTTTTTTTTTGGTGTCCTTCAAAATCTCTAACATAGTACTGTTCAGTAAATGTGTCTTGAATTGGTGCATGGTTGCTGATAGTTCACACACTAGCACTTGAATATTTAGATTCATTATAAATTGCCCAGGAGATTTTCCTTTAAGTCAGGGGATGTATCACATATTGTCTTTGTATCTGTAAGTCTGTTGGTGAGTTGATGGATGATGCTATGGAGGATGAGTATAGATAATTCTTCCTCCAAAGCCCTTGGGGCAGCTCTGGTTTATATCTCATAAGGGGGCTGCTCTGTCTGTGAAAGTTCTGATACTGTTAGCAACAATCACAGGACGATACAGGTTCATATAGAGGCAATGGTAACATCATCAACCAGGAAAATTGACTAATAAATGTCTTGTTTTTGAAATTAAGGCAACTTTAATCATCAGAAATCATGTTATTGCAATATCAATGCAGTTTCCCATTTAAAAAAAATTTCTGTTAGGAGTCAGAAAAATTTGCGTATTTAGGGTGGATGCAGCTGATTTAGGTACTGACTATGCAGGTTATTTGCTTTTCTTCTTTCTTCACCTCTTTTGGGTTACTGAGTCACCTTTTCACTTTCATTGTTATATAGTACTGATACCAAAACAGGGTACTTACTGTTGTTTTTTGTTTGTCTGTTTGTTTGTTTGGTGGTTTGGGGTGTTTTTTTTTGGCTACCACAGAGCATAAACCTAGACACTGGAAACTCATCAGCTCTTCCAGACATTCCTCAGCTTTTGTAACATATCACAGAGGCCCCATCAATGACCCCAAGGATTCAGAGTGGGTTGATGCCTTTCCTGAGCTGGCATCAGCTTCTTTTGAAAGATGCCCTAAAGAGCTAACCAGATGTAGTTGGTAAAGGGTTATTAGCTCATGCCAAAACAGGAAGATGGTTCCATCCATTCATTCCTTTATTCATCAATCTTTCTTCAGCCCCAGAAAGTATCACACTCTGGACTAGATGCTGGAGGTTACACCTTTCAGAGTAAACCCCAGAGACTCCATTGCCAAACTCTTAAAATACATCTGTCAGTGGTGATCTGGCCATTGCATTTTTTAAATGTCTGCAGATTGGGAAAATGAAATGAATCCATCTGCCAGTCCGCTCCTGAGGCCAGGTGCAAGGCAAAAAAGACCTAAATGACCACAGAGGACAAAAGGGCCAAAGCCAGTCCAACCAAAAAGGTAGTATGATTCCTGGTTATTAAACAGGCAGGTCCAACCTGACTTAAAATAACCACACCCATAGATATTCTTTCACTGCCTTAGCAACTGATGTTCAGAGCAGAAACTGAAAGAAGATTATTATAAAATATGGAAAAACAACAAATACTAGTATAGGAAAAAGGTAAATGTTGCTTCATATGAGAGTCAGAAAATATGCATAATGTCAACTTGGAGTACATGCTCCACCAAGTTGAACAAAAGCATGCCCATGTGTAAGAAAAAGTTAGTACTTTCATCGGTCTGACTTACGCCTCAGAATATTTTTCCTGCTCAATTTCTCTAACTTATTGTTGGCACTGGTAATTTTATTCCCCTGGTGTTCCTGCATTTTGAAGCATTCTCCCAATTGATCATCTGCTTGCCTGACCATCTGCTGTGGTTTGGCAACCTAATTTTCCCAGTCACCTTTCAGAATAGATCCTCTAGGATGTCTATTCTGTGTAGTCATTTCTTACATCTCAACTGGTGACATAACTTGAGACTGCTTACCTCTTTGACAAGATGCTTGGGAATCTAGTCCCATTGCTTCATTTTTATTTTTATTGCTTCTATTAAGCATGGTACAGTGACAGCTGATCATACTGCATTACTCTGAGGGGCACTGGGGTCCTACGGAGCTCATATGTCAAATTTTTGCCTGGAGTAAAGTTGAAGTGCCAATTTATCACATAGCAGTGCACAAGGAGTTTTTAATTGAACTTAGACAAACCCTTAATTACAACAGTACCACAGGGCATTGCTCCAGTAAAGCAGAGCTGTAGCAATCTTCACTCAGATGTTGATTCCCCTGACATCTGTAAGGGGTGCAGAAAAGAACTTCTACTTCCTCCCCATCTGGGGTTAACTGGGACATATTTGAACTTTACACATGGGTTTGTAAATGCTTGAGACAGAAACAGTTCAGAACATCCAGTATTCATTAAAAGAGAGGGTAGGGCATGTGTTTTGAGATGCAAGATGGGAAATAATAGTATTTTCTGGAGGCCAGGGGTCAGGAGACACCAGCTCATGGGAGGGGTTGGTGCTATGGTTATGACTGCAGCCATATTACTAGACTCATAATCTTGGGCAAGGAGAAGACTCTCCTTTCCAGGAATCATCCTTGAGATGATGATCCTGATGGTTCCTATGTGATTCTAGGTTGACTGGAAAGAAAAGAGTCAGATACTGAGCACAAAAGAACATTACTGTGTAGGTCAGATTTGGGGTGAATAAGGTCAGAAATGGGCTAATGGGAAGTTAGCTTAATCTGGGCAAGGAGTGGATGATAGCTTGATTGTTTTTTAAATGAATTCAAGACTCTTGGCTGGAGAATGCCCATCTATGAAACTTTGGAAACCTGTCTAAGACAAAATATTCAAATCCTCACCCCTGAGAAAAGTGTATTTGTGCACTCCAACCCACCTGTGTGCGATGGGCTGAATTGATGTTGGGGTCAGCTCATGCAAATGGGCAATAAAGGGAGAAGTCATAATGAGAAGTGGTTAAGAAAGTGGGAGCTGAGGTTGAACAGCTAGGGTTTAAGGTGACCAGTTCCTGACTGTGATCCTGAGCGAGTTTATTTTCTTCCTCTGTAAAATGGGGATGAAAAGAGAATGTACCCCTCAGGTTATTAAAAGGATTAGATGAGATGATACATGTGAAGAATAGCAGCTGAATTTCATCGCAGCCACAATGAAAAAGGAAAGGCTAACTCCACTAAAACACGCATGCACACGCAGAGTAGAATTTCAGAAAAATACAATTTTGCAGGAGCTGAGATAATAAATCGGGATCACACTAGTTGCCCTGAAATGGGGGACGGAATGGTAGCTGTGCTAACAAGATTGTGTAAAATAATGAAAGAAGTTTGCTGCAGTGCAGACTCATGGCTCCACACATAATGGCTCCAAAGGTCCGATCAAGCAGCTATCTAGGGCACTCTGAAGAGGATTAAGAGGTCCTTAAAAAAAAATTTCCTCATTATTTTCATGACAGTTTTTTAATCTCTAAAAAAATGTCTGGAGTTTTAAATGAATCCCAGTTGGAAACTGCCACAGCCACAAACGACATATGCAAGCAAGCTCTTACCAAGAGCACTCTCACTGTATGGACTTTGAAAATGAATGGTCTACCCTGGCTGAAAGGCCAAGCACAAATTAATATCAAAAAGAAAAAAATGCCACAGAAGTGACACCCACAAACTATGTGATCAGAAGCAAATGGAGATACTCTGGGAGGGCTCACGCCAAGGAGTACTTCCCAGAAATTCTGCTGCCAGTGTCCTCACGGTGACACACAGCCACACCTCGCCTCTGCAGGAGACCCTCCAACACTAGCAGGACAGGCTCTTGGTGCTCCAGCCAGGCGTCAGGGCCGTGCCACTGAGGTGGGAGAGGCAACTTCAGGACACTGGTCCACAAGAGACCTCCCAGCGCCATGTAACATCAAACGGCGAAAATCTCCCAGAGATATCCATCTCAACACCAAGACCCAGCTTCACTCAATGACCAGCAAGCTACAGTGCTGGACACCCTATGCCAAACAACTAGCAAGACAGGAACACAGCCCCATCCATTAGCAGAGAGGCTGCCTAAAATCATAATAAGGCCACAGACACCCCAAAACACACCACCAGATGTGGACCTACCCACCAGAAAGACAAGATCCAGCCTCATCAACCAGAACACAGGCACTACTCCCCTCCACCAGGAAGCCTACACAACCCACTGAACCAACCTCAGCCACTGTGAACAGACACCAAAAACAACGGCAACTACGAACCTGCAGCCTGCGAAAAGGAGACCCCAAACACAGTAAGATAAGCAAAATGAGAACACAGAAAAACACACAGCAGATGAAGGAGCAAGGTAAAAACCCACCAGACCTAACAAATGAAGAGGAAATAGGCAGTCTACCTGAAAAAGAATTCAGAATAATGATAGTAAAGATGATCCAAAATCTTGGAAATAGAAGAGAGAAAATGCAAGAAACATTTACCAAGGACCTAGAAGAACTAAAGAGGAAACAAGCAATGAGGAACAACACAATAAATGAAATTTAAAATACTCTAAAGGGATCAATAGCAGAATAACTGAGGCAAAAAAATGGATAAGTGACCTGGAAGATAAAATAGTGGAAATAACTACTGCAGAGCAGAAGAAAGAAAAAAGAATGAAAAGAACTGAGGACAGTCTCAGAGACCTCTCGGACAACATTAACCACACCAACATTCGAATTACAGGGGTCCCAGAAGAAGAAGAGAAAAAGAAAGAGACTGAGAAAATATTTGAAGAGATTATAGTTGAAAACTTCCCTAATATGGGAAAGGAAATAGTTAATCAAGTCCAGGAAGCACAGAGAGTCCCATACAGGATAAATCCAAGGAGAAACACACCAAGACACATATTAATCAAAACTATCAAAAATTAAATACAAAGAAAACATATTAAAAGCAGCAAGGGAAAAACAACAAATAACACAAAAGGGAATCCCCATAAGGTTAACAACTGATCTTTCAGCAGAAACTCTGCAGGCCAGAAGGGAGTGGCAGAACATATTTAAAGTGATGAAGGAGAAAAACCTACAACCAAGATTACGCTACCCAGCAAGGATCGCATTCAGATTTGATGGAGAAATTAAAATCTTTACAGACAAGCAAAACCTGAGAGAGTTCAGCACCACCAAACCAGCTTTACAACAACTGGTAAAGGAACTTCTCTAGGCAAGAAACACAAGAGAAGGAAAAGACCTACAATAACAAACCCAAAACAATTAAGAAAATGGGAATAGGAACATACATATCGATAATTACCTTAAATGTAAATGGATTAAATGCTCCCACCAAAAGACACAGACAGGCTGAATGGATACAAAAACAAGACCCGTATATAGGCTGTCTACAAGAGACCCACTTCAGACCTCGGGACAGATACAGATTGAAAGTGAGGACATGGAAAAAGATATTCCATGCAAATGGAAATCAAAAGAAAGCTGGAGTAGCAATTCTTATATCAGACAAAATAGACTTTACAATAAAGACTATTACAAGAAACAAAGAAGGACATTACATAATGATCAACAGATCGATCCAAGAAGAAGATATAACATATATATATATATATGCACCCAACATAGGAGCACCTCAATACATAAAGCAAATACTAACAGCCATAAAAGGGGAAATCGACAGTAACACATTCATAGTAGGGAACTTTAACACCCCACTTTCACCAATGGACAGATCATCCAAAATGAAAATAAATAAGGAAATGCAAGCTTTAAATGATACATTAAACAAGATGGACTTAATTGATATTTATAGGACATTCCATCCAAAAACAACAGAATACACATTTTTCTCAAGTCCTCATGGAACATTCTCCAGGATAGATCATATCTTGGGTCACAAATCAAGCCTTGGTAAATTTAAGAAAATTGAAATTGCATCAAGTATCTTTTCCGAACAAAACACTATGAGACTAGATATCAACTGCAGGAAAAGATCTGTAAAAATTACAAACACATGGAGGCTAAACAATACACTATTTAATAACGAAGTTATCACTGAAGAAATCAAAGAGGAAATTAAAAAATACCTAGAAACAAATGACAATGGAGACACAACGACCCGAAACCTATGGGATGCAGCAAAAGCAGTTCTAAGAGGGAAGTTTATAGCAATAAAATCCTACCTTAAGAAACAGGAAACATCTCGAATAAACAACCTAACCTTGCACCTAAAGCAATTAGAGAAAGAAGAACAAAAAAACCCCGAAGTTAGCAGAAGGAAAGAAATCATAAAAATCAGATCAGAAATAAATGAAAAACAAATGAAGGAAACGGTAGCAAAGATCAATAAAACTAAAAGCTGGTTCTTTGAGAAGATAAACAAAATTGATAAACCATTAGCCAGACACATAAAGAAAAAAAGGAAGACTCAAATCAATAGAATTAGAAATGAAAAAGAAGAAGTAACAACTGACACTGCAGAAATACAAAAGATCATGAGAGATTACTACAAGCAACTCTATGCCAATAAAATGGACAACCTGGAAGAAATGGACAAATTCCTAGAAATGCGCAATCAGCCGAGGCTGAATGAGGAAGAAATAGAAAATATGAACAGACCAATCACAAGTACTGAAATTGAAACCGTGATTAAAAATCTTCCAACAAACAAAAGCTCACAACCAGATGGCTTCACAGGCGAATCCTATCAAACATTCAGAGAAGAGCTAACACCTATCCTTCTCAAACTCTTCCAAAATATAGCAGAGGGAGGAACACTCCCAAACTCATTCTATGAGGCCACCATCACCTTGATACCAAAACCAGACAAGGATGTCACAAAGAAAGAAAACTACAGGCCAATATCACTGATGAACATAGATGCAAAAATCCTCAACAAAATACTAGCAAACAGAATCCAACAGCACATTAAAAGGATCATACACCATGATCAAGTGGGATTTATTCCAGGAATGCAAGGTTTCTTCAATATATGCAAATTAATCAACGTGATACACCATATTAACAAATTGAAGGAGAAAAACCATATGATCATCTCAATAGATGCAGAGAAAGCTTTCGACAAAATTCAACACCCATTTATGATAAAAACCCTGCAGAAAGTAGGCATAGAGGGAACTTTCCTCAACATAATTAAGGCCATATATCACAAACTCACAGCCAACATCGTCCTCAATGGTGAAAAACTGAAACCATTTCTACTAAGATCAGGAACAAGACAATGTTGCCCACTCTCACCACCCTTATTCAACATAGTTTTGGAAGTTTTAGCCATAGCAATCAGAGAAGAAAAGGAATCCAAATCAGAAAAGAAGAAGTAAAGCTGTCACTGTTTGCAGATGACATGATACTATACATACAGAATCCTAAAGATGCTACCAGAAAACAATTACAGCTAATCAATGAATTTGGTAAAGTAGCAGGATACAAAATTAATGCACAGAAATCTCTGGTATTCCTATGCACTAATGTTGAAAAATCTGAAATTTAAATCAAGAAAACACTCCCATTTACCACTGCAACAGAAAGAATAAAATATCTAAGAATAAAGCTACCTAAGGAGACAAAAGAGCTGTATGCAGAAAATTATAAGACACTGATGAAAGAAATTAAAGATGATACAAATAGATGGAGAGATATACCATGTTCTTGGATTGGAAGAATCAACACTGTGAAAACGACTCTACTACCCAAAGCAACCTACAGATTCAATGCAATCCCTATCAAAGAGTGTGGAGAAAAGGGAACCCTCTTGCACTGTTGGTGGGAGTGTAAATCGATACAGCCACTATGGAGAATAGTATGGAGGTTCCTTAGAAACTACAAATAGCACTACCATACGACCCAGCAATCCCACTACTGGGCATATACCCTGAGAAAACCATAATTCAAAAAGAGTCATGTACCAAAATGTTCACTGCAGCTCTATTTACAATAGCCTGGAGATGGAAACAACCTAGGTGTCCATCATTGGATGAATGGATAAAGAAGATGTGGCACATATATAAAATGGAATATTATTCAGCCATAAAAAGAAACGAAATTGAGTTATTTGTAGTGAGGTGGATGGACCTAGAGTCTGTCATACAGAGTGAAGGAAGTCAGAAAGAGAAAAACAAATACCGTACGCTAACACATATATATGGAATCTAAGAAAAAAAAGAAAAGGTTTTGAAGTACCTAGGGGTAAGACGGGAATAAAGACACAGACCTACTAGAGCATGGACTTGAGGATATGGGGAGGGGGAAAGGTAAGCTGTGACAAAGTGAGAGAGTGGCTTGGACATATATACACTACCAAACGTAAAATAGATAGCTAGTGGGAAGCAGCCACATAGCACAGGGAGATCAGCTAGGTGGTTTGTGACCACATAGAGGGGTGGGTTAGGGAGAGTGGGAGGGAGGGAGACGCAAGAGGGAAGAGATATGGGAACATATGTATATGTATAACAGATTCACTTTGTTATAAAGCAGAAACTAACACACCATTGTAAAGCAATTACACTCCAAAAAGGATGTTAAAAAAAAAAAAAGAAGCAACTGGAGATGAAGAAAACGAAATCCAACACCACATGAAGGATTAGGGAGCATGTGAAATGTGATACATACAAGATGCAAACATTAAAACTGACTCAAATAGAAAACCATAATTCAAAAAGAGACATGTACCAAAATGTTCATAGCAGCCCTATTTACAATAGCCCAGAGATGGAAACAACCTAAGTGTCCATCATCGGATGAATGGGTAAAGAAGATGTGGCACATATATACAATGGAATATTACTCAGCCATAAAAAGAAATGAAATTGAGCTATTTGTAATGAGGTGGATGGACCTAGAGTCTGTCATACAGAGTGAAGTAAGTCAGAAAGAGAAAGACAAATACTGTATGCTGACACATATATATGGAATTTAAGAAAAAAAATGTCATGAAGAACATAGGGGTAAGACAGGAATAAAGACACAGACCTACTAGAGAATGGACTTGAGGATATGGGGAGGGGGAAAGGTAAGCTGTGACAAAGTGAAAGAGCGGCATGGACATATATACACTACCAAACGTAAGGTAGATAGCTAGTGGGAAGCAGCCGCATAGCACAGGGAGATCAGCTCGGTGCTTTGTGACTGCCTGGAGGGGTGGGATAGGGAGGGTGGGAGGGAGACGCAAAAGGGAGGGGATATGGGAACATATGTATATGTATAACTGATTAAATTTGTTATAAAGCAAAAAAAAAAAATACTGAGTCAAATATAAGGATTATCTCACTGAGAAAGAAGAAAACTAAAGAATATGTTGTTGTTTTTTTTTTTAAAATAGCCTCCAGAGATGGTAGGCCTTGGAGAAAAAGGAATATTAAAAAGCATTCAATCAAGGATTAAGGGGAGATATACTACGTTCTTGGACTGGAAGAATGAACATTGTGAAAATGATTATACTACTCAAAGCAATCTACAGATTCAATGCAATCACTATCAAACTACTAATGGCATTTTTCACAGAAGTAGAACAAAAAATTTCACAATTTGTATGAAGACACAGAAGACCATGAATAGCCAAAGCAATCTTGAGGCAGAAAAATGGAGCTGGAGGAATCAGGCTCCCTGACTTCAGACTATACTACAAAGCTACAGTAATCAAGACAGTATGGTACTGGCACAGAAACAGAAATACAGATCAATGGAACAGGATAGAAAGCCCAGAGGTAAACCCACGCACATATGGTAACCTTATCTTTGATAAAGAAGGCAAAAATATACAATGGAGAAAAGACAGCCTCTTCAATAAGTGGTGCTGGGAAAACTGGACAGCCACATGTAAAAGAATGAAATTAGAACACTCCCAAACACCATACACAAAAATAAACTCAAAATGGATTAAAGACCTAAATGTAAGGCCAGACACTATAAAACTCTTAGAGGAAAACATAGGCAGAACACTCTATGACATAAGTCACAGCAAGATCCTTTTTGACCCCACCTCCTAGAGAAATGGAAGTAAAAAGAAAAATAAACAAATGGGACCTAATGAAACTTAAAAGCTTTTGCACAGCAAAAGAAACCATAAACAAGACCAAAAGACAACTCTCAGAATGGGAGAAGATATTTGCAAATGAAGCAACTGACAAAGGATTTATCTCCAAAACATACAAGCAGCTCATGAAGCTCAACATCAAAAAAACAAACAACCCAATCCAAAAATGGGCAGAAGACCTAAATAGACGTTTCTCCAAAGAAGATATACAGACTACCAACAAACACATGAAAGGATGCTCAACATCACTAATCATTAGAGAAATGCAAATCAAAACTACAATGAGGTATCACCTCACACCAATCAGAATGGCCATCATCAAAAAATCTACAAACAGTAAATGCTAGAGAGGGTGTGGAGAAAAGGGAACCCTCTTGCACTGTTGGTGGGAATGTAAATCGATACAGCCACTATGGAGAATAGTATGGAGGTTCCTTAGAAACTACAAATAGCACTACCATACGACCCAGCAATCCCACTACTGGGCATATACCCTGAGAAAACCATAATTCAAAAAGAGTCATGTACCAAAATGTTCATTGCAGCTCTATTTACAGTAGCCAGGAAATGGAAGCAACCTAAGTGACCCTCAACAGATGAATGCATAAAGAAGATGTGGCACATATATACAATGGAATATTACTCAGCCATAAAAAATGAAATTGAGTTATTTGTAGTGAGGTGGATGGACCTAAAGATTGTCATACAGGGTGCAGGAAGTCAGAAAGAGAAAAACAAATACTGTATGCTAACATGTATATATGGAATCTAAAAAAAAAAAAAGGTTATGAAGAACCTAGGGGTAGGACAGGAATAAAGACACAGACCTACTAGAGAATGGACTTGAGGACATGGGGAGGGGGAAGGGTAAGGTGGGACAAAGTGAGAGAGTGGCATGGATATATATACACTACCAAATGTAAAATCGATAGCTAGTGGGAAGCAGCCGCATAGCACAGGGAGATCAGCTTGGTGCTTTGTGACCACGTAGAGGGGTGGGATAGGGAGGGTGGGAGGGAGGGAGACGCATGAAGGAAGAGATATGGGGATATGTGTATATGTATAGTTGGTTCACTTTGTTATAAAGCAGAAACTAACTCACCATTGTAAAGCAATTATACTCCAATAAAGATGTTAAAAAAAACAAAAACAAAACAAAACAAAAAGAGTCATGTACCACAATGTTCACTGCAGCTCTATTTACAATAACCAGGACATGGAAGCAACCTAAGTGTCCATCGACAGATGAATGGATGAAGAAGATGTAGCACATATATACAATGGAATATTACTCAGCCATAAAAAGAAACGAAGTTGAGTTACTTGTAGTTATTGAGTTAGTTGTAGTATTTTTCGAATGTAAAATAGCTAGCTAGTGGGAAGCAGTCACATAGCACAGGGAGATCAGCTCGGTGCTTTGTAACCACCCAGAGGGGTGTGATAGGGAGGGTGGGAGGGAGGGAGACGCAAGAGGGAGGAGATATGGGGATATATGTATATGTATAGCTGATTCACTTTGTTATACAGCAGAAACTAACACAGCATTGTAAAGCAATTATACTCCAATAAAGATGTTAAAAAAATAAAAATAAAGTAAAACCCTAACTGATTTTCGAAGAGAAGCCCAATTATAATAAAAATTCAATTTTATTACTGTAATAAAATCTGACACCCCCCCCAAAAAAAAGGATTAAGGGAGTAGGAGGAGGAAGAAGTTAGGAAAACAGATCAAACTGTTATAACCCTGAGCCACAGCAGATGAGGTGATCTTGGAGATTATACGACAGTATAGCTGAAATAATCAGGAGTGGTCAGATTCAATATAAATCTGAAAAGTAATCAATACTCTTATCATTTCACTTGAAATTGCACACCTTTGGTACAAGAGCCAGAGTGACATGTGCCTGAAACTTGGAAGAGAGGGAAATGAAATGCCCTAATATGAAAAAAAATCCTTTCCAAAGGCAGACTGACAGACATTAACAATACACAATAGAAAGAACGTGCTGACCGGAATAGAGATGTCCTCCATACAATGTGAGAAAAACACTCTCAGAAGAGCACAGGGAGGCACAGGATGAGGGTGCTGGGCCAGTGCCCTTTTAATGTCACAGTTGCAATTGGTAACATCAACCCTGTCATCCCATGTGGGGAGATGGACACAGCGGGCTGTCTTAGCTGGAAGCCCTTCAAATATTCAGGCACATAGCTCACCAGCACCATCAGACTGTAACTGGCCAACCCATGCAGACTGGTATAAAGGGAAAGAATACACGACGAAAGTCAGAATGTATCTTCCAAGTGGACTGAGGCTGGATTTATCTTTTAAATGATTAAACTGCTGTTATGATATAATACAACAGTCTTGGGAGTTTGGATAATGTGAAGTCATTCCTGTGAGATGGCCTTTCTTTGTGGAGCTGAACATATATTTTGGAGCCTATTACATCTGAAAATAAGATCCTGGGCTGCAGTAAATTCACCAAAATAATAAAAAAACACCTAATTGCAGCAGGTGGTGGGTAGCCAATTGCTCTTCCTTAAGTGATAACCTCTTGCAGCCCTGCATATCCTCCTTCTTTAAATTTGACAGGTGCAGGGTCAGAATTAAAGCACATGCACACACACATACACAACACAAGCACCACAGTTAGACGATAACTGCGGAGGAGCCCAGGGGTTAAGAACAATCTTTTTTTAATTTCTGAGTTTAAGAAGTCCAGGCAGACAAGCATTCAGAAGCAATTATTTCCTACTTGAACTGCTGCAACTGCAGCCAAACAGAAAAATTAATGGGCATTACTGGATAATGTACAGTATTTATCCAAATTAATAAGATACCATGAATTTGAAAACAGACTTCCTGTCAGGATCACAGAACACAAATAAATCATGCCACACACATTCACACAAGTAACATAAGAACTTGAGAAATATTACATAAAAAGACAGCAAAAATTTTAATATAAATGTCATACCTAATTTGTGAAAAAGCACTTGCTAAAAGCTGCATGCAAAGCTTAGGGAGGTGACAAAGCAATGGCTACATGAAAAACACACAAAGACTTTGACGATTCTGCAAAGCAGGTCATGACTAATAATATTCACAGGTACAGTTATATCACTTTGGCTTCAAAGAAGTAAAGAGGTTAAGTTATTGACAACACCAGTTGTAGTCTTCTTTTCTGGCCTCTGGTTAAAGTTTGACCCTTTTCCTTTTGAAAACATGTTGGTGCTCACTTTCTTCACATTCTGGATTAACTGTCAATAAATTCTCATTCACAAATCACTCCTAGAGCTTTTCAACATCCCTTCAGATACCTTCCTAAAACAATTATAATGATGGATGAAATGATATAATGGTTGGGAGTAATGAGGGTGGCAAGGGAGGGGGAGGATACAGATGAAACAAGACCAGCCATGAGTTGATAATTGTTGGAGCTGGGAAATGGGCACATTCGGGTTGACTGTGCTATGTCTGAAATGTTCCATAATGAAAACTTTTAAAAATAAAACCTCCATTATTGTTATATCATGTACCTTGTGACAATATTGTTTTGCTGAAGAGCACGTAAATTAGGCTAAAGTCAGAAGACATTATGCTCCTCTTTGGCTCATTTATAATTGAAACTTAATCCACAATCCTAAATAGCATTTTGAGGTAATTTACCTAAAAACATGTATAATGACACAGGCCTTTTTCTAAATACTCTCACTTATATTATTATGTCAGAAAATAGCAACCATCATGGCAACTATAGTTATTCTTATTTCAATTGAAATTCAGTTATAAGCTTCTTGGCAATTGAGGTATAAAGAGAAATACCGTGAGTAATAAAATTCATATTCCAATAAAAGAAAATATGAAATTGATTTTTTCCTGATATTAAACATTCAAATGAACCTTCTTATTATAACACAAAGGGCTCTCTATAACATAATGGACAGTGTCTTTAACATGGCTTCACAGATGAAGTGTTCCTCATATTCCTTGAGTCGATTCTTCCTATACGCTAAGGGCTTTTACACTTGGTTCAACGAAGGAAGGCAACTCTGCTGGGGTCTAGGGTATGGTAGTCCAGATATGTAGGTCTTTGAAATTGACTACCAAGTTAGAATCAGAGATACACAATCTACAGAAGTAAATGGAAAATATGTCCATATTTCTTGAAAAGACTTCTCTTAGCAGGACTTATGGCAGTGGCCTAATTTAAGTGCAATTATACTTTCTGGTGAGCATCCACACTGTGAATTACAGAAAGGTTCAGATGTTTTGGATTTGGGCATGCAGGTTTTGAGATGAACTTTCAGTTTTATATATACACACACATACACATTAACATAATATTAAAACTTTCTCACCCTGATAACTAAAATGAAAAGCATTATGGACTAGTGGTCAGGAGGTATAAGTCCCAGTTGTATTTTTACTAGTTTCTGTAGCTTTGGGCAAGCAACAAACTTTCTGAGTCTTGTTTCTTCACCTAAAAACTAGGTTATTCAATTAAACGTTTCAGTTACTTGAGGCACTAATGTGAAATGCTTCTTGGATTCCTCTCATCTTTATGGATGCGAATAAATTTCAAGGTGTCATTTAGTCAGTAAAGTTTATCTCACCTGGATTATATCCAAGTTGCTGTTGCTGGTTTCAGCTTCAATCAGAGCCTCACGTTCCTGCACAGGGTTTTGTCTCTGCTTCCTCTTCATTTCCCAGGAAGAGGCCTATAGCAAGGTATTAACAAAAAATATACAAGGATTAGTAGCGATCAATGGTACACATTAAACCACCTTCGCTCTTTCCTTCTTCAGCCTCTAGTAACTGCTGACTTCTGTAGGATAAACAGAGGAAACTCATTTTTTGATCTTTGCCTTCAAGAAGTATGACTTAGATATGCACATGTGAAGGCTAAATAATAGAAAACAACAACAAAATAATATTATAATGCAAGTTAGGTTTGAAATGTGTGGTGTAGATTATGGTGCTCAATGGTGAATCAAAGGGCTTATAGTATTTTGCAAAGAATCTGCATGAATTACTGTCTATATACTGAATATATAATGTCTCATATGGATATATACATTGTTCTTGAAATTTATGCCGATGTCTCTGGGGGAAATAAGATATATATTCATTTCAAAGTATCTATGATGGCTTTCTTTTATTTTATTATTTTTTAAAATAAATTTATTTATTTATTTATTTTTGACCGCGTTGGGTCTTCGTTGCTGTGAGCAGGCTTTCTCTAGTTGCAGTGAGCAGGGGCTACTCTTCATTGCAGTGTTCAGGCTTCTCATTGCAATGGCTTCTCTTGTTGCAGAGCACAGGCTCTAGAAGCATGGGCTTCCGTAGTTGTGGCACACAGGCTCAGTAGTTGTGGCTTGCAGGCTCTAGAGCACAGGCTCAGTAGTTGTGCGCACAGGCTTAGTTGCTCCACGGCATGTGGGATCTTCCTGGACCAGGGCTTGAACCCGTGTCCCCTGCATTGGCAGGCAGATTCTTAACCACTGTGCCACCAGGGAAGTCCCTATTATATTGTTCTTAATCAGTAGATACTGAATATGCCTAGTATCATGTGAGATGTCTGCAGTCATTAAAAAAAATTTTGACAGTTTCAACATACATTTTATGAAATATTGGCTATATTCCCAGTATTGTACAATATATCCTTGTAGCTTATTTTATACATAGTGATTTGTACCTCTTAATTCCCTACACCTATATTGCCCCCCTCTCCCTTTCCCCACTGATAACCACTAGCTTGTTCTCTATAGCTGTGAGTCTGCTTCTTTTTTGTTATATTCACTAGTTTGTTGTATTGTTTGATTCCACATATAAGTGATATCATACAGTATTTGTCTTTCTCTGTCTGCCTTATTTCACTAAGCATAATGCCCTCAAAGTCCATCCATGTTGCTGCAAATGGCAAAATTTCATTCTTTTTTATGGCAGAGTAGTATTCCATTGTGTATGTATGAACCAGCTCCTCTTTAGCCATTCATCTGTTGATGGACACTTAGGTTGCTTCCATATCTTGGCAATTGTAAATAATGCTGCTATGAACACTGGGGTGGCTTGTATCTTTTCAAAGTAGTGTTTTTGGTTTTTTTCGAATATATATCCAGGAGTGGAACTGCTGGGTCATGGGGTAGTTCTATTTTTAGTTTTTTGAGAAACCTCCATACTGTTTTCCACAGTGAATGCACCAATTTACATTCCCACCAACAGTGTACAAGCATTCCCTTTTCTCACCAACATTTGTTATTTGTGGTTTTTTTTTTGATGACAGCCATTCTGACAGGTGTAAGGTGATATCTCATTATGGTTTTGATTTGCATTTCCCTAATGTTTAGTGATACTGAGCATATTTTCATGTACCTTTTGGCTTTCTGTATGTCTACTGTGGAGAAATGTATACAGTAGTTAGATCTTCTGCCATTTTTTGACCGGGTTTTTTGTTTTTTTGATATTGAGCTGTATAAGCTGTTTTTATATTTTGGAGATTAATCCCTTGTTGGTTGCATCATTTGCAAATATTTTCTCCCATTCTGTAGGACGTCCTTTCATTTTGTTTACTGTTTCCTTTGCTGTGCAAAAGATTTTAAGTTTAATTAGGCTCCATTTATTTATTTTTGCTTTTGTTTCCATTGTTATAGGGGACAGATCCAAAAAAATATTGCTGTGATTTATGTCAAAGAGTGTTCTGCCTATGTTTTCCTCTAGGATTTTTATAGTATCCAGTCTTACATTTAGGTATTTAATCATTGAGTTTATTTTATTATCAATTACAAGGAAAAAACTGCAAAAAACAGAAACACGTGGAGGCTAAACAATATGCTACTAAATGGCTAGTGGATCACTGAAGAAACCAAAGAGGAAATCAAAAAATACCTAGAGATAAATGGAAACAAAAACACAATGATCCAAAACCTATGGGACACAGAAAAAGGAGCTCTAGGAGGGAAGTTTATAGCAATACAAGCTTACCTCAGGAAACAAGAGAAATCTCAAGTAACCTGACTTTCCACCTAAGGGAACTAGAGAAAGAAGAACAAACCAACCCAAGTTTAATAGAAGAAAAGAAACCATAAAGATCAGAGCAGAAATAAATGAAATAGAGACTAAAAGAAAAAAAATAGAAAAGATAAATGAAACTAAAAGCTGGTTCTTTGAAAAGATAAACAAAATTGATAAACCTTTAGCCAGACTCATCAAGAAAAAAAGGGAGAGGGCCCAAATCAAAAAAATCCAAAATGAAAAAGGAGAAATTAAATGGACACCACAGAAATACAAAGGATTATGAGACTACTATGAACAACTATATACCATTAAAATGAACAACCTAGAAAAAATGGACAAATTCTTAGAAAGGTACAATCTCCCAAGACTGAACCAGGAAGAAATAGAAAGTATGAACAGACCAATTACCAGTACTGAAATTGAATCAGTAATTTAAAAAACTCCCAGCAAACAAAAGTCCAGGAACAGATGGCTTCACAGGTGAATTCTATCGAACATTTAAAGAAGAGTTAACACCTATCTTTCGAAACTATTCCAAAAAATTACAGAGGAAGGAACACTTCCAAACTCATTCTATGAGGTCAGCATCACCCTGACACCAAAACCAAAGATCTCACAAAATAAGAAAATTACAGTTCCATATTGCTGATGAACATAGATGCAAAAATCCTCAACAAAATACTACCAAACCAAATCCAACAATAAATTAAAGGGATCATACACCATAATCAATGGGGATTTATCCCAGGGATGCAAGAATTTTCAATATCTGCAAATCAATCAACGTGATACACCCCACATTAACAAATTGAAAACTAAAAACCATATGATCATCTCAATAGATGCAGGAAAAGCTTTGGATAAAATTCAACATCCATTTATGATAAAAACTCTCCAGAAAGTGGACACAGAGGGAACATATGTCAACATAATAAAGGCCATATATGACAGACACACAGGTAACATCCTACTCAATGGTGAAAACCTGAAAGCATTTCCTCTTAGATCAGGAACAAGACAAGGGTGCCCACTCTCACCATTTTTATTCAACATAGGTTTTGGAAGTCCTAGCCATTGCAATCAGAGAAGAAAAAGAAATAAAAGGAATCCAAATTGGAAAGGAAGAAGTAAAACTCACTGTTTGCAGATGGCATGATACTATATATAGAAAATCCTAAAGACACCACCAGAAAACAACTAGAGCTCATCAATGAATTTGGTAAAGTTGCAGGATACAAAATTAATATACAGTAATCTGCTGCATTTCTATACACTAACAATGAAATATCAAAAAGAGAAATTAAGGAAACAATCCAACTTACCATCACATCAAAAAGATTAAAATACCTAGGAATAAACATACCTAAGGAGGCAAAAGGTCTGTACTCTGGAAACTATTAGACACTGATGAAAGAAACTGAAGATGACACAAACGAATGGAAAGATATATCGTGTCCTTGGATTGGAAGAATCAATACTGTTAAAATGACCATACTACCCAAGGCAATCTACAGATTCAATGCAATCCCTATCAAATTACCAATGGCATTTTCACAGAACTGGAACAAAAAATGTTTTAATTTGTATGGAAACACAAAAGACCCCAAATAGCCAAAACAATCTTGAGAAAGAACAATGAGGCTAGACGAATCATGCTCCCTGACTCCAGACTGTACTACAAAGCTACAGTAATCAAAACAGTATGGTACTGGAACAAAAACAGACACATAGATCAATGCAACACGATAGAAAGCCCAGAAATAAACCCACGCATTTATGGTCAATTACCAACAAAGGAGGCAAGAAGATACAATAGAAAAAAGGCAGTCTCTTCAATGAGTGGTGCTGGGAAAACTGGACAGCTACATGCAAAGGAATGAAATTAAAACATTCTCTAACAACATATACAAAAATAAATTCAAATGGATTAAAGACCTAAATGCAGTCACTTTTTGATATTGAAAAGTGTCTCTTCATACTTGAAAAGGTGAGAAACCACTGGAATGAAAAATTTATGATACAGGGAAAGGTCTCCTTTGATTGGAATGGCTAGAGGTAGACTCAACTTCTTGAGGGCAAAAACTGTCTTATTTATCTCTGAGTCCACAGCACCCAGCCCAGAGGAAATGCTTAATAAACGTTTGTTGAGTGAAATGAATTAATCAAGGAAACTGAGGGAAAATTCAAAGGAATTAAAAGTTGCAGATGTAGGAAACAAATATATTATTTTTATTGGGAGCCCCATTTTCAGGAAATGGTGTTGGGGGGGAGGTTAGGATAAAAAAGTGGAATCTTCTGAGAAATTCAAGTATGTGATAAAACAATTCTCTAGGAAGAACAATTAATTAATTACCTGTATTAAGAGAGCTGAATTGTGGTATATATAAGGTAAAACACTGGCTAATTCCAGAGCCATTTTTATCAAGTTTTTGGAACACATGATAAGATTTAGTTGGAGTGTTTAGCCTGTCTTCCTAATTCCATCTACTTAGGCTAATATCAAAATTAATCACACTTCCTGTACTTCCTCTGTCTGGAAGTGGTAATGCCTATTGTTGTGTTAACTGGATAAGAGATTAGAATGTACTGTAAATAATCCTCAAGTAATCAAAAGCCTTTTGAATTGCAGTTTAAACCTGACTAAATTCATTTTTCAAGTTCTTATCAAAAATTTCAGTCTCCTGATCTATCCACTTCACTTCCAGATTTTCTTAGTATAGACTATCTTCTGAGGTAAACCTATCTTCCCAAGAGTTGACATACAACATGTCTTCATTTCTTTACCTTCCACTTGCTAATCAATCCATTCTAATCTGGTTTCTATTCTCTCTAGTCCAACAACAATAAAATTGTTCCTGTGATCATCCCTATTACCGCTAAGTCATTAAGTCAATGGACTTTTTAGGCCTTTGCCTGGTTGAGTTAGCCTCTCAACAGAATTCAGCTTCTCTGACCATCTACACCCAATATCTCAACAAACAGGTCAGTGATCCCTCCTCAAGGCAAACACACAAGGAACAAAGTATCCATTCCTCTTCACTCCACAGGACCACCCTCACCCACACCGTTATTTCCCCACAGGGCTATTGCAATAGCCTTTTAACTGCTCTGCCCACATTCACTCTGCTCTCTACTAATCCATCTTTCATACTCAACCAAAGCAATCTTTTCTAAAGGAAAATATGATCACACCACTTCCCTGCTTAAAACCCTTCAGTGGTTTCCCATTGCTTTCAGGATAAATACAAAACCACTTATCAAAACCTATAGGCCTGCATGGTTCTGATCAGTCCCCACCCATCTCACACCACAGCCCCCTTTTCCCTCTCTGCTCCACCATAGCTTAGTTGTCTTCTTAAGTTACTTTGTATTACATGTTCCCTCATTAGCAAATGTTGTTTGCATTCATTGGAAATGCTCCTTCTCTCCTCTTACCCACTTAGCTGGAATTCAATCCTAAAAGTTATATGTCATTGCTTTTTCAGGGAAGACTTCTCTGTCCTCCCAGAGTCAAATCTCCTATTACAAGGACTCATGCTACTATTTCATAAAAACTACCACAGTAGCAGTTCACATCTGTCTGTATAATCATTGGATTGTCTGTCTCCATCACTAGACTATAAGTTCAGTGGGGACTTGGGACCATATGTGATTTTGCTCATAGTTGAATCCCCTGTAGCTGGCTGGCATACTGAATGGCACATGATAGAAGATTTTATATATATACATATATATATTCACATATACATATGTGAATCTCCATATTTAAAGTCTAAAATGTGTTATTCTAACACCTGGGCTCACTTCAACTTTGTGATCACTTGTACGTTGTTTATGGAGCATGCAATCCACCCATAAAATAAGCCTACAAATCCCAAATCTTGAAATTCCACAGCTGATGAATGGAAATCAGGGGTTAAAGGAGATATAACTATAAAGTAATAGCAACTACTTTTTATACTATAAGCATGAAGTTTTTTAGACATAGCAGAAGTTGAGTATCTGCTGAACAGATAAATTTTTACATTCAAATATGATACATAATTCAAAGTAAAATGCTGAAGATTGTAGACAGATTAAGCGTAGCTTCTTCTATAGTCTCAAGAAAAGACTTAGGGCCACAGTTTCAAAATTATAGGGGACTGGGTTTCAAATATTTTAAGAGAATGAGCTACCCAAAAATGAAAGGAGAAAGGCTGCCTTAGGAGGTAATGAGTCTCCATCACTAAAGATTTTCAAGAATCCATACCATTTTCCAAAGATATTACAAAGAAATCTCACAAATGTGTGAGATATTTCTGTAATGTAACTATTTTTCAGAATAATTTCTTCTGAAAGAACCATGCCTGAAATCTTGTCTCCCACCATGCTTAACACAGTATCTTACACAGGGCTCAGTGGATATTTGCTAATCAAATTAGTTTCCTGCTTTCAGAACCTTTGGTAACTCATTTGAATATTTTCCATGTGCCCTATATTCACCCTTTAAAGGTGAATTTAATTTTTGGAAACAGTAAAAAGACATTAGAAGTCAAATTTGATTAAGAAGGCAGATAAACGAGGCAACAAATTTTGGCTTATAAAAGATTTTTTAAAAGGTAGTGAGATAATATCTGTAGTCATTTAACACTGAATCTGGCACAGGGTAAATGCCCACTCAGTTGTAAGTGTTGTTACTGTTACATACTGAATCTGAGGGCAGATTCTCAAAGAGGAATTAAATAAGCGTAACCTTGTAAGAATAAAAGTGTAATGATTCCTTTTAAAAGAAACAAACTCACTTAGATACGTGGAAATTCTAGGGTGGTACATTCATTAAAAATCAAGCTTAGCACTTAGTTATATTATCAATATCACATCTCATTTTTCCAGAACTTTGACTACAGGAATAACTACGTATGTAAAATTTGGCTAAGCATTTTTGCTATAAAGCATTGAATGCAAAATCCTCAAGATTACAGGCTTATCCTATATAAATATTTCTCTCTTAAATACAGATTAAAATCTTTATCCCACAGAGGTGTTCTTTAGGAGCCCTTCAGTGCTGATATTAGCGAACTGACTTTTGCTCCAAAAGAGAGAATATAGGAAAAAAAAAAAAAATTGGGACCTTGTCCAGGAAACTCAGATTACAATGTGTATGCTATAATTAGAGTGCTTTAAAAATGTGAAAATGAAGCAAAACCCTTACAGAATGCTATTCCTGGAAAAGTGAATTACTATACATTTTGTGAATAAGAGAAGAAAAAAAAAAACACCTGGGATCTCTCAGCTAGTTTGACATTTTCCAGCAGGGCGGCTGGATGTCTCCACTGTTGAGGTTTCACTTTCTTCTGCATAGGCTCCTTCGTAATTTTAGTCTCTGAAACATACTCTACATCGGAATCGGCCTCTCCTGTGTTACTTTTCCGGCCTCTATGGTTGACCGAAAGCTCAAAGGATGAAAGAGACTCATGCTTCAAGTCATCACCAGAAGGCCTGATTCTCTGAATTTTCGTATTTCCCTTAAATAACAAAGAACATGCTTTTAATTTTTGGCAGCTGGCTTATTTATAATTAATTACCATTTCCCTTATAATCTTATGACATTAGATGATATTTATTTCTAATAACAATTTTAAAAATCAGAAGCTTAGAATTTTGGCAAATGTACGTTGCAAATACGTTGGCAAATGTATACAGCTGTAATGGCTCATTCAGAATTTGATTTAGCAGAGCTTGGCTGAGTCAAGAAACTTTCTGGTTCTGAGGATGCAAAAGACCCCAAATTGAGAATACACTGTGCTTCCTGACTTCCTCCCCAACAAAGACTTTCTTGTTTTTGGATCTCTGGTGCATATAGGTCAGTAATCTATTCATCTAAAGTTTGGCTGGGGTTTATCAGTCCCACCATTTGCCCGTTAAGAAATGTGAAGAAACAAAATTATAAAGAGTTTTCCATAATTTTTTGTGTGTGATTGGTATAACTCTAAAGTTTCAAAAAATTTTAAATTTTAGATAATAACAGACATTTGAGGAATATAATATGACATTTAGCAGAAACAAGAAACAATGTAGGAATTACATACACAACATATTTCTAGGCAAATATATATCCATAGACAAACACACATTCTCTCTGATTTTAAATGTATAATTTTATATAATACACAAATATATATTTTTCTATGAAATATATCTTGAAATATATTGGAAAGAATATACTGAAAAGATACAATTATAAATACATTAAAATATTTAAAATGGTCAATGTCTCCAGACAGTAAAACAATGGGTGATCTTATTTATATTTTATTTTCTGAGTTTTTCCTAATAAACATGTATTACTCTAATAAGAAAAAAATGATGACAGTGAAAAAATACGTAACAGTGCTTCACTTTCTGAACATATTAAACCATGATGACATTTGGCCCTTGATAAGTCTTATCCTTCATATGGGAAATGTTACAAATGGCTCAATCCCACTTTAATTACTCACCTTGGGTGCTGAAGTTTGGCAGGTGGTAGTGAACTCAGTGATCCTACTTGTTGGCATAAACTGAGGCTATTATGGAAAAAATCATTAGACAATGTAAGTAAAAATAACTTTCAATTGACATATTAAAATAATTCAATATTCTTCATTTCTTAAAGAAGTGCCAAGATCACATACTCTCACCAATCATTATTAAGGAGTCCCTTTCAGTTTAGACATAGAGCAATGATGTCTGACTGGTAGCGACTGGACAGTACAAGACAATCCAATGAAGTATTATAGATCAAATGTCTTATAAGCAATACAAGGGGCCACTGTGTTAAACACTGCCTCCACAGCCCTCATCTCCCCTCTCTGGAGACCCTTTGTCTCCACTTGTAGGTCCCAGCATCTGGAATAAATCTTGACCTTCAGCAACAGCTCTGTATAGTTCAGAGCTCTGGGCCTGAGCTTCAAGGGACTTTTGAGGATAGACTGGCCTTAACTGTGTCCCTAATAACTGAGATGCTGCCTTACCCTCAGCAACCAACTCCTGCCTTGTACTCAGAGGCATAAGTAGAGAGAGAAAGCATTTGTTTTTCCTGAAAAACAAGCATCTTCTAAGCTAATATTTTGATGTGATAATTGTTACACTAAAATGATGAGATGTTAATGAAATATTCAGAGAAGATAAAGAGTAATGTGGGCCCTGCACCCCAGACCCAAGGTCACTCCCCTTGGAATGAGACCCCGGTTAGGGGATCTGCTTACACCTCCTTTTTGGTGCACCCACTTTCTTTCACTGTGCCACAGATGCCATCGTGGTATCTAGCACAGTGTCCACACTCTCTAGGACAGAAAATTTACCTTGCTCTTGTTAAGTACCCTAACATCCAAACTGGAGTCCTGACTCCAGTTTGGGTTGGATGTTAAGGGTTGGAGCTGCTGAAGATTTTTCCAATGTGAATGGCCTGCATAGATGTTGAAATAGGGCCTTTTCCTCTGTCCTGAGATCCAAATGCCCCTTGGTGGCATCTTATAAGTTGTAGGTACCTTTAAGGCAACCCTTCCAAACCTGAATTATTTCACCTGTGTACCTATACCCACCCCCAACCTGTACTTCCTCGTGCAGTCCCTCTTTTGACTAGTAACATCACCAAACACCCAGACATTCAAGCTAGGCTGTCCTGGGCTAATAATCACTCTCAGTCCACAGGTTTGCACTAGCTTCAAGTCACCTCCCTGTTTAAATGACTTTATCATCTTTTGCTTGAACTATTTTCTATAACCTCCTCATTTTCTTGCTTCCAGTTCAGAGACTTCTCTAGACCTGTGCCACAACCCCTTTCTATACAATATTATTCACTTCATTAAAATAAGGAAGACAAGACAGAAGAAGAGGGGGAAAGAGAAGGGGAGGTGGAATTCTCAAACTTGGATGCATTTGCTTAGAATCACCTGGTGAGACTTTAAAGAAAAACTATTGATGCCAAGTCCTTACACCTTGACATTCTAATTCAATTATGTGGGGATGGGGCCTGGCATCGGTAGTTTTTAAAGCTCTCTGAGTGATTCTCATATGCAGTCAGGACTGAGACCACTAGCTTAGAAGACAGAGTCTCATTTCTGTAGCACCTGCCACATGGTGTGGCACACAGACTACATGCAATTCAAGTTTATTAAATAAAGACAAACAGCACCTAGCATGACATACAAACGGTTGCAACTAACTTTCTAAATTCTTCTTCTGAACCATTTTTCCCTCCATCTGACACCCCTTGTTGCCCTCATACACTAAATGCTCAGTCACATTTACTATTCCTCAGGTTCACTTTCATGTCCCCGTGCCCTTGTATCACCCATTTCCTTTGCCTGGAATGACCTTTCTGATATTCTCCGGTTGTCGAATTTGACTCATCCTTCAAGTCTCAGTTCAAGTATTACCCACTGCGAATTCCTCCTCCTATTCCCCAAAGGAAAATTAATTGCTTTATCTTCTATACTCCCCTGACATTTTTCTGGATGTTTATATAGATACCTCTCACTATATATACAGATTCATATGGAAAAACATATATTTTTTGTTTCTTTGTTTGTTTTTGCGGCATGCGGGCCTCTCACTGTTGTGGCCTCTCCCGTTGCAGAGCACAGGCTCCAGACGCGCAGGCTCAGGGGCCATGGCTCACAGGCCCAGCCGCTCCGCGGCATGTGGGATCTTCCCAGACCGGGGCATGAACCCGTGTCCCCTGCATTGGCAGGCGGACTCTCAACCACTGTGCCACCAGGGAAGCCCAGAAAAACATGTATTTTTAAAAGTGTATTTTTAAGTCTCCTTATTACTCCATTCTCTATTTGTCCAGTTCATATTCCACTAACAAGTAACCACTGCTACTTATTTCTTGTTTATCTTTCCAGAGATTTGCTTATACATCATCTATAATACAAGCATATATACATAAGGTTTCCCCACTTTTCTGAGGTGGGGAAAAATGGTAGTGTATTATACACACAGTCTGCATCTTTCTTTTTTACTTAAGGATATATCCTACAGATCTTTCTCTATTAGTACTTAAAAAGCTTCTTCATTCCCTTTTTACAGCTCCATTGTATTCTTTTTTTTTTTTTATTAGTTTCTGCTTTATAACAAAGTGAATCAGTCATACATATACATCTGTTCCCACATCCCCTCCCTCATGCATCTCCCTCCCTCCCACCCTCCCCATCCCACCCCTCCAGGCAGTCACAAAGCACCGAGCTGATCTCCCTGTGCTCTGCGGCTGCTTCCCACTATCTATCTACCTTACGTTTGGTAGTGTATATATGTCCATGCCTCTCTTTCCCTTTGTCACAGCTTACCCTTCCCCTTCCCCATATCCTCAAGTCCATTCTCAAGTAGGTCTGTGTCTTTATTCCCGTTTTACCCCCAGGTTCTTCATGACATTTTTTTTTTTTTTTAATTCCATATATATGTGTTAGCATACGGTATTTGTCTTTCTCTTTCTGACTTACTTCACTCTGTATGACAGACTCTAGGTCTAGCCACCTCATTACAAATAGCTCAGTTTCGTTTCTTTTTATGGCTGAGTAATATTCCATTGTATATATGTGCCACATCTTCTTTATCCATTCATCCGATGATGGACACTTAGGTTGTTTCCAGCTCCGGGCTATTGTGAATAGAGCTGCAATGAACATTTTGGTACATGTCTATTTTTGAATTATGGTTTTCTCAGGGTATATGCCTAGTAGTGGGATTGCTGGGTCATATGGTAGTTCTATTTTTAGTTTTTTAAGGAACCTCCATACTGTTCTCCATAGTGGCTGTACCAATTCACATTCCCACCAGCAGTGCAAGAGTGTTCCCTTTTCTCCACACCCTCGCCAGCATTTATTGTTTCTAGATTTCTTGATGATGGCCATTCTGACTGGTGTGAGATGATATCTCATTGTAGTTTTGATTTGCATTTCTCTAATGATTAATGATGTTGAGCATTCTTTCATGTGTTTGTTGGCAGTCTGTATATCTTCTTTGGAGAAATGCCTATTTAAGTCTTCTGCCCATTTTTGGATTGGGTTGTTTGTTTTTTTGCTATTGAGCTGCATGAGCTGTTTATAAATTTTGGAGATTAATCCTTTGTCAGTTGCTTCATTTGCAAATATTTTCTCCCATTCTGAGGGTTGTCTTTTGGTCTTGTTTATGGTTTCCTTTGCTGTGCAAAAGCTTTGAAGTTTCATTAGGTCCCATTTGTTTATCTTTGTTTTTATTTCCATTTCTCTAGGAGGTGGGTCAAAAAGGATCTTGCTGTGATTTATGTCATAGAGTGTTCTACCTATGTTTTCCTCTAAGAGTTTGATAGTTTCTGGCCTTACATTTAGGTCTTTAATCCATTTTGAGCTTATTTTTGTGTATGGTGTTAGGGAATGATCTAATCTCATACTTTTACATGTCCCTGTCCAGTTTTCCCAGCACCACTTATTGAAGAGGCTGTCCTTTCTCCACTGTACATTCCTGCCTCCTTTATCAAAGATAAGTTGGCCATATGTGCGTGGGTTTATCTCTGGGCTTTCTATCCTGATCCACTGATCTATCTTTCTGTTTTTATGCCAGTACCACACTGTCTTAATTACTGTAGCTTTGTAGTATAGTCTGAAGTCAGGGAGCCTGATTCCTCCAGCTCCGTTTTTCGTTCTCAAGATTGCTTTGGCTATTCAGGGTCTTTTGTTTTTCCAAACAAATTTTGAAATTTTTTGTTCTACTTCTGTGAAAAATGCCAGTGGTAGTTTGATAGGGATTGCATTGAATCTGTAGATTGCTTTGGGTAGTAGAGTCATTTTCACAATATTGATTCTTCCAATCCAGGAGCATGGTATATCTCTCCATCTATTTATATCATCTTTAATTTCTTTCATCAGTGTCTTATAATTTTCTGCATACAGGTCTTTTGTCTCCTTAGGTAGGTTTATTCCTAGATATTTTATTCTTTTTGTTGCAATGGTAAATGGGAGTGTTTTCTTGATTTCATTTTCAGATTTTTCATCATTAGTGTACAGGAATGCCAGAGATTTCTGTGCATTAATTTTGTATCCTGCTACTTTACCAAATTCATTGATTAGCTCTAGTAGTTTTTCGGTAGCATCTTTAGGATTCTCTATGTATAGTATCATGTCATCTGCAAACAGTGACAGCTTTACTTCTTCTTTTCCAATTTGGATTCCTTTTATTTCCTTTTCTTCTCTGATTGCTGTGGCTAAAACTTCCAAAACTATGTTGAATAAGAGTGGTGAGAGTGGGCAGCCTTGTCTTGTTCCTGATCTTAGTGGAAATGGTTTCAGTTTTTCACCGTTGAGGACAATGTTGGCTGTGGGTTTGTCATATATGGCCTTTATTATGTTGAGGAAAGTTCCCTCTATGCCTACTTTCTGCAGGGTTTTTATCATAAATGGGTGTTGAATTTTGTCGAAAGCTTTCTCTGCATCTATTGAGATGATCATATGGTTTTTCTCCTTCAACTTGTTAATATGGTGTATCACATTGATTGATTTGCATATATTGAAGAATCCTTGCATTCCTGGAATAAACCCCACTTGATCATGGTGTATGATCCTTTTAATGTGCTGTTGCATTCTGTTTGCTAGTATTTTGTTGAGGATTTTTGCATCTATGTTCATCAGTGATATTGGCCTGTAGTTTTCTTTCTTTGTGACATCCTTGCCTGGTTTTGGTATCAAGGTGATGGTGGCCTCGTAGAATGAGTTTGGGAGTGTTCCTTCCTCTGATATTGTTTGGAAGAGTTTGAGAAGGATGGGTGTTAGCTCTTCTCTAAATGTTTGATAGAATTCGCCTGTGAAGCCATCTGGTCCTGGGCTTTTGTTTGATGGAAGATTTTTAATCACAGTTTCAATTTCAGTGCTTGTGATTGGTCTATTCATATTTTCTATTTCTTCCTGAGTCAGTCTTGGTAGGTTGTGCATTTCTAAGAATTTGTCCATTTCTTCCAGGTTGTCCATTTTATTGGCATAGAGTTGCTTATAGTAATCTCTCATGATCTTTTGTATTTCTGCAGTGTCAGTTGTTACTTCTCCTTTTTCATTTCTAATTCTACTGATTTGAGTCTTCTCCCTTCTTTTCTTGATGAGTCTGGCTAATGGTTTGTCAATTTTGTTTATCTTCTCAAAGAACCAGCTTTTAGTCTGGTTGATCTTTGCTATCGTTTCCTTCATTTCTTTTTCATTTATTTCTGATCTGATCTTTATGATTTCTTTCCTTCTGCTAACTTTGGGGGTTTTTTGTTCTTCTTTCTCTAATTGCTTTAGGTGCAGGGTCAGGTTGTTTACTCGAAATGTTTCCTGTTTCTTAAGGTGGGATTGTATTGCTATAAACTTCCCCCTTAGAACTGCTTTTGCTGCGTCCCATAGGTTTTGGGTCGTCGTGTCTCCATTGTCATTTGTTTCTAAGTATTTCTTAATTTCCTCTTTGATTTCTTCAGTGATCACTTCATTATTGAGTAGTGTATTGTTTAGCCTCCATGTGTTTGTATTTTTTACAGATCTTTTCCTGTAATTGATGTCTAGTCTCATAGCATTGTGGTCGGAAAAGATACTTGATACAATTTCAATTTTCTTAAATTTAACAAGGCTTGATTTGTGACCCAAGATATGATCTATCCTGGAGAATGTTCCATGAGCACTTGAGAAAAATGTGTATTCTGTTGTTTTTGGATGGAATGTCCTATAAATATCAATTAAGTCCATCTTGTTTAATGTATCATTTAAAGCTTGTGTTTCCTTATTTATTTTCATTTTGGATGATCTGTCCATTGGTGAAAGTGGGGTGTTAAAGTCCCCTACTATGATTGTGTTACTGTCGATTTCCCCTTTTATGGCTGTTAGTATTTGCCTTATGTATTGAGGTGCTCCTATGTTGGGTGCATAAATATTTACAATTGTTATATCTTCTTCTTGGATCGATCCCTTTATCGTTATGTAGTGTCCTTCTTTGTCTCTTCTAATAGTCTTTATTTTAAAGTCTATTTTGTCTGATATAAGAATTGCTACTCCAGCTTTCTTTTGATTTCCATTTGCATGGAATATCTTTTTCCATCCCCTTACTTTCAATCTGTATGTGTCTCTAGGTCTGAAGTGGGTCTCTTGTAGACAGCATATATATGGGTCTTGTTTTTGTATCCATTCAGCCACTCTGTGTCTTTTGGTGGGAGCATTTAGTCCATTTACATTTAAGGTAATTATTGATATGTATGTTCCTATTCCCATTTCCTTAATGGCTTTGGGTTCGTTATTGTAGGTATAGTCCTTCTGTTGTGTTTCTTGCCTAGAGAAGTTCCTTTAGCATTTGTTGTAAAGCTGGTTTGGTGGTGCTGAACTCTCTCAGCTTTTGCTTGTCTGTAAACGTTTTAATTTCTCCATCAAATCTGAATGAGATCCTTGCTGGGTAGAGTAATCTTGGTTGCAGGTTTCTCTCCTTCATCACTTTAATTATGTCCTGCCACTCCCTTCTGGCTTGTAGAGTTTCTGCTGAGAGATCAGCTGTTAACCTGATGGGGATTCCCTTGTGTGTTATTTGTTGTTTTTCCCTTGCTGCTTTTAATATGATTTCTTTGTGTTTAATTTTTGACAGTTTGATTAATATGTGTCTTGGCGTATTTCTTCTTGGATTTATTCTGTATGGGACTCTCTGTGCCTCCTGGACTTGATTAACTATTTCCTTTCCCATATTAGGGAAGTTTTCAACTATAATCTCTTCAAATATTTTCTCAGTCCCTTTCTTTTTCTCTTCTTCTTCTGGAACCCCTATAATTCGAATGTTGGTGCGTTTAATGTTGTCCCAGAGGTCTCTGAGACTGTCCTCTGTTCTTTTCATTCTTTTTTCTTTATTTTTCTCTGCATCAGTTATTTCCACTATTTTATCTTCCACCTCACTTATCCGTTCTTCTGCCTCAGTTATTCTGCTATTGATCCCATCTAGAGTATTTTTCATTTCATTTATTGTGTTTTTAATCGATGCTTGATTCATCTTTAGTTCTTCTAGGTCCTTGTTAACTGTTTCTTGCATATTGTCTATTCTATTTCCAAGATTTTGGATCTGGGAAATAGAATCTTGGATCAGCTTTACTATCATTATTCTGAATTCTTTTTCAGGTAGACTGCCTATTACCTCTTCATTTGTTAGATCTGGTAGGTTTTTATCTTGCTCCTTCACCTGCTGTGTGTTTTTCTGCTTTCTCATTTTGCTTATGTTACTGTGTTTGGGGTCTCCTTTTTGCAGGCTGCAGATTCGTAGTTCCCGTTGTTTTTGGTGTCTGTCCCCCGTGGCTAAGGTTGTTTCAGTAGGTTGTGTAGGCTTCCTGGTGGGGGGGACTAATGCCTGTGTTCTGGTGGTTGAAGCTCGATCTTGTCTTTCTGGTGGACAGGTCCACGTCTGGTGGTGTGTTTTGGGGTGCCTGTGGCCTTATTATGTTTTTAGGTAGCCTCTCTGCTAATGGGTGGGGTTGTGTTCCTGCCTTGCTAGTTGCTTGGCATAGGGTGACCAGCACTGTAGCTTGCTGGTCGTTGACTGAAGCTGGGTGCTGGTGTTGAGATGGAGATCCCTGGGAGATTTTCGCTGCTTGATATTATGTGGAGCTGGGAGGTCTCTTGTGGACCCGTGTCCTGAAGTTGGCTCTCCCACTTCAGAGGCACAGCACTAACTCCTGGCTGCAGCACCAAGAGCCTTTCATCCACCCGGCTCAGAATAACAGTGAGAAAAAGTAGAAAGAAATAATTAGTAGAAGAAAGAAAGAGAGATTGAAAGAAAGGAAGAAGGGAAGTAAGGAAGGAAGGAAGGAAGAAAGAAAGAAAGGAGGGAGGGAGGAAGGATGGAGAGAAAGGAAAGAAAGGAGGGAGGGAGGGAGGAATGAAAGCAAAAGGAAGAGTGAATGGAAGAAGAGAGGGAGGGAGGGAGGAAGGAAAGAAAGAAAGAAAGACAGGAGGGAGGGAGGGAGGAAGGAAAGAAAAAGAAAGTGGAAAGAAGAAGGGTGGGAGGGAGGGAGGGATGGAGGAAAGAAAAAGAAAGAAGGAAAGGAGGAGCAGAGGGAGGGAGGGAGGAAGGGAAGGGAGGAAAAAAAGAAAGAGCAGGTAAAGTAAAATAGAATAAAGTATGAAATATAGTAGCGTTATTAAAATTAAAAAGTAATTATTGAAAAAAAACACGGACCGAAAGAACCCTGGGACATATGGTGGAAGCAAAGCTATACAGAGAGAATCTTATACAGAAGATTACACATACACATTCACAAAAAGAGAGCAGGGGAAAAAATCAAAAATCTTGCTCTCCAAGTCCACCTCCTCGATTTGGGATAATTCGTTGTAAAAAGAGGAAAAGGGCGAAAAGTCTGAAATCTTGCTAAGTCCACCTCCTTAATTTGAGATAATTCGTTGTAAAAAGAGGGAAAAAAAAGGGGGGGAAAGTCTTAAATCTTGTTCTCAAGGTCCACTTCCTCAATTTGGGATGATTCGCTGTCCATTCATGCACTCCACAGACGCAGGGCACATCAAATGGACCGTGGAGCTTTAATCCGCTGCCTCGGAGGCTGCACAGAGAGATTTCCCTGTCTCTGCTCTCACAGCTCCCGGGTCTCAGCCTTGGACCTGGCCCCGCCTCTGCGCGTAGGTCGCCGGAGGGCGTCCGTTCTTCGCTCAGACAGGACGGGTTTAAAGGAGCCGCTGATTCGGGGGCTCTGGCTCACTCAGGCAGAGGGGAGGGAGGGGAATGCCCTCTCCTCGCGCACCAGGCAACAAAAGGGAAAAAAGTCTCTTGCCTCTCCGGTAGCTCCAGACCCTTTCCCCGGACTCCCTCCGGGCTAGCACTAACCCCTTCAGGCTCTCTTCCTGCCGCCAGCCCCAGTCCTCTCCCTGCGCTCCGACTGAAAGCCGATACCCGAGCCTCAGCTCCCAGCCCCGCCCGCCCTGGCGGCCGAGCAGACAAGTCTCTCGGGCTGGTGTGTGCCTGAGGGCACCGATCCTCTGTGCCAAAATCTCTCTGCTTTGCCCTCCACACCCCTGTTGCTGTGCTCTCCTCCGCTACTCCGAAGCTTTCCCCCTCCGCCACCTGCAGTCTCCGCCCTCGAAGGGGCTTGTAGTGTGTAGAAACCTTCCCTCCTTCACGGCTCCCTCCCACTGGTGCAGGTCCCGTCCATATCCTATTGTCTCTGTTTATTCTTTTTTTCTTTTGACCTACCCAGGTATGTGGGGAGTTTCTTGCCTTTTGGGGGGTCTGAGGTCTTCTGTCAGCGTTCAGTAGGTGTTCTGTTGGAGTTGTTCCACGTGTAGATGAATTTCTGATGTATCTGTGGGGAGGAAGGTGATCTCCGCGTCTTACTCTTCCGCCATCTTCCTCCGGCTCCTCAGCTCCATTGTATTCTTTCCCCACCTCCAGTTAGTTTTGAGATATAATTGTCATACATCATTAAGTTTAAGGTAATGGTTTGGCTTACATATATTGTGCAATGATTACCACAGTAAGTTTAGTTATCAGCCATCATCTCATATAGATACAATAAAAAAAGAAAAAAGTTTTTCCTTGTAATGAGAACTCCTAGGATCTACTCTCTTAATAACTTTCATACATATCATACAGTGTTTGCTATAGTTAACTATGCCCAAAGGTTTCCTTGAGCTCCCTCCCTCTGACCCCTCCCTACACCTCTTCCTCCCCCCATCCGATCCATGGGCAACCACTGATCTGCTTTCTCTCAGCATAGATCATCTGCATTTTCTAGAATTTTATCTTAAGTGGAATCATAAATCTTTTTCGTCTGGTTTCTTTCACTAGGAACAATTATTTTGAAATTAATCCATATTGCTTTGTGGATCAATAGTTCATTCCTTTTTATTGCTGAGTTGTATTCCACTGAATGGACATACCACAATTTGTCCTTTCACCTATTGATAGTAACTTGGGTGACTTCCAGTGTTTGGCTATTACATACAAAACTACTATGAATCAAGACAGTATGGTACTGGCACAAAAACAGAAATATACATTAATGGAACAGGATAGAAAGCCCAGAGATAAACCCATGCACATATGGTCAACTTATCTTTGACAAAGGAGACAAGAATATACAGTGGAGAAAAGACAGTCTCTTCAGTAAGTGGCGCTGGGCAAACTGGGCAGCTACATGTAAAAGAATGAAATTAGAACACTCCCTAACACCATACACAAAAATAAACTCAAAATGGATTAAAGACCTAAATGTAAGGCCAGACACCATCAAACTCTTAGAGGAAAACATAGGCAGAACACTCTATGACATAAATCACAGCAAGATCCTTTTTGACCCACCTCCTAGAGAAATGGAAATAAAAACAAAAATAAACAAATGGGACCTAATGAAACTTAAAAGCTTTTGCACATCAAAGGAAACCATAAACAAGACCAAAAGACAACCCTCAGAATGGGAGAAAATATTTGCAAATGAAGCAAATTACAAAGGATTCATCTCCAAAACATACAAGCAACTCATGCAGCTCAACACCAAAAAAACAAACAGCCCAATCCAAAAATGGGCAGAAGACCTAAACAGACATTTCTGCAAAGAAGATATACAGATTGCCAACAAACATATGAAAGAATGCTCAACATCACTAATCATTAGAGAAATGCAAATCAAAACTACAATGAGGTATCACCTCACACCAGTCAGAGTGGCCATCATCAAAAAATCTACAAACAGTAAATGCTGGAGTGGGTGTGGAGAAAAGGGAACCCTCTTGCACTGTTGGCGGGAATGTAAATCGATACAGCCACTATGGAGAATAGTATGGAGTTTCCTTAGAAACTAAAAATAGAACTACCATACGACCCAGCCATCCCACTACTGGGCATATACCCTGAGAAAACCATAATTCAAGAAGAGTCATGTACCAAAATGTTCGTTGCAGCTCTATTTACAATAGCCAGGACATGGAAGCAACCTAAGTGTCCATCAACAGATGAATGGATAAAGAAGATGTGGCACATATATACAATGGAATATTATTCAGCCATAAAAAGGAATGAAACTGAGTTATTTGTAGTGAGGTGGATGGACCTAGAGACTGTCATACAGAGTGAAGTAAGTCAGAAAGAGAAAAACAAATACCATATGCTAACACATATATATGGAATCTAAAAAAGAAAATGGTCAAAAGAACATAGGGGCAAGACGGGAATAAAGATGCAGACCTTCTAGAGAATGGACTTGAGGATATGGGGAGGGGGAAGGGTAAGCTGGGACAAAGTGAGGGAGTGGCATGGACATATATACACTACCAAACGTAAAACAGATAGCTAGTGGGAAGCAGCCGCATAGCACAGGGAGATCAGCTCAGTGCTTTGTGACCACCTAGAGGGGTGGGATAGGGAGGGTGGGAGAGAGGGAGATGCAAGAGGGAAGAGATATGGGGACATATGTATATGTATAACTGATTCACTCTGTTATAAAGCAGAAACTGACACACCATTGTAAAGCAATTATACTCTAATAAGATGTCAAAAAATTTTAAAAATTTAAAAAATATAAAAGCAAAACTACTATGAGCATACAAGTATAAGTTTTTGTGTAGATGTATGCTTACATTCATGTGTTTATTTGCTCTCTGTATATCTCCCTTAGTGAAATGTCTGTTCAAATGTTCTTCCCATTTTTTTAAAGCAGAAGGAATTTACTACAGTGATTGGTAACAGAAGAGATGGAAGAGGCTGAGGAGACTACCAGGGGATGGAAGGTACCCTAGATGTTAGCAAAAGCAGGAAGCTCTTAGAGCCCTCAGGTTGGCGGGACAAAAGGAAGAACTGATAGTACCAGTTCTATAGGTCAGAAACCCAAATGCAGTGTGGCTCAGCTGGGTCCTCTGTTTAGAGTCTCAAACCTGCCTATTTTTAAAATGTGTTGTGTGTCTTATTATTGAGTTTTTAAAGTTCTTTATACATTCTAGATATCAGTCCAGATCAGATAGAGTTTTGTAAATGTTTTCTTCCAGTCTGTGGCTTGATTTTTTGATTTCTTGTGTCCTTTGAAGAGCAAAGTTTTTAAATTTTGATGGAGTCAAATTTGTTAAATTTTCTTTTATAGCTCATGCTTTTTGTATCATATTTAAGAAATCTTTGCCAAACCCTAGGCCACTGAAATTTTTTCCCACGCATTCTTCTAGAAGGTTTATAGTTTTAGCTTTTACATTTGGCCTATGCTGCATTTCACATAATTTTTGTTTGGTTTGAGGTAAGAGTCAAGGTTCATTATTTTGAGGTATATATGACTATCCAAGTGTTTTGGTATCATTTGTTGAAAAGATTATTTCTTTCTCCCAATGAAATGTATTGGTCCCTTTGTTGAAAAACAATTGACCACAAATGTTTGAGTCTATTTCTATATTATTTATTATGTCCCATGGTTCTATTTGTTTCTTTTAACACCAATACCAAATTGTCTTGATTACCATAGGTTTATAATGCCTTGAAATTAGATGGTGTCAACCCCACCAACTTTGTTCTTTTTCAAAGTTATTTTAAATCCTCTGCAGTCCATATGAATTTTATACATTTTACAATTTCTACAAAAAGAAAGAAACACAAACAACTAGCTTGGATTTTGATTAACATTGGGTTAAATCTATAGACCTATTAGAGAGAATTGACATCTTAACAATATTGAGTCTTCAAACTCATGAACATAGGTTATCTCTCTATTTATTTGCTTTATTTAATTTTTTCATCAGTGTTTTGTAGTTTTCAGTGCAGGTCTTACTCATCTTTTGTCAAATTTTTCCTGAAGTATTTCATCTATCTTAATGCTATTGGAAATGGTATTATATTTTAAAATTTCAATTACAATTGTCTGATGCTAGTAAGTCAAAATAGTTGATTTTTATATACTGATTTTGAACCCTGCAACTTTGCTAAGCTCATTTTACCAATTCCAGTAACTTTTTAACAGATTCCATTCAATTTTCTACATAGACTATCACATCTGAAAAGAACCAGTTTTACCTCTTCCTTTGCAGTCAGAATGACTTTTATTTCTTTTCTGTCTTTCTTGTACTTCTAGAACCTCCTGTAAATGCTGAATTGGAGTGAAGAGAGCAAACCTCCTTGTCTAATTCCTGATCTTAGGGGAGAGATTTTAGTCTTTCACTAGTAAGTACAATTTTAGCTGTAAGGTTTTTGTAGATGTCCTTTATCACACTGAGGGAGTTTCCTTCTGTTCCTGACTTGCTAAGAGTTTTTTTTTTAATCAGCAATGGATGTAGTTGCTCCTTTTTTGTCATTTGTATCTTACTGGATTTTGTTTCCTTTTTGTTTATGATATTTATATGTTATTTATTTATATGGTGCCATATTCATATTTTACTGGATTTTTTTGTAGATATTTAGCTATTGTACTAGTTTGTTTCTTAAATACATCATTATAAGAGTTAGGTTTTCCAGGACTAGCTCTTTGCCAGAATTTTCTATAGGAAGGGTAGGTAGAGGATAAGAGTCTAGGCAAGTTTCTTTTTTCTTTTTTTTCCACAAGCAAAACCTCTTTTCTTCTAATCTTTATCCAAAAAACACTGCTTCTGCAAATATGGCTTTTTGGAGTACTTTCATGTACATTCCACATCTTCTACTTCTGTGAACCAAAGCAGGTCCAGTAAGGTTCCTGTTGCCTCCCAGCTATTGTAGATAAAGGCTATAGCTTTTCCATTTCCAGATGAACCCTTCTTCAGTAAGTGTATTTGTGTTAATTCTTTAGAGGTGCTATTGCTGGGCTCATCTTTCCATTTCTCTTCCTTTCCTCCTGTGGAGCTCCTGCATTATCTTGACTGCTTTTGGCAGCACTGCAGTATTTTGGTATATGTTTCCTAGCTTGACTGAAATTGGAGTTGCATTTTTGTTTTCTGTTTTCTTGTTGCTCTTAGAAGACTCCCAGGAAAAACAGGAAGATGCTACATCTATATAGCCATATTTATAGCAGAAGCCTCCTATATCCCTTTCTACCTATATTTATCATGGTATGTATCACACTGTCTTAACACGGGTATCTCTCTCAACAGACTGTAAACTCTCAAAGTCATTTTTTATCTGTAGTACCTATCACAATGTTTAGCACTTTATAGGTACTCAATAAAACGTTGGTGATTAACAGGATTAACAGATGCTCCCAGGGCCTACTGCTCATCTCTTCCACTGTTGAAACACTGCCACAAGTCTATTCTGCACTCATAATGTGACTAAACTTCTCCACTACCTGTCAGATGTTATCATATCTTTGAGATGCTTTATATTAAATGTCAGTGTCTTGTTCCTAAATAGCAAAATGGATTGAGCCTAGCCTAGTAACAATGTATGATACACTTAAACCATTTGGGTTTGTATAATTTTGGTGCTAGCTTAAAGATAATTACTTTTGGCTATAAAATTTTACTGTAATGAATTTTGACCTGAACTACTAATCTCATCACTAGAGTTGTGAGTAATAAAAAATAATTTTAATTCCATTAGTTTTCCTCTTTTTATATTCATTTCAGAGTTGTGTTTCTACAAAAGAACTTCAGACATCATAGAAAAACACAGCAAAAATGTCTCAACTAAGGACTTCCCTGGTGGTCCAGTGGCTAAGACTCCGCACTCCCAATGCAGGGGGCCCAGGTTCATTCCCTAGTCAGGGAACTAGATCCCAAATGCCGCAACTAAGGCCCAGTGTAGCCAAATAAATAAATAAATAAAATATTAAAAAAGAAAATGTCTCAACTACATTTTGAATAGAAAAATATCAATAATGGTGGCACATCTTTGCATGTTTTTGTAAAACAGAAATCCATGTAACATAGCTAATCCATTTCAAATTCTGTCTCAGTTACTTAATGAGTAGTTGTTTACTAGTGGTATCATCTTTACCATCACCATCACCTTTTCAGAATTCAAAGAATCATCATCACCCTAGAAACCTTTCTAATATCAGTATTTATTTTTATATGACACTCATAAACTCTCCCGGCAAGACTGTTACATTTCTTTACATGTTTGGAAAGTCCTGAAAATCACAGATTCAATAGCAAAAGCTGCATAATATGAAGTATCTCTGGCAGCAGAAAAACTGAAGGATCCTTAACTCAGGAATAAAGAAGAGAAAGTCTGCGGTGCATAAGAATCGTGTGGGGAGCTGTGCAGAAACGCAGATTCTAAGGCTTCTGTCCCACAGATTCTTGTTCAGTCAGTCTGCTGTAGATCTCAGGAACCTGCATTTTTACAAACATGTGAAGTTCTTACACAGATGGCCCAATCATCATAGACTCACAGCCCTGGAAGGCAGGGGATTCTCCCTTTTAATTTTATATCCATGCTTTGTGGGACTGTAGAGAAAATATTTTTATGTTTCTGCACCGTGAAGGCTTTCTGATCAAATTTTACCAAAACTTGAGACCTAGCCTAGGAGAACAAATCTTGGAATTTAATTTATGACTAATTATTAGTGAGAGAGCATCTGAAGAAATTTACCTCCCTGGAGGTATGTGCTTACATTTTAAGGAAGGAATGAGATCTGGGGCCATGGAGACATGGCCGGAGAAGGTAGTCTTATCTTGCCCCCAAGAGATTTATTTATATTCCAAAGGGTCAGAGTAAGAACCCAGAATCCTTCTCAAAGAGCAAAGAAGTGTGTTTGTCTGTCAGGGGGTAGTGTAGGGTTAGGGAGATGGCTGTCCCTCTCCTATATAAATATCCAGATTCATTTCTTTCAGAGTTCCATGCTAGTGGTACAAACTCCAGTATATGTAGGATAACATACGATCTGCCTCATCTCATCCGTTGCCCCAGGGGTACAAATTAGGGCAAAAGGGAATCAGCACGATTATATGTTATAATTAAATAATGATCTGCTCTGCTCCAAAAACCTCAGGTTTGCATTCAGAATAAAAATTAATATATATAGATATTTTAAACTTCGCCTGTAAATGAAGATGGGCAACTAATACGCATAGGCTCTAAAATTGGATGCGTCTTCATAAATATCTAGTCTAGTCCCTTTTTACTGAGCTGGAGGGGGAGGGGTATACTAGGATCAAGGACTAGTGACATCAGACAGACCTGAGGTCACTCAGCTTATAAACAGCAGAGCCAGGACCTGAAGTTAGGTATCCTGACAGCAGGCCAGTGTACTGTCCGCCATATTCTGCTTCCACAGCCTCCTTCTTCAAGGAGCCCCTAAGCACCCCTCCCTCTGCACAGCTTTCCAAAATGATCACTGCCCTCCAACTCTGCCTAATATAGTCAGAGCTCCTCAAAAAATAAAAAATCTGATTACCATTAGCTATTAATTACCCAATTTCTCCCACACTGAAGAGCTAGCAATCCAAACTGAAAGCAGGAGAGCAGAGTAGTTCAAACAGCTTTGAACTAAGAATTAATCTCATTTTTTATTTTTTTTTTGGCCATGCTGTGTGGCATGTGGGATCTTAGTTCCCCGACCAGGAATCAAACCTGTGCCCCATGCCATGGAAGCACGGAGTCTCAACCACTGGACCTCCAGGGAAGGCCTTCAATCTCCTATTTTTGATCTAGCTCTATTCCTACCTTGTTTCTGTAACCTCAGCCAGAGAGGCAACATAGTCTAGTAATAGAATGAGGGGTCTGGAGCTTGACTGTGTCAGTTGAAATCACAGTTCTGCAGATTCCTAACCCCACACTTGGCAAGTTACTTCTCTGTGCCTCGGTTTCCTCGTGGATAAAACAGGACTCATAACAATCACAGGATGGTCATAAGGATTAAATGAGTCAGTATATTTAAAGCACGTCGTACTTCCCTGATGACGCAGTGGTTAAGAATCCACCTGCCAATGCAGGGAACACAGGTTCGAGTCCTGGTCTGGGAAGATCCCAAATGCCGCGGAGCAACTAAGCCCGTGCACCAAAACTACTGAGCCTGCGCTCTAGAGCCTGTAAGCCACAGCTACTGAGCTTGTGTGCCACAACTACTGAAGCCCGCATGCCTAGAGCCCATGCTCCACAACAAGAGAAGCCACCGCAATGAGAAGTCCGCGCACCACAACGAAGAATAGCCCCCGCTCACCGCAACTAGAGAAAGCCCGCACGCAGCAACGAAGACCCAACGCAGCCAAAAATAAATAAATAAATAACTTTAAATAAATAAATAAAGCACCTCTAAGGGTGGCACATTGTAAGTGCTCTTATCATTTTTTTTTTTTTTTTTTTTTTTTTTTGCGGGTATGTGGGCCTCGCGCTGTTGTGGCCTCTCCCGTTGCGGAGCACAGGCTCTGGACGCGCAGGCTCAGCGGCCATGGCTCACGGGCCCAGCCGCTCCGCGGCATGTGGGATCTCCCCGGACCGGGGCACGAACCCGTGTCCCCTGCATTGGCAGGCGGGCTCTCAACCACTGCGCCACCAGGGAAGCCCCAAGTGCTCTTATCATTTAATCCTTCCATTCATCCTTCTCATTTAAGTTTCCACATGTATGTAATATGTACAGTTAGAGTAATCATTCAGGGTAGTTTTAGAATTCACCGAAATATACATAATTATGGAAATCTTAGGGAACAACTGGAGAGAAGGGAATTGGACATACGAAAACTATGCAATTATCTTTTACTACAAAAACCCTGTGGTGATCAAATGGTATAGTATATGCAGAACCACGTGGCAGATAAATCATGAAGCAAATGAAGTGTGAGCTTCAGGACCCCTCCCTTACACAGGGCCTTCCATGGCCCTGTGTCTCACTTCATGTTTATAATTTTGCATCTTCTTTTTTTGAAGGGGATCCCCCAAAATGTATAAACCTCAGACTCCAGAAAACTAGATCTGCCCTTGTTCAGAAGTATTTTAAATAATACTTAGTTATTTTCAAATGCCAGGTATTACTACTAGTGGTCTTGGCTAGAAGACCTTCTTGAGGATTCTCAGAGTAGAGGAAGGATGATTCTAGACCACTGCAAAGCAAAAGTCATGGACAAACATCAGTTATTTCTCTTGGACTGGATTAGAATCCCCCAGTGTGTCAAGAGACCCCATGCCCTTTGTTAGAAGGCTGGGCCCAGCCAGGCAAGACTGACTGGAGGAGTGGGAGGTTAAAGCATAAACTGGTAAAGGACAAGGTGGAATATGTAACTCAAGTGAGATTAAGTTTAAATTCTGCTTAAGCCTACAGGAGTTAGGACAGAAGAAGAATACAGATTCAGATCAAGAATATGATCAGGAGACAAAGACTTAACAAGGTTAAATTGAGGGGCACAAGCTATGGGGTTTGAGTTCAAAATCAGAAAAATCATGAGGTACATTTCCTTAAACTGAATTCAAAATGTGAAGTTGGGTCCTGAGTAAGAAGTGAGATTAGGTCTAACGGATGAGAAACAGTATTCAAGCTCAGAGGGGAGGGCTCAGGAGGGCTGGTGCTCAGAGGTACAGGCTCAGACACACAGGGTTCCTTCAGAGGGAACCAGAGAGTAGCCTGCTCTGGAAGGAAGCCAAATACCTGAACCTCATTCTGAGAAGAGTCAGGAAACAGGCCCTGAGGTGCATCTGGGATATGAGGCAGCCTCTGACTGTTCCTGATTAGTACGTGCACTCATCAAAAACTGGTGTGGATAGAGTTCAGGTGCTTATGGGCACTGATCAAATAGGTGTATTTGCAGTGAAACCCAAATTAGTATTCTCTGCAGTGAAAATCATTCAGGCAACACACCTAAACCTCTCCTTCTCTCTGCATCTCTGCAGATGTGACTAAGAATGGCTGATTGACATGCAGAGAGGGACATAATGCGGCAAGACTGCCAGCCACTGTCAAAGCTGCTTCTGTCCTTCTCAGAGGAAGGATGAGCTCCCTCTGGAGTTCCTACTGTCCCTCAGTAACAACATTTGGTCACTTATGTGAAACCCAGGAGCAGACAACAATGGATGGCATTCCTTGGTCCCAACCTCCAGGACAAAACAGGGTGACGTACGAAGCCAGGAGCTGGGACTGTCATAGACTCCCCACACCACACTGTTCCCTGAAGCCAGGATGTTCTGATGCTCCTATCACAGGTACTATCCTGGCTTGTTTAGTAAACTACAGTGCTGTTCTGTCAGGTAGTGTGACATCAGCTCCTCAAGAAACGATGAATAAGAAAATAATTTGGAGGACCATTTTCTCATACCATATACAAAAATAAACTCAAAATGGGTTAAAGACTCAAATGTAAGACCTGAAACCATAAAACTCCTAGAAGAAAACATATGCAGTAAACTTTCTGACATCAGGCTTAGCAATATTTTTTTGGATCTGTCTCCTGAGACAGGGCAACAAAAGGAAAAATAAACAACTGGGACTACATCAAACTAAAAAGCTTTTGCACAGCACAGGAAACCATCAACAAAAGGAAAAGGCAACCTACTGAATGGGAGACGATATTTGCAAATCTGATAAGGGGTTGATATCCAAAATACATAAAGAACTTACATAACCTCAGTATCAAAAAATAACCCAAACAACCCAATTAAAAATGGGCATGGAGCCTAAATAGACATTTTCCCAAAGAAGACATAGAGATGGCTGATCAACACATGAAAAGATGCTCAACATCACTAATCATCAGGGAAATGCAAACCAAAACCACAATGAGATTAGATGACACCTCACACCTGTCAGAATGGCTATTCTCAAAAAGACAAAAAATAACAAGTGTTGGTGAGGATGTGGAGAAAAGGGAACCCTTGTGCACCACTGGCAGAACTGTCTTGGTGCAGTCACTATGGAAAACAATATGGATGTTCCCCAAAAAACTAAAAACAGAACTATCATACGATCCAGCAATTCCATTTCTGGATATTTATCCGAAGAAAACAAAAACAGTAATTCAAAAAGTATATGTATCCCTATGTTCACTGCAGCACTATTTACAATAGCCAAGATATGGAAACAACTTAAATGCCCATGGACAGATGAATGGATAAAGAAGATGTAGCATATATATATACAATGGAATACTAGTCCACCATAAAAATAGAATGAACTCTTGCCATCTGTGACAACATGGGTATATCTAGAGGGTATTATGCTAAGTGAAATAAGTCAGACAGAGAAAGACAAATACCACATGATCTCACTTATATGTGGAGCATAAAAAAAAATGGACAAAGCAAAACAGAAGTAGATTCATAGACACAAACTGGTGGCTGCCAGAGGGGAAGGGGATGAGGAAATGGGCAAAATAGGTGAAAGTGATTAAGAGATACAAAATACCAGTTATAAAATAAATAAGTCAAGAGGATGTAGTGTAGAGCATAAGGGATACAGTCAATAATATTGTAATAACCCTTTGTGGTAGCAGATGGTAGCTAAACATTGTGGTGATCATTCTGTCGCATAAAAAATATTGAATCATGGGCTTCCCTGGTGGCGCAGTGGTTGAGAGTCCGCCTGCCGATGCAGGGGACACGGGTTTGTGCCCCAGTCCAGGAAGATTCCACATGCCGTGGAGCGGCTAGGCCCGTGAGCCATGGCCGCTGAGCCTGTGCGTCTGGAGCCTGTGCTCCGTAACGGGAGAGGCCACAACAGTGAGAGGCCCGCGTATCGCAAAAAAAAAAAAAAAAAAAATTGAATCACTATGTTATACACCTGAAACTACTATAACACTGTATGTCAATTATAATTCAATAAAAAAAGAAAAGAATTTGGACAAGTAAATCAAGCTAAGGAGTTGAACAGCTGCAGTTCAACGTCTACTGTGCCCAACAATGAGCCAGATGTGATGGTGAGAGGTACATGAGAAGATGAACACATGATACCTGCCCTCAAGGAACTTCTACATTAGTTCCTCATGAGCGATAACATCTCGTCTGCTATGCTGTGAACACAGGGCCCACCAGGGTGAGTATATCATGCATTATCCTTTTTGGGAAGGCAATGCATCACCACAGAAAAATGGGATCTTTGTAGCAAGAGTAATAAAGTAAAACATTTCAATTACAGGGAGTATATTAGCCTCTTGTTAGACAAGGGTCTTTAGGTGTCATAAATTTTAGATCACGGCAGTTTACGTAAGGAGGCTGAAAATTACTCAATGAATAAATATATTTTCTAAAGCATCTGTCTCCATAGTTATACAGATTTGAAATCTCAGCATCCTACACAATAAGGACACATTAAAAAGATTAAGTTCTAAATGGGAAAATGCATCCACATTCTTCATTATAAAGTTGTGCTCAGATATGCCATTTCGATTTGAAAAACACAGCTACAAGTTCAGCAAGGCTTCTTTGCTCCACATTTACTGCTAAACCAACCAATGTGGGAATTGCCAGACTACACAGTTTCAGTTTGTGTGTCCACATGAGCACCGCAAAAGAACAGAATGCTATTGCTGGAGTTCCTTTCCAACAGGCATGGAATTTTACAAAGGCTATTCATTTGACGCAAAGACTATGAACGTGACAAATGAAATCCAAATATAGTCTATACTCCCACTCCAATGCAACACTTTATTTTGACCAAGTGTGAAAACATTATGGTCTCCAAGAACATATGCAGAAGATTTTAAGTCTAACCTACATAACTTCAACCCATCCAATGAAAACTATTTATTACCTTTCTACCTATTTGTGAAGAATTCTTTGTACCTATTTGTGAAGGAACAAATCAAATTGTTCCTTCAATCCTTCACTCGTTGTTTGGTGAACACCTACTCTGTAAAATGGCCAGGCCTGGGTGTTGTTGGAAACGCAATGAATAAGAATGGCCCCTTCTTTCAAAAATCTTATAGTCGCATACAGGAGACTGATCAGATACACAACTAGCTGTAATACCAGGTAGAAAGTGAAACATGCTCTTGAGAAAGACAGACATCAAGGGCAACGGGGACTGGAAGGAAGGAGATATTTTTACAGGTAGGGAAATGAGAGAAGACTTCATACAGCAATGACATTAGTTTTGGATCTTGAAGGACTAGGGAAGGGGCAGAGGTCACTTCAGAAAAAATGGCGGAACGAAGGCACTCAGCCGCACGGAAGTGGAGAAAGCAGATAAGGAACGTGGGGCAGCTCAGTGGGAGAATGCTGCAGAAGGGAAGAAACTCAGGCCAAAAAAGGAGTAGTGTCAGATTAGAGAGAGCCTGAACTATGGCTCCAGGTGAGAAATAAACATGAATCAGAAAAGATGAACCCAGAAAGACCTAGAGAATATATAAGCAATACAGCACATTTGCACGAACATATTGATTATATAAATATACTACCCATTAACTATACTTATGTACAAATGGGTAAATATAGAGCAGGCTTCATTCAGGGAATCACGTTATCATCTGCCTTATAATGATTTGAAGACATTAAGTGGATTTGAAGTGATACCAAAAATCCCTGAATGAAATGGACCTAAAACTATATTCCGTGTGTTTGATTATGACATAGTTGTCCTGTCGTACAACAGAAGGTAGAAGGGACTGTAAATTGTGAGTTAAAACTGAGAAAGGGGCAAAATTGAGGACTGGAAAGTCCTCAAATGCAGAGGACTTGACTCTGTAACTCTACCTTATGGTTTGAAAATTATTGTCTAGGCTTACTGAAAAACAGAATAACAATTATCTAGATGATAGGCCAATTAGTAGCTAAACAATCACAAGAGATGATGAAAATGAAAATGCTTCACTGCTTGGCCAGCAGGTGGCACTTGTCACTCGATATAGAAGGATGAGGGGAAACGTGGAGTTAGGAATTCACCTATTCAGAAAGGAGAAAAAGAATGGGCTGTTCCAGAAGCACAATTTATAAAGAGCCCTTGGCTTGCTGACACAGCTTATCAATTACATCTTGGATTTGAGCCCTCTTATTAGGTTTACTGAACTTACACATTTCCCTTAACAAACATGATTTGCATTATATCAGTTTGTTACCTTTGTCAATGTTCTCATATCCTTTTTGTCTGTATTTATCATATGATACTGTGAGCAGATTGGTGCTGGAATTAGGCAAAAAGGAAACAAAGTCCAACTTCACCATTTAAAGATGTTTGACTGATTCAAGTTATCGAACTTCTCTGAAATTCACTCCCCTTCTGATGCTATAATTGATATAATTAGCTGTAATGTTGTGGGGATTAAATATGATACCATCTGTGGAAATGACAGCTTTGGGCCTAGCTATTTCATTTTCTCCTAGAGGACAAGATCTAATCATTGAGGTACCTCTTCTACCAGAAAAGTTTTCTGAATCACTGTGAATATTCTGTAACTAGGGCACCCTGTGGGTAGGACACCTAAAATTTAGACTTTCGTCACTCTACATACCAATAGGGTGTATGAGAGGTGGAAAAGAGGCTGTAGCTGCTGATTTCTGATACTAGTACCATAATACTACCCTTCCTACCATTATTCTATCCCTTTTGGTTGTCAATGACACAAAACCCAGAACCAAAGAATCTAAGATCCAGAAAGGTCTTTGATTTACCAAGTCAACATTTCATTTTCCAGATCAGGATGCCTTCTGCCACTAAAGCTGAAATGCAAGACAGTAAGAAATAGGGTGTGCGGATATAGGTCATTTTTATATTTGCTCCCCAGATTTAATCAATGGATAAGTGAGCATTGGCAGTGGGAGGCAGGAAGAGAGAACAGGAGGTGGGCAAACCATAATTTCATGGCATGCAGCTCATTATTTCCTGATATTGAGAGACTGGGCACCATTAATAGACAGTGGAATCATGGTAATATACTAGCCACTACCTGATTTTCCAGTGGTGCCTACCCTACACCTGAATCACATCTGCCCTGAACCTGAATGGCACCAACGTCCTGTTTTTATAGCTTTCCCACCCTTCCTATGTCACAGTCTAACAGCACTTCTTCTAAAAAGCAGTCAGGAAGAAAGTAAATTCTCTGAACGTTGGATGGTTTTGAGTCTTTTTTCTGGCATCAGGCAGCTATCACCTAATTAGTTTTTGAATACTTTCATGATTTATTTTTGTGAAAGGGGAACTGAGGTCACCTTTCAGAGGTCCTCTATTCAGTAATTACCATATTTTATAATGAGTTACACCGTTTTTAAAAGACAAATATGTCACACAAATGCTGATTTTATTTTTAAAAATACATAAGTTTAGCATGTAACTTAAAAGATTGGTTCTATGAAGGAACAAACCCATGCTCATCTCCAAGTCTACATTTATAATGTTCTTCTCACTTATAATGCCCTGTACTTTCCCTTTATTTACCCTAAATAAGCTTCAAGATACAAGTTAAGTGCCACTTCCTCTATGAAACTTTTTTGAATGAAGCTGCCCTCACTATCTCCTTGTAATAAACTTCTAATTCAGTTTCCACCATGATCAGACAAGTAGTAAACTAGTACTGTCTTACAGTAGTGGCTATCTTTTAAATAGCTGTCAGACTTGGTCTTCAAAGGGACTGTATATTATCTGAGGGCATACTTTATCCCGTGATTCAACAACTATCTGTTGAGTACGTACTACATGCCAGGCAGTGTTTTTGGTAATACAGACAATGAACAAAACCAAAACCAGCCTTGCAGTCACAGGTCTTACATTCTGGTGTTAGAGTCACTCTATTCCCCACCAAGCTTAGCATGGGACAGACCCAAGGGCAAATGTGTGTTCAATGACCACATCAAAATCAACTGGTTGCCCGTGGTTAGGTGACCCCTAGCCAAACTTTTCCTTGACTACCACAAAAACAGGGTCAGTGAAGGGCCCTGCATGCTGGAAGTGTGTTAAAGATGCAAGGATTGGGACTTCCCTGGTAGCCCAGTGGTTAAGAATCCACACTTCCACTGCAGGGGGCACGAGTTTGATCCCTGGTCGGGAAACTAAGATTCCACATGCCGAACGATGCAGCCAAAAAATTAAAAAGGAAAGAAGAAAAAAGATGTGAGGATTATTTTCATAAAACGGGGTAGGGGAGGATGGTGAAGAGTCTTAACGTCCTTTCAACTGGTAGGAGTATGTTTCTATTTAAGTCCTGCCAAAACTTCTTTGTTTATATCTAAAGCAGACTGAATCTATAAACCTGGCTCAAATTTTTTATGAAAAAATCAACTAACAAGAAAGAAAGAATAAGTAGAACAGATGGCCCAGATCTGTTACTCCATCAGCCTCTATCAAAATCTCTACCTCAATGATGAATAAAACATCCAATCCCATACAAAGACAAAGTAGTTAAGACTTAGTGATTGGCACTATCACTATCCAAGGGTCAGCTCTGACTTCTGTAAGAAAAGAAATATCCAGAGACTACAATAAAGATAAAATCAATTCAGGATGTTCTGAATGCCTTCACAAAGCTACAAGAAGTGGTAAGCAAAATAAGAAACAAAACAAATTAAGATATTTCACACTGAAAAGATTTGACTTCACCTAATTGTTTATAAAAATAACCACAGGGCTTCCCTGGTGACTCAGTGGTTGAGAGTCCACCTGCCGATGCAGGGGACATGGGTTCGTGCCCCGGTCCGGGAAGATCCCACGTGCCGCGGAGCAGCTGGGCCTGTGAGCCATGGCTGCTGAGCCTGCACATCCGGAGCCTGTGCTCCACAACGGGAGAGGCCACGACAGCCAGAGTCCCGTGTACCGCAAAAAAAAAACCCCACAGGTGGTGATATTTTTACATCTGACCTGTTATCAAAACCACAACCAGGGCTTCCCTGGTGGAGCAGTGGTTGAGAGTCTGCCTGCCGATGCAGGGGACACGGGTTCGTGCCCCGGTCCAGGAGGATCCCACGTGCCACAGAGAGGCTGGGCCTGTGAGCCATGGCCGCTGAGCCTGCGCGTCTGGAGCCTGTTCTCCGCAACGGTAGAGGCCACAACAGTGAGAGGCCCACATACCGAAAATAACAAAACAAAACACAACCAGATGCTCTAAGAATTGTAAAAAGTTGAGCCACTTTTAGGGATTGAAGAATGCTTAGAATATGTTTCTAAATAACTCTCAGTTATCTTCCCAAAAGAAACCCTGAGACTCCAGACTAAAAAGGGAGGGTCAGGTTTTGTTGTCTGTGATCACAGGTGCTGGCTGACCTGCATGGCAGATCCCCAGCAACGTGGGAGTGGTAAGAAGATGAAGCCGGGGTAGAAAAGAAAGTTCATCTTCTAAGAACCCAGGAATACATGTAATAATCAGGTGGTAAGCCTGGATGTCTTAACTCCCACCCAGGAAGGCAGTTTTCTACTCAAATAAGCATTTTATTTCCTGACATCTACACAGGAGTCAACATATTTGGACATACGCTGCAGACCTTCTCAATTCCTATTTGAGGAGCTTGACAGGCTACACAATTAAAAAATGCTGAAGTTGGGTGCTAAATCTATAAACAGAGATGTAATTAATTTATTAGCTAAGAGATTAAAAGAAAAATTCTGCATGCCACTTTTTCATTTGCAATTGTCATGGTTACCTACATTTACTGATAGTAATATTTTATTTATTGAATTTTCTTAATAATTAAATACGACTTTAAGTTGCTGTATTAATAGGCTAATATTTTAAAAGAACAACTCTTTATCTCAAAAACCCAGGGAAGAAGCCCAAAGAAATAAAAAGAGCCTAATCTTTGGAGTCATACAGACCAGTGTCCCAAACTTGACCCTGTGACCTTCAACACGCTGGTTGACTTCTACATCCTAGAGTGGAAATATATTCCCCTGTTCCTCACACACACTGTTGTGGAGATGGACTTTGATATCACATACAAAATGTAGTATTATTTGAAGAAGTTGTTTTCCTTTCTGGACCCCTGGAGTACTTGTGATCACCTCTAGCACAGTCCTTAGATCCAAAATTAAAAGGAGGTGACAAAAAAAGATGAAAAAAAGAGGCTACATATTTTACTCGGGTAAACCACATCAGCCAATTTGCACACACAAAATTAACAGCTCAAGACTCTGGGTAGATTTTGGAAAGAATAACTAACAGCTCACCTGTCGATGAGGTTCTGCCCGTCGATTTTGATATGTCTGGACTGACTTTCGAAGTTGCTTGTCTTTCTCATTTTTTGATCGTGATACTGTTCTTGTAGTGCCCAGGGGGATGGAAGGTAGTCGTTGTGTCTGATGACAACTTTTCACAATCAATAAGTACAAAAGATAACATCAGGAGGAAATATAAAACTATTTACTGTCCGTAAAAGATTATTTACTTCTACCAGGAGTAACTCTCTGGCTTATATCCAAAACTCAAACGCAGCATTGCTCAAATAGAGCATTATATTGAGAATTTAGGTAATACATGACCTTAAATCTCCAATTTGCTTGGAAAAGAACTTACTGGAAAATGTGGAGGGTAGTATATATTTATGAGAATGGGAGAATATTCATTATTTACTAATGCTTCATTTATCCTGCGTTATCATGAAATGAGGCCTTTTGCAAAAATGTTTTTTAGATAATTGAAGCTTACCTTATTACTACCAAGTGGTTTTTTTCTTCCAAAAAAATTTGGGATTGAAATCTATATGTCTCTGTAAAAGATACCAAATAATTCTGCTTCTGAAACATAGAGATCCTTCATTTGATGACTCAGAATCACTGTGAAGACCAGCAACTACTGCAATGGGAGGCGGTACTCAGGGACCACCTTGGGGGTTATGGAGCTGCGTAGTGGAGCCCTTCATCAAGCTTCCCGGTGACCTGATGCAGCACCCTAGCACCCTCCTCTCCCTGCTGCTGTCAGTGTACCTGCTGCTGGTGGGCACTCTGTTTCCCAGCCTTACTGATGTGCTGTCTCCAACCACTAGTAGGTTAATACATGTATTATTGTACATAGTCAAGTAGAATTGTGTTTAAATTGCAATAAAAAGGCTGTGCATGAAGGCATCCATCTTTATGGTTACAAAAAATACTAATGATTTTTGAGACATATGATTGGAGAGGTTTGAGGCCTTTTTTTTTTTTCCTACTTCTGGTTTCATGGCTATGTTTTGGGGAGTTGAGCTAGCCAAATTGTTGAAAAATTGAGATATCATCTTATTCACTTTGGTATGGAGGCTTGGCAGAGACAAGAAGTTCCATTCCCATTGGACAAGGCCTCAATTCAGAGCACGGCTGGGGACATGGTGGGGGGATGGGAGGAGGGAACAAAATGCTGAGGTCGATTCTTAGAGCCTGCTTTACACAAGAATGATTTTTCATCATTGGTAGGGACCAAAAAGAGGGTGAAGTTCATGTTCTAAAATAAATGGGTATTAAGCTAGGAAAGGGAGGAGGAGGTTGAAAATAGAGAAAAGGACTTCTCCCACCTGAAACAGTGTAGGAAAAGCAAAGCATATCATACCCACTATATTTCTCTATTTTTCAAGGCTGCAGCATATACTTTTCTTGCTCCCACTAGCAGAGAAGAGTGAGGACTATCATCAAATTCAACTACTACTGTGAAAAAACACTTAATTCCACCCACATATGGTATTTGTTTTTACTGTTATTTTTCAAAGAAAGGTGGTAGGTAAACAAATCAGGGGACACCTACCTATATATATAAAACCACCTGCAGTGTTCATTTGAAGACATCTGTGGGGTGGTGCCTACACAGGTTTCTATTTCATTTGAGAAAAGAACCTTGTGGCAGCATTAAGTTTTTACTTAGAAAAGAGAAACCTCAGATATTTTATTAAAATGCAATCCATCCAATTGTCCTCAAAGATTTTTAGAAACAAATTAAATTTTAATATGAAATACAAGCCACAGATATTTTTTAACATCCTTTTCAAAATTCAGACTTTTGGGTTTAGTCAAATGATAGACATCATTTTTACCCTGCTGGTGAACCCTATTTTCAATACACAGAAACGCACAGAATGAATGTAATGGAAGCACACTGATATTTATTTCTTGGGTACTGTGACAAAAATGTGTAGCCTCCCTCTGTGCTTAAGGCGGAAAACAAAAAGAGGCTTCGGTGGTCTGAAAAAGAATGGCTCCTTTTTACCCTGCCTGGGTCACCAACTCTAAATACTACCATTTGTAAAATGGTATGTTTTGTCACCAAAAAGTATTTGTCTGGAATTAGGCTTCCTGAGATAAGGATCCCTTCGGAGAGTCCGTGATGTAGTAAGGCAGAAGGAGTACAGGTTTTGCATCAAAGTGCTTGGCTTCAAGTTTCAGGTTTAGGGAGGAATCCTGGACAAGTCACTGGACCTCCCTTAGCCTCACTGTTTTCTCCTCTGAGAAATGGAGAAAGCTCACGTGATTATTGTAAAGAGGAAATGACATAATGTGTAATTGCTATGTAAGAGAGAGCTATTATTATGTTTCCTGCCCCAGTTCTGGTTACACGGACATTGTTCACTCAAATGCTATTCAGTGGCATTAACCCTGAGGACAATTGGCAATTAACTGCTGACAATAAACCGTATTTTCTGTAAATAGAGACGATGCCACTTTTCGCCCCATTACTCTGTCCTTCCACTCATCAAATGTTGCCTAATAAATAACTATATTTCATGTCTCATCACTTTAACACACTTATTTTATGTGATTCTATCCAAATCCAATAGCACATATGTATCAGGGTTTTGCTAATTCATGGCTTAGTCTCGAATTATGCACAGTCCATCCAAACATACTGAATCAGAGGACTGAGTGAGGTCATCAGATCAACTCCTCTTCCCTTGGGAATCTTCATCTGCATCACTGTTAACGATCTCCCATAAAGGAAGTGTCAGCTCTCAAGAAACTGCCCTTATAATCAGGAGTTTTTCTCTACAGCTCCCATTTCTAAATCTCTTGCTATCACTTTAAGCATATTTTTTGTCCTAATCTTTTCAGTGGAAATGAAATACAGATGGTCAAAATTATGTCAGTATATTTAAAGAATCAAGGACTTAAGAAATTATAAATATAAGAAGATTTTTTGCATTTGAGGCTTTTAAGGTCCATCAGTTTTCTGCCAACATGGCAAATTTATCTTGCCTGTCATCACAAGTGGCAGTGTTTTGATGTGTAAAAGAGAATTAATACAGTTCTGAAACTAATTTTATAACGTTCTGTGATGACATCATCACTTTTCAAGGAGAAGAGGGGGAAACCATGCCAATTCAAGGACAATTGTAAGTTTGAGAAAAGGGAAGCTACAGAGGATAGATTCCCAGTTCTGTGGGTCCGAGAAGGCCTAAGACTGGGGTGAGAAGTAATGGGTATATGGTTAGAATGTGGGGAGGAATCTAAATTCTCATGGCTTGTTACGAAGGGGCCCCCAGTGACCAGGGACTTAGACTGTCCTTAAAAGGGGCTCAGTTGGACCTAGAAAACATGCAGAAGGTACTATTATTACACTCCATCCTAGGTGATGGGAAGATGAGTTAAAGAGAGGTTATATCATTTGTCCAAGGCTTAAGAGGCTAATGAAGCCAGGAGTCAAACCCAGGCAGTCTGGACCCAGAGTCTGAACTCTAAACACTATCCTACACTGTATGAAAGTTCTGAGCTCACAGAAAGTGATCAATGTTATTAACTTTTTTTTTTTTTTGACAGTTGCGGGCTTGGACCAATTTTACTTACATTTCCTAGCACAAGGCTTTCCACGCAGAAATTTAAAAATCAAAACCAAAACAACAACAACAAAACTTCTCTTAAACAACACTTGGGTGAAAATCATGACAATGACAATGAAAACACTACCTATTCTTAATATTGAAACTGAGCCACCACTGTGTTCCTATTTGGGAGATATTTAAGTTACAAGTTAGGACTAGAATCAGATTGGGAGTTAGAAGACCTGGGCCAGCGGCTTCATGAACAGGCTTCTCACCCCCCATTTTGGGCTTCAATTTCCATTTCTCTAAAATGGAGAAGTGAGACTATATCACTGTTTTATAATCATGCTCCCTGGAGCTCTAAGCTTTTTAGAGAGAGTAGGGACAGAAATGAGAAGTGGATACCTCTGGCCCCCAGATTCTCAACCTCCAATTCAATCAGGACAGTTCTGTTGTTATCTGTTTTATATACTTGAGGTCAGAGACAAATTTTATTTGGGGGAGAAAAAAAAAAAGGTTCTGCTGCAAACCAAGAAAGGGAGACTGAAAAACCCCTTGGGCCATGTGAAATCTAAGAGCCCCTGTCACCTCTGACATTTTTCGTTAGCCTCTAAATATGATTAACCTGGAGACTCCAGGTGGAAGGGGTTTTAGTAGCAGTTTCTAAATGCTTTCTTCTTTCTAATTTTTATTCAGTCGGTCTTTTTTTTAAATTTAGGGCTGGATAAAAATAAACAAGAGTTATTACCCTAATGTCTGTATTAGCAATATTGATCCACTTATCCAGGTCAAAGTACTTAGAATAAACTCCATGGAAAAGCGATGCTTCACTTAAGGGTGCCTTTGTTAAAGGGGAGTATTAACTCTTTTGCCCACAAGGAAAAGAAGTAAGTCAAAAAGGGCTTGTAGTAACATTGACATTCATCAATATTTAATTGGTTTTTTTTTCCTGTTTTAGTCTGAACTTCTTCCTCCAAAAGCACAAAGCAATGAAATCAATATATGACTCAAACAGGAAAAGCACATAGTCTAACAGTTTAGTGCCTCTAGAGACACCCTCTAGATAAGACTCCTGCAGGATAAGATTGTACATTGCGTGTAAATGAACTGGAAGGCAGAACTCTTAAACACCAGGGTAGGTCTCCCGCCAGTGGAAGCACAGAGCTGCACACCAAATGCTGACAAAAAGTTACACCCAGGACTCTCTTAACTTGATGGAAAAGAGCACTAACGAAATATCTTTCCAGAGGTGGCAAGGGGCTAGAAAGAGTTAGAAGAGATGACAGCTACTAAGCTAAAAATTATCTGTGTATCCAGTTTCACACATATATATTTTAGGAATAAAAATGAATAAAGAATTTTAGAAAACTATCAAAAACTACCTGTATTCCAAGAGGTTAGCATTATTAGCACAAATCCAGAAGTCAAAATTTTCTTTTTCCTGATAATTAGTAGAGGGAGGCAAGACTCTCCATTTAAGGCAAAGATCTAAAATAATAAAAACAAAACCACATACATACAAGAAAGACCACAATCAGAAGTGAATCTAACATAGTAAGATGTCAGGTTGCATATACCCAAAGTATGAGGTATTTCAATCCAAAGACAAGTGAATCCTTGATCATATACCATTATATTTGATGGCACAAATAGTTCAGGATTCTATGAGCTACCCTAGGACACCATCAATAAATTATTATTGTTGCTGCTGTTATTATTATTATCGCCATTATTGCTTAAGTTCTTTCCAGTTGGTTGCTACTAGCTTAAGCCAGAAGAATCTTAATAGGTCCCTCTTTACCTCTTCTCAAACCATATGAAGACTTCCAGTGACCTGACTCTCCCATTTTTTCTGACCTATTATCTATCTGCCAACGATACCACTGTTCATCTCCAACCACATGACTAACATAACAAGGCAAATCAAGCTCTCTCTACCATTTACACATAGTTCCTTGCTCTGCATTTTTGTTTTTTATAGGTCTTATCCTACTCTCCAGTCTACAGTTTTGACTTCTTTATCCCTTTCTCCCTTTCAGTCCCTCCTGGTTTTTAGGACTAAGGCACTCTATTCTCCCCAGGCTATTCCTCACTTTAATCCTAAGCTCCCTCCAGACCCACTGTTAATGGCTCTTGGGTAAATACTTCCCTCCGCTCATATAAGATGGAGGCAGTTTGCACAGTGGTTAAGAATCTGAATAGCCCGGAAAATTAAAGTTATGGCAAACTCACTCATTTTTGTAATTCCCACAACCAATACCTACATCTCACTGCATTTGGCAACACAACAGCAAGCACCAGTTTTTAATAGAGTAGCCCTCACATTAAATAAAACCATCATAGACTATATTGTACAGTTATGTTGCTAATTTTCCTTTGAAATGTAAAATATTTTAAGCTTTTTCTTTTTGGTCAAAAGTGGTAACATCTTAACATACAAATAAAAACCTTTCTGTAGTTGTAAGATTTAGCTTATAAATCATTCAAATTGAAGTGAAAGATTACCAGGTCATTGTTAATGACTTAGTCTATTAAGAATATATGTATTTTTGTAAAGGAAAAGCATTTGTAGATATTTAATCAGTACTATATGTCTGTTTTGAAGAAATAAAATGCTGCTTAGAGATTCTCTTTAAATATTTTTTATTTTTGTGCTCAAATGTATTTTCTGTTGATCTATGGAATGTTCTGTACAAAGCTGTATGGTTGTACTGTTGGGCTAGACATTTTTGTTTTTTAAAATCTGTACTTAGCCAAATGTATCTCACCATATTAAAATATAGTATTTTTGTTATTAAAAATTTGATTGCAAAAAAGAAAAAAAGAATCTGAATAGCTCCACAATGACTACCTCTATTATCTCAGAAAAATTACTGCGCTATGTTTCAGTATCATTATCTGTAAAAAGAGATTAATATTACTACTTACCTAAAAGGGTTCCTGAGGATTATATGATATAATAACAATGATAAAAGCCAACACTGCTAGGTATTATCTGTGATGGTTACTTTTATGTGTCAATTTGATGGGGCCAAGGGGTGTCTGGATATTTGGTCAAACATTATTCTGAGTGTATCTGTGAGGGTGTTTTGGATGAGATTAACATTTGAGCTGGTAGAATGAGTAAAGCACACTGTCTTCCCTAATATGGGTGGGCCTCAACAAATCAGTTGAAGGCCTGACTAGAGGAAAAAAAAATAAAAGCTGACACTCTTGCAAGTAAGAAGAAACCTCTGACTGTCTTGAACTGAGACATCAGTTTTTTCCTGCCTTCAGACTAGAACTAAAACATCGGCTCTTCCTGTGTATTGAGCCTGTCAACATTTAGACTGGAACTACATCATCAGGTCTCCTGGTTCTCAGGCCTTAAGACTCAAACTGGAATTAAACCAATGGCTCTTCTAGGTCTTCAGCTTGCTGACTACAGATCTTGGGAGTTGTCAGCCTCCTTAATCATGTGAGCCAATTTCCTATAATTAATATCTAACTAACTATCCATCCATCCGTCCATAAATCTATCTATCCTATTGGTTCTCTTTCTCTGGAGAACCCTAGTACACTATCCCAAGCACCTAGTAAACTTTACATGTGTGAATTAATTGTATTTTCACAAAACTTCATGATGTAACTACAAATACTAACCTCATTTTATAAATAAGAAAACTGAGGCTTAGAGAAGTTAAGGAATTTGCCCAATTTCACACAGCTCTCAGGTACTGGAGATTGGATTCTGGCAGTACCTTGCACATGTCAAAAACACTGTTATTTTTAGCCAGTAATATTATCATCCAATAGGCTGTTGCATATAGTCATCAATTTCCTCAGTTATACCTTCTAAGCATCTGTCCGTCATTTGTGTTCCTCTTAAATCTCACTGCCATGCCTTTATTCAGACATTTACAATTTCTCACCTGGATCCTGGATTATGCCAGTAGTCTCATCAGAGGTCTGACCCAACCTCTGCTCTAGCCCTCCTCCAAATCATCCTGCACTAAGCTGCCAGAGCAACCTTACTACAAGTGACATCTAACCAGTCAGGTCCTCTTTGGACCACCCCAGGCTCAAGGTTGGGGAGGTGTTCCCTTGGCCCTGTGTAAATAGCTACAGGGTGATATTTTGTTTGCTTGACTGCCTTCCCCACTGAATGGCCGATTCCCTGCAGACAGTAGAGACACATAATAAGTGTTCAATGCTTCAATGATATCACTCTCCTTCTGAAAAACTTCTGGTGCCTCTCCTTGCTTATTAAAGTAAAAACTCCTTAACCTGGCATTCAAGGCCATTTAGCATGTTTACTCAACCTAACAGTTTTCTCTTCTATTATTTATTCATCATTCATTCAGTCAGTAGTCAATTACTAAGTACCTACTCTTATTTAACATAGTGTTAAGTATTAAAAATAAAAAAATGACTGTTTCTATTATCCACCACAAAAATATTAGCTGAAGTATACACCTGATATTAACACAGATTTCCAGCTACATCTCTGCCCTTCAAAAGTCTTCTTTAAAGACCATGGCAAAGCTACCTCTGTCATGAAGCCTTGCTTTAATCTCCTCCTCTTCCCTTTCTTTGAACCCTCAAACAAATTTAGGCCTCTTTTACATCGTTTACACTATTTTCACCTCTATTACAATTATTTTCATACTCATCTTAACCTTTCTCCTAGACCCTAATCTCCTTGGAAGCAAAAACCCTGTCTTACCCACCTTTGTCTTCCTCATGCCCTATTTTTTAACACAACAACTTGCATATTAGGCTCTCACTAAAAGTTTGCTAATTGGAATGAAATTTAACACTCACCACACTGAATAATGAATGGGATGGCCATGGCCTGTCTTCTTTGATATTGAATAGAATCTGAAGATTTCTCCATGTCCTTATTATTCAGGTATCCAAGTTCATTCCAAAACAATGTTAGATTTCTATTACCTAAAAAAAGAAAGAAAAAAGCAGGCAAAGAATAATGAAAGAAAATAAAATCAGTAAGATAAAGATAAGCAAAAGGAAATTTGGATATAAACACATGTGTATACAGTACAATCTCGAACATGTAAAAACTAATATATATACAGAAATAAGTGATTAAAATATTTGACACTGGTTTCCTCTGTGTATGGATGAAATTTGTTTTCTGCTTTACACTTTCTTGCATTTTTCCAAACTATATGTAATAAACATGCAACATCTTTATAATAAAACTGAACACAATTGCAGTTATAAAAATAATACACACTTTTATTGTTGCAATAAAATACATTGACACTTAAAACTTTTTTCTTAAATACTCCTAGGAGGGACTGCACTGATTAAACTTAAAAGCCACCCTTAAGACTATTGATACAAATATTTATCATCTTGTCTCACAGTCAAGAGTTTCTATTTTATCTCTGGTTCCCTTCTCTTCCAGTCTCTATTGTTTATGCCCTACCTTTGCCCTAGATTCTAAACTTCCTCCTTGCTTAGAACAGTACTTGTCATGGAGGCCCATTCAGGAGTCCTCCTTAAGAGGCTGTGTTCTTATCTGTTGATCCAGCAATTGCACTGCTAGGAATCTTCCCTACAAACATACAACACAATGGTCGTATATAACATAGCACTGTTTGAATAGAAAACAAAAAAACAAACAAACAAAAAAACCTGGAAACAAGGTAAAAGTCCAGAATAGGGAACTGACAAATCCCATTTTCAAACAAGGGAACATTAGATAAACTTTAAAACACAGAGTTAGAGCTAAATATATTATTGCATCAAGATCTCCAAACAGAGTTTTAATAATAATTTTTTAAAAAGATGTAAAATAGCAAACCTAGTATAATCAACTTTTGTAATGTAAAAAAAGAGCATATACGTATAAAATTTTGAAGGACACACTTTTCTTTTCCTAAAAGGACACAAAAGAAAGTTTTAATAGTGGATACCATTGGAGAAAGGACAGAGGTAGAGAGGAAGGCAGGGGAAGGTACTTTCACTTTTCTTTTTTTACTTTCTGAACACTTTGAGTATTTTTACATGTGCATGTATTACTTTAAAAGTACTTTTTTGAAAAAAGCATCCATATTTACCATTCTGTACAATATGGTAACCAACTGGCCACATGTGGCTACTGAGCATTGAAATGTGGCAGATAGAGAACATTTCATCAATGTACAAAGTTCAAAAAGTAATATTCTAAAATATATACCTTGGAAATAAAAAATACATGAAATAGGGCCAGCCTTCCATCAACCTTAACAATTGACTGTGTAATCCAGGCAAAATACCAATAAACATCTTTACACTTTCCTATACCTTTTAAAATTTAGGTTCAGAATGCTATATGCCTTTAAGACCAGCAGGGAAGGAACTCAGTCTTCCAAAGGGGCTTTGCAATTGAGCTGGGCTGACAGCTACCCTCACAAATTCCCTGGTCTCCTACCTTGTTTCTTCACAAAGCCCCTACCAGCTCTTGCCTCAGATTTCCCTTTGGATCCTGCTTCTTGGGCTTTTCTCAACTCAGACTTTTGGTTTTCTGCTCTTCGCTCAGCATTTGGTATTGGCCCAGCCCAGACTCCACTTTTTCGCTGCACACCAGATCCTGAAACACTCTTTAGTGTCTGGACAGGGCTCGTGAGACCTTGTTCTCTGATTTCCACATGAACTACACAGTTCTTATTATGTCAAGGCAGGAAGTGCTGTAGATTAAAGTCAGGTGACTTTGAGTGCTGTCTACCACAGATTTATTGTGTAATTGTGGGAAAGCCAGTAAATTTTCTTATCCATAAAGTGTTTACAATAACTTGCCTTACATGGTTATCACTAAGAATAAATATGAAGGTGCATTAAAAACAGTAGTGCTGTGCAGAAATTTAAGTTACTGCTGTTCTGTATTTGTTCTCTCTCTAAACGTTACTTCCCCAAAAAGACCTCACCTTTGCAAACAAGGAACTGTGCTTTATCACTATGCATGTCCTCAACTCAGAGCTCAGCAACCTGCACCTAATAAGCCCTCAAAAAATCTTGCTGCCATTCTTGATACAATAGCTTATTAATGTTTTGTTTGGGATAAAATGGAAGTGAAATAGCATCTCTCCCTGAAAACATTAACTAATCACAGTTAACACAACCCAGCAAACTTATAAAACGAACATCAACTGTGAATCCCAAAATAAATATTTTAAAAGCGATAAAACTACTAGCATGTTAGAAACACAGGCACATGCCTCTCAAGGGTGGGGTGATACCTGCTCTGTGGTCACACCACTCTTACAATGCTTACACGTTACATTTCAGTTCACTTTATGTCTATTTTCCCTCTAGAAAGTGAAATCCTTGAAGACAATGGCTATGTTTAGGAGCTTGCTTTCAGTAGCTGACACTCAGAGCTTAATGTTTACTTATAAGACAAAATAATACTAAAGAATTACTGGCTATCAAAGACATAAATGAGAACACTCAGTAGCCCAACATCTAATGACCAGGACTGACAGAAGGTATTATACTATTCAAAGTAGATATCAGGACAAAGGAAATAACCAGAGATATTCAATCTGGGAATCAGAAATTGCTTTTCCTAACTGCCAATGGAACTTTTTTTTTTCCTTCAGATAGCAGCTACTCCAATATGCATAATTTATAATATGTTGTTAAAACAAATTTCCATGGAGTGGACCCTGAAGACTAGGTAGATGCTTCAGCAAGTGGATAAGTAAGTTGGCCAGAGAAACGGCAGTAGGAGGAAACATACCACACCAGTTTCTGTTTTCTTTCATGTGTTACTCAGTCTGTAGAGATTTATACAACTATCCTGAGAAAAAAATTCCTCCCATACAAGGGAACCCCAAAAGTTTATCAGTGGATTTTTCAGCAGAAACCTTATAGCTCAGGTGAGAGTGGAATAATATAATCAACGTGCTGAAAGAAAAAAATAACCTGCCAACCATGAATACATTACTTGTATTGAAGCTATCCTTCAGAAATGAGGGAGAAATAAAGAATTTCCCAAACACACAAAAGCTGAGGGAGTTCGTTACTAGACCTGCCTTACAAGAAATGCTACAGGGAGTTCTTCAAGCTGAAATGAAAGGAAGCTAATTAGTAACTTAAAAATGTGAAAATATAAAACCCACTGGTAAGGGTAAGTATATAGTCAAATTCAGAATACTCTGATTCTGTAATGATGGTATATAAATCACTTAACTCTAGTATAAAGGTTAAAAGACAAAGTATTAAAACCATAGCTACAATATTTATTAATGAATACACAATATTAAAATATGTAAATTGTGAAATAAAGAACATAAAATGCTTGTGGGGGGAGGGAGTAAAACAGTTGAGTTTTTATACGTGATAGAAGTTAAGTTGTTGTAAACTTAAAATAGACTGTTATAACTATAACATGTTTTATGTATGCCTCATAACCACAAAGCAAAAACCTATAGCAGATGTACAAAAGATAAAGAGAAAGGATTCAAAGTATAATACTATAGAAAATGATCATATCACAAAGGAAGAGACCAAGAGAGGAAGAAAGAAACAAAGGAACTACAGAACAGCCAGAAAACAATTAATAAGATGGCAGTAGTAAATCCTTATCTATCAATAATTACTTCAAATATAAGTGGATTAAATTCTCCAATGAAAAGATGTAAAGTGACTGAATAGATAAAAACCAAGACCCAACTATATGATGTCTATAAAAGACTCACATCAGTTTTAAGGCCACACATAGGCTCAAATTGAAGTGATGGAAAAAAAGATACCGTGCAAACGGAAACCAAAAGAGAGCATGGGTAGCTATACTTATTATTAGACAAGACATACTTTAAGTCAAAAACTGTAGGAAGAGAAAAAGAAGGTTATTATTTAACGATAAAGAAGCTGATTCATCAAGAGGCTATTAACAATTGTAAATACATACACCCAATATCAGAGCACCTAAATATATTAAGCAAATATTAACAGATCTAAAGGGAGAAATAGACTGCAACGTAATAATAGTAGGAGTCTGCATTATCCTTCTTTTAACAATGGATAGGTCATCCAGAGATAAAATTATAAGAAAAAATGGACTTGAACTATACATTAGATAAAATGGACCTAACAGACATACACACAATATATCATCCAATAGCAACAAAATAAACATTCTTCTCAAATGTATATGGAATATTCTCCAGGATAGATCATATGTTAGGTCACAAAATAAATCTTAACAAATTTACAAAGATTGAATCATATCAAGTATCTTTTCTGACCATAATGAAACTAGAAATCAACAAGAGGAAGAAAGCTGGAAAATTCACAAATAGGTGGAAATTAAATAATGGACTACTGAACAACAAAAGAGTCAAAGAGAAAATCAAAAGGGCAAAGGAAACAATCCATTTACCATCACATCAAAAAGAATAAAATACCTAAGAATAAGTCTACCTAAGGAGGCAAAAGACGTATACTCTGAAAACTATAAGACACTGATGAAAGAAACTGAAGATGACACAAACAAATGGAAAGATATACCATGTTCTTGGACTGGAAAAATCAATATTGTTAAAATGACCATACTACCCAAGGCAATCTACAGATTCAATACAGTCCCTATCATAATTTAAAAGTTTGTATAGAAATACAAAAGACGGGCTTCCCTGGTGGCGCAGTGGTTGAGAGTCTGCCTGCCGATGCAGGGGACGCGGGTTCGTGCCCCGGTCCGGGAAGATCCCACATGCCGCAGAGCGGCTGGGCCCGTGAGCCATGGCCGCTGAGCCTGCGCGTCTGGAGCCTGTGCTCCACAATGGGAGAGGCCACAACAGTGAGAGGCCCGCGTACCGCAAAAAAAAAAAAAGAAATACAAAAGACCCTGAAGAACCAAAGCAATCTTGAGAAAGTAGAACAGAGCTGGAGAAATCAGGTTGCCTGATTTCAGATTATACTACAAAGCTACAGTCATCAAAACAGTATGGCAGTGGCACAAAAACAGAAATATAGATCAATGGAACAGAACAGAAAGCCCAGAAATAAACCCATGCATAGCGATAAACACCTACATTAAGGAACAAGAAAGATCTCAAATAGCCTAATTTTATACCTCAAGGAGGTAGAAAAAGAACTAAGCCCAAGTTAGCAGAAGGAAAAAAAGAGCAAAGATCAGAACAGAAATAAATGAAATAGAGAACAGAAAATAGAAAAGATCAATGAAACTAAGAGCTGCTTTTTGAAAAGATAAACAAAATTGTAAAACTGCTAATAAGACTAGCTAAGAAAAACAGTGAAGACTCAAATAAAGTCAGAAATGAAAGAGGGGACATTACAGCTGATACCACAGAACTATCAATACAAAGGATCTTAAGAGACTGCTATGAACAATTATATGCCAACAAATGATATAACCAAGAAGAAATGGGTAAATTCCTAGAAACATACAAACTACCAAGATTGAATCATGAAGAAATAGAAAATATGAACAGACCAAGAGTGAGTAAAAAGATCGACTCAGTAATTAAAAATCTCCCAGCATTTTTTGATTGGGTTTTTTTTTTGATATTGAACTGCATGAGCTGCTTGTATATTTGGAGATTAATCCCTTGTCAGTTGCTTCATTTGCAAATATTTTCTCCCATTCTGATGGTTGTCTTTTTGTTTTCTTTACAGTTTCCTTTTCTGTGCAAAAGCTTTTAAGTTTAATTAGATCTCATTTGTTTATTTTTGTTTTTATTTCCATTACTCTAGTTGGTGAATGAAAAAAGATCTTGCTGCTATTTCAAAGAGTGTTCTGCCAAAGTTTTCCTCTAAGAGTTTTATAGTGCCCGGCCTTACATTTAGGTCTTTAATCCATTTTGAGTTTATTTTTGTGTATGGTGTTAAGGAGTGTTCTAATTTCATTCTTTTACATGTAGCTGTCCAGTTTTCCCAGCACCACTTACTGAAGAGACTGTCTTTTTCCCCATTATATATTCTTGCCACCTTTGTCATAGATTAGGTGACCATAGGTGCATGGGTTTATCTCTGGGCTTTCTATGCTGTTCCATTGATCTATATTTCTGTTTTTGTGCCAGTACGATACTGTTTTGATGACTGTAGCTTTGTAGCATAGTCCGAAGTCAGGGAGTCTGATTCCTCAGCTCCATTTTTCTTTCTCAAGATTGCTTTGGTTATTTGGGGTCTTTTGTGTTTCCATACAAAAAATGGGCATAAGATCTAAATAGACATTTCTCCAAAGAAGACATACAGATGGCCAAATAGTACATGAAAAGATGCTCAACATCACTAATTATTAGAGAAATGCAAATCAAAACTACAATGAGTTATCACCTCACACCGGTCAGAATGGCCATCACCAAAAAAATCTACAAACAGTAAATGCTGGAGAGGGGGTGGAGAAAAGGGAACCCTCCTATATTGTTGATGGGAATGTAAATTGGTGTAGCCACTATGGAGAACAGTATGGAGGTTCCTTAAAAAACTAAAAATAGAACCACCATATGACCTAGCAATTCCACTCCTGGGCATATACCCAGAGAAACCCATAATTTGAAAAGATACATGCACCCCAATGTTCATTGCAGCACTATTTACAATAGCCAGGACATCTAAGCAATCTAAATGTCCATCAACAGAGGAATGGATAAAGAAGATGTGGTACATATATAAAATGGAATATTACTCAGACATAAAAAAGAACAAAATAATGCCATTTACAGTAACATGGATGGACCTAGAGATTGTCATATTGAGTGAAGTAAGTCGGACACAGAAAGACAAACATCATATGATATCACTTATATGTGGAATCTAATAAAAAGGGTACAAATGAACTTATTTACAAAATGAAAGTAGAGTCACAGATGTAGAAAACCAACTTATATTTACCAGGGGATAAGGGGCAGGAGGGATAAATTGGGAGACTGGGATTGACATATACACACTACCATATATAAAATAGGTAACTAATAAGAACCTGCTGTATAGCACAGGGAACTCTACTCAATACTCTGTAATGGCCTATATGGGAAAAGAATCAAAAAAAAAAAAAGAGTGGATATAACTGATTCACTTTGCTGTACACTTGAAACTAACACAACATTGTAAATCAACTCTATGTCAATAAATTTTTTTTTTTTAAATCTCGCAACAAATAAGAAGCCCAGGACCAGATGGCTTCAGTGGTGAATTTTATCAAACATTAAAGAAATGGATACGTATCCTTCTCTATCTCTTCCAAGAAACTGAAGAGGAGGACACCCTTCCAAACTCATTTTATGAGGTCTGTATTACCCTGATTCCAAAACCAGATAAGGACATTATAAGGAAAGAAAAGTATAGGCTAATATCACCGGTGAACATAGATGCAAAAATCCTCAACAAAACAAAGCAAACCAAATTCGACAGAACAATAAAAGGATCATGCGGTATTTATCCCTGGATGCAAAAACAGTTCAACATACATAAATCAATAAATATGACACGCTACATTAATGGAATGAAGACTAAAAATCATATGATCATCTCAATAGGTACAGAAAGAGCATTTGACAAAATTCAACACCACTTTATGATAAAAACTCTCAACAAATGAATTACAGAAACTATGTACCTCAACATAATAAAGGCCATAGACAACAAGCCCACAGCCAACATCATACTCAACAGTGAAAAGTTAAAGTTTTTCTTCAAGATCAGGAATAAGACAAGGATGTCCAATTTTGCCACTTCTATTCAACATAGTACTGGAAGTCCCAACCAGAGCAATTAGTCATGAAAAAAGAAATAAAAGGCATCCAAATCAGAAAGGAAGAAGTTAAAATTTTCTCTGGTTGTAGATGACATGATAGTATATATGCAAAACCTAGAGACTCCACCAAAAAACTAAACAAGGAATTCAGTAAAGTTGCAAGATACAAAATCAATGTACAAAAATCAGTTGCGTCTCTGTCACTAACAATGAACTATCTGACAGAGAAATTAAGAAAGCAATTTCATTTACAATAGTATCAAAAACAATAAAATATGTAGGATTAAATTTAACCACGGAGATGAAAGACCTATACACTGAAATCTACTGTCTGATGAAAAACACTGAAGACATAAATAAATGGAAAGATATCCTGTGTTCTTTGATTGAGAGAATATTTGATTGAAAGAATATGTCTATACTACTCAAAGCAATCTATAGATTCAATGCAATCCCTATGAAAATTACTATGACATTTTTCATAGAAGTACAAAAAACAATACTGAAACTTGTGTGGAGCCACAAAAGACCTTGAATAGTCAAAGCTATCTTGAGAAAGAAGAACAAAGTTGGAGGCACCACACTTTCTAATTTCAAATTATAACAAAGCTATAGTAATCAAAACAGTATGGGACTGGCATAAAAACAGACACATTGACCAGTGGAATAGAACAGAAAGGCTAGAAATAAACCTACACATATATAGCCAACTAATCTTTGACAAGGGTGCCAAGAACACACATAAAGAACATTCTTTTCAATAAATGGTGGGAAAACTGGATATACTCACAAAAGAATGAAACTATTTTATGCCACTCATAAATATTAACCCAAAATGAATTAAAGGCTTAATTGTAAGACGGGAAACCATAAAGTTCCTAGAAGAAAACATACAAAAAGCTCCTTGACATTGGTCTGGGTGATGATTTTTTTTTTTGACATGACACAAGCAAAAAAAAAAAAAAAAAAGGTGGGACTATATCAAACTGCAAAGTCTCTATATAGCAAATGAAACAATCAAAAAAATGAAAAGGTAACATACAGAAGGGGAGAAAATATCTGCAAGTAATTTATATGATAAGGGGTTAATATCTAAAATGTACAAAGAACTCACACAACTGAATAACAACAATAAAACTCCTACTGAAAAATGGGCAAAAGACCTGAATAGACAGTTTTCCAAAAAAGACATACAAATGGCCAACAGGTACATGAAAAGGTGCTCAACATCACGAATAATCAGGGAAGTGCAAATCAAAACCACAATAAGATATCACTTCATACCTGTTAGGATGGCTATTATCAAAAAGAGAAGATAAAACAAATGCTGGGAATGTGGAGAAAAGGGAAGCCTTGTGCACTGTTGGTGGGAATGTAAATTGGTATGAGAATTATGGAAAACAGTATGGAGTTTCCTCAAAAATTAAAAATATAACTATTATATGATCCAGAAACCCACTTCTGGGTATATATCTGAAGAAAATGGAATCGGTATCTTGAGAAGATATTTGCACTCCCATGTTCACTGCAACATTAGTCACTACAGGCAAGATATGGAAATATGGAAACCACCTAAGTGTCCAACGATGGATGAATGGCTGAAGGAAATGGTGTGTGTGTGTGTGCACATGCAAGAGAGAGAGAGAATAAAATATTATTTAGCCATAAAAAATTTGAAGATCCTGCCATTTGCTATAAGAATGAATGTGGAGGTCATTACTGCTAAGTGAAATAAGCCAGACAGAAAAATACATGATATGACTTATATGTGGAATCTAAAAATAATAATAATAAAGTTGAACTCATAAAAACAGAAGGTAGAATGGTGGTTGCTGGCAACTGTGGGCCAGAGGTAATGGGGAGACGTTGGTCAAAGGGTACAAGCTTTCAGTTATAAACTCAGTAAGTTCTGAGGATCTAATGTACAACATGGTGACTATAGTTAATAATACCGTATTGCATACTTGAAATTTGCTAAGAGAGTAGATCTTAAGCATTCTTATCCCCCACACATGCAACAAGGTAACTGTGTGACGTGACAGATGTTTTAATTAACTTGACTGTGGTAAATATTTCACAAATATTTCATGAATCATGTTGTTCACTTTATAAACATACACGATTTTTTTTGTCAATTATAGCCCAATAAACCTGGAAAAAAATTCTTGTCTATTCTAGTCTGGCAAGAAATAGTAAAATTAATAATAAAATTTATTAAACCAGCTTGGCCTTAACATATGAAGTGGTATACAATTATGGATATTTTTAATATATGGTTTTAATAAACCATTTTTTGTTAATGTGTATTAATGAAGGTTTTTAAATTGCCCTTTCATCAAGAGGTCTATTAAGAGAAAAAAACTGAAATTTCAAAATATGAAAAAGTACTTGACTTTTAAAAATACATCTTAAATATTTCCAGCCAATGGAGAATGTTATGTAGGTAACCCAAAATTTATTAATTTCACAATTATATTATTTTAACAATCTCAAGGTATTCTGATTTTAAAATTCAGTTTACATTTATAAACAGGAAATATTTATAATATTCAAAATTATAGAATACATACCTTGAGACTCTTATTTGAATAATCAACAAGCTTGTTAAATTAATGGAATAATCAGGGATTAATGCACACAAAATTAAAGTCCTGATTTCTAGAATAAGTATCTGAGAAAATCTGTGAAAATTTAATTTATTGCTATGTATGGAGTACTGTATTCAGAAGATTCCTAACATTTAAATTAATTTGATTAATTTTTCAGGAGCCTTTTAAAACCAGGAAAAAATAGTGGGAACTAGTGCAATAACTTACTAAAAAAATTGTCAAAAACCAGTAACTAAAAGAGCAGTTCACATAGATTTTTCCTCTTAAAAAGAGGAGAAATGTTAACAGCCTCCTAGATGTCAGTTTCGTATCTATTCATAGAATGTATAATGACATTCAGGGAATCAGTTAGCCAAGTGGAGAAGTAATAAAATTCAGTAATAAACTACCAAAGCAAAGCTTTGATGTTTTCAATCAAAATAAGGAAACCTAAAACAGCTTATGAAATCAAAGCACCAGGAAAATCTTAAGATGGAGAAGGTATTTAAATGAGGTCCCTGCCTTCAGGTAGTTCTGCACCTAAATAGATGATTATATTCTATTTTTAAAGATCTCAAATAGAAATTACACATCCATTCTCAGAGGACTGTTGATCACACATCCTCGTCTGTTGAATATTGTCCTATTTGTCATTACCTGTGTCATTCTTAGCTAAGCTAGACATGAGACCCTTGTTAAGCTGATCCACGGTGTGATCATTTATCATTTATAGTCTTTTTTTTTTTTTTTTTTTTTTTTTTTGCGGTACGCGGGCCTCTCACTGTTGTGGTCTCTCCCGTTGCGGAGCACAGGCTCCGGATGCGCAGGCTCAGCGGCCATGGCTCACGGGCCCAGCCGCTCCGCGGCATATGGGATCCTCCCAAACCGGGGCACGAACCCGTATCCCCTGCATCGGCAGGCGGACTCTCAACCACTGCGCCACCAGGGAGGCCCTCATTTATAGTCTTGATGGCATCTCTGGGTTAGGGATAGCAAACTGGTTTCAACTGATACGCCAACTCCCATCAGTTGGTAGTGAAGCCTGTACACTCTTGAGGCCAGCGGCCACTTATCAGGAAGAACTGCCATGATGGCTTAGAGAATGTGTGGTGCATTTGAGATGAGAGAGGGCCTATATGATCACTTCCCAAAGAACTCTATTTAAATTGAGGCGAGATGAAACAAGGCAAGATGTCTTCAGTGGTGCTGAAGGTGCTTCCAGCGCCATTCTTTCTCTTGGCTCGTGGATGTGGCGGAGTGGGGTTGGGTCAGTCTCATGGTACAGTACAGTCAATGGCAGAAGTAGGTGGCAGCTGCAGTCTGAATACCTTTCCTTCTCCACTCTGCTGTGAGCACAGCAGACTCCACAGACTCCAGGAATCTGCGGAGTTGGTCCAACTTCATAGTAAGGTCATTACTTCACCTGACAATGTCACATCATTTTCTCTCATTCCATATCAGCTGCTTCCCACAAGGATCTCCTTAAGCTGCAAAAATGATTTTAGAACCACCTCCTGCTCCCGACTTGAGAAAATACATGATGACAAAATAAATAAATAAATCATGAATTTAATCATACTTTTGTGTGATTTTACATCTTACTACCCACAACTACATCCATATGTATTTGAAAAACTGTAGCATGTACATGTACAAGACATAATGCCATCTTAGACAATCACTGGTAGCCAGGGATTCAAGGACTCCAAGCCACCCTCTAAGGTCCCCTAGGGCTTCCTGTCTACCAGTTCAGAACCACATCGTTCTGCACACTGGACACTAGAAGGAAGATGGATGGAGGCCTCAGGGTGACAAACTTTCAAAAACAAACCTCAGGAGAGTTAGGTTTCTACTGGTTCTTTCCTTATAAAGGAGCAATTTTACTTTCCCTTTTTAGGTTATACTTTTATTTCGTCATGTTCATAGCTTTCTTTAGATATACTCATCTTTTCTTATTCTTTCTAAAATGTGGAAATCAAAATTAGACATAATAATAGAAATATATTCATAAAACATTTTGTGTTATCATGGGCAATAGCCTAGTTAGTTACCTAGGTCTCCTCAATACCTGGATTAGCATAATTTTTCTTTCTACCAGGACTCTCTTTACCTTACTCAGACATACACAAAGCCCCCTAACTGACTTAATGGTCTCAAAAGTGTAAAGACTCTTTTCGCTGTTGTTAATACCACTTGTGTTTAATTCTGATTGCACTGTCTTAATATCAGAGTCATTAGATACAACTTACTCTTTCTTCTAAGGTACACATATGCAGACTAATGAAGAGAGTTTTGAGGACTTGCTTCTGGTATGGCAGGGAAAAATCAAACTGTAAGAATCAAAGTGTATTTAGTTCCAGACAAAAGAAGGGCTGGCTTTTTCATATTTTATTTGCAATATAGGTGAGATCCTCTGAGATATTTTAGCAAGAAACTTCATTGTAGATGTAAAAAATGTCATTATCATGATAATAATACAAGTGCAGTCAGAAAGAAAAGGAAGCGTAAGTGCTGTCAATGGTGATAATTTCAATTACCAGGTGAAAGCAGTATAAATGGATAAAATCTAAGAATGTGATCATTTTTAAAAAACAAAAATCAATCCACTGAACTCCTGAACCATCCTGCTATTTCCTGGGAGCTGGCACAAAGTAACAATTTTAAACAGAGTACATATTTATGCCATATAAATCAGTTAGGCAAATGTCTATAATGTTTTTTAATATTTTAATTTTATCTCTAATTCCTCTCAAATCAAGCGTTCAGCCAATGTAATTTGTTTAGTCGTATAGAGTTATATTGTTTCTGCTGTCAAATAGTAAATTACCAACTAACATGGGTAACCAAATAGTAGATGAAAAAAGTTTTTCTCTACAGAAGTATTAGAGTTAATAATCAAAGAAAATATGAAAGAATTAGAATATAAGATTTTGGAACTCTTAAGGGATCTGAGCTTTGATCATTAACTGTTAATATTATTAAAAGAGAGACAATCGAATGACTTATGGCTCCTGATAGAACACACTACCACCTCTGGAGCATCTTGATGAAACAACAACAAAAAAACGCATCTGAATTTGGTCAAGCTGCTAGATTCTACCAATTTACAGAGAAATAAACAGAATGGAAGAATCTGTTAAACTACACCCAGTAATTCAGTCAGCAAAATTTAAACCATGAAAACTATAAGACAACCAACTCAGTTTTTCCTACAAATAAATTCCCCCGTCAAAAAAAAAAAGAGAGAGTGAGCAGTAAAGAGAAATATGAGGTTGGGGTAGAGGGGCTATGATTTATAACAGAAAATAATTCAAAATATAAAAGATAGGCTGGATATTTTTACGATATTAAGAAAGTATTGATAATTTTTTAGGTGTGATACTTGTATTGTGGTTATGTTTTTAAACAGAGTTCTTTCTTTTAGGAATACATGCTAAAATATATATGGGGCTTCCCTGGTGGCACAGTGGTTAAGAATCTGCCTGCCAATGCAGGGGACACGGGTTCAAGCCCTGGTCCGGGAAGATTCCACATGCCACGGAGCAACTAAGCCCATGTGCCACAACTACTGAGCCTGTGCTCTAGAGCCCGCGAGCCACAACTACTGAGCCTGTGAGCCACAACTACTGAGCCCGTGTGCCACAAGTAGAGCTTGTGGTGCCGCACACCTAGAGCCTGTACTCCGCAACAAGAGAAGCCACTGCAATGAGAAGCCCACACACCGCAACGAAGAGTAGCCCCCGCTCGCTGCAAGTAGAGAAGAACCGCGCACAGCAACGAAGACCCAACGCAGCCAAAAATAAATAAATAAATTTATTTAAAAAGTTCTTCCATGTTAAAATAAAGATATATATATATATATATATATATATATATATATACACACACACACACACGGATGTAATTATAAAGTGTATGGAATGTCCTTCATTACCCAGTTGTGGGGGAGTAGGTGGGAGCATGGATAAAACCAGTTTGCCCAGAAGTTGATAACTGTTGAGGTTGGATGAAGGGTTTACGGATTTCATTTTCCTTAAATCTGTCTAATTTTGCAATTTCCCATATATATTAGTTTACTAAGGCTGCCATAACAAAACACCACAGACTGGGTGGCTTAAACAACAGAGATTTATTTCCTCACAGCTCTGGAGGCTGAAAGCCCAAGATCAACGTGTTGGCAGGTTGGTTTCCTGTGAGGCTTCTCTCCACCTTCTCACTGTGTCCTCACATATTCTTTTCTCTGTGCACACCCATCCCTGGTGTCTCTTCGTGTGTCCACATTTCTTCGTATAAGGACACCAATGACATTGGATTAGGGCCCAGCCTAACTGCCTCATTTAAAATTATCACCTCTTTAAAGGTCCTATCTCCAAACACAATCACATTCTGGGGGTTTCTGGGAGTTAGGACTAAAACATATGAATTCAGGGGAGGCACAATTCAGCCCATACCACCATAATAAAAATGTTTTTAAATAAAAGATAAAATACAATATTTTAAAAATACAATAGAATACATACATAAAATCCGTAACTTCAAAAACTGAATTTAAAAAAATGACTTGCTTCTCAACCTACACCTTCAAATAAACTTGTCTCATAGCCTCATCTTTCAATACTTACACAGGCCTCCTCACTCAACGTGTATCCCTAGCAGAATGTTGTGTTTCACTTTTCTTGAAGTGCCTTCCTGAGATCTCAGAGACTTAAGTATATAATAAGAGAAACAAAATTTTGTTGTGAGCAGCTAGCTACATCTGGCTACTGGACTGTTATGGGCTGAACATCTGTGTCCCTCCTAAATTCCTATGTTGATACCTAATTCCCAAGGCGATGGTATTTGGAGGTGAGGCCTTTGGGAAGTAACGAGGTCATTAGGGGGAGCCATCATGAATGGGCTTGGTGCCCTTATAAGAAGAGGCCAGAGAGCTCACTCACTCTTTTTCCACCATGGGAGTATACAACAAGATGTCAGCAGCCTGCAAACTGGAAGAAGGGCTCTCACCAGAACCCAACCGTGCTGGCACCCTGATCTTGGACTTCCAGCCTCCAAAGCTATGAGAAATAGATTTACGTTGCTCATAAACTGGTCAGTCTATGGTATCTTGCTATAGCAGCCCAAGCTAAGGCATAGAGAGTTATCTATTTTTAAAAGAATTATTCATCTAACAAATAGTATCCCTTACTTTCAAAATTACACAAACTGAGAAATTAATACAATTAATTGTCCTCACTCAGTGTCCCATTTCTACCTCATTGGAGGTCATCAGTGGAGGGCCAAGTGCTTGATTTCTGTATCCAGTGCAACAGGATTTAAATAAAATCAGAGAGGAAATACTGGCCAAACCTAACATATCAGGAAGAATAGCACATTAGGTAAAAGTCACCATTAGATTCCAAAAACGGTCCTGACAACATGAGAAAAATGAGCCTAATAAGGTGATAACATTTAATAGGAATAAATATAGGATTCTACACTAGGGTCCAAAAACAATTACTGGAAAAATATAAAAGAAGTATGGCTTAACAAGAACACCCATTAAGCATTTTATTAAGAACTTTAATTGGTAATAAAGATACTGAGGGTCAATAATGTGCTTACTCAGAATATATTAGGCTATAGCAACAGAATTACAACTTAAAGAGATGATGATCCCATTTTATTCAAGGTTTCATCTGAAACTTTTGTTTCCAGGTAATAGACTTCACAAAAAATAATGTGAAAATGGTGAATATATTTAATGCCTTGTCAAATAAAGAATAACAACAGAACTTGGAAATGTTAGGATAATATAAGACTGAAGAGAGACAGAAAACTTCAAATAGAGGGCTGTCATTTGAAAAGGCTTTAGATCTATCCTTCCTGACCCCAAGGGGGGAGAATGAAGTTACCCTTGCTAACTCCTCCTCATCCTTCAGGAAGTATCTCTTCCTCAGGGAGGCCTTCTCTGGCCTCTAAACTCTAAGCTCCTGATCACTGGCTCCCACTTCTTCTCTGTTGGGCACCAATCCCATTTCTAATTGCGAACTTGCATTAGCCCTGCTAGACTGTAAATTCCCAGAAAGGGTGGACCACATCTGATGTGTTGGTCCTATAACACTCCATGCCTGGCACAGACGAATGAGTAAAAGAACATATGAGTAACAGATTTGACATTAACATGAAAATGTACTTTCTAACACAATTGTGCAAAGATTCATGGGCTGCCTCAAGAAGTAGTGATTTTTCTTTCATGGAAAACCCTTGTTCAGGCTTAAAATGGCTTCCACTTGCCTAGGGCAGGGGTGCGTGAGGTAGAGGGGAATTAAAGCATGGGGTGGGAGGTAGTGACTCAATTAAATGATTTTTAACCTTCTTACCAACCTGAGGCCCTATGATTTGAGTGCTGCTAGGAAAGACTGTGCTTATTACATCATAGATTTCATTGTAGCACGTCAGCTATATTCTGATCCATTTTGGAAAATTTGAGTAATACACTTCTACATAATCGTTGCTGCTCCAACTCAAATTTCATTTGATATTTCCCTCTATCTTCTTCTTCTCCTTCTCTCCCTATTCCAAAAAGCTGATGATTAATATTTCCATTTTACTGGAAAGGATGCATAAAGTTTCAGAAAACATAGTAGCAGACAGTGAGGTGAGGACAGACTCAGAGTCAAGAAAAACGCTTCTGAGATTCTTAGCATGAACTGTGCCAAAAGTAAATGCAGATTTGACAAACGACACAAAAGTCATTACCTCTCCATTCCCCTTTCTGTTGATTCGATTTTTACAAGGGCCCAGTTTTCCACAGAAACTGATCAGACTTGCAGCAAATACAAAGACTGCATCTTTTATTTATAAGGCAAAAAATCTACCCAAATACTTTTCATTAAAATTGCGTGTCCTGTAATACTAGCTTTCAGAGTATTAGTCAAGCATTACATAACTTTGCTTACTCCTGTGGGAATTAATAAGCAAAGACCTTGAAGGTTGATCTCCTCAGCACAGTTCCTGAGACTACCAATTCTGACCCTGACCACTTGATTCAGTTTGATAATGATGTCTGGGGATGAAATTGTGAGATACGTGAGCAAATGCACATGCTCACTGTCCTTTCTCCACTCTCTGCTTTCCTGCTAGAGGAACATCTTTTGTGAGAGTATCCTCTAGCCCTAAATCAATTCATAGACAATTATGGAATTAGGAAATCAACATGTTATTAACCATCAATAATTATAATACAAATATAACTTACTAATCTTGAATCTTATTACATCTACTAAGAAGGTTTTGAAAAAGTTAGGTAGATAAGATAGAAATAGGAAGTTACATACAGGGGGGAAGGCTGGCAAGTCACACCCTGGAGTTGAGAGTACAAAGTTGGGAGGCTACCCACACTCCACACAAAGGAGCTTCCAGAGAAAATATGAGGATGGGGGAAGTGACATAATTTTCAAATGCTCAGCGTTTTCTTTTTGAACCATGTCATGCTAGCATTTAAAGACCAGCAAGTAGATCATTGATTTATACCACCTCACCCTGTATATTCCTATGTCTTCTACAGTTTTAAGCACAGCTAGCCAAATAATGTAGTCATTCCTACATTTAGTATAACTTCAAACATGTCTCTGAGAAAAAAAAAAAACACATGTGAAAAAGTATGCCTATGCTAAGCAAAAGATGTACTCTTCAGAGTAGTGCTTCTTAAACTTCAGTGTGCATATACATCCCCTGGAGATTTTGCTAATGTGCAGATTTTAATCCAGTAGTTCTTGGGTGGGACCTGAGATTCTGCATTTATAACAAGCTGTCAGGTAATGCTGATGCTGCCGGTCCACAGACCACACTCTGAGGAGGTTTAACACTGTGACAGGAAAATCCAGTCTGGGCAGGAAATCTGTGCCCTCAACGTCATTCCCCCTTTACATTTTTTCCCCTGAGTTCCTGCACTCTTTCCTGTTCCACTGGTATGAGAAAATTTCAGAACCAAGCAGAGTGGGTACAGAAGAAAAGACAATATTCTAAGATTACAACTTCAAGTGGGACAATAATAAGATTTTAAGTTGTCTCAAGGTTAGAGACATAATTTTTGATATGCATGAATTATACATACTTCATGCAATTCACTGAACAAATACACAGTAGCCTATTTCTTTCCATAAATTAAGCCCTATGTCTGCATAATTTAAAGGAAGTTTATTTAACTAATGCACAGCACAGCACACCACTGTTCAGGTATCTCTGGAGAGTGAGGTGATCTGAAAAAGTCAAATTTTCCAGATAACTAAAGTTTATCTTTTTAGGTTTCCAAGCATATGTGTTTTAGTGATTTTTTTCATCTAAATCTTTCTGGAGTTAACATATTCAAGACTTATTAGATATACAAAACATGGTTTAATATATCTACAATTATCCAGGGTCAACAATGATTATTCTACAGCATGATGTAACAATACTGCAGGTGCTACTCACGTCCATGTGGGACTCTGCACTCCTACACAGTAGAGTCCTGGAGTGTCCTTTGGGGGTTTCTCAGCTTATTTCCAGCAAACTTCTGCCCCCTCTCTACAGGATCAGCTGCCACTTCATAGTGCTCTCTGATTGCCCTCCTCTTAGAATTTTTAATCTGCTGCTTTATTTCTCATGCAATATTCTGGGGAAGATTTTAAGACTAATTTCCCTTATGTTTGTTTTTTTAATGCAGGCACTCTCTTTCAGGGTTTGGGGTTACTGGTTACCCGAATCAGTACAATCATTCCAGCTTAAAGACATCACCAAGTTAATCTCCCATTAAGTATCTCTTACTATGACTACTGAATACTCACTGATTCCAGTGTCCTTACAGTACTTGACCAAGTATCGTCCCATAACTTTTAGAAGATGTTTATACTCTTGGACATTGAGAAATTCCTGCTTATTATGGGATGGTTCCATGATCTCCAGGGGTATATCAACAATTCCAACCACACCTGCACCAAGTCTGGAAGAATAAATACATATAGAAATTATACAAAATTGAGCTAAGGAAACAGAAAAAGCTAATATACCCTCATCTTTCAAAATGAATTTTTTAAAAAACAAATTCAGTCATTTGGTCCAAACCATGTCAAAGTTAACAAGTTATCTTATAACTGTACTTTTTAATGTAAGTCTACGGTTATCCTGGTTGTGCTTGGTCCCATAATACAAAATCTCTTAAATACATCATTACTGACTTAATATGACTCCTTTTCCAAACCTATAACCTGACAATGGGGAGTCAAGGTGGGTGGGAAGAGGAGGCCGTTTAGCAATAAACATCCCTAACAATCCCTTACAGCAATAAACTGACATGGTCCTCTTAACAATATGAGCCAGTCACTTTTTTCACCCTCATTTCACCTGTCGGGTTGGATTTCTCCTCATCATTGCAGAGGTCCACAGGTGCTCAGTGGGAATATATGGGCTGTATTATCTGAGAAGTAACAGTCTGATGGATAAACTCAATTTTTTTTCACATTTTTAGCAGCTCATGATGTATGTAGCTGGGATATTCTGCTTAGTGCTATAACCTGTTTAGGGAATGCGCATCCAGAAGTCTAGCTCTTCAGGGGCTCCCCAGTGCCCGCAGCCTGGCACACAAGTCATACCTTCCCAATTTGGGGCCGCTGCCTATCATGTTTTTCATTACTTTCCCCTTCCGCCCTGCCCTCCCTTCAGCCAGTCATTCTGTAAGTCTGAGTTTGGGCATCATTTTTTCCAGGAAACCTAACTTAAATGCTCCCAGTTTCATGTACTGCCCCTCCTAAGAGGCTTTTTGCACCTGACACTTGCCTCTAACATATATTTGTTCATTCATCAATTCATTCACGCTCAGCACCTGGGCCTATTTGAGGAACTAGGAATACATTATGAATAAGAAAGACAAGGTCCCTGTTTACGAAGTTTCTCTTCTATTAAAGGATGACAGCCATTAAGGGTGATAAGGGCATTTCAGATGGCAATAAGTGGTATAAGGAAAATACAGCAGGTGCTGTAATCTGTGAAGAGAGAAAAGGTAGAGAGGGGTGATGGCAGGGGCTGATTTTAATTAGACAGTCTAAGAGGACCTTCCTGTGGAGCAGACTTCAGAGCTGGTGCCTGAGTGACATGCTAGGACCAGCAGTAAGAAGATCTGAGAACAGAAGGTTCAAGGCAGAGGGAATAGCAAATGTCAAGGCCCTAAGGCAGGAACAAGCTTAGGATGTCAAAGGAACAGGGAGCCTGCTGGTGTGAGGGGAATGCAGGCAGAGGCTGGGGATGGGTGGGGTGTGTCCCAGAGCCAGGCAGCAGCCAGATCACTGGCTGACTATGAAAACAAGTTCTATTCTACATGCACTGGGATTTTAAGCAAGAGACTAAACTAAGTTATGTTTTAAAAGGTCATTCTTGCTCTTCCCACACAATAATAAATACGTATTTATACATTTGTCCATCTCACTGGACTGTAAGTTCCTTAGCAAAAGGTAGTAGGTTTTCAGCATTTTGTCTGCAGAGCTTAGTACAGTACCTGGCACCAGATACTGCAATACAAGTGCTTGTTGAATGAACACATGAGTGAATCACTAATTCCTTGAGAGTGAGGGAACAAGATGAAAAACTGTCCCCCTGAGCCATCCTATTGCTAGCGGTTATCCTGTCTGACTCTGTGCTTTTCTATGGTCTCTCTTCGGGACTCTACATAATTCATGAGAGCAGCTTGTGGAGTTTCAGACCCACCACTGGGAAAGCACCAGAATGTATTACTCTGGGATCGAAGCAGGCTGAAGTGTTAAGAATATACGCTCATGCAGGTAACTGGCAGGAACTCATACATGCAGGGGCTGCACAAAATGTTAACAGGGCTGTGGTATAAGACTATGGATTTTTCTTTTCTAAAATTTCTTTACTCTGCTTATATTATTTTTTAATTGGTGAAATATCAGAAACTTAACCCTAGTAGATGGCACAAGAAATGGTAAAATTTCCAAAAGTGTGCTTTTTCCTTAGAGCAGGCACACAGCTCCACTGACATTATAAATTAGGCAGATGAATGCCTGCACACTGATGGGAAGGGTGGATGGGGGATATGACACCTGCTCCCATTATGATTAATCACTTAACTCCACAGACAAAATCTTACTGCAACTTCCCTCATCCTGCCTGTGCCTCTGAAAACAAAAACATACTTACAAGGACTTCAGTTTCAACTGTGGGCCCACTTTCTCATGCATTTTGATCAAGCGGTTATTACTGTAAATGAACATCCCAGCTTGGCTTCGGTTTTCTACGTTCACACCAAAGAACAGGGTGAGTGTCCTTGCTTTTTTTAATTCTCTAGCATTACATTTAGAAAGTTAAAAAAATATATTAATAAAAATATACAGTTTACAAACAGTTAATAAACAAACTCAGATGATAAATATCAAAGGAACTATATACATAAAATATACAGATATTTTGCAAGACTTAGTAAGCACACTCGGTATCTCTGTATGGCCAAGCATTTTGCATAAACATGATAGGCAATAACAATATCAGTCAAACACAAGCACTCTTTGATTCAAAAATGAGTTTGCCAATTTAAATTTACAAGAACTAGAAAGTTTACAGTTTACAAGAACTAGAAAGGGCAAGTTGTGAAATGTTAACTGGTCTAATATGTACATCACAGCATTTTTTGAAAAATGATGATTTGACCATTTTAAAATTTAGGTATTTCTAACTTTCAGCATGTTCTCAAACCTCCAAATATTCTACACAGTTTGGAATATGCCAAAAGATATTCTTTAGTTTTCTCTCTTTTTCCAAATTCAAAGGTAAACCAAAGTTAATTAAGCAAGTTTACAAGGGCAACAGACATTAGCTCCTGTTTTTCTGACTCTGTCTGCTATACTATGTTTTATGTGGCTTTTGTATTAAAAGTGTAAAAATAGAAAACGAGACATAGCAGACACGACAGAAACAGTCATAATAACAGGAGGCTGCTTGGAGCTATGAAAAACACCTGGATGTAAGAACCAGAAAGATGGATGTGACTTCAAATACAAGCTTGTCTTTGTAACAACCATGTGACTATGGATGAGTCGCTTCAACTTTCTGTCTCGTCTGAAAAATGGGAATAATACCTGCCTAGCCACTTGGGATTCTGTGAGGAGTAAAACGGATAATGTTCCATATAAACTTGGAAGACATTAGGTGCCTGGCAAATGTTATTCTCCTTTCCCAACCAAGAATGGTACCAAATATAATTCTTTCCCTCCACCCACCCTGTAGCTCCTCTCATTACACAAAAACAGCTTTTCTTTTCAAATTCATGACCATGGGCTATTACAACTGACATAATATACTTACTGGACTGATTAAATATATCCATCATTAAAGGACAATGACAAAGCTGTATATCAGTCCTTCTATGTGGATATGATATACAGAGTACATCAGACTTTCTGAGGGAGTTACTGACATGAATTAATATATTATGTATTTTTTAAATGCGTATACATATAGGGTTAAATATATATGAATCAAAGTTTTTCTCAAAAATGTCTACTCTATAATTAGGTTCCCATTGTTTAACTAAATAGAATACTGACTTTGTAAGGGACCCCAAAACAGAGAATTGGAGGGTATGACATAATCACTCTGTGACAGTAAATGGCACACTGATTGTTTTCAAATTTAAAAAAAAGCATTTTGCTATAAAAATAAGTTCACACCAAATGGCATTATTGTAATAGGATGGTCACCTTTCATGCCTATCATTGTGATGACAAAAAAGTCATCAACCAGCTTTTTCTATCTGAAGGCTTTAAAGAGGCCTTTGCTTTTCATTGAAGATTTCTGACATTTATTTTATATTTATTTTGATAAATGCATAATTAACGTTTCAAATTTAAGTTTTGAAGAAAGTTATGGTTATATAGCACATCACGGTTCACACACACCAAAAAATGCCGAAAACTAATAACACTTCCCTAAAAATTTGTTTCTCAAAGTTATCACAGCTTCCAAAGTCTGACTTTACTTGGACAACAGTGATTATTTTCAATTTAACTTGCTTAACACCTGAACTGGACATCAAGTCAACCCTACCAATGTAAACAATGGTTTTGTAATATAGGCTTGCTCTTTTTATTTTAACTGTATATAAGTGATACTTTTACTTGAAGCATACTCTATCTTAAATTGTAAGCAGTACTGGAAGAGGGAAGGAACTGGGACCAACCCTCCAGAGTTTAAATGGCAAAGGACACAGGGAAAGTGAAGTTGTCAGCTGGACCCCTGGGCAGTTGTCTTCTTCATCTAATCAAACACTGAACTAATCTTTCACTCCGTATTGAGAAGTTTTAACATATGTGTACATGAAAATATATACTTTACAAATACTTTCCATTGATTACGTTGGTTGGGGGATTTTGACCATATTATGCTTAATATCATAAGATGTCACAAGCTAAGGAAGAGAAACTGTCATAATAATCACCAAATCTGCCTACTCAGAAATCAGAATTTGTTTTAACATAGTACAGAGGATTTTAGCAAACAGAAAATCTTACGTCTTACCTCCGTTTCTCTTGAAGAATCTTCTGCTTTGCTTTTACATCTTCCGAAGCTTTCCGTAATACATCCTGGAGAAGCACATTTGGTTAGGAGAGCACATAATGCCATTAAATAAATGAGAGCTGAGTTGATATTTATTATCCTATTATCTAAATGTTTCACAAGGGTAATAGTGATAGGTCACATTGCCTAATGCAATTCTACAAGAGCAGATACTCAATAAATACTTGATAAATGATTAAGTTCCAATAGCTAAGAAGACAAACCAAATCCAAGCCCACAGTTCTCTCTTTGCACATATCCCACTGTCCTCTCTGGCTTTAGAGAAAGAGTCACTGCTTCCTGTAATGTCACAGTGGCTTTCACACAAACTATGTGAAAGCTTGGGAAAGTCATTCAATGCACCTAGACTCTGGCTTTTGTCTGTGAGAACAGAAAATGCTGAATCACGTGATCCATCACTAAGGCTTCCTTCAGGAAAAAAAAAAATTGTAATTAAAAAATTTTATCAGAGGCCAAAAGAAAATGTCTCCTCTATATCAAGTTCCACATACCCCTAACTAATCCTCTGCAAACTTTCCCTTTATAGGATATCCATCCTGGGCTTTCTCCCTTTCAGACTGCCTCAATACCGGTACCCACCTGTCTTTCTTTTCTTCTCTTTTAATTTGATATACTGGCTCATTTACTACCCTATCTCTGGTATGCTCTCTATAACCAGGCAGAAAAAAAACAATGCATTATTATTATTTCACAAATAAGAATACTTTTAATGTGCTCCATCCACTTGATGTGAAAGATGGGCATCTCATTTGATGGATATACCACTGACTGAACCTTATTTTCACGGCCTTTAAAGTAAAAGAAAATGGTAAATGCTTGGTAAGTATTTCACTTCAAATTCAACCACCCAACTGCCTAGAGGAATTTAAGAGGTCAAAAGCCGAGGTCATTCTGCTTAGCTCTCTTCTCTGAGTTAAAGAAACCAGTGTGCATCAGAGCAACAAAGCAAGCTGCTCAAAGACATCCCTGCCCTTCCTGTCAATGAACTTAGAGCACAGAGCAAAGAGGCAGCGAGAGGTAACTGGCTAAGGCAAGAAGAAAGCAAGGTCCTGACTGGGTAGAAAGAGTCTGTTTCTCTTGTCTCCCAAATACATACAGCCAAGGAAACTGATTTTTTTAGAGACAAAATAAAGAAAGCTTAAACTTTTCCTTAAAAGTCCACAACAAGGGCTTCCCTGGTGGCGCAGTGGTTGAGAGTCTGCCTGCCGATGCAGGGGACACGGGTTCGTGCCCTGGTCTGGGAAGATCCCACATGCCACGGAGCGGCTGGGCCCGTGAGCCATGGCCGCTGAGCCTGCGCGTCCGGAGCCTGTGCTCCGCAACGGGAGAGGCCACAACGGTGAGAGGCCGCGTACCGCCAAAAAAAAAAGTCAACAACAATAAGATAGGTCTATGTTTACCTTAAAAAAATAAGTGAAAAAGGTAAAAGAATTTGGGGAAAGTCATGGATAGATTTGGGGAATTAACATGTGCTACTCTTTGATTTCATCCCATATTCATGACCATTAGATATGAGAGCTCTTTATCAGACACGCTCTTGAAAGTTTGAGGGCAAATTACAGAAAGAATTCATATACTGAGTGCACTGAAGAGGATGAAGGAAGGGTGAAGTGAAGCATTTTTTTCTCCCTATACCTCCTTATCCCATGCAAGCACGTAAATATGTCGTGCAATGACTTACTGTGGTAGAAAGCTTGGTACCATATTTTTGGTAAAAGTTAGCAAACTTACAATACATGTCCTGCCACAATATTCTTTTTCTCTTAGTTGCTATGCATTATAATTAATAATAATAGTTCTTTATAACCTATCTTACTCACGGGCATATTGCAAGGATTATATAGAATGTTCATGAGCTGTGTGGAGCAACTCATAAGAAAAGAGCTTTGTAAGCTGGAAGCATTGTTGTTAATATTCATAATTATAGTATATAATTCTTAGCACTAGAAAGAAGGATTGCATATTAGTCTTCTCCTTGCTCTCCCTATTTATTTAGGTCCATAGGGAGCTAAAATTTGAAGAGATATTTTCAGGGAGACTTGATAGGCTAGTTTTTTCTGCTTCCTTTTCATTATTTTCTCCTTTTCTGTTACTTTTCCCTTCCTTTTAAAGAAATGAGTTGTGATGATCTTCCCTACCTCTCAATTCACCCCACATTTTGATCACCTTTGCTCTCAATCTCAGCCTTCCCCCTACTTGCTGAGTTTCCTCCCCTTTCTCTGCACCCATCTATTCTGTTTACCTGTGTTAAAATTAACAATCTTCTGAGCTTGTTTAAAGGTTTAAGAAGTGATAAATAAGAGTCATCTGTGTACAGGAAAAAGCAAATGACCCTGTTCACCATTTAAGAAGACTACTCTATATGTCATACCTTGGCAGGAAAAGACAAAGAAGTTCTGTCAGAGTGTTTTCCTTTGATTTGTGCTTCTTTCAATATGAGTTTAGCTAGAAACAGAAGCAAGATAATTCAATAAAATGAAACCCTTTCAAGCATCTTTAAATGAATATTACATATATATAATATACCCATGACCAGTAAGAATGGCTTACAGATAATAATCTCAGAAAGTCCTGTATTCCTTCTACAGCTTTCACACATTCCAAGACTAGGTAGCCATACAGGGTCCTCTAAGGCATGACAACGTATAGGGCATATATATATATATATACACACAAATTCAAAAGTCATGACTGACTGTTCGGCTGACTGAAAACTCTCTAAAATCCATGCAATATGGATATAGAGCTACTCCTCACTCCTGGATCACTGGGGAAGGATGGCTTTGTCCTTTTGGGGGAGGAGTGAATGTGTAGAGCATGCCTTCTTAAAGTGGATGCAACACCAGTCTCTAAAATGATCTAACTCTGCATCAGGACAACCCTAATACACATCAATCTAGTTCCAAGTGTGTACTCAGAACTGGAATTACTTTTATAATAATAACATCATATTTAGACAAAACCAAAGATGGAAAATGTGTTATGAAGTTCCTTAGAGGTAGGAATTACATTTGATTACTTGTGTTTATTCCTATAATGCCCAAAGCAGGGTATGTCTCAGAATAACTGCTCAATTAACATCTGCTGAATAAATTAACAATAATGATGTAGGCCATAGGTAATTACATACCTATCTTTACTGCTTCTTCTGCTTGTTTAACTTCATTTTTAAATGCCCCTTTAAAAGATGTGACATACAGATACTTTCTGAAATGAAACAAGAACGTCAGTCAGATTATCATTTTAAAGTTCATAATACAAAAATGTTCTTTAGGAAGACTATATACTCCAGAGATATGTTATTATTAAGAAAAAGTCATCAAGTAAGTTGCATTCAGCTTGTAAGTCAGCAAAGTTTAGACCTAAGAAAAATTTCTTGCCTTTTAATACTTGGCAATTTTGCTTTAGTAAGGGAACTTCAGGAGAGATATAAGAAAATCTCTGCCCACATAAATGTTACTTATACATGTAAAATAGGACAATTTTCTTAAAAAGAAAATTTTCTATGTAACTGCTCCATTATCAAAGTTTCTGGTTAATATACCTAGCCCTCTTACCCAGATCATCACCGATACTGGATAAACTGCTTCTCCCAGTCCTTAATTTTGTCTGATACCCATGTAGACTCAGGAGCTTAACATTCTCTGATAACGTCAATGTTCAGAAAGGCAATGTTTAGAAAGGCAGTGAGAGGTAGATGGAGAATCCTAGAACATCTCTTGAAGCCGGAACATTTAAAGACATATAAAAAGAGGCATCTGTTCAGGCAGAGGAGAGAGTCTACATCTATATGCCCAATGAGCCTATGCCAGGCATAGGCAAAATACTGCTCACAGCTTGTTTCTGTTACAGTCTAAGACCTAAGACCTTGTGCTCCGCAACAAGGGAAGCCACCGCAATGAGAAGCCCACGCACCGCAACGAAGAGTAGCCCCCGCTCGCCGCAACTAGAGAAAGCCCTCACGCAGCAACGAAGACCCAACTCGGCCAATAAATAAATAAACAAATAAATTTAAATAAATAAATAAACACCGATAGAAAAAGGTAATCTGTGTGTCTCTGCCTTGCAAAAACAGCCTAACACTCTCATGCTGAGCTAGCTCTGTCTTCCACTTCTATCCAGCCACCCAAATTCTGCCCTCTAGAATTCCAACCATCACATGGCAGCTTTTCACATTTTCACTCAGGCCCTGTGTATTCCCTCATCCACGGCATGATGCTCCATTCCACCAATGACCCCCTACCAGATAACCAGACAGTTAATTTATACTGTGAGCTAGGAAGTCCCTTCCCTCCTAAAGCATCCTCATCTGAACATCACCCTCCAGACATGGTATAAGCAGGACATGGTTTATTGGTAGTATTACCATCTTGTTCTTTTCTTTTTTTTTCTTTCATAATTGAGATTTTATTGGTTGTTTTGAGGATCAGTACACAGACATTTCAATTTGTACACAATTCTCAATATACGTACCAAAAACCTAAAAAATCATGTAGTTGTGATTCTTTTCTGAACAGTTATTCCAGTGACTTTCCAGCTTAAAATTTGGAGGCAAATTTTCCTTCACAGGATATCAAGTACCAATACCTTCAAATATTAATATGCTGTTACATCGTAAGTCCCACTAATTCACAATTTAATATCATATACACTACATACTCAAATTGTCAGTCATTCACAGCACATTAACAGTTACGAGAAGAACTGGGCTACCATGACCAAAGATGTTACAAAGTGCACAAAATTCTGCCCAGGAGAGCCAAGATCAAGGGGTGAGTGGTTTCCTTTAGAAAACAATTCTACCAAAAACAACATGGGAAGAGAAGTAATTTAAAGCGTTTAAGACATTAAATGCACAACTGTCTCCAAACTGCCATTTAGTATGCTTTGTATTATAGGATATAAAAGCTACCCCCACCACAGCATTCCACAGCTATTCTGTGGAATGTTAAGCTGACACCCAAGACAATCAAAGCCTCCCATATTCAATATCCCACTATTTTCTGGTTGTACCAAAAAATAAACAACCAGCAAATGATTTCACCTCTTAAAAAAGAGCATTTACACTTAAAAAATGGGATGAGGTGGGATGCCTCCTTTTTAAAAATGTTTCTAGAGCTACTAAAAAACTTGCATTTACAAAACAGTTGATAAAAATATTCCTCTGGATTGTACAAGGAGGGAGACAGGGACCCCTGATAGGACCAGGTGTGTGATATTAATCAGACTTGGCTTCTTTCCCTCCTGCTTCATCAGAAGCTGGGCTCTCCTCGTATTTAGCTTCTCCATTTTCTGCAGGTGAGTCTTCTTTAGTGTCTTGGTTAGCCACTTCAGCCTGTTTTCCCTTTGCTCCCCTTTTCCCTTCTGTTTGCACTTTTTTGTCTGATGATTTATCCTTTCCTGCCGCCTTTTTGGGCTTCGTTTCTACTTTTGCAGGAGCCGGTTTCTTCCTCTTGGGCATCGTGGCGGCGGGGCGGGCGCAGGCTGGGTGCCTGCGGGCGCAGAGCCTTCGCGAAGCTGGGCTGCCTGGCCGCTGCCGCTGCTCCCGCCACCCGAGCCGCTGGGACCTGCGGCGGGGCGGGGGGAGAACGGATGGCTACCATCTTGTGCTGCTCGCTAAGTTCCATAAATATTTTCAGCAACCCTGTCACACTATCAGCTTAGATTAAACTTGTGGTCAATGAAAACATCTATTTTTTTTTTCATGTAAATCACTGTCCAAGTCTAGGATATTAACACAATAGATTTTTTAAATCTAAATTCGGGACTGTAGGTTATTTATACTACATTTATCTTTTGTATTTCAACTCTCTCACATCTTGTTTGCATTATGCCTGATGTAAGATAATCCTTCTAGTTCAGGGTCTATTATGAATTCAAACATGCCTGTTTTTTACCCAAGCTATTGATAAAAACACTGAACAGAATATGATTAAGGGAGGAAACCAATGACATGACACCAAAAATTCCCCCCTAGCCCCTTCTGAACTTGTTAGAGACATTGGGGTAAAGGAACTACAGCAACTGTAAGTCAATCCAATCTTCTTTTTTCTGTTTGCTACGAAAATATAGAGAAATGGCTGACCATAAAGTATAGGTATGTATTCTTATAAATAATACTTCAGGGTTCATGTCTAGAAGTTTATTGGAGCCTGGATCGTCAAGTGGACAGAGTATTTAATCATTTTTAATACATTTTACATGCTTCTACTCTGGTACTATAGGGTCATTCCCAGCTTTTAATTTGTTTCCATACAGCCATTAGAGCTAGAGTAACATTTAGGGAAGAAATAAAGTAAGGGTCACCCCACTAGGGGTGAGATAACATGGAGAGAACGCCACATATTTCTTACACAAAACTTCTGCCACCAGAGAAGCTGTGAGGAAAACAATATGCAAGTAAATAAGTCAAATGGAGAGAAAGTTAAGCCTAAGGGATAAAGCCATGAAAAATTAAAGCTGTCTAGACTGTAGATCCCAAAACATATCAGACTTAACAGTTTATCAGAGCCCCATGTAAGTATCAGAGCCTCCTTAAGTAACTTTTAAGGAATAAGTATTTATATTATATCTACTCCCTGGTAAGATATATCTAAGAATATTACACTGAAAGGTGCATTAAAAAATATACTAGAGTGGGAAACAGCCATCACTTGATATAAGTAATTTAGGTAGACGAAATTCAATTTAATAAAATTCCCTCAGAACATAGAGATAAATCCACATTTTCCACTGGCTTAAACCATTTTTTACCCAAACTCACTAAGAGAGGAATAATTTAATTTGAAAAGATCAGCTATGTTGATTGATCCAGGAGACCCTTGGTGCTTCCCAGAAGAAGGAGACTGATGAAAAGGAAGTATCACTTTGATATGAATTAAGGAACAAACAGATTTATAGAGTAAGTCTCAGGCTTGGTATACTTCATTTTTCAAAATATGACCTGCAGTAGAATCAGAAATCCAAAGTAAAGCTTTTGAGGAATCCATTCATGTGTGGTCAGGGCATTCAATTCAGAGATCCACAATTTTTAATATTAATATCAATATGAGTGATTGCAAGGCCCCAGAACAGCAACTACTTATTCATGGAAATAAGACAACATAACAAATGTGGGTCTGTTATAAAGCATTAGTGTGGTATAGGGGAAAGAGCATGGAATTTGAATTGGTAAAGAATTCAGAGCCAGAAGATTTGAGTTCTTATCTAGTTCTGACATTTATTTATTTCTAAATGATGATAAAACATAACCCACAGGGCCACTGCAAAAATTAAATAACATAATGTATATCAAAAGGCGTACATAGGGCTTCCCTGGTGGTGCAGTGGTTGAGAGTCCGCCTGCCGATGCAGGGGACACGGGTTCATGCCCCGGTCCGGGAAGATCCCACATGCCGCGGAGCGGCTGGGCCCATGAGCCATGGCCGCTGAGCCTGCGCGTCCGAAGGCTGTGCTCCGCAATGGGAGAGGCCACAACAGTGAGAGGCCCGCATACCGCAAAAAAAAAAAAAAAAGGCGTACATATAGACAATGTACAAGCATTAAATGTTCCTCCCAGTAGATAGTAAATTCCTGAAAACTAGAACTAATCTTACCTTTCTAGCACAATCTCAGACTAACAGAAGGTTTTGATAAATGTTTAGAAAATAAATGACCACCCACACACCACACACCAAGAAAAAAAAACTGTTCTCATAGCATGCATAGTTGTGCAAGATAAGTTATATAATAGGCAAATGTAAGCTTAAAAAAAGCTTATGCTAAAATATAAATGGTAATTAAAATATAAGTGAACCAGATGTATATCTATACATATGTGCATTCTATATATAAAATATACATACACATATATGTATATGACTTAATAGTTCAAATATATTTGAGTAAAAAGAAAATATAAGTGAACAGATTTTTTTAATAGAACCCATTACAATCAAAGCACCTAGGAGTCACTGAAGTAAATAACATATTCCTACTTGGGGGGACCATCTAACTTAGTGTTCACTGCAGTATGTTACTATTATGGCCAAATATTTGTTTCATATAATTACTCTTCAGCAAACCTTCCAGAATGCAGTTTGAATTTTATTTGCAATTGTAAAAATCTTACTATCAAATTATAAAAATCTTACTATCAAATCACTTTAACAATTGGGGTGGGAGGTATTTTACAAATGAAAACTCTATGAAGATAACTGAACAAAGGTGAGTTACCTGGGTCTGTAGAGGCAATAACATAGGTATTTTGTTTTAACCCTTTGGGCCTGAATGAATATTCTCATCCGAGGGTCAAAATACAGAATAGATGTATAGGCTCTGAATGACCATCTCTCTGGAAAACTAGAAAAGAAAATATCAAAGGTCATACTGTAGACAATGTAATAATGACATTATTTGAGGAGAAAAAATAAGACTACCAAGTCATAATGGTTACTACTAGCAGCTTCAGGAACTTTTTTCTAAACCTAATGACACAACAAATACCAGCAAATCCTGCAACACTCACACACCCCTAAATACAAGGGCTTCCGTGAATAACCTACACATTGATTAGAACTGAACTCTGGTTGGCAACTAGCCGATTCAAAGTAGACTTACATCAGCAATAGAAAAGATACTTTTCATTAAAGCTATCAGTCCAGAAAGACAAAACCACGTCAAATAAACAGAACAATCCCCCTGCTCAAACATAACAAAATGAATCTAGGCCCACATGAATGAAATACATTTCCATGAAGTTACTGCAAGCAGAGAAATACAATAAAATGTTTCATTTGCTTTGAAAATTATGAACAAGAAACATAAAACTTCATTCTGTAAGTGTTAAAATAAGTATTAATGGCCAACTGAGGGGAGGAGTCTGATAACATGATAAGTGAAAAAGAAAAGAGAAAAATAAAGGGTGGAAAGGCAATAAAATGGGAGCAGAGACAACATAAATAGCCTATGAAGAAAACTACCCTTGTAAAACTGCACATTGTTGAGAAGTCGCTGTGTTGCTGTATAACAACTCCAGGGACCTTCTATATTAAAGTCTACTTGTGAACTGTAAATCCTCTCCAAGTAGACAAGAAATAAAGATCAAAAACAGGCCCAGCCATGCTTAAGAAGCATTGCTCTTCATCTACTGGGTTCTAGAAAAGTCTACAAGGGAGGGGCTACAAGGCACAAATAGAAAGCAGGGAGCAGTAAACCTATCACTTTTATAATCCTACCTCAGTCCAGAGGGAGACAAGTTGGTGGAAAGGAAATATAAAGCCTGTTGGGGTGTGGCTGCTCAATGGGGTCACATTATTGGCAATTACTCAGTAAGAAAGAACCGAGCTCCAAGGAATTTACAAAAATGAAGACAAAATCCATAGGCAGTCCAAGGATTTCCTGGTTGGTTATAAGTTCCTCCAGGCAGGATCTATAGCTCATTATGAAGTCAGGAATTTCTATTAGTTGTTTAAAAAGTAAGCCTTCAGTAGAATTTCCCAATATAAATTATGTAAAAGTATCTAGTCCATGGCTATTACTCCATAAATACAAGTGCAGCTTTAATGTGACACGAAAGGCTATCTGCATGACTACAGTAATGTAGTCAATTATTAGTATACCAGAAGCTGCACAGTCAAATAAGTCCTCCCCTGTTAAGAGAAAAAAAAAAAAAGTCACCTTGGGACACTATAAAAATTCTGAGGACTTCTGCCATTATTCAAATCCTTTCTGGATCTCCTGATTTGAAATTGCCCTTACAGCTAGAAACTCCTTCTTTTGACTCTCCTCAAAGCTAACACTTCTTTCTCATTTGAAGGTAAAAGTCAAAAGTAATTCAGAGACAAGTTTGAGAATTTGAGAAATCTGGTGAGAGATCCAACTGGGTTAGACAAGTTTTGGTTAAAAAAATATTATACAAATATAAAATAAGGACACTAATATGTCTACCTCTTAATAGGTCACTTCTTTACTCATTCCATTAATATTTATAGGTAAATATCCATAGCATGCGTGCTGGGGATCCTCAAGACCTCCCCTATGTGAGGAAGATGCGCTAGAAGGTCTCATGGGACTTAGCATGTAATTGTATTCATGGCTAAGCTTTATCATGGTGATGAAGTAAGGATATACAATGGCTCTTATGGAAAAGAAAGGTGATGTCTGGAGGAATCCTCGTGTGGCTTTCTTATGTTCTTCCCTTCTCATGAAGGGTCACACAGAGAATACTCTTTCCCCAGCTATGAAAATGTAGCAACGTGTGTGTGATGCTTTTGCTTCAGGAAGCCCATTAGAGACTCTGGGCCCTCAAGGCTTTTTCATCATTGTTTGTTCTTTGTTTCTGTTTTTTTTTTTTTGTTTTTTTACTGGGGCTGGTCATATAAACACCCTCTGCCTAGCATGTATAAAAATTCCGGAGTCCCAGAAAAAAAGGAGATTTTCAGCATATATCATGTTATTTGCACAGTCTGGATACAGTGAGCCACCCTCACCTGTTACGGAAAGTTTTATATCAGTGAGGGAAACTGTTTACCAGCCAAGTTCCCAGAAGCCAGCCAAGAGCCAATCTTGCAAGCACGACTTCTAGCATTAACCCTTTTCTACACACACACCTACTTTTGAAAGTTCCTATTTACTTGTGACAAAGAGAACAGCAATACTTCTTATGCTATTATCATGTCAGTGATAGAAAGACAAAGAAGGCTAAATATGACATCTGTATATGAAACAGGCTACCCAATGTCACTTTCAAACATCTTTATATGATACATAAGGTCCTTCACGATCTGGACCCCACTTAACTCTCCAGCCTCGTCTCCTGCCAGCTTCAGTCTAGACATTTAGGACCACTTCAGGTCTCCAGATATGGGGTCATGCTTTCTTACCCCCAAGCCTTGGCACATTCAATTCTGTGGCCATTTTCAGTTAGCTCCTCTTCACGCTTCAGATTGCACTTCCTCTCAAAGCCTTCCCTCACTCCCCAAGATTGGGTGAATCACTCTCCTCCGGTGCTCCCCTCCTTCTTCTGTGGCCCCCTCCACAGCACTTGCCACTTTGTGGTGTCGCTGACTGTTTACTTACTTGTATCTCTATCAGGCTGTACCCTCCATGAGGCTAGCATCCTCATCAATAAACATTTGTTGAATAAATGATAATTATTCAGGGCTCCCTTGGCTTAATTTAGAATGAACAACAGAGGGTTCCCTATATAAGACTTTTTAGTGACTGATCATCTTCAGTGATGATGTTGCCTGTGTTTACAAATAAAGCCACCCACTGGGGAAACTGAGATACAAATGTACTCTGTCATCATGGTATCTTCAGAAGATCTAAGAAAAAATATAGTGTTACTCTCCATCGTCCAGGAGCTGCTTCATATATCTTCTCCAAGAGGTGTTTGTCTCTTGTTTCCTCCTAAATGTTTTTTCCAACCTAAAGTTTTCCAGAAGTATCCATATCTCTCTCTCTTTGCCTGTATCATCTTTCTCTCTTACTTTCTATTTAACTGGCTATAATAAACTGAGAAAGGAAGAGAGAGAGCAAGCTCCCTAACATACATACACACACACACACACACACACACACACACACACACTGTCACATGACAGACTTGAGAAGGGAAAATTTTCAGGCAGAAACTGGCTTTATAGTCTGTGAAATATGATAGGACGAGGTGGGGTAATCTATGTGCTTGTCCCCTGCTCAGCAATGGGTATTCTCAAAAAGTCTCAAATTTAGCCTCCAGCTGTGGCTGTGGCCTCTGTGTGGCCTCTTTCTTCTCCCAGCCTATCCACCCTGACGTCCTGCTGTTGGAACTGTTGCTCCATGTGTGGCATATCATGGGTGGACTGGTGTGTTGGGACCACCAAACTATGTTAAGGGTAGGAGAGGGTCCAGAAAGAGGGGTCTCATGACCAAGGTCCAATCTCCTTTATCTACCAATTCAGATTCTCTGTGGCTGGAGTCTGAGAATGTGAATTTTTTTTTAAACTATCCAGGTGTTTCTTTAACTCTACCAGTTTTAAGAACCATTGCCTGGTAGACCTACTGGACAGGGTAGTATGCAAAGCAGTTTTCCTGAAAGAAGGGAGCAGAACAATCTCTTGAAGGTGTTTGGACCTAGGACACCCTCCACATTTATCTACACTGGGTACACAGACAACAGACTCCTATCCAGTTCAACCACTGAGCTACCTTCCATAGTTGAGAAAACACCTCTAAAATCTGGGCACCAGACTAAATTAAATCCCTTTTGGAGTATCTCTGAAGTGCTATATTTCTATTCATGAAAATACTGTATACTATAACCAAAACTGGTTTATAATTTTCTAAATTTATTGCTAAAGTCCCTATAAAATCTCTGAAGAGTTCTTGAAGTTGAAATTAACAAGGCCTATATTATCTTGTGTAAAGAAGTGCATAAAGATTTTTAACTAGTTTAAGTTCTGAACTATAAAGGGGTTAACCACATTTAATCTCAGGGTAGATTATACCTAAGAGAAATATCAACTCAGAGGCAATTTAAAAGAAAAGTTATAAGCTATGCAAAGTAATGAAAGTGCTTCTGCCATAACCACAGTATGGCAAGCACTACATGATAACAATTTGAAGCTGTGACTTTTGATGTGTTCCTAGCCAGCTCAGTTAAGACATAAACTAGAGACATTATGGAATGCTGCCCAATGACTGTCAATTTAGAAACACACTGGCAACATGACACCTAATTTCAAAACATTACTTAGCACAAAATTTCAACTCCATTACTCCATATTATATCATTACTTTCAGAGCTTTTTTTTTTGGATGGATTCCTCTAGTTGCCTGAGATCCTGAGCCATGAAGGATTCCAGGGACAAGAAAGGCCCTTTTGATGACAGCCAATTCCATGACATGCCTTTTTTTTTTTTACTAGAGCCCGTGGTTTCTTCCATTTTTTCATAAAGTTGAATATGTTAAGAAGATATTAAGTAATTGAAAACAACATGGGCACAAGGAAATTGCATATATAACAGACCACGTGAAATGGTCATATGATCCTGGCCCCCCAAAAGGGAATCAGGAAAAATGCTATAGGAGTGATCAAGCCTTCACAGTTTGGAAGTCAAAAAAGATTTCAAAGGTAACAGAAGCACTTTACAAAATTTCCTAAAACTCCCTCTCTCATCCTAATAAAGGTCCCCAGTGATCTTCAGGGATGGAGGACAGTAGAGCCCACTACGGAAAGTGCCAGCACCTTCCAATGAAAGTATTTGCAATATCCTTAGAAAATTACCTAGACATTGACATTCAATTCGGTTTACCTTAATTCATTTGTTACTTGCTATGTACCAGGCACTGAGTTAGTTTACAGAGCATTATAGTAAGTGCTAGAAAGAAGTGCTATGGGAGAAGAAGAATGGACAGAATTAAAATGCACTGAGAACTTCCACATGCCCAGTACTGTGCCTCTTCTGTTTCTACAGTATTCGTATTAAGTAGATGATACAATAGCCTCATCCTGTAGATGAGAACAGTGAAGATCAGAGACTACAAATAACTTACCATTAGAATAAAAGCTCTCTCAATAGAATTCAAGCCACTTGGGGGCAGAGATATTTGTTTTCTTCCCTGATATATCCCCAGATCCTAAAGCAAGGCCTGATACTTACACTCAATAAATATCCACTGAATGAGTGAATGTAAAATGAATCTATCTATAGTCCGTTACTCAGTGGAAGAACCAGAATTTGAGACCAGTTCTAAGTGACTACAAAGTCCACGCTTTTTATAATGTACCTACTGCCTCCAAGGCTGAGTGGCTGGATGCACAGCACTGCTGCGGAGTGGTGGGAATTAGTGGACGGGCTCAGGCAGCCTCCATCCACAGCCCCTACATGCCTGTAAGCCTGAGGTTCTGGCTCCTTCAACTCCATCCACAGAACAGGATTCAAGGATATGGTGCCCATATTTCCTAATTATGTATGGACTTTACAAAGAATATATGATATGGCATTAGACTACAAATGCTGCCCATTCATTCAATTAACCCTAATGTCTCTGCTGACAGACCATGACATCATATAAAGGAATATTTTTTAAAAAATCAGACATATCTCATTGTAGTTTTGGTTTGCATTTCTCTAATGAGTAAAGATGTTGAGCATCCTTTCATGTGTTTGTTGGCAGTCTGTATATCTTCTGTGGAGAAATGTCTATTTAGGTCTTCTGCCCATTTTTGGATTGGGTTGTTTGTTTTTTTGTTATTGAGCTGCATATATAACTGATTAAATTTGTTATAAAGCAAAAAATAAAAAATAAATAAATAAATAAATAAAAAAGAAAAAAAAACAGTAGTAAGAACAATATAAAAAAAAAATCAGACATAGCTAGAATCAAGTTGGTAGACTTAGAACACATACTAGTCTCCTGCTGAAATTCAAGGAAGAATAGTAAGGATGCTTGGGTGCCTAGAGAGGAATGAGAAAAAGGGGAAAGACGATCAGAGGAATATAGGTGAATAATATGCAGGATGCTGCAGAACACTGTACAGACATTGACTTTTTCTCTGGGTGAAATGGGAAGTCACTGGAGAATTCTATACAGAGACTGTTTAAAAGACTACTCTGGCTGCTACAGAGGAGCAAGGGTAGAATAGTTTTTACAGGGCCAAGGGTGGAAGCAGGAAGACCAGTGGACCAGTGGGAGGATTTCTGCAATAATCCAGGTGAGACATGAGGGTGGCCTGGACCAGGATCGTAGCAGCAGAGGAGATGATAAGTGGTTGGATCTGGATCTATTTGAAGGCAGAGCCCATATGAAAGTAATACGTTACAAAAGTCGTCCAACTGCTGAGTATGAAGAATTAGAGAAAACCAAGACCCACATTATGGAAATATTAAAGGTTAAGAGAAAATCCTAAAAGCTATGCACAGGAAAAATGAGTATTACAAAATTTTAATAATTACATCTGCATCAGACTTCTCACTAACAACATGGATTCAAGAAGTCAAACAAGTAATAAGTACTGAGAAAAACAATTTTTAAACCAATATTCCTTTATCCATTTAAACAAATACTGAGGTAGAAAGGGGAAATAAAGGTACTTTTTTTGAATTTTATTTTATTTTTTTATACAGCAGGTTATTAGTTACGTATTTTATACATATTAGTGTATATATGTCAATCCCAATCTCCCAATTCATCCCACAACCAGCCCCCACTTTCCCCCCTTGGTTTCTTCTCTACATCTGTGTCTCTATTCCTGCCTTGCAAAACAGTTCATCAGTACCATTTTTCTGGATTCCACATATATGTGTTAATATATGAAATTTGTTTTTCTTTCTGACTTACTTCACTCTGTATGACAGTCTCTAGGTCCATCCACGTCTCTACAAATGACCCAATTTCTTTCCTTTTTATGGTTGAGTAATATTCCATTGTATATATGTACCACATCTTCCTTATCCATTCATCTGTCGATGGGCATTTAGGTTGCTTCCATGTCCTGCCTATTGTAAAGAGTACTGCAATAAATATTGGGGTGCATGTGTCTTTTTGAATTATGGTTTTCTCTGGGTATATGCCCAGTAGTGGGATTGCTGGATCATATGGTAATTCCATTTTTAGTTTTTTAAGGAACCTCCATACTGTTCTCCATAGTGGCTGTATCAATTTACATTCCCATCAACTGTACAAGAGGGTTCCCTTTTCTCTACACCCTCTCCAGCATTTGTTGTTTGTAGATTTTTTGTTGATGGCCATTCTAACTGGTGTGAGGTGATGCCTCATTGTAGTTTTGATTTGCATTTCTCTAATGATTAGTGATGTTGAGCAGCTTTTCATGTGCCTCTTGGCCATCTGTATGTCTTCTTTGGAGAAATGTCTATTTAGGTCTTCCAGCCACTTTTTGATTGGGTTGTATGTTTTTTTAATATTTAGCTGCATGAGCTGTTTATATATCGGGGAGATTAATCCTTTCTCCGTTGATTCGTTTGCAAATATTTTCTCCCATTCTGAAGGTTGTCTTTTCATCTTGTTTATAGTTTCTCTGCTGTGCAAAAGCGTTTAAGTTTCATTAGGTCACATTTGTTTATTTTTGTTTTTATTTCCATTACTCTAGGAGGTGGGTCAAAATAGACCTTGCTGTGATTTATGTCAAAGAGTGTTCTTCGTATGTTTTCCTCTAAGAGTTTTATAGTGCCCACTCTTACATTTAGGTCTCTAATCCATTTTGAGTTTATTTTTGTACATGGTGTTAGGAAGTGTTCTAAATTCATTCTTTAACATCTAGCTGTCCAGTTTTCCAAGCCCCACTTATTGAAGAGACTGTCTTTTCTCCATTGTATACCCTTACTCCCTTTGTCATAGATTAATTGACCATAGGTGCGTGGGTTTATCTCTGGGTTTTCTATCCTGTTCCATTGACCTATATTTCTATTTTTGTGCCAGTACCATATTGTCTTGATTACTGTGGCTTTGTAGTATAGTCTGAAGTCAGAGAGTCTGATTCCTCCAGCTCTGTTTTTTTCCCTCAAGATTGCTTTGGCTATTCGGGGTCTTTTGTGTCTCCATACAAATTTTAAGATTATTTGTTCTAGTTCTGTAAAAAATGCCATTGGTAATTTGATACAGATTGCACTGAATCTGTAGATTGCCTTGGGTAGTACAGTCATTTTCACAATATTGATTCTTCCAATCCAAGAACATGGTATATCTCTCCATCTGTTTGTGTCACCTTTGATTTCTTTCAACAGTGTCTTATAATTTTATGCATACAGGTCTTATGTCTCCCTAGGTATGTTTATTCCTAGGTATTTTATTCTTATTGTTGCAGTGGTAAACGGGAGTGTTTCCTTAATTTCTCTTTCAGATTTTTCATCATTAGCATAAAGGAATGCAAGAGATTTCTGTGCATTAATTTTGTATCCTGCAACTTTACCAAATTCATTGATTAGCTCTAGTAGTTTTCTGGTGGCATCTTTAGGATTCTCTATGCACAGTATCATGTCATCTGCAAACAGTGACAGTTTTACTTCTTCTTTTCCAATTTGTGTTCCTTTTATTTCTTTTTCTTCTCTGACTGCCATAGCTAGGACTTCCAAAACTATGCTGAATAATAGTGGTGAGAGCGGACATACTTGTCTTGTTCCTGATCTTAGAGGAAATGTTTTCCGTTTTTCACCACTGAGAATGATGTTTGTTATGGATTTGTCATATATGGCCTTCATTATGTTGAGGTAGGTACCCTCTGTGCCCACATTCTGGAGAGTTTTTATCATAAATGGGTGTTGAATTTTGTCAAAAGCTTTTTCTGCATCTATTGAAATGATCATATGGTTTTTCTCCTTCAATTTGTTAATATGGTGTATCACATTGATTGATTTGCATATATTGAAGAATCCCTGCATCTCTGTAATAAATCCCACTTGATCATGGTGTATGATCCTTTTAATGTATTGTTCGATTCTGTTTGCTAGTATTTTGTTGAGGATTTTTGCATCTATATCCATCAGTGATATTGGTCTGTACATTTCTTTTTTTGTAGTATCCTTGTCTGGTTTTGGTATCAGGGTGATGGTCGCCTCGTAGAATGAGTTTGAGAGTGTTCCTTCCGCTGTGATTTTCCGGAAGAGTTTGAGAAAGATGGGTGTTAGCGCTTCTCTAAATGTTTGATAGAATTCACCTGTGAAGCAATCTGGTCCTGGACTTTCGTTTCTTGGCAGACTTTTAATCACAGTTTCAATTTCACTACTTGTGACTGGTCTGTTCATATTTTCTGTTTCTTCCTGGTACAGTCTTGGAAGGTTATACCTTTCTAAAATTTGGTCCATTTCTTCCAGATTGTCCATTTTATTGGCATAAAGTTGCTTGTAGTAGTCTCTTAGGATGCTTTGTATTTTGCAGTGTCTGTTGTAACTTCTCCTTTTTCATTTCTAATTTTATTGATTTCAGTCCTCTCCCTCTTCTTGATGAGTCTGGGTAAAGGTTTATCAATTTTGTTTATCATCTCAAAGAACCAGTTTTATTTTTATTGATGTTTGCTATTGTTTTGTTTCTATTTCATTTATTTCTGCTCTGAACTTTATGATTTGTTCCTTTCTACTAACTTTGGGTTTTGTTTGTTCTTCTTTCTCTGGTTACTTTAGTTGTAAGGTTAGATTGTTTATTTGAGATTTTTCTTACTCATTGAAGTAGGATTGTATTGCTATAAACTTCCCTCTTAGAACTGCTTTTGCTGCATTCCATAGGTATTGGATCGCCATGTTTTCATTGTCATTTGTCTCTAGGTAGCTTTTTATTTCATCTTTGATGTCTTCAGTGATCTCTTGGTTATTTAGTACCATATTGTTTAGCCCCCATGTGTTTGTGGTTTTTATGGTTTTTTCCCTGTAATTGATACCTAATCTCATAGTGTTGTCATTGGAAAAGATGCTTGATATGATTTCAATTTTCTTAAATTTACAGAGGCTTGATTTGTGACCCAAGATGTGGTCTCTCCTGGAGAATGTTCCATGTGCACTTGAGAAGAAAATGCAATCTGCTGTTTTCAGATGGAATGTCCTATAAATATCAATTAAATCTATCTGGTCTATTGTGTCATTTAAAGCTTGTGTTTCCTTATTTAGTTTCTGACTGGATGATCTGTCCACTGTTGTAAATGAATTGTTAAAAGTCCCCCACTATTACTGTGTTACTGTCAATTTCCTCTTTTATAGCTGTTAGCAGTTGCCTTATGTATTGAGGTGCTCCTATGTTGGGTGCATATATATTTATAATTGTTGTATCTTCTTCTTGGATTGATCCCTTGATCATTATGTAGGGATCAATAATATGATTGATCATATTACTGATCATATGATATGATCATATATTGATCATATCATATGATCATAATGATGTATATAATACATCATACATCATTATGTATGTATCCCTTCCTTGTCTCTTGTAACATTCTTTTTTTTAAGTTCTATTTTGTCCAATATGAGTATTGCTACTCCAGCTTTATTTGGATTTCCATTTGAATGGAATATCTTTTTCCATCCACTCAATTTCAGTCTGTAAGTGTCCCTAGGTGTGAAGTGAATCTCTTGTAGACAGCATATATATCGGTCTTGCTTTTGTATCCATTTAGTGAACCTGTGTCTTTTGGTTGGAGCATTTAATTCATTCACATTTAAGGTAATTATCAATCTGTATACACCTTTTACCATTTTCTTAATTGTTTTGCATTTGTTTTTGTAGGTCCTCTTCTTCTCTTGTGTTTCCCACTCAGAAAAGATCATTTAGCATTTGTTGTAGAGGTGGTGGTGCTGAATCCTCTTAGCTTTTGCTTGTCAGTAAAGCTTTTGATTTCTCCATCGAATCTGAATGAGATCCTTGTCAGGTAGATTAACCCTGGTTGTAGGTTCTTCCGTTTCATCACTTTAAATATATCATGCTGCTCCCTTCTGGCTTGTAGAGTTTCTGCTGAGCAATCAGCTATTAACCTTATGGGAATTCACTTCTATGTTATTTGTCATTTTTCCCTTGTTGCTTTTAATAATTTTTGTCTTTAATTTTTGCCAATTTGATTACTATGTGTCTCAGCGTGTTTCTCCTTGGGTTTATTCTGCCTGGGACTCTGTGTACTTCCTGGACTTGGGTGGCTATTTCCTTTCCCACATTAGGGAAGATTTCAACTATAATCTCTTCAAATATTTTCTCGGGTCCTTTCTTTCTCTCTTCTCCTCCTGGGACCCCTGTAATGGGAATGTTGTTGCTTTTAATGTTGTCCCAGAGGTTCCTTAGGTTGTCTTCATTTCTTTTCATCCTTTTTTCTTTATTCTGTTCCTCAGCAGTGAATTCCACTATTCTGTCTTCCAGTCACTTATCCATTCTTCTGCCTCAGTTATTCTGCTATTTATTCCTTCTAGTGTATTTTTCATTTCACCTATTAAATTGTTCATTTCTGTTTATTTGTTCTTTAATTCTTCTAGGTGTTTGCTAAACATTTCTTGCATCTTCTCAATGTTTGCCTCCATTCTTTTTCTGAGGTCCAGGATCATCTTCACTATCATTATTCTGAATTCTTTTTCTGGAAGGTTGCTTATTTCCCTTCATTTAGTTGTTTTCTGGGGTTCTATCTTGTTCCTTCATCTGGTACATAGTCCTCTGCCTTTTCATTTTGTCTGTCTTGCTGTGAATGTGGTTTTCGTTCCACAGGCTGCAGGACTGTAGTTATTCTTGCTTCTGCTGTCTGCCCTCTAGTCAATGAGGCTACCTAAGATGCTTGTGCAAGCTTCCTGATGGGAAGGACTGGTGGTGAGTAGAGCTGGATGTTGCTCTGGTGGGCAGAGCTCAGTAAAACTTTAATCCACTTGTCTGCTGATGGGTGGGGCTGAGTTCCCTCCCTGTTGGCTGTTTGGCCTGAGGCGACCCAGCACTGGAGCCTAGGGGCTCTTTAGTGGGGCTATTGGTGGACTCCAGAAGGGCTCACGCCAAGGAGTACTTCCCAGAATTTCTGCTGCCCGTGTCCTTGTCCCTGCCATGGGCCACAGACACCCCCTGCCTCTAGCAGGTAGGAGACCCTCCAACACTAGCAGTTCAGTCTCCTAAGGGTCACTGCTCCTTACCCCTGGGTCCTGGTGGGCACACTACTTTGTGTGTGCCCTCCAAGGGTGGAGTCTCTGTTTCCCCTAGTCCTGTCAAAGTCTTGCAATCAAATCCTGCTAGCCTTCAAAGTCTAATTCTCTGGGAATTCTTCCTCCCATTGCCGGACCCCCAGGATGGGAAGCCTGACGTGGGGCTCAGAACCTTCACTCCAGTGGGTGGACTTCTATGGTATAACTGTTCTCCAGTTTGTGAGTCACCCACCTAGCAGTTATGGGATTTGATTTTACTGTGATTGTGGCCCTTCTACCATCTCATTGTGGCTTCTCCTTTGTCTTTGGATGTGGGGAATCTTTTTTGGTGCATTCCAGTGTCTTCCTGTCAATGACTGTTCAACAGTTAGTTGTGATTCTGGTGCTCTCACAAGAGAGAGTGAGTCCACGTCCTTCTACTCTGCCATCTTGAACCAATCCCCCTCAATAAAGGCACTTTTACGGATATAAAGCTTCCATAAATTTACCTCCAATAGACTCTGATATAATTATTTGAGAATATAATCCAGTAAATTAACCAATAAAGAAATAAAGAAGATATGGGGTGGAAGATTTTGTGGTAAGCAGAAAAAGAATTTTCTTAATCTTATAATTTAGTCTAAATAATTACTTATGCAGGGTGTGATAAAAATATTGTAAAAATTTGTAAATAAATTTAATATAAAATAATTTTAAAAGTAGGAAATGGTAAGGAAGAGAAATAAAAGCATACTAAGGCCTTCTTTGTGAGATGATATAGATACTGATTAACTGTAAACTTTAGTAAGAAAACTATATGTAAGTTTATATATGTTTATTTAAGATGTAAAGATAATCCACTGAAAGAACAGAATGGAATGTATAATTTTTCAAACGTGGAATGGAAAATAAATGAATCTTCATCCTTGAGAAAAAGAAATCAGATCTCAACCAATCTGACAAAAGGGGAGAAAGGAAAAATAAAGCAGAACAAAATAAAACAAATAAAAACCAAGTGTAAACAAAGCAACCAAGGAAGCAAAGAAAAATGAAACGTAAAATAAGAAGGCAGTGTAATTCCAACTATATCAGATGTCATTATAAATGTGAATTAGACAAATTTCCTATTAAAAGATAGATGCACTTAGACTGAGTAGGAAATCTAGTTTTATAACACTTATATGAGGCAGACCAAAACCAAAATAACACTGTTGTTAGTAAAGCAGTGGTAAAACATATAGTAAGAGGAAGTTAACTAAAAGAAAGAGAGCATAGGTTAATATTAGACAAAAGTAGAATCAAAGTTATTGGAAAGCATTAGCTGGAACATAAAGGGATATTTTAAATTAATAAAAGGTTCACTTAAGCAAAATGAGTTATTTGCCACAAATCTAATGACTCAGATAAATATATAGCAAATATTAATAGAAATACAAGAAACATGGACATATTTATAGGCACTTAAGAGGTTCTAACACACTTCTCTCAGAAATTGAGGGATTAAGGGGGAAAAAAGAAATGGAAGGTTTGAATATCTTAATTTGAAAGCTTGATGTATCAGAATCTCACCTTATCAGAGTGTCACATTTTTTCCAATGTTTAAAACATTAGGTCACAAGAAAATCTCAGAAGATTTCAAAGACCAGATATAATACAGGCTACATTCTCTGAACACCATATAATAAAATTAGAACAATAAGTAAAAGGATGTTTGATACGCCCCAATATAACTCTTGTAGATATTTTAAATATTTTTTTAAATAATTTTTGAGCTAAAGAGGAAATAAAATGGAATTTATAAATTATTTAAAAATAAGCAACAATGATAGTTCTACATTTTGAAATCTGCACAATATAGCCATATGCAGGGGGTAAATAAGAGCCTTAACTGTTTAGATTAGAAAATGAAGCAATTATACTCCAATAAAGATCTATTTAAAAAACTAAAAATATATTTGAAAAAGCGAAAATGAGATTGAAAGTGAACAGATAAAATACACACCTCAAGGAAAAGAAAGAAGGGAAATAAATCCAAAGAATATGCAAAAATTTTTTTAATATAATTAACATAAACCTAACGGACTTAATAAAAAGAATCCAAAATTGTTTTATTTTTAAAGACAGTTGAAACAATTAAATATCTCCAGCCAAGAAAAAGAGATGGCATAACTACATGATAAAAGAAGTAAAAGTGGGCTTCCCTGGTGGCGCAGTGGTTAAGATTCTGCCTGCCAATGTAGGGGACATGGGTTCAAGCCCTGGTCCAGGAAGATCCCACATGCCGCGGAGCAACTAAGCCCATGCACCACAACTATTGAGCCTGCGCTCTAGAGCCCACGAGCCACAACTACTGAAGCATGTGCACCTAGAGCCTGTGCTCCGTAACAAGAGAAGCCATCGCAGTGACAAGCCCTTGCACAGCAACGAAGAGTAGCCCCCGCTCGCCACAACTAGAGAAAGCCCGCACACAGCAATGAAGACCCAACACAGCCAAAAAATAAATAAATAAAATTAAATTTAAAAAAAGAAGTAAAGGTTTCCCTGGTGGCGCAGTGGTTGAGAGTCCACCTGCTGATGCAGGGGACGCGGGTCCGTGCCCCGCTCCGGGAAGATCCCACATGCCATGGAGCAGCTGGGCCCATGAGCCATGGCCGCTGAGCCTGCACATCCGGAGCCTGTGCTCCGCAACGGGAGAGGCCACAACAGTGAGAGGCCCGCATTCCGGAAAAAAAAAAAAAAGAAGAAGTAAAAGTGGACACAACTGTAAGATTTGAGGAAAAGAGAAATTTTATAAGAATATTTTCTATAAAACACCATATCAACAAATTTGAAAATCTAATAAAATGAATATTTTTATAAGAAGTTATAGATGATAAATTTGGCCCAAGAATTTTAAAATTTGAATAGATCAACAGTTATAAAACAACTGAAAAGTATTGAACGTAAAAAGGAAGTAACAGGACCACAGATTTTTCAGGGAACTTCTACCAAACCTACAGGTAAACTAACGATTCATTTTATAAACACTTCCAAATCATAAAAGAGGTAAAATACTTCACAACTTATTCTACTATAGTCTATATACAGCAATACTAAATAAAACAAGGATAATAAAAGCATAATTATAGTCAATCTCATGTGTAAACATAAAAGCAAAAAACATTAAATAAAATACTAGCAAAATCAACACAGTGAATAATACATCATAAACTAGTTGGGTTAATCTGGGCAATGCAAGGATGGTCCCACATCATAAACTCTAATATAATAATACACTGCTTTAGGGCTTCCCTGGTGGCGCAGTGGTTGAGAATCCACCTGCCGATGCAGGGGACACGGGTTCGTGCCCCGGTCTGGGAAGATCCCACATGCCGCAGAGCGGCTAGGCCCGTGAGCCATGGCCGCTGAGCCTGTGCGTCCAGAGCCTGTGCTCCACAACGGGAGAGGCCACAACAGTGAGAGGCCCGCGTACCGCAAAAAAAAAAATAATAATAATAATACCCTGCTTTAACAGATTAAAGGAGAAAAACAAAACTAAATAACCTCAACATATATCAGAAAGCATTGACTAAAATTTAATACCCATTTCCTGATGTGAAAAATAAATAAAAGGGACTCAGTAAACCAGGAATAACTGACTTCCTCAGTTTGACAAAAGACATTGATTTGAAGGAAGAATAACTAGAACAAGTATCACACCTAATGGTCAAACGTAAAAGAACCCCATGAGACAAAAACAAGTCAAAAAACCATGTCTGCTATTACCACTTCTATTTAACTAGCTAATTAGTTAAAACAGGAAAAACAGAAATATGTATAAGTAACAGAAATGAAGACAAAACCAACACTATTTGAAAATAAAAACTATATAGAAAATTTAACTGAAAACTATTAGAATAAAATGGTTCAGTAAATGTTGAGATATAAAATCAATGGGCAGGGACTTCCCTGGTGGCGTCATAGTTAAGACTCTGAGCTCCCAATGCAGGGGGCCCAGATTCGATCACTGGTCAGGGAACTAGAACCCACAGGCATGCCACAACTAAGAGTTAGCATGCCATAACTAAGGAGCCAGCAGGCTACAACTAAGGAGCCCACGAGCCACAATTAGGAGCCTGCCTACCACAACTATGACCCGGCACAACCAAATAAGTAAGTATATAAATAAAATATTTAAAAATTTTTAAAAAATAAAATCAACAGGCAAAAAGTTAATAGCATTCCCAACTGAACACTAATAAATATATAATTCAAAAAAGAAATGGAGGAAAAAAAGAGTCTTATTTGCATGCCAAGAAGAGTCACAAAATACCTATGCATAAATGTAACAAGAAATATACAAAAGAAGATTGATTTAAGATGGCAGAGTAGAAAGACGTGCTCTCAATCCCTCTTGTGAGAGCACCGGAATCACAACTAACTGCTGAACAATTATCCACAGGAAGACACTGGAAGTCACCAAAAAAGATACCTTACATCCAAAGACAAAGGAGAAGCCACAATGAGATGGTAGGAGGGGCACACTCACAATAAAAGCAAATCCCATCACTGCTGGGTGGGTGACTCACAAACTGGAGAACACTTATACCACAGAAGTCCACCCACTGAAGTGAAGGTTCTGAGCCCCATGTCAGGCTTCCCAACATGGGGATCTGGCAACGGGAGGAGGAATTCCTAGAGAATGAGACATTGAAGGCTAGCGGGATTAGATTGCAAGATTTCAACAGGACTGGGGGAAACAGACTCCACTCTTCGAGGGCACACACAAAGTAGTGGGCACATCAGGACCCAAGGAAAAGAGCAGTGACCCCATAGGAGACTGAACCAGACCTACCTGCTAGTGTTGGAGGGTCTCCTGCAGAGGCGAGGGGTGGCTGTGGCTCACTGCAGGGACAAGGACACTGGCAGCAGAAATTCTGGGAAGTACTCCTTGGCGTGAGCTCCCTGAGAGTCTGCCATTAGCCACACTAAAGAGCCTGGGTAGGCTCCAGTGTTGCGTCGCCTCAGGCCAAACAACCAACAGGGAGGGAACCAAGCCCCACTCATCAGCAGACAAGCAGATTAAGGTTTTACTGAGCTCTGCCCACTGGAGCAACACCAAGCTCTACCCACCAACAGTCCCTCCCATCAGGAAACTTGCACTATCCTCGTAGATAGCCTCATCCACCAGAGGGCAGACAGCAGAAGCAAGAAGAACTACAATCCTGCAGCCAGTGGAACAAAAACCACATTCAGAGAAACACAGATAAGATGAAAAGGCAGAGGACTATGTACCAGATGAAGCAACAAGATAAAACCCCAGAAAAACAACTAAATGAAGTGGAGACAGGCAACCTTCCAGAAAACGAATTCAGAATAATGATAGTGAAGATGGTCCAGGACCTCGGAAAAAGAATGGAGGCAAAGATCAAGAAGATGCAAGAAATGTTTAACAAAGACCTAGAAGAATTAAAAAGCAAACAAACAGAGATGAACAATACAATAACTGAAATGAAAAATACACTAGAAGGAATCAATAGCAGAATAACTGAGGCAGAAGAACGGATAAGTGACCTGGAAGACAGAATGGGGGAATTCACCACTGCATAACTGAATAAAGAAAAAGGAATGAAAAGAAATGAAGACAGCCTAAGAGATCTCTGGGACAACATTAAACACAACAACATTCACATTACAGGGGTCCTAGAAGGAGAAGAGAGAGAGAAAGGACTAGAGAAAATATTTGAAGAGATTATAGTTGAAAATTTCCCTAACATGGGAAAGGAAATAGCCACCCAAGTCCAGGAAGTGCAGAGAGTCCCACACAAGATAAACCAAGGAGAAACAGGCTGAGACACACAGTAATCAAACTGACAAAAATAAAGACAAAGAAAGATTATTGAAAGCAACAAGGGAAAAATGACAAATAAGACACATGGGAACTCCCATAAGGTTAACAGCTGATTTCTCAGCAGAAACTCTACAAGCCAGAAAGGAGTGGCATGACATATTTAAAGTGATGAAAGGGAAGAACCTACAACCGAGATTACTGTACGCAGCAAGGATCTCATTCAGATTCAATGGAGAAATCAAAAGCTTTACAGACAAGCAAAAGCTAAGAGAATTCAACACCACCAAACCAGCTCTACAACAAATGCTAAAGGAACTTCTCTAAGTGGGAAACACAAGAGAAGAAAAGGACCTACAAAAATAAACCAAAAACAGTTAAAAATGGTAATAAGAACATACATATCAATAATTACCTTAAATGTGAATGGATTAAATGCTCCAACCAGAAGACACAGGCTCGCTGAATGGATACAAAAACAAGATCCATATATAGGCTGTCTATAAGAGACCCACTTCAGACCTAGGGACACATACAGACTGAAAGTAGGTGATGGAAAAAGATATTCCATGCAAATGGAAATCAAAAGAAAGCTGGAGTAGCAATACTCATATCAGATAAAACAGACATTAAAATAAATGTTCCAAGAGACAAGGAAGGACACTACATAATGATCAAGGGATCAATCCAAGAAGAAGATACAACAATTATAAATATATATGCACCCAACATAACAGCACTTCATACATAAGGCAAATGCTAACAGCTATAAAAGAGGAAATCGACAGTAACACAATAATAGTGGGGGAGTTTAGCACCTCATTTACAACAATGGACAGATCATCCAGGCAAAAAATAAATAAGGAAACACAAGCTTTAAATGACACAATAGACCAGATAGATTTAATTGATATTTATAGGACATTCCATCCAAAAACAGCAGATTACACTTTCTTCTCAAGTGTGCATGGAACATTCAACAGGATAGATCACATCTTTGATCACAATCCAAGCCTCAGTAAATTTAAGAAAACTGAAATCATATGAAGCATCTTTTCTGACCACAACGTTATGATATTAGAAATCCATTACAGGGTAAAGAATGTAAAAAAACACAAACACATGGAGGCTAAACAATACTTTACTAAATAACCAAGAGATCACTGAGGAAATCAAAGAGGAAATCAAAAAGTACCTAGAGACAAATTACAACAAAAACATGATTATCCAAAACCTATGGGATGCAGCAAAGCAGTTCTAGGAGGGAAGTTTATAGCAATACAATCCTACCTCAAGAAACAACAAACAAGAAACCTACCTCAACATAATAAAGGCCATATATGACAAACCCCCAGCAAACATCATTCTCAGTGGTGAAAAACTGGAAGCATTTCCTCTAAGATCAGGAACAACACAAGGATGCCCACACTCACCACTATTATTCAACATAGTTTTGGAAGTCCAAGCCACAGCAATCAGTGAAGAAAAAGAAATAAAAGGAATACAAATTGGAAAAGAAGAAGTAAAACTGTCACTGTTTGCAGATGGCATGATACTATACATAGAGATTCCTAAAGAGGCCACCAGAAAACTAATAGAGCTAACCAATGCATTTGGTAAAGTTGCAGGATACAAAATTAATGCACAGAAATCTCTTGCATTCCTATACACTAATGATGAAATTTCTGAAAGAGAACTTATGGAAAAACTCCCATTTACCATTGCAAAACAAGAATAAAATCCCTGGAATAAACCTACCTAAGGAGGTAAAAGATCTGTACTCAGAAAACTAAAAGACACTGATGAAAGAAAGCAAAGATGACACAAACAGATGGAGAGATATACCATGTTCTTGGATTGGAATAATCAATATTGTGAAAATGACTGTACTACCCAAGGCAATCTACAGATTCAATGCAATCCCTATCAAATTACCAATGGCATTTTTTACAGAACTAGAACAAATAATCTTACAATTTGTATGGAGACACAAAAGACCCCAAATAGCCAAAGCAATCTTGAGGGAAAAAAATGGAGCTGCAGGAATCAGACTCCCTGACTACAGACTATATTACAAAGCTACAGTAATCAAGACAATATGGTACTGGCACAAAAACAGAAATATAGATCAATGGAACAGGATGGAAAGCCCAGAGATAAATCCACGCACCTATGATCAACTGATCTATGGTAAAGGAGGCAAGGACATACAATGGAGAAAAGACAGTCTCTTCAATAAGTGGTGCTGGGAAAATTGGACAGCTACATGTAAAAGAATGAAATGAGAACACTCCCTAACACCATACACAAAAATAAACTTAAAATGGGTTAGAGGTCAAAATGTAAGACCGGACACTATAATACTCTTAGAGAAAAACATAGGAAGAACACTCTTTGATATAAATCACAGCAAGATCTTTTTTGATCCTCCTCCCAGAGTCATGGAAATAAAAACAAAAATAAACAAATGGGACCTAATGAAACTTAAAAGCTTTTGCACAGCAAAGGAAACCATAAACAAGACAAAAAGACAACCCTCAGAATGGGAGAAAATATTTGCAAATGAATCAATGGAGAAAGGATTAATCTCCAAACTATATAAACAGCTCATGCAGCTCAATATTAAAAAAACAAACAACCCAATCCAAAAATGGACAGAAGACCTAAATAGACATTTCTCCAAAGAAGACATACAGATGGCCAAGAAGCACATGAAAAGCTGCTTAGCATCACTAATTATTAGAGAAATGCAAATCAAAACTACAATGAGGTATCACCTCACACCAGTCAGAATGGGCATCATCAGAAAATCTACAAACAAATGCTGGAGAGGGTGTGGAGAAAAGGGAACCCTCTTCCACTGTTGGTGGGAATGTAAATTGATACAGCCACTATGGAGAACAGTACAGTGGTTCCTTAAAAAACTAAAAATAGAATTACCATGTGACCCAGCAATCCCACTACTGGGCATACACCCAGAGAAAACCATTATTCAAAAAGACACATGCACCCCAATGTTCATTGCAGCACTATTTACAATAGCCAGGTCATGGAAGCAACCTAAATGCCCATCGACAGACGAATGGATAAAGAAGATGTGGTACATATATACAATGAAGTATTACTCAGCCATAAAAAGGAAAGAAATTGGGTTATTTGTAGAGACGTGGATGGATCCAGAGACTGTTATACAGAGTGAAGTAAGTCAGAAAGAGCAAAACAAATATCGTATATTAACGCATATATGTGAAGCCTAGAAAAATGGTACAGATGAACCGGTTTGCAGGGCAGAAATTGAGACACAGATGTAGAGGACAAACATATGGACACCAAGGGGGAAAGCTGGGGGGAGGGGTGGTGATGTGATGAATTGGGATATTGGGATTGACATATATACACTAATATGTATAAAATGGATAACTAATTAGAACATGCTGTATTAAAAAATAAATAAAATAAAATTCAAAATCTAAAAAAAAAAGAAATATACAAGAGCTATATGAAGAAATAATAATAGCTAACAATTACTGGGTATGAACTATGTGCCAAGAAGTGTTTTAAGCACTTTTTACATCATATATTGCTTAATCTTCACAACAACCTGTGATATAATACTATTATTATTATTAGCATTCTCAAATGAGTAAATTGAGGCTCTGTGAGGTTAACTACCTTCCCCATAATAACACAGGAAGTAGAAGTATAAATTGAAGACAGTCTCACTACCAAAGCTCTGTTCTTCATTAGTTTGATACATTATGCTGTTATAAAACTCCACTCAGCTATATAACAGAAGACAGGAATAAGAACCAAAACATAAATATGCGAGTTTTCCCCCAATTAATCTATAAGTTCAATGGACTACCAATCAAAATGCCAAGAATTTTTTATAATAAAACTTAAAAAGCTTATTTTAAAAATTCATATAGAAAAGAACATCTACAAGCATAGACAATTTAAAGAAGAGCTTAGGGGTACTTCCCTTACTAAACAACAAAACAGGTCATAAGGGCTATAGCAATTTAGAAATTCTAATGGGGCAGGAATAAAAAACTACATCACTGAAAAGGAACAGATTGCCTAGAATCAGATCCATGTATGGTGGAAATCTAGTTTATACTAACAATGCATTTCAAATAAGTAGGAAAGGCTGGACTATTTTAAAAATGCTATATCCATGAGGAAAACATGAAATTAATCTATCCTTCCCCATGCGTGCACACTTCAAAAACAAATTCCAGATGGATTAAAAGGCTATACAGAAATAAACTACAAATGTTAAAAGAGATTATAAGAAAAAACACATTTGGCTGAGGAAGGTCTTTCGGAGTTTAGAATGCAAAAGTAAGAAGCACAGAAAGGAAAACACTGACAGAACTGACCTCAAAAAATCAAAAATATCTATAAGACAAAGGACAATATTAACAATGTTAAAAGTCAAGTGGGGAGAGAGAAAAGGAGGTATGTGTATTTATAAAAAGCAAAAGGAAGGATCCTTGTGCTGATGCATTGATGGATTTGCATCGAAGTTGGTGAACTGTATCAATGTCAATATCCTGGTTGGAATACTGCACTATAGTTTTGCAAAATGCCAACACTGGACAAGCTGGGTAAAGGGTACATGGCCTCTCTCTGTATTATTTCTTATAACTGCATGTAAGTCTACAATTATCTCAATGAACATTTCAATTAAAAAAAGGGCAGGGCTTCCCTGGTGGCGCAGTGGTTGAGAGTCTGCCTGCCGATGCAGGGGACATGTGTTCGTGCCCCGGTCCAGGAAGATCCCACATGCCGCGGAGTGGCTGGGCCCGTGAGTCATGGCCGCTGGGTCTGCGCGTCCGGAGCCTGTGCTCCACAATGGGAGAGGCCACAACAGTGAGAGGCGCGCGTACCGCAAAAAAAAAAAAAAAAAGGGGCAAGTGTCAGACTGGAGGAAAATATTTTCTGCATATTTAACACCCAAAATATTAATAGCTAGACTAAATTAAATATTCCTATAAATCAACAAGAAAAACTACATAATAGAAATATAAGCAGGACTTCTGGAGAAGATGGAGGAAGAGTAAGACGTGGAGATCACCTTCCTCCCCACAGATACACCAGAAATGCAGCTACACGTGGAACAACTCCTACAGAACACCTACTGGATGCTGGCAGAGGATCTCAGACCTCCCAAAAGGCAGGAAACTCCCCACGTACCTGGGTAGGGCAAAGTGGAGACGTTCCCACACAGAGGATCGGTGCTGACCAGCACTCACCAGCCCGAGAGGCTTGTCTGCTCGCCTGCCGGGGCAGGCGGCGCTGGAAGCTGAGGCTCGGGCTTTGGTCAGAGCGCAGCGAGAGGACTAGGGCTGGTGGCGAGAACTCAGCCTGAAGGGGGCTAGTGCGCTACAGCTAGCTGGTAGGGAGTCTGGGAAAGCTCTGGAGCTGCCGAAGAGGCAAGAGACTTTTTCTTTCCTCTTGGTTTCCTGGTGCGTGAGGAGAGGGGATTAAGAGCGCTGCTTGGAGGAGCTCCACAGACGGGCGCGAGCCACGGCTGAAAGCGTGGAGCCCAGAGACGGGCGTGGGACGCTGGGGCTGCTGCTGCCGCCGCCAAGAAGCCTGTGTGCGAGCGCAGGTCACTGTCCATGCCCCCCTTCCGGGGAGCCTGTGCAGCCCGTCACTGCCGGGGTCCCGGGATGCAGGGACGGCTTCCCTGGGAGAACGCACGGCGCACCTCGGGCTGGTGCAACGTCACGCTGGCCTCTGCCACTGCAGGCTCGCCCCGCACTCCGTGCCCCTCCCTCCCCCCTGGCCTGAGTGAGCCAGAGTCCCCAAAGCGGCTGCTCCTTTAACCCTGTCCTGTCTGAGCGAAGAACAGACGCCCTCCGGCGACCTACACGCAGAGGCGGGGCCAAATCCAAAGCTGAGACCCGGGAGCTGTGAGAACAAAGAAGACAAAGGGACATCTCTCCCAGCAGCCTCAGAAGCAGCGGATTAAAGCTCCACAATCAACTTGGTTTACCCTGCATCTGTGGAATACATGAATAGACAACAAATCATCCCAAATTGAGGAGCCAGGAGTCAGTGCTGTGCCTCTGAGTGGGAGAGCCAACTTCAGGACACTGGTCCACCAGAGACCTCCCAGCTCCAGATAATATCAAACGGCGAAAATCTTCCAGAGATCTCCATCTCAACACCAGCACCCAGCTTCACTCACCGACCAGCAAGCTACAGTGCTGGACACCCTATGCCAAACAACTAGCAAGACAGGAACACAACGCCACCCATTAGCAGAGAGGCTGCCTAAAATCATAAAAAGTCTGCAGACACCCCAAAACACACCACCAGACGTGGACCTGCCAACCAGAAAGACAAGATCCAGCCTCATCCACCAGAACACAGGCACTAGTCCCCTCCACCAGGAAGCCTACACAACACACTAAACCAACCTTAGCCACTGGGGACAGACACCAAAAACAACGGGAACTACGAACCTGCAGCCTGCAAAAAGGAGACCCCAAACACAGTAACATAAGCAAAATGAGAAGACAGAAAAACACACAGCAGGAGAAGGAGCAAGATAAAAACCCACCAGACCTAACAAATGAAGAGGTAATAGGCAGTCTACCTGAAAAAGAATTCAGAATAATGACGGTAAAGATGATCCAAGATTCTATTTCCAAGATCCAAAATCTTGGAAATAGAATAGACAAAATGCAAGAAACAGTTAACAAGGACCTAGAAAAACTAAAGATGAATCAAGCATCAATTAAAAACACAATAAATGAAATGAAAAATACCCTAGATGTGATCAATAGCAGAATAACTGAGGCAGAAGAACGGATAAGTGAGGTAGAAGATAAAATAGTGGAAGTAACTGCTGCAGAGCAAAATAAAGAAAAAAGAATGAAAAGAACAGAGGACAGTCTCAGAGACCTCTGGGACAACATTAAATGCACCAACATTCGAATTATAGGGGTTCCAGAGGAAGAAGAGAAAAAGAAAGGGACTGAGAAAATATTTGAAGAGATTATAGTTGAAAACTTCCCTAATATGGGAAAGGAAATAGTTAATCAAGTCCAGGAGGCACAGAGTCCCATACAGAATAAATCCAAGGAGAAATATGCCAAGACACATATTAATCAAACTGTCAAAAATTAAACACAAAGAAATCATATTAAAAGCAGCAGGGCAAAAATGACAAATAACACACAAGGGAATCCCCATCAGGATAACAGCTGATCTCTCAGCAGAAACTCTACAAGCCAGAAGGGAGTGGCAGGACATAATTAAAGTGATGAAGGAGAGAAATCTGCAACCAAGATTACTCTACCCAGCAAGGATCTCATTCAGATTTGATGGAGAAATTAAAACCTTTACAGACAAGCAAAAGCTGAGAGAGTTCAGCACCACCAAACCAGCTTTACAACAAATGCTAAAGGAACTTCTCTAGGCAAGAAACACAACAGAAGGACTATACCTACAATAACGAACCCAAAGCAATTAAGGAAATGGGAATAGGAACATACATATCAATAATTAACTTAAATGTAAATGGACTAAATGCTCCCACCAAAAGACACAGAGTGGCTGAATGGATACAAAAACAAGACCCATATATATGCTGTCTACAAGAGACCCACTTCAGACCTAGAGACACATACAGATTGAAAGTAAGGGGATGGAAAAAGATATTCCATGCAAATGGAAATCAAAAGAAAGCTGGAGTAGCAATTCTTATATCAGACAAAATAGACTTTAAAATAAAGACTATTAGAAGAGACAAAGAAGGACACTACATAACGATAAAGGGATCGATCCAAGAAGAAGATATAACAATTGTAAATATTTATGCACCCAACATAGGAGCACCTCAATACATAAGGCAAATACTAACAGCCATAAAAGGGGAAATCGACAGTAACACAATCATAGTAGGGGACTTTAACACCCCACTTTCACCAATGGACAGATCATCCAAAATGAAAATAAATAAGGAAACACAAGCTTTAAATGATACATTAAACAAGATGGACTTAATTGATATTTATAGGACATTCCATCCAAAAACAACAGAATACACATTTTTCTCAAGTGCTCATGGAACATTCTCCAGGATAGATCATATCTTGGGTCACAAATCAAGCCTTGTTAAATTTAAGAAAATTGAAATTGTATCAAGTATCTTTTCCGACCACAATGCTATGAGACTAGACATCAATTACAGGAAAAGATCTGTAAAAAATACAAACACATGGAGGCTAAACAATACACTACTCAATAACGAAGTGATCACTGAAGAAATCAAAGAGGAAATTAAGAAATACCTAGAAACAAATGACAATGGAGACACGACGACCCAAAACCTATAGGACGCAGCAAAAGCAGTTCTAAGGGGGAAGTTTATAGCAATACAATCCCACCTTAAGAAACAGGAAACATTTCGAGTAAACAACCTGACCCTGCACCTAAAGCAATTAGAGAAAGAAGAACAAAAAACCCCCAAAGTTAGCAGAAGGAAAGAAATCATAAAGATCAGATCAGAAATAAATGAAAAAGAAATGAAGGAAACGATAGCAAAGATCAACCAAACTAAAAGCTGGTTCTTTGAGAAGATAAACAAAATTGACAAACCATTAGCCAGACTCATCAAGAAAAGAAGGGAGAAGACTCAAATCAGTAGAATTAGAAATGAAAAAGGAGAAGTAACAACTGACACTGCAGAAATACAAAAGATCATGAGAGATTACTATAAGCAACTCTATGCCAATAAAATGGACAACCTGGAAGAAATGGACAAATTCTTAGAAATGCACAACCTACCAAGACTGACTCAGGAAGAAATAGAAAATATGAATAGACCAATCACAAGCACTGAAATTGAAACTGTGATTAAAAATCTTCCATCAAACAAAAGCCCAGGACCAGATGGTTTCACAGGCGAATTCTATCAAACATTTAGAGAAGAGCTAACACCCATCCTTCTCAAACTCTTCCAAACAATATCAGAGGAAGGAACACTCCCAAACTCATTCTATGAGGCCACCATCACCTTGATACCAAAACCAGGCAAGGATGTCACAAAGAAAGAAAACTACAGGCCAATATCACTGATGAACATAGATGCAAAAATCCTCAACAAAATACTAGCAAACAGAATGCAACAGCACATTAAAAGGATCATACACCATGATCAAGTGGGGTTTATTCCAGGAATGCAAGGATTCTTCAATATACGCAAATCAATCAATGTGATACACCATATTAACAAGTTGAAGGAGAAAAACCATATGATCATCTCAATAGATGCAGAGAAAGCTTTCGACAAAATTCAACACCCATTTATGATAAACACCCTGCAGAAAGTAGGCATAGAGGGAACTTTCCTCAACATAATAAAGGCCATATATGACAAACCCACAGCCAACATTGTCCTCAATGGTGAAAAACTGAAACCATTTCCACTAAGATCAGGAACAAGACAAGGCTGCCCACTCTCACCACTCTTATTCAACCTAGTTTTGGAAGTTTTAGCCACAGCAATCAGAGAAGAAAAGGAAATAAAAGGAATCCAAATTGGAAAAGAAGAAGTAAAGCTGTCACTGTTTGCAGATGACATGATACTATACATAGAGAATCCTAAAGATGCTACCGAAAAACTACTAGAGCTAATCAATGAATTTGGTAAAGTAGCAGGATACAAAATTAATGCACAGAAATCTATGGCATTCCTGTACACTAATGATGAAAAATCTGAAAATGAAATCAAAAAAACACTCCCATTTACCATTGCAACAAAAAGAATAAAATATCTAGGAATAAACCTACCTAAGGAGACAAAAGACCTGTATGCAGAAAATTATAAGACACTGATGAAAGAAATTAAAGATGATACAAATAGATGGAGAGATATACCATGCTCCTGGATTGGAAGAATCAATATTGTGAAAATGACTCTACTACCCAAAGCAATCTACAGATTCAATGCAATCCCTATCAAACTACCACTGGCATTTTTCACAGAACTAGAACAAAAAATTTCAAAATTTGTTTGGAAAAACAAAAGACCCCGAATAGCCAAAGCAATCTTGAGAACGAAAAACGGAGCTGGAGGAATCAGGCTCCCTGACTTCAGACTATACTACAAAGCTACAGTAATTAAGACAGTGTGGTACTGGCATAAAAACAGAAAGATAGATCAGTGGATCAGGATAGAAAGCCCAGAGATAAACCCACGCACATATGGCCAACTTATCTTTGATAAAGGAGGCAGGAATGTACAGTGGAGAAAGGACAGCCTCTTCAATAAGTGGTGCTGGGAAAACTGGACAGGGACATGTAAAAGTATGAGATTAGATCATTCCCTAACACCATACACAAAAATAAGCTCAAAATGGATTAAAGACCTAAATGTAAGGCCAGAAACTATCAAACTCTTAGAGGAAAACATAGGTAGAACACTCTATGACATAAATCACAGCAAGATCCTTTTGGACCCACCTCCTAGAGAAATGGAACTAAAAACAAAGATAAACAAATGGGACCTAATGAAACTTCAAAGCTTTTGCACAGCAAAGGAAACCATAAACAAGACCAAAAGACAACCCTCAGAATGGGAGAAAATATTTGCAAATGAAGCAACTGACAAAGGATTAATCTCCAAAATTTATAAACAGCTCATGCAGCTCAATAGCAAAAAAACAAACAACCCAATCCAAAAATGGGCAGAAGACTTAAATAGGCATTTCTCCAAAGAAGATATACAGACTGCCAACAAACACATGAAAGAATGCTCAACATCATTAATCATTAGAGAAATGCAAATCAAAACTACAATGAGATATCATCTCACACCAGTCAGAATGGCCATCATCAAGAAATCTAGAAACAATAAATGCTGGCGAGGGTGTGGAGAAAAGGGAACACTCTTGCACTGCTGGTGGGAATGTGAATTGGTACAGCCACTATGGAGAACAGTATGGAGGTTCCTTAAAAAACTAAAAATAGAACTACCATATGACCCAGCAATCCCACTACTAGGCATATACCCTGAGAAAACCATAATTCAAAAAGAGACATGTACCAAAATGTTCATTGCAGCTCTATTCACAATAGCCCGGAGCTGGAAACAACCTAAGTGTCCATCATCGGATGAATGGATAAAGAAGATGTGGCACATATATACAATGGAATATTACTCAGCCATAAAAAGAAACGAAACTGAGCTATTTGTAATGAGGTGGCTAGACCTAGAGTCTGTCATACAGAGTGAAGTAAGTCAGAAAGAGAAAGACAAATACCGTATGCTAACACATATATATGGAATTAAAAAAAAAAAATGTCATGAAGAACCTAGGGGTAAAATGGGAATAAAGACACAGACCTACTTGAGAATGGACTTGAGGATATGGGGAGGGGGAAGGGTAAGCTGTGACAAAGGGAAAGAGAGGCATGGACATATATACACTACCAAACGTAAGGTAGATAGATAGTGGGAAGCAGCCGCAGAGCACAGGGAGATGAGCTCGGTGCTTTGTGACCGCCTGGAGGGGTGGGATGGGGAGGGTGGGAGGGAGGGAGATGCATGAGGGAAGGGATGTGGGAACAGATGTATATGTATGACTGATTCACTTTGTTATAAAGCAGAAACTAATAAAAAATTTAAAAAAAATAAATAAATAAAGACTGCTACAAGAGATATGGAGGGACACCACATATTGATCAAAGGATCAATGAAAGAAGAAGATATAACAATTATAAATGTTTATGCATCCAACAGAGGAGCACCTCAATACATAAGGCAAATGCTGACAACCATGAAAGGAGAAATTGACAGTAACACAAAAATAGTAGGGGACTTTAACACCCCACTTACACCAATGGACAGATCATCCAAACAGAAAATAAATACAGAAACACAAGTTGTAAATGATACAACAGACCACATATATCTAATTGATATTTATAGAACATTCCACCCCAAAGTGGCAGAATACACTTTCTTCTCAAGTGCACATGGAACATTCTCCAGGATAGATCATGTCTTGGGTCACAAATCAAGCCTTGGAATATTTAAGAAAACTGAAATCATATCAAGCATCTTTTCTGACCACAATGCTATGAGACTGGAAATCAATTACAGGAAAAAAACTGTAAAAAACAAAAGTACATGGAGGCTAAACAGTGTGCTACTAAATAACCAAGAGATCACTGGAGAAATCAAAGAAGAAATTAAAAAATACATAGAAACAAATGACAGTGAAAACATGACAACCCAAAACCTACGGGATGCAGCAAAAGCAGTTCTAAGAGGGAAGTTTATAGCAATTCAATCTCACCTCAAGAAACAACAAAAATCTCAAATATACAATCTAACCCTGAACTTAAAACAACTACAGAAAGAAGAACAAAGAAAACCAAAAGTCAGTACAAAGAAAGGAATCATAAAGATCAGAGCAGAAATAAATGAAACAGAAACGAAGAAAACAATAGCAAAGGTCAATAAAACTAAAAGATGGTTCTTTGAGAAGATAAACAAACTTGATAAACCCTTAGCCGGACTCATCAAGAAAAAAAGGGAGAGGATGCAAATCAATAAAATTAGAAATGAAAAAGGAGAAATCACAACTGACACTGCAGAAATACAAAAGTTTATAAGAGACTACTACAAACAACTGTATTCCAATAAAATGGACAACCACAAAGAAATGGACAAATTCTTGGGAAGGTACAATTTTCCAAGACTGAACCAGGAAGAATTAGAAAATATAAACAGACCTATCACAAGTAATGAAATTGAAACTGTAATTAAAAATCTTCCAACAAACAAAAGTCCAGGACAAGATGGCTTCACAGGCGAATTCTATCAAACATTTAGAGAAGAGCTAACACCGACACTTCTCAAACTCTTCCAAAAAATTGCAGAGGGAGAAACACTCCCAAATTTATTCTACAAAGCCACCATCACCCTGATACCAAAACCAGAAAAAGATATCACAAAAAAAGAAAATTATACATCAATATCACTGATGAACATAGATGCAAAAATCCTGAACAAAATACTAGCGAACAGAATCCAACAGCACATTAAAAGGCTCATACACCATGATCAAGTGGGACTTATCCCAGGGATGCAAGGATTCTTCAATATATGCAAATCAGTCAATGGGATACACCATATTAACAAATTGAAGAATAAAAACCATAGGATCATCTCAATAGATGCAGAAAAAACTTTGCCAAATTCAACACCCATTTATGATAAAAACTCTCCAGAAAATAGGCATAGAGGGAACCTACCTCAACATAATAAAGGCCATATATGACAAACCCTAGCATCATACTCAATGGTGAAAAATAGAAAGCATTTCCATTAGGATCAGGAAAAATACAAGAATGTCCACTCTCGCCACTCTTATTCAACACAGTTTTGGAAGTCCTAGCCACAGATATCAGAGAAGAAAAAGAAATAAAAGGAATACAAATTGGAAAAGAAGAAGTAAAACTGTCACTATTTGCTGATGACATGACACTATACATAGAAAATCCTAAAGATGCCACCAGAGAGCTACTTGAACTAATCAATGAATTTCATAAGGTTGCAGGATACAAAATTAATGTACAGAAATCTCTGGCATTCTTGTACACCAACAACGAAAAATCAGAAAAAGAAATTAAGGTAACACTCCCATTTACCATTGCAACAAAAAGAATAAAATATCTAGGAATAAACCTACCAAAGGAGACAAAAAGACCTGTATGCAGAAAATTATAAGACACTGATTAAAGAAATTAAAGATGATACAAATAATGGAGAGATGTACCATGTTCTTGGATTGGAAGAATCAATACTGTGAAAATGACTATACTACGCAAAGAAATCTACAGATTCAGTGCAATCCCTATCAAATTACCAATGGCATTTTTTACAGAACTAGAACAAAAATCTTGCAATTCATATGGAAACACAAAAGACCCCGAATAGCCAAAGCAATCTTGTGAAAGAAAAACGGAGTTGGAGGAAGCAGGCTCCCCAACTTCAAACTATACCACAAAGCTACAGAAATCAAGACATTATGGTACCGGCACAAAAACAGAAATATAGATCAATGGTACAGGACTGAATACCCAGAGATAAACCCACGCACATATGGGCACCTAATTTACGACAAAGGAGGCAAGAACATACAATGGAGAAAAGACAGCCTCTTCAATAAGTGGTGTTGGGAAAACTGGGCAGCTACGTGTAAAAGAACAAAATTAGAACACTACCTAACACCATACAGAAATATAAACTCCAAATGGATTAAAGACTTAAATGTGAGACCAGACACAATAAAACTTTTAGAAGAAAAAACACTCTTTGACATAAACCACAACAACATCTTTTTTGACCCATCTCCTAGATTAACAGAAATAAAAAAAAAATAAACAAATAGGACTTAATGAAACTTAAAAGCTTTTGCACAGGAAAGGAAACCATAAACAAGACAAAAAGACAACTCTCAGAATGGGAGAAAATATTTGCAAATGAAACAACAGACAAAGGATTAATCTCCAAAATATACAAACAGCTCGTGGACATCAATATCAAAAAAACAAACAATCCAGTTAAAAAATGGGTGGAAGACCTAAATAGACATTTCACCAAGGAGGACATACAGATGGCCAAGAGGCACATGAAAAGATGCTCAACATAACTAATTATTAGAGAAATGCAAATCAAACCTACAATGAGGTATCACCTCACACAGGTCAAAATGGCCATTATCAAAAATGCTAGAAATAAATGCTGGAAAGGGTGTGGTGAAAAGGGAACCCTCCTACACTGTTGGTGGGAATGTAAATTTGATACAATCACTATGGAAAACAGTATGGAGGTTCCTTAAAAAACTAAAAAAAAAAGAAAAAAAAACCCCAAAACTAAAAATGGAACTACCATATGACCCAGCAATACCACTACTGGGCATATACCCTGAGAAAACCATAATTCAAAAGAAGGCATGCACCACAATGTTCACTGCAGCAATATATATAATAGCCAGGACATGGAACCAACCGAAATGTCCATCAACAGATGAACTGATAAAGAAGATGTCGCAACTATATACAATGGAATATTACTCAGCCATAAAAAGAAATGAAATTGAGTTATTTGTAGTGAGGTGGATGGACCTAGAGTCTGTCATACAGAGTGAAGTAAGTCAGAAAGAGAAAAACAAATACCATATGCTAACACATATATATGGAATCTAAAACAAACAAACAAACAAAATGATTCTGATGAACCTAGGGCCATGACAGGAATAAAGACACAGATGTAGGGGATGGACTTGAGGACATGGGGAGGGGGGAGGGTAAGCTGGGACGAAGTGAGAGAGTAGCATTGACATATATACACTACCAAATATAAAATACATAGCTAGTGGGAAGCAGCTGCATAGCACAGGGTGATCAGCTCGGTGCTCTGTGACCACCTAGAGGGGTGGGATAGGGAGGGTGGGAGGGAGACGCAAGAGGGAGGGGATATGGGGATGTATGTATACATACAGCTGATTCACTTTGTTACACAGCAGAAACTAACACAACATTGTAAAGCAATTATACTCCAATAAAGATATTAAAAAAATAAATCCCGTCTAGCTCTAGCATGCTGACACTAAGAGACTATAGGCTCAAGCTAATAAGTTTTAAATTCAAACTTACTTTAGAGAAATCCAGGGTTAATTACTATTTCATATTTCTCCACACTTTTTCACCCATGCCCCCTACTGTTTTCTCAATTCTGTTTCCTATGGATCCCCAGTAGCCAAGAAAAATGAATGTCCATTTATTTATTTATAAACTGCAAGTATACAGTTCATAGGGCCATTCTGAATTGTCATTCAGTCATATTCCTCTGAATCACCTGTGGAACATATGAAAAATATTGATTCCTAGGCTTGATATCTGGAGATCCTGACTCAGTACATTTGGGATGAGATAGGATCCTATACTTCTCAAGAAGCTACCTACATCACTCAGAGGCTCAGCCAGGTTTGGGAATCAGTCATCTAGCCTAACTCACTTCATCTGTAGCTGGGGTAAAATTAATCGTTCTAGAGACAAGGCCTGGTGGCCCCCGACGTGGCGCGAGGATGTAGAGCTCCTAACTCCAGCTCACTGCCATTGTTGACACCTGTTCTGACAAACACTCATATTACTCACTCTTCAAGAGCTCCAGCCATCAGTATATCTTCCTTGTCAGTTTTAACGTCCAACTCAGGTTCTCCACTAAGCAGAAGCTTCAAGTTATAAATAACCAGCAAAGTACCTAATGGAAAAATAGATATTTGACTCGTCAATATTTAATTATACTATGTGTTAGTCATGGTGCTATTATCTCACTTATGGAATTAAACCTGCTATAGACCAAATTTCTTTTTGTACTTCAGTAAATAATATGCTTGGATAAGTTCCAAGATATACGTCTTGTAGCAAATTCCACTCTCTGCCAAAGAGTGTTGAGTTTCTACAGTATAGCGCTTCTTTTTACTATTCAATTCATTATGTCTTTCAATGTGGATTCTTAAACTTTGGAACTCTTTTCATAATTTGCATTACAAAAACTGTTAGAAGCCTGAACCAAATTTGTATTATAGGCAAAGCTCTCACTGGCAAAACTGAAATCAATGCACATAAGAACAAAGATGAATTTTCAACATTTGTATAAATATGAAGTACTGCTTTTAGACCCTGAAACAGGTGTTGGTAAACTTTTTCTGTAAAGGGCAAGATAATAAATACTTCAGGCTTTGCAGGCCTCTCACATCTACTCACAACTCAACTCCACAGTTGTAGCATGAAAGCTGCCATAGGGAATACACAAATGAATGATGTGGCTATTTCCAATAAAAATTTACTAACAAAAACAGCTATGGGGCCAATATGGCCTGCAGGCGTTAGAGTTTGCTGACCCCTGCTCTAAAGCACAGTAAACAAAAAAATCCAAATTCTTTATGAAGTTGATTGTAACATAAAGACAAACACCATTGTCAGAGAAATTTTAAGAACAACCAATTACACTTTTTTTGGTAATACTAAAACAGAAGGGAGAACAGCAGAGTGACTAAGAATTTGGACTTGGGAGCCTAAATACTTGGGTCTACATCCTGGATCAACCATTTACTAGCACAATGACCTCAGGTAAGTTTCCTAACCTCTCTGAACCTAAGTTTTCTAATGTATATGATGGAGCTCATGAGGTACCTAAAACACTGAGTTGTTTAGAGGATTAAATGAGTTAATTTTTATAAAGCATTTAGAAAAGTATTCAGGAAACAGTACATCTTTCACTTATATGAGTATTTCACAATTAGAAGGCAACTAAGAGATTACATTAACTGTCCATAAAGTATGCCACATGTTAATGAAATGAATATTTATTTAATTGCCACTATTTTTCCACTGTGAGAAAGGGAAAAGGATGACATAAAACATCACTTTTAAACAAAATGCCACAGGTTAGAGAAGAAATTTTGAAGGTAACACAGGCCAAGTCACAAAAAAATTCTCAGAATTTTGCTATAAGCATAACATAAAACAGAATTTTAATATAAACATAACAGAATTTTGCATATAAACATTACAAAAAGTAGTATGCAAATAGTTTTCTCTAGAGTAGGAATCTTTTTGCTTCCCGATATGAAAAGTGGTAGAAGTCTGGAGAAAGACTGGCACAGAAACCTGGATTCGTTATTTTATAAATTGCTAACTCTCTTATAAACCCTGGCATCATCTAATCTTGGAGGCTGCAGTAAAGCATCTGGTGCAGAGACTGTGATTCCCTGCGGTAATAGCCTGTATCATCCTCCTCTTATCCAGTTTCACCAAGCTCACACAAGTACAAACCTTCCTCCCTATGTCAGGGACTTAAGAATTATTCCCATTTGGATTCTCCTGAGACAAAACTTATATAAATAAAATGAATAACTGCCCCATATGAGACTCCATGTGATACTGTAAATAGAAGAAATATGAAATCATATTTATAGTCTTTCATAAGACACTGAAAACAAATACTTTCACATCAAAATTTCAGGGTTGTGATGATCTTACCACATTTCCCATAGATCACATCAAACTGCTGCATCAATTCAGCTTCAGTTTTAAACGGAGAATACTTATAAATTATAGACAATTCCGTTGAGAATTTCTGAGGATCATCTGTGACAGATTCTCTGGTTCTTGTTAACCATGAAGGTAGTGGAACCACAACCTATTAAAAAAACACACATCAATTTACTATGAAATATACATAGAAAAATCATCATTCTTTTGTCTGATCCTAACTCAGTTCATTTACCATCCAGCCAAATTATAAAACACTAAGTTAAATGTTTATTTTTCCCAGGTATTCTAGTTTTATAAGGAAGAGACACATGACAAATATATATACTTGGAGTTTTATTCTAAAATGTTCCACTGTAGAATGTGGGAACAGATGGAATCTACCTCAGCCCCCTGTGGAATTATGGGTAGAATGGCAGAGGGGACAACAGTATCAGCATTTTAGAAGTTGAAAAGCATATCCAAGTATGACAGCATATCCAAGAAGTATGACAGCATATCCAAGTAACCAATCTAAAGCCCGAGCCAGGCAGGAGAAGCACTAGCCTGATTTACAATTCAGAGTCTGCTAAAAGGCTCAGAGACTGATGGCATGAATTAACTCTGGAGGTAGGGTAAAAGGAGAAGAGAGCTAGAAGCAGCATCCAGATCCCCACCTGGCAATAGCTCCTCCCCCACCTCCACAGGGACTGATGTTTATTAACTGCAAAGAGTGGAACAAAGCACGTCTGGATTAGAGGATATATCAGGCACACTTGGCAGGGGACCTTACTCAGATTAGAGGGATTAAATAAAAGTATACATATTGGATGCTGAGAACCCCAGATCTCTTCTCTCATTTGGCTCCCAGGAAGCTGTCAGTTAGACCTTCAGGCAGAAGCCTGTAGGAGTCTTCTTTGAGATATCTGACCAGCCCAGAAGGAAAGTCATAAGGCAAATTATATTGAGGATTTTCCAATAAAACATCTCAGTTAGATCCCATTATTGTGACCTGCATAGCTGTCAAGCCCCACCCACACTCTCAGAGCTTTCAACTGGCACTTTATTGAACTAATCTTTAAAGTATTCAGGATTAACAGTCATCTAAGAAAAGCCTCTAATGTGACAGACAGAGACCAAATAAACAAGCACAAACAAAGCAACTCAGTGGTAACAAAAACCATAAGAGGAAGATGAAAATTTCACGGGAAAAAAATCAATCATAGTTAGTATCTTCAGAGCTCTAACAAGAAATACTGTATCCATGAAACAAGAGCCACATATCTTTAAAAAGGAATATTGAGAGACTAAAAACACTCCTTAGAAGTAAAGAATATGATTACAGAAAAAACTTTCCTTTTAAGGGTTGGAAGATAAATGTAAGAAAATCTCCCAGAAAACAAAACAAAAATATAAAGGACAGAAAACAGGAGAGAAAGGGTAAGAAAACTAAAGAACTGTCTCTAGATATCCAAGAGCTAAGAACAGGTGTTGTAAAAGGAGAGAGAAGATAATATGGATGGAAGAAAATCATGAAATATTACAGGAAAATATCCCAGAATTAAAGGACATGAGTTTCCAGACTGAAAATGTTCAACAATCACCCAGCACAATGGGTACAAATAGACCCACCCAAAGGCAAAACACTGAAATCAGAACAGAGGGGGAAAAGCCCTCCCAAAAATAGAGGGGGAGGGGAGAAGAATGGGTCACCTAGAAAACTCAGGAATCTAAATGGCTTCAGACTTCTCAACACTAGAAATTATAAGATCATGGAGCAATGCCTTCAAAATCCTGAAAGAAAACTAATTCCAAGAAAAAACATCAAGTCAAACTATCATTAAGTGTTTGGGTGGGATAAAAACATTTTCATGCATGTGAAGTCTCAAAATATTTTACCCCTCATGCACTCTTGCTGAGAAAGCTAATGGAGGATATGTTACACCAAGAAGAGGGAGCACAGTAGGAAAGACCTGACACAGAAGAGAAGTAAAGAGAATTGCCAGAATGATGGCAGGGGCATATCCCAGGATGGCAGCTGAATACCAGCCATAGAAAGCAGGAATGTGAGGTGCAGCACATAAGAAGATTCCAGAATAGAGTCCTTCAAGACGGTGGAACCATCAAAATAACAGGTTGAGACTGGGGTTAACACAGTGATAAAAGACATATAAGACCAAGCAAATATTCAGTGATAGCGATAAGCATACAGAACACTAAGCAGGCAATTAGTAATTATTAATTAAAAGTTTTGCAGGAGAGAGAAAAATAATAGTTTATGACATGGTATAACTGTATGTAGTGCCTATATAGTCTCTAATGTAAATAGTGAATATTGGCACAACCAAAATTACAACTGAGCCATATTGAGGATGGAGAATTGGAAGGGTATGTATGTGTGATGGGAGCAAAGAAAAAGAAACAGATAAATCCTCCTGTTTTACAGTGGGAGGTTAATAGAATAGATAATGCCTAAATCAAATCAAGAAGTAGCAATACAAGCATGTTATATAGAAATTTACAGGAAAATAGCAAAAGAATCAGCAAATACTGTTGAAAGAGATTGCCTCTGTAGAAGTGGAAATGGAAAGGGGCTGCAGGCTTTAGTTTAAAAAAAATAAAAGGAAATGGCCCATTTTGGGAAAACTATAACCTCAGCTTTGGCCCAATTTCCCATATCCTTTACGTACAAAAAGTACAATATAAATGCTTAAAGTATTGCTTTTCCTCATGTCAGAATCCCACTCAGCTACTCCCTATTGCTTCCAAACTATTCCTGTTAACCAGCCCCACTCCACTGCTGCCAGCGGGCATGCTGGGCTCCTGCTGGACTGTCCCTCCAAACCCCACAGTCATCTCAGGCCTGAGACTTGCCACATGCCATTTCTCACCATGTGCCAACCTTTCCAGTTACACGTTGTCCTCTCCCCATAAAACCCTCATTGGCCACTCAAGGCTCTCTCATCTCTCCATCCATATCACTGCTTTTGACAATTGAGTAACAGCAGGAACACATACTCATTGAACAGCATGCTTTTTAAACACCCCTGTTTTTTTATTTATCCAGTTCATACGTGTCTGCCTTATTTGGTGATAAGACTGAAAATACTGATGGTCAGGTGGTCCCGCTTGTTTTCTACCCTCCACAGGGTCTACCCAGTGCTAGGCAGACAGCAGTTCCTCAACATGTATTTGCTGTATTGAATTATAACTGATGTTCATAATACTAAACTCAGACACTGCAAATTAATAAAATGTCTCTGGGTCAGCAAATCGAATTGAAATTATGGTCAACAGAGTTACAGTTTTAAGTTTGTTTTGCATTCAATTTCTTTAGATGTTGTTTTCCAAGTCTTTTGAATCCAATATTCTATTTTAAAAATGATACTCTAATTTACAGACAAGTGGTGGAAATGTTTTGCAAGCTTCTTCCAAAAAGCTCATTGTGCCAAAGGGAGCCTCTTATTCTGGAAAATTTGTGTACGTGGATAATAAAAATAAAGTTCTGAAAACTGTCTAGGAGTTACAAACCTACTCAAGGAAGGATCAATAGGACAGGCCTCCAATGACCCCAGAATGGCCAGCTACCCTCTCTCCATTTCCCAAATATACTCTTAAATTTCTAAAGCATAATCAGAAAGAACCCATGGTAGACTTTACCTCCTGAAACGGTAAATGAAAACAATTCCATTACCATGGGAACCGAAGGAAAATTCTCAACCCTTACCTCACTTAGACCTTCTCTTTCACAAAATGTCTGAGAAAAAAACACACAGGTCATCATTTCTTCCTTCTTTGTGAAAAGAATAAAGTCTTTTCCAATCCTCATGGATCCACTATATTAAAAATCAAGAACATAACGGTTTACATCTCAAACACTAGAAAGAAGGAACAGGCAAGCATGATATCGTGTACTGTACCAGGTTGTTCTTTTCATAGAAATAACTCCACTGTTTTGCTGACTCATCACCAAGAGTGTATGATTTTTTTTTTTTTCTCAAAGCAGAGCAGAATTTGAACTAATCCAGGCCCACATTCTGGCTTGAGATAAGGTGCTGTCCATGGCTCCAGCAAAGAACAATAATCTGTCCCTGGCAGGTGCTACACAGGTGATCGTAGCCTCATGTCCTCACTTTTCTTTGAGGCAGACCACTAACATAAGCTGTGGACACATATAACACCTACACTAAGATACACTTTGAGAAACAATAGGACATAGAGATGTGATGAAGCTTTAAGCTACAGGGGTGCTACTTCAGCCATCTCTGAAAAAAAGATTCATCATCTATTTAAGAATTAAATTTTAATTTTAAATTTTAATTAAATATTAAAACATTGTAAAGGTTCAAGTCAGTTATGGGTAGTGGAAATTCTAAAACAAGATAGGACTCTCAAGTTTATATTTGTTTCTAAGATTTCCTTTAACCAAATATTATTCCCAATAATCAAAATCAATAATATATGCATTAAGGAAAACAATTCTCACCTTTTAAGACCATTGCCGTATTGCCCAATAAACTTCAAAGTTGGTAACTGTTTCTTGGATGTTCCAAAGTAAATGACATCTGAAGCTTCCTCTATAATTGACAAAGACATGTAAGTGGTTAGGACTTATGAGTCATTCACACTGGCCAGAGGTCCAGTTGTCAGGATGTCACACATATATTAGGACAAATCCATACTTCTTGGGTCAGTCCAAAGACAAGGATCCTTGTCAGGCCCCATAATCTCTGACCAGGATCATAACGGCAATATATTGAAGGAGGTCAGACAGACCTAGCCACATGACCCTGGGGAAGTAGAGCCTTAATTTCCTTGTCCCTGGGCTTCCCTGGTAGTGCAGTGGTTAAGAATCTGCCTGCCAATGCAAGGGACACAGGTTCGAGCCCTGGTCCGAAGATCCCACATGCCACGGAGCAACTAAGCCCGTGTGCCACAACTACTGAGCATGTGCTCTAGAGCCTGCGACCCACAACCACTGAGCCGACGTGCCACAACTACTGAAGCCGATGCGCCTAGAGCCCATGCTCTGCAACAAGAGAAGCCACCGCAATGAGAAGCCCACACACCGCAAGGAAGAGTAGCCCCCACTTGCCGCAACTAGAGAAAGCCCACGCTCAGCAACGAAGACCCAACACAGCCAAAAATTAATTAATTAATTTAAAAAAATTTTTCTTGTCCCTAAAAGGGAACTACTAACACTTATATCACAGATTTGTTGATGAAGATAAACGAAATGAATTAAATGAGATGATGTGTTAACCTTAAAGACAATACATGCCATTTAATAAATGCTAATAAATTAAAGGTGTTATAATTATTTGTACCACTAGTAATTTTCTATGCTTTTGGCACTTATCCAGTCCCATGTGAGACTGAGAAAGGCAGAATAGCTTTTGGTCTGCTACTAACTGGGAGGGGCTAGTTATTTCAGACTTTGAGAGTTATTCTCCTGATCTCTCCAGGGCATTCTGGAATTCTAGAGAAGAATCCTCTGAACTTCAGAATACACATACCTCCAAGAAACAGGAATGCTCCCAGGGAAATAGGAAAAGACAGAAATGGGTCTCCCAATTGGGCTACCTGAATACATGCTCCAGAATTGCCCTAAGGACCCTGTGTCAGTCTGGGGGCAGACATGCTATAGTTCAGTGGCACATGGCAGGAGGTGTGTAAAGATACTCTGCTTGTCTGAAGCTAACTGGACATTTTATCACATGTTCTTATTAAGGGTTGGCTATTAGACGAGGGTATCCATAGTGATAATGTTAGCTACTGCTTATTATTTAGTATGTGCCAGGTACTATATCATATACTTTATTTGCACCAACTACTTAATATTTATAACAAGCCTACAAGGAAGATACTATTATTATTATCTACACATTACAGATGAGGAAATTTAAGTTTTAGGAGTTTATGTAACTTTCCCAAGGTCACACTGATAAATGGTACTCACAGAACTATCACCCAGAGTTGCAGGAGACCAAATCCCATGGTTTTTATCACACACCATACAGACTCCCATGTATGGTGGCCAGAGTTCTGAGCACAGGGACAGAACACTGAATAGGACAGGCATGACCCTGTCCTCAATAACTTTATGTCATGGTAGGAGAAAGAAGGAGACAAACAAGATCCTTTCGGAGAGCACTAAGTAAAGGAAATAAAACCAGGGTAATGTTACAGCGAATTAACAAGAATGTAGCCTGCAGATAGAATGCTCAGGGAAGGCCTCCTTCATAAGGTGTCATCTGAGATGAGATTTCAATGATGAAGGGCCAGCCAGGTGTGGCTGGAGTGCTATAAGCAAGGAAGTGCGAGGTATGAGAAAAGGTCAAAGAGGTGGACAGAGGCCAAATAATGCAAGAAATTGAAAGTGTTGCTGAGGAATATGAATTTTATTCTAAAGTAATGGAAAACCACTAAGGGTTTTAAGCAGGGGCATCAATATGATCTATTAAAAGAAAAAAAATCCACTCAGGATGGCTGTGTGGGGCATGCACTGTAATGGGGCAAGACTGCAAGTGAAAAGAGTTTGGAAATCACCACAGTCATCTTCTAAGGGTCAAGATTGATCGAGCTCAGCTTGGACAACAGACGGATTCTATTTTCAGTCATCAGAAAAACTCTTCCAACTTATCACCTGAGTCCCAACATTAATAAAGAAGTGCTCTCAACACTACTGGGCCTTTTAAAAATACAACTGTATATGTCAACTGAAGTGAGTTTCTTCTGAAGATCTGAATATTTGTCACTTGCCTGTGTTTTGATTATTTTGTTTGTGGACCCATATAAAGGAGTTGCTTCTTTTTTTAAGGAATTGCTTTAGAATATGTCACACATAGTCTTTTACCATTCAGACCAAAGGGGTCTTTGGAGACTCAAAAGAAGATAATTGCTCTATTTTTTATTCTTAGCTTCTATCAGCACCAATGATCATTCTTTCCTCTGGTGTGGAACTGACCAGAACACTACCATATTATTTGAACTCCCTCACTGTTTGTTAAATCCGGTGGTCAAAAAGCCTAGCTTGAGGGACATACACAAGTGTTATAAGAATTCAGGGATAAGGTATCCCAATTCATGCAGATCCTTTATCTGAAGGAATAACATCTCAATTCCACAGCAAACAATATTATGTACCTACTCTGTGCTGCCTTTTGCTAGCCTTGAAGATACGAATATAATCATGCAATGCATTGTAGATGCTTTCACTATGATGAGAACATTCAAGAAGCAACTAAACCTTTGAATGTGCAGGGAAAAAACACAAACTGCTAAAAACAAGGAGAGGTGACCTCTACCTCAAGGTTAAACAAAAAATTTAAAATAGCCTAAAGACACTAGAAACTGCCTCGGGTCTCTTGCAAGCAGTACCTGAAGGGTGTGCTAAAGACAATCTCACAGTCTGTGTTTGTTTTCCATTCATTCCCAGATGCTGTTCCTTACAAGAAATCTGTGCCCTGTGCCTGTCATTTTTCTGGCAATATTTACATTCACTTTTGGTCTTGCTTTAGATGGTTACAATGAATTTACTCTGTCAGCTGGTATACTTAAACCTAAAAAGCTCAACAATATGTTAAGTCTGGGGTTTATTTTCCCTAATAGCTCCATACCTGTTTATATATATACATATAGCTCAATTTATTTTGATTTATTTTATAGGTTTTCAGGCTGTTTGTTCTAACAGCCAGGTAGGAATCTAGATAATTAACTTACCAGGGCTCATACCACATCCATCATCCAGGAAGCACAACATGAATCCACCCTGCAATTCTTCATTATCCACTGTAAGAGAAAGCAGTTATTACTAATAAATAGGGGGCCTTAATTTGTTCATCAGAGAGTCATGCTGCTCACATAATTATTTGTCCTCCTCAAATGCAGCCACTGAGTGACAGAGTTATGGCACAAGGATAAAGCTCAGAAAGGCATCTTGGCTACAGTTTCATGAGAAACTGCAGGGGGAGAACAATCATGCAACAAAAAGGCTTTAAATTAACATAAAACATGTACATATTAATAAATTATGTATACAGCATGACATGCCCTGTTCTGGAATCTGACTGGTCCTTTAAACTTCAGGTGTTTTCTCCCTGGGGGAGGGAATAAAGGTAGCCAGTGATGTGGTCCCAGGATCCCTCTATCAAATTGATCAATCCTGATGCCCTTCCACCAAAGCACTAATTCTAAAGTCAATCCAGGTCATTCTTATTAAATTCATCAGGCTCTCTTCCAAGTAGCTAATTCCCATAAGAGCCATTCGTGCATGCTTCTTAGTGGCAGCAAATATTTGCCTCTTGAAAATGTATTTGATTTTTGAAAATAGCTAAGTTATTTGGAGTCAATTTTGATGATTAAGTGATATTAAATTACATAATATAATCTCTTGTTTAAAAAATTTTGAAGGTGTAACTAAAAGTAATGAGAGTAATGTTAATGCACAGTTTGTAATCTGGCTCTTGAAGTAATTTCAACATTTGGATACGTGAATTCTAGCACACCTCTCTCTTCTTTTTTTGTTAATGTAACAACTTTATTGAGAAATAGCTTACACACAAAAAAGCTACACGTTTAGGGCTTCCCTGGTGGCGCAGTGGTTGAGAGTCCGCCTGCCGATGCAGGGGACATGGGTTCATGCCCCGGTCTGGGAGGATCCCACATGCCGCGGAGCAGCTAGGCCCGTGAGCCATGGCCGCTGAGCCTGCGCATCCGGAGCCTGTGCTCCACAACCGGAGAGGCCACAACAGTGAGAGGCCCGCGTACAGAAAAAAAAAAAAAAAGCTACACGTTTAAAGTGTACAATGTGACACATTTTGACATATGTAAATATCTGTGGAAGCATCATCACAATCAGGACAGTGAACATGACCATCACCCCAGGTGTTTCCTCGTGCCCCTCGTAGTCTCTGCCTTCTGCCCCTCCCATGCCCTGTCACCCCCGACCCCATCCCCAGGCAGCCATGGATTTACTAACTCCATCCTTACAGATTCATTTCTAGCACATCAGTTAAGTCAACTCTGGGTTCAATGGTCACCTCTAATTACATTTTTTAAATGTTCAAAATAATCTATAAATACATATCTAAAAGTCATACCCAAGTTTTCTGGGTTCATAATTTCATGCTCACATGTCCACTTGTAATCCCCCCTCCTCTCTCTAATTCACCTCCTGTTTACAAACCCTTTGTATCTTCCCTACCATCTAATTTCCCCAGTTCTTCTGCCTACCTGGTCCTCTGGTCTGCTTACCTCAACTTCTGTGTCAGAATATTCCTCCCCGCTTTAGGTATGTGCTCTGTTCAGCTGTCCCCTGACTAAGGCTGACACGTCTCCACTGTTCAACTCTTGTTGAGTTCTTTGCCCAATGTGATAGCATTGGCTGCACATTTGAATCACCGGGATATATTCTAAATTAATTGGTCTTGGATGCAGTTTAGGAATAAAAACTCCTCCCTGTTATCCTAAGGTTTATCAGAACTGGGAACCACCTAACACAAGCCTCAGCCTGTGAAGTTGCAACAGTTGATTTTGCAGCTCTTGGTATATAGTTCTCATGTAAGAAAGCAGGGCATTTCTTTGGTGAATAGGTGGGAAAGGCTCAAAATTCCCAAGAGTCTTAATAGAGTGTTTAATTTTTCTATAAATTCCCATGAAGGTCTGCAGACAATCACAGCCTCAAAATTTAATATTCCCCAAGTACCCACTCAGAGGCTTGGTCTCGTTTGTTTCAATTCCTTAAAACTATGTATTTGAGATCGATTTCTACTAACCATTAAGCATGCATGTCCGAAACAAACCACAGCACCTTCTCTCCAAGCAGACTGGCTCCTCCTTCCGGTGTGTCCTGCTCAATAAATGGCATCTCTCTGCCATTAGGCTTCAGCTGCCCAAGTCAAAGGCTCAAGATCAAGTTCTCCACCTCCTCACCCCATGTAGACATGTCTTCTCCATTCCACCTCCTCACATCTCTCAAATCTGACCACTTTCTCCATCCCCATGACACTGCCTTAGTTCAGGAAACCATCACCTCTCTTCTGGATTCCACTAGCAGCTCCCCCACTTCTTGCTCCCACAAATCAGAGCACGCTGAGAGTCTGCAGCCAGTCATGCAGTTCACTCCTCTCCTGCTTATAACCCTTGCATGCCTTCCCACTGCCCACAGGGTGCAACCCAACCAGTTAACAAATCTAGCTTGCCTTTCATCACCTGACCCTCCAACCTCTCTGTGGTGGTTAATTTTATGTGTCAACTTGGCTAAGCTATGTTGTCCAATTGTTTGGTCAACTCGATGTTGCTGTGAAAGTACTTGTGGATACAATTAACATTTATAATCAGCTAACTGTAAGTAAAGCAGATACCCTCTATAATGTGGGTCAGCCTCATCCAATCAGTTGCAGGCCTTAAAGGCAAAGACTGAGGTTTCCCAAAGAAACAGCAATTTTCTGCCTCAAGACTGCAACACAGAAACCCTGCTTGAGTTTCCAGGCTGCTGGCCTGCCTGAAGATTTAGAACTCAAGACTGCAACGTCAACTCTGACCTGGATTTCCAACCTGCCAGCTGCCCTACAGCTTCCACACCTGCCAGCCCGCACAATCATGGGAGCCAGCTCCTTAAAATAATCCCCCCTCTTCCTCCCTCTCTACTATATGTATATCCATAGATAGAATGAGAGAGACTGACAGAGAGAGAGAGAGAGGAAGGGGCAGGGAGAGATATCTATTTATCTACTATTGGTTCTGTTTCTCTGAAGAACCCCTCCAAGCTCATCTCTTGTCATCCCCTCCCCTGCCCATACTGCACTCTTCCACTTCCACACAAATAATCACCTGGGACTAATCTTGAACATCTTAAACATTTCTTCAACACCATCAGGGTGTCCTATGTTCTCTCCAGATTCAAGCGACTATACATTCTTATCCTTCGTCCTTTCCATCCTTGATTCTCCAGGTTAAGGCCTATTTTCCCTTTAGGTCTCTAGTTCATACATGATTTCTTCTAGGAAGCCTTCCTAATCCTTCCACGTGATCAGGTGCCCATAATGAATGTTTCCTTTCTAAACTGTGTTTCCCACTTTTCAAAGTATATTCAAATACCTGTTCATGCATCTATTTCTCTTTCAGACTAGTGGTTCTTCCATTTTTTGGGACTCAGTTGCCTCAGAGATGTGATGAAAGCTCAATGGCCTTCTACCCATAAAAGTGAAGCTGCACACAATATTTTCCACAGATCCCTTTACTAGGATGCCAATTCCTTAAAAGCAGGCACTGTGTGTACTCAGCACTTAGCCCAGTGCCCGCCATTTGGTAAGCACTAAAAAAATGTACTGAATGCATATCCATGTTTACTAGAATAATATACACAGAAAGATAAAACATCCATGGCTAAACATATTCAGTTTGAATTTTATAGCCCTCAAGTTACTTGAAGAAAACTTAAGACTGGAAAGTAATTCACACGCCTCAGTAAACTATTTAAAAACTAGTCCAATGCTTAGATTAATTATGTACCCCCATATCAATTCTATCTATTGGTGCATAAGCCCTGGCCTTAGTTTATTTATTTTTTTATTTTTTGAAGAAAAATCAGTTTGCTAGGTTGATAGCCATATTGTGGTTTGCTGCAACAAAAAGCTGATAGCCATATTGTGGTTTGCTGCAATAACACATATTACCTAAATAAAGAAAGAAGTGCCCCTTTCAAATCAAATTGCAAAGATTCTTTTTTATTTTTTGTGACAATGCCAAGTGCTAAAGAAAGTGGGGTGAAGTGAATACTGCCATGGCCTGATGTCTTGCACAAACCCAAAAGAACATAATGTGTGAATTCTGATCACATTTGTTGTACTTTCTGTGATTCCAGATAATTCTTCTCAACCCTTCGACCCTTCAATAATATGTGTGCTCTGAATGAAATTCAGCTTGAGTCTTTTCTCCTTCCTCCACTGCTAGGACCACCGCCTTCGTTCAAATCCTCATATAATCTTGTGTGGATCATCCATAGCCCCATTCCCTGCTATCGTTCTTTCACACTTCTACAGACCATCTACAAACCATCCTGTATGCTCTTGCTAGAGTATCTTTCTTTAAAAAGAAAAGAGCACATTTCTGTTGAATAATTTGCCAACTGACATTGCTCAAAACTCTTGAATGGTCCACTGGCTACAGAAAAACAAACAAACAAAAAATCTTAGTATGGTATTCAAGGTGCTCATCCGTTTGGCTCTAACACTTAGCCCTAGTCAACCAAGCCCCATCATTGTCTCCTGGATGTTTTTTCTCCAAATATATACATGGCTCACTGCCTCATGTCATTTAGGTCTTTGCTGGTATATCACCTATTTAGAGCAACTTTCCATGAGCACCACGTGAAAAATAGTACATCTTTCCCATTACTCTCTGTTCTCTTATCCCACTATGTTTTTTTTTTTTTAGCACTTATCGTGACCTGGTATATTATTTATTTGTTCACTTCTTTATTGTCTATCTTTCCTCATTAGAATGCATGTTCCATGAGAGCACAGGCTTAATCAAACACTTTATTCATTGCTCTATCCCCAGCACCTAGAAAAACTGCTTGGCTCATTCATAATAGATACCCAGTAAACTGTTATTGAATAAATGAATGAGTCTCTGAACTAGTCTACCTCCATTCTTTTTTTCATAATAATTCCTCAGACAGGAATATTCTTTTCTTCCTACACTACCTGACACAAGTCACATCCATATTTCAAGCCCTGGCTCTTTAATATGGGGTGTTCTTTCTCTGTGTTCCCACCATGCTTTGAGTCTCTCCTAGGCAAGAGATGCTTATTCTCTTTTACTCTTATATAATTGGATATATAGGGAAAGACCACCTTTTCTCTACCGCTGGCATTTCCTTCTATGCAGAATGGAGTTCAATCAGCAGTACTAAAGGGGCCCTTCTCTGTACCTTGACCATTTTTTCCCTGAGCAGTGAGCTCACTCATCTGACTAGTAATTTGGGGAAAAGTAACTTAAGAAGGTTCTGCTCAGATCTCTCCTGTTCCCTCTGAGAGCGAGCTGCCTGCAGAGAACGTGACTCCACTAGGTGGGCGAGTGCCCGATGCTCTCCCACACTAAGCTCCACAGTCCAACCTAGCATTTATCAGCAATGAAGACTGACTCTTATTTGATTTCTCAAACTTCTCAGAACCTGGGAGTAGAAAGGGAAGAAGAGTGTCATTTATTATGTTTCTTCAAATCTCTCAAGATGTCCATGTCTCTCCTCCTCGTGAACCAGAAGCACCCACCTAGCACAAAATCTTAAAACACTTAGAAAACTGAATTGAACTGAGTTGCTTTTTAAATAATGATAACGACTTTATATCATGGAACACATTCTCTGGCCTGTGACCAACAGCCAATATTTACAGGAGAGCTGATAGAATCTGGGTTGGGGATCACCATAGGTGTTTCTCCAGGTAGTGTTAACTATAGGACTGGATCACAAAACCTAACTTCCTCTGCATCATATTCAGTGAAATGAACTAATAAGTGCAATAAATACTTGGTGACTGGAAATGAAGTCAGTAAAGAAAACATGCTTGGTTTGAATTTCATAGCCTTCAAACATTCATACTGCACATTCACTTACACACTTTAAAACTGTGATATGTTGGGAATGATGTATACTTAATTATGAATAACCATTAAGTTAATATGCATTTTAAAATAAAACTGTTTTCTCGTGGCAGACAAACTGACTGCTCCAAATCACTCTGATGCTTTCACAAAACCCTGGAAGATCTAATTTTGTAAATGAGCCCTCTAACAAGTGTACAATTTCACTCAAAGAGTATATTGTTCTCAACCTGGCTCCCCACGGGGTCACTGAACTCACAAATCACTTAGATTACATTAAAAATCTATAGAATGTGGTTTGATTTTCATGAAATAAAAGAAAATCTAAATAACTACAGGCTTTTCCATTAGAAGAAAAAAGGAGAAAGCAAATCTGCTCACCTGAAAACACATCAAGTCTTGCAGCCCCTGCATCTCTGAAAACAATATAAAAATATTGCTTCAGTATGAAATTGTATTTTTAAAAATTACATTAATCTGAATTGCTCATGTGACATATGATCTACTGTCAGATAGCAAATAATGGAGAAATCTGCTTAAATTGCTTTAAAAACACTTACTAATATGTTTCACCCTGCATTTGTAGACTAAGACCTATGATCACTCGTAATTTGAGAATGTCACAAAGCCTGAAACTCAGAAATTTAAAAGAAGAGATGGAATTTAGTGGTAGTTACACAAGAAGCTAAAGAAAATGGATATGAACATTAAAAAAAAATGGTTGGAGAATAATCCAGAAGTCATATGAAGACCTTCATGACATATTTTAGTACAAAAAGAAAAAGGAAATTACTAAGTACTGTGTACCATATAATCACATTTTTAAAGAACATATATGATATTCATGTGCATATCTGTAAGGAAAGAAATCAAATGTTAACAGTGGTTTTCTCTAGGTCAGAGGTTGACAATCCATGGTCTATGGGACCACCAACTGTTTTTGTGAATAAAGTTACTGGAACACAACCATGACCATTTATTTACATATTGTCATTTACCTATTGCCTATAGTCTGCCTTCACACTACAATAGTAGAGTTGGGTAGTTTCAACAGAGAACACATGGCCTACAAAGGTGAAAATATTTAATATTTGGTCTTGCACAGAGAAGTATGCTGGACACCCCCCCCACCCAACAAATGATGAGGTTATTGGTGCCTTTTCTTTTTTTCTTATTTTCTTAGTTTTCTACAATTCACAGATATTATTTATGTATTTTCTTAAATTACTTTTTAAAGTAGAAACTTTAAAAGGAAAGGAGAAAGAGCCAGAAGATCCTGGTTTCCACATGAAGGCTATGAGAGAAAGGAGAAAGACAATGAGGGCTTAGCTGATGAGGAAGTGGGTATGTTGAAGGAAGGAAGAGTCTAGAAGGAAGCTCAGACTAATAACAACCAGTGGGACTCTGATGGGAAAATCTGAGTGTCTCCCAAAATTTCCATCAGTGCTGACCCAAAATTACCCCAGATAAATTGGAGTAGGTACAATGTACTTGTTCTACAAAGTTGGTCCCTTAGCTCCTTTCTCTAGCCAACTGCTGCTTCTAAGTGCCTCCTCTACAGAAATTCTGGGGTTACCACTGTCATTTCTTGGGCATTAACCATGTGACAAATAAATCTTAAACCTTCCCTTCTAATCCTTACCACAGACCCATGACACACAGGTATCATTATCTCCATTGTATAATTACACGTTATACAAAGTACCATGTATACAATAATTGCTCGATAAACGCCACTGTACTAAAAGGTTTTTTTCATAGAAACAGTTTCTTCATAGAAAAATTCCATGGGATGAGACAAAGAACACTCATTCACCTTTACAGCATATTAAGACATTTCATAATAAGCTTTGTACTTGAGCCCAGGTACTTTCTCTTTGAACATCTGTCGTATCAGGAAGAGTCCCCTAACAATTCCTTCCTATCCCGTCACATTTTTTCCTCCTCTTTCCACAACATTCTTTTAATACCTTCCAGTTCTAATTGTGACAACTACAGGAAATCATCAAAATCTTGAATACAATGATATAAAATAACGTCTTAGAGTAACACAGGGACTTTATGAAGACCTCTGTAAGACCAACCGAGCATCTTGCGTAAGTCTGTTAAATAGCTTCATTTGCTGTCAATTACTAGCATCTAAGCAGTGGTGACAAACTTCAGTGTCCCCTGAAGACAGAGGAGCCGAAGAGTTCAGGCTGGCCATGGGGAACACTGGGAATGGCAAAGCTGAAAACACAGGCTGGTCCCAAGAGTGCACCTGCTACACACCTGATCCCACTGAGGAAGGCAGCCTCAAGACTGGTACGTCTAATCTTTAAAAAAACAAAAAAAAGCATGGGATCCAGATTCTTGTATGTGGCACCTCATGGCACCTCTCAAACTCTACAAACAATTCCTTCTTTTTTTTATTCTTTATAAATACTGTGCAAACTTTCAGTACGAGTCAAATAAACATGAGACAGGCTGGACTTGTTCGGGGGCTGCCAGTTTACAAATGCTGCTTGAAGAATTGCTTGATTGATCACATTTCCCTCACTCCCCTGGGTCTGCAGTCAATCTTTCTTTGCTAATCACCCTCTCTACTCCATAAACCATTCCCACTGTTCTATTTCTTCTACATTCTGATTTTACTTGCCCTCCTTTGTTGAAATGAATGAGTGAAACAACTTTATAGGAGAAAAGACAGTAGGCAAAAGAGACAAATGTGCTCTTTCACAGTTACAGATGTCAAGTTGCTGGAAATGGACACTGAGTAGGACAGCGGACTAATGGATACAGGAGGAGCCTTGCTTCAAAGCTCTGTTTGCAGAAGCAAACAGTAGAAACCCTGAATTCCTGCAGAGACTAACCATGAACATTCATGTGTAGTAGCCCCATCTCTGTTAGCTCCACCTAAGTTGCATTCACAGCTCTTCTGACCAAGCAAATTTCTTTTTCTCCTCTTCCCTCCCTTTCTGTGATGACTGTGATTCCATTAGTCCTGCAGAGTTTCATATAAAGAGGAGCTAGGGACCTTTTACTTAGCATTGAGCATGGCTGTGCAGGAAGTTCTAGATGGCTGGTTAAATGACTACACCCTGTGGTCACACTCAGTCACCTCCCTTCAAAGGCCAGAAACGAGGGGAAAATGCAAAACGTTGTAATACAGTCATCGATCAGTGGCAGGGAATTTAGATCTCCCCACTGAGATCCCTTATCTAACAACCGCATACTACTCCCTGGGTGGACTTTGCTTTCTGCAGAAAAGGTGACAAAATCTTCTGTTACAGGCAAATACAAATATAAAACAATCAAATGCCATATTCAGTGAGCTGAAAAACTGACTCCTTCACAAACACACTATGAGCGAGTCTTAAATTGTTAAAGAGATTTCCTTAAACATCAATACTTGTGTCAGAGACAGTAAAATGGGGCAAGGGAGTTCTGTAGCCCGACAGCCTGAATTTGAATTCTAGCTCTGCCAAATATTAACTGTATCTCCTTGAATAGGTCATCTAACCTCTCTGTGCATCAATTTCTACATCTGGGGAATTCAAATAATGATTCCCAGGTCAAAGTGTTGTTGTCAAGAATAATGAGTTAATACCTGTACATGAAGAGCTTAGAACAGGATCTGATACACAGCAGGGGATCAACAACACTTAGCTCTTTTCTCCTTAACTACGCAATTCACTTTGATGCAGACTTCAGTAAATGCCCAAACCCAAATCTAAATTCTCAATACATAGTATACATTGATATATAACTCAAATAAAATCCAAATGCATATCTGCTATTACATGGTTATAAACAGAAAAACAGATGTCCAGATGAATGGATAAAGAAGATGTGGCACATATATACAATGGAATATTACTCAGCCATAAAAAGAAACAAAACTGAGTTACTTGTAGTGAGATGGATGGACCTAGAGTCTGTCATACAGAGTGAAGTAAGTCAGAAAGAGAAAAACAAATACCGTATGCTAACACATATATATGGAATCTAAGGAAAAAAATAAAAAAGGTCATGAAGAACCTAGGGGCAAGATGGGAATAAAGACACAGACCTACTAGAGAATGGACTTGAGGATATGGGGAGGGGGAAGGGTAAGCTGGGACAAAGTGAGAGACTGGCATGGACATATATACACTACGAAACATAAAATAGATAGCTAGTGGGAAGCAGCCGCGTAGCACAGGGAGATCAGCTTGATGCTTTGTGACCACCTAGGGGGGTGGGATAGGGAGGGTGGGAGGGAGGGAGATGCAAGAGGGAAGAGATATGGGAACATATGTATATGTATAACTGATTCACTTTGTTATAAAGCAGAAACTAACACACCATTGTAAAGCAATTATACTCCAATAAAGATGTAAAAAAAAAAAAACAGATGTCCAATTTACCTGCACTTCAAGTATGATCATAAATACAAACTGAATAAAGATGAATAATTCCTCCTTTCATCTGTTCTTTTTCCTATAATACCTTGATTTTATAGGAAATCAAGTCACAAAGCATTCCAAGTGGGGAAATGACAACATATTTTCATCTCTTAATATGACTAGACTTTATTAATGTCATAAAATTCCTTTGTCCCTTTGAATAACCTTTGTTTACACATAATCCTTACCTTGCATTGTCCAGCAATTCAGCCAGTGCTCCAAAAAGGAAACTGTGAGTGGTGCTGATGAAGAAATAGAGGGAAAACCAAAGTTAAACCAACTCTGTAATCAATGTAAAAGGTTCAAGACATGTTCTCCAGTTCTAGGCAGATAATCAATTATGGAGTTGATTAGAAATTCTGTAATTTCTAGAAATTCAATTCTAGAAACTACTTTCTCAGCATGGTCAAGATTCTGAAGTACATGACAAAGCCAGGGCTAAGGACACTATTGCCAAAATATCCTGTCTACTCCTAATAAAACAAAGACTTCAACGACCTGACTGTACTTAAAGCAAATTTTGACATTTTAAAATTGCTTGATAAGCATTTACTCAAGTTTTTTCAGAGAATGTTTCATTAAAGCTGTATTATTTAAGGCCAAATTACTTCTGAAAAACCTTGATCAAAATCCAGGCTCACTGAAAGACCTTAAGACTCCATCTGCAGACACAGGCACTGGCAGGGGACCCTGTTTGCACCACTAACCTACACTTTTCTGTGCAATCTTTTCACCTTGGACAACCCTGATCCTTAAATAATCTCACAGATTACCAGTGGTCACTCTCCCCTGTATCCCTCTTGCCAAGTCCTGGGCAATAGAACACACTAGATAGCCATCCTTATTTATACTTTGAAGGCTGAATGTTCCTCTGGGGTGATATCAAGCCATCTTCAGGGTCCCACTTTTCATTTGTTGTTGTGGATATTTCAATCAGCAACCTTATCACAGCATTAAGGTAAGATTCAGTAGGCAATTTTCTTTTTATATTTAGTAAACAGGTAGCAGAAGCAAGAGAGACCCATTTATCAAAAAACATCTGCTCATTTGTACAGGAGGAAGGATAATCTGCAATGTCTCAGTGACTCCAAATACCTCAGGCCACAGGATGATACGTTAGCTAAAAGTTTATTTTAAAAAAATACATACTTATATCTATTTTTGGAATTTTAAACTGTAAACACATGCTGATGAGGGGGTCTCTTGACTCCAGTCAGCTTTCAAATTCGTCATCAGAATAAACCTACTATGCTTCTAATGAAGAGACAAGTTTGTGAATCACTATCCTAATTGCTTAGTACACCATTCATTTGACTCTTAATTATACCCTACAGTAGAACTAACTCCTTTAATGGCAGACATCAGATGTCTCTGATTTCTGAGCTTAGCTGTTCTTATAAAATAGTTGCCTTTTAATAAATATTCACTGTTAGTGAAAAAAAGCATAAACCTACTAAATGCAATTATTGCAAAAAGGTGTCCTTCACTCAAAAGAAAGTTAGTACTTAAAAGTCTAAAACAGAGCAAAAGAAAAGTGTCGGTGACATGCTTTACAAAAGCAGCACTTCAAACCACAAGCCTTTCTAAACAATCTTTCAGGAAAGTAACTGCAATCATTCTGATCCCCCCGCCAAAATGCCATATAAGTTTCTGTACCATTTCACTCGAGATTTTTACTGACTGCCTGCTATGTGCCAACGTGGGCAGACATGTTCTTTACACTTTGCGGGTTCAAGTTAGTGGGGGATATGAAAAATACACAAGTAAACAAACATATAAAGATGATAACACAGATAATGATTAAATGCTATTAAGAAAGAGGTATGGGGAAGAGTAACTGGTGAGGAAGGGAGAGCCTTTCTTCACAGAAGACATGAGCTGAACCCTGAAAGATGAGAGCTCAGTCCCTTGCAGAACTGGAGTGAAAATGCTCCAGCAAGAGCAGGAGGTGCAAAGACCTTGAAGCAGAAAAGAGATAAGCAGGCCAGTCTCCTCTGGCTATGGTAAAACAGGGAGATCACATCGAGATATGGGATGGCCAGGTCGTGCAGTGCTTCCTACTCCCATGGTTAGGAGCTCATACTTGGTCCCCATGCAACTGGAAACCACTGTCATGTTTTAAGAAAAGTGACACACCTTGGGGCTTCCCTGGTGACTCAGTGGTTAAGAATCCGCCTGCCAACGCAGGGGACACGGGTTCGGCCCTGGTCCGGGAAGATCCCACATGCCGCGGAGCAACTAGGCCCGTGAGCCACAACTACTGAGCCTGCACTCTATAGCCTGTGAGCCACAACTACTGAAGCCCACATGCCACAACTACTGAAGCCCGCGCGCCTAGAGCCCATGCTCCGCAACAAGAGAAGCCACCGCAATGAGAAGCCTGCACACCACAATGAAGAGTAGCCCCAGCTCACCGCAACTAGAGAAAGCCCGCGCGCAGCAACGAACACCCAACACAGCCAAAAATAAAAATAAATAAATAAATAATATTAAAAAGAAAAAAAAAAAGAAGAGTGACACATCTGGTTTAAGTTTTTAAAAGCTCATTCTGGCAGCTTTTAGGAAAACGGATCATAGGGGAGCAAGAAGGGGAAGCAGAGAACCTAGTTTAGATAGAGGCTATGAGAAATCCAGAGGGGAGATGGCAGTAGAGATGGGGAGAAATGGATGAATTTGAGACACAGAGATGGCATGAAGAGAACTTGATGATGGATTGGATGTGGGGGTGAAGCAAAGGAGGAATAAAAAATCACTCCTGTTTTTACTGAGGTAAAAATTCTCAGATAAGAATTTTATCTCTGGGAGCTGAGACTACGCCAGTTTGTATCTGATTTTGTCGCTGTGGCTTCACGCTGCTGTCACTTTTGTTGTTAAGTTACCAGACCACCAACTGATAATGGGGTAGTATGGCGGGGGGGAGGTTGGGGAGCAATAGCTATAGAAACTATGCAAAACTGAGGCTGAGGAACTTTTCTAAGATAAAATTCACAGTCTTTCCAGCACTCAGCTTATAATTTTTCAACTTGCTCAAAATTGCTATTTCTTCATTTGTCTTCTACCTCAGTTAACTTTAAATTACTTGTACCATCCTTTCCAGCTTGAAATCATTCTCCATGATAACAAGATAAAACTAAATATCTGCTGAATATTGCCTGTTTGTTTTATTCTGTTGTCTGTAAAAATTACACTGTTTTTCCCAAGCAGCAAGGCCAGGCTTCTTTACATTTCCATTTCTGCGGTTTCAAATCTGCTGCATCCTTTCTATCAATCGGTACTTTCAGTAAATATAAATTACTAAAAGGTTCCAAAAAATCAACATACCACTGTGAATTACACAGCACTCACTGCTATGCTTTGCTGTGTTGGAAATAACAGATGGACAAGAAAACCTCTTTCATCTGCGTCTGCAATCTGAATATTCGATATAACACCTAAAGAGTAGCCAAAGGGGCTACTGGCCTGACAGAGAAGGAACAGTGCCCTAGTAATAACTAAAATGTGAGATTCCTATCTTCATAGAGGTTACATTTTCAGAAAGACTCAGGATGCAACAGCGGCTGGAATCGAAAAATACAAATTATTCTTTGGAGGGCAACTTTAACCTTTAAAATATCAGTGTGTTAGGGAGAGAAATCATTAGAGATAGGCCAGGATGGTAGAATGAGGAGATGGACAAACGTCTCCATTGTGTGGACAGGCTCCCCCCTTCCGGCTACGCCAAGGCACTCACGAGTTGGCGTGGATGAAGTCCAGATGCAGCTGGGCCCGCCGCAGAGCGGCATACTTGTCGCCCATGGCCTGGAACGTGACCCGCGCGCTCTTCGGGGACCCAGACGCCGGGCCCAGCAGCCTTTCGCCCATCTCCACGCCCACGTGCACGTGCACGTGCACGCCCACGCCCCTGCGCGGACACGTGGCTCGGCGAGCACGCGCTCCCCCTGGTGGCCGGAGCGCGAAGCTCACCCTGCACTGTGGGACCGAGTGTCTGGCAAGTGAAGTCTGGTTGCTGATCTTGGATCCACCTGGTGATAAGGCGTCTGGGCTAGGCTCCTCTTCCCGAATTGAGGTTTACGTAACCTTACTAAACACTCTTTTCTGTCATTCCCCAACTGGAAAATTGAGCCCAGGGCTGGGGCCAGAATTCGATCAGAAATGATCGCACACACACATACACACATAAACACACAGAATGGGAAGAATCTGGGTGGCGAGGTCGGTAAGGCAGCTGGGGACGGTAGGGAAGGAAAATGGATAGTTTCCCTTTTGCGGTTGTTACACAGCAGAGGTCAAGGCCCTTTGTGTTCTCACCCCAGCACTTACCCGTCCGTGTCCCTTGGGTTGTGTTTTCTCCAGTTGAAGGAAAGAAAGAAGAAAAGCGGTCAGCCAGAGAGAGCAAGGAAAGAAGAACTAAAGGCAATCAGAACAGAATGTGGAGGCTTGTGTTCCATGAGAACCTTTTTCACCTGTCAGCTGCCATTCAATTGTTTGATGTGCTGGCGCGATTCAAAGAATAGACATTCTGTATTGTTCCAAAAGACAGAACTGGGCAAGTGGAAGGTGGAAAGAGGGGGATTGGGGATAAATATAAGGAAGGGCTGTGTATGCCAGCTGTCCAAAAGGGGATACAAAGCACTGAGTCACCCAAACCTGAGCTGAAACAAGATTTGTCAAGGATGTGTTCTGGAAAGGTGCTGGCTGGGATGACAAATTAGTAGACCTAGTTGACCTCTAAGTGCTCAAACTCATTCATTCTAAGGCACTATGACTTGCAAATAAGGTAGTTCAATAGTACTCAGCAGATGTTTTATATGAGAGTTTTAAAATCAGAAACAAGTATCTATGGAATAAAGAAGCTGGACTAGATGTGTTTGTGATTTCCAGGCATTACACAAGCAGTGAGGCTCACAAAAAAAGAAAAACAATGTCAGTTTTGGGGTACTCATTCTACTTCCAAAGAAAGAAGTTTATCTGTTACTACATTTGTAAGACTCAATAGAGGAAGAGAGAATTTGAATGGCAACCCAAGCGCACATGGTGCTCTAATTTGAAAACCGGTAGTAAACACAAACATTTCAAGTAATTTTCCTGATTGCATTTTTGTTTTAACAGTGGCTATGATGGTGTTTTGATAGCAAAATTCTCTTTACTAAGCAACGTGAGCTATCTTTCCAATTTTTCCTTTCATAGAACTTCAATGAAAGTATGATATTCTATTTTCATTTTATGGGTAAGAAAAGCTTGACAAGCCTCTTCTGGATTTATTTTATTACCCCCAATTTCCAGCTGCTACCTCAAAGAAATTTACTTTTGGGAGGGCACCAGAGCCACTAGCCTATAATTAGTAATGGGCTGTAATACCTAATTTCTACCAGAGGGAAGGGTGTAATTATCACAGAAGCACTCCGTCTAATAAACTGAGCAGAGCCCTCCTACAGTAAGTGGGCAGTCCCAAAGCACTAGACATTTCTGGTTGGCCTGGATGACAGACACGCAGGGGGGATCTATTAGATGGTGCTGAAAAAGAGCCCTGAGATCATTGTGCACAATCCACCAAAAGCCTTTTTCCCCATTTCATCTCTGCTTTGCCACTCTGCTGTCATAAAGGCAATTTGTTTCCTCTTTAAGGTATACTTTTGGGATTGCCTGTTTCAGCCACCCCCCTCAGCCCTGCCTCAGTATTCATTTTAACATTACTTCATGATAAAAATACTAGGGGAATAACAAGGAGGAGAAATTTAAAATGAGAACATCATCTGCTCATCTTATGGTTGATCCTGATGTTAAGAACAGTCAATTTGGGATACGAGACTCTTCAGCTCTTCCTAACCAAACATTTCAGCTTTGCAACATTCATGTACTAGTCACAAATGGCGGCTCAAATTTTTCAAACTCCACTTTCCCCATTTCGCTTAACTAACTTTGTATGAACCAACATTTCATTACTCTACACAAACATGTTTAAACTCAAAACAAAGTTTATAAACATAAAAAATGGACACTTGTACCTTCCAACCATGCACAATGGGGTGCCATCTCCTAAGAACTATAAGAAGTGACGTCGGGCTTCCCTGGTGGCACAGTGGTTGAGAGTTCGCCTGCCGAGGCAGGGGACACGGGTTCGTGCCCCGGTCCAGGAAGATCCCACATTCCACGGAGTGGCTGGGCCTGTGAGCCATGGCCGCTGAGCCTGCATGTCCGGAGCCTGTGCTCTGCAACGGGAGAGGCCACAACAGTGAGAGGCCCGCATACTGCAAAAAAAAAAAAAAAAAAGAAGAAGAAGTGACGTCATCCTAAGATAATAAACACAGAAAACAAATTCTATTAAGGTGATAATGTTGAAAGAGGCCAATAACCCTCAATCAATAATAATGAAATGTCTCTGAAAGCACCTCACACCATTATTGCTCATTTTCTTGCTTTTGTGTAAACCTAGTCAGTGTGTTTTCATCTCTTCCAATCTACTCCAGGTTAGACAATGGTGGAGTTTTCATTATAGAAATTCTGTTACCCATATAATTGACCATCTTTATCTTCCCAAATATTCAGCACTGTGATAATCATCCCTGGAGATGGTAGAAAATATAAGGCCCAAAACTTGCTCAAAGAATAGTGATGGTAGTAAATGAGTTAGAAAATATGGTATTCACTCTGGGTTGGCTAACCCACTAGCCATCTTCCCAACTTTCCTCTTTCTACTATCAAAGCTGAAAACTTGCTTTTCTAGACTCCCCTGCAGCAAAGGTGGCCATCTGACTTAGTCCTCTTGAATAAGATAAAAGCAGAAATGTGTTGAGTGGTTTCTAGGAAACCACTAGATAAAAGGCACAGTTGGGGATGGTTCTACCTCCCTTCTTTCCTGTTTCTGCTTTAAATACAGGTGCAGTTACAGGATTTTGAGGTGTCATTTGCATCCATGAGGGAAAGTCAAGAGAATTGCATGAAGCAGTCCCAAGCATTCTTGAATGACTAAACCAAAGCCAGAAGTCACTCACCTCCAGAGTTTTCATTATGAAACAAAACTTTATCTTTATTGGTTTACGTAATTATAATTGGATTTTCTTTTAGTTGTAGCCAAAACTGTTCTTAACCAATAGAAATAAAGACAAAGCATAATGCCAGAAAGCACCAGAAGCATACTTTCTTTCCATCACTGGGCATCAGCAGGAGATTATTTGTTATGAACTGTGATTTATAAGTCTTTTCTTGCCAGAACTGGTAAATGTCAGTAGAGAGGAAGACACTTGCAGGAGCCATTAGAACAAAGAGAGAGAGGAAGGGGCAAGACATGTGTGTGTATACAGAATATCATAACTAGACTTGTTAGACTAAAGCACAGGAAGAGACAGTGTTGGCCAGATAAGGAAGGAGAGCATTAAAGAGAAGTTGGAGCATCGGGGTGAAATTTATGTTTAGAGTGATGTATAATTTTGAGCCATTATTGGCTCATGCAGTGAATCAGTCATTCATTTGGTGAGAGCCAGCTCCATGGTAGGTTCCAAGAATATAAAAATATAAATATCATGTTTCTGGTTACAGTTTAATAGAGGCAGAGTGTATCAAGTTTCAATGTAGGAAACAGAAACCATTCTGCATACATCAGACACCAAGTAATATGATGCAGGGAAATGGATATTGACAAAATTCATGGAAGAGATAGTAGGGCTTGAGTCAGGAGCCCACCACAGGACAGCTGAATTCAGCCTCACACCATGAAGCTTCAGAACAGAGGGCAGCAGCCTCTTGATGCCACTGTTGCAACTGCCTCCAGCTACACATGAGGGTGGTTTCCAAGTACAGGAATGCTGAGGCTGCCCATTGTCTCTGTACACTCACATCCCACGTCCTGCCTAGCAGCAGCAAAACAAAACAATATTTTTTACATCCAGAATCTAGGTATAGTTTCTAGTTTTTCAGTCTCTCTAACTGGAGGGATTAGAGAGAAGGTGCTTGGAGACTAAGGGAAACGATGCACAGTTTCCACCACACTGATGGACTTTTAAAGCCTCCATTCATGCATGAAGGCGTTACAGGTCCTGTGAGAGAAGTTTGGGTTCCAAGGAGGGAGGTGGGTTAGGAAAGATTTCAAAGAAGCGATGGCACTTGACCACTGCCTTGAAAGATGATCTTATACTTGTTGGGTGAACAGAATCAGGACTGGCATTTTAGGTAGAGTGCTCAGTTGAAAAATGTGAAGCTACACAGACATTCAATAGGTAGCTCACTGTGTCTGGAGTGAGGGGCACAAAGTGGGGCAGGAGAGGAGGGGGTGCAAGCTTCAAGAGGACTGGGAAGGAAGTGGGAGTCAGGTCACGGTGGACCCTGACTGCTGTACTGAAGAATTTGGAGTGGATCTTGCGGGGGTTGGAAACCAGAGTCAGGCCTTCAGCCATGGAGGGCTATGAATGAATTTGTGCTCTGTAAGGATTGCTCTGGGTGCATGTGAGTACTAGGTTGGAGGAGTTCAAGCCCGGAAGCAGGAAGGCTAGTTAGCAGAGTGTTGTAGTAGAAAGTGAGAAATAGCCTCCTGAGCTGGGGAGAATTTGATATTATGTGGGAAAGAGATGAACTGGATGCCCTGATAGTTTAGGTAGCCATAAAGGTCATCTCTGGAAGACTTGCAATAAAGTGGAGAAGAAACCATGGAAATGAGGACTGGAGCGGTGCCCATGGAGAGAAAGAGATGAATAAGAAAGGTCGTTATTAGGAAAACCTGGGAGTGGGCATTCCTAAATGGGACCACAAGATACTAGTAAATGCAAGGAGAAAATACAAGTTTGGTTGGCTTAACTTAGTCCTTCAGGGGTCTGAGGGAAGTAGGAAAGAAAGAAAGGGCAAAAGTTACTCCATGGTTTTAAGCTTGAAGTCCTGGGGAGATGGTCTTGCTGTTGACAGTATTGTGTAAGGCACCCAAAATTACCATTTTGAAAGATAGAAGAGAATGAGTTCATTTTTGTCATGTTAGGATTTCGCATGAAACAAACAGCACATCCAAGTAGAGTATTGTCTTACACTTGAAATACATATGTGGTTTTCCTGTCTTCAATGGAGTTAGCTAACAACAGGTTGTCATTTTTCAACAAAATGTAATTTTGTGTTATGGAAAATATTAGTGAAGTTATTGAGCCTTGTGTGCCTCTGAAGTCAGAGGCTGAGAAGCTCGTGGGAATGGGAGAAGCTGGTTAAAGATACCAGGAAGAAAAGAGACACACTCAGGTGAATGTATGGGGAAATGCGAATTTTGTGGCTATGAGTTAATACTTGTCAAGACTGATCAAAAAAAATCTGCAAATAAATTTTCCCTCCTGAACCCCTGTTTACATACGGATGTCTAATTTCTGAATTGAGGCTGTATATCAACTCAATAGGCTGCCTAGAATTACACACTAGCCTCACCCTGAGAAGACAAGACAGTGTTTTTTATAATTGTATTTCCTGGGATGTGTCCATAAAAAAATGAAGGGGAAATAATGTGTCCAGATCCCACTCAAACTTGTTCCATCTTCTTTCAACAAAACCCTTTTATCTATAAAACAGAAATAGAGTTACAGATATAGAAAACAAACTTATGGTTACCAGGGGGTAAGGGGGAGGGGAGGGATAAATGAGAGATTGAGATTAATATATGCACACTACTGTATATGAAATAGATAACTAATAAGGACCTACTTCATAGCACAGGGAACTCTACTCAGTACTCTGTAATGGCCTATGTGGAAAAAGAATCTAAAAAAGAGTGGATACATGTATATGTAACTGATTCACTTTGCTGTACACCTGAAACTAACACAACATTGTAAATCAACTATGCACCAATAAAAATTAAAAAGAAAGAAAAAAATCATTGCAAATAGCCAAACTTAGTGCATTATTAGAAAGCAAAGTGATAAAACAACACACATTGATCTTTGGGGCACTCTGTAATGAGTCTTTTAAAAAGTTCAAAGGTGAAAAAAGCCTCACACATGTAAGTAAGACTCGTACCCTGACCTTTGAGAACAGCACTTACAGACGTGCAATGAATCACTGACAATTCAAAGGGAGAGGTAAGCACATTTTTCCTGCTGTGGCAAAAAGAACCACCTCTTAAAATTTCTTATCTAATTCAAATTGCAGACCTTTGAAATGAAACAAATTGTCCTGTATGTTCTCCAATGGACAATTTTCAGTCTGGGGACCTTTCTTACCCATAATTGTATTGTCTTCCCCCCAGAACATACCACAATAACATCCAGGAAATGCCTGCTATATTTCAGAAACTTAAATAAACTTTTGTTTTTAATATAAAATTTGCTGACTATTTTTACTATTATCATATCCCTCCCATATCAAATTGCCAGACTTCTGTTATTTGAGGTATGCTCAAAGAATGTTGTAATGAAAAACAAGTTTTTAGAGCAGGGACAAATTTTGTCTACAATCAAAACTGCACAACAGTTTTAGAATAGTTTTTGGTTTTATTTTACTGTTGAACTTCAATTATCTTTGTTCTACCATAAATATAACAAAAAAGTAGTGCAAAAAAATCCAACATGTAAAAGAAATGAGCCTGTGATGTGATATCAGGGCGCATCTATCATCAGCCTAACACTCTACCATCTTGTTATTTGTAGCCTGATATTTCCTCAACAAGGTGTGAAGCCTTTCATTTCACAGATACTGCTGGGGGAAATCATAGGGTGTGGCAGAGAGGAATTACTGAATGTGGGCTGAATGTGGAAGTAGCTAGTTTCAAGGTTCCCAGTTCAAACACTGATGCCATCCTGCTCTTCTGGCTCAGAGGTATTTTCTCGCTATCCCTACCTTGGATGGGGACTGGAGCACCGTCCAGAAGAGGCAACTTGCTCTTAGACCTTATCCCAGTGATATGGTTAATGATGGAGCATCTTCCTGGGTGTGGTGACTGATAACACATAATGCTATTGGAAAACATCTAATCAACAAAAAATGCCAACAGGCTTTGATATGAAGTATGCACATGGGGATTGAGAGTTCATAACATCTCTCAAGTTTCCAAATTCCACACCTTTTCACCCCAAATCATTCAGTTTGAGTGTGACACAGGGAGGTTGGGGGTGGGAAGTGAGTCATTGGTTTAGAGCCTGAATCCTTTTCACAGTGGCTTCCTGACTTTGTATCAGTTTCTGTAACATGCTTCTCTCCACCACTCTTTCTTTGGGGGCGCTGTTTCTTTCTCTTTAACTTTCTAACTTGTTCCTCCCCATTCCTAGGAAAAGCACTCTCTACCCTCTGATCACTAACCACCGAATTCGTCAATTGGGTTGTTGTCTCTATTCAGAACATCACTTCCTGCCAAAGCTAATCACCCCATCATTTAAGGGGCCCCCATCCCTAGGTAGTCTCTCACCACTGAAAAGTCATATTTGCAGTGGATATCACCACTCCAAAAGTGGAATTTCCTTTTTTCTTGTACCTAACTCTAATAGATAAAAATCCCCATAATACCTGAGGTGATAAGTAATTATTATTATCAATTTTCCACCGGCAGGATCTTCCCCCACAAAGAAGCATGCCATCATATGCTGAGGAGTTCGAGGGACTAGGCTCATTAGACTTGGCTGGATTTATTAAGTATTGCCTCACATTATTTTATAACTTATGTATTCAAAAGTTTCTTCAAGACAGCTATGTGCATGATAAAATAGTATATAGTTGGTAATTTACCCACCCTCTCTTCTGTCTTTCACTTTCCCCTAGAACACAGACATACCCCAAACTCTGTCATGGTCTTGTCTTTATAACCATATCTCAATCAGACCATAAAATACCTTTGTTTAATTATCTTAGACTGAGTCCTAATGCTTATTCTTTCTGTGTTTGGAGTCTCTTCCTTTTTCTCATCCTCCTTTTCAGGATTACCCCTCCATTCTTATCCCCACCTAAAGTTCTCTTCTTTGTGGCATCACAGTTCTCATCTAGAGTAACTAAAGGATTATTAATCCTGAGCAGAAAGTCTGATGGTGACAGTAGAGAATATGACATCTCTCTGACCTAAAGGGGACTGGGACATTGAAAGCCATTATACCTCTATTAAAAGTTAAATCTCTATTCCTTATAGTAACCCTCTACATGGGGATAATCACAATTTCAAGAGCCTTGGAACCTGCACTAAATTTGATTTCCTAGTTCCAAAGGATAATATTCTCAGGATTGCTTGAGAACTATATTACAGGGGATAACAAAAAAATGACTATAATAATGCATTTAATGCCTATTATATGACCAGGAATAAACCAAATAATCTGGTTTTAGGGCTCATGAGAAATTTGTGAACTCTATCTGAATAGCCTGCTAAAAATGAAACCAGTGCTGCCATGGTACAAAGGCCTCTTTCCAAGCTCTCTAATTCATTCTTGCCCATTTATACCTGTCCCAATACAGTTTGCGTCCATGGAAAAGAAATGTATCCATCAACCTGGTGGTCAACCTCCGTGGGAATGGGAACTAAAATTTTACATTAGCCTCAACATGTTGACCCAGAGATATAAATAATTCAACAATTTTTAAAGTCCTAGGATGGAATCTGAATCAGGAAAGACAGAAAGAGAGGCTTGTGAGAGAGCATTTCTTATCTTTCTCAAACCTCTCTTTTACTGAAGAGAGAAAAACAATTTCACCATGGAAAACATCATCAGCTGACAGAGTCTCAGGGGGACTCTTCCTCCATCCACTATTTTTGGTCAACTTTCCAAATACTCCTATTCCTTATGGACAAACAAGAGTTGGGAAAAGCAAAACTACCCAAGTTTGAAGGTTTTTCTCTTTGCTAACTTGTTATGGAGTGAATTATATCCCCCCCAAACTTTATGTTGAATACCTAGCCCCCAGTATCTCAGAATGTGACTGTATTTGGAGACAGGGCCTTTGAAGAGGTAATTAAGTTAAAATGAGAATGTTAGGGTGTGCTCTAATTCAGTCTGATTGGTGTCCTTGTAAGAAGAGGAGATTAGGACAGGGACACCAGGCATGTGTGCATGCACAGAGGGAAAGCCATGTGAAGAGGCAGCAAGAGGGAGGCTAAAGAAAAGCTGAAACGAGGGGTCTCAGAGGAAAGCAAGTCTGTGGACACCTTGATCTTGGATTTACAGCCTCCAGAACAGTGAGAAATAAATTTTCTTTGCTTATGCCACCCATTCTGTGGTATTTGCTATGGCAGCTCTAGCTGCCATATTACATGCCATAGCTGTAATATGCTCTAGCATATTACAAACTAATACCCGCTACCCAACAACAATTAATGGGAAGCAATTTCTACCATCCTTATGCAGCCACTGTGCCAACAGATGTTCTCCTTTTAACCTCTTGCCCTTTCCAACCCAGGACTCAAGATTTTCTGTTTATGCTCCCCAATCTGCCTCCCCACCCATGGCATTTCATTTTCAAATGCCCTCATCCATAACCTCCTATATCTTAACTCCCCCATCTTTTCCTCAAGGAACAAGGCATTTCAAGCAATAACTTAAATCCTTTAAAGCTATTCCTTTCCCTGGAGAATCCAGCTGTTGTTTTTATACACTAGACCGAAACACATGCCCTTACATTTTGATCCTGAGTAAGTCACACTGGTGAGGGCTCAATTACAGGTTGCAGCAGAGAAAAAAAAGCATCATAAAATGATAGAACAGCCTTTACTTCAGATCTACACTAGATTATCAAGTTTATCTTCTGAGATTACCAGAACCATGGGAACAAATTGCTTCCCTATGGAACTAATACTAATGTCCACAGAGCCACCTGCAGAGAAAAATCTAGCCCCATTCACTACTGCAGTGATCCTCAAGAAGTGCTTTCTTTGCTTTTAGTTTAGTGGAGCATGGAAGACGTAGCAAATGACAGACTGTGTTTTGATAGTGAGCCAATTGGGCAAGGTCCCTTGATAGTTCTGTGCTCCGTAAACTAGCTAGCACATTGCTGACGCTCAATAAATGTCACATATCATCAACTATCAATTATTCAGTGTATAATGAGGAAAATGCCTTGGCATGCATTATCTCAAAGCTTAATCAAGAAGTTGTGTGATTCTGACACCATATCATAAAACAGATTGGTATTTTTACTTAAACTGCTAGACTGTATACATTTGTATTAATGACACGTCTTTAAATTACTCCAATTTGTTTATGGTGAAAAACAGTAGAAATCACTGAAATTATTGAACATCAATAACATAGAGGATTGCTTAAGTACAATATTCCCAGATGTTATTGTGATAGCCTCAAATGACAGCTGACTAATGTATTGTGTCCATTTGAGCACCTTGAGCTATACCCATCCTCTTTCCTTTCCTGGAATTTTCTTCCTCCCTCAACTGGATTTGTCCTCACGAAAATATCCAGTTGGCCTCACTGGGAGACTTTCCCTGAAATGATCTTCTCCCACACAAGAAACAATGTTTGACATATCTTTGTAACTCTAGTACTTGGAACAATGTATATGGAATGTGTTCAAAATAGATGGATTCTGAAAAGTGCCTAGATCATAGGAAGTGCCCAGTAAATAGGTGAGTGAAGGAACACCTGAAGGATAAATCTGTAAATTCCCTGTTGTCTGTCTTCATACTGCTCTATAGTGGGTGTCCAGATTGGCAAATAAATGGGAAAGTGGGAGGTGGAGGAACCCCGCACAATAGGGGTAGCCTAGATCTCAAGATGACAATGAGCCTGGATAGTGGGGAGCTCTCCCCTCCTCCCCAAACCAGGAAGGATCAGCTCAATCTTTCAAAGACCCTGAACCACCTACATCTAGTAAAAGAGAAGTCTATTAGGCAAGCGCCTAAACTTCACCAAACCACATTAAGCCAAACGCATCTTAAGCTGTAGCAAGTTTTAAAATCTGTAGCAGTCACACTGAAAATGAATACAAAGCAGAATACTTTTCTCCAACATTTTAGCTAATATCTCCAAATGAATCCAGCTCCTGCTATTAATATATGAAGGGATGGGGTACATGCCCCCATGTCCTGACAACAGCATTGAAAAGTCAATAGTTATGATGGGGCTTCCCTGGTGGTGCAGTGGTTGAGAGTCCGCCTGCCGATGCAGGGGACATGGGTTCGTGCCCCGGTCCGGGAAGATCCCACGTGCCGTGGAGCGGCTGGGCCCGTGAGCCATGGCTGCTGAGCCTGCACGTCCGGAGCCTGTGCTCCGCAACGGGAATAGTTATGATGGTAAGAGGGAATATAGTGTACTTAAGTGGAGAGAAAAGGTTAAAGAAAGACTATACCTTCTATTCGCCTACAACAGGGCTTCGTTTTACTCACAAATTGAGAAAAAAAAATAAAAATAAAAACAAAAGCTCCAGCTTCCAAGACAAAACAATATTCTACATAGTAATTCAAAAATAGTTTCTGCATTCTACCAACTGAGCCTGAATCTGACTTCTTGTGCCTCACTAAACAGCTACTTTCTGCCTGTAGGACAGACTACAGAAACTCTCATTCAATCTTGGGATATAGTTGCTGTGTCATTCTCTGCCTAAATGTAAAACAAAACCATGAGTGTAATGGGCTATTCCCTCAGTCCTAGGAGGGAAATGGTACCTCTAAGAGGTTTGACCTGATAATAATGACATGACATGATAAAAATGACATGTTAATACTCTATCTTAGAATACAAACTATATCAAACCCATTTGCAGTACAATCAGTTTAAAACTGACTCCTGAGCTTCCCTGGTGGCGCAGTGGTTGAGAGTCCGCCTGCCGATGCAGGGGACATGGGTTTGTGCCCTGGTCCGGGAAGATCCCATGTGCCTCAGAGCAGCTGGGCCCGTGAGCCATGGCCGCTGAGCCTGCGTGTCCAGAGCCTGTGCTCCAGAATGGGAGAGGCCACAACAGTGAGAGGCCCGCGTACCGCAAAAAAAAAAAAAAAAAAAAAAAAAAAACTGACTCCTTTACCAGGTGCTATGGTAAAATTTTGTTCTCAGGTAGTAACTCTTTGAGAATCTCAAATAACTTCACAAAACTAAATGCTATCACCAGGTTATTTTCAATAGGTCGAATGCTGCTGAAACCTCAGTACAATGTTTACAAGGGATAGTATCCTCTCCTTCAACACGTTGACTAACCTTCCACCTTTTCTTGATGCTGCTGATGTCACTGAATCATGCTAGGCTGCACCAGGCCCCCCATCACTTCTTATCAGAATTTTATAAATGAGCATTGCATTCTACAAAGCTTTGCAGTTTGTTGGGTCTGATTGCATTTGTAGCATGACTCAGAGCAGATACTAAATTGAGTTTGCTCCTTGGTAGAATAACATTTTCTTTCTTTTATTTTTTCTTGTTTAAAATTTTTTTTATAGTATTAGATCTGATTTCACACATTTTTCTTCTAACATTTATATTTCACTGATATGGAAGAGGCCATGGGATATTACCAAGGTCTATCAGACCATATTAAAGTAATAATTTCTAAATATAAAGCATCAAAGTTGTAAACAGACTCCATTGGTGAGTTTCAATTCATGCCACTTGATATTTCTGTTTTTCAAATATAGATATTCCAGTTTCATTTCCAAGAGCATTTCTATGTCTTTATAATTAAGATTGCCAATTTTTATGGATCTAGCTTTTTTCTTTCATAGATCATAAGAAGAGACAAGCTATAGGGAACACTATTCAAAAACCAAAGCTTAACATAAAAACAAAACAGCTGCATTTTAGTTTTGTTTTTCGTTTTGTTTTTTTTTTTTTGCTGCCAGTAGGATAAGGCTGCATATTGATAGACTAGTGCAGGAAAATAGACTCAGTTTAATGCAGTTCAATTTAATTTGAATCAGTTGATTCAACTAAGTTCAGTCATGTTTACTGAGGGCTATTATATGAAGCTATTGTATGAAAGGTCCTGTGTTAGGTGCTGAAGGCATACAAATCGGAGTAAAATGCAGCACCAGACTTCAAGAAGTGTGTAATCTACTCAGGAACTTTGAAATGTACATACATAACCATAATACAGAGAGGGATGGCCTATGTACTAAGGATATGCAAATGTAAGAAAGAGCAGCCAAATCTGATTTGGGGGATCAGAGATGGCTTCATTCACCAGGAAGTACAAGATTTTCTGGCCCATGAAGGATCAAATACCTTTACTTCCCCTGCGAACCTGAGTTGCTGAGGCCACCTTCACCTGTGGGTCAAATTGGGGCCACATTCACCTAAATTTGTTTCATTTCACTGGCTTTTGCCTCTAAGCACAAGCAGCGCTCTACTTCTGCTTCAAAGTTTCACCCTGTAATTTCGGGACACTCCTTCAACAAGTTATTAAATCTCTCTGAGCCTCAGTTTACCCATCTGTAAAATGATAATACCTTCATCATAAAATTGTCACTAGGATTAAATGAGACTGTATATATAATTTATGGAAGAACTATTATTACTTTACACTTGCATTATACACTTCAGCCAAAACAACTAATGACCCATTTTGTGAAAGAAGTAAAAGAGATAGGATGCAACCCTGCTCCCATCCCTCCTCCAGACAAGGCTCATTTTAGGTGCCAAAAGTTGAAGAATGATGGAAGGAAGAGAAGAAGAGGGAAAGATGAATTTCTCCTTTGGTTCTATAAACTTTAAATAACAAGAAAGTACTTTCCCTTTGGTTTTCTTGAGGTTCTTCTAGTCTATCACACAGGTGCATATTTATACCACTCCATCAAGTGATAAACAAGGAGGCTTACAGAAATGTGGCAGTAGCTGTTGCACCAACAAAATCTTTTCTAGATGGACACATGGGATAGGCTGCCAAGACTCTGCTGTGCTTATTTCCAGATACCTGTCTTCCCAAGGCCTCCATCAGTAATTGGAAGCACAGCTCCCAGCTAGGTAGATCCAGGTTTCTAAACACTCTGTGATTCAAAGGTAAACATCCAGAAAGTCACCTCCTACCACTTTTCTATCCCTACACCTTACTTGTTACAGATTGCATAATATTGATGAGACTGGCTAAAAGATGCATAGTTTCTGTTAAGAATAAACTGTATGATGATGAAATTATTCATTTAACTGTTAATCATGCCACCGAAAAAGGGAATTGTTTGAAAAATCAAAATGAAAAAAAAAGTGTTCTGATTGCATTCATTATATACTTTTGTTGGAAACAAGCAAATTTTACCACTCAGTTAAACATTCCTTTGTTTTTAATTAAACGTTTTATTTTTAGATCTGTAGAAGCATTCACACTTGTAAGAAATAATACAGAGAAATCCCATGTGACCTTCACTGAGCTTCCCCCATGGTAATGTTTTACAAAACTATAATGCAGTGCAATATCACAACCAGGATGTTGACGTTGATATATCTACTAATCCTATTCAGATTTCCTCAGTCTTATATGTACTCATTTGTGTGTGTGTATGTATGTAAGAGAGATGGAGAGAGGTGTATTTAGTTCTATGCAATTTTATCATGTTTTGTGTGTGTGTGTGTGTGTGTGTGTGTGTGTGTTAGTTTCAAGTGTAGGGCAAAGTGATTCCGTTATACATATACATATATCCATTCTTTTTCAAATTCTTTTCCCATATAGGTTATTACAGAATATTGAGTATAGTTCCCTGTGCTATACAGTAGGTCCTTGTTGATTATCTATTTTATATATAGTGGTGTGTATATGTTAATCCCAAACTCCTAATTTATCCCTCCTCCCCACCTTTCCCTTTGGTAACCATAAATTTGCTTTGGGGGACTTCCCTGGGCAGTCCAGTGGTTAAGACTTCACCTTCCAATGCAGGGGGTACAGGTTTGATCCCTGGTCAGGGAGCTAAGATCCCATATGCCTAGCGGCCAAAAAACCAAAACATAAAACAGAAGCAATATTGTAACAAATTCAATAAAGACTTTAAAAATGGTCCACATCAAAAAAAAAAACTTTAAAATAATTTGGTTTCGAAGTCTGTGAGTCTGTTTCTGTTTTGTAAATCAGTTCGTTTGTATCACTTATATGTGGAATCTAAGAAGATGATACAATTGTATCATGTTTATGTTCACAAATCCACCACCAGTCAAGATACAGAATAGTTCCACCACCACAAGGGTCCCTTGTATTAACCTTTTATAACCACACCCACCCGCATCCATCCCTAATCCCTAATAAATACTAAAACGTTCTTCATCTATAATTTTGTCATGTCAAGAAGGTTATATAAATGGAATCATACAGGAAGTAACCAGTTGAGATTGGCTATTTTTACTCATCATAATTCCCTAGAGATTCATCCAAGTTGTGTCTATCGATAGTTCTTATTGTATTATTATTGTTGAGTAGTAATCCATGGTGTAGATGTATCTTAATGTATTTAACATTCATCTGTTAAGGACATCTGGGTTGTTTCCAGTTTTTGCCTATTACTAATAAAGCTGCTGTGAACGTTCTTATACAGGTTTCCGTAAGAACACAATTTTTTTTTTTTTTTTTTTTTTTTTGCGGTACGTGGGCCTCTCACTGCTGTGGCCTCTCCTGTTGTGGAGCACAGGCTCCAGACGTGCAGGCTCAGCAGCCATGGCTCACGGGCCCAGCCGCTCCGCAGCATGTGGGATCTTCCCGGACCGGGGCATGAACCCGTGTCCCCTGCATCAGCAGGCGGACTCTCAACCACTGCGCCACCAGGGAAGCCCCACAAGTTTTTATTTCACTGAGATAAATCCCTAGTGGTGCAGTTGCTGGGTTGTATGGTTAGTTGTACACTCAGATTTGTAAGAAACTGCCAAACTGTTTTCCAAAGTGACTGTACCATTTTCTATCCCCACAGCGATGTGTAAGTGAGCCAGTTTTTTCACCTTTTTTGTTTTGTTTCGGTATGTTTTTTAACATTACATTAGTCTGTGTGGATGGTAAAATTAGTAAATAAATACACAGCCCATATAAGAACAGCCTGTAAAAAGTCAATTCAAAAAGTCCAAAGGGTAAAAAGGTAGGAGTTATATAAAAAGGCCATCTCATGCAGCAGCCTCTCTGACTTGTCTCAGCTCATACGGCCTCCAGGTATGCAGCAAATGCTTCATATTCCTGTAAAGTACCCCATATGCCCTAAAGCTTTGCTCAGTCTAAATTAAAATAAATAAATCTTTTCTTTCCAAAACAGGAATCATGGCCTATAAAATGCTTCAAGTGGCCCTGTGTTCAACATTGCTTATAGGTAAGAGCCTATTTCTTTTTTTTTTTTTTTACCATGTCTTTTACAACTGTTAGGTTGATTGATAACCCCTTTTGACTTTTTAAAGAAATGAACAAACATGTTTTGTTCATAGACCAATTCTAAAGCATTGGGGAAACCAAACTATTGTGTCATGCTGTGGTTTTGGACATGTTAGTGTTAATTGTATGTGCGATCATTCTATTCCTAATTATGTATTAACATGTTATTATTGCTAAGAAGTCTATTTAACTGCTACCTCCAAAGAAGTGCTCTTTGAACAAAGAAAGTTTTTCAATGTCTTTTATAAACTGTAATACTTACATGATACAATTATGTGGAAACCTAAGGGACTTTGAGAGTGTGAATTCATTAACCTTTCAGGCAAGCTGTAGCTCAGAGAAGTGCTGAAGGCACCGAAGGCCAGATGATTTGCTGCCAAAGTGACCCAGTAACTCAGTGGCTTATATCTGAATTGAACTGAGAGGTCATTTTGTATCCAAAACTGCAAATACTTATAAAGGTGTAAATTATTTTCATGCTTAAATCTTTATAATTTATAAATACTTCTGATGAAGGTGCTTAAATCAGAATAAATTTCTAATTTTATGATAAGCTTGAGACCCAAGCAAAAGAAATATGTATTTCGCTTGAGATACACACATAGATAGATATAGATATATATTTAGAGTATGAATCTAGATATGTGTGTACACATACATATGTGTATATGATTAGCCCTTTATTCCTAAGCACATGAATAATTTTAACAAAGAGTTTTAATCATCTGTATTGCAGTTTGCATTTAGGACATGTTTAAACAAACGATTTAGTAAATTTTAGCCAAGTTATTATTAAGAAGTTATCATCAAGGCAAATACAGTCACACCCAGTTACAGCCCACACATCCAGCTGAGGTAAGTGAGGCTGGCTCAGTTTAAGAGCGTGTCTGAGGAGCAACTGTAAACTGAAGTCAGGGGCTGGTTATAATCCATCAGTACAACGCTTTGCCTTAACTGCTCATCCATGCAGCTGACTTTAGAGTGGGTGATCCTGGATGATAGCAAGGGTAAAAGCACTACAGTTGGTCCACATTCACCTGTGAACACTGCAGAGTCAAAAATACCAGCCAGGGCTTCCCTGGTGGCGCAGTGGTTGAGAGTCCGCCTGCCGATGCAGGGGATGCGGGTTCGTGCCCCGGTCTGGGAGGATCCCACATGCCGCGGAGCGGCTAGGCCTGTGAGCCATGGCCGCTGAGCCTGCACGTCTGGAGCCTGTGCTCTGCAACGGGAGAGGCCACAACAGTGAGAGGCCCTCGTACCACAAAAAAAAAAAAAAAAAAAAAAACGGCCAAAAGGAAAATGGTTCTATAAACTGACTTTCATTGACTTTCTTTAAAAACAAGTTGGAATTAACTTTAACTCCAGATGAGATGAAAATATGTCTACCTATAAAGATGACTGGTTTGACTAACTTTACTTGATTGATAAATAAATAAGTAAGTAAAATTAGGTAGTTGAAGTTCATGAAAGAACAAGTTGAGGATCAGAATCCAAGGACAGAGGGAGGTTTACACTGCTGGATTAACCCTACAGATCTCAGGAAAGAATCCTTTACTGCTTACAGGAGGAGGGGACTGCAGTCTTTAGAACCAGATTCATTTGTTACACTAAAAACTAGTTTAACTGACATTTTCTAAATCACATAGCTCTAAAGTAGGAAACAGTAGCTTGAACCAACTTTTTTCTTTCCCCACCCACTCCCCCCCTCCTTTTTCATTTAAGAATGTAGCCTATTCATCTGCACTTTCCTGGAGCCCTTCTGCTTGCCATAAGAAAACAACAATTTTTAAAAGTTCATTTTTATTATTTAAAAAAGTTTTCTCTGTTACAGATTAGTTGTCTAATAAATTACTTTTGTCTAGAACTTAATATGAAGTAAGTAGGGAAAAGATCTCATTATCCATTTCCCTAGTGGTAAAGCTGAAGCCAAAAATGATGAAGAGCCTACTCAGGTAATTAAATTTATGAGCAGAGTCCCCAAATTATTTTACTGATTTTCCCAAAATAGTAACTTATACACATTGGGGCTGATTCCCTGGTCAGACAATTAGAAGTCTAAGTGTCATGATTTGATTAAAAAACAAAACAAAAATCCTCTCTTTAGCATTTAGGTCCAGAATTGCCTTCTCCTATAATAAGACATCAAATAGTAATATTACTATTTTAAATCTTTATTATGTGTCAGGGTCTTTCCATATGTTATTTCAACTCACATAATCACTCTGAAAATAGGTGTTGTGAGTCTCATACAAAGAGGAAACTGAGGCTTGGAGAAGTTAAATGACCAAGCTACACAGTCAGTCAATGGTCGATGCCAGGGACTTCCCTGGTGGTGCAGTGGTTAAGAATCCGCCTGCCAATGCAGGGGACACCGGTTTGAGCCCTGGTCCAGGAAGATCCCACATGCCACAGAGCAACTAAGCCTGAGTGCCACAACTACTGAGTCTGAGCTCTAGAGCCCGTAAGCCACAACTACTGAGCCCGCATGCCACAACTACTGAAGCTCATGAGCCTAGAGCCTGTGCTCCACAACAAGAGAAGAGAACAGTGAGTGAGAACGCAGTGAGAAGCCTGCGCACCACAATAAAGAGTATCCCGGCTCGCTGTAACTAGAGAAAGCCCGCGTGCAGCAATGAAGACCCAATGCACCCATAAATAAATAAATAAATAAATAAATAAAAATTTAAAAAAAATTATCAATGCCAGATATACATCTAAATTCTACATCCAGGTCTTCTGAGAACAAAACTCTTCTTTCTGCCACACAAACTGTCCCCTCTGTCACTGCAGTGCTGGGTATGGGATATGCAGGCATCAGATAGGCAGCAGAGCACACAACAAGACCTCCTCCCAAAAATGTAATATAGCCAATATGGTAGCCATTGGTTCCATAAGAAAAGGTCAGAAGTTAGGGAGCTGGGTGGTTTTATCTGAGAAAATAGAGTCAAACCAGGACATAATCAAGAACAGTTCCTCGTTGTACTGATTTAAAGAAAAGTCCCAAACCCAACTTGTTCCCCCTCAACAGGGCACTTTTATTTTAATTTTTAATTTTTTTGAAGTATAGTTGATTTACAATGTTGTGTTTCAGGTGTATAGCAAAGTGATTCAAATTCAGATTTTTTTTCCATTATAGTTTATTACAAGATATTGAATATAGTTCCCTGTGTTATACAGTAAGTCCTTGTTGGTTACCTACATTATATGTAGTACTGTGTACCTGTTAATCCAAAACTCTTAACTTCTCTCTGCCCCTTTCCCCCTTTGGTAACCATAAGATTGTTTTCTATGTCTGTGAATAGATTTCTGTTTTGTAAATAAGTTCACATGTATCATTTTTTAGATTCCACAAATAAGTGATATCATATGATATTTGTCTTTGTCTGACTTATTTCACTTAGTACAATAATCTCTAGGTCCATCCATGCTGCTGCAGATGGCATTATTTCATTCTTTTTTTATGGCTGAGTAATATTCCATTGTATGTATGTACCACATCTTCTTTATCCATTCATTGATGGAAACTTAGGTTTCTTCCATGTCTTGGCTATTGTATGAACACTGGGGTGCATGTATCATTTCGAATTAGAGTTTTCATCTTTTCTGGATTTATGCCCAGGAGTGGGATTGCTGGATCATATAGTACTTCTATTTTTAGTTTTTTAAGGAACCTCCACACTGTTCTCCATAGTGGTTGCACCAATTTACATTCCCGCCAACAGTGTAGGAGGGTTCCCTTTTCTCCACACCCTCTGCAGCACTTGTTATTTGTAGACATTTTGATGATGGCTATTCTAACTGGTGTGAGGTGATACCTCATTGTAGCTTTGATGTGCATTTCTCTAATAATTAGCAATGTTGAGCATCTTTTCACGTGCCTGTCGGCCATCTCTATGTCTTCTTTGGAGAAATATCTATTTAGGTCTTCTGTCCATTTTTTGATGGGGTTGTTTGTTTGGTTGATATTGAGTTGTATGAGCTGTTTGTATATTTTGGAAATTAAGCCCTTGCTGGTTGCATTGTTTGCAAATATTTTCTCCCAATCTGTAGGTTGACTTTTCATTTTGTTTATGGTTTCCTTTGCTATGCAAAAGCTTTTAAGTTTAATTAGGTCTCATTTTTTTTTTTTTTTCCGGTACGCGGGCCTCTCACTGTTGTGGCCCCTCCCAGTGCGGAGCACAGGCCCCGGACGCGCAGGCTCAGCGGCCACGGCTCATGGGCCCAGCCCCTCCACAGCATGTGGGATCTTCCCGGACCAGGGCACGAACCCATGTCCCCTGCATCGGCAGGCGGACCCTCAACCACTGCGCCACCAGGGAAGCCCTGTTTGTTTGTTTTTGACAAGAGCTTTTAAGCTCACATTTTCTTCCCCACAACACTGTCAGCACCTCTGATCCTTCCCTTTGCCTTCCTCTCTGCATAGAAGGAATGGACCTTCTCAGTCATCACTGCAGCCCTCCACTTCCTCGGAGAGCCTGCATTCCCTGATATAGTTTTAGTTTATTATATAAGATTTTGTTCTTGGGACCTCCCTGGTGGAGCAGTGGATAGGACTCCGCGCTCCCAAGGCAGGGGAGCTGGGTTCGATCCCTGATCAGGGAACTAGATGCCACATGCATGCTGTGACTAAGAGTTTGCATGCCACAGCTAAGGAGCCCACCCCCCGCAACTAAGACCTGACGCAACCAAATAAAAAAAAAGAACTCAGTTTTGAAAGGTATCATCTAACCAGATGGGAACTATATATAAAAAAAAAAAAAGATTTTGTTCTTAATTTTACCTACTCACTTTGGCTTAAGATTGATTGATGCTGTCAAAGAGGTGGGTAGTGAGAGTAAACTGGAAAATAACTTGGTGGGAGAAAAAATGCCACTGCCTGTGACTAGATTCATTGAGCACTCTTGATGTTGTAGAAAAACTGTTTTCCTACCCACGTGCCACCATTGGTCATGGCTCTAGGGTTGGGAATCCCGTCCACACACACATAGGCAGTGACACAGAAGGGGTCACCATTGATTGAATCATATAAAATGCTGCCTTTTGTGAGTCACAGATGTCTCTGTCCACAAAATTCAGAACTAATAAAAGACCTGCCAGCGTCAAAACTATGCCCCAGGGAATTACGTGGCCATGCGTGTGAGCACGTATGTGGGTGTATGTTAGTGCACTAAAAGCGGGTTAAAACAGATTGAAGTTAAACTCAGGTAATACCAGTTTCTGTTTGCTTTTCAAAGTACTCGACACATTGGCAATGGTAACGTCAATAAAGCTGAAGTTCCCGAGTTAAAAGTTCAGTTTCGAAGTGGTTTATTAACAGACAGTTTAATAATAAAATCATGGGGATTTGTAAGCTGGTCCTGTAGTTCAGCACCTCTTCTTTTCCAGTTTGCTTCCATCAACCCTCTTTGTTTTCTGCCTATACTTCCCCTATTTGCCCTGCCCCTTTCCCCATGGCTTTTCACCGTTTGTAACCTTTGTAACCTCCCTTCTTCCATCTCTCCTTCCTTTGATTTCTTTTCTTGATTTCTCTGTTCACTTTCATCCTTTCTTTTTCTTCTTCACAGTTTTTCTCTCACAATCCAAATTTCTCCTCTCTCTCTCTCTCTCTCTCTCTCAACTTTATGTGAATTGCAGCCAAGTGAGAAAATCTATTATACTAAAATACAACTCTTCAGTCTTCTGCCACAAAGTTTTGGGTCAGTGACTAAAGTTTAGAGTGGGAAGGAAAAAAATAACAATTTCATTATTTGTAAAGAAAATTCTTTACAACGCAGAGAATATTCAAGTCCAAAAAATATGAACCTAAACATGCGTATTTTAATCTCTCATAAAATTATAAAATTTCTCCTACAATTAGAGAGATCTTTGAAAATTTTATCATATTTCCAAGACATCTGTATATCCTTTACTCCCCATCCTTTTTTGTACTTAATTACTAGTGACCATTTATACTTTATTTTAGTACTTAAATTATAAGCACACATAATTGCCTGGGCACTTATTTCATCTTTTTTTAAAGACATAAACATCTTAAGGACAGGGACAGAGACTCAGTCCAACAAAATAGTAAATAAAAAATATTATTCTTTTTTTTTTTTTTTTTTTTTTTTTTTTTTGTGGTATGTGGGCCTCTCACTGCTGCGGCCTCTCCCGCTGCGGAGCACAGGCTCCGGACGCGCAGGCTCAGCGGCCATAGCTCACGGGCCCAGCCGCTCCGCGGCACGTGGGATCCTCCCAGACCGGGGCACGAACCCGCGTCCCCTGCATCGGCAGGCGGACTCCCAACCTCTGCGCCACCAGGGAAGCCCAAAAATATTATTCTTTACTTGCTTATACTGAGTGCTAAGTGCTTTACTTGCAGAATCCCATTCCTAAGTATTTTTGAGCTTGTGGCAGGACTGTACTGCTAATCTCCATCTCCAGTACAAACTTCAGTATCACCCAGCACATAAGGGAAATAGCTAGATGAGGGCCTATCCCGTGAATCTGCCAGACTTCTAGTGTCTTTTGTCCTCACTGAATCCTTCATAGACATTGAAGGTTACATGAGGGAAGGAGTTTACAGTTGCAGCCATCCAGGGAAGACAAGCTCCTGCTAGTTGAGTGCCCTGGTCTATGCTCTTTTTTTAATTTTTTTTTTCCCTGTTTCTTAGTGAGGCTCTGTGACAACACACCTGTTGGATTCTCTGACACCTTCTGACACACAACACTCCCCTTCTGAGTCCTGGTTTTGATCAAGTTGAGAAATAAACCAGAGTTGATTATGTAAAGCAACCCATTTCCTTTATCACTGAGAGGCTAACTAGGAAAATATAGCATAGTATAAGTACGTACAGGGCCAGGTGACGGGACCCCAGAATTGGGCGAATTTCATATACGATTTCAGGTTGCAGAACCAGAACCGCAAGTTCTGAGAAAGGGCAGCTCACTCCAAGAAGAAAAAGGAAGAATAAGCTGGACATGCCAAGTTATGTCTCTTGGATTTACCAAGAGGGAGCTCTAAATGAGACCCCTCTGCATGGGAGAAAAAGGAATCTGCCATCAGACTCTGCCCTTTCATTCTGCGTCTTAAGTTGCACATCAGGCTTTCTGATCTTTTCAGTGTATAGGTTCTTACCACAAGTAGGAACAGTTATGAGTATAGTATATAGACCAGTTCACGGTCATGAGCATAGTATATAGACTATTCAGTCATTTCCTCATTATCAAATTTAAAGACTCTTTTTCAACCTCCTCTGGGCGATGGCAATATAGGAAGTCTTTCCACTTCTAATTATATAGCTTCCTTACTTCCACACTGCCTATCAGCCCGTGATGGGCACTCATCTCTTTGTGCCTAATGGGAATACATTTTTATTTGTTTTGCTTTAATTATTGGCCAGGTCTATTTTGACTTCCCTTTCACTTATTTCTGTCTGTCTCAGTTCGGACAGAAATAAGTCTCAGCATGTAAAGTCCTTGACAGTAGTAGGGGCTGTGCCCACTTAGCATATTCTGTATGCTTCCAATGATATAATACCATACAGAGAAAGAAATTTTCAGTTAAGGACCTATTTGTTATGAATATATTCCAGTTCAAAATATTAGAGCTGAAAGAGATCATATGATCCAGCCTTGTTTTGCAGAGCATAAAATGGAGATGCAGGAGTAAGAAGTGACTCTGGATCTCTGATCCTTCTGGGCTTGCATGGGGAGAGCTGTGATCTCAAATCTCTCCACACTCTTAAGTGTCTGCCTTATTTCTGTCATACAGACTTTTCTGCAGAGGATATTCCAGAAATGTTTAGATAATAGGACGAAGCTTGACAGGTCCTATTACAACTGACTGTGATACAGCATGAAAGCAAGGAGGGTATATAGGGAGTTGGAAAGGAAGAGAGGAAGATTTTTTTTACAGCTTATGATTATAAAGTTTAAAACTAACCTGGCTGATACTGCCTACATTAAAACACACACACACACACACATACACACATATTTAAAAACCGAAAGAATAATAAAACTCAGGGTTCAGTTTCAATCCCCAGCAGTATTATCTAGGCTTACAAACACAAAACTCTGATCTTGCTCTCACTAACTTTCAAGGTTGATCAGGCAGAATGAAAAAGGGAGGGAAAATTTCTCAAGCAGAGAGGATAATAGCATGCCCTTCTATATTACTCCCATTTTATTTCCAGCCCTGCCACTGACTTACTATGTGACCTTGAGTGAGTCATTTCATCTCTGTGTATCAATTTTCTCATTTGTGAAGTAGGATAATAAATACTGCTTTCTGTCTCTCTCATGGGTGATGTTATCACCACCAATTAATATTTATTGGGTGCCTGTTGGGCGCATAATGCTGAGGTAGGAACTTTGTTCTGGGAGGTGGGGGGAAGAAGAGATGGAACATTTTCCATGAGCAAAGAGATGGAAGATTTACAAAAGACAGAATTATTAGAGCTTAAAATAGCTATGGCTTATATTTTAAAGCATGCCTCTCTGCTAAGATTTATGAATAGCATTTTTTTCTTAGTTATTGTACAATGCACCAGGATAATTATGGTACAGAATATTGGTTTTACTTTTGGATGATTCCAAGTAACACCATTTTAAGCAATTACTGTAATTTCTTATGTGGCTGTAAATTATATTCTAAACATAGTTTTTTTAGAAATATTTATTAGATATTGATGGTATTGGGTCTACTTGCCTAGCCACTACCTTTGTTTCCCTTTTTTTAATAGAAAAAATCTACATTAAACATGTAGCACTGTAACTGACACATTTTCTTCAAAAAGAATGAAGAGAAATTTGAAAAGTCACCTATTAACACATCCCAGGTAAAACCAAAATTTTGATGCTGGTTCATCCAGAGAAATCAGCCCAAAGGAATGAGAGTTTTCTGTTCTCTCCAAATCAATCCTGTCTTCCCATTCCTGCTGTCACTTACCTGATTCTGGTCCTACTAATCTCTCATCTGGACTATTCGAAGAGCATCGACTTTGTATCTCACTCTGCTCTCTTCCTCTTACCACCTGTCCTCCACAACACTGACAACGGACTTTGCAAAGGTTAATCTGTGAATAAATAAACAAAATGTTGGCATATACATACACAATATTATTCAGCCTTAGAAAGGAATGAAATGCTGGCCTATGCTACAACATGGGTAAACGTTGAAGATGTTATGCTAAGTGAAGTAAGTCAGACACAAAAGGACAAAGGTTGCATGGCTCCTCTTACTTGTGGTACCTAGAATAAGCAAATTCATGGAGACGGAAAGTAAATGGTGGTTACAAGGGCCTGGAGGAGAGGGTAATGGGAGTTATTGTTTAAAGGGTACAGAGTTTCTACTGGGGATGATGAAGTCTGGAGATAGTGGTGATGGTTGCATAGCACTGTGAATATATTTGATGCCACTGAATTGTACAATAAAAAATGGTTCAGGGCTTCCCTGGTGGCGCAGTGGTTGAGAGTCCGCCTGCTGATGCAGGGGACGCGGGTTTGTGCCCCGGTCCGGGAGGATCCCACATGCCGTGGAGCGGCTGGGCCTGTGAGCCATGGCCGCTGAGCCTGCGCGTCCGGAGCCTGTGCTCCGCAACGGGAAAGGCCACAACAGTGAGAGGCCCCCGTACCGCAAAAAAAAAAAAAAAGGGTTCAGAGAAGCAAGAAGTACTACAGTCCTGCAGCCTGTGGAACAAAAACCACATTCATAGAAAGATAGACAAGATGAAAAGGCAGAGGGCTATGTACCAGATGAAGGAACAAGATAAAATCCCAGAAAAATGGTTTAAATGGTAAGTTTTATGTTATGTATATTTTATCACAATAAAACAACAATTTTAAAAGTATATCTATCCTATCATTTTTCTTGTTCAGAAATGATAATTATTTATAAAGTCCAAACTCCTTGGTATGATGGCAATAATCCTTCCGAATGGAGCTCCAGCTCATCTTTCCAACATAACCTCTGACACATCTACACCACAAACAACCCTACCTTTCAATCACATTGGCAAAGCGAGGGTCATTGAACACGTGCCTTACTCTGCTCCTCTGTTCCTCGGCTCTCCAAGCTTCCTCAGCCTGACATGTATGCTCTTTGCTTCCACTCCCTTCCTCCTGGCTGTGGAAACTTTACATCCTTTGAAGGTTAACTCAAAACCAACTTCTCTGTGAGGTCTTCCTGCCAGTATTGGAATTAATCACTCCCCCTTCAGATACCTAGTCACAATAGATCTTTTTATAATTATTTTAAAACTCTGAATATAATGTGAGTTCCTTAGTGGCAAGGATTATTGTTTGTCTTTCCATGCAATGATGATTTTCAGAGTAGGAACTAGGGTGAGGCAAGTGGAGGTCTTATGGCACAAAATTTGTATAACCTTAACAGTTAATTCCTTCTTTTTTTGTATTTTTTTAATTGAGGTATGATTCATTTACAATGTTGCATTAGTTTCAAGTGTACAGCACAGTGATTCAGTTATACATATATATATTCTTTTTCAGATTCTTTTCCATTATAGGTTATTACAAGCTACTGAGTAGAGTTCCCTGCGCTAAACAGTAGGTCTTTGTTGTTTTATCTCTCTGCCCCTCCATCCCCCCTGCTATCCCCTTTGGTAACCATAAGTTCATTTTCTATGTGAGTTAATTCCTTCTTATATTTTATGCCCTACTGACCTCACTTCATCCTAGTCTCAACTCTGGTGATTAACAGTTTACCTTGACATTTGTTAGTGCTTATAATGCATTGTATTAGTTATCTACTACAACATAACTAATTTCCCCATACCTTAGCAGCTTAAAACAATGAACACTTATTATTTCACAGTCTCTAAGGGTCAGCAATTTGGAAGTGTCTTAGGTTCTGACTTAGGATCTCTCATGAGGTTGCAGTAAAGACATTAATGGGGGCTGTAGTCTTCTTTAGGTTTGACTGGAGCAAAAGCATTAGATTCCCAGGTGGTTCACCTACATTACTGTTGGTGGGACACTTCAGTTCTTTGACATGGGGGCCTCTCCCTCAGGGCTGCTTGAGTGCCCTCTCACATGGCAGCTGACTGCCTTTAGAGCAAGTGATCCAAGAGTGGGGCACTGCAGGAGCTGTAATGTCTTTTATGTTTTAGCCACAGAAATCACACACTGTCATTGCCTCAGTATCCTGTGGTTATACATGTCAACCCTACTAAGTGAAAGAGGGGACAACACAGGATAGGAATACTAGGAGGCAGTGATCTTTGGGGGTCATCTTAGAGGATAGCTTCCACAGACATGCTAGTTTGATTATATTGATTAGATTACCTAGCAGCGGGTCAGTATTACTTCTGGCATCTGTTACTATTATCTTCTGAAGTTGACATTTGCTTTTTATTTTTAAATCATTGAATAAATAAAATTGCTAACTTTATAAATGGACAATACATCTGAGTCATTCTCCTTTTTTCTTTTTTTTAAAATTTATTTATTTTCTTATTTATTTTTGGCTGCATTCAGTCTTTGTTGCTGCATGCAGGCTTTCTCTAGTTGCGGCGAGCTGGGGCTACTCTTCATTGTGGTGCACGGGCTTCTCATTACATTGGCTTCTCTTGTTGCAGGGCATGGACTCTAGGTCGGAGGGCTTCAGTAGTTGTGGCACACAGGCTCAGTAGTTGTGGTGCACGGGCTTAGCTGCTCTGCAGCATGTGGGATCTTCCCGAACCACGGCTTGAACCCGTGTCCCCTGCATTGGCAGGCGGATTCTTAACCACTGCACCACCAGGGAAGTCCCCTGAGTCATTTTTCAATCCTCCATTAGTAGTACAGTGTTTTGCACCCAGAGGCAGCTTGATTGATGTATAATATCCAGAGAGGCTGTCATTTTCAATACCTGTTTAGAACTAGAGCTGACTAGATTGACAAATTAAACTAGAGCTGATAACTAGAATGCTGCTTAGAGCTCAAGGCCAAGCTTGGGAAAGCATGAGATCATAAGGAATGTGTAAAGAATGATTATTTCCTTTTTTCTGTAAATACAAAATATTTGTATAATTACTGTTACTGCTATCTGGCCCCAAGCATTCCTCTCTCTTAGTAATAATATAGTGCAGTGGCTCTGAAGAGAGAATTCCATCTCCCCTTCCCACTAGCTCTGTAGCCTTGAACATATTATGTAACTTTTCTGTGCCTTAGTTTCCTTGTCTACATAATAAATTAGACAGTACCACTTCTTAGGTTTGTTGTATTAAATAAGGTAATTCAGGTAAAACATTCAGCATAATGCTCAATAAATGTTAACTAATTTATTTATTTACTTACTTATTTACTTATTTATTTATTGAAAACTCTAATCCAGCCACCTCTAACCATTGTTTTCAGACATTGGTCTTTAGATTCCTAATGTCATACCTTTGTTCACATCATTCTTTCAGCTTCAAATTAACAGACTTGCCCCTTCTCCCATTATGCTAAATACATTCTTTTCTTCAAGGAATAGGCTAAGCAATTTCCCTGACCATGAAAATATCTGCTTGTGCTCCAGTGCTCCAATGCTTCATATCAACACCTTCTCCTAAGCTCCCTTAGCACAATCAAATCCTGTGTTGCCTTGTTTTATTTTGTATCTTGGACCCTTCATCCCCTCTCCTATAGAAGGGAGGCTTCATATCTTATAGCAAACTCACTGTAACCCTGATCTATAGAGATTATTGGTCAATGAAGGCTTGTTAATGATGAAGATGTAGAGTGTCTAATGTAACATTACTTACAATTAGATTCTTAATAAATGCTTCTTTATCACAAGCAATGAACAGATTATATTGTTATCATGAATAAGTCAGGAGTATGTTCTTCCTTTATATTGATTCAAGTTACAACTCTGAACGTGATTGCAGTTTTTTTTAAGAATGAAAGCACAGGGCTTCCCTGGTGGTGCAGTGGTTGAGAGTCCGCCTGCCGATGCAGGGGACACGGGTTCATGCCCCGGTCCGGGAAGATCCCACATGCTGCGGAGCGGCTAGGCCTGTGAGCCATGGCCGCTGAGCCTGCGTGTCCGGAGCCTGTGCTCCGCAACGGGAGAGGCCACAACAGTGAGAGGCCCGCATACTGAAAAAAAAAAGAATGAAAGCACAATATAGACTGTTAAAATTTCAAGATCCTAAAGAAGTATGGGTTTTAAAATTTATTTTTTTTCTTAATTCTAGAGTGGGGAGAAGATAGAAAATGCAAGCCTGTTTGATTTAAAGAAGGCTCTATCAATGTTAACAATTTTAACTACAGTGTCAGATTTGGGTCAGTCTACTTCAAAATGAAAGATATGTTCTATTTTGGAAGGCTAGGAAAGCAAGAATAAGATTGTAGACTTCCAGGTTTGAACCAAGTGGTTTATATGTATTAATGTATCCAATCCTTATAGTAAGGCTGTTATTGTCTTACTGTGTTATTATTGTTTTTATTACTGTTGTACCCTTTATAGACAAGAAATCTAGAGCTCAGAGAAACTAAGCAACTTGCCTAAAAAAGTGACAGAGCTGAAATTTGAATTTAAGTCTGCAGGCTCCCATGCATGAACAGAAATTCTGAAAATCTTCTCCACCACCACACAGCACTGGTTTTCATGCTGTATGATATGCAGGTCACATAGGGTTGTGACAGTACAATGATGCCAAAGGACTGAGGAGCAGCCTTCTCCCCCAGGGCATAGCTTTTCCAGAGTTTCCTTCCCAGTTGTCCATCCTCCCAAAGACCACAGCTGCTTTAAAAGGACACACTTTCTTTAAGAGGAAACACTGAAATGTAAAACATTGCCTTAAGAAATGCTGTGCTTTTGGACTCAATTACAGGAGCGTTGGGAGCACCATTTTTATTGGAGGACCCATCAAACCAGTTCCTACATCTCAAAAGACACATATATTTTCAGGATTACTGGAACGCAGACCACAGTCCGAATACATGGGGAAACACACTGGCTGATCAGGTATTTGCATTAGAAAAAAATGGCCTTTCACCATCTCTCTTTTTATTTTATTTTATTTTTTTAATTTAATTTTTTTATTTTTCAAACTTTTTATTTTATATTGGAGTACAGTGATGAACAATGTTGTGTTAGTTTCAGGTGTACAACAGAGTGATTCAGTTATACATACACACCATCTCTCTCTTTTTTTTTTTTTTAAAGAAGATGTTGGGGGTAGGAGTTTATTAATTAATTAATTAATTTTTGCTGTGTTGTGCTTACCTTTTTGATGGAAGATGACATTGAAACTCCGGGTAAAACGAAACTGCTGAATTATCTGAGAATTTCAATTATTCATGATTTCCCTCTACAATTTAGCAACTTAGAAAACAAAACTGTACAATTAATAAATTAATTAATTCCTTCACTTATTCTTCTTTCTTTTCACATGTATCAGGCTCTCACTATCACCAGGCATCAGGGTTGTATAATGTCATAAGGAAATTGAAGTCCTTGTTCTTCTGGGGCCTGGGTCCTATCCTTATTCTGCTTGGCTGGGTTTTAGTTCATCCACTAGGATCAGTTTCTGCTTAGCATTTGTTGATGAAAAACCACCAGCTTGAATAATGCATTTAGTTTTATACCTGTTTTTCTCCAACAGGTATCATGTAGAAGTATTAAAACAAGACATTTGTTTATTCAGCAAATTAAATAATTACATAAGCTGGTAGACTGTGTCTTCTTTATGGAATATTGAAATTTTCAAGTACACTCCTGCCTATAATTGTAGACCATTGCTGTAATCAACTGACAGACACCATAATGTAACAAGACCCTACTACATTTGTTCATACTGTGGCCCCTCACATACTGCAAAACATTTGAGCACTGAAGTAAACAGGTCACTAAAAGTGTGAAAACCAAACCTTACTCAGTATTATTCTTCCACTGTATTTCTCTCAGTCTTTTAAGAATACCTGCATGATAATCAGAATAATTGATGCAACATGTGTTCTAAATACTCAGAGATCGTGACTTGAGTTTCCTTTTGTTGCAGGCTCATGAAACATGGACTGCTTTGAAAACAACAGCACAGTATTATCTGAATGTGAATACTTTCACCCTTGACATGTCTACTGCCCAGTAAATGTGCTTTGTCGGTTAAACCAGGATAGCAAGAATAGAGGGAGCCAAAAAGTGGTGATGTACCCAAACAACCAGCTTTGGAGGCCTGAGGGCAAATCCATACCGTCTACTAGGTTATTTATTATGTCTGCCTCATGGAGCTGTTGAAAGGAGTAAATACCAAAACCCACATACAGACCTAGAATTAGAAGTTCTCAATAAATGGTAGCTCTTAAAATGAGAACTAAAATAGAGACTGTAGTAATAACATTTACCAAAAAGGGGCTTTCATGGGAAAAGGAACTATAAAACAAAACAGTTGTGTCATTAAAACTGTCTGTCCAAAAAGAAAAAAAAAACTCTCTGTTCGTAGCTCCTGCTTTCTATTGCCTCTTCTTTGGGAGAGTTAGTTCACTTTTAATTCAAGGAAGGAAATGGGATCTCTCAAATGGAGCTCATCCTCTCCTCTTTTCTTCAATACTTGTCGTTTCCTAAAGCCAGTCTATTCCAAGACCATATTTTTGAAACTGTTTTTAATCAATGCTGTACTGCTGGACTTCCCTGGTGGCACAGTTGTTAAGAATCCACCTGCCAATGCAGGAGACACGGGTTCGAGCCCTGGTCCAGGAAGATCCCACATGCTGCAGAGCAACTAAGCCGGTGCACCACAACTACTGAAACCCAGGCGCCTAGATCCCGTGCTCTGCAACAAAAGAAGCCACCGCAACGAGAAGCCCACGCACCTCAATCAAGAGTAGCCCCCGCTCGCCACAACTAGAGAAAGCCCACATGCAGCAATGAAGACCCAATGCAGCCAAAAGTAAATAAGTTAAAAAAAAAAAGCTGTATTGCTGTGGGCAATAGAGAATCAAATCTTAACTCATACTGGGAAACATGATGATTAGGAATCCACTGGAAGCCACGTATCTGTAAAGTCTTCCTTAGCAATTTTGTAAAATTTGTGCAGGTTTTGCATTCTGGTCCGTAATATATTTATGTTTGTTTCACTATGAAATAATTTTAAAGAAATGTCACACCTGTTATCAGTCACTCCCCAACCCCACCATGCCCCAGCCCCTAGTAACCACTAATAAACTTTCTGTAGCTATAAAAAACTGAAAGAAATAACATTTTAAACTTACTGTCCGTGTGCTTTTATTAATCTTTCCAATAAAGCTGAAAAATTGACTCTGGAAAACTGGACTACATTTATCCTATAGTTTCCCATATATCCATGGAATACTTCAGTACTCTAGCTTGAGAAGTACTGAGAGATGATATACCCAATCACCAAGACTGCCCCCTGTAATCACAGATAAGTGGACTTTTTGCCTTCAGAAGTCTACTTCTCTGTATACCTAGGTCAATTGGTCTCTGCAGGGATTTCTTTTGGTAAATAGAAGCATCCCCCACAAGACCATAGTTGGTCTTATGTGGTCTTAAAACAGTCTTAAGCACTTTTTCAGCAACAAAAATCAGATGCCAAGAAGCTGCACTGTAAGACTTTGGCTCAGCATTTTCTTCTCCAAAAGGGCACCAGCAGCTACTCAATATTCCGCATTTCTTATCCCATCCCTTAGAGGTATTCTCAGTGAGAAATTTGAGGCTAATACGTAATTTATTGTGTTAACTGTTATTCATCTCTAATATATATAAACGTAGATTTTTAAATTATGTAGCAGAATGGTGAGTTTAGTAAAGGTGGCTATAAATAGGAAGATAGAATATTGTAATAATAAAAAGAACTACTTGAAAATTGATGTTAATTATTTAAATATAAGAAAATATCATTAAAAAATAAATAAATCAAAACACAACTGAATGGACAAAAGAAAGAAAACGAATCATTTGGTTTTGCATTAAGAACAAATTTGACAACAGTAATATACATTTTGCTACCAAAAAGTTCTACTCTTTGATTGTTTAATAAAAAATTACAGAATGCCTATGTATTGGTCAGGGTTTCTCAGAGAGTTGGAATCAATAGAATGTGTATATAAATATAAAGAGAATTATTTTAAAGAATTGACTCATGTTTACAGATGCTGGCAAGTCCAAAACTACAGGGTAGGTTAGCAGACTGGAGACGAGAAGAACCAACATTGCAATGCAGGTCTAAAGGCCATTGGGCTAGAAAATCACGGAAGAGCCAATCTTGCAGTCTAAGTCCTCAGGCCATGTGCTGGTAGAATTCCCTCTTGCTCAGAAAAGGTTGGCCTGTTGTTCTATTCAGGCCTTCAACTGATTGGATGAGGCCTACCCACATTATGGAGGGCAATCTGCTTTACTCAAAGTCCACCAATTTAAGTGTTAATCTCATCCAAAACACACTTGCTGAAACACCCAGAATTATGTTTGACCACATATCTGGGCAGAGTGGCCCAGCTGAGTTGACACATAAAATTAACTATTACAACATATATATATATATTTTTTTTGCGGTATGCGGGCCTCTCACTGTTGTGGCCTCTCCCGTTGCGGAGCACAGGCTCCAGATGCACAGGCTCAGCGGCCATGGCTCACGGGCCCAGCCGCTCCGCAGCATATGGGATCCTCCCGGACCGGGGCACGAACCCGTATCCCCTGCATCGGCAGGCGGACTCTCAACCACTGCGCCACCAGGGAGGCCCTACAACATATTTTATTTAGATTGTCTACACACACTCACCAAGCTGTGATTGGAGCAACATATGGTGGAAAAATAAAGAAAAAGACTTTCATCCATTCATTTCAGTATACCACAAGAAAGAAGCTTGGTGGCTTGTGGGGCACTAACAATGGGAAATTATAAGTTAGCTGCCAAGTTGATTTTGATTTAGATAACACTAAGAAGCAATTCTGCAGTTAGGTTGTTATCTGATCAAACAAGCATGGAAAGGCAGTATCTTATCTAAACAATTTAAAGAAATTATTAGAAATTAACAGGATGTCAGAAAATGAACAAACAAAACAAAGACAACCTAGGTCCACCTAAGATAATTTATGTAGAAATCTAGTAGTTAACTTCCACATAGCTGAGCAGGAAGAGGTGAGTACTCAGTTGTACAGATAGGATTTAAGAAAACCCAGGTAATACGTATTTAGCATCTGCATACAAAATTGCCTTAGACTACAAGAACTCTGAATTCAGGGCTTAAAGATATTGATCATATTGAGGTACCAATCATCTGGCTGACTCACTTTAACTGATTATTTTCCCAGTGGTATGTGAATTGACATAGTGATTTTTTTTTTGGCAGGGGTGGGAGAGTCCTTTATACCTGTATCTAATTTATAAATTGTATGTAAAATCTGCCTTTTTAAAGACTGAAGATTCTTTCAACATTTTTAAGAGACCAGAACAAAACTAAAGCAATCTGGACAATATTAGGAAAAATAGAGAGGATCAGAGATGACACTTTTCCTCACTTACTTCCTGAGCCTCTACATGATCTCCATGGTTGGGTGTTTACATGTTCTACTACAGCATTAAGAACATAACTGCTGTGGTGACTCTGAATTCTTCTAAGTAGAAGGTTTTCATTTTAAGGTCTAAAGGGAACGATGTTGATTTGCCCTCTTTGTCTGACTGATTAAGTAGGCACAGTATTTAAGTGGAAGTGACTGATAATGATATTCCCACTAAATTCAGACTCCCCTGAGACTTCAGTGCAAATTTGAGGCTCACCAACTTCACTCTTATTACATAAACAGTATCTGTTAAGTTTTCCTGCATTTTTATAGAACCAGTCAACAAATATGCCAAAGATCAGACTGACCCTTTTAATGGTCTCTTGGACACTCTACCCTCTAGTATTCCTGTAATTCTGTTTCATGGTTTCCCAGTGGATGTTCCAATGCTAACCTGGTCCAAGGAAATAATTCCAAGTCTTCCTCAATGCAATTCATGAGAAGCATGGTTCTAATATTGTTATATATCCTGCTCAAAAACCTGTTGTTTTAAAACTTTTGACTGATAAAGAGGGGAGGAAATAACATGTTTTTTTATTGACATAGACTTTGCTGTGTACTATACTAGACAGTTTATACTTTATTATATTAAATTATGATAACATTCTCATAAGATAGGTCCTGCAGATCCCACCTTAAAGAAAAAAAATAAGGCTTAGATATATTCCCCAGATAGAGTTAACTAGAGGTAGCTCTAAAATAGTAATTAGAATGTCTACATTTAAATTCTGGCTTCACCATTGCTAGCTATGCCATCTTGTGGAATTAATGACCTCTCTGGGCCTCAGTTTCCTCTTCTGTAATACGGGAATAATTGGACTTACTTAATGTGAGGAATAGTTAAAATGATATACATAAAGCACTTAGAACACTGCTTGGCATGTAAATAAACACTCAATAAAAGTCAGCTATTCTAAAAAAAAAAAAAGTTAGCTATTATTCTTACCTTGCCGAAGGTTTTATGATAGTTCATGCTCTTTTCACTGTATCACAATTTTTCTCCTGAATTCTGTTGCCCAGAACTCAAAGCTCCCCATGATCTCGCCCCTCTCCTATTATTTCCTCTACTCTCCTCAAATACTCTTGCTACTTTGAATCCTTTATTGATTCATTTATTTACTTATTTAACAAACACCATGGCCATCTTCCTTTGGCCTAGTCAAGGTAGAGGTACAAAGAGGACTGAGACACACTCCCTTCTCCACAGAGCTTTAAATTCAGGAAGAGAGATAAGTATCCACTGTATTAATACAGATGAATTACAGAAACTCAATTTACAAATCATGTGTGCACAGAGGATAGACAGCTTACTCAGCCTGGGGGCGTCAGGGAAAGCTTCACTGAGGAGATAGCTTTAGATTTAGGTTTCAAAGGACACGTAAGAATAACATGTAGGGCTTCCCTGGTGGCGCAGTGGTTGAGAGTCCGCCTGCCGATGCAGGGGACACGGGTTCGTGCCCCGGTCCGGGAAGATCTCACATGCGCAGAGCAGCTGGGCCCGTAAGCCATGGCCGCTGAGCCTGTGCGTCTGGAGCCTGTGCTCCGCAAGGGGAGAGGCCACAACAGTGAGAGGCCCGTGTACCAAAAAAAAAAAAAAAAAAAAAAAGGAATAACATGTATATGCCATCACTATGACAGCTTTTCTATGATACTATATTTTATACTTATAGTATATATTTAAACTAATATTATTATAGTCTAAATTTATACTATTACACTATTGTAGTATGTGTTTTAAGATCAAGATTTACATGAGATTTGTATTTGCAACTCCACCCATATCCAGGACGGTGCCTGGTATGCAGTGAGAATTTGATGAATCAATTGGTACTGTTAAGAAGCATGACTATCAGGGAGGTAAGTAGTATTCACAAGAGTTTCCTGTTACCCTTTGCTATCGACTGAACGTTTGTGACTCCCCCCAAATTCATATGTTGTATTCTAATCCCCAATAATGGGTTTGGAGGTGGGAACTTTGAGGTGATTAGGTCAGAGAGTGGAACTTTCATGAATGGGATTAGTGCCCTTATGAAAAAGACCCCAGAGATCTCCCTTTCCCTTTCGGCTATGTGAGGACACAGCAATATGGCCACCTGGGATGCAAGAAGCAGGCTCTCACCAGACACCAAATCTACTGGCACCTTGATTTTAAACTTCCCAGGCTCCAGAACTATGGGAAATAAATTTCCGTTGTTTATGGTGTTCTGTTATAGCAGCACAAATGAACTAAGGCACCTTCTTGTATCAGTGGCTGGACAAACAAATAAGATGCAATATAATTTATCCAGTGAATCAATAAGAGAACTCAATAACTTTTTTTTTTCATTTCTAGCCTTTAGTTTCATCCACAGAGCAGACCCAATCTCAGAAGACATCCATCCTCCTGTGGCAATTCATTATAATTTAAATAGAATAACTAATGAATGGGAGTACTGTACATATAGAAAAAATTAAAAATGAAGTTACTTATTTTCATGTGTTGATTTTACTTATTCTATTTATTTTCTTCAAACTGATCTAGGACATCTTAGGCAACTGAACCAGCAGAGACTATATGTATCTATCTATCTATCTATCTATCTATCTATATATATATATATATATATTATCTTCAATGATAGTGGCAGCCTGAATTAATTTTGTTGAAAGTAATTTAGCATTGACTGGTTAAATATATAAACTACCCATCTGAAGCAGAGATATTGCCAGACTCCTTCAAATTAGAGACAAAAAACAAATCTTTGGAGATTACATCACAAATTGGAACTGTCTTGGATGGCAGTTCAATTGTAAAAATAAAAAATAAAATAAATTATCTAAATTCAAAATATTTTATGCCATCCATCACAGTGACAAAAGCAGCTGCATTTTCTCCTTATGATCATAATGTTAGAAAACAAGCTAATTAGTTTTTAGCAGACAGTTTCAGGAAAGGTATGCCTTCTTAGGCCTACCCTCTTTTGCTCCATCAAAAGGTATATTTTAAAAGGGGTTCTTTGATGATCTTTAATCCAGGCAGTAACTACGGAGAGGAAAACAATGACTTGTAGTATAGTTGAAATTTTAGAAACCTTTAAATTTACCATTCACAGCTCTCTGACATTTTTCCTGAGAGGCTTAAAGTTTAACTCCTAATTCTGCCTCTTCCTTGAGGGATGGGAAGGATGTAGTCTGGTATTTAAGAGTGTAATCTCTGGAGCCAGAGGCCTGGGGTCATGGTTCCTTGGATAGCATTGTCTCCTTGGTCATGTCACTTATCCCCGCTGTGGCTGAGTTTGCCATCTGTGAAACAGGAATGATAAGTGCACCGACCTCAGTGGGGGTGGCGCAGGGCTTGCACGAGATAAGCTTCTGGCACGAAATAGGCTTTCTACAAATTCTTGCTTGCAGTAATGGAATGCACGTATCTCCACTTTGTTTTCCAAAATAGATTTAACTATTAGGAAAATTCTTCATCTTATAAACACACAAGGGATACTTTCTTTTTTAAGCTATAAATATACCTGATTATGATAACAGTGTTGAAAACATTTCCACTAAGGACCCCAGTCAACAATTTTATCACCTGAATTTCTGCTTTTTAGTTCACAGACCAACATAGATCATTTTCCCTTAATGTACCATAAAATGGTTACCCAAATGATGACAAGCAGGAAGAAATTAAAACTCAGGGAGCTCCCAAGTGCGGGTATTTCCAAAACAACAGAGATTAATCTTACTATTGTTCTCTTTTTCTAAAGAATCTCAAACATTGACCCCACAGCTATACATCTGTGACTTGCTATGTTTGAACCACTACAACTCCTTTGTGTTGAGTGTCAGAGATGAATGGGAGCAGTCCCTGCTGTTAAGGATCTCAAGGGACTCAAGTGTAATGAGGGGTCTCCTTAGGTGTAAGCTGGGGTGATGAAAGTGCCACAGTGGTAGTTATAGCAGCAAAAGGCTCTCAGTGGCCTGGTGTCTGCCTGTACCTCTGATCTCATCCTGGGCTCCCACTCATGACATGTTCCAATCACACTGGCCTTCACCATTATTGTAAAGCATGCCAAGTCTGCTCCAACTGCTCCAGGGACTTATACTTCCCTCTGCCTGGATTCTTTTTCCCATGAGGTTCACAACGTTGGCTTCTTCTTATACTTTGACCTCAGCTCAAGTATTCCTCCTCAGTGAAAGCATCCCTGACCAACTGGTCTTAAGTAGCTAACTGCATCAGTTTACAGACGTAGTGGCTTCAACAATATGAATTTATTTTTTAACATCCTATTGCAGTATAATTGCTTTACAATGGTGTGTTAGTTTCTGCTGTATAACAAAGTGAATCAGCTATACATATACATATATCCCCATAACCCCTCCCTCTTGCGTCTCCCTATCCCAACCCTCTAGGTGGTCACAAAGCACCGAGATGATCTCCCTGTGCTACGCGGCTGCTTCCCACTGGCTATCTATTTTACATTTGGTAGTGTATATATGTCAATGCTACTCTCTCACTTCATCTCAGCTTACCCTCTCCCCTCCCCATGTCCTCAAGTCCATTCTCTACATCTGCGTCTTTATTCCTGTCCTGCCCTTAGGTTCTTCAGAACCATTTTTTTTTTTTAGACTCCATATATATGTGTTAGTATACAGTATTGTTTTTCTCTTTCTGACTTACTTCACTCTGTATGACAGACTCTAGGTCCATACACCTCACTACAAATAACAAAGTGATAACTCAATTTGTTTCGTTTTATGGCTGGGTAATATTCCTACAATATGAATTTATAATCTTACAGTTCAGTAGGTCAGAAGTCCAACACCCATCTCACAGGTGTCAAACATCAGCAGGGTTGTTTCTTTCGGAACAACCTTGGTGAGAATCTGTTTCCTTGCCTTTTCCAGATTCTAGGAAGTCCTTGGCTCACGGTCCCTTTCTTCCATCCTCAAAACCAGCAGTGTTGGGGCTTCCCTGGTGGCGCAGTGGTTAAGAATCCGCCTGCCAGTGCAGGGCACATGGGTTCGTGCCCCGGTCCGGGAAGATCCCACATGCCGCAGAGCGGCTAGGCCCGTGAGCCACAACTACTGAGCCTGCACGTCTGGAGCCTGTGCTCCGCAACGGGAGAGGCCACACCGTGAGAGGCCCACGCACCACGATGAAGAGTGGCCCCCACTCGCCACAACTGGAGAAAGCCCTCACACAGAAACGAAGACCCAACACAGCCATAAATAAATAAATAAATTTATTAAAAAAAAAAAAACCAGCAATGTTACATCCTTTCCCCCTTTATTAATTATCATTCTCTCTCTCTTTCTCTCTTTCTCTTCTCCCCTCACACTTTGACCAGAGCTGGGAAATGTTCTCCTTTTTTAAGGACTTGTGATTAGACTGCATGCACCTGAATAATCCAGCATAATCTCCCCATATCAACGTTCTTAATCTTTTTTTTTTTCTTTTCTTCCTTCCTTTCTGCGGCACGCGGGCCTCTCACTGCTGTGGCCTCTCCCACTGCGGAGCACAGGTTCCGGACGCGCGGGCCCAGCGGCCATGGCTCACGGGCCCAGCCACTCCACGGCATGCGGGATCCTCCTGGACCGGGGCACGAACCCGTGTCCCCCGCATTGGCAGGCGGACTCTCAACCACTGCGCCACCAGGGAAGCCCCCAACGTTCTTAATCTTAATCACATCTGCGACATCCCTTTTGCCACGTAAAATAACATGGTCACAGATTCCCAGGATTACAGTGTGGACATCTTTGGGGCTCATAGTTCTGTCTAACACACTGCCACACTTAACTCTCCCCTAGTCTCTGTTATATTGCCTTTTTATTTCTTATTATTTTTTGTAGCATCATATGAAATCCTCTTATTTATTTTTTTTGCTCTTGTTTTTTATTTACTTATAATTTACTTATTATTACATATTCCTTTATTATATGAAAGTCCTTTCATCTACCCATTTCCCCGACACTATTCTGTAATATTGAGAATAAGAAATTGGTCTCTACCTTGATGACAGCAGCACCAACCCCTAAAGCAGTTTCTGGCATAACATATGCACTCAATGAATTCCCTGTTAAATGAATAAATAAACTCAGCTTTGGTAACTGATGTAAGCTTTAGAGAAAAGGTGCTCCCTAAATTAAGTCTTGAAGATAGGTAAGGAGATTATGGGGTGAAAATTAGGGATTGGACTTTCCAGCCTGTGCAAGAGAAAGCATCGTCACTGTAGAATGACAACAGTGCTCTTGGAGGAGTGGCCAAGGATGAGAGAGGCTGGAAAAAATGAGTCAGAGGCAAATCACCAAAGACTTTTCAGACTTCATCTTGTGTGTAATGAGAGCCATTGAAGGTTTGGGGTTTTGTTTGTTTGTTTGTTTGTTTTGCAGTACGCGGGCCTCTCACTGTTGTGGCCTCTCCCATTGCAGAGCACAGGCTCCGGACGCGCAGGCTCAGCGGAATGGCTCACGGGCCTAGCCGCTCCGCGGCATGTGGGACCTTCCCGGACCGGGGCACGAACCCGTGTCCCCTGCATCGGCAGGCGGACTCTCAACCACTGCACCACCAGGGAAGCCCTGGGGGTTTTTTCGACTTTATTAATTAATTTTCTTTATTTTGGCTGCGTTGGGTCTTTGTTGCTGCGCGTGCGCTTTCTCTGGTTGCAGTGAGCGGGGCTACTCTTCATTGCAGTGCACGGGCTTCTCATTGCAGTGGCTTCTCTTGTTGCAGAGCATGGGCTCTAGGTGCGTGGGCTTCAGTAGCTGTGGCATGCAGGCTCAGTAGTTGTGGCACATGGGCTTAGTTGCTCTGCAGCATGTGGGATCTTCCTGGACCAGGGATCGAACAAGAGTCCCCTGCATTGGAGGCGGATTCTTTAATCACTGTGCCACCAAGGAAGTCTCACAGACCTTGTAATTCTTGAAAGAATTCTACGGTAGTTATACCTAAGAAGCTCATTACATGGTACTGAGGTAGTAGAAAGTAGAGATTATATGCAAAGAGAGTTTTATTTATAAAACTCCTGAGGATTTTTCAATAAATTACGATGATGTCACAGTTATTTTCTGTTTCATCGCTGGATCATCTGACAATAATGACGTCTATAATTCACTATTGCCCATAAGTACAGTGATAGGTAGCACCCAGATTTATTGTCTGATCTCAGCAGAGAAAAGCTATTAACCTGTGTCACCATATCTCTGCAGCCAGGAATGAATCTTTGGGGAAGTAGAGAGTCCTGTGGGCCATGGCAGCACACTGTTCTGGCTGACTGGAAACAACAAACAACCCTTTCCTTTTTTAACTCTCACTACAGCTGGGCTCAGTTCAAAGACTGCATTTTCCCAGCCAGGTCTCCCATACACATTCTTCTCCTCCACTTCCAGATTCTGAGAGTACATCAGCCATCCCAACCGCTTGCTATCATTCCAAAAGAGAAAGGCCTGCCTTAGGATAATACTTTCAGTTGTGACAGAATACCCTGGATTGGGAGTTGTCTTGTAAAGGATCTCTTCAAAAGATGATTACATTTTCTTACCTAGGTGGAACCTTTGAAAAGTGGGTAAGAAATTCACTCTTTGTGTCGTGCTTTAGGAAGCAGGTTATGTAGTAGATATGAGCATCATTTCTGGATCAAGTACCAGCTCTGCCATTTTGAATTCTGCTAATAGTACCTCAATATTATATTTTCTCTGGTCCTCAGTTTCCTCATGTGGGACATGGAAGTAATAAAGCAGCCATTTCATAGGGTTGTTGTGAGCTTAAATAAGGCATATAAGAGAATGAGACTTGCAATGTAAGTTCTGTGAGGGTGGGAGAAGTTTGACTCCACTCTTACATATCCAGTTTAGTACAGAAGCTTTTAAAGCGTGGTCTGGGGATTCCTAAGGGGTCCCCAAGACTCTGGCAGGGTGGGGTCATGAGGTCAAAACTATTTTAGTAAAAATACTAGGACACTATTTGCCTTTTTTATCTCATTCTCACATGAGTGCAGAATGGAATTTTCCAGAAACTAGACAGTGATAGATATTGCAGTAGATAGAATGAGGAAGCAGACATGAGAAAATCCAGCTGCCTTCTATTAAAGATATTTGCACGATTATAAAACAATGACTGTCTTCTCACTAACTTTATTTTGCTTTGGAAAAAATAGTTTTTCACATTAAAATATGTTTTATGTTAACGTGTAATGGATTTACATTATTACTGTTAAGAGAATTAATAAATACATATTTTAATGTACTTTTTAATATAGTAAATATCAATGGCTATAGCTCACATAATCAAAGTTTCTTTGAGGCCTTAAACAATTTCTAAGAGTGTAAAGGGGTCCTGAGACCAAGAAAACCGAGAACCACTAATTTAGCACAAGCCTGGCATGTGGTAACCTCTTAATAAAATAATGATTGGATTGCTAGAATAGGGCTTGGCTTAGGGTAAGTACTCAATAAATGAGCGTTCCGCTGCTGCTGCTGATGATGATGATGATGTGTTGATGGTGGTGATGAAAATTATGATGTGAAGTTTGCTGGGAGCCTTCTATATGACTGGAGTAAATATAACAGTAATTTTTAATAGAAATCTTATCTTGCCTTAGGCATGGCAGATGTTAGAGTTTAATGTAACACAGAATTATTTTCAGTGTTTAGACTCTCTTTTTCTTAGCTTATTCTTTTCCTTATGGGGTTGCTCATTCTCATCCTACCAGAAGCACTTTGGAATTGAGCCAAATTCAAAGTACTATGTATGGCACCAGATTGAATGATATGAAGGTCAGGATCTCTGTGTTCCACAAATTAAGGAGTCATGGACATGTACTTAATATTTACTGTGAAAACTAGAGGGAGAACATGCCTCTAAAACTTTTCAACAGACAGGGTGATGGAGGTTTCCATGCCCACAATCCTCTTCTCAATTTCTCCTTCCTTCTGCATTGTCTAGTCCAGCTACTAGAACATAGACTTACATTTTGTCTAGATATGCCACTACACTGGCTCTCCAGGAAGAAAAACATTTCTGGGTAGTGCTTGCTGATTTCCACGGTGTAAATACTCCCACCATGACCAGTTTCAAGCTGCTTCTATGATGTTATTAAATTCCAAATTGGAAGGAGAAACATATAATCAGCTCATAGTTGGTTTGAGCTGGTCCACAGCATACCATGGTGCTGGCCCTGCACTCTGACATGAAGTTCAATTAAGTTCTGGCACTAAGTTCAACTACTTGCCTGGCTTTCCTAGATCTTTGATCATTGGTCCCACCCTCTCACCCAATTTTGCTGTCCCAACACCTCCAACTAGTCAGTATCCTCAGGTCCCAGGACTATCTCCTGCTACTTCTGCTTTTGCACTTTGCTAAACTATCACCTCTGGTTTCTAAAATCCCTTCTTCATCCTTCTGCTTATTCATTTGCTATGCAATTTTTTATTGACAAACTAAAGGCCTTCTTCCTCAGTAAAATCTTCTCTGATCACATAAAGGTATCACTGATGTCTCTCCTCTGAAATGATGGGACATATTAAGGGATAATATCTAATCTGAATACTGATGAGATTATTGGTTATCCAAAATATATCTATATGGTGTTGTGGAAACAGCTCAGGACTGCTTTGAGAGAACTGCATTCCTCCCTCACTGCTAATATACGGAGTGGTCATTGGCAAATCACTCAGATGCTCTGAGCCTTGATTTTCTCATTTGTAAAATGAAGGCAATGGAATACATGATTTCAAAGAACACTTTTCTGGGGCTTCGCTGGTGGCTCAGTGGTTGAGAGTCCGCCTGCCGATGCAGGGGATGCGGGTTCGTGCCCCGGTCTGGGAAGATCCCACATGCTGCGGAGCGGCTAGGCCCGTGAGCCATGGCCGCTGAGCCTGCGCGTCTGGAGCCTGTGCTCCGCAACAGGAGAGGCCACAACAGCGAGACGCCCGCGTACCATGAAAAAAAAAAAAGAACACTTTTCTTTCCTTAAATTCCACTATTCTATAGTCAACATACTTTATATAAACAAAAATCCTATGACCTACTCCCATTAAAATTCAATATCCTTTTGATTTTAAAACAAGTAAATTCACCATGTTTTATTTAAAAAATTTTTTTTTATTTAATTTTTTTTTATACAGCAGGTTCTTATTAGTCATCAGTTTTATCCACATCAGTGTATACATGTCAATCCCAATCGCCCAGTTCATCACACCAACATCCCCACCCCCCACCGCTTTCCCCCCTTGGTGTCCATACATTTGTTCTCTACATCTGTGTCTCAATTTCTGCCCTGCAAACCGGTTCATCTGTACCATTTTTCTAGGTTCAACATATATGCGTTAATATACGATATTTATTTTTCTCTTTCTGACTTACTTCACTCTGTATGACAGTCTCTAGATCCATCCATGTCTCTACAAATTACCCAATTTTGTTTCTTTTTATGGCTGAGTAATATTCCATTGTATATATGTATCATATCTTCTTTATCCAGTCGTCTGTCGATGGGCATTTAGGTTGCTTCCATGACCTGGCTATTGTAAATAGTGCTGCAAAGAACAATGGGGTGCATGTGTCTTTTTGAATTATGGTTTTCTCTAGGTATATGCCCAGTAGTGGGATTGCTGGATCATATGGTAATTCTATTTTTAGTTTTTTAAGGAACCTCCATACTGTTCTCCATAGTGGCTGTATCAATTTACATTCCCACCAACAGTGCAAGAGGGTTCCCTTTTCTTCACACCCTCTCCAGCATTTACTGTTTGTAGATTTTCTGATGATCCCATTCTAACTGGTGTGAGGTGATACCTCACTGTAGTTTTGATTTGCATTTCTCTAATAATTAGTGATGTTGAGCAGTTTTTCAGGTGTTTCTTGGCCATCTGTCTATCTTCTTTGGAGAAATGTCTATTTAGGTCTTCTGCCCATTTTTGGATTGGGTTGTTTGTTTTCTTAATATTGAGCTGCATGAGCTGCTTATATATTTTGGAGATAATCCTTTGTCTGTTGATTTGTTTGCAAATATTTTCTCCCATTCTGAGGGTTGTCTTTTCGTCTTGTTTATGGTTTCCTTTGCTGTGCAAAAGCTTTGAAGTTTCATTAGGTCCCATTTGTTTATTTTTGTTTTTATTTCCATTAGTCTAGGAGGTGGATCAAAAAAGATCTTGCTGTGATTTATGTCAAAGAGTGTTCTTCCTATGTTTTCCTCTAAGAGTTTTATAGTGTCCGGTCTTACATTTAGGTCTCTAATCCATTTTGAGTTTATTTTTGTGTATGGTGTTAGGGAGTGTTCTAATTACATTCTTTTACATGTAGCTGTCCAGTTTTCCCAGCACCACTTATTGAAGAGACTGTCTTTTCTACATTGTATATCATTGCCTCCTTTTTCATAGATTAGTTGACCATAGGTGCGTGGGTTTATCTCTGGGCTTTCTATCTTGTTCCATTGATCTATGTTTCTGTTTTTGTGCCAGTACCATATTGTCTTGATTACTGTAGCTTTGTAGTATAGTCTGAAGTCAGGGAGTCTGATTCCTCTGGCTCCGTTTTTTTCCCTCAAGACTGCTTTGGCTATTCGGGGTCTTTTGTGTCTCCATACAAATTTTAAGATTTTTTGTTCTAGTTCCGTAAAAAATGCCATTGGTAATTTGATAGGGATTGCATTGAATCTGTAGATTGCTTTGGGTAGTATAGTCATTTTCACAATATTGATTCTTCCAATCCAAGAACACACCATGTTCTATTTTATAATTACCCATTCCTAATATTTCATGCTAAGAATAATTCTGTTCACCATAAGGTTTCATCTCAGTTCCTCTGTAAGGTCATTCTCACCCCTTTCCAATAGATAAAACAATCTGTAAGTGCTTTTGATGACTAATTAAAATGAATATTAAAATAATAATTTTTAACTAACTTTATAAAAATGATTATGTCAAAGAACTAAAAGTAAAAAGGTGTCCATGCAGGAAACTCCTTAAAATGAAAGTCTGTGATTCTTAAATATTTTTAACATGCTGTTGATGAAGTATTTCTATATGACCTCAACGTCTAAAAGGAGCCACTAGGAAAAAATGATTTGAGAAAGTATTTTGTTCACATGCAGTTTCATGGGAATTATATGATGATATGGTAGGATTAAGTATAATATTGATTGGTAAGACCAAATGATACGTTTTTTCATTTCAACTTTATTGAGGTATAATTGACATACAAAATTGTAAGATTAAAGTGTACCAAGTGGTGATTTGATACAGGTATACATTGTGAAAAAATTCTCCCCATCTAGTTAATAAACACATCCATCACCTCACATATTCATCTTTTTTTTTTTTTTTGGTGTGAACTTTTAAGTTCTACTCTCTTAGCAAATTTCAGTTGTGCAACATAGTATCATCAACTATAGTCATCATGTTATACATCAGATCCTCAGAACTTATTCATCTTATAGCTAAAAGTTTGTACCTGTTTACCAACCTCTCCCTATTTCCCCCACCCTCCACCCCTGGCAACCACTTTTCTACTCTCTGTTTTTATGTTTGACTTTTGTTTTAGATTCCACATAGCCAAACTATATTCTTAAATAAAACAAAACTAATCTATGATTAAGTCCCACAGTTCTTTCTTTTATATCTTTCTTTCATCATCACTAAACTCAAGTCTAGTTCTAATCATTTTGGAATCTTGTGCTTATTTTCTCCTTGCTCCTATTAACTCACCGTGTGTGGTGAGGTAACTGCAAGGCAAGGAGCTGTGTTTAATCCTTTTTTTGCATGGTTTGACCTGGCATTCTGAAATGCATAATTTCACGCATAGAGACAAGCAGAATGACTCAAGCTAATATTGAATGAAAATTTTTAGCCTGTTTCTCAGCATGCTAGGTAGTAAAATCAAGGATCTACAGGTTGTAAGTGAATTTAGAGGTCATCTATTTCCTTGCATCTTTCAGTGTAGCTAGGAACCAGCAGCATCAGCAGCATCAGTTTGTTCAAAATGTAGAACCTCAGACCTCATCTCAGACCCGCTGAATCACTCTGTCTTAACAAGGTCCCCAGGTGATTTGCTTACTTGCAATATACCACCTCTGATTAAGTGGCAAACCAGCCTCTACTTGAGTGTGTGCAGTCACAGGAACTCATTCCAATTCCTTCTTCCTCCAAAGCATTCTAACCAGTACTTGAGATTCATTTGGAAATATTATTTTAATGGTAGCTTTCTGTTGCTCAAATGAATCACTTGATTCCACGTGTATTACTCCAGGATTTGTAGCCAAACACAATATGAATTTTTCCATTCTTATTTTCCAGTCTTCTTTATATGGTGCCTCTACTCTAACAAAATTGACTACCTTAAAAGGACCCTAAAAAAACTGATGTACCTGTGTCACATAACAACCCTAGCAGTCAGTTTTTTAGGTATCCTGTTCCGTATCATTCTTCCTCTCTGGAACCCTCTTTCCCTATTGCTCTGCTTGTGTAGATTCTACTCACCCATGAAACCCCACCTCAGTGCTCTCCAGAGGACAATTCCACTCACCTGTACTTCCAAAGATATTCACTGGAGCGGGACTAAAGGACCAGTGTCTTATTGATGTGTTCCATTTAACCTGTATGGGGGCTTTAGAAAATGAGAATTTCAGTGCCTTTAAACAGGACATGCACTGTCTACTTTGACCACAGTCCTCACTTTTTGTATCATCCTTGAACAGATTCATACATTTACAATACCAGCTTTTCATTTAGCATCCTTTGACTTAGTAATTCTCCCCTAAATAGAGTGCTCCTCCAATGCTCTTAGCCCAATTCCCAAATTATACACAATTTTTCTTTCCATATTTAATCTTTTGACCACACTCTTTCACCTGTATTAGTCTGCATAGGCTGCAATAAAAAAAATACCATAGATTGGGTGGCTTAAATAACATAAATTTATTTTCTCAAATTTCTGGAAGCTAGAAGTCCAAGACTGAGGTGCTGTCAGGGTTGGTATCTGGTGAGACCTCTCTTCTTGGCTTATAGGCAGTCACCTTCTCATTTTGTCCTCACAGGTCTGTTCTCTGTGCATGCACACAGAGAGAGAGATCTCTGGTGTCTCTTCCTATGAAGGACACCAGTTCTATCAAATTAGGTCCCACCTTTATGACCTCATTCACTTTAGTTACCTCCTTAAGGGTGCTATCTCCTACTATAGTCACAGGGGTTAGAGCTTCAACATATGAATTTGGCGGGGGGTGGGGGGGCATAACTCAGTCCATAACATTATCAAAACACATTTGTATCCTGAAGAATCACATATGATATTGTACAAAGTTCCTCTATCTTTATCATCTAAGGAGTTTATCATCTAAGACATTCATGCAGACTTGCTAGCTGAACTGAGGGCAGTATCAGGGCTGCTTTCTACACCAAGAACAATTCACAGGAAACAGAAACAAGCTGGTTTCAGCTTCGTTGCCACTGACATAGAGACAGCAACAATAATACCTGCTCACAGAGGGTTTGCTATGTGCTAGACACTGCTGTAAGCATTTTTACATATATACAGCTAAAGACTTTTGGCTTCATGACACCGTATGATAAAAGTACTGCTTATATTGTTCCCGTATTACTGATGAGAAAACTGATACATGCTAAGTAAATGGATTGTCTAAAGTTACACATTAGAACATGCATGGCTGGGATTCAAGACCAGGCTGTTTGGCTCCTAGGTCTGTGCTCTTGGCCACTAAACCATACTCTGCTTCTCAGCAATGGAGACAAAGGGATGGGGTGGACTTTATTGGAAAGGATTATTGCACAGCCCCAACATAAATGTATATTCAATCATAAATATATATTCATCTCACATACATTTAAGTAGTAATCAGCATTAAAAGTTTAAAAATACATTCATTGATAGACCAATTTATTATCCAAACTTGAAACTCTGGGTAAAATAGGGGTGCTGTTCATAATTATGCTAGAGCAATAGGAGTAAACAGAGTATCCTAGGCAAAGCAACATGTACAGTCACACTATTTATTTGGCCTCTACCATATGCCAGTACTATGCTAACAACTTTATGTATGCAATCCTTATAAAATCCCTCTAAGGTACGTATTGTTATCCCCATTTCACAGGTGAAGAAACTGAGGATTGAAAAGGTCAAGTAACTTGCCTAAAGACACAACTAATAAGTAGTATAGCTGGTATTTAAACTAGGTCTGTCTGAATCCAAAACAGTGCTCTTAACTAGCACCCAATATCACTGTCCTCTTCCTACAGATAGCAAACAAGTTATGGATGCTCCAGAAAATTATATCTTATTATAAATTCAGGGAAATAATTAGGTATTTATTAGGCTTAGAAATTTACTTGTCTAAAGAAAACGCTTAGCAGTTTTGCAATTTGGGGCTCATCACAGTCATACAAAGTTATCTGCAAAGAGAAAGTTCAGAAAGGAAAAAAAGTAAGATCTTTGTAAGTTTTGGATCAAATTTAATAAGCTACATCTGTTCATTCATTCATTAACTCATCAGTTATTGTTGAAGATACTGAGAATTATACCCTGAGGAAATTTATATTTCAGTTGGAAGAACAAGATATACACAAGAAATGTAAACAACAGACATATGGTATCAGGAAGGAACATGTTTAAATGTCAAATGAGAGTCGTAGGCAATAATGCTGGATGTTCATAGGAGGATAAGTTCATTGTAAGTTGATGAGGTCAGGGAAAGTCTCTTGGAAGAATTACACCTCAAGGGATGGCCTCTTATGATTTGCTACTCAGTATAGCATGCTCTCCCTGTTTTAATTGGTTTTATCATTGTTTAGGTATGGTAAGGCCAACAAATCAGGAGATGATTGCCACTGAAATGAGAGTTTGTTACTCATAGTTCCATGAAGATGGGGCATGCCACGTCATGGAGGGCCACAGGGAGAAGCACCAGGGTCAGTTAGGAGACAGAGGGAGTAGGGGAAAACATGGACCAGAGTCTTTATTAGGTTTCCATGGGAAGAAATGAGACAGAGTAAGCAGGCTTAGGACTGGCTAGGTTAAATAATTTCAGTGGGTTCTGGGGCACAGGGGCTGTCCCTAGTTGTCTGGAGACCTGTCCCTGGGCTGATTAGGCTGGTGGATAGTTGCCAAGGGTGTGAGGACCTGATAAAGGAGGTGACTAGGCATATGAGCTCTGGATTGATTGGTTTACATTTGAAAGGTATCCTAATGGATGAGTTGTTTACTATGTCTTGGAATTGGCTAGCCCTGAAAGGAACAGACCCTCCAGGGTCAGCAAGACCCCAAATGTCAAAGCATCAGAATACAGAAAATAAAATACATGTTTAACACATTTCCTAAGAAACTCAGAAATGTTTTTGTCTTAGTCTGCAACAGGAACATTTGTCTTTGTACTTTCCATAGGAGGCTAAGGGAGGGAAATTTGAACAATCCGATCATCCTGCAATAGTACCTCCAGCTTACCCTCTTAAAGATAACAGTGAATAAGGCCATCACGGGCACAAAGGAAGATTAATGGGAAATCCAAAGCTACTGATAAGAAAGTCCTTGCATTTCTCTCTCTCTCTTTTCCTATAGTAAAGCTAGAGATGCTCTCTAGAGATTGTATATAAGCTTTAGTTCATCAACCAAGATGTTCACTGATGACAAAACTGGTAGACTTCTGCTGGACTGTCACATAGATGGCTCTGAGTTTAGCAGATAGGGCAGATAAGGATAGGGTTTTGACTGCTTTGCCAAATTCCTGATTTCTCAGGAAGAAAAGTCAAAGTGCACCAGCAGACTGGCCCATTTCCTCTCAAAAAGCTTGACAAGCACTCACTGGTTTGCAGTGGAGCATGAGTATGAGTGCATGCATAAGTATATAGGTACACATGTGCATACACATGCACACATGCATGCACACTCAAAACAGCAGATGACAGAATACTTTGACCTAGATCCCAGTCAATACAGGTCTGAAACAGGTCCCCTTTCAGTGTGACTGGAAGCCTCACATTGTTATAGGCAGTTAGGGAATGTGGTGAGGATTTACATAGGTGTTTCTTTAGTTAAGGATCATAGGCAAAATCTTAAACAAGGGAAAGAGGACAAAGGCATGGATAATTTAAAACAGCAAATAATCCAGAATCCATTTTTATAATGTAAAATTACTATTCAAAACTGATTTCTGGTTTCTGGTTATCCTTGACTGCCAATGCACTCAAAAGAATGAGTTGCTAAGGAGTTGATTGAAAGCTCTGTGTTGCTGAATCAAACTGGCTTGCTCACTGTAGGTGGAAGGGAAGGATCTTGAGCCATTTCATTTAAAGATCCCCAGTTGTCACTATACAGAGGTCTTCTCCCTTGGTGTGTCAGATTTCCCAATGTCCTAACTGGGGAGGTAGGTGTAGGTATAAACTTAGTTGCTGGGGTTCTGGGATGCAAGAGGGAAAGAGGAGCCGAAGAGATGCACCATTCAATATAGACTAGTTTTCTTTATTCACCAGTTTTCAGATGGGATTCCTCCTACTCCAACCAACTGTGATCATTCTCCACTCTAGAAAGTAAACTTCTCAGCTTCCTTGACAGTGAGGGAGAGGAAACTGCCTCACTACTTGGGCTGGAGGAAGGAACCCAAGGTATTAGCTGTTCCTTGAGCAGAATTTCAATCAATCCCATTTCCAACTGTATTTGCACTCTTGCCTCCAGACATACCTGCTGAGTCTGTTGAACTTCTATAGCAAGAATCAGCTTGCTTCTTCTTAGTTTCTCCCACTGCAAACACCGATGTCTGCTAAGACAATTACTACACTGATCCATTACTGTCCCAGTTGTAAAATTCTCTTGTCTTCCCTTGAATGCTGTCATCACCTCTCTTGTTTTCTAGGTTCATGATATTTGAGAGAGTGAGGGATAGGACCATCTGTTAAAGAGGGATGAGTTAATCATACTCCTCAGTTCATGACACATCAACGTTGTTTTCCAAGACAAGGGTCTTCTCTTGTATATTTTTTATATGTATATTTATTCTCTTCTATCCTTCTCCCACTCCCATCTCTTTCCCATCTTTTTCTTCAAAGGCAGTGATACCTTGTAGGTTTAATGCATATGTTTTTATTTGACTTCTTAGAAATGTGTATTTTTGTTTCATGTATATGAATTTAAACTTATACATATGGTATTGTGTTATAGTTCTTATTCAATTTCTTGCCTTTTTTCCAGCATAATGTTTTTAAGATCCAACCACATTACCATGTTTATATCTAGTGATTTGTATCTTTTCTTATTTCTTTTTTTGGTAATTCCTTTAATCATGGTTCTATCAATTAGAGTTCCATATTAGTTTTATTTCTTAAAACATACCTATATTGCACTGTACAATCTCCAGTTTTAGGGGTTTTCTTTTTCTTTTTTTCTTTTTTTTTTTTTTAGCAGTACGCGGGCCTCCCACTGCTGTGGCCTCTCCCGTTGCAGAGCACAGACTCCGGATGTGCAGGCCCAGCAGCCACAGCTCAAAGGCCCAGCCGCTCCGCGGCATGCGGGATCCTCCCAGACCAGGGCACGAACCCGCGCCCCCTGCATCGGCAGGCGGACTCCCAACCACTGCTCCACCAGGGAAGCCCCTAGGGGTTTTCTTAATGGAGCAAGAACCTGAAGATGTTTTTCAAACAATTCGAGTGCAAAATTATCCCAGATTTTCCTAACTGCTCAGATCTAATCCAAGAGTAATTATTTTTGAGGTTCTTTTTAAAATTCCTTTCCTGACTATTCTTAGTTCTTATTGAGAAAATAATTTTCTTTCAAATTCATATTTTAATAAGTATTGGCAAAATGTGATCAAATTAGATCATTGCAACAACAAACACAACTAGCCTAATCCAGTTTGACTGTAAACACAACAGGATCTTGATAAATATACAACTCAACTCAAGCGAGATGTATGTCAGCATAGTAGAGAACTGTGACTATGAATTATGAACACAAGCATTAGTTTATAGAGAGTCCTCTAAGAAAATGTCTACTATAGCTTTTGTTTGCTTGCTTGTTTTTGAAAACACCCAATTTAATTCCTTTTTGTCTAATTTATTTGGGTTCTATTGTGCTTAAGTAAGAGTAGCTCCATAACAGGACAAAATGGAAAAGACTTAAAGGTAGACATCTTAAAAGCTGAAAGGAAGATACAGGTACTGTTGTGAGATTATTTATTCCAAATATGTGGTATCGGGCTTCCCTGGTGGCACAGTGGTTGAGAGTCCGCCTGCCGATGCAGGGGACACGGGTTCATGCCCCGGTCCGGGAAGATCCCACATGTCGCGGAGCGGCTGGGCCCGTGAGCCATGGCCGCTGAACCTGCACGTCCGGAGCCTGTGCTCCGCAACAGGAGAGGCCACAACAGTGAGAGGCCCGCGTACCGCAAAAACAAAACAAAACAAAACAAATATGTGGTATCAAAGTTCTATCAAATCAAATCTCCTCTTTCACATAGGATTTAAAATGGGATAATGGGGGACTTCCCTGGTGGTCCATTGATTAAGACTCTGAGCACTTCCACTGCAGGGGGCACAGGTTCAATCCCTGGTTGGGGAACTAAGATCCTGCATGCCACACATGCAGCCCCAAAAAAACAAACAAACAAAAAACAAATAAATAAATAAAGTAAAATAGGATCATGGTTGAAGAAAAACTAAAGAGATGTTTGAGCCAAAAAACAAATAATACAAGGCTTTGGGTTGTTTCTGACCATCATCCACCCAGGAAGATTCAGATTCCCAGTCTGTGTTCTCAGTGGCAGTTCCAGTACCATCTCAGGTGAATCCTCATGTTCTTCTAGAAAAATTGTCCTTAAAATGCTACAAAGGACCTCTCTTCCAAGAAACATAAAACATTCTATGGACATTATCTCATTCTCTCTTCAGATGGCTTCCACAAGAGATAGATAAATGACAAATTGATGCTCTGTTTTACAAGAAAGGAAACCGAGGCTCAGAATAGAAATTGATTATTCAGAGACCACACCACAAAGGTGACAGGAGTTGACTGACAACAGTTTGGTGCCACTTTTTATGGAAATTCCTCTTCTCATTCCACTAATAAAAAAGCAAAGGGAAAATAGACACATGGATAAAGTTAACCACATGTGTGACACTGGTGTCACAATCCTTATTGTTTTAATCTAACATGACTAATCTAAGAAGTGTTTATTGAATTAATGTTGAAGGCTCCTTTTCTCCTAAACCTAAAGAAGACATTACTTTGTTGCTGTTTTTAATTGACACTTGGAAAACAGAAATACATATAGCTGATTCAGTTTGTTACACAGCAGTAACTAACACAACATTGTAAAGTAACTACACTCCAATAAAGATGTTAAGAAAAAAAGAAATGGAGTGATAAAGCGCAAATTAATAAATAAACCAGTAGCACATGGCACATGGCAAGGTTTTTATTTTTCTTGTGTTTTAGCACCTTAGGATATTTTTTGTCATACGGAACTTTTATCTACCAATGATGAGCTAGCAAACTACCATCCAGAAAGGGCACAGGAATTTAAATTTCAAAGGCAAAGAAAATATAAATGAAAAATAATCATCCTACCATTTCCAAGAAATGTTTATTAAATTTTACACTTAGGTCTTAAAGGAAATTTGCAGCAAAGAGGAAGCAAATATTTATACTTGTGGTCTATTCAAAACCAAATTGAGATAAAATTAAATAGAAATCAAATCTATTTTCATGTGTATCAGGAGCCTCAGTTTGAATCTAAACTATGTTTTTCTTCAGATTCACTTCTCTTGGCAGAACTGAAGACTGTGGTTCAAGAATCCCAAGAGTCTATCCAGAGAAGCCCGAAGACCTCTACTCTGGGAAGAAGGGGTTCCTCGTCCTAAGGGAAGACCTATGTAAAGTGCTCCTTTTAGGTTGAAGAATAATGGGACAGGGTGTGAGAGGATGGTGTCTCCCTCCAATGGCAAGTCAGGCACTAAGGCCAGAGGCAGCCCAAGGTCATGATGGCTGGAAGCAGAGCCATCGTCTGCTGTGGCGGTGACAAATCATCGCCAGATGAGACTCATTTCTCTATGCTTTTGATTCCCATCATGATGAAAAATGCAAGATTTTAATAAGGTTGCAGAACAAATGGAACTGATTTATAGTTTACAGTTACATAGTTCATATTGTGAATTGCTATATTTCCCATTTCTAATTGTTGCATTTTGTTTTCCTTCTAGGACAAGAGTACACAAACTCTATAAAGAGATAGGCAGCAAATATTTTAGGCTTTCTGTGTCACATGGGTCTGTGTAGCAGATTCTCCTTTGTGTTTTGAGCTTAAAACCTTTTAAAAGTATTAAAATCATTCTTAGCTTACTGATCAAACAAAATCAGGCCATGGGTTGACCCTTGCACTAGGACACTGGGCACTTGTGGAGCGTGTCGTGATAGTCTGGGGCTTGGTGAGCCTCCTTTCTACCTTACCTCCTCCCTTTTCCACAATTATGACTCTTGCTTGGTCAAATAGTCCAGGGGCCTTTCCCCAATCTTGGAGAATCATATCTGAGACATTGAGTTGTGATTGAGACTAAATCAAGAGATAATTCTGCTTTACTGGAGACTTAGGAAGAAATGCCTGTCCTCTGAGGTCCAGAACACAGTGACGAGGTGCAGGGGATTCTCTCTATTTCAGGTAAATATGGAAATATGGACACCACACAGTGGCTCTTAACAATGAGCTGACCGGCATACAAGAATCCTGCAGAAGAAAGGAGGAGACACCCGAGGCTCTGCAGGTGTGCCAAGCATACAGATGTCCACCTGGCAAGCCCTGACTATGGATCTCATGCTAGAAATTAAAATAGAAAGGGAATGAAGTGACAGGTGTCACGTGGGAGCTAGCAGAACTGTGTTTGCAATCACATGTAAGACACCACCTGGTGACATCTAGAAAAAAAGGCAGCAGGAACTTTTACAGGAGGGTGGGGTCGGAGCCAAAGAAACACCCTTTCCTATTGTTAGTGTTAGCCAATTTTATATTTTAATTGCCTGGAGAAACACAAGTTTGTCAGATTGGTTCTGGTGTAGTTTCCTCTCACAGAAATGGAAGCAATCGTTTTCAAATAAGAGACTAGTGTTGTGAGATCAGGAAACCAATGTGCTGGTCTAGTCATGCTACTCAATAGCTGCATAACTTTGGAAAAGTCCCTTGATTTCTCTTGGCCTTGGGTTTGTTCCTCCATATAGTAAGGGGTTAAAACAAAAATGTCTAAGGAATCTTCTCATTTTAAATGTGTTATGTAATAGCTTAATATTAAGCCATTAATTAATTAACAGTTTACTAAATCACCCATCATGTTCCAAACATGGTGCTAAGTAATGAGGCTACTGAGAGAGAGTCTTTCCCCTTAAGAATCTCTCTAAAAGTAAACTAATAATTACAACGCAGGTTATTAAAAGTTAGGATAGAGATACACTCTCGTTGCCACCCTGGTTGTTAGAGGACAGAACCTTCCACAGAAATCAGAACCTAGGCCAGAGGTCTTGTGTTAGCATTTTATTGAGGAGAAAGAAGGAGAGAAGAAGGGGAAACAAAGGTTTTAAGAAACACATCTAAAATTTTGGTCACACTAGACTTCTCCAGAAAGCTGTATGGACACCTCTGTGCTTTAGAATAGTCTGAATGGGTTTAGAGCACAGGGAGGAAGAGATAGGAATAAGCCTGTCTCTCATTGGTTGAAGTTCATACTGTAAAAGGAATCCCCTGCCTTGCATTTCTGGATTATATGACCTCACCCCAGGGCTGGAGCGTCAGAACCCAGGCCCCGCTGCAAGGTGCTTCATTTGACTCTGAAGTGGTGGGGGTAGCTGAAACTCAGGGGGCGCAGTGGGTCAGGCTCTGGAACCAGGGTCCTTGCAGTGCCATCACGGTGGGTGTGATGGAGCCATGCCAGAGCCAGTCCTTACCTGGGAAAGGCTGAGAAAGATGGCACGTTAGGAGTTGTGGTGATGGTAGAGGAGGGTTCTCCTCTAAGCAAGTGACCGAGGCCTGCAAAGTAGGCCCAGTGAATCTGGAGAGGTGCAAAACTTGGGGCCAAAAAGAGACTAAGGCAGAGTTGAAAAGGCTGCCCAGAGGAGGTAGGTGATGCTTGAATTGCTGCTGGAAAGAAATAAGGAATTTCCTGGTAGACAAGCTAGAGGTGAGTGAGAGGTCGTGGGGGTCAAGGGGATTGGGAACAAGCAGTTTTCACAGTGAGAGAATCGTATTTGCAAAGGCATGGGGTGTAAAAGGATATCAACAGTCTAATGACCTGCAAGCATCACCTGGGTGGGAATGGTGGCGCATGAACAACCAGAAGCCTCTTCATTCTGAACAGCCATTCTACCATCACCAATTACCAACCAGAAACTGAACCTACATGGGGCAGGCAAAATAGGAGAGATTTTATTACACACAAATGTCACGTTGGAGAAATGACTCCTTGTCATCATTTATTTATTCAAACAATTCACTGAACAAATATTTGTTTTATGCCTACTGTGTATAAACCATTTTATTGTACTCAAGATTTAGACCACAGAACGGAAGTCTGCATTCTACATAAGCTGCTTTCTTTAGATATTCTGACCCAAGGATATTTCCAGTGACTGCCCTTCAATCTTTTTAATTTCCTCTGTCCACGGTTTTAATGATCATGTGAGATACATACAGATTTAATTCCCATGTTTTCCTGACAGGGATTCATTAATTCTTTATTCTATAGCTAACACTCTCATATCGTGCCATCTGTGAAATGAGAATGGCAATTTGTTAATTAAATATTGACTCTTGGAGTATTTTTAAACACTGACACATTCAGTCATGAACAGACTACTGCTCTTTTCTTGCCTCTGAGCAATGATAACACACATTCAATTGTTGTTCCCTCTAAGAAAATGTGTTAAAGGGGTTTTTATTGACAACTTCGAATATCATCATTTGAATTCACATGAAGAATATTTCAGTGAGCCTTGGGGTTTTGTGATTATTTCTTTTTTTGGCTGTGTTGGGTCTTCGTTGCTGTGCACAGGCTTTCTCTAGTTGCAGCGAGTGGGGGCTACTCTTTGTTGCAGTGCACAGGCTTCTCATTGCAGTGGCTTCTCTTGTTGCGGAGCACGGTCTCTAGGCTCATGAGCTTCAGTAGTTGAGGCACGCGGGCTCAGTAGTTGTGGCTCGCAGGCTTAGCTGCTCTGTGACATGTGGAATCTTCCCAGACCAGGGCTGGAAACCGTTTCCCCTGCACTGGCAGGCAGATTCTTAACCACTGTGCCACCAGGGAAGCCCAAGCCTTGAGTTTTTACTAGGCCATTTGTGCTGCTGGATTTAGATGTCTAGGGATGAAGCAGAGTTGGTATGCCCACCATGACGCACTGTCCTTCCTCTGCTCAGGTCCTTCCTTCTTTACTGGGCTTAAAGGTCATGGCTCATTATTGCAACACTTTTTTTGTATACACCCACAACTCCTTACATGTTTTCCCAGTCTATTCTTCTGAAAAACATCTCAAATTCTGATTAATCGAACTTTGCTTACTCCACACCTGTACTTGTGCTGTTGGTGGGAATAAACACACACACAACTGTGCTGACATATCTCACTTTAAATTTCATGACCAGTAATCTCTCACATGGGCCTTTGGCACTGCCTAGAAGGTCAACTATACTTCCCTTATCCTTTCCTTCTCTCACTCTTCTAGACAGGTATTTAATACTCTCCCCTCTTACAAAGCTCAAGTATCTCCTCCTCCATCCTAACTCTTGGTCGATGGCTTTGGTTTCTATTTCTCTAAGACAGTAGAATCAGTAAGAAGGAAACTATACACTCCCAACTACATCTACCAGCCTACTTGCACCTGTGCTCCTATACATTCACACTCCTCCTGTTAAACAAGGTATAAATTGTCTGGACTCCTATATAAGGACAATCCTCTACTTGTCACTGAACCCCATCCTCTTCATCTGCATTCAAGGATATCATTACAACCATTCTCTTTCCTCTCCCCTGCATTATCAATTTTCACTCTCTCCATAGTTCCTTCCCATCAGCCTATAAATCTGCCTTATTTCTCCCACTTTAAAAGAAAAGATAAAACCTCTCTTGACCATATTCTCCTTCCTCTCCCTCTCGCATTTCTGTTCCTATTAACACCATTCCTCTCCTCCCACTCACCCATAAAACCACATGTGGGTTTTTGCCCCCAAGACAGTCAAAATAATTCTTGTCATGATTACCAATTTGTAAGTCTGATATTCTTATTTTACTGAACCCATCAGCAGGATTTAACTGAATTGATCACTTCTGCTTCATAAGGCATGTTCTTTACTCGCTTTTTCTGACATCTAATTCTCTCCCTACCTCACCAACTCCTCTTTTTCAGCCTCTTTGGCTGATTTTTCGTATCCCTTTGACCTCTAAATGTTGGAGTACTCCTGCGTAAGTCTTTCTCTTTTCTATTTACATTCTCTTTCTAGGGGACTCCATCCTGTCTTGTGGCTTTAAATACCTTCTACATTCTGACAATGTCCAATTTCTACCTCCAAATTGAAATTTCCCCTGTAATTTCAGGTTCATATATCCAACCACATACTAAATATTTATATGTTGTTGTCTAAAGGGCATCTCAAACTTAATATATCTACAACTTCTGTTCTCTTCCTCCACTCCACAACTCCCTTGACTCCCTTGACCCCATCCTTCCTATGTTGGTAATTGCCAATGCATTCTTCCAGTTGCTCAAGACAAAGACAGTTCAGTAATCATTATTTTTTAATTGAGATATAACTCACCACCATAAAATTCACTCTTTTAAAGTCTACAATTCAAAGGTTGTTAGTATATTCACAAGGTTGTGCAACCACCATCACTATCTAATTCCATTTCAATCATTCTTTTTTTGTTTTGTTTTGTTGTTGTTGTTGTAAGGGTATTTTTAGAGAAATGCAAATTAAAATCACAGTGATATACCACTACCCACTTATCAGAATGGCTAACATAAAAATTAGTGACAACACCCAATGTTGGCAAGGATGCAGAGAAACTGAATCACTCATACGTTGCTGACACACATGCAAAATGATATAGTCACTTTGGAAAACAGTTCAGTAGTTTTTTGTTTGTTTGCTGTTTCAGTCATTCTTGACTCCAATTTTTTACACACTATACATTCGATCATCAGCAATTTCGGTTAACTTTACACTCAAAATATATCCAGAATCTAAACATTTCTCATCATTTACAGTTATAAAATTGTGATATGTCATGAATATTATAGAAATAGTGTCCTACTAGGCTCCTTGCTTCTCACCCTTGTTCTCCTCTCAACAAAGCAGCCACAGGGAGCCTATTAAAAATCTAAGTCATTTTAACATATTAAATCTTCCTAACCATGAATATGGGATATCTTTCTGGTTTTGGTATCTTTTTAACTTTCTTTCATCAATGTTTTGTAGTTTTCAGTGTATATCTCTTTTACCTCTTAACTGTATTCTTAAGAACTATTTTATTCTATTTGGTGCTATTATAAATGGGATTATTTTCTCATTTTTTTTTCAGATAGTTTGTTATTGGTGTATAGAAACAGCTGATTTTTGTATGTTGATTTTGTATGCTCTAACTTTACTGAATCTGTTTATTACTTCTGTTTTTTTGTGGAGTATTTAGGATTTTCTATATATAAGATCATGCTTCTGCAAACAGGGATAATTTTACTTATTTCTTTCTGATTTAGATGCCTTTTATTTCTTTGTCTTGCCTAATTATTAGCTAGGAATTCAAGTACTGTGCTGAATAGAAGTTGTGAGAGTGAGCATGCTTACATTATTCCTGATCTTAGTGAAAAAGCTTTCAGTTTTTCACTGTTGAATATGATGTTAGCTTTGGGCTGTTCATAATGGCCTTTATTATACTTTCCTTCTGTTCCTAGTTTGTTGAGAATTATTTTTTAATTGAGGTATATTTGATTTACAATGTTGTAATGGTGTGTTAGTTTCAGGTGGACAGCGAAGTGATTCAGATATATATATATATATATATATATATATATATATATATATATATATATATATTCCTTTTCAGATTTTTTTCCACTATAGGTTATTGCAAGATATTGAATATAGTTCCCTGTGCTATACAGTAGGTCCTTGTTGTTTATCTATTTTATATGTAGTAGGGTGTATCTGTTAATCCCAAACTCCTAATTTATCCCTCTCCCCCCACTTTCCCCTTTGGTAACCATAAGTTTGTTTTCTATGACTGTGAGTCTATTTCTCTTTTGTAAATAAGTTCATTAGTATCATTTTTTTTAGATTCCACATATAAGTTATGTCATATATTTATCTTTCTTTGTTTGCCTTACTTCGCTTAGTATAATCTCTAGGTCCATCCATGTTGCTGCAAATGACATTACTTCGTTCTTTTTATGGCTGAGTAATATTCCATCATATATATATACCACATCTTCTTTATCCATTCCTCTGTCAATGGACACTTAGGTTGCTTTCATGTCTTTGCTATTGTAAATAGTGCTGTCATGTACATTGGGGTGCATCTATCTTTTCGAATTAAAATTTTAGAAAAAAATAGACAATTTTTTTAATCATGGAAAGGTGCTGAGTTTTGTCAAATGCTTTTTCTTCATCTATTGAAACAATTTTGTAATTTTCATCCTTTATTCTGTTAATGTGGTGTACTACATTAATTGATTTGCATATGTTGAACCATCCTTGCATCCCAGGGGTAAATCCCAGTTGGTCATGGTGCATGATCCTTTTAATGTGATCTGGAATTTTTCAATGTGATGTTGGATTGGATGGGTTTGATAGTATTTTCTTGAGGATTTTTTCGTCTATATTCATCAGGGATATTGGCCTGTAGTTTTCTTTTCTCATGTATCTTTTTCTGGCTTTGGTATCAAGGTAATGCTGACTTCATAAAATGAGTTTCAGTGTTCTCTCCTCTTCAATTTTTTGGAAGAATTTGAGAAGGTTTGGCACTAATTGTTATTTAAATATTGGGCAGAATTCACCAGTGAAGCCACCTGGTCCTGTGCTTTCTTTGTTGGGATATTTCCAATTACTGACTTAATCTCCTTATTCATTACTGATCAGTTCAGATTTGCTATTACATCATAATTCAGTCTTAGTAAGTTGTATGTTTCTAGGAACTTATCTTGTTTCTGAAATCAATCTTGAGAAAGAATAAAGCTAAAGACATCATACTTCCCAATTTAAAAAAAATTACAAAGTTGCAGTAATTAAAACAGTATGGTACTGGTGTAAAGAAAGACATATTGACTAGAGAGCCCAAAATCAACCCATGCATATATGGTTAATTTATCTTCTACAAGGTTTCCAATAATACACAGTGGAGAAAGGATAGTCTCTTCAACAACTGGTGTGGAGGGAAATTCCCTGGCAGTCCAGTGGTTAGGACTCCATACTTTCATTGCTGAAGGCCCAGGTTCAATTCCTGGTTGGGGAACTAAGATCCTGCAAGCCGTGTGGTATGGCCAAAAAAAGTTAATAAAAATTAAAAATTAAAAAATAAAAGCTAGGCGTCCCTGGTGGTGCAGTGGTTAAGAATCTGCCTGCCAATGCAGGGGACATGGGTTCGAGCCCTGGTCTGGGAAGATCCTATATGCCGCAGAACAACTAGGCCCGTGAGCCACAACTACTGAACCTGCGCGTCTGGAGCCTGTGCTCCGCAACAAGAGAGGCCGTGACAGTGAGAGGTCTGTGCACTGCAATGAAGAGTGGCCCCCGCTCGCCGCAACTAGAGAAAGCCCTTGCACAGAAATGAAGACCCAACACAGCCATAAATAAATAAATAAATAAATAAATTTTAATAAATAAATAAAAGGCAACTGTGCCAAAAAAAAAAAAAAAAAAACAAGAAAAACCTTGTGTGGAAAAATTGGATATCCACATGCAAAAAAATTAAATTGGACCTTTATCTTACACCATACAAAAAAATCAACCCAAAGTAGATTAAAGACTTAAATGTAATACCTGAAGTTGTAAAATTCAAGAAGAAAATATAGGGACAAATCTTCATGACATTGGTCTTGGCAATGATTTCATGACACCAAACACACGGATAATGAAAACAAAAATGGATACATCAAACTACAAAGCTTTGAAAATTATAGGGAATAATCAACAAAGTGAAAAGCAACCTACAGAATGGGAGAAAATATTTGCAAACCATATATCAGATATGGGGTTAGTTTCCAAAATATATAAGGAATTTCTAAAACAATAGCAAAAAATTAATAACAGAATTTTTAAATGGACTAAAGACTTCAAGAGACATTCATCGGAAGAAAACATACAAATAATTTATAGATATATGAAAAGATGCTCAACATCACTAGTCATCAGGGAAATGAAAATCAAAACTGGAATGAGATATCACCTCATACCTGTTAGGATGGCTATTATCAAAAAAAACCAAAAGACAACAAGTGTTAGTGAGAATGTGGAGAAATTGGTACCCTCATACACTGTTGGTGGGGATGTAAAATAGTGCAGTCACTATAGAAAACAGTATGGAGATTCCTCAAGAAAGTAAAAATAGAACTACTGTATGATTCAGCAATCCCTCTCTGGGTATTTATCCAAAAGAACTGAAATCAGGATCTTGAAGAGACATTAGCATTCCAATGTTCATTGCAGCACTATTCATCAAAGCCAAGATGTGGTAACAACCTAAATGTCCATCGATGGATGAATGGATAAGAGAATGTGGTATATACATTCAACAGCATATAATTCATACTTAAAAAAATAAGGAAATTGGGCAATATGTGACAACATGGACGAATTGGAGGATATTATGCTAAATAAATTAAGTCAGTCACAGAAGGACTAATACTGCATGATTCTACTTATATGAGGTATCTAAAATAGTGAAACTCATAGAATCAGAAGGTAGAATGGTGTTCACCAGGGGCTGGGAAGAAGGAGGAAATGGAGAGTTGCTGATCAGTGGGCATAAAATCTCAGTTATGCAAGATGAAGAAGTTCTAGAGATATGCTGTACGACATTGTCCCTATAGTAACTCTATTGTATTGTGCATTTAAAAACTTAAGAGAGGGCTTCCCTGGTGGCAGAGTGGTTGAGAGTCCGCCTGCCGATGCAGGGGACATGGGTTCGTGCCCTGGTCCGGGAAGATCCCACCCCACATGCCGCTGAGTGGCTGGGCCCGTGAGCCATGGCCGCTGAGCCTGCGCGTCCGGAGCCTGTGCTCCGCAATGGGAGAGGCCACAACAGTGAGAGGCCCGTGTACCGCAAAAAAAAAAAAAAAAAAAAAAAAAGAGAGAGAGTAGATCTCGTGTCGGGTGCTCTTACCACAATTTTTTTTAAAAAAGTGAATGTAGGCTTGTAAAAGTGAGATCTCACACACAGAGCATAAAGTGATTACAATTTCTTCAGATTGAAAACAGACCAATAAGTACCAAAGCTCCAAAAATTTTTCTTTTGAAGAGTTGTAGCATAGCATGATCTTTTTTAGAAAAATCTAAAGTCATAGGAATCTTTTAGAAATACACTATATATGAAAAGAATATATATTTTATAAATTACCTTTAATTTCATATTGGCACTTTATTAGTCTGCTCAACAAACATATCTTGAATACATAATATGTGCCAGGCTCTGTGCAAAGAAGTGAACAAAATAGACAAGGTTCCTGCCTTCATGAGACTTACAGTCTAGACTGGTGTTGATTAATAAATATGGTAGCTACTACACAAATGTGACTACTGAGCACCTACAATGTGGCTAATACAAATTGAAACATGATGTACCCAGGAGGCTCCTCAGGAGACTGGAATGGAAGACCCATCTGTCTCCTTCTCCAAATCCAAGAAAAAGAAATCTTTTTCCAAGGAGGAGCTGGTTAGTAGTGATCTTGAAGAGACAGCTGGCAGTGGAACTCTTCCCAAGAGGAAGAAATCTTTCCCCAAAGAAGGACCAGTTAGTGACCCTGAAGAGTCAGGAAACAAGAGTGTCTCCAAGAAAAAGAAGAAATTCTCTTTCAAGGAGGAGCCACTCAGCAGTGAACCTGAAGAGGTTGTTGCCAGCAAGAGCAGTGGCTCTAAGAAAAAGAAAAAGCTCTGAAAGCTATCCCAGGGAAATTAGAATGGACATTTCCCTAATGAGGCATAACTTGCAGAGATATTTCCCAACCCATCCCCTATAGCCCAATAAAAATAAAAACAAAACAAAGAAACAAAAAAAATGCTATAAGTGTAAAATGCATTCTGAATTTCAAACACTTAATACCAAAAAAAGTTAAATATCTTATTAAATTTTTATATTGATTACCTGTTGAAATAATAATATTTTGGATATAATAGGTGAAGTAAAAATATTATTTTTTAAAGTCATTTGTGTTTACTCTTTTGTCATCTACCTGTCTTTGTCCTTTACCCATTTTTCTACTAGTTTCTTGGTCACTGTTTTCTTACTTATTTGTAGATGCTCTTTAGGCAATGAAGCAAAGAATCTTGGGGAAAAAATTAAGTCCAATTATCTCAATACTCTTCAAAATCTGCCTTTGGCTTTCCTTCCCCTCAGAGTAAATCTAAACTTTACAGTTTCTTCCAGATCCTGTGTGATCTGCTCCTCCGGTTCTCTGACCTCCTCTCCCACCACCCTCCTGCTGCTACTATGTCCCAGCCACATTAATCTCCTTGCTATTCTTCAAATATACTAGCTATCCTCCTAACTCAGCCTGCCTGAATCTCAGTTCCATCAGATAGCCATATGGCTGCCTCCCTCAGCTCCTCCAGGACTCTGCTCAAATGTCACCTTATGCATGAGTCCTTCCCAGACACTTTACATTAAATAACATTTACCAGAACTCCCAATACTCCTAGCCTGCTTTATTTTTTTCCATAGTACTTCTTTCCGTTTGGCATAACACCTATGATCTTATTTATGTACTTATTGTCTAACTCTTCACACCTAGTAAGTAAACTCCATGATGGTAGGGACTTTGTCCTAAAATAGTGCATGGCAGGTAATAAGCACACAATATTTATTTGTTGAATAAAAGAAAAAAGGAAGAGAAATATGAACCAGCGTGGGGGCGTGGGGGGGAAGATAGACTAAGCAAATACACAGACACTACCTCTATACCAGGAGAACTGAATCTGGGGATGTTTGTGAGGAATTGTGATGGGACTGACGGAAAAAAAATAAGTTTAAGTAGTATAAGGAAATGAATATAACTGATTGCATACTGTGGTAAATAAATGCCAAAGAGAGAGAGAGAACTCATACCTGAAAATGTTTAGCGAATACCATAATTGGCATAATAATGGCTCTTCATCCAAGCCTATTCAGTCTTTATCCCACATGTCCTAGATGGCCAAGAGAAAGGTAACAGAGGCTGGATGAAGGAGGAACATATTCTGACTTTTGGATACTTATTTAATTGTGAGACAGCAGTTTTTTGATTGTGCTATCTATCCTGCCTCCAAATATACAATTCGGCACTCAGGGTTGTCTCTGGAAAGCCATCTCCTGAGTTGTTGGGTACTCAAGTGTAAAAAAGATAAACTAGCATTGAGAAAGGAGAAATTTCCTCTAGAGGTTCATGTCTTAATAAACGAGGGCTATAACACCAGGAAAAACCTATTTCAAAAATTAAAATCAGAAGAAAGAAGAATTTTATGCTAAGAAGGAGGGGGGTCAGAAGGGAGACTGGCCAGCAACAAGATAAACTACAGAAAAACAATCACGATTGTGTGAATCATTTCCAGAAGCATGTGAGTCAAAAGTGATGTGCACGTCTGAAGAGCTAGGCACCTGCAGAGGAATCCTTCTAGAGCAAGGAAAAAACAATATTAATAAAAGTTTATATTTATTGAACATTTGCTATGTGCAAGGTCCCTCCATAAGCCTTTTATCCAGGTTAATTCATTTAATTTTTACCATAGCCTTATCAAGTAAATATCATTATCTCTGAGAGACAGGGAGATTAAGTAACCTGTCCAAGGTTACATAATTACGAAGTAGAACATCAAAAGAAGAAAAACACAAAGTTTCTGAATTGTAAGAGGCAATAATAACCCAAAAATATTCCTTTAGATACAGTTGTGACATCAGACCTGCTGCATGAAATACTCTGTGCCAGGTGCCAGAGGGGCAATGAATGATTAAGAAAGAATACGCAGGAGACTGGTCAAGATGCCAGAGTAGGAAGACCCCAAGCTCATTTCCCCTCATGAGCACACCAAAATCAAAACTATCTGCAGAACGACTATTAATGAACATGACCAGAATCTAACATAAAAGATCTTCCAAAACTAAAGACATAAAGAAGAAACCACAACAAGATGGGTAGGAGGGGCAAACCCTCGATATAATCAAGTCCCACATCCCCAGGGGGGGCAACTCACAAACTGGAGAAAAATTGTTTTGTAAAGGTTTTCCCACAGGAGTGAGAGTTCTGAGCCCCACATCAGGCCTCCCAGCCCAGGGGTCATGCACTGGGAAGACGAGCCACTGAAGCATTTGGCTTTGAAGGACAGCAAGCCTTAAATTTGGAAGTCCCAAAGGATTGGGGTAAATACAAACTTTACTCTTAAAAGATGCACATAAAATCTCACACATACTGGGACCCAGGGCAAAAGCAGTAATTTGATAGGAGCCTGGGCCAGATCTCCACGCTGCTCTTGGAAAGTTTCCTGGAGAGGCAAGAGTGGCTGTGGGTCATCTTGGGGACATCATAGACATGGGCGGTAGCCATATTTAGGAAGGTTATACCATGGGAATACTGATGTGGGTGGGTGCCATCAGGGTATCCTCCCTCTAGCTCATTAGTGATAAGGCCTGGCCCCACCCAATAGCCTGTAGGTGCCAGTGCTGGGATGCCTCAAGCCAAACAACTAACTGGGCAGGGACACAGCCCTACCCATAAGCAGACAGACCACCTAAGACTTCCTGAGCCCACAGCCACCTCTAGACATGCCTCTAGACTTGGCCCTGCCCACCAGAGGACTAACACCCAGCTTCACTCACCAGGGGGCAGGCACCAGCATTGCTCTCCAGGAAGTCTGCACTAGCCTCCAGACCAGCCTCACCCACCAGGGGGCAGACATCAGATGCAAGAAAACCACAATCCCACCACCTGCAGACCCAGCCTGCCGCCAGCAGGCCAGACCCTACAGTGGGACCAGCTGGGCTCCTAGTTTGCCTACTAGGAAGCCAACACAAGTTTCTGGAAACCCCAGATCCCATACCCAACTGTGTCAGGAACAAGCCCCCCACCCTACCAGTGATCTGACACCAGTCCTGGGATCCATGGGCCCTGCAGCCAGATTCCAGGACCTGGCTCTGCCTTCAAGTCATCCAGCACTAACTCCAGAACCTGGTTTCAACCACTGGTGGGTGGAAAACAGCCCTGGAGTCATCTGGACCCTGGTTCCACCCACTAGTGAGCCAGCACTAGCTCTGGAGCTGCCTGGGAGTCTGCAGTCAGCCACCTTGTGACCTGGCCCCACCAACCAGCAGCCAACAGCATGTGCACAAGGCAGGGCCTGGCAACCAAAACGGCTAGAGGACAACAAAGCCTACCAGACCACCCACACAGACAACTCACCACAACAGAAGGACCCACGCAGCCCTCTTATGAGGAACTCACAGAGCATATAGCTTGGGTGATGAGAGGGGAATGCGATGCTGGGATGCAAGAGACATCTACAGAAAGTCATTTCTCAAAGATCAAGAAATGTAACTAACCTACAACATACATAAAGATACAAATAGCAAATGAGACAGCAGAGGAACATGTTTCAGATGAAGGAACAAGATAAAACGCCAGAAAAGCTAAGTGAAGTGGAGAGAGGCAATCTATCCAAGAAAGAGTTCAGAGTAATGATCATGAAGATGATCAAAGAACTTGGGAGAAGAATGGATATACAGAGTGAGAAGTTAGAAAAATTTTAACAAAGAGTTAGGAAATATAAAGAACAACCAAACAGAGATGAAGATACAATAACTGAAGTGAAAAATACACTAAAAGGAATCAATAGTAGACTAAATGTTACAGAGGAATGGATCAGTGAGCTGGAAGACAGAGTAGTGGAAATCACTGCTGCTGAACAGAAAAAGAAAAAAGAATGAAAAGAAATGAGGACAGTTTAAGAGAGCTCTGGGACAACAATAAGCACACTAATAGTCTCATTATATAGGTTCCAGAAGGAAAAGAGAGAGAGAAAGGGGCTGAGAACATATTTGAAAACAGAATAGCTGAAAATTTCAGTAATCTGGGAAAGGAAACAGTCACCCAAGTTCAGAAAGCACAGAGAGTTCCATACAGGACTAACCCAAAGAAGAACACACCAAGACACATAGTAATTAAAATGACAAAAATTAAAGATAAAGAGAGAATATTAAAAGCAGCAAGCGAAAAGCAACAAATAACATACAAGGGAATTCCCATAAGGCTATCAGCTGATTTTTCAGCAGAAACTCCGCAGGCCAGATGGGAGTAGCACAATATGTTTAAAATTATGAAAAGGAAAAACCAACAACCAAGAATACTCTACCCAGCAAAGCTCTTGTTCAGATTACATGGAGAGATCAAACACTTTTCAGACAAGCAAAAGCTGAAAGGGTTTAGCACCACCAAACCAGCTTTACAACAAATGTTACAGGAGCTTCTATAGGCAAAAAAGAAAAGGCCATAACTAGAAACAAGAAAATTACAAAATGAAAAAGCTCACCAATAAAGGCAAACATACATTAAAGGCAGGAAATCATCCACACACAAAGCTAGTATGGAGGTTAAAAGACAAAAGTAGTAAAATCATCTATAGTCACGATAAGCAGCTAAGGGATACACAGAACAATTAGATGTAAAATATGGCATCAAAAACAGTACTCTTGAGGGAAGGAGAGTACAAATGCAGGATATCTAAAATGCATTTGAAATTAAAACACCTGGAAACTGCAAACCAAAAATCTATTAATAGATATACACACAAAAAAGAAAAAGGAATCCAAACATAACACTAAAGATAGTCATCAAGTCACAAGAGAAGAGAATAAAAGAAGAAGAAAGGGGAAAAAAATCTATAAAAACAAATCCAAAACAATTAAGAAAATGGCAATAAGAATATACACATTGATAATTACCTTACATGTAAATGGACTAAATGGTCCAACCAAAAGACATACAGTGGTTGAATGGATACAAAAACAAGACCCATATATATGCTGCCTACCAGAGACTCACTTCAGATCTAGAGACACATATAGATTAAAAGTGAGGGGATGAAAAAAGGTATTCCATGCAAATGGAACTCAAAAGAAAGCCAGAGTAGCAATATTCATATCAAACAAAATAGACTTTAAAATAAAGACTGTTACAAGAGACAAAGAAAGATACTACATAATGATCAAGGGATCAATCCAAGAAGAAGATATAACAAATGTAAATATTTATGCACCCACCATAGGAGCACCTCAATACATAAGGCAAATATTAATGAACATAAAAGGAGAAATCGACAATAACATAATAATAAGGGATTTTAGCACCCTTCTTAAATCAATGGACAGATCATCTAGACAGAAAATCAATATGGAAACACTGACCTTAATTACTTAATGACATTAGGTCAGATGTACTTACTTGAGTATTCCATCCAAAAGCAGCAGAATACACATTCTTTTTAAGTGTACAGGAAACATTCTCCAGGATAAATCACATACTGGGCCAAAATCAACCCTCAGTAAATTTAAGAAAATTGAAATATCAAGCATCTTTTCCTACCACAATGCTATGAGACTAGAAATCAACTACAAAAAAAACCCTGCAAAAAACCCCATAAACACATGGAGGCTAAACAGTATGCTCCTAAACAACCAGTGGATCACTGAAAAAATTAGAGGACATAAAAACTAGCTAGAGGGCTTCCCTGGTGGCGCAGTGGTTAAGAGTCCACCTGTCAATGCAGGGGACACGGGTTTGTGCCCCGGTCTGGGAAGATCCCACGTGCCGTGGAGTGGCTGGGCCTGTGAGCCATGGCCACTGAGCCTGCGCGTCCGGAGCCTGTGCTCCGCAACGGGAGAGGCCACGGCGTTGGGAGGCCCGCATACCGCAAAAAAAAAAAAAAAAAAAAAAATAGCTAGAGACAAATGAAAACGAAAGTACAATGATACAAAACCTTTGGGATGCAGCGAAAGCAGTTCTAAGAGGGAAGTTTATAGCAATATAAGCTTACCTCAGGAAACAAGAAAAATCTCAAATAAGCAACCTACCTTACACATAAAGGAACTAAAGACAAAAGAACAAACAAGCCCCAAAGTTTAGAAGGAAAGAAATCATAAAGATCAGAGCAGAAATAATTGAAATAAAGACTAAAAGAACAAAAGAAACAATCAGTGAAACTAAGAGCTGGTTATTTGAAAAGAAACAAAATTGATAAACCTTTAGCCAGCCTGATCAAGAAAAAAGGGAAGAGGGCCCAAATCATTAAAATCAGAAATGAAAAAGAAGTTACAACCAACACCACAGAAATACAGAGGATCATAAGAGACTACTGTGAACAACTATATGCCAATAAAATGGACAACCTAGAAGAAATGGAAAAAATTCATATAAAGGTACAATCTCCCAAGGAACCAGGAAGAAATAGAAAATATGAACAGACCAATTACTAGTAATGAAATTGAATCAGTAATTTTAAAACTCCCAACAAACAAAAGTCCAGAACCAGAAGGCTTCACAGGTGATTTCTACCAAACATTTAGAGAAGAGTTAACACCTATCCTTCTGAAACTATTCCAAAAAATTACAGAGGAAGGAACACTTCCAAACTCATTCTAGGAGACCAACATCACCCTGATACCGAAACAAGACAAAGATCTCACACAAAAAAAGAAAATTACAGGCCAATATCTCTGATGAACATAAATGAAAAAATCCTCAACATTCTCAAGGAAATATTGGCAAACTGAATCCCACAACACATAAAAAGGATCATACACCATGATCAGGTTGGATTCATCCATGGGTCACAAGGATGGTTCAACATACACAAATCAATCAATGTGATACACCACATCAACAAAAGAAAAGACAAAAACCACATGATCATCTCAATAAATACAGAAAAGGTTTTTGATAAAATTCAACATCCATTCATGATAAAAACTCTCACCAAGGAGGTATAGAGGGAACATATCTCAGCATAATGAAAGCTATTTATGACAAGCCCACAGCCAACAAAATACTCAATGGTAAAAAAGCTGAAAGCCTTCCCACTAAAATCTGAAACAAGACAAAGATATTCATTCTCACCACTTCTATTCAACATAGTATTGAAAGTCCTAGGTACAGCATCAGATAAGAAAAAGAAATAAAAAGGGGTATCCAAATTGGAAGGGAATAAGTAAAACTGTCAGTATACACCAAGGACATGATACTATATATAGAAAACCCTAACAAGACTCACAACAGTGAGAGGCCTGCATACCGCCAAAAAAAACACCCCAAGAAACTACCATGAGATATCACCTCACACCTGTCAGAATGGCTATCATCTAAAAGAACACAAATAACAAATGTTGGTGAGGATGTGGAGAAAAGGGAACCCTTGTATACTATTGGTGGGAATGTAAATTGGTACAGCCACTGTGGAAATCAGAATGGAGGTTTCTCAAAAAGCTAAAAATAGAACTGCCACACTACTCAGCAATTCCACTCTGGGTATATATTTGAAAGAAATAAAAACATTAATTCAAAAAGGTACATGCACCTCAATGTTCATAGCAGCTTTATTTACAGTTGCCAAGATATGGAAGCAACCTAAGTGTCCATCAACAGATGAGTGAATAAAGAAGATGTGATATATATCACACACACATATACATACAATGGAATACTACTCAGCCATAAAAATAGAATGAAATTTCGCCATTTGCAGCAACTTGGATGGACTTGGAGGGCATTATGATAAGTGAAATAAGTCAGACAGAGAAAGATAAATACTGTATGATATCACTTACATGTGGAATCTAAAAAAATAAAACAAACTAGAAAATACAACAAAAAAGAAGCAAACTCACAGATATAGAGGACAAACTAGTGGTTACCAGTGGGGAGAGGGAAGAGGGGAGGGGTAATATAGGGACAGGGAATTAAGAGGTACAAGCTATTATGTATAAAACAGGCTATAAGAATATATTATATGACATGGGGAATATAGACAGTATTTTACAATAACTGTAAATGGGGTATAACTTTTAAAAATTGTGAATCACTATATTGTACACCTGCAACTTATATAATAATAGTACATCAAGTATAGTTCAATTTAAAAAAAGAACATGGATTCCTAAACAAGTTAAATGTTGAGTTACCCTATGATCCAGACATTCCATTTCTAGGCATAAACCCCCACAAAATGAAAATACATGTCCTCACAAAAACTTGTGCCTAAATGTTCACAGCAGTGTTACAATAGCCGAAAAGTACAAGTAACTCAATTGTTCTTCAACTGATACAATAAGGAGCCACACAGGTGTGAGGACTCCAAAGAAAAGGTAGAGCTAGGAGAGCAGAAGGTGCTGGAGATGAGAACAGAGGGACCAGATCACACAGAGCCTTATAGGCCAAGTTAAGATATTTATTTTTTAATATTATATAAAAGAGGAGGCAAAAGAATTGAAAACAGGGACTCAGTTATATGTGAATGGTCACTGCAACATTATTCACAGTAGTCAAAATGTGGAAACGAATAAAGCATTCTTCAAGAGATGAATGAATCAATAATTTGTGGTATATTCTTAAAATGGAATATTATTCAGTCATGAAAAGGAATGAAATTCTGATATATACCACATGGATAAATCTTGGAAATATTATGAAAAAAGCCAGATACAAAGGGACAAAAATTATATGATTCCATTTGTATGAAACATCTAGAATAGATAAATTTATAGAGAAAGAAGGTAGATTATATGTTAGTAGACACTGTGGTGAGGGGAAGTGAGAAGTTATTGCTTAATGGTTATAGAGTTTCTGTTTGTGAAGATGAAAAAGTTTTAGAAGCAGATAGTGGTGATGGCTGCACAGTATGAATGTACTTAATTTCACAGAATTGTACACTTAAAATGGTTAAAATGGCAAATTTTATGTTATATCTATTTTTGCCATAATAACACATTAAAAAAAGAAAAAAAGGGAAGCTATTGGACTTCCCTGGCAGTCCAGTGGTTAAGACTCTGTGCTTCCAATGCAGGGGGCGTGGGTTCAATCCCTGGTCAGGGAACTAAGATCCCACGTGCCACGTGGTGCCGCTAGAAAAAAAAAAAAAAAAAAAAGGAAATCCATTAACAAGTTTACAATAGGCTGTGTAGGAGTGTGGGGCATGACATGATCAAATTTAGGTTTTGCAAAGATCACTTTGGTTTTAGGGTTTTAGTATAGAGGAAGGATTGAATGAGTTCCAGGATATATGTGAGGAGACCAGTTAGATTTGCAGTGGGGGTGGACAGAAGTGGACAGATTTGAGATGTACAAATTTTATTTTTTATTTATATAAAGTTTGGCTTGGTGATTGGGTGAGAAGTAGGGAGGTAATAAAGATGTCAGGCTAGGGAATGCTGGAATAAGTCCAACTTTGAGTATGATGCATTGTGTGATGTCCATGGAGTGATATCAAGTAGAGAGTTTGCCATATGAGTCTGGAGCCCAATGGAAATGTATAGACTAGAGGTATAAAACAAAGACTTGAATCTCTCTTCTAAAAAATGTGATATTGTTGAGGCCACAAGACAAGACAATATGGACAAGTTAGGAAAAAATACAAAATTATAGTTGATTAAATACCAAAATGTTTGGTATCCAATAATAATTTTTTAAAACTATGGAAATATAGAAAAGGAAAAGACAAATGTAGTCCAGAATTAGTAGAATATATTACTAGAGGGATGGAATTAGCGGTCCCTGGGAAGATAGGCAAGATTTGGTTTATCTGAGAGAAGGCACAAATTTCAACAGGGCCAGTGGTGGAAAAGCTGTACTAATTAGTGAGAGACTTAAAAGGCTCAGCAAATATAGAACTAAAGAAACAACTGGGGCTATGATAGATGGCATAACACAGTTATACATCACCACCCACTGGGCACTTCAGACCATGGACTTAAGTCCAGAGAAGGCCAGGTGTGCTGGCCTCTCACCCCAGTGCCTCTGAAGCAGCCTGGCTTCCTAGCAGGACTCTAGCTCTCCTGCTGAACCTCTGTTCTGAGAGCCAACCATCACGCCCAACTTGGCGCTAAGAGCCTCACCACTCTGCAGAGCACTCTTGCTGTTCCCTGTGGGTGAGGCCACCTGGCCTTGGGAAAGAGCCACTAAAGACCCAGGGCTATCAATGACTGCCACAGAATCAGCTAATGGAGGTGAGCCAATGGGAAGGCAATGTTCAAAGAGGAGCATCACTCTGGGGCTCTGAGCACAGCGGATCCCTTTCAAGCACAGTGATTCATAATACATCCCTACTTCTGCATCAGTGTGCAGGTTATAATCCTAGATCCATTGCATGGAACTTGGCATAATGAAGGTCTGATGCAGTGTAAAAGGTTTAGTGCCTCTATCCATACCTACCTATTAAGACTTATGGTTTTGAGATGGGAAAATGCACCAAATCAGATGAAATTTCAAAAAGGAAGAAAATATCCATTGTTGAAGAAACTGTGAAACAAGCACCATATATATATATATATATATTTTTTTTTTTTTAAGCAATTTGGCAGTATAGTAAATTTTCCTTAAAATTGGCACATTCTATCTCAAGGAAATGATCCTTAAGAAATAATCTAAAACACAAAAATAAGTTTTATGCACAAAGATGTTCATTATAGAATTATTTAAAATAGTAAAAAGTTGGGAAAATCTTAATGTTCAGCAATTAGGGAGTGGTTAAGTGAATTAAGACATTACCATGCATTATAATACTAGTCACCAAAAATATTTTCATAAAGATTTATTATTTTTATTTGTTAAAAATGTTTATATTTAGCATTAAGGCACAAAACCAAAGCAGGAAAACTGTATATAGAATGTGAGTTTAAATATGCTAAGAAGAAAAAAAGACAATGGTTAAACAACAAAATAAATACTAAGTTATCTCTGTGGTTCATGGAATTACAAGTGACTTTTTAAATCTCCAGCAGGACTTTACAGATTTTCTGCAATGAGCAGATATTTATTTTGTCATTGTAAATAAATAAACATCTAATTAGAAAAAGCAGAAAACAAAAATGGGAGGGTAAATTAGAAATTATGATTGAATTATCTTACTTATATGGGATTCAGAATTATGCTACAATTTGTCCTGTCTGTTGACCACAAACACTGCCTTTCTTCTATGCAAAGTCATCCCCTTTCATCCCATATCAAGTCAGTGGAATACCACTGTCAGAGAAAGTCCCAGGGCAGGCAATCGTTTTATGTTTGTCCTCAGGGAAGCTGGCTGGCCTGGGTTTGGGAGGAAGCTTTCCCGCCTCATGAGTGTCAAACTGATTTCAGCATGGTCCCTGTGCTATCACACCTAGTGTTGCAAGGTGCAAGGTCAGCGGGGGCAGCCTAGACTGACAGCTGGTGCGTTGGGCTTTACCAACCTTGCTGAGTGGCTAGCCAGCTTGAAAAGGCAACAGGAAGCAGATGGCCAGCAGTCCCTTCTTTTGCTGGCCTGTGAGAACCATCTGGAGAAAAGGAAATTGATCCGCCCCCTGGAGAGGAAGGTGCCAGTAATAAATAACTCTGGTCCTCACATTTTACAATGTACAGTGTCCAGGGAGGAACTCAGGAATACCTGCTTCAGGAGCTGATGGGAAAACAATCCCAAGCATCACAACTCATAGGATATATATGGCAACCTTACTGGAGGGAGCAGCTCTCTGTGGGCCAGGAGCCCACAAGCCTCCACAACCTCACTAAAACAATCAGTGACTCACGGTGGCATCGTGAATGCCAGTGAAGCAGACGCAGAGGATGCAGAAAGTTCTTTCTTCTCCCAGGACCGCAGGCTGGACCATGACCACGCTATGTGGGATTCTCCATCCCCCTGCATTTGCCTCTCAGTCTCCAAGTTCTCCAGCTGCCCTCCATGCTGCTGACTTAAAGTAGGTTCAGCAAGGAACCATTTGCAGCCTCAGAACAGTCACTCCAAGTGGCTTCAGATGCTTTCCCTTTGATTTAAATTTCTGGCTCTCCACATGGAGGCTATAATCCCCAGTTCTTTAGTGGTGGGAGTACCTGTGTGCTGGAAGTTGAAATGTAAATAAAGGGGTGCTCAAGTGACGGCCAGAGGAACAGAGAGAAAGAGGTGAAATGAGATACTCAGTCTCCTGTTTCTGAGGGTCAATGTGATGTTCCTTCCTTGTGCTTTCCTGCAACTCTGTAGCCCACAGATGGCCAGGTAGACACCGCTCCCTGGTTAAGGGTCTCCCAAGCCTCTTAGCCACCACCATGCACAGCCCAGTGTAAGCCCATATAGTAACTCTGGGCAAACAGAAAAAATACTCCCTCCAGGCTGATGCAGCCCCTCTCCAGGGCACATGATATGGGGGGAGGAAACAAGGCCTGAATTTCAGACCTCAGTCATCCCTCTGGTTGCGTTAACGCAGTGACCAACCAGCACAACCATATGCAGAGACCCTGCCTGTGAGGTTTAGCCAGACTGTCTTCATCACCAACACAAAAATAGGGCCCAAATTTTATCATTGGCATAAACTGCTATTCACTCAAGGACCTCAAAAACCATGGTTTAATAATGCATGCATGCATGCATTCACTTATTCAAAAAACAATTATCAAGGACTTACTCTGTGCTAGATGTCAAGATAAAATGTTGAGTGAGCCATGATCTCTACCTATAAAGTCTTCCATATGGTAAGGGAAATAGAAGTAAAAAAAAAAATTAAAATACACATGTATATGTATATATCATACATATATATATACATATATATATGTATCTCACATATTTGAGATACATAACAAGTGTTTGATAAGCATGGGAGGAAAAATTTCTGCAAGTTAGGGGAAAAGTAAAGGCATTTTAGTTGATTTTTAAAGCTATGGGTTAGACTTTGCCTTTCTATCAGAAACCTTACATTTATGGGGGGTTGGAAACAAACCCAGCTCAAAATCTACATTTTGCAGCTTCTCAAGTAACTCTGCATGGCCATGTGACAAAGTTCTATACAATGAGATGTAAGAATATGATGTGAGACTTCCAAGAAGTTTCCTTAAAGGCAAAGGAAGGAATATTTCTTCTTCTTGATGTCAGTTTGGAACTCAAATGTGATCATTAGAGCTCTGGAAGCCACCTTGGGTTCTGAGCATATTTAAGAAGTATGGAAGCAATTGCTGACAATGGTAAGACAGAAAGAGAGGAGTCTGGGGCTGAGATAATTGTGGGGCTGCCACACCATCCTCAGACTGTCTATCTCTCAACTTCTTTTATGTGAAAGGAATTCAAATTTATTTCTTGTGTGAGCCACTTATAACTTTTTTTTCCTGTCCCATAAGTCCAAATTTAATTCTAACGACATAGAGACTTAAAAGGGCATGTTGTGTTTTTTAAAATGACATAATGTTCATAATGGTTAGCAAGAGTGGATAAGGAGTATAGTAAAAAAAATATAGATAGGTATTCTAGAAGTAGTTCAATTAGATTTGGGATGTCACTTGAAGGAATTTGGATGTCTTTGCATACAAAAGGGACATAAGCATAATTGTTTCTTTGGAAACTGTATAAAATGAAGGTGGATTAGAGAGGGGAGAAATCTGTGGCAAGGAAATCATTTAGAAAACTGTTGCTAGAGTTCAGGTGACAGATAAAAAAGGGTAGGAGAAGGTAGAAGCAATAAGGATGGAAAGGATGTGACCAGTTCAGAAGATAGTTCTGAGGTAGAATTAAAACATTTGCCCTCCCAACGGATAAGGAGGATGGAGTTCATGATTCCATCTTGGCGGATGGTCATAGCATTAGCTAGAACAGGGACGCAGTAGGAGAAATAGATCAGGAGGCAGGTTCTAGTCAAGCTCCCCTATTAACTATTTGTCCTATGATGTTAGGCAAGTCACTTAACTACACTACCTCCAAGAGCTAAAGTCAAAGAAGTAACAAAATGGGCACTGTGATGAGGTAAAGACAGGAAGTGAAGCCTAAGGGTTTCCCTGGGCTTCTTAAGGTGACTGGTAAAGTGTCTTTTCTGATGGCTTGCTAGGTTACAAAAGCAGAGGATGAGGTATCATGGAAAGCTGCACAGACATCAGGGAGCTAAATTTTCTTATGTGTTAAAGAAACATCCACTTTCTACCAGATCTTTTTGTTTCTACCCTGATTTGAAATTCAGCTTATGAGAACAGAACAAATGAGAACTGACTTCAGGGATTGCTAGGAATTCAGTTCTGTTGAATGGTCTAAGAAAGATGTACTATTTTTCATTTTTATTTAGAATAAACCCAATACCCTTGTCCATAGATGAATTATGACCTCTAACAGTCACTTAGAGTGTGGTGCTGCAAGAGAAATACCCGTCTAGTGTTTCCCCAATTGGTTTCCACCTTTTTTTTTTTTTTTTTTTAGTAAGCCCATTCCATCATCCCATTCAGCCTAATTCCTATTGCTGGCTGTGTTCTGCAATCAGCTCTCAACTCACAATGAAATTTTCATCAGCTGAGCCATTGCAGTTGAATGGAGGTTGTTGTGTCTCCAGGAAGTGGACAAGATGACCTAATCGGACTTTTTCATTTCTATTTCCAGGGATGCCATGAATACAACGCAGCCTGCAGCATGCTCAGCATTGTGAAAGAACTGAACTTTTATATCTTTAAAATAATCAGGACTCATTAGAAGCAGAATAGTGTAAATTAGTGACCCTATCACTGGAAGTTAGAACATGAACGTTTTATTCCTAGCTTTATTACTGATTTACCACGAGACCTTGATTGACATGCTGCATTTTCCTCGGCCTTATTTTCTGTACCTGGAGAATCTGAGCCTACTTTCATTCTGTACCTTCTGATTATTGGCACTATCAGAGATGAATGGGAGTACAGATAATCAGAAGTCATTTTCGGGACTTCCCTGGTGGCGCAGTGGTTGAGAATCCACCTGCCAATGCAGAGGACACAGGTTTGAGCCCTCGCCCGGGAAGATCCCACATGCCCCGGGGCAACTAAGCCCATGCGCCACAACTACTGTGCCTGCGTGCCACAACTGCTGAAGCCCGCGTGCCTAGAGCTCGTGCTCTGCAACAAGAGAAGCCACCGCAATGAGAAGCCCCTGCACCGCAACGAAGAGTAGGCCCCACTCACCACAACTAGAGAAAGCCCACGTGCAGCAACAAAGACCCAAAGCAGCCAAAAATAAATAATTAATAAATAAATAAATTTATTTTAAAAAATGTCATTTTCATTTGGCTTAAGAATTATTAATTTATGTCTGTGAAACTGACTTTTGGGGAAGTCACACTTCTTGAAATCAGAAAATAAAGCCACACTGTAAAAACCGATTTAGGAAAAATTGGAATATATATATAGAGAGAGATATAGATATATCTCCATATATCTATATCTATCTATCTAGCTTTTGTATCTCATCTTCCTCCCTCCCTCCCTCCCTCCCTTCCTCCCTCCCTTCCTTCCTTCCTTCCTTCCTTCCCTACCTGAAGTAAATTTGTCCTTCCTCTTTCTTTCCAAACAAGCATTCTAGATCTCACCTTGTCTAGAGGCTGGAAAACAAATGAGTTAGTTTTTAAGAATGGAAGTTGAAACCTCCTGTACTTTAAACACTCATGTTTATAATACCTGTTGCCAAGTAAGATAGCCTGTAAAACAAACTGGATCAGATTACAAGCACCAAGTCCAGGGTCAGAAAAATCCATGCACACTGATTTCAGAGGCTTCCTGCTTTGAATAGTCTCCAGGTAAGCAGCCAGAATGGGTTTCCATGACTGCCTGGTCACAGGCTTTCAACCAGTAATCCCCGAAAAGTTGGAGAAGAAACATGGCCATATAGCCACATGCTGTGGCCTTCCTTGAGGGGGTAATCTGTCAAATTGTTAATGGTTTAGCAATTAGGGAATACTCTTCAGTGTCCTCTGGTCATCACTAACCTCAAAGAAAGTTTTTAATTTGATGTTATTGGGACTATCAGATATTTTTTTCAGGAACTGTGAACTTTATGCTGTGTCTTTACTTGCCCATCATAATTAATAAAGGTTTGTCAGCATTAATACTTATCAGGGAACATCCAAAGCCTTGCCCTTCCTAACTTTAAGAAGTCTTTGCTCTAGTTTTTCCAGAATCCTGTCAAAAATGATTATGTCATCTAAATAGATAAATGCCTCTAGGTAGTTTACCCCCCCAATTACCTTCTCCATTAAACTTTGAAAACTGGCAGAGGCCCTGGAAACACTTTTGGGCACCCTTTCAAATTGATACCCCACCCCATTTCATACACAGGGCAGATGAAGTAGATTTTTCTCTTGATCCTCCTTAGCCCTGGGTATTTGATCATTCTTACTCTTCAAGTCCAGATATGACCGCCAGTGTCTCCCTGGCAGACAGTACAAGGTGGCTCAAACTCCAGGGACAGAATACTAGTTTATTTTAGTGCATGATTACTTAGAATGCCATAGTCCATGGAATTATACTTGGTCAGGTTCCTTTCATACCACCATGCTAGACCATACCTAAAGCTCTGGGATTTGGATATAATGCTGCTGATGAATAACTCTTTAGTATGCTCACATATGTCTTCAACTTCAGAATTTGCAATCTATCTAGAATGCCTCTGGAAAGTGAGTGGATCATTTTTATCCTATTATTTGTTGTCTCTCTGAACATAACATATTTCTCATTCTTAGAAGAACAACTGCTGGTGTCTTAAAATTTTTTCTTCCTGGTCTCTTGTTCCCTTCATCAGGTACTGAGATGTCTTAAAAATCCAAACATTTTAACTTTAATTTGGGAAACACTATGGATGCAACTCTAGTTAGAAAAGCAAGGGTTTTACGGTGTATATCTCTGTTTGGCCAATATGCCCACTCTCTCTTTTCTGAGGCAGCAGCAAATAAATATGAGGAGAAAAGTACATCTAAATATGAAGGTCAGCCTGTGCTGACACTGCTGGATCTGCCCTTATAGAAAATTGGAATTTGTTCTCATAAGTAATGACACACTCCACAGGCCTCCCAGATTGGTGCATATAATGCTAGATTATCTACCTGCTAAATGACCCCATAGCCACTGAGAGAAATTCTAGTCTAAAATTAAAAATAAACAAAAGCTAAGAATAATTCTCCAAACTTAAGACAGGCAGGCTCAAAACCAACTACCTCTGCATTGTGGGATGGCATCAATATTCCCCCTTAGGGCTGGATTCAGGTTTTTAGTGGCTTCAAACTTATGCAATTTAGGATCTCTCTTTAAGAAAAAAAATACAAAATTACATATGCAATATTTCATACAAGGATGTTGGCCGGGGAGAACAAAGATGAATATTGTAAGATATTTTCTCCCTACTCTTAAGCATCAAACAGGAAGTCCCTCATCTTCTCTCAAGAATTTTGCTCCTTAGTTATCCCTTCTCTCTTCTACAATCAACCAACCTTTCCTCCCTGCTGAATCATTCCTCTTATGCAAAGATGTGCTATTATCATTCATCCTTAAAAGCATCACCATAAGAGCCTATTAACAATTCTCAGGAAATAAAAATAGAATCTGGGTAATAAAATGAATTCTAACCTTTTTCTTTGTCTTAGTCTAGTTTCACTTGTTCATAGGGTACCACACGCAGAGGTCCTGTACCCGGCACTTCAGACCAGAGTTCCTGGTGCGAAATGGCTGCAACTGACGCTTCAGCTCTTCAGGCCGTTTGCAGAGATGCTGCATCTGGCACCTCAGCCTGGAGCACTGTGAGCAACAAAACTGCACCCCATCTATAAGAACTCTGCCTCCCTCCCTCCCCTCCCTGCAGACAAGAACTCTATAAAGCAGCCATGCTCCTCATGCCCTTTCAGGGAGAGCATGTACTTTAGAGTACGAGCTCACACCACACGATTCTTTGATCAAAGAATGAAGGCTTCCTTTGCTTCTAAACTGAACTTGGTCTTGTTTTATTGGCTCAAATGACACCAGGCAGAAGTAGTCTCGTTGGGTACCTGTAGGAGGGTTGGTAACAAACTTTTGGCAACCACAAAGGGATAGATCATGGCCTTTTTGCCTACACCTATTCACTGGGCTCGCCAGCCTCCAGGGTTCAACAGTCGCATTCTCCATAGTCACTTTTGGTTTGGTAAAGGAAAGTGGCCAGACCTGTGAGCCAAGAGGCAAGACCAGGAAAAGGCCAGTTATTAAAGATCGCTAGGCAAAATGGAATAAGGATGCTCAATCTGAGTTCAAGGAAAGGCACTGAAGATGCCTGAGTGTAAAAGGGTCCCAAGGTAGGTATGTGACAGTGGCTTGACCTCTTTCAGTCAGTGCCGGTTTCTCTGAAGTGGGCTGGGGAGCTCTGTGAGCCACTCACAAGACCAGGAACCCCATTATTAAGAAGCTGTGAGCTGCTGGCAAGAACAGGAAATACCCACTGTGCAACCTCTCCTCCCCTTTCTGCTTGTGAGGTGAATCTTGGGTGATTCTTTATCAACTGAAGTTCCAAGGGCTCTCCTCCCAGTACTAGCAGAGAATTCCAGCTGCCCAGCAATATGGTGAGTATCCTGTTGGGAATCCCACGTGCTTTTAGCTCTCACCAAGCAGGAAGTCTGCAAACTCCTCCTTTTCTGCAGAAAGGACAAAAGAGATGACCACCATCTCAGACAGCTGTGCCACTCCCTAATGCACCAAGTTGGTCAGGAACTAATGTGGCTAACCTGTTCTGGCCCAGAGGCAGTCCCATCTAAACTCCTGTGGGATATTCTGACTGAGGAAAGACTAAATACAAATTCAAGGGGGAGGAGTCTGACATAGCCTATTGCAGGGAGCTCCGTGACCTGGCGGTACCGAACCGCCCCCCTCGAACATGATCTAACTGATGTTTAAATTGATAGGTTCCTGGATCAGAACTGACCTTTAAATGGTAGCAATAAAAAAAGCTTTGTGAGGAGTTGACCCACACCCAATCCTAACTTGCAAAAGAAGGAAAGCTGAAATTGAAGGTCTGAGGCCATCAATCTTGTGGCATATCTTAGACAGAAAAAAATCAGCAAATTAGCCAAGAAAAGGATTACTGACCAAAAGTGAAGGAAAAGGGCTAACGGGACTTATGTGAGATTGATTCATTATAAGGAATTGGCTGACTGGCTCATGCAACTACAGAGGCTAACAAATCCCAAGATCTGTAAGGAGAATGAAGACGATTAAGAAATGGTTTATAATCCACCTTCCATGGAGGAAAGACAATTTGGATACAGTTGTGGAGAGCAGGCATCCTCCTGGACACACTCAGATTGGTTCAAGGTGGCAGAGTAGAAGGATGTGCGCTCACTCCCTCTTGCGAGAGCACCAGAATCACAACTAACGGCTGAACAATCATGGACAGGAAGACACTGGAACTCACCAAAAAAGATACTCCACATCCAAAGACAAAGGAGAAGCCTCAATGAGATGGTAGGAGGGGCACAATCACAATAAAATCAAATCCCATAAACGCTGGGTGGGTGACTCACAAACTGGAGAACAATTATACCACAGAGGTCCACCCACTGGAGGGAAGGTTCTGAGCCCCACGTCAGGCTTCCCAACCTGGGGGTCTGGCAACGAGAGCAGAAATTCCCAGAGATTCAGTCTTTGAAGGCTAGTGGGATTTGATTGCAGGACTTTGACAGGACTGGGGAAAAAAGAGACTCCACTCTTGGAGGGCAAACACAAAGTAATGTGCACATCAGGACCTAGGGGGAAGGAGCAGTGACCCCACAGGAGACTGAACCAGACCTAAATGCTAGTGTTGGAGGGTCTCCTGCAGAGGCGGGGGGTGGCTGTGGCTCACCACGGGGACAAGGACACTGGCAGCAGAAGTTCTGGGAAGTACTCCTTGGCATGAGCCCTCCCAGAGTCTGCCAAACAGGCTGTAGGCTCCAGTGCTGGGTCACCTCAGGCCAAACAACCAACAAGGAGGGAACTCAGTCCCAACCATTAGCAGAGAAGGAAATTAAAGTTTGACTGAGCTGTGCCCACCAGAGCAACACCAAGCTCTACCCACCACCAGTCCCTCCCATCAGGAAGCTTGCACAGACTCTTAGAGAGCCTCATCCACCAGAGAGAAGACAGCAGAAGCAAGAAGAACTACAATCCTACAGCCTGTGGAATGAAAACCACATTCACAGAAAGGTGGACAAAATGAACAGGCAGAGGACTATGTACCAGATGAAGGAACAAGATAAAACCCCAGAAAAAAAACTAAATGAAGTGGAGATAGGCAACCTTCCAGAAAAAGAATTCAGAATAATTATAGTGAAGATGATCCAGGACCTTGGAAAAAGAATGGAGGCAAAGATCAAGAAGATGCAAGAAATGTTTAATAAAGACCTAGAAGATTTAAATAACAAACATCTAGAATAATTAAAGAACAAATAAACAGAGATGAACAATACAATAATTGAAATGAAAAATACACTAGAAGGAATCAATAGTAGAATAACTTAGGCAGAAGAACAGATAAGGGACCTGGAAGACAGAATGGTGGAATTCACTGCAGCAGAACAGAATAAAGAAAAAAGAATGAAAAGAAATGAAGACAGCTGAAGAGACTTCTGGGACAACATTAAACGCAACAACATTTGCATTCTAGGGGTCCCAGAAGGAGAAGAGAGAGAGAAAGGAACCAAGAAATATTTGAAGAGTTTATAGTCAAAAACTTCCCTAACGAGGGAAAGGTAATAGCCACCCAAGTCCAGGAAGCGCAGAGAGTCCCAGGCAGGATAAACCCAAGGAGAAACATGCCAAGAAACAGAGTACGCAAACTGACAAAAATTAAAGACAAAGAAAAATTATTAAAAGCAACATGGGAAAACAACAAATAACATACAAGGGAACTCGCATAAGGTTAACAGCTGATTTCTCAGCAGGAATTCTACAAGCCAGAAAGGAGTGGCACGATATACTTAAAGTGATGAAAGGGAAGCAATTACAAACAAGATTACTCGACCCAGCAAGGATCTCATTCAGATTTGATGGAGAAATCAAAAGCTTTACAGACAAGTAAAAGCTAAGAGAATTCATCACCACCAAACCAGCTCTATAACAAATGATAAAGGAACTTTCTAAGTGGGAAACACAAGAGAAGAAAAGGACCTACAAAAACAAATCCAAAACAATTAAGAAAATGGTCATAGGAACATACATATCAATAATTACTTTAAATGTGAATGGATTAATGCTCCAAGCAAAAGACACAGGCTCTCTGAATGGATACAGAAACAAGTCCCATATATACATTGTCTACAAGAGACCCACTTCAGACCTAGGGACACATACAGACTGAAGGTAAGGGGATGGAAAAAGATATTCTATGCAAATGGAAATCCAAAGAAAGCTGGAGTAGCAATACTCATATCAGATAAAATAGACTTTAAAATAAAGAATGTTATAAGAGACAAGGAAGGACACTACATAATGATCAAGGGGTCAGTCTAAGAAGAAGATATAACAATTATAAATACATATGCACCCAACATAACAGCACTTCATACATAAGGCGAATGCTAACAGCTATAAAAGAGGAAATTGATAGTAACACAATAATAGTGGGGGACTTTAACACCTCACTTACACCAATGGACAGATCATCCTAACAGAAAATAAATGAGGAAACACAAGCTTTAAATGACACAATAGACCAGACAGACATAATTGATATTTATAGGACATTCCATCCAAAAGCAGCAGATTACACTTTCTACTCAAGTGCATAAGGAACATTTTCCAGGACAGATCACATCTTGGGTCACAAATCAAGTCTTGGTAAATTTAAGAAAACTGAAATCATATCAAGCATCTATTCTGACCACACTGCTATGAGATTAGAAATCAATTACAGGGAAAAAAAACCGTAAAAAACACAAACACTTGGAGACTAACCAACACAGTACTAAATAACCAAGAGATCTCTGAAGAAATCAAAGACGAAATCAAAAAATACATAAGAGACAAATGAAAACAAAAACACGATGATCCAAAGCCTATGGGATGAAGCAAAAGCAGTTCTAAGAGGTAAATTTATAGCAATACAATCCTACCTCAATAAACAAGGAACATCTCAAGTAAACAACCTAACCTTACACCTAAAGGAACTACAGAAAGAACAAACAAAACCCAAAGTTCGTACAAGGAAAGAAATCATAAAGATCAGAGCAGAAATAAAAGAAATAGAAACAAAGAAAACAATAGCAGAGATCAATAAAACTAAAAGCTGGTTCTTTCAGAAGATAAACAAAATTGATGAACCTTTAGCCAGACTCATCAAGAAGAAGAAGGAGAGGATTCAAATCAATAAAATTAGAATTGAAAAAGGAGAAGTTACAATGGATACCACAGAAATACAAAGCATCATAAGAGACTACTAGAAGCAACTCTATGCCAATAAAATGGACAACCCCAAAGAAATGGACCAATTCTTAGAAAGGTATAACCTTCCAAGACTGAACAAGGAAGAAACAGAAAATATGAACAGACCAATCACAAGCACTGAAATTGAAACTATGATTAAAAATCTTCCAACAAACAAAAGTCCAGGACCAGATGGCTTCACAGGTGAATTCTGTCAAACATTTAGAGAAGAGCTAACACCCACCCTTCACAAACTCTTCCAAAAAATTGCAGAGGAAGGAACACTCACAAACTCATTCTACGAAGCCACCATCACCCTGATACCAAAACCAGACAAAGACACCACAAAAAAAGAAAACTACAGACCAATATCACTGTGAATCTAGATGCAAAAATCCTCAACAAAATCCTAGCAAAGAGAATCCAACAACACGTTAAAAGGAGCACACACCATGATCAAGTGGGATTTATCCCAGGGATGCAAGGATTCTTCAATATATGCAAATCAATCAATGTGATATACAATATTAACAAATTGAAGAATAAAAACCATAGGATCATCTCAGTAGATGCAGAAGAAGCTTTTGACAAAATTCAACACCAATTTATGAGAAAAACTCTCCAAAAGTGGGCATAGAGGGAACCTAGTTCAACATAATAAAGGCCATACATGACAAACACACAGCAAATATCATTCTCAATGGTGAAAAACTGAAATCATTTCCTCTAAGATAAGGAAAAAGACAAGGATGTCCACTCTCACCACTATTATTCAACATAGTTTTGGAAGTCCTGGTCATGGAAATCAGAGAAGAAAAAGAAATAAAACGAATACAAATTGGAAAAGAAAAAGTAAAACTGTCACTCTCTGTAGATGACATGATACTATACATAGAGAATCCTAAACATGCCACCAGAAAACTACTAGAGCTAATCAATGAATTTGGAATGAAGTTGCAGGATACAAAAATAATGCACTGAAATCTCTTGCATTCCTATACACTAACAATGAAAGATTAGAAAGATAAATTAAGGAAACAATCCCATTCACCACTGCAACTAAAAAAATAAAATACCTAGGAATAAACCTACCTAAGGAGGTAAAAACCTGTACTCAGAAAACTATAAGACACTGATGAAAGAAATCAAAGATGACACAAACAGATGGAGAGATATACCATGTTCTTAGATTGGAAGAATCAACATTGTGAAAATGACTATACTACCCAAAGCAATCTACAGATTCAAAGCAATCCCTATCAAACTACCAACGGCATTTTTCACAGAACTAGAACAAAAAATCTTAAAATTTTTATGGAGACACAAAAGACCCTGAATAGCCAAAGCAATCTTGAGGGAAAAAAAGGAGCTGGAGGAATTAGACTCCCTGACTTCAGACTATACTACAAAGCTATAGTAATCAAGACAATATGGTACTGGCACAAAAACAGAAATATAGATCAATGGAACAGGATAGAAAACCCAGAGAGAAACCTACACACCTATGGTCAACTAATCTATGACAAAGGAGGCAAGGATATGCAATGCAGAAAAGACAGTCTCTTCAGTAAGTGGTGCTGGGAAAACTGGACAGCCACATGTAAAAGAATGAAAATAGAACATTCCCTAACACCATACACAAAAATAAACTCAAAATCGATTAAAGACCTAAATGTAAGACCAGACACAATAAAACTCTTAAAGGAAAACATAGGAAGAACACTCTTTGACATAAATCACAGCAAGATCTTTTTTGACCCACCTCCTAGAGTAGTGAAAATAAAAACAAAAATAAACAAATGGGACCTAATGAAACTTAAAGGCTTTTGCACTGCAGAGGAAACTATAAATAAGACGAAAAGACAACCCTCAGAATGGGAGAAAATATTTGCAAATGAATCAATGGACAAAGGATTAATCTCCAAAATACATAAACAGCTCATGCAGGTCAATATTAAAAAAACAAACAACCCAGTCAAAAAATGGGCAGAAGGGCTTCCCTGGTGGTGCAGTGGTTGAGAGTCCGCCTGCCGATGCAGGGGACACAGGTTCGTGCCCCAGTCCAGGAGGATCCCACATGCCGTGGAGCGGCTGGGCCCATGAGCCATGGTCGCTGAGCCTGTGCGTCCGGAGGCTGTGCTCCACAACGGGAGACGCCACAACAGTGAGAGGCCCGCGTACCGCAAAAAAAAAAAAAAAAAAGGGCAGAGGACCTAAATAGACATTCTCCAAAGAAGATGTACAGATGGCCAAAAGGCACATGAAAAGCTGCTCAGCATCACTAATTATTAGAGAAATGCAAGTCAATATTACAATGAGGTATCATCTCACATCAGTTAGAATGGGCATCATCAGAAAATCCACGAACAACAAATGCTGGAGAGGATGTGGAGAAAAGGGAACCCTTTTGCACTGCTGGTGGGAATGTAAGTTGATACAACCACTATGGAGAACAGTATGAAGGTTCCTTAAAAAACTAAAAATACAATTACCGTGTGACCCAGCAATCCCACTACTGGGCATATACCCAGAGAAAACCATAATTCAAAAAGACACATGCACCCCAATGTTCATTGTAGCACTATTTACAATAGCCAGGTCATGGAAGCAACCTAAATGCCCATCGACAGACGAATGAATAAAGAAGATATGGTACATATATACAATGGAATATTACTCAGCCATAAAAAGGAATGACATTGGGTCATTTGTAGAGATGTGAATGGACCTAGAGACTGTCATACAGATGTGGAATCTAGACAAATGGTGCAGACGAACCAGTTTGCAAGGCAGAAATTCAGACACAAATATAGAGAACAAACGCATGTACACCAAGGGGGGAAAGGGAGCGGGGGTGGTGGTGGTGGTGGGATGAATTGGGAGACTGAGATTGACATATATACACTAATATGTATAACATAGATAACTAATAAGAACCTGTTGTATAAAAAAATAAAATTCAAGGGCTTCCCTGGTGCGCAGTGGTTGAGAGTCCGCCTGCCGATGCAGTGGACACAGGTTTGTGCCCCGGTCCAGGAAGATCCCACATGCCCGTGAGCCATGGCCACTGAGCCTGCACTTCTGGAGCCTGTGCTCCGCAACGGGAGAGGCCACAACAGTGAGAGGCCCGCGTACCAAAAAAAAAAAAAAAAAAAAAAAAATGGACCTTGCACTCAGCCCGGAGACCCTATTCACTGGGGAAAAGTAGAGAGGTCCAATAAGACCTTGAAAAGGGCCTTAGCCAAACTATGTCAGGAAACTCAAGAAAATCAGATTAAGTTGCTTCTGATTGCCCTGCTCCACATGCAGTTAGCTCCAAGGAGTAAGTTGAAGTTAAGTGCATTTGAGCTCATGTATGGTAGACCCATTCCCAAACCCAAGAGAAGGGACACTTTAGCCCCCTTGAAATGGAACAACTCAAGTATGCCCTGCAGGTAGGAGAAACCATGATAGCCCCTATGGAATATGGTAACCAGGTGCTGCCTGCACCCACTGACCTGGCCCTGCACCCCTTCCAGCCAGGAGACTGGGTGAACCTAAAAACCTGGAAAACTGGCAGTCAACAAAACCAACTCACTCCTAAGTGGAATGACCTCACTTGGTGATCCTAACCACCCATTCTGCCCTGAAGTTGCAGGGATCATTCTGTGGGTATATCACACTCAAGTGAAGAGGGCTCCTGAGCCCCAACCTCTGAGAGACAACCTGGGGCGATGGAACCCCTTGACTACTTGTGTGAATCAATCTCTGCCCTGAAGCTTCTCTTCTGAAAAACAACAAAAGTGTGACCAGGGATATTTAGGCCAAGGCAGTGAGCCTCAACATCAGGGCACACTTCTGCCTATAAGCAAAAGACCTAGATACCTGCATTTTTAGGAAAAAATCTGTCATGTGACCATTATTCTCTTGTTAATATTTGAGCCATGTATCTTAAATTGTCTGGTGTCCTTTGCCTCCAAAAGGTTAGACAAATGGTGGGTGCTCAGGGGTATGAACAGCTAGTGTTAAGGCCTGGTGACAATCAAACGTATCTACAGGCAGCTGGGGAGAAGTTCTGCTCCTCTAATCAGGGTTATGGTGACTGACACCCAAAATCAGCAGGAAGAAGTTACAGAACATGGACCTTCGCCCCTCAGCGCCCCTCAAGAGTGAGGAGCAGGTCAAAAGACAGAGGAGGGATCTTTAACTGGCAATGCTCATTAACAACTCCCGGGAAATAAAAATAGAATCTGGGTAGTAAAATAAAGTCTAAGTTTTGTTTTTTCCTTTGCGCTTCGTCTAGTTTCACTTGCTCATAGGGGGCCGCTTGCAGAGACCTTGCACCCAGCACTTTGGACCACAGTTCCTCAGCAGCAGGTTGCGTGTGGAGATGCTGTGCCTGGCACTGCGATCTGGAGCATGAGCAGCACAGCTGTGCCAGCCCCGGGAGAACTCCGCCCTTTCCCTCCCTGCTGAGGGGATCCCTATAAAGCAGCCCCGCCCACGGCCTGTCGGGAAAAGTGCTAGTTCGCACCTCTTCATTCTCTGATCCAAGAATAAAGCTTTCCTTTGCTTCTGAACCGAACTTGGTCTCGTTCTATGGACTCAAACGACACTGCACAGAAGGACCCTTGTTGGGGACCGACTCGGGAAGGTTGGTAACAAAAGCAAAATGAAATAAAACATCTCCTGACCTTACAATTCCCTCCAGTTACTGTACCAACTCTCTTTTCTCCTTTAGAGTAAAATATTACAAAAACTCGCTACACACATCATTTCTACTTCTTCACCTTCCATTACCTTCTCAATCTACTTCAGTCTCAACAATAACCTGAAAGTTCTTCATGCTAAGATTACCAAAAACATCCACTCCTCTGACATCATCTTACTTGACCATGTAGAAGCACTGACCCCACTGTATACTGTCTCATTCTTTTTTTTAAATAAATTTATTTATTTTATTTTATTTTTTGGCTGTGTTGGGTCTTCGTTGCTGTGCATGGGCTTTCTCTAGTTGCAGCGAGCAGGGGCTACTCTTCGCTGCAGTGAGCGGGCCTCTCACTGTGGTGGCTTCTCTTGCTGTGGAGCATGGGCTCTAGGCGTGCGGGCTTCAGTAGTTGTGTCACATGTGCTCAAGAGTTGTGGCTCGTGGGCTCTAGAGCACAGGCTCAGTAGCTGTGGCACACAGGCTTATTTGCTCCACGGCATGCAGGATCTTCCCAGACCAGGGCTCGAACCCGTGTCCCCTGCATTGGCAGGCGGATTCTTAACCACTGTGCCACCAGGGAAGTCCTACTGTCTCATTCTTGAATTGCTCTCCTCTTAGTTTCCCTGACATCATCTTCCAGTGTGGCCACTCTATTTCAGTCTCTTTTGCCTGCTCCTCATCTAAATGTTAGAAATTCACCTGGATCAGTTTTCGCCCCACATTTTCTTCAGGTGATCTCATCTAATTATGTAGCTTTTAAAACCATCTATGCTGACAACTCCCAAATTTATGTATCTGTTTCACACTCTGAGCCCCCACGGTTGTATATCCAACTACCTACTTGACATCTCTCAGCAATTTTACATGCATCTCAATATACCAAAATAAAACTTGAAGATGGCATATTAAGGAGTGTAGGCAAGTTGACAAAATTCAATAAGACATTTAACAGCTTCTGATGCATTCTGACCCAGTGTTTCTCAGAATTAATATTCTAGCATCCGTGGAATTTTGTATTAGGCTTTAGTAGATCTATTTGATTTGTTAGAATTCAATCAACACTAAATGCAGCATGGCATTTAGACTGTTAATTTCAGCCCCTCTTTAAATGGTGGATATTATTCCAAATGACCTATCATATTGAACAAAAATTGTCTTCTAAGACATTTTTTAAAGCTTCTCACTAGTGTCTAGTGAATTAGTGGTCAAATATTAAACCATAAAAACCATCCATTAGTAGCTAGGAAACATACAATCCAAGATGGAATAAACTTGGTAATCTTTTTTTTTTTTTGCGGTACACGGGCCTCTCACTGTTGTGGCCCCTCCCGCTGCGGAGCACAGGCTCCGGACGCGCAGGCTCAGCGGCCATGGCTCACGGGCCCAGCCACTCCACAGCATGTGGGATCTTCCCGGACCGGGGCACGAACCCGTGTCCCCTGCATCAACAGGCAGACTCCCAACCACTGCGCCACCAGGGAAGCCCTTGGTAATCATTTTGACAAGGGCAAAACTGAAGTGAGAGACCTTACCTCATCCACAGAGCAAAGTGTGAGGAAGTGTGATAAAGACACTGCCCTTCGGCACTGTGCTCCACCAGACACTCGTGTCTGGGGTTGAAGAAGCGGAGCCACCAGAAGCAGCCTCACTCCATGTGGGTATCTGCAGTCAGCTGAGCTTTGAACAAGTTGGCACCCAGTCCCTACTTCGGCACGGGCACACAATCTAAAACCTGCTCTTCGGCACAGATGCACTGGCATAAAATCTGTCCTTAGGCCCAGAAACTGGAAATTTTGGCTATAGTTAGATAATGCGTCATTCCAACAAAGTGATTGAAACTGCATGGGGTGGGCAAATTTGATAAAATGCAGCAGGCAGAGCAGGAAGAATTCAGACATTTGTTGGCAACAGATCCAGAATTTTAAGGAGGAAAAAAATACTTTGTGTGGAAAATTTCTGGAAGAATGTATGCCAAACTGCTAAGAGTAGTTATCAAGAAAGGATTATTGGAAATTTTTAAAGTATATATTTCTATTATTTTGATTAAAAAAAATAGATATAAGGAAAAAATACAAATAATTGGAAAGCAATTAAAAAATGCCACACCCATAACCTATTCACCAGCAATCAATTCCCAGATCTTTACTTTTAGATCTCTGGAAGGGAAATTTGGGATTTCTTCCTTGGGATAGTATATAATTTCCTTCACTGATGTAAAAAGATTCCTTTTTTCCTTTACAGAGCAAACTTCCCACAAAGTTTCAATGTGAGGCTGAATCATGCGTATAAAATAAAAGACTTTTAGTTCATCTTCAATAAAACAGAATATTCTTTAAACCAATTATTTTTACTAGGATGGAAAATGAGTTCAGTAACTGAAATGTTTAGCCAAGATACTGGATAGTGCTTTTTACCTGCCATAGCAATTAAAATGTCTCTAATAAAATATCACTGAGATAGAGTCCTTTATTCAGAGTCCATCAGAGAAGATCTAATTTATAGCATTGACTCTAACATGTTAAAAAGTCTCTATTTGAAAACTAATTCCATGATAAATTTTAATCATGTGGATAGAACTAGCTTCAAAGCTGTATTAATTATACATTTAAGCTCTACATACAAACTCATACATTACAGTACAGACAGAACATATAAAATATAGTCTGAACCAAATTAAAATATGCCAATTTCCTCAGCAGTTATTTGCTTTTGATATACTATAGTTATTTCAGCCCATTCTTTATAAACATTAAATTACTGCTGTGTTTTCTTAGCCATTTTGCTTCCTTAGAAAGAACTCCAGGCTCTGGTTAACTCCACGGCCTGATTTTCTACTTTCACAGAGTACAAAGCAGATATCCATCCAAGATAAATACCTTAATAAAAGGGGTGAAAATTGCTGGCAAGTTTCACCTCCTTATCCCAAAGTCTGTTCACCCCACCCACTGTAATTCCTAGTCTCACCCTCCTATTACTCTCTCTCTAGGTTTTCATCTCTGGCATCAAAATCACAGGGCACGGGGCTTCCCTGGTGGCGCAGTGGTTGAGAGTCCGCCTGCCGATGCAGGGGACACGGGTTCGTGCCCTGGTCCAGGAAGATCCCACATGCCGCGGAGCGGCTGGGCCCGTGAGCCATGGCCGCTGAGCCTGTGCGTCCAGAGCCTGTGCTCCGCAACGGGAGAGGGCATGGCAGTGAGAGGCCCGCATACCGCAAATAAAAAAACAAAAAACCTACTCTCCGTATGGGGACATGTGTATGCATATGGCTGATTTGCTTTGTTGTGCAACAGAAACTAACACAGTATTGTGAAGCAATTATACTCCAATAAAGATCTATTAAAAAAAAAAACTACTCTCAGAAATGATGTTAATTTGGGAATTCCCTGGCAGTCCAGTGGTTAGGACTCTGCTCTTCCACTGCAGGGAGTACGGGTTAGATCCTTGGTCGGGGAACTAGGATCCCACATGCCACATGATGGGATCAAAAAAAGATGATGTTAATTTTTAATAAGTATTGATAGCCACCAAAAATATTTTTCATGAAGTTTAATCTTAGAACTTATGGGAAAAATCACATAATCTACAATGTTTTTCAATAATTACACTTATGCTCTAATTGCAGTTTTGACTTTGCACTCAAAAAAATTTAAAAGAACATTTTTTTAATAAATTCATCTCTAATGGACAAACTAGCTGAAACGATCATTTTAAAATAAATACTATCCCAAAGCTACTCACTTTCCAACTCCTAAGTAACGTGCAATAGTTAAAAATATGAGAACCTAAGGCACAAATACCGTCATTATATTAAGATGGTCTTCTATGTAAACATGAATCAACACATGCCTGACAGACTATAATAATCAATTTGGAAACATGGAAGTTCTTGTTTCAATGGATGAAATATGCACGCTTTTGAAAAATTCAAATGTGAGCTTTTTTTTTTTTTATCTAAGAGATTTCTTCTGATCTGAAAGGGTAGAAAAGATCAGGTTAAAAATCTGCATGAGGGCTTCCCTGGTGGCGCAGTGGTTGAGAGTCCGCCTGCTGATGCAGGGGACACGGGTTCATGCCCCGGTCCGGGAAGATCCCACATGCCACAGAGCGGCTGGGCCCGTGAGCCATGGCCGCTGATCCTGCAGTCCAGAGTCTGTGCTCCGCAACGGGAGAGGCCACAACAGTGAAAGGCCCGTGTATCGCAAAAAAAAAAAAAAAATCTGCATGAAAACGTGCACCAAATCTTTAAAAAGTAAAGATCACAGTTGATATAAGATGGTTTCTAGAGAGAAAGCATTTATTGTACAGCCTTGTAATTGTTTCCATTCACATGGAACAACTCCAGCTGCTTTCAAAAATCAACAAATGATAAGCAAGATGGGAAGAAACAACAGCACTTTTGTTATGTCCAACTGATAAACACTGGGCTGCAAATATATTATGCTAAGCATAATTAAGCATAGAATTAACATTATTTGTAATGCAGTGCAATAAGGCAGCTGAGACAAATGCAAAAAAAAAAGGTCTCCAACACATTGCTTTGATGATCTATATTGACACTGCCAAGTTATGTATTTACAAAAAATATGGACAAAGGGTCAAATAAATAATTTTTTTCTAGATGTATGTGCATAGGCTATGACTAAAGGTCTGAAGCAATTTTCATCCTGTTATTCATCTAGTTTGATAGATCTTAACCTTCCATGAACCATGTCTTTCACAGTGTATCTAATTACCTAGAATGGATCCAAAAACAGTCCTAACCCTGCATTTTAGTAGTTAAAGCATCATAAACAAAAGATAAATCTTTTCCTTGATAAAACTTTGGAGATAAAAATTTACAAAAGAAGTCAAGAACAAATGATTGAATGTTTTTAATGTTTTAACTACCGGGCAAGCACTTGAAATATGTCATTAATTCACTCAACAAACATTTACTGAGTTCACACTCTTTGATGAGCAGGTACTCTATTTAAGTGTTGAAGACATAAAGGTTATAAGGATATCACAATCTAGTGGCAGTGACAAGTATATATAGATGCAATTTCGATACGATAAGAAATGCAGTGATAGCAGAAGGTCCTGGTGTAGAGTGGGAATAAGTGTAGGAGCGGGAGGAATGCCCAGAGACAAGGTATTTTACCTAATTTTGTGGGAGAAGAGAGTCAAGAATAGCTTCTCAGAAGAGATGATCACACTGGGCCACAAAAATGAATAACAGTTGATTTTCATCATAATCTCTATCAATCCCCATAAGTAGGTAACATAATTATTCCCATTTTATAGATGAGGAAACAGATGCACTCTGACTTAGAGATAATAACTGGTATGACCAAGTCTACCTGATCCCAATATCATACCTTTTCTATTGTCTCTGAAGATCGAGGAATATACTCTGTATGTCTCTCCAAGTTACAGAATTTTTTCACCATTACTTATTTCATTTAGCAATTCCAGCACACTGTTCCCTTCTTGCAATTCTCACCATGCTCAGCTAAAATAATATACAGTAATTGCTGGCTTGTATTTCTGCCATATACTCTTAGAAATTCTCATGAAAACCCAAGATATTACAGTTGTCACAGAGAAGAATAGATATGAAAATCTAAAACTGTCATTGGGAAGAATGGAAGCCCTATTAAGACTTTTATAATAAATGTCTGGAAACATTTCCTTTAATTGATCAAATAGTCTCAGATTTAATCAGAGGGAGAGGCAGTAGTCTAAAGATCATCTAGAAAAAGAGTTTATTTATTTCTCCTCATGATGGGATACAGTAAGATTTTCTTGATCTTCTGCCTACCTCAACCCACTATAGTCTCCAATTGCAAGAGACTATGTCAGAGCTGTAGGAATTTAAGAGCCATCCTGAGTAGGAAAAACTCACTTTCTTGTGTATCTCCCCTTTACTACTCACACGGAACACTTCACTTCTGACACTTTCTGGTCACCAAATGTGTGGGAATTTTTCCCACACCAAGCAATTCTGTGACACCAGCTGGGCGTCCCACAATTTAACTCAACCCTGACACTATCAACCTGGAGATAGAGCCAGATCCATAGTTTACGGGCTCAGTCCCACAAGACTGCTCCCCACCCCAATTTCAAATAGCAAGTCCAGGTTGTCACCTGTGTTTCTGACCAATCAGCTATAAATCCCCAAAACCCTCACCTTGGGTTCAATTAATTTGCTAGAGTGGCTCACAGAATTAAGGAAAACAGTATACTTGCTGTTTACTGGTTTATTATAAAAGGATATGCTAAAAGATACAGATGAACATCCAGATGAAAGAGATGTGTAGGGCAAGCTATGTGGGAAGGGGCACAGAGATTCCATGCTCTCTCCCAGAGCAATGCTCTCCTAGCACTTCCGAGTAGTCACCAACCCAGAAGATCTTCAAACCCATACTTTAGGGATTTTTATAGAGGCATTATCACCTAGGCATCATGGATCATTAACTTCATTTCTAGCCCCTCTCCTTTCTCTGGAGGAGGGCTGAAAATTCCAAGTTTCTAATCATGGCTTGATCTTTCTGGTGACCAGCCGCCATCCAGGAGCCCACCAAGAGTTACCTAATTAGAACAGAAGGCGGAGACCAATATATATATATTTTTTTCTTTTTTCCTGCTATCTCACACATCCTAATCACCTACTGCCAGCAGTTCATGATACTTTATACTTAGCTATCTATGGAAGCACACTAAGATACGTCATCAACATCATCATCATCACTGAGCCATAAAATAGGAGATCTGGAGGGATCCACAGATGTGTCCATTTAACAGATATTTACTGATTATGTACTATGTTCAAGGCAACATGCTATCCACTAAGTAATTAAAGTTGAGCAAGCCATAGTGCCTGACATTAGGGGTTTGCCATCCATGGTGGGAGACAATCAGGCAGGAATATAAGTGCATGTGCTCCAGCCCGCTTATTTAACACATGTGGAAAAGAAGATAAGAAAATAAGTAGTTTATCAAACTCTGATTATGCATTGTTGGTGGGAGTGGAAGCTGATATAACCTTTTTCGGAAGACAATTTGGAAATGCCTTTTAAATTTGCAAATGTTCTTATTCTTTAACATAGACATCCTAAACAGAAATTTATCCTTCAGATGTACTTGCAGAAATTCCAAAAATAAGTGTTTGAGAATATTAATGCAGTTTTGATTGTATTAGAGAAACACTGGGAACAATCTAAATGTCTATCAACTGATTGATTGAATGAACTATAGAATACTGTATAGCAATTTAAAAGATGAAATAGATTCAACATAATGTAAACACAAGAGGTTATTCAAGAGCTATTGGTATGTGAAAAAACACATGGATGGTATAGTTCTATCTTTGTTTAAAAAAGGAAAAAATCACCACAAGTAAATGTTTAGAAAAATAAATAGAGAAATGTATACTCAACTATAAACAGTGGTTAATACAATGGCTCCAGGTACTTTCTATCTTTTACGTTAATATTTTGTAATGCTGGATTTTTTTTCTAAATAAAAGGTGTGTTTGACTAAGCTGATGTGATTTATAAATGCTGTATCTTTCAAAAAATTTGACATTTCTAGGTTTTTACATTTATGAAAGTTATTTAAAAACTGTAAAGGCTTAAATAAATTATGGGATTATCTATTTATATTAATGCTAAATAATATTAGATATTATTTTGAGGTACTCTGAAAGAGAATATACTTATACAGAAAAAAGATTTTAAAACCATTAAAACTAACATTAAGAATTAGGATGACATAGTTTCCTAGTTTCTTTCAAGAATTCCTGAACTAAAGGTCTCTGGAGTCCTGGTCTAGTTCTGTTTCTATGCAGTTATCTCTTGCTTATGGGTAATCTCTTAAAACTCTTGCTCAAAGGCAAAAACTCTTCTAAGCAACACTAATTCTCATTACAGAAAATGCAAATACTGGAGTGTTTCTATGAACGGAAAAGAAAGCTGCTATTATTGCTAATAAGCACTTTTGATGATACACTGTGGAAACTGTAAACTTTATAACACAAGAAAGTAAAGCTGAAACAACCAGTAACTTAGCCTGTCAACACGAAGGCCTCACAGTTATCTAGAACACATAGCTACCACAGCATTTGTCAGCTATTTTTGTACAAAGTAATCATAATCTTATACAAATAAAATGTTTATATTTGGCTGGAAGAAGATGTAACATGAGGGTCCTCTCTTGCCCAAACAAAAAACTATCAAACTGAGATCAGAAACTCTATGTTTAAGAATGAGAGGAATGACTGAACAATTGAAGTTCCCATGCTTCTGGGCAAACTGCAGCCAGGTTCTGAGCTCACTTAAAGAAGAAAAGTTTGCTTGAATAGCAAAATCAAGTGTAAAACCATCTAACAGGGACTTTAATATATGCTGAATGTTCTCTTTGCAAATTCATAGAATTCACACCATAAATTGAAGAAGGTAAATTTTAAGGAATGTAAAATTTATCAGTCTTCAGATTTGGCTGCTTCAGTGTATAGAAGTGAAAAGTGAAGATATAATTTTATTCAACTCAGTCTTTGAATTGCGCATTTGGGTGGCTGAGTATATAAGGGGATGTTAAGATAAAAATTTCTGCTGAGACTTTAAGACAAGAGACATGAGATAACAAAAACACTTGTGGAACAGGCCAGCCACTGTGTGTTCTGATATTTACAACTGAAAACACTCCTAAATTATATAGGTGTCTAAATCTTATGTCTCCAGCTTTGAAGGCAAGAATCATGTGCTTGGACTCATTCAGTGTTGGACTTCGACTAAGTCATTGACATGACTCCTATTTCCCATTTTCCATGTACATTTCCCTAAATTTACCTTTAGAGAGCTGCATGGAAAACTCCATTCTAGTGAGCTCTCAGCATACCTTGAGGCAGAAATTGGCATCTTACTAGAGGGAGTATGGGAGATAGTTTTTGCTTCCCCACAATGGCTGAGACTTACAGGAGTCAAGGACATCTATAAAACAACCACATCCATTTCTCTACTTTCTGACAATAATGACCAAATTTATAAGGCTATATGACACTTTCAGTGTGCTATTTGTTCCAAGTTTTATTGTTATAACAACATAATGACATCAATACTTTTAGTTCCTCCATTTTACAATGATAAAACTGAGGCACAGAGAGGTTAAGAAACTTGCCTGAGGTCACACAGCCGATAAGTATTAGCAATGACATTCGAATCTAGGCACTTTGAAACTGGATGCTAAGTTCGGACAGTTACAGAAACACTTCTCATTTGCAGGCTTCAGTTTTGGGTAACTAGTTTAACCAATATTTCCTTTCACCCAAAAATACATATTGAACAGTATTTTATTAAGACAATCTACAGGGACTTCCCTGGTGACGCAGTGGTTAAGAATCCGCCTGCCAATGCAGGGGACACGGGTTCGATCCCTGGTCCAGGAAGATCCCACATGCCGCGGAGCAACTAAGCCCATGTGCCACAACTACTGAGCCTGTGCTCTAGAGCCCGCACACAACTACTCAGCCCATACGTCGCAACTACTGAGCCCGCGTGCCACAGCTACTGAAGCCCGTGAGCCTAGAGCCCGTGCTCCACAACAAGAGAAGCCACCGCAATGAGAAGCCCGCGCACCGCAATCAAGAGTAGCCCCCACTCGCCACAGCTAAAGAAAGCCTGTGCGCAGCAACGAAGACCCAATGCAGCCAAAAAATTTAAAAAAAGAAAAAAGAATATCTACAGCACACATTCAAAAAAAAAAGAATTAGGGAGCATTTGTACATGATATATTTGCTAAATATTGTGATCAGTGTTGTTCAAAACATAATTTGACATTACATTTTACAATTATTTTGATGAGCTTTCATGATGTTATAGCATCATCTTAAGAAGTACATCACTTGCGAGAGAAATATAATAAAACCTGTTTTATCTTTATTCTGCCTATAACTAAATTTTTGCTTTAGGATAATTCAAAGGGTCATAAATATTGTCTAGAAACACAGAAAATACAATTATTAATGAATAATGGAATCTAAGGGCAAGTATCCACATATGTGAAGGGAAATACTAATTATCTGTGACATTTTTCAGGGTTCTATCATTATTTTCGTATTTTTTCCATAGTCTATTAAAATTGTTCAATACCACAAACAAGATCTTTACACTGAGAGTCTCAAATTTTCTGAATTTAGAAAAAGTACTAAACGTACACCAAGAAGCCAGAGAAACCAGCTTTACCCTAAACTAACTGTATCACATTTGGAAAATCAGCTGTTTTCTGATTCAATCTGGAAAGTTAGGATAATGACTCAGCTTCTTGAAAAATAGCAGAAGCCTAGTGGCTGTCAGGAAATGTCAGTGGTTACATATGATAGATGGGAGCAACTTAGTGTGCACAGAATTATGTCCTTTCCTCCAGCTTTGGTCTGTATGCTGTTTTCCTGTTCAGGAGTGTGGGAGTTTAAAAGAAACCTCCTTAAAAGGAACACAAAGACTCTATTCCACTATGCATGATATTGAGAAAAAAAAAGTTCCGATAAGCCAAAGAGCTTTGGTTATGTGGAAGTGAGGCCAGTGGGTTCCAGAGTCATTGGTAAATGGCCTTCTGAACTAGGATGAGAAAGGAAAATAAATGCTGCCCCTGATTCTGGACCCTAGGAAATAAAAAAAATCCTTCACTGCCTTCCATGCACATCGTAGCTGACTCTGTTCATATCGTGTTCATTTTCCACATAAAATATTCCAATAATAATTTTGAAAAGAGGGTCCCCCTCAGAACGGATATTCCTAGCATCCCATGCAGCTAGAAGTGGCCACATGTACAGTTTTGATCAACGATACATAGGTAGAAATCTGTTGGGTCTTTCTGGTAAAGTTTTATTTTCCTGGCATAGGCATGAGTCTTCCTTGCTGTTGTACCTTTTGCTTCTTTGTCCTGCCTAGAATGCAGGTATGAAGTTGGACTGCGACTATGAAGTAATACTGGGGTAATGCTGCTTACTAAAGAGGTTGGAATAAAAAGAGGAATGCAGACTCGGATGTGGAGGACTCAGCCCTCAGCTGCCTATATCTAGATTCTCATTTAAGAGGGAAAAATATTCCTGTTTTATAAACCACTGTGGTTGGGCTTCTGTTACCTGCAGCTGAAGGGCATCCTTAATGATATATCCTTAAGTGGGATCAGTCTCCAGGGAAATTGTAAAAGAAGACAGTTTTCAATATCGACAATTATTTCCCTTCTCACCCTCTGTGCCTCTGTTCATGCCATTTCTTCCATCTGGGTATCTCTGTCCTCTGATCATCTCTGCTAGCATGCATTCATTTATTTATTAGTGTAGCAAGTGTGTGCCAGGATATGTGCTATTAAAAATAATCACATACTGGGCTTCCCTGGTGGCGCAGTGGTTGAGAGTCCGCCTGCCGATGCAGGGGACACGGATTCGTGCCCTGGTTAGGGAAGATCCCACATGCCGCGGAGCAGCTGGGCCCGTGAGCCATGGCCGCTGAGCCTGCGCGTCTGGAGCCTGTGCTCCGCAACGGGAGAGGCCACAACAGTGAGAGGCCCGCGTACCGCAAAAAAATAAATAAATAAAAATAAAAAATTAATCACATACATACACTCAAAGTTTGGACAAAGTCTAATGAGGGAAGTAAGATGTGCAAATAAATCCTCAAGATTAAAGGTGCTAATTGCTGAAATAGAGAAATCTCAAAGTCTCAGGTCAGAGAAGACTGGGCAGCCAGCAACAGGGGGTCAGAGACGGCTTCCCAGTGGAAATGGTGATTGACCTGGCTCTTAAAGAATCAGCTGAAAAAAAAAAAAATCTTTCACAAAGCAGCCCTGCAATGGCCTCCATCAGGAAAGATTTTTCCTATGGAACCTTATTTGTCTTTGATAACATCAATTCCTTTCTTCCCTGAAGGTTGTTTAAGATTGTGTCTTCCCTCCTGTAAAGGAGGGAAGAAGGCAGGGACTACATCTGACTCAACCTCTTAGTCTCCCATGGTGCCTGGTTCATCTTAGATCCATGGTAAATATTAGTTGAATGGCATTACTGATCTTCCCATGACTTTAGACACCCAGGGCCTTAGCTGCAGCTTCCCTGATATTAGGCTTTTTCCTCGGATGAAGCCATCTAACAGACATTTGTTAAGTTAATAAAATTTGTCAAACTAGGAGAAAAGTTTAAGAAAATACGAAGCATTTTTGTAGCATATAAATATTTAGAAAAGTGTTATCTGTTGGCTGACTATATATACTCTCTCCTGAAGAGAACTGGACAGGGGGCAGGGAGACAGCAGACCCAGCTGGGTGAGGGCTCTGCTGAAAACAGTCAGACTGGAAGGGCTGTGTATCCTTTACCTGTAATCCTTTTCCTTTTCTTATGGTAATAAGAAATTCCCACAGACTGGGTGCCTTAAAACAATAGGAACTTTTTTTTTTACAGTTCTGTAGAGCAGAAGTCTGAAATCTATGCCTCAGCAGGGTTTGTTCCTTCTGGAGGCACTTGGGAGAAACTGTCCTATGACTATCTTCTAGTTTCTGGTGGCTGCAGGCAATCCTTGGTGTTTTTTGGCTTGTATGTGCATTGCTCCAATCTCTGCCTCTATCGTCACATGACCTTCTCCCCTGTGTGTCTCCTCTCTTTCTCTTCTATTCTCTTCTAATGACACTTGTCATTGAAGTTAGGGCCCCCTAGAATCCAGGATGATCTCATCTCGAGATCCTTCACTTAGTTACAACTCCAAAGACCTTTTTTTACAAATAAGGTCACATTTACAAGCCCCAAGTGGAAATATCTTTCGGGGGGACACGATTCAACCCACTACAACTTCTGTTGCTGCCTTCCCTCCCCACAAGAAAGGATTAACAAGACTGGCTGGGAAGCAAGGTTTTTTCTTCAATAATCACGTTTTAAGGCTCTTAAGGGAAAAACAAGAAGGCTCCTAGGATGTAACAAAGAAATAGAACCATTTTGGAAATGGATGCCTAGCCCCTATTAGGTCTCATTTCTGTAGAAACTCAACCAGGCAAGATTCTTTATTCCAGAGAATAATTTTCTCTATCCAAATTTATTTCACCTCCACAACTAAGCCCCACAGACATAAATAGGCTATGGGAAAATTATCTCCTGCCCAAGTACAAACTGTCTGATGTCACTCTTTCATTTTTTAACAGAAGGAACTTTTTACACTAAAGCTCTCAGACCTGGGACTTCCCTGGTGGCGCAGTGGTTAAGAATCCTCCTGCCAATGCAGGGGACACGGGTTTGAGCCCTGGTCGGGGAAGATCCCACATGTTGTGGAGCAACTAAGCCTGTGTACCACAACTACTGAAGCCCTCGTGCCCAGAGCCCGTGCTCTGCCACAAGAGAAGCCACTGCAATGAGAAGCCCGCGCACCACAACGAAGTGTAGCCCCCGCTCGCTGCAACTAGAGAAAGCCCGCTCGCAGCAACAAAGATCCAACGCAGCCAAAAGTTTAAAAATTAATTAACTAATTAAAAAAAAATAAAGTTCTCAGACCTGAATCTGGGGGCAGTTGCTTAAATCTAAGTCTGTGGGCTTATACTCTTGGATCTGTGTTACTACCATCCTGTGACAACACTTCTATAATAGCACCAGACACAGTTTTCTAGGTATGTTATAACTTTATTTAATAGGTCACCTCTGCTGTAAGACTTTTCCTTATTAAAAATAAGTTCTGTAACATAAAAGCTATGAAATTACAGAGTTCTTCAGAGAAAGAATGATTCTCCTCAAAGGGCTTTTAGTAAAAGAGAACACATTTTCCTACAACAAGCTTGACTATAACCCACAATATATGTTTATTATGAAGAAGATTATATTAAGAATTCAGTCTCTGGAGAATTCCCTGGTGGTCCAGTGGTTAGGACTGGGCACTTTCACTGCCGGGGCCGGGTTCAGTCCCTGGTCAGGGAACTAAGATCCCACAAACTGGGCAGGGCGGTCAAAAATAAATACATAAATAAAGAATGTAGTCTCTGAGCGGTCTCTGACTTTACCACCAAGGCACAACTGCAAATAGCCCTGAAAGCTATATTATGATATTTTCCAGCTGAATTTTCTTACGGGCAGGTAACCTATTTTTCCAGTTAGGTCTGCCTATGGTCACATCATCACCCTCTGAGATTACATCAATTGACAGACACTTATTTTTATAAAGATTAAATACAAAACTCTCAAACTTTCCACCAATTCTTTTTGAAACTTTCCCACATCGAAGCAAGGGTTTTGGCATCAACACTGAGAACCCAGTGTTGAGGACTGAATTGTTTATGTTAATGTCATTGTTTAACCTCTCTTCTCCTAATTTTATTCTTTTTAACATACATTCTAATGCCAAATACTTCTATATGGCTTATTACGAAAATAAGTAATCACTTGACCCCTCCATTATCTTCCACAGAGGCAACCATTCCCAACTATTTTGGCTTTTTTCTTTTAGCATTTAACTCCTTATCTCTAAATAATATATTTATAATGCTACTTAATTTTTTTCAGTTTTAGTCATTTTTAACGAATTTCCTATGTATAATAGAACATGAGAATTTAGTTCCCTTTCATGCTTATCCCTTCCCAAAGCACAGACTTTTCCCTTTCTTTAATCCTTCCAGGAGAGTTAACCATAATTTTAATTAAATAAAACAGTATTTGCATTATTATGACTGTGTGAACACCATCTACACCTGCATCATGATGCTCTTTTTTCACTTCTTTTAATTTTACCTCTATTTAATAACTATCCCTTTTTAAATAACCTGGATTTCTGTGTACCTATCAGACTCATTTTCCTTGGTAGAAGTACATTCCACCAGATTCATCTTCTTGCAGCGCTCTGCCCTCCTGGTCCACTCTGGACTGCTCATCCCTGGGCCTGTTGCCCAGCCATCATCATAGCGTCTCCCTTATCCATCTTCCAGATGACTTCCTTTTCCTCTCACTTGTGTTGGATCTACTGGATCTCATGTTTTTCTCCTTCTTAGCTTATTTTCTCCTTTTGGAATAGAACATTCTCCCATAGCTTCCTAAGAAATGGTACACTATAGGTTAATTTTGTAGGAACACTCATTTCTGAAAATGAACACTTTATTTGTTCACTAGACAAGTCTTGACATATCTCTCAAGACAGGTCAATTTTTACCTTCTTCAGAAAAATTTTTCTAACTGTCTCAGGCAAAATTAAGCTCTTCTACCTATGCACATCCATAACACTTCATTTATTACTTTATTCATTTATCTATTCATTCACTTTTTCACTCATACATCCAGCAAATACTGATTGAGTACTGGGACAGGCACAGAGATGAAGAGAACAAACTTGATTTGAGTTTGTTCATGCAGGAGAGGCCAGGAAAAAAGACTGAGAAAGAGTGACCAGTGAGAAAGGAGGCCAATCAGTCAAGGATGATGTTACAAAGAAAGGAAGGAGTGTTTCGTGAAGAAAATAATAATCAACTTCGTTAGATTATGTTGAGAGGTATAGTAAGATAAGAAGCAGAAATATCTATTGGAGATGACAACAAAGACATCACTGGTGGCTTTGGCAAAGGCAGTTTCTGTGGGAATACTGGGCAGGAAACCTGACTGGAGTGAGATGAGAAGAGAAATCAAGGAAGTAGAGATAGTAAGCATAGGCAGCTCTTTGGGGGATTTTTTTTTTTTTTCTGGCAAGTGAAGCAGAAAAATGGAGTGGAAATTCGGAGAGGACTGTGCAGTTTAGAGAGGGCTTTAAATCATGGAAGGAACTGTGGCATGCTGAATGCTCCTGAAACTGATCTGACAGTTTCTGAACTGACACAGCCAGAGAGGCTAACACGTAGCAAGACCAAGATATAGCTCTTGGTCTCTGGCACTCTCTGTTTAACCTTATCTAACTTCCTTTGGTAATTTTTTCTTATTTTGTTCATTGTTCCAAATTAATGATAAGAGGAACATTTAATAGATTTCTCAGTATCTGGGAATTCCCTGGCAGTGCAGTGGTTGGGACTCTGCGCTCTCACTACGGAGGACCCAGGTTCAATCCCTGGTCAGGGAACTAAGATCTCATAAGCCTCGCTGTGCGGCCAAAAACCACCACCAACAACAATAGATTTCTAAGTATCTAAATTAGGTTCATTTTTACTAATTCAACCTTCAGTTTTGTTTTGTTTTATTTTTCTTGTCTCTGTCATGGCTCATAACTGAAAAAAAAAAATTCCCAGGCTACTGAGAAGTTATCCTTAGGATAAAGTTCTGACACTACTTGAAAATTATTTTAATTTGGAAAAATTACACAAGTTGTTTTTGCTACAGTTTCATGAAAATCTGTTTAATAGTAATACCCAATCCACAAACTGTTTTAAGGATTAAATGAAACACTAGCAAAGCATACAGAATAATGCCTGATACACATTAGAGACTTCGATAAACGTTAGCTGTTGTAACTATTGTCGTCACCATCATTTTATTTTCATCATGGTTGGCATCATCATCATCATCATTTGATGCTGAGAGGGGAGGAGAAAGGATGGCTCCAGTGAAATGTAATTTTGCTTAAAACCTGGTCCCTTAGGTGGAGGTAAGGGTACACTGTCACTTTGACCTCCATGCAAACACAAGCCGATACACACATGCACATACACGCTCACACTCACAGTTATAGGATGTTCACATGTGGCACAAACTCTGATGTCAGAATGTTAGATTTTTTTATTTATGTTGGGGTTTTTGTTTTAAAATATTAAGCCAAATATAATCTTCTATGAAAAATATGTATTAGCTATTTCTGAAGTCTCTATACATTTTTCATATGTGGTAAAAAATTAAATTTTGAGTTTATTACTTTCAATTATAGCTGAAGAAAATAAAAAAATAGCAAAACCAGGCTAGTCTCACCTGCAGTTGTGGGTCCTTTGCTGACTTTGTGGAAAACCTAGTTATTATATCTGTGCACTTTGCCTGTACGGGTTTGTTTCAGGATGCCCTCTCAGGCTCCAACCCTCTTCGATGGTTCACTACAATTCTATCCCCTGCCAAAGCACTTCATTTTTTCACAATAAACAAAAAATATCAATCAAGAAATGCTAATTAACAGTCACAGACAAGTTAATGTTTGTAAATGTGAGAAAGGAAAAGTTTGAAACAAAACACAGGATGTGGAATATTTCAGACTGATACGACTTAAAGAAATTCAAAGAATGAAATTTTATAATGTTTCCATAAGCCAAAAACTACAACAAAAACATGAGCTAAGGGATGAGCACCTGAACCCCAGTAAAACCAGTATCCTAATAGATTTGTTTCCCAAACGGTAAATGCCTCACATTAGCAGTACCAGCAAATTAAAGTTTAGTTTCCTTATTTGCAAACGGTAGTTTTAAATAATGTTTACTATCTCCATACTATTGCGGAGTGTTTAAACACCCTTTAAAGAAGTCAAGTACAAAAATGGTTGAGTTCTTCTATGCCAATGATAAAAATGACAAAGCCAGTTAGAGTATTAGAATATCAATGAAGAAACATGAAAGGAATGTTAGAAATAATCTCACTCTAATCTCTTAAATTACATAGAGGAAAATTGAGTGTCAAAAATTGTGAAGGGATTGAGATGTTGCCCTGCTTAGCCTGCTCGCAGTTTCATAGATGCTGGTAGAAGACAGGAGACATCCGGGTCAGAGACAAAGGACTTTAGTGCCCAGGGCACAGCAGGCAACATGAGCTTCATGTTCAAGTCGATACCCATTACTCCCCAAGTCCCATGGGGGTATGAGGATGTGAACCCAGGTGGATGCTGGACATGCAGATGATTTGTGTCACAGCTGAGGAATTCTGAGTTTAGAAAACCCTCAGTTTTATAAGAAGGATGCTAGCAAACTTGCCTAATGTTTTACAAGAAGGAAAAACTATCTTTATCACCCTGGTCAGGAAACAAATCTGTCATCTGCCCTGGAGGGAGACAATAGCTATACAAACATCTGTGCAAACAGAACAAGGAAGTTAATGCCTCTTGCTCAGAAGATGTGCAGAAATGTGAGAGACATATAGAAAACTGTGTCCTAACACTGAGATTTAGTGAAAAGAAAGAGATTATTTAAGGTCACCAACTAAAGTGCTGAGTTGTTAATTAGTGCAATAAAATATGGTAGAAATATATTATTTAATATTTGATAGTTAGGTGGACACACCCTAAGGTGAGACCTAATGAGTTAATCTCCCTTCCTTAAATGCAGGAAGAACCTGTGACTTGCTTTTAACCAAAAGAATATGCCAAAGGTCATAGGATGTCATGGCCATGATTAGGTTACCCTTCCTATCTGTCTATCTATCTATCTATCTATCCATCTATATCTTAGGAGACTCATGGCTTATAGATTAGATAGACAGATAGATGAATATATCACCTAAGATCATATACATATGACTCTTAGCAGACCGTGTCCAAGGCCTGCTGGTCCAGAAAAAGCAAACTGCCACAGTGTAACTGCTTGTGGAAAGGTTCATGTAGTAGGAAATTATGAGTGCCCTTTAGGATCAAAAGGCAGCCTCCAGGCAACATCCAATAAAAAGCTGCGGTCCTCAGTCCTATAGCCAAAGGATCAGAAATCTGCCAATAACCTAAATGAGTTTGGAAGCAGATTTTCCTCCACTCGGGCCTCCAGATGCAGCCTGGTCAACACCTTGATTGCAGCCTTTTGAACCCTAAGCAAAGAACTAAGTTGAGCTATGCCCATAGTTTCTCTTGACCCAGAGAAACTGTAAGTTAATAAATATGTGCTGTTTTAAGCTGCTACATTTTTGGTGATTTGTTATGCAGCAATAGAAAACTAATACAATAGCTTAGCACAGCCCAGAATTTAATCTGTTGAACACCTCTTCTCTTTTATCTCAATGAGATAAAAATCAGATCTTTTTGAAATTTATCTTGTATCTTTATTTGTCTACACCTGGAAGGCTTAAACTGACCCTACTTAGATCATTATAAGTCATTTCTACCAACAAATCTGGTTGTTTGGTTGTTTATTTATTTTGCTTTACAGTCATCCCACCCCGAATAGAACCAAGATTAATAAGCATACAGCTAATTCCCCATTTCCTTTGGTAAAACCTTATTAATTATTCCAATCCACAAAAAGTCTCTTTATTGAACCTACAGTTGTATATTACTACAAAATTTAGCATTTAATTGTTCTTAACAATTGTATTATTTCTCCAGCATGACTGTAGATCCTCTATTTGTCTTACAGATATTTTTATATTTCCCACAGTATTTGCAACAGTGTCAGGCAAAAGGAAATGCTCATTAAATTCTGTTGATTGATAAACATGACCTGATTTTTCAGAAGTTCCTGCTAACAATCAATCTTCCTGGATACTGCAGAATTTACTCAGTATGAAATTGCTCCCTCACCCCTCCCACTGTGAGTTGTTTTGACTCACCTCCAAAGTCTGGGACTGAAATAACCTCTGTAAAAAAATGAGGTCTTATGTCAAAATCACTTTCTGGGTTAATTCTATTTTCAGTCACTATGTGGCATAATTTATCCCCATGTCAGAGGACATATCCATCTGATTACTCAGGATCAGTCTTTATATATAAATTAAATTAGAATTTCAACATATTTACTCTAAAAATAATAATGGAATGGTGGGGACTTCTCTGGTGGTCCAGTGGGTAAGATTCTGTGCTCCCAATGCAGGGGGCCCGGGTCCAATCCCCGGTTGCAGAACCAGACCCTGCATGCATGCTGCAACTAACAGTCCGCATGCCGCAACTAAAAGATCCCACATGCCACAACGAAGATCCCACTTGCTGCAACTAAGACCCGGCGCAGCCACAAATAAATAAATAAATAAATATTTTTAAATAATAATAATGGAATGGACAATTGGATAAATCATAAAAGTGAGGAGGAAAGAAATTTCAAAGATACTTCTAAAAATACAGACTCTGCTGTAAATAAATGAACATGTACCTATGATTATTGGATGCTGATAAATCTAGGTTATAATTTCATTGGGCAGTTACTTCTCATCCCTAATACTTTCTGTAATGGCAAGAAGCCAACATTCTTGGGATGATGTATTATAATAATTTTGCATCATAAATCTTTGCATTTCACCTCATACTGGAATATATCTGACAAGATAAAATAACAAATAGTGCCAGGTTTAGCTTTATGCCTAAGAAAGAACTAATTAGGCCAAAAAGATTGATAGTAATTGCTATGATTCTTATATGCTTGTTCATTTTCTACAGTGACTAGGAAGGGACAAAAGCCATACATTTGAAAAAACCATTTATTAAAAACAACAATACAACTTTCTTAACCTAGAAATAAGGTACCATAGGGACATTTTTTGACCCACTTATATTTGAGAAGTCTCTCTCTCTTCTCTCTCTCTCTCTCTCTCTCTCTCTCACACACACACATACACACACAAACACATACACATAATTTGAAATTTCTGCTTATCTCTTATTTACATAAACCTGTTTGAGAAATTTTAAAATTGTGAAAACACTGAACCAATCACCTGCCACTCTGGCCTTAAGCCAGTAGCTATTTACTGCTTCCTTTTGTAAATAGCTTTGTTAAAACAACTGTTATCTGGGAATTCCCTGGTGGTCCAGTGGTTAGGACTCCACACATTTACTGCCAAGGGCACAGGTTCAATCCCTGGTCAGGGAACTAAGATCCCACAAGCTGTGTGCCACGTCCCCTCGCCCCCCCCCCAAAAAAACTGTTATAATTCTAAATCATAAAGTGTAAAGAAAGTGATAATGTTAATAACTTAAATAGGATTTTTTTGTTACTTACATTTCTTTGAATGAATCATCATTCTTTTCCATGAAATCACTTGAATTTCAGTTTCTTAGTGGCTTTTAGTTTTAGTTGATCCTGACTTGCTGTTGCTATCTATTTTTCAGTCTAGAATAAAAGCAAAGTATTTCAACATGGAAATTGAAAACAGTATCAAAACAAATGACTTTCCTTATGAAGAATACATTAGACAATTACTTAGTGTCTTGCTCATATTTTGTGCTCAGTATATTTTTGGAGAATTAACAATAGCAAAAAAAAAAAAAAAAAAAAAACAACCTAGGAGAGCTCATTACAAGCAGAACTGTCCTACAATAAATACTGAAGAAAAGTTTTCAGACTAAAGGGCAATGACACCAGATAGAAACTTAGCTCAGTAGGAGGAAAAATGAAGAGCACTGGAAATGCTAATTTTAAAAAGACAATAGACTGTTTAATACAAATATTATAATACTGTATTCTGAGGATTATAACATATGTAGGTTTAAAATATGTGACAATAACACTACAAAGAATGAGTGGGGTAAATAGAAATATAGGGTTACATGATTCTGACTACACATAATTTAGTATAAGTTATGTATTAATTCAAGGTAGACTGGGACAAATTACAGATGTATAATGTAAACCCTAAACAACCACTAAAATATAAAATATAAATAAGTATTTAAAAACCAATAGTGAAAACAGGATGATGTTAGCAGGCAGCAGTACAGGAATTTCTAGTACTTGTACCCTCCCAGAAATTATATTGAACAACTATATGGTAAGATACATACTAATCTTATACACTGTTCCTAAAAATAAAGGAAGATGGAATGTGTCCCAACTCATTTTATAAGGCCAGTATAATGCTCTCACAAACATACACACAAACATCCTTAATAAAAGAAAGGCAAATTAAAATTAGCAATATATAAAAAGGATTATATATCATGACAATTGGAGTTATCCTAAGAATGCAAGGAAGGCTTAACACTTGAAAATCAAAAAAAAAAAAAATCATCTCAATAGATATAGAAAAAACAGTTGACAAAATTCAACAAGTTATGACTAAAAAGCAAAAAGAAAAGCTTCAAGCAAAGTGGTGATAGAAGGAAACACTCTAAATTTGGTATCAGGGTTATGTCAGCCTTAAAACAAGACAAATTTATTATTTTACAGTTCTGAAAGTCAGAAGTCCAAAATGGGTCTCACTGGGCTAAAATCATGGTGTTGACCAGACTGAGTTCCTTCCTCAAGGCACTATAGGAGAATCCATTTACTCGCCTTTTCCAGATTCTAGAGGCTGCTCACCTTCCTTGGTTTATGGCTCTCTTCCATCTTCAAGTTAGCAACAACCAGTCAAGTAAGTCTTTCTCACAGTGTATCACTCTGACTCTGACTCTGACTCTCTCTTCCAAATACAAGGACCCTTGTGATTACATTGATCCCAAATGGTTAATCCAGAATAATCTTATTTTAAAGTCAACTGATTAGCAATCTTAATTCCAACTGCTACCTTAATTCCTGGGGATTAGGACACAGACATTTTGGTGAAGCCACTATTCTGCCTACCACAATCTATACCTCCACATAATATCCACTCACCCTCTGGATTATTTTAGAGAAAATCCCAGACGTCACATCATCTCATTCATAACTACTTCAGTATGGATTTTTAAAAGATAAAAATTATTTTGAAAAGAAAACAATCACACCTAAAACATAATAGCAATAATTTCTTAGGATCATCAACCATCCAGTAATTATTTAAATTTCCCGGGACTTCCCTGGTGGTCCAGTGGGTAAGACTCCACACTCCCAATGCAGGGGGCCTGAGTTTGATCCCTGGTCCGGGAACTAGATCCCATATGTATGCCGCAACTAAGAGTTTGCATGCCACAGCGAAGATGCCGCATGCTGCAACTAAGACCACGTGCAGCCAAAATAAATAAATTAATTAATTAATTTCCCTTATTTTTTTTTAACTGGGATATAGTCCCTTATGATTTTTAAGATACTTTACAGTTTGTTTGTAAGAGAATTCAAATAAGATCCATACACGGCATTGAATAATATTCAATAGCATTGAATAATATGAATTATTCTTTTAATAATATTAAAAGAATAATATTGGGACTTCCCTGGTGGGCCAGTGCTTCCGTGCTTCCACTGCAGGGGGCCTGGATTCGATCCCTGGTTGGGGAAGTAAGATCCTGCATGCCGCACAGTGCAGCTGATAAATAAATAAATAGATAGATAGATAGATAGATAATAAATAAAAGAATACTATTTCTGAGGATCCCTAACATTACTTTAAATCATTTTAATTATATTAAATTAAAATTTCAACTGTTAAATACAGTTAATACAATTAAATACATACAAACATGAAACTGGATATAAATTCCTCATGTGTATGTCTCATACATCTACAAAATAAAAAATATTCTTGAAGAAACCTGTGGGCCCAGTTTGAGAAATATTGTTCCTATATCATTGTACACAAAGTTCATTTTAAAATTAGTTGTATCATGTCCTGTGAGAGTACTTCATTGTTGCCTAAAACTGTTGCTTAATTTCATCATTTAATTACCATTCTTCAGTAACATTTTTGTCACCTACTATCTACCATTCACTTTTCCTGGGTAGGGAAACACAAAGGTGAAAAGAACTTGATCAGTTGCTCATAGTGGATTTTTCAAAAGGTTATGTATTATCCAAACAACTAGAATGTAAGCTATGTGAAGGTGGGAACCAGGTCTTACAAATCTTCATGTCCCCCAGGGGCCTAACAAAGTGCTTTTATAAAGTTGGTACTCAATCAGTGTTCAATAATTGATTAGACTTGAAAGCCTATATTTTAATTGCTCAGTTAAATTTAGCAGGCATACCTAGAGAGAACAAACCATGCCACCATATTTCTCTTTTTTGCTTTAGGATGAAGAAGCAGTGAGTGTGCGTGTTTGTCGGTTGGCAATTATGATGAAGAGAAGGATGCTTGGTGATAGTGACGGTGCAACAGCCACTGTGGTAACTTGGAGCTAAGCAAGTCATAAAGCTGACCTTGGCGGGTGCAGAGCCTCACCAGTCAGTGTTATAGATGGATAGCTATTACGGGTCAACAGTGATAGATGGAATTTGCTCAGAATAGTACAACACATTCAGCTCTTTGGAGACAATGAACATTTATCACTGATGATTAATCCTTTCATGAGTCCATTTCGAGGTTTAACAGCACTCTTTTCTTGCATTTTTGTTCCTTGTATATCAGTCCCATGGTCCCGCTCATTCAGGAAATGTTTACTTTCTGGGACTATGCTATGTATATAGTTCCTGAGTATTTAATCATAGAACTGCACGGCAGATTTCTCCCAGCTTCTAGGACTCTCTCACAATCTACTTTCCAGCGTGTGCACAGCCCTTATAATTTCTCCTACCATCAAAATTTTGGTCTTATGTCATCAGACAACCTGGTACAAATTTCAATCTAATATCTGAAAGGGATTAAACATTAATATACATTAACATATTTTAAAATAATGATTAATATGTTAATTCTCAAAGAGGAAAAATCTCGGGGAGGGTAATATTAAGGGAATGCAGGTGAGTTTTGAAACACATGGCACATGCTGCTAACTGTCCAAGTGGGTAGGTAAAATTTGGTGACCTTGAGGAGAATAGGACTATAAAGACACTAAAAAAGGAGAGCTATTTCACAATTACATAAATCTGGGGTATTCTATTCATGCCCATGCTCATCCCTGATGACATTATAAATCCTTTAAAGGTGGAGGCCTGATTATGCACATCTTTGCATTCCAACAGTAGAACTCAGTGTGCTTCATAGACCAACATCATTGCCATCACCTGGGAGCTTATTAGAAATACAGAACCACAGGCCTAATCCCAGACATACTGAATCAGAATCTGCACTAAAAGAAGTCTCCAGGTGATTTCAATGTACATTGAAGTTTAAGAAACACTACGGGGACTTCCTTGGTGGCGGCAGTGGTTAAGAATCCGCCTGCCAATGCAGGGGACATGGGTTTAAGCCCTGGTCAGGGAAGATCCCACATGCCGCAGAGCAACTAAGCCCATGCGCCACAACTACAGAGCCTGTGCTCTAGAGACCAAGAGCCACAACTACTGAGCCCACGTGCCACAACTACTGAAGCCTCTGCACCTAGAGCCCATGCTCTGCAACAAGAAAAGCCACCACAGTGAGAAGCCCGGGCACCACAACAAGGGGTAGCTCCCACTCGCCGCAACTTGAGAAAGCCCGCAGGCAGCAACAAAGACCTAACGCAGCCAAAAATTAATTAATTAATTAATTAATTTTTAAAAAAAGAAACACTACGGTACTAGTATAGTGCCTTATACACCTTAAGATTGAACACGTGTTAATTACCCTCAAAACACAAAGGCTTCATAGCTTGTAAAAATACCAGGTGTGAAGGTCTGAGAGACAAAACGTGGTAACAGTTTAAGAGAGAAAGATAAAAAGCAGGCACTATATTAACATGCACATACCAGGAATATTATCCTTTTTGGGGAACCTGCCATAATTATATGCCAAAAGAATAGAATATTCTGGAGGACCTGTCTTCAAAGTGAGGTGTTTGCCCCTGGATGTGTGCAAAACAATCCAATGGAGTATAGGCATAAAATATTAGAATTTTTATTTTTAAAAGGAGCTATACTAATATTTAATATTCAGGTTGACATTGTTACCTATGCTCAGTACGCCAGATAGTTCATGAGATTAGTAGCAGCGCTCTCAGTTTATTGAAATTTTCTGTACTTTATGTGTGTCTTGTTAAGTGACTGTAACTAAATGAACAAATGACTTCAAAATGTTCCTTCAAGGGATATGTAGATTGAAGATAATACATAAGGAAAGCAATGGCAAAAAAAAAAAAAAAAGCAGAATAGGCATTTATATCCTTATGCAGGCTCTTTGTCAGTCACATTCAAGACAAAAGCAGTGGCAATAAAATCATGTGTGACCTGAAGTCAGCCCAAAATTCCTACATTTTTTTAAAGCTTCATTGAGGTATTATTGATAGACAAATAACTGCACATATTTAGTGTGTACAATTTGTTTGTAAGGTTTGTTTGTTTGTAAGGTTTGTTTCAAACAATTTGTTTGAAAGGTTTATCCTTTTTTTTTTTACTAAATATATTAAACATTTTGAAAAATTATTTAAAAGTACCATATAACCCCACTATCACTCATGATGGAGCTTGCCCTAAGAGTACATTGTCATCTCTGTTTACTATGCTTTGTGAGACAGGCTTTCCAGTAAGGACAGCTGATATGCTGAGATCTGAGGATATACTTAGTGAAAAAAAGCAAGGAGCAGAATGGTGCAGAAAGTGACAAATTTCTTTTAAAATTTAATTACACATCACTGTGAAATTGTAGAAAACTGAAGTCAAAGAGAAGGACCTACAGTATTCTAGAAAAGGGGGGGAAAGTCATATTTAAGAATAGGAATCAGAATAGCTTTAGACTTCTAAATGGCAATACTGGAAATGAGAAGACAATGAAAAAAATGCCTTCATAATTCTGAAGACAAATTACTTTTCTTTTAGAATTATATATCCAATGAAACTATTAATTAGTGTAAGGATAGAATACAGACATTTTCTGACATGCAATTTCCTTAAAAAAAAATTACTTCCCAGAAAACTCTTTCTCAGGAAGCTATAAGACATTCTTCATTAAAATAGTCATAGGCCAACAAAGAGGAAAATATGGAGTCCAGAAGAGAAGGGATCAAAACCAAAAACAAGGGAAGATGAAGGTAAAAGATGTTGACAAAAAATTAATCAGCTAATTTAAGAAAGAAATGGAAATTTTTATTCTATCCAAACTGAGGATTATAACCTGGGAACAGTCTCTCAGAAAGCTCTGAGAACTGCTCTGCCCATTAGAGGTCAAAGCACAGTTACATAAGTTTTTGAGACAGAGGACTGTACATTAAACACGGTTTACACAATCCAGATCTACAGGTATAAAGGGAGTAGTGGGTCGTGGGTCATTCATGGCCCCGTACAAGATTAAGAAGAAAGGTTTATCTCCTGAGGAGTTGTGACCCTTGATGAGATTAAGAAAAATGGTTAGGAAAGTTATTTCCTAAGGAGGTCTGGTTAATGTGGATGCACAATGCACACTAAAAGGAAGGGAGGAGGCCCAAATGAGCAAAGAAATTTTATGTTAAATTTTTCTTGTCTTGCAATAAAATGTGAATTTTATTTCACCAATGGAAATCCTGAATAAGAGTTTGCACTGTCCGTCCTAGGTTGGGTGAACACTACTGCGTGGGGGCAGGTTGGAAGAATCTGGGAGACACTTCCCCAAAGATGAAATTGACAGACTCACTGTGGTGAGTGAACATATTAAGAGACTCAGACAAACTGACAGAGTGTTGGGGTTGAATTAGTGACTAATAATATAGGTAACATTTATGGAATGCTTCCTATGTGGGCAAACACTCTTCTAAGCACACTGCATCTAAACCTTAGGCAATGGATGTATGTATTGCCCCTATTTTACAGATAAGAAAAAGGAGGCAAAGCCAATTAACTAGCTAGCTCAAGGTCACACAGCTAGTAAGAAGGAGCACTGGGACTGAGACACAGGCAACCTGACTCCAGAGACTTTCTTGTAATCCTTATTCCACCCTAGTTTTCCAAGGGTACAGAAATGCCACCAGTTAAGAAAAAAACAAGAATCAACTTCAGGAAAAACAGAAAATGGCATAAGGAAAAGCAATGATAGTTTTCTATATGGTTGTGATGTGAATGGCATTTTCACAGTCATAATAATGTGAATATTAAATACTGATATTATGATACAGTGTTATTTAAAGCACTGAGGCATTTGGAAGGTGCTTATGCACAGTGGACACAGGAAGGAAGAGGAGAGCTAGATCCTTATCTTTCATAGTAGAGAGCCAATAAAGTCTAAAATAAAAAGTCAACAAGCAGCAGTACAAGCCTGTTAATCAGCAATATAGAGGCTAAAATCAAACAAAATCAACTTAAAGTATTAAAAGTATTTTCTTCTGGGGAAGAAAAATGGAGTAAAAGAACTAGAGACTTCTGTTGATCTTAGCAAGTCTTTTGGAACTGATTGATTCTTAATGTATATACGTTTAAACTATGTGTGTGCATTTAAACTACACAGATGCATAATTAAGTAAACAGTATAAAAGAGAAAAAGATGAAGTAACAAATTTTAAGATAAAGGAGGAATCGTCTACATTTTCTTCCAGTCCTGTCCTTGTCCCTGAAGGAGTTCAGGACATGCACCCCAAAATATGTCACTTTGACATATTAATTATTCTGAGTTCAAAGCATTTGAGAAACAGTAGATGCAGGAAGGGCTCTCTGACCTACCCTTTTCTACCTAAAAACAGGCCATAAAATTTCCCATGAGGGTACAGGTGCCCTCCCAGCACAAGGAAGAGAAGAACATCCTTATCCCCAGAGACTGGGAATCGATGCTGAAATGCATCTGTACAAACTTGCAAAATGTATAAACCCTAGTATTGCACCCCAATATATCTCCTAGTCACTTCCCCACAATTTACTGGCCCTGCCCCAAACTCCTTTGTTTGCTATTTCCTCACACATTTATCATTTCTTTGTCTAAAAGTTATAAAACCTTTCTGCTCTGGCCACTTCCTCAGGTCTTCATTCTCTAATAAAGGTCTCCATGTACATGTAAAAACAATAAAACTTGTATGCTTTTCTCCCATTAATCTTTCCTCTTATGTCAGTTTAAATCTTAGGTGCAGCCAGAGATCCTAAAAGGGTAGAAGAGAATTTTTCCTCCTCTACATCCTTTTGAATGTATGTACTGGTTCAGGTTTTTGGGAAGCAGGAACTGAGAATTAATTAGGAATGCAAATGGTTATTGGGAAGGAAAACCTGTGAAAGAGTGCAGGACACAGGATTGGTCAGAGGGTAGACTGTCATGCAGACCTGACAATGCCATGCAGAATAGCCCAGTCGGAATTCTGGAGCAAAGGTTAGAGGAGACTGACATTGGGAGGAAGTGGCCTGGCCCTTGTTCCACCACCTCACTCAGTCATTAACAGGGCACGTGAAAAAGAGAATGAGCTCAGCTTGAATACTTGGAGGCTGTCAGCTAACTTCTCTACTTATAGATGGGCAGTGAGATTTTTCCTGAAGGAATATTTGAGCTGTGCCTTTTAGTGTTGGCCATAATATATTTCTTAAAAAGCAACAATTTGCAGCCATAGTGAACATGTGCTGCTTGCTGATTTTCTACATACCTATGTTATATTTCTACTTTCATATTCTTTTAATGTTAATGAAGTTTTCATTACGTTAAAATTAAAATTAAATACAATGCAATGTGTATGTTAATTTCAAACCAATAAAAAGGGATTCAGTGAAAACTAAATCTCTAGGTCAGACTCTAGTTGCTCCAGACACCCTTTCCAGAGGAACCATGATGACCAGTTTCTTGCATATTCTTTCAGAGATAGCCTGTAGATTAAAAGACTTAATACAGGTGAACAGCTTAGAACACTACCTAACTCAAACCAACTGCCATGCAAATTTTGCTACTAATAACAATAAGAGTGGAGGTGGAGGTGGTAGTACTGGTGGTAGTGGTGGTGGTAGGTAGGGTGAATATCTATCTACCTCAATCTTTTTTAGTGGCTGCATGGTATTATAAGATAACACCACCCTGGTGGTGCAGTGGTTAAGAATCTGTCTGCCAATGCAGGGGACATGGGTTCAAGCCCTGGTCCAGGAAGATCCCACATGCTGTGGAGCAACTAAGCCCATGTGCCACAACTACTGAGCCCACACTCTAGAGCCTGTGGGCCACAACTACTGAGCCCGTGCGCCACAACTACTGAAGCCTGTGCGCCTAGAGCCCATGCGCCGCAACAAGAGAAACCACCACAACTAGAGAAAGCCCATATGCAGCAACAAAGACCCAATGCAGCCAAAAATAAATAAATTAAAAAGAAAAAGCCTTAAAAAAAAAGATAACAGGGTAATACAATTTTTTAAACATTTTCTTTACACAAGAGACACTGAATGACAAAATTTTACTATAGTTACCATAATCACCTAAAATAATGTAATAAACAAATACAGAAATTAGATGTGTCAAAAAACAAATTATCCATATAAAACTCTGCATGCCCTAAGATCTGAATTAAAGCATTAGAGTGGGAACTGGGAAGACCTGTGCTAATGTGATGCTGAGTGTGGAAGAGAAACGGGAGTCATAGAATTGTTCAACCTCACCTCTAGTTAAGTGTATGTACTAGAAACTGAACACCTAGCAAAAGTGCTTATTTACAGAGATTTTATAAGCAGGGCCATGAACAAAAGAGATTCTTAATTAAATCAATTCCATTAGAGGGATAACTACTTAAGGTCTCTGCTCAAAAGATAAGGTGACACCAGCAGCCTCCATGTTACCTTGGCATAATACACTCTAAACTACAGGGGTATCTTAATTTCAGTAACTTATTTCACAAACAGATATGCTCTCTTCCAGAATAGTTTTTAAGAGAAATAACTGGGTTCACAGTGTCTTGGGGTTTGAATTGTGGCTCTACCATTTATAGTTGGGTGACTTAGGGTAAATTACTTTTCTTTTCAAGATTTTTTTTTTGATGTGGACAGTTTTCAGATTCTTTATTGAATTTGTTACAATACTGCTTCTATTTTATGTTTTGGTTTTTCAGCCGTGAGGCATGTGAGATCTTAGCTCCCTGACCAGGCATCGAACCCACACCCCCTGCACTGGAAGGCGAAGTCTTAACCACTGGACCACCACGGAAGTCCCAATTACTTAATTTTTCTCAGCTTCAGTTTTTTCTCAGTAAAATGGGGAGGGGGGGTTATGTGAAGGACCATATCAGTATTTGCGGCTATTAGCAATGGTGTACGATTTAATCCAATTTTCCAATTCAATCCTGTTCTAGTCACTGAATATTTATATGCTCAGTTAGGATTAAAATAATTTCATTTAAAAGAGAACCATATCCAGATATGGGTCTTAAGTAATTTATGAAGCCATGAAACTATACCTAAAACCCAAAGTCATGATCCCACCAACAGGAAAGTTTTAGCTTTGACACTTATGACAACAGAGCTGAACGATATGGCTCTATCCTTGTAGTAGACCTGAGACACACTCAAAAGCAGTGCACAGCATTTCCCAGAGGAAATCAGACCCTGGTACTTTAAAAATGATTAATAATGTTAATGACTATTTAGCACTCTTGGAAGGATAGCTTAATTGACTACATAGTCCTAGGGAGCTAAAAGTGCAATGTAAGAATAGAAGCCTGGGGGCTTCCCTGGTGGCGCAGTGGTTGAGAGTCCGCCTGCCAATGCAGGACACACGGGTTCGAGCCCTGGCCTGGGAAGATCCCACATGCCACGGAGCAGCTGGCCCCGTGAGCCACAATTACTGAGCCTGCGCGTCTGGAGCCTGTGCTCCACAACAAGAGAGGCCGCGATAGTGAGAGGCCCGCGCACCGCGATGAGGAGTGGTCCCCACTTGCCACAACTAGAGAAAGCCCTCACACAGAAACGAAGACCCAACACAGCCATAAATAAATAAATAAAATTAAAAAAAAAAAAAAGAATAGAAGCCTGGATTTACCTGAGTCAACTTTTAAAGCCAAGAAAATTAAACAATAGGAATCCATGTGCTTCACGTATGTAATTTGAATAGTGTTCCACTTAAAAAGTCATCAAAAGACCAGAGGGCAGATAGCAGAAACAAGAAGAACTACAATTCTGCAGCCTGTGGAACGAAAACCACATTCACAGAAACACAGACAAAATGAAAAGGCAGAGGACTATGTACCAGATGAAGGAACAAGATAGAATCCCAGAAAAACAACTAAGTGAAGTGGAGATAGGCAACCTTCCAGAAGAAGAATTCAGAATGTTACTGAAGATGATCCAGGACCTCAGGAAAAAAATGGAGGCAAAGACTGAGAAGATGCAAGACATGTTTAATAAAGACCTAAAAGATTTAAAGAACAAACATCTAGAAGAACTAAAGAACAAAGAAACAGAAATGAACAATACAATAACTGAAATGAAAAATACACTAGAAGGAATCAATAACAGAATAAATGAGGCAGAAGAACGGATAAGTGACCTGGAAGACAGAATGGTGGACTTCACTGCTGTGGAACAGAATAAAGAAAAAAGAATGAAAAGAAATGAAGACAGCCTAAGAGACCTCTGGGACAACATTAAATGCAACAACTATCGCATTATAAGGGTCCCAGAAGGAGAAGAGAGAGAGAAAGGACCCAAGAAAATATTTGAAGAGATTATAGTCGAAAACTTCCCTAACATGGGAAAGGAAATAGCCACCAAAGTCCAGGAAGCGCAGAGAGTCCCAAGCAGGATAAACCCAAGGAGAAACACTCTGAGACACATAGTAATCAAATTGATAAAAACTAAAGACAAAGAAAAATTATTAAAAGCAACAAGGGAAAATGACAACATAGAAGGGAATTCCCATAAGGTTAACAGCTGATTTCTCAGCAGAAACTCTACAAGCCAGAAGGGACAGGCAGGACATATATTAAGTGATGAAAGGGAAGAATCTACAACCAAGATTACTCTACCTGGCAAGGATCTCATTCAGATTTGACGGAGAAATCAAAAGGTTTAGAGACAAGCAAAAGCTAAGAGAATTCAGCACCGCAAAACCAGCTTTACAACAAATGCTAAGGAAACTTCTCGAAGTGGGAAACACAAGGACTTACAAAAACAAACCCAAAACAATCAAGAATATGGTCATAAGAACATATATATTGATAATTATTGATAATATTGATAATTACCTTAAATGTGAATGGATTAAGTGCTCCAACCAAAAGACACAGGGTCACTGAATGGATACAAAAACAAAACCCATATATATGCTGTCTAGAAGAAACCCACTTCAGACCTAGGGACACATACAGTCTGAAAGTGAGGGGATAGAAAAAGATATTCCATGCAAATGGAAATCAAAAAAAAGCTGGAGTAGCTATACTCATATCAGATAAAATAGACTTTAAAATAAAGAATGTTACAAGAGACAAGGAAGGACACTACATAATGATCAAGGGATCAATCCAAGAAGAAGATATAGCAATTATAAATACATATGCACCTAACACAGGAGCACCTCAGTACATAAGACAAATGCTAACAGCTATAAAAGAGGAAATCGACAGTAACACAATAATAGTGGGGGACTCTAACACCTCACTTACCCCAATGGACAGATCATCCAGACAGAAAATTAATAAGGAAACACAAGCTTTCAGTGACACAATAGGCCAGACAGACTTAATTGATATTTTTAGGACATTCCATCCAAAAACAGCAGATTACACTTTCTTCTCAAGTGTACACGGTACATTCTCTAGGATAGATCACATCTTGTGTCACAGATCAAGCCTTGGTAAATTTAAGAAAATTGAAATTATATCAAGCATCTATTCTGACCACAATGTTAAGAGATTAGAATCAATTACAGGGGAAAAAAATGTAAAAAACACAAACACATGGAGGCTAAACAATTTGGTACTAAATAACCAAGAGATCACTGAAGAAATCAAAGAGGAAATCAGAAAATACCTAAAGACAAATGACAATGAAAACACGATGATCCAAAACCTATGGGATGCAGCAAAAGCAGTTCTAAGAGGGAAGTTTAAAGCTATACAAGCCTACCTAAAGAAACAAGAAAAATCTCAACTAAACAATCTAAACTTACACCTAAAGGAACTAGAGAAACAAGAACAAACAAAACCCAAACTTAGCAGAAGGAAAGAAATCATAAACATCAGAGCAGAAATAAATGAAATAGAAACAATAGCAAATATCAATAAAACTAAAAGCTGGTTCTTTGAGAAGATAAACAAAATTGAGAAACCATTAGCCAGACTCATCAAGAAAAAGAGGGAGAGAACTCAAATCAATAAAATTAGAATTGAAAAAGGAGAAGTTACAACAGACACCACAGAAATACAAAGCATCCCAACAGACTACTACAAGCAACTCTATGCCAATAAAATGGACAACCTGGAAGAAAGGGACAAATTCTTAGAAAGGTATAACCTTCCAAGACTGCACCAGGAAGAAATAGAAAATATGAACAGACGAATCACAAGTAATGAAATTGAAACTGTGACTAAAAATCTTCCAACAAACAAAAGTCCAGGACCAGATGGCTTCACACATGAATTTTACCAAACATTTAGAGAAGAGCTAACACCTATCCTTCTCAAACTCTTCCAAAAAATTGCACAGGAAGGAACACTCCCAAACTCTTTCTATGAGGCCACCATCACCTTGATACCAAAACCAGACAAAGATACTACAAAAAAAGAAAATTATAGACCAATATCACTGATGAATATAAATGCAAAAATCCTCAACAAAATACTAGCAAACAGAATCCAGCAACACATTAAAAGGATCATACACCATGATCAAGTGGGGTTTATCCCAGGAATGCAAGGATTCTTCAATACACACAAATCAATGTGATATACCATATTAACAAATTGAAGGAGAAAAACCATATGATCATCTCAATAGATGCAGAAAAAGCTTTTGACAAAATTCAACACCCATTTATGATAAAAACCCTCCAGAGGGGCTTCCCCAGTGGCACAGTGGTTACGAATCCGCCTGCCAATGAAGGGGATATGGGTTCGAGCCCCGGTCCGGGAAGATCCCACATGCACGGAGCAACTAAGCTTGTGCACCACAACTACTCAGCCTGTGCTCTAGAGCTGCATGCCACAACTACTGAGCCTGCGTGCCACAAGTACTGAAGCCTGTGCACCTATAGCCTGTGCTCCACAACAAGAGAAGGCACTGCAATAAGAAGCCTGTGCACCGCAACGAAGAGTAGCCCCCACTCACCACAAATAAAAGAAAGCCCGCACGCAGCAACGAGGACCCAATGAAGCCAAAAATTAAATAAATAAATAAATAAGCAAGTAAGTAAGTAAGTAAGTAAATAAATTTTAAAAATCTTCCAGAAAGTAGGCATAGAGGGAACTTACGTCAACATAATAAAGGCCATATATGACAAACCCACAGCAAACAACATTCTCAATGGTGAAAAACTGAAACCATTTCCTCTAAGATCAGGAACAAGACAAGGATGTCCATTCTTGCTACTATTATTCAACATAGTTTTGGAAGTGCTAGCCACGGCAATCAGAGAAGGAAAAGAAATAAAAGGAATAAAAACTGGAAAAGAAGAAGTAAAACTGTCACTGTTTGCAGATGACATGATACTATACATAGAGAATCCTAAAGATGCCACCAGAAAACTACTAAAGCTAATCAATTAATTTGGTAAGGTTGCAGGATACAAAAAAAAAAAAGTCATCAAGAGCCTTCGGGGCATAGTGGGATTAGGAGGAAAAAAAACACTACTAATTTACACTGGGGTTGCATCATTGCTTTAAGCATCCTGTTTTTGCTTGTAGACTGAAACTTTGGTACAGAGAAATGAGGCTATCCTTAAATTAACAGATGTGCTCTAACAGCCACTTGCCCAATAGGGGGCGCTCCTGAAATAGACTGATTTACAGTGGAATACTTGGAGGAAATAGTTCTTTAGGCAGAAATAGCTGAGGGAACCTCAGACCCATGTGGTTTTTGGATTTTAAAAGTCCTAATTCCTTAGATGCATTATCAAAATTATCAGAAAAGGGGTAATTGGACCTGCAGACTTCTTTGTAGAATTCTCTAAGAAACATAAATTACAGATATTAGCATCCTGGTTGGACAATAAGAAATATAACAGAACAGTCACCACCTTGAGGAAACACTCTTATTGAAAAGACAAGTGATACTCCTAATGCAAAGTTAAATTACAAAAAAAAATTCAGAAAACATGAAAATCAGCTCTCAACTCTTATGTGGGAGGGCATTGCTGTTCGGTCTTTTTACTGGGGATGGGGACTGGGAAAGGTGAGTGCAGATGACAGGGCAAGGTGGGAAGACAGTTGGAACTGAAGCCTAGAAGTGGACAAGGAAAAGAGCATCTCCAGTGCCAGGCAGCAGGAGTAGAGGTTTTGCCCTGGGAAATTTGAAAAAAATAAAATAACAGATTATGAACAGACATGAACCTCCTATTAAGACACTGGCAGAGGGAGATAAAGAGATTTCAAGCAGGAGAGTTAAATGAGAGAAAAAGCTTAAGATTATTTATTTGATGGTCAGGATGTTTTGGAGAAAACTGCTACCGGAGGTAACAAAGTGCTATCTCAGTTCCTGCTATAAACTCTTCATAATTTTCCAAGGTTCCTGCTTAATATTGGTGTAGGCTCTCCATTTTCCACACTTTCTCTCCTGTCTGCTAAGAATAACAATAATAGCTACCATTTACTGTTACGGATCTGTTTTCTGCAAGGAGTTTTACAGACATTCTCTCACAAAGCAAGAGCCAGCCTGGTAAGAAACATCACTGTCCTTTTGCTGATGAGGAAGGGTAAGGAGCACTCTACCTTCTCACAGCTGTTAAGTGGTGAAACCAGAAGTTGACCACTTCTCTGTTTAACTTCAACATCAATATTCTTTTTACTATGCCTTTAAAATTCAGGGACGCTGAAGAAGACTACGGATAAGTGCTGTCTTTCTGAAATTTAGCTACCTGTGGGAATTTTTTTAATGACTACATTTCATGGTTAAACATCTTCATGATACTCCTTCTTTTGCTGTTAGTCGTATCTAGTGGGAAAAAAGTGAAGACTGAGAAATCTAGCCCCCTTAAGTATCACTTGATTTTTTATGTATAAGCGATTCCTTCACATGTTAAAGACATAGTTATTTAATATCTACCATCTACTAGGCATGGGGGGATCATAATCCAACAGCGAAGGTGGAAAATATTCTTGAGCTGTCTCAATAACACACATTTACATGCAACAAATAGGCAACTGTGCATTTCATTACCTCATATACCACTGTCTAACTTGAAGGGCAAGTTCAATTTTTAAAATAGGAATAAACTTTATGGAACATTTACTGCTTATATTTAGAGTTTCAGAAAGTATATTTTGCTAACAGGAAAGTGTGGTCTTTTTAGAAAGCCTCCTTCTCTTTTTTTTACAATCTAAGATCACTTTAATGTTAGGTAATTTATAATTTTGATCATATATCCACTAATTTACCTTCATGCAGTAGATGATAAATAGCAGAAGGTCAGCTGTGTTTGCACTAAGTTGTTAATCTCCTTCCCTGGCTAGTGAACGCTTAGTATTATAGATTAATAACATGGCAACTCTGATGCCACACTCATTTTCAATTACTTGTTAATTCACTTGTAACATTTTTTCAAAAGACAGACCACATGGTGTTTTGCCTTCTTTCCCCTGGCTTCCTGAGAGCCTGACTGGGAACTAGACTAAGGGTTCTAAATTATATTTGAAAGGGAATGCATATAAATGTTCCCATGCATATGCACAAGCATCTCTAGAAGACCATTTAAGTAACTCCAACATTGATTCTCTCTGGGGAGAGAACCAAGTTGATAGAGGACTGAGGATTTTCACTCTGGTATCTTAAATTTTGAACTGTGTGAATGAACTCTCTATTCAAAAAATTAAAATGAAGGTTAATGAACTACATTTGTTGTACGTAGTCTCACTTCCAGATTGGACTTCTGCTAAAATAGATTTTGACTTTGGACCACAGTGGCTCTAAGTTTAGAGAGTCTCTTTGCCTAGATTCAAAGTCTTATTTTAATTATACAAAAGAACTGTAGTTCACAAAAAATGCAGTTTCTCAAAAGAAATTTTTTCTCAAACTTTAATCAATGGAAACAAAAAATGGGGTATTTTCAAATTTGTATTAATGCATATGAGTTCTTTGTGGTAGGATTATAGTGATAATGGCCCTAATTAGTTCACATCTCTCTACACCCCTCCCTTGGGACGTCCCCTCCCTCTCTGATATTGTGCTTGGCTGTGTGACTAGTTTTGGCCAGCTGTAAAATGGAAAATGTGACTTAGGCAAAGGGTTAAAAAGAGCTTGTGCATTAAGACTTGCCTCCTCTTGCTGCAGGGAACCCTCTGGCCATTATAGGAAGGAGCTTGGGCCAGTCTGCGAGATGGTGAAACTTATGTGGTCATTGCCCAGCTGACATGGAGCCGACTTCCACATTTATGAGTGGGAGTCCCCCTAGACCAAGTAGTGTGTACTCTCCAGAGTGTAAGTGAGGCGTCCTGAACCTAAACACCCCCACCAAGAGAACTGCCCAGGGATTGTTTTCAGTGTCTATGTTTTGGGGGATGGTTTATTAAGCAGCAAATACTAACTGATAAAGTCTACAACATATTGATGCATTAAGATTCAATTTCAATTAGAAAATACAGTTAAGTAAATCTTGGAACTATTTTAGAAGTTTCTCTTTCACTGAATATGTGTCAGATAGCTTTCATAACAGTAAAACTATCTCATTCTCTTTCATAGCCCCATTATATTCCATGGTAACATGATTTAACATTCACTACTCGGTATATATTGTATAAAATTCACGTTAAATGACAACAATCCAAATTAAATTCTTTCCAGGATAATAATGGGGCACTAACAATCATTAGCTCACTGCCAATTCTCCAGTAGCATCAAGTGTGTCTAAATTTTTGGATCACATTCACCAGCAACATATTCCCTACATCTCTCAGCAAAGCCTCTTTCTCTTAAGTTTATGTATTAAGATTTGTTTCCTCTTAGATCTCTACATTATACTTTTCATTATACATTTCACCCCAAAGTTTCTCTCCATCTTTCCTGAAACAGACATACATTCAAGATTGAAATTCAACTTGAAAGCTCAGAATTCCATCAAAGAGCCAAGTTCTAGCCAATGTGCCTTATAATAGCTATAGTACTTAAAACAGGTATTTTCCCATGAGAAATTCACACACACCAATGTTATCAATTTGTTTCTCTGTTTGTTAAGCAAGGACAAGATCTGATGATTCATCTACATGTCACTATTTCTTCAGCTAAGGATATGCAGTTTATTAATTTTGATCACCTGTGTTGAACAGAAATTTTATTTTTTAAATCCCATTCTTGCTTTAGATTAAAAAGATATATATTATATTTATTTGTATGAAATTGAAATACCATGCCTTGAACAAAATTAGGTGTTTCACTCCTACACTTTATATGTAATTAAAATAAAGCCAGGGACTTCCATAGTGGTCCAGTGGTTAAGACACCACCTTCCAATGCAGGTTTGATCCCTGGTCAGGGAACTAAGGTCCTGCATGCCGTGGGGTGCAGCCAAAAATTTTAAAAATAAATAAAATAAAGACAAATATTTGCAAATGCATTTTATTTTATTTTATTTAAGTTAGATTTTTTCAAACTGGCAAGTAGCAGAGATTCTCTTCAGAGTCATACATGAAATCCATCTAAATAAAGTATAGCTGCCTGATTTTAAAAGGCCCATTTCAGGCAGCAGACCTGAATAGACATTCTTCCAAGAAGGTATACAGATGGCCAACAGACACATGAAAAAATGCTCGGGGCTTCCCTGGTGGCGCAGTGGTTGAGAGTCCGCCTGCCGATGCAGGGGACATGGGTTCGTGCCCTGGTCTGGGAAGACCCCACATGCCACAGAGCAGCTAGGCCCGTGAGCCATGGCCACTGAGCCTGCGCGTCCGGAGCCTGTGCTCTGCAACGGAAGAGGCCACAACAGTGAGAGGCCCACGTACCGCAAAAAAAAAATGCTCAACATTACTAATCATCAGAGAAATGCAAATCAAAACCACAATGACAGGGGCTTCCCTGGTGGCGCAGCGGTTAAGAATCCACCTGACAATGCAGAGAACATGGGTTTGAGCCCTGGTCCAGGAAGATCCCACATGCTGCAGAGCAACAAAGCCTGTGCGCCACAACTACTGAGCCTGTGCTCTAGAGTCTACAAGCCACAACTACTGAGCCCATGTGTCACAACTACTGAAGCTCACACACCTAGAGCCCACGCTATGCAACAAGAGAAGCCACTGCAATGAGAAGCCCGCACACCACAACGAAGAGTAGCCCCAGCTCACTGCAACTAGAGAAAGCCTGCATGCAGCAACGAAGACCCAATGCAGCCAAAGATAAATAAATAAATATTTTTTTAATTTATTAAAAAAAACACAATGACATATCACCTCACACCTGTCAAAATGGCTATCATCAAAAAGTCTACAGATAACAAATGTTGGCAAGAATGTGGAGAAAAGAGAACATTTATACACCGTGGTGGGAATGTAAGTTGGTGCAGCCACTGTAGAAAACAGTACAGGGGTTCCTCAAAAAACTAAAAATAGAACTACCATATGATCTAGCAATTCCACCATTGGGTATATATCTGAAGAAAACGAAAACACTATTTTGAAAAGATACACGTACCCCAATGTTCATTTACAACTGCCAAGCTATGGAAGCAATCTAAGTGTCCTTCAACAAATAAATAAATAAATAAGATGTTATATCTATATGTTGTATATTTACATATACATACACACAAGAATACTATTCAGCCATAAAAAAGAATGAAGTTCTGCCATTTGCAGCAATGTAGATGGACTGAGAGTATTATGCTTAGTGAAATAAGTCAGAGAATACTCTGTTATCACTTATATGTGGAATCTAAAAAATAAAACAAACAAATGTATATAACAAAACAGAAACAGACTCATAGATATAGAGAATAAAACAGTGGTTACCAGTTGGGAGAGGGAAATGGGGAGGGGCAAGGTAGGGGTATGGGATTTAGAGACACAAACTGCTATGTATAAAATAAATATGGGGCTTCCCTGGTGGCTCAGTGGTTGAGAGTCCGCCTGCTGATGCAGGGGACGCAGGTTCGTGCCCCAGTCCGGGAGGATCCCATGTGCCGCGGAGCGGCTGGGCCTGTGGGCCATGGCCGCTAAGCCTGTGTGTCCGGAGCCTGTGCTCCATGCAACGGGAGAGGCCACAGCGGTGAGAGGCCCCCATACCGTAAATAAATAAATAAATAAATAAATAAATAAATAAATAAATATGCAACAAAGATATATTGCATAGTACAGGGAAATATAGCCATTATTTTATAATAACTTTAACTGGAGTGTAATCTATAAAAATATTGAATCACTATATTGTACACCTGAAACTAATAAAATATTATAAATCAACTATACCACAAGAAAAAATCAAAAAACAAACAAAAAAAATAGAATGCCTAAGACTCTATTGAATCCTGGATTTTTCAAAGAAAACTACAAAACATATTCTGGGGACAATTAAGCATATTTGAATATGAACTAGACATTAAATGCTATTATGGAATGGCTGTATATTTCTTAGGTTTTTTTTTTTTTTTTTTTTGCGGTACGCAGGCCTCTCACTGTTGTGGCCTCTTCCGTTGCGGAGCACAGGCTCCGGACGCACAGGCTCAGTGGCCATGGCTCACGGGCCTAGCCGCTCCGTGGCATGTGGGATCTTCCCGGACTGGGGCATGAAACTGCGTCCCCTGCATTGGCAGGTGGACTCTCAACCACTGCGCCACCAGGGAAGCCCTATTTCTTAGGTTTTATAATGATATTGTGATTACATAGAAGAATGTCCTTATTCTTAGAAGATGCATGCTGAGGTATTTAGGGACCAAGAATGTGTCTGCTTACTCCTGTGTCTGCTTATCTGGCAGGGTAACCAATCAACAATAAATAGAAAAAGAGGTTTATCAAATATGGCCAAAATGTTAACAAATGGTAAATTATTTCTATTCTTTCAACTTTTCTTTGGTACAAAATTTTTCAAATAAAACATATAAAATATAATCATAAAGTGAATCATAAGTTAGCAGTATAAAAAACACAAGTGTGTTTCTACATTTGAAACTGATCAGTTTTATTTTACCACACTAATTAACTAAGGGGGAAAAGTAATTTCTTTCAGCAATGTTTCATAGTTTTCTGTGTACAAGTCTTGTACCTTCTTAGTTAAGGTTATTCTTTAGTATTTTATGCTATTTTTGATGCTATTGTAAATGGAATCATTTTCTTATTTTCCTTTTCAGATCATCACTGCTAGTATAAAGAAATACAACTGATTTTTGTGTTGATTTTTATATTCTGCAAATATAATTAGCTCTAATAGTTTTGTGTGTGGGGGGGTGGCTTTGGTTTTTTTGGCCACACCACATGGCCTGTGGGATCTTAATTCCCCAACCAGGGATCGAACCTGTGCCCCTACCATGGAAGTGCGGAGTCTTAACCACTGGACCACCAGGGAAATCCTATAATTAGCTCTAATAGTTTTTTGATGGATGATTTAGAGTTTTCTATATGTAACATCATGTCGTGTGTATAGACATAACTTTATTTCTGCCTTTTGAAGTAAGATTATGTTTATTTCTTTTTTTCTTGCCTAACTTCTCTGGCTATAACCTCTAGCAACATGTTGAAAAGAAGTGGTAAAAATGGGCATTCTTGCCTTGTTCCTGACTTTAGGGGAAAAACTTTCAGCTTTTCACCACTGAGAATGATGTTAGTTGTGGGCTTTGCATATATGACCTTTATCATGTTGAGGAAGTTCCCTTCTACTCCTCGATTATTCAATGTTTTCATCATGAAACGGTGTTAGATTTTCTTAAATGTTTCTTCTGAAACAATTATGTGTTTTTTTCCTTTTTTCTATTAATGGATATATTGCACTGATTTTCATGTTGAACCACCCTGTGTCACAGGGATAAATCCCACTTGATAATAGTGTATAATTCTTTTAATATGTCATTGAATTCATCTTCTTTTTAGTATTTTTGTTCAGGATTTTGCTATCTATATTCACAAGGTACATTGGTCTATCGTTTTCTTATAGTGTCTTTGGTTCTGGTATGAGGGTAATGCTGGCCTCCTAGAACAAGTTAGAAAGACTTTGAGAAAGACTGGTATTAATTCTTCTTTAAATGTTGGATAGAATTCAGCAGTGAAGCCATCTGGTCCTGAGCTTTTCTTTGTTGGGAGGTTTTGATTACTGATTCAGTCTCCTTGTTATTGACTTATTCTGTTTTTCTTGAGTCGGTTTTGGTAGTTTATGGGTTTCTATGAATTTTTCCATTTCATCCAACTTATACGATTTCTTGGTATACAGCTATTCACAATATTTTCTTAATTATCCTTTTTTATTTATGTAAAATTGACAATGCCCGCCTTTCATTTCCAATTTTAGTATTTGAGGTTTTTTTATTTTGTTTTTTAATCTAGCTAAAGGTTTCTCAATTTTCTTGATATTTTCAAAGAACTTCTGGTTTCATTAATTCCATTGTTTTCCTATTATTGATTTCATTTATATCTGCTCTAATACATATCATTTCCTCCATCTCCTAACTTTAGGTTTAGTTCTTTTTCTGGTTTGTTAAGGTATACAGCTAGGTTATTGATTTGAGATCTTTCTTCTTTTTAAATGTAGACACTTACTGTAAAAATTTACCCATGGGGCTTCCCTGGTGGCACAGTGGTTGAGAGTCCGCCTGCCAATGCAGGGAACACGGGTTCGTGCCCTGGTCTGGGAGGATCCCACATGCCGCGGAGCGGCTAGGCCCGTGAGCCATGGCCGCTGAGCCTGTGCGTCCAGAGCCTGTGCTCCACAACAGGAGAGGCCACAACAGTGAGAGGCCCACATACCGCAAAAAAAAACAAAAAAATTTACCCATGAGCACTGCTTTCACTACATCCATGAGTTTTGGTATGTTGCATTTTCATTCTCATTAATCTCTAAGTATTTTCTAATTTCCCTTGTGATTTATTCTTTGATCCATTGGTTATTTTATGTTATTTTTTAAAAGATTTATTTATTATTTATTTATTTATTGGCTGCATTGGGTCTTAGTTGTGGCATGCAGGATCTTCGTTGAGGCTTGCGGGATCTTTAATTGAGGCATGCGGGCTTCTCTCTCATTGCGCGGGTGTCTCTCTAGCTCTGGTGTGCGGGTTTTCTCTCTCTAGTTGTGGAGTGCAGGTTCCAGGGCATGTGGGCTCTGTAGCTGTGGCATATGGGTTCCAGAGCGTGTGGGCTCTGTAGTTTGTGCCATGCAGGCTCTCTAGTTGAGGCACATGAGCTCAGTAGTTGTGGCACATGGGCTTAGTTTCCCTGTGGCTTGTGGGATCTTAGTTCCCTGACCAGAGATTGAACATGCATCCCCTGCATTGTAAGGCAGATGCTTTACCGCTGGATGACCAGGGAAGTCCCTCCATTGCTTATTTTAAATTGTGTTGTTTAATCTCCACATAGATGTGAGTTTTCTAGCTTTCCTTCAGTTATTTCTTCTTATATTATTGATTTCATTTATAACTGCTCTATGATTTCTTCATTCCATTTTGGTCAGAAAAAATACGCTGCATGATTCCAATTTTTTTAAAACTTACTGAGACTTGTTTTGTAGCCTAATATATTGTCTATCCTGGAAAATGTTTTAGGTATACTAGAGAAGAATGTGTATTCTGTTGTTTTGGGGTATTCTACAGATATCTGTTAGGTCTAGTTGGTTTATGGTATTATTTAAGTTTCCTATTTCCTTACTGAACTTCTGTTATCTATATATTATGGAAAGTGGGGTATTGAAATTTCCAAATATTGTGGAACTGTCTATTTATTCTTTCAATTCTATTTGAGTCATATGTTTCTGGGCTCGTGTTTGGTACAGATATAATTGTTATATCTTCTTGATGAACTGACCCTTCCATTAATACATGATTATTTATTGTCTCTTGGAAGTTCAGATATACAGTTTTTACTTTCTATGTTTCTTTTTTGAATATAATGAGCATGTAATCATTTTATAATAGGAAAAAAAAGAGTAAGGTAAAGGGAGTAATATCTTCTCACTCAGAATGTAGGACCCATAGTGGGAAAATACCTCAACATAATAAAGGCCAAATATGACAAACCCACAGCTAACATCATACTCAACAGTGAAAACCTGAAAGCATTTCCTTTAAGATAGGAACAAGACAAGAATGTCCACTCTCACCACTTTTATTCAACATAGTTTTGGAAGTCCTCGCCATGGCAATCAGAGAAGAAAAAGAAATAAAAGAAATTCAAACTGGAAAAGAAGAAGTAAAACTGTCACTCTCTGCAGATGACATGATGCTATACATAGAAAATCCTAAAGACACTACCAGAAAACTACTAGAGCTCATCAATGAATTCGGTAAAGTTTCAGGATACAAAATTAATATACAGAAATCTATTGCATTTCTATACACTAACAATGAACTATCAGAAAGAGAAATTAAGGAAACAATCCCACTTACCATCACATCAAAAAGAATAAAAATACCTAGGAATAAACATACCTAAGGAGGTAAAAGACCTGTACCCCAAAAACTATAAGACACTGATGAAAGAAATTGAAGACAACACAAACAGATGGAAAGATATACCATGTTCTTGGATTGAAAGAATCAATATCATTAAAATGACCATACTACCCAAGGCAATCTACAGATTCAATGCATTCCCTATCAAATTACCAATGGCATTTTTCATGGAACTAGAACAAAAAATTTTGAAATTTGTATGGAAACACAAAAGAACCTGAACAGACAAAACAACCTGAGAAAGAAGAACATGGCTGGAGGAATCCCTGACTTCAGACTACAATGCTATAGTAATCAAAACAGTATGATACTGGCACAAAAGCAGACACATAGATCAATGGAACAGGACAGGAAGCCCAGAAATAAACCCACACACTTATGGTCAATTAATCTATGACAAAGGAGGCAAAAATATACAATGGAGAAAAGACAGCCTCCTCAACAAGTGGTGCTGGAAAAGCTGGACAGCTACATGTAAACAAATAAAATTAAAACATCTTCTAACACCATATAGAAAAATAAACTGAAAATGGATTAAAGATCTAAATGTGAGAACAGATACTATAAAACTCTTAGAAGAAAACATAGGTAGAACACTCTTTGACATAAATCACAGCAATATTTCATTGGACCCATCTCTTAGAGTAATGGAAACAAAAGCAAAAAAGAAAGGGGGTGAACCTAATTAAACTTAAAAGCTTTTGCACAACAAAGGAAACCATAAACAAAACTAAAGGACAAGCTACAGAATGGGAGAAAATATTTGCAAATGATAGGAGTGGCAAGAGATTAATTTCCAAAATATACAAACAGTTCATACACCTCAATATCAAAAAAACAAACAACCCAATCAAAAAAATGAGCAGAAGACCTAAGCAGACACTTCTCCAAAGAAGACACACAGATGGCCAAAAGGCACATGAAAAGATGCTCAACGTCACTAATTATTAGAGAGATACAAATTAAAACTACAGTGAGGTACCAACTTACAGTGGTCAGAATGACCATCAGCAAAAAGTATACAAATATGGAATTCCCTGGTGATCCAGTGGTTAGGACTCGGCAATTTCATTACCGGGGCCAGGGTTCAATCCCTGCTCAGGGAACTAAGATCCCACAAGCTGCATGGCATGGAAAAAAAAAAGTTTACAAATAATAAATGCTGGAGAGGGTATGGAGAAAAGGGAACCCTCCTACACTGTTGCTGGGAATGTAAATGTTGCTCCACTATGGAGAACAGTATGGAGGTTCCTTACAAAACTAAAAATAGAGTTGCCATATGATCCAACAAACCTACTCCCAGGCATATATCTGGAAAAGACAAAAACTCTAGTTGGAAAAGATACCCACACCCCAGTGTTCATAGCAGCACTATTTACAATAGCCAAGATGTGGAAACAACCTAAATGTCCACCAACAGATTAATAGATAAAGAAAATGTGGCATATATATAATATATATATTATATATATATATAATACACACACACACACAATGGAATATTACTCAACCATAAAAAAGAAAGAAATAATGCTATTTGCAGGAACATGGATGGACCTAGAGATTATCATACTAAATGAAGTATATTAGACAAAGACAAATATCATATCACTTATATCTAAAAAATGATACAAATGAACTTATTTACAAAACAGAGCTTTTTAAAAAAATTTATTCCAAGATGGCGGAAGAGTAAGACGCGGAGATCACCTTCCTCCTCACGGATACACCAGAAATACAGCTACACGTGGAACAACTCCTACAGAACACCTACTGAACGCTGGCAGAAGACCCCAGACCTCCCAAAAGGCAAGAAACTCCCCACATACCTGGGTAGGGCAAAGCGGAGAGATTCCCGCACAGAGGATCGGTGCCGAGCGGCACTCACCAGCCCGAGAGGCTTGTCTGCTCGCCCGCCGGGGCGGGTGGCGCTGGAAGCTGAGGCTCGGGCTTCGGTCAGAGCGCAGGGAGAGGACTGGGGCTGGCGGCGAGAACTCAGCCTGAAGGGGGCTAGTGTGCCACAGCTGGCCGGGAGGGAGTCCGGGAGAACTCTGGAGCTGCCGAAGAGGCAAGAGACTTGTTCTTCCCTCTTGGTTTCCTGCTGCGCGAGGAGAGGGGATTAAGAGCGCTGCTTAAAGGGGCTCCACAGACGGGCGCGAGTCGCGACTGAAAGCGCGGAGCCCAGTGACGGGCGTGGGACGCTGGGGCTGCTGCTGCCGCCGCCAAGAAGCCCGTGTGCGAGCGCAGGTCACTGTCCACACCGCCCTTCCGGGAGCCTGAGCAGCCCGCCACTGCCGGGGTCCCGGGATCCAGGGGCGGCTTCCCTGGGAGAACGCACGGCGCGCCTCGGGCTGGTGCAACGTCACGCCGACCTCTGCCGCTGCAGGCTCGCCCCGCACTCCGTGCCCCTCCCTCCCGCCCGGCCTGAGTGAGCCAGAGTTCCCGAAGAGGCTGCTCCTTTAACCCTTTCCTGTCTGAGCGAAGAACAGACGCCCTCCGGCGACCTACACGCAGAGGCGGGGCCAAATCCAAAGCTGAGACCCGGGAGCTGTGAGAACAAAGAAGAGAAAGGGAAACCTCTCCCAGCAGCCTCAGAAGCAGCGGATTAAAGCTCCACAATCAACTTGATGTACCCTGCATCTGTGGAATACATGAATAGACAACAAATCATCCCAAATTGAGGAGCCAGGAGTCAGTACTGTGCCTCTGAGGTGGGAGAGCCAACTTCAGGACACTGGTCCACAAGAGACCTCCCAGCTCCACATAATATCAAACGCGAAAATCTTCCAGAGATCTCCATCTCAACACCAGCACCCAGCTTCACTCAACGACCAGCAAGCTACAGTGCTGGACACCCTATGCCAAACAACTAGCAAGACAGGAACACAACGCCACCCATTAGCAGAGAGGTGGCCTAAAATCATAAAAAGTCTGCAGACACCCCAAAACACACCACCAGACGTGGACCTGCCCACCAGAAAGACAAGATCCAGCCTCATCCACCAGAACACAGGCACTAGTCCCCTCGACCAGGAAACCTACACAACCCACTAAACCAACCTTAGCCACTGGGGACAGACACCAAAAACAACAGGAACTACGAACCTGCAGCCGGCAAAAAGGAGACCCCAAACACAGTAACATAAGCAAAATGAGAAGGCAGAAAAACACACAGCAGGAGAAGGAGCAAGATAAAAACCCACCAGACCTAACAAATGAAGAGGTAATAGGCAGTCTATCTGAAAAAGAATTCAGAATAATGATAGTAAAGATGATCCAAAATCTTGGAAATAGAATAGACAAAATGCAAGAAACAGTTAACAAGGACCTAGTAGAACTAAAGATGAATCAAGCATCGATTAAAAACACAATAAATGAAATGAAAAATACTCTAGATGGGATCAATAGCAGAATAACTGAGGCAGAAGAACGGATAAGTGAGGTGGAAGATAAAATAGTGGAAATAACTAATGCAGAGCAAAATAAAGAGAAAAGAATGAAAAGAACAGAGGACAATATCAGAGACCTCTGGGACAACATTAAACGCACCAACATTCGAATTATAGGGGTTCCAGAAGAAGAAGAGAAAAAGAAAGGGACTGAGAAAATATTTGAAGAGATTATAGTTGAAAACTTCCCTAATATGGGAAAGGAAATAGTTAATCAAGTCCAAGAAGCACAGAGAGTCCCATACAGAATAAATCCAAGGAGAAATACGCCAAGACACATATTAATCAAACTGTCAAAAATTAAACACAAAGAAATCATATTAAAAGCAGCAAGGCAAAAACAACAAATAACACACAAGGGAATCCCCATCAGGATAACAGCTGATCTCTCAGCAGAAACTCTACAAGCCAGAAGGGAGTGGCAGGACATAATTAAAGTGATGAAGGAGAGAAACCTGCAACCAAGATTACTCTACCCAGCAAGGATCTCATTCAGATTTGATGGAGAAATTAAAACGTTTACAGACAAGCAAAAGCTGAGAGAGTTCAGCACCACCAAACCAGCTTTACAACAAATGCTAAAGGAACTTCTCTAGGCAAGAAACACAACAGAAGGAAAAGACCTACAATAACGAACCCAAAACAATTAAGAAAATGGGAATAGGAACATACATATCGATAATTACCTTAAATGTAAATGGACTAAACGCTCCCACCAAAAGACACAGATTGGCTGAATGGATACAAAAACAAGACCCATATATATGCTGTCTACAAGAGACCCACTTCAGACCTAGAGACACATACAGACTGAAAGTAAGGGGATGGAAAAAGATATTCCATGCAAATGGAAACCAAAAGAAAGCTGGAGTAGCAATTCTCATATCAGACAAAATAGACTTTAAAATAAAGACTACTAGAAGAGACAAAGAAGGACACTACATAATGATCAAGGGATCGATCCAAGAAGAAGATATAACAATTGTAAATATTTATGCACCCAACATAGGAGCACCTCAATACATAAGGCAAACGCTAACAGCCATAAAAGGAGAAATCGACAGTAACACAATCATAGTAGGGGACTTTAACACCCCACTTTCACCAATGGACAGATCATCCAAAATGAAAATAAATAAGGAAACACAAGCTTTAAATGATACATTAAACAAGATGGACTTAATTGATATTTATAGGACATTCCATCCAAAAACAACAGAATACACATTTTTCTCAAGTGCTCATGGAACATTCTCCAGGATAGATCATATCTTGGGTCACAAATCAAGCCTTGGTAAATTTAAGAAAATTGAAATTGTATCAAGTATCTTTTCCGACCACAATGCTATGAGACTAGATATCAATTACAGGAAAAGAGCTATAAAAAATACAAACACATGGAGGCTAAACAATACATTACTTAATAACGAAGTGATCACTGAAGAAATCAAAGAGGAAATAAAAAAATACCTAGAAACAAATGACAATGGAGACACGACGACCCAAAACCTATGGGATGCAGCAAAAGCAGTTCTAAGAGGGAAGTTTATAGCAATACAATCCCACCTTAAGAAACAGGAAATATCTCGACTAAACAACCTAACCTTGCACCTAAAGCAATTAGAGAAAGAAGAACAAAAACATCCCAAAGTTAGCAGAAGGAAAGAAATCATAAAAATCAGATCAGAAATAAATGAAAAAGAAATGAAGGAAACAATAGCAAAGATCAATAAAACTAAAAGCTGGTTCTTTGAGAAGATAAACAAAATTGATAAACCATTAGCCAGACTCATCAAGAAAAAAAGGGAGAAGACTCAAATCAATAGAATTAGAAATGAAAAAGGAGAAGTAACAACTGACACTGCAGAAATACAAAAGATCGTGAGAGATTACTATAAGCAACTCTATGCCAATAAAATGGACAACCTGGAAGAAATGGACAAATTCTTAGAAATGCACAACCTGCCAAGACTGAATCAGGAAGAAATAGAACATATGAACAGACCAATCACAAGCACTGAAATTGAAACTGTGATAAAAAATCTTCCAACAAACAAAAGCCCAGGACCAGATGGCTTCACAGGCGAATTCTATCAAGCATTTAGAGAAGAGCTAACGCCTATCCTTCTCAAACTCTTCCAAAATATAGCAGAGGGAGGAACACTCCCAAACTCATTCTACGAGGCCACCATCACCTTGATACCAAAACCAGACAAGGATGTCACAAAGAAAGAAAACTACAGGCCAATATCACTGATGAACATAGATGCAAAAATCCTCAACAAAATACTAGCAAACAGAATCCAACAGCACATTAAAAGGATCATACACCATGATCAAGTGGGGTTTATCCCAGGAATGCAAGGATTCTTCAATATACGCAAATCAATCAACGTGATACACCATATTAACAAATTGAAGGAGAAAAACCATATGATCATCTCAATAGATGCAGAGAAAGCTTTCGACAAAATTCAACACCCATTCATGATAAAAACCCTGCAGAAAGTAGGCATAGAGGGAACTTTCCTCAACATAATAAAGGCCATATATGACAAACCCACAGCCAGCATCGTCCTCAATGGTGAAAAACTGAAACCATTTCCACTAAGATCAGGAACAAGACAAGGTTGCCCACTCTCACCACTCTTATTCAACATAGTTTTGGAAGTTTTAGCCACAGCAATCAGAGAAGAAAAGCAAATAAAAGGAATCCAAATTGGAAAAGAAGAAGTAAAGCTGTCACTGTTTGCAGATGACATGATACTATACATAGAGAATCCTAAAGATGCTACCAGAAAACTACTAGAGCTAATCAATGAATTTGGTAAAGTTGCAGGATACAAAATTAATGCACAGAAATCTCTGGCATTCCTATATACTAATGATGAAAAATCTGAAAGTGAAATCAAGGAAACACTCCCATTTACCATTGCAACAAAAAGAATAAAATATCTAGGAATAAACCTACCTAAGGAGACAAAAGACCTGTATGCAGAAAATTATAAGACACTGATGAAAGAAATTAAAGATGATACAAATAGATGGAGAGATGTACCATGTTCTTGGATTGGAAGAATCAACATTGTGAAAATGACTCTACTACCCAAAGCAATCTACAGATTCAATGCAATCCCTATCAAAATACCACTGGCATTTTTCACAGAACTAGAACAAAAAATTTCACAATTTGTATGGAAACACAAAAGACCCCGAATAGCCAAAGCAATCTTGAGAACGAAAAATGGAGCTGGAGGAATCAGGCTCCCTGACTTCAGACTATACTACAAAGCTGCAGTAATCAAGACAGTATGGTACTGGCACAGAAACAGAAAGATAGATCAATGGAACAGGATAGAAAGCCCAGAGATAAACCCACGGACATATGGTCACCTTATCTTTGATAAAGGAGGCAGGAATGTACAGTGGAGAAAGGACAGTCTCTTCAATAAGTGGTGTTGGGAAAACTGGACAGGGACATGTAAAAGTATGAGATTCGATCACTCCCTAACACCATACACAAAAATAAGCTCAAAATGGATTAAAGACCTAAATGTAAGGCCAGACACTATCAAACTCTTAGAGGACAACATAGGCAGAACACTCTATGACATAAATCACAGCAAGATCCTTTTTGACCCACCTCCTAGAGAAATGGAAATAAAGACAAAAATAAACACATGGGACCTAATGAAACTTAAAAGCTTTTGCACAGCAAAGGAAACCATAAACAAGACCAAAAGACAACCCTCAGAATGGGATAAAATATTTGCAAATGAAGCAACTGACAAAGGATTAATCTCCAAAATTTATAAGCAGCTCATGCAGCTCAATAACAAAAAAACAAACAACCCAATCCAAAAATGGGCAGAAGACCTAAATAGACATTTCTCCACAGGAGATATACAGACTGCCAACAAACACATGAAAGGATGCTCAACATCTTTACTAATTAGAGAAATGCAAATCAAAACTACAATGAGATATCATCTCACACCAGTCAGAATGGCCATCATCAAAAAATCTAGAAACAATAAATGCTGGAGAGGGTGTGGAAAAAAGGGAACACTCTTGCACTGCTGGTGGGAATGTGAATTGGTACAGCCACTATGGAGAACGGTATGGAGGTTCCTTAAAAAACTACAAATAGAACTACCATATGACCCTGCAATCCCACTACTGGGCATATACCCTGAGAAAACCATAATTCAAAAAGAGACATGTACCAAAATGTTCATAGCAGCCCTATTTACAATAGCCCGGAGATGGAAACAACCTAAGTGTCCATCATTGGATGAATGGGTAAAGAAGATGTGGCACATACATACAATGGAATATTACTCAGCCATAAAAAGAAATGAAATTGAACTATTTGTAATGAGGTGGATGGACCTAGAGTCTGTCATACAGAGTGAAGTAAGTCAGAAAGAGAAAGACAAATACTGTATGCTGACACATATATATGGAATTTAAGAAAAAAAAAGGTCATGAAGAACATAGGGGTAAGACAGGAATAAAGACACAGACCTACTAGAGAATGGACTTGAGGATATGGGGAGGGGGAAGGGTAAGCTGTGACAAAGTGAAAGAGCGGCATGGACATATATACACTACCAAACGTAAGGTAGATAGCTAGTGGGAAGCAGCCGCATAGCACAGGGAGATCAGCTCGGTGCTTTGTGACCGCCTGGAGGGGTGGGATAGGGAGGGTGGGAGGGAGACGCAAAAGGGAGGGGATATGGGAACATATGTATACATATAACTGATTAAATTTGTGATAAAGCAAAAAATAAAAAAAATAAAAAAAAAAAAAAAAAAAAAAAAAACAGAAATAGACTCACAGACATAGAAAACAAACATTGCTACTGCTGGAGCATGAGGGATGACTCGAATTCTGTTTGGAGGCATCTTTGAGCTTGCTGAGTAGACATCATGAGCAAAGTTCACCCTCCCGAGTTGAAGAAATTTATGGACAAGAAGTTATCATACAAATTAAATGGTGGCAGACACGTCCAAGGAATATTGTAGGGATTAGATCCCTTTATGAATCTTGTGATAGATGAATGTGTGGAGATGGCAACTAGTGAGCAACAGAACAATACTGGAATGGTGGTAATACGAGGAAATAGTATCATCATGTTAGAAGCCTTGGAAAAAGTATGAACAATGGCTGTGTTCACCAGAGAAATCAACTGCTTCTATGTGTCCCCTCTCCACATTTTACTATGATAAAATCTGAGTCATGTACATTTTCTTACTGAACTTTTTTGCTAAATAAACTTTTGTAATAGTCCAAAACAAACAAACAAACAAAAAGAAAACAAACTTATGGTTGCCAAAGGGGGGGGAGGGATAAATTGGGAATTTGGGATTAACAATTACACACTACTATATATAAAATATATAAAATACATAAACAACAAGGACCTACTGTATAGCACAGGGAACTATATTTAATATCTTATAAAAATGTACAGTGGAAAAGAATCTGAAAAAGTATATGTATGTATATGTATACCTATAACTGAATCACTTTGCTGTATACCTGAAATACTATAAATCAACTATACTTTAAAAAAAAAAGGAGGAGGCTTCCCTGGTGGCACAGTGGTTAAGAATCCACCTGCCAGTGCAGAGGACATGGGTCCAAGCCCTGGTCCGGGAAGATCCCACATGCCGTGGAGCAACTAAGCCCATGCACCACAACTACTGAGCCTGCACTCTAGAGCCCGTGAGCCACAACTACTGAGCCCGTGCACCACAACTACTGAAGCCCACGTGCCCTAGAGCCCATGCTCCGCAACAAGAGAAGCCACCATGATGAGAAGCCCTCGCACCACAACGAAGAGTAGCCCCTGCTCCCCACAAGTAGAGAAAGCCTGCGTGCACCAACAAAGATCCAACACAGCCAAAAATAAATTAATTAAAAAAAAGTAGGACCTTCTGCAAAACAACTGGCTTAGACTCTTCAAAAAAAAATTGTAGGGGCTTCCCTGGTGGCGCAGTGGTTGAAAATCTGCCTGCCAATGCAGGGGACACAAGTTCGAGCCCTGGTCTGGGAAGATCCCACATGCCGCGGAGCAACTAGCCCCGTGAGCCACAATTACTGAGCCTGCGCGTCTGGAGCCTGTGCTCCGCAACAAGAGAGGCCGCGATAGTGAGAGGCCCGCGCACCGCGATGAGAAGTGGCCCCCACTTGCCGCAACTAGAGAAAGCCCTCGCACAGAAACGAAGAGCCAACAGAGCAATCAATCAATCAATCAATCAATAAAAAATTAAAAAAAAATTGTAATTGGGAATTCCCTGGTGGTCCAGTGGTTAGGTTTCCCTTCTTTCACTGCCCAGGGCACAGTTTCAATCCCTGATAGGGGAACTAAGATCCCACAAGCCACAAGGCAGGGCCAAAAAAAAAAAAAAAAAAGTAATGAAGAAAGTAATGGGGGAATTGATCCTGAAAAAGTTTTAATAACCAAATATAATGTGTAAATATTGACTGGATTTTGTTTAGAAACATTTTAAACAAATGTGAAAATTTGAAAAACTCTGGTTTTGATCTCTACAACTTTTAAATAATTTAGTAAAAAAATTATATATGATAATATGTCAACTTTAGAAAAATATTAACACACTAAATTTAGGTAGAGGGAATACAGGTATTCATTGTATTGTTTTCTTCAGTTCTTCAGCGTGTTTTGTTTTTTATAAATTTGTTTATTTATTTTTGGTTGCGTTGGGTCTTTGTTGCTGCGCGGTCTTTCTCTAGTTGCGGAGAGCAGGGGCTCCTCTATCTTTGTGGTGCGCGGGCTTCTCATTGTGGTGGCTTCTCTTTGTTTCAGAGAATGGGCTCTACAGCGAAGGCTCAGTAGTTGTGGTGCACGGGCTTAGTTGCTCCACAGCATGTGGGATCTTCCCCAACCAGGGCTCAAACCCGTGTCCCCTGCTTTGGCAGGCAGATTCTTTATTTATTTATTTTTTTTTTTTTGCGGTACGCGGGCCTCTCACTGCTGTGGCCTCTCCCGTTGCGGAGCACAGGCTCCGGACGCGCAGGCTCAGCGGCCATGGCTCACGGGCCCAGCCGCCTCACGGCATGTAGGATCCTTCCGGACCGGGGCACGAACCCGTGTTCCCTGCATCGGCAGGCGGACTCTCAACCACTGCGCCACCAGGGAAGCCCTGGCAGGCAGATTCTTAACCACCGCACAACCAGGGAAGCCCCTTCAGTGTGCTTTAATGTTTTCCTAATGAAGGTCTGGAGGAGAAAAGGGAAATTTATGGCTTCTCTTCGGGAAACATGCAAGCAAGAAAAGAGTGAAGCGATATTTAAAGTATCTAAGGGAAAAAAAAACTTAGAATGTTATGTTTGGCAAAATTATCCTTCAAAAGTGAAGAAATACTTTCTCAGACAAAAACTGAGGGCATAGGTCACCAGCAGATCTGTCTCGCAAGAAATGTTAGAAAATTTTCAGAGGAGGGTGAGGAAAGTGATTGGAAGGGCTGGAGAAGTTTCCCGAGGGGCGGCGGCAAGAGGCTGCTGTCACTGGATCTTACCCACTTCTTATGTCACCGCGGGACCGTCGCTAAGTCCATACGCTTCCGCATGACCCGAGTACTCTCACTACCTGCGCAGCCAAGTCGGCGTGCGCCGCCCAGTAATTCCGTCCGGAACCGCAACGGGAGCCGTGCAGGTTCCGGAGAGGTGGTGCGCCCCACTCCGGACGTAAAGGGGAGAGGACCACGGCTCACTCTCGCCTGGGGCTCCGCCCACAGACATATCTCAGGTGCAAACCCCGCCCAGCCAGGGATCTTTTGAAGGATTGTTTGCACAGAAAGCTGGCTCTGCTGGGATGCTTGGACTTGGGAGAGGCTGTAAAGGTCCCTAATCCGGTTGGGGTTTCAGGGAGGATCGGGAGCTGAGTACTTCAAGAGTTATCTAGGCAAAAGGGGACGGGAAGAGCCTTCTGGGCAGAAATTGTACGGAGAAAGGTCTTGAGGTAGAGAAAAAGGAGGCTAGACATGTAGGCAGAGGAAGATTTATAGTGAAGCTAATGAAGCTTAAGTTTCAGAACCTGTCATTTGCACTACCCCTTTCAAGGCTCGGTACCTAATTTTTGCATTATTTTTCTCAAAGAGGGCCTCCCGAATTGTGTAAGGTTTAGACCCCACAAAACTTGACTCCACATAGGGAGCCAGTGGAAAAGAGGGACATGATCAGATAATTGTTTATAAAAATGATCATCTGATAGCCGATGATCGGAGTAGGTAGGAGTAAGGCGAGGAGATCAGATGAGAGAAGGTAATGGTCTGGATTAGTGTGGTGGCAGTGAAGATGGAGAGGAGAGAATGGATTCCACTTACAGTTAAGAGAGAGTAGTGCAGGACTTGACTGGCCCTATCTAAAACAGTACCATACTACACCACCAGTTAATAGCTGTCCTTTTGCCCTGTTTTATTCTTTTGACTTATTACCACCTGATATGTATTTTATTTTCTTTTAGTCTGCTAAATAATTTTCAAAAGGTTGAAAACATATCTCATAAAAATAATGAACACATGACAAAGATTTTATTCATCATAATAAACTACTCATCCATTATTATCTTAAATAATGAGGGAAACAGTAAGATGGTAGGTAAGATTTGTTCAAATGAGAATGAGTTTCAGAGATTTAGATTATCAGCCAAAGGAATACTGAAATGAATTTGCTAATAGTTACAACAATACTAATATCCTATGAAGCAAAAAACTGTAATTCTGGGAGTTATTTCTTCTACCAGATGGAAATGAATTCCATCTCTACTAGACAAAATCCATTTGCATTACTAGGAATAGGAAGTATTTGCATTGTTCTCAGACAAGAATTATTTGCATTGCTATCAGTTTTCTACCAGTTAGCCTCTACCCCTACAAACTTGTAAGATAGCTTAATCATTATAAAGTCAATCAAAGGTATACCCCAGCACTACAATGAAAGATCACCCAGTAATCCTCTTCTGCCCATTTACAAGTTCTGGACAATTTTTCTGGACATGTCTACCCTCACTAGAATGTAAGATTTAAAAGAACAAGGATTTTGTTTAATTCATTGTTGCGTTATGAGCACCTAAAACTGTATATGGTAGGTACATAGCTATCAATAAATACATATTGAATGAGTGAGTGAAAGATGAGAAAGTAGGGATATGAGTGTTAACAATTTCTTCAAGAAGTTTGTTACAATGACTTAGCAATTGTAAGGTGGAAGGAGGTATACGTATAGAGAAAGGCCTTTTTTAAAAATGTTCAAAGACATTTAAATCCAGATAAGGATCCAATGAAGAGAGAGTGAATACACCGGAGAGGAGGTATCTTTTTCAAAGGCTTTCACCAAATATGGAGTGTCAGGACCACAGCCACAATCTCCCTGGGAAGGGCCCCTTCCCACTCCAAGCCTCTAAAAATTGGGGGAACAAGAGAGAGAGGGTTGGACTAGATCAACTATTCTCAACCGTTTTGGTCTTGGAACTCCTTCACACTCTTAAAAATTATTGAGAATTATTGAGATTTTGTTTGTCTATCAATATTTGCCAGATTAGACATTAAAACTGAGTAACTTTTTAAAATATTTTTTCACTAAAAATAATAAACCCATTACATGTTAACATAAATATCTTTATGGAAAATAATATATTTTCATAAAAGAAATTTAGTCAGAAGGGTAACATTGTTTTACAAATCTCTTGTAAATTAATGTCTGGCTTAATAAACCTGGATTCTTTTAAAAAAAATCTTCAGAAAGACTATGATATAGGTCAGAAACTCAGCTCTAAAGAAGAGTTCTAGAGAAGAAGTAAAAGGAGATAAAATCTTTTATTTTTCTTATTCCTAATTGATCTAACATATGTTTGTTCAAAATAAATAAATGGATAAATAAAATGAATGACAGCAATGTTATAAGGGAGAAGTAGGAGTTGGAAATACTATATTACAAGGCACTTGCAATACTCGTGAATTGCTATACTGTTATTTGAAAAAGAGCCTGGGGACTTTCCTGGTGGCACAGTGGTTAAGAATCTGCCTGCCAATGCAGGGGACACGGGTTTGAGCCCTGGTCCAGGAAGATCCCACATGCCATGGATCAACTAAGCCCGTGTGCCACAACTACTGAGCCTGAGCTCTAGAGCCTGCAAGCTACAACTACGGAGCCTGTGTGCCACAACTACTGAAGCCCGTGTGCCTAGAGCCCATGCTCTGCAGCAAGAGAAGCCACCTCAATAAGAAACCTGCACACTGCAACAAAGAGTAGCCCCTGCTCACCGCAACTAGAGAAAGCCCACACACAGCAGCAAAGACCCGACGTAGCCAAAAATAAATAATAAATAAATTCCATTTTTAAAAATTGACTTATATTTAAAAAAGAAAAGAAAAGAAAAAGAACTTGATTGCTAGTAACCATAGCAAACTCAAGGGCAAGCACACACAAAGAAAAAACAGCAGTGAAAGTGTAATTGATATACAAGAGAGGGGAAAAAAATGGAGTCATATAAAATGTTCAACTAAAATGAGAAAGAGGGGAAGACAAAAAATTCAAAAAGAGGGTGATGAAAACAAATACAGATCTTAATCCACCTATATCAATCATGTTGAATATCAATTTTCTAAATATACTAATTAATCTAGAAAAATTAACAAAAAGAAGCCACCGCAATGAGAAGCCCACGCGCTGCAACAAGGAGTAGCCCCCACTTGTTGCAATTAAAGAAAGCCTGCGTGCAGCAACGAAGACCCAACGCAGCCAAAAATAAATAAATAAAATAAATAAATTTATTTAAAAAATAAGATAGAATGGCCAAAATCCAAAGCACTGACAACCCTAAATGCTAGTAAGGATGTAGAGCAGAAGGAACTCTCATTCATTGCTGGTGGGAATGCAAAATGGTACAGCCATTTTGGAAGATAGTTTGGCAGTTTCTTATAAAACTAAACATACTCTTATGATTCAGAAATCATGTTCCTTGATATTTATCCAAATGAGTTGAAAATGTATGTTCACACAAAAACCTGCACACAAATGTTTATAGCAGCTTTATTCATAATTGCCAAAACTTGGAAGCAACCAAGGTGGCCTTCAATATGTGAATGGATAAATTATGGTACATCCAAACAATGGAGTATTCAACATTAAAAAGTGGGCAATCCAGCCATGAAAAAACATGAAAGAATGTTAAATACATTTTCTGTTGTGAAAGAAGTCAATCTGAAAAGGCTACTGTATGATTCCAACTGTATGACATTCTGTAAAGAGGCAAAGCTATGGTGACAGGAAGAAGATCAGTGGTCTGGAGTTGGGGGGAGAAAGCATTAAGTAGGTGGAGCACAGAACATTTTTATAGCACAGTGAAACTATTTTGTATGACACTAAAATGATGAGTATGTCATTATACATTGGTCAAAACCCATAGAGTGTACAACACAAAGAATGAACCCTTATATAAACTATGGGCTTTGGGTGACAATGATGGGTCAATGTAGGTTCAACAACTGTGCCACTCGGGTGCAGGATGTTGATAGTAGAGGAAATGGGGTGGGGAGGAGGGGTGGTATTTGAGAATTCTGTACTTTCTGTTCAATGTTTCTGAAAGCTTAAAACTGCTAAAAAAACAAAAATCTATTAACTAAAATAAAACCAAATTACATCCTATATAGCTAGTACCTGAAGCAGCAGTAACAGTCACTTTTTGGTAAACCTAAGTACAGAATCCAGACATTCCCATCGGTACTTAAGGCATCAGGCAACATTGAGGATGGTGAGGACAGAGCATAGCAATCATTGGGATGCAAGTCACTTTAACTGTGGGCTCTCCACCATTTATCTTTTTTTTTCATGATTACTAGTAAGGAGATTGAATCATAATCAAAGACTTCCCAACAAACAAAAGTCCAGGACTAGATGGCTTCACTGGTGTATTCTAACAAACATTTTTTTATATTGAGGTAAAATTGGTATATAATGTTATGTTACAGGTGTACAACATAGTAATTTGATATTTGTGTACACTACAAAACTGATATAAGTTTAATTACCATCATTACCATACAATTATCCCCCTTCACACATTTCACCCACACCCCACCCCTTCCCCTCCGCTAACCATTTATTTTGTATTAAGTCATGGTCCATCTAAAAGCAATGATGTTGGTATGTCCAAACCAGGTTTCTTCCTCTTCCCCATTGCAATTAATCTTTTCATAATTTTCTTATTCCTATAAAGCAAGTCAGAAAAACATTTTGGAAAATGGTTAGAATAAGATAGACCATTACATACCAACCCCTTGAAAATGACCAATAAAATGAGGAATACCCTTCTGGAGTTTGTGAGTAGTTTGTCCCACAACCCAAGGATGGTGGGTAAAAAGATTTTATGTAGTAAGCAAAGGAACAACATTGTCCACTTAATATCAGGGCTCCTATTCTCTAAACTACAATTGGTTCTACTTCCTTTATCTTTATACTTTCCCTTTCCTCCTCACACCTTCTCCCCACATCCCCTCTCTGTTCACACATGCTCTTGGTATTCCCATTAAAAATTAAAAAGAAGAAACAGAGGAGGGAAGGAAAGAAGGAAGGAAGGGAAGACACAAACAAGCTCCTTTGATATTACTGCCTCAACTAACTACTATCTCCTCTAGCTCAGGTAGTAGAGATCATCAGTATGACCTGTTCCTAGTTCTTCACATGCTCTGTTCCAACTATCACCTGACCCTCTCAACATACTCTCAAAAAGGCTGCCAATGGTGTACCAAATTGACGTTCCCAGCAACACTACATTAACCATAATCTTACACTCACTACCATCTATTTCCTTCTGAAACTCTCAACCCATTGCTTTTTTTCTCATTTATCTCCCAACCTCTAACTGCACTTTTTCAGTCTTCATTGCTCACCTGCCATCGATAAGCTGATTCTCTTTTAAGGTTCTTCTGCAGTCCCTTCTAATTCTTACATGTTCTTATGTTCAATTTGCATGTTAATGACTCCCAAAGATGTTTCTCTCTAACCCATACTTCTCTGAACACTAGACCCATGTGAAGCATGTCCCATGTATCATTCTTTGCCCTTGAACTGAACTTCTGCCTTTCGTCTAATAAGGTGGCATTCTGTTCTCTATACTCCTGCAACTCTTACATTTGTCCCATTCCACTTCAAATTCTTTGGCAAGGTCATAAATTACATCTTTCCAGAATTATTATAGTAATTTCTTACCCTCCAATCTAGTCTCTGTCATAAGATTTCAATCTACTTTCTTAAAAAACAAAAAAACCTCAGGACTTCCCTGGTGGTCCAGTGGTTAAGAATCTGCCTTCCAACGTAGGGGATGCGGGATCGATCCCTGGTCTGAGAACTAAGATCCCACATGCCACGGGACAACGAACCCCACATGCTCTAGAGCCCGCGTGCCACAACTACTGAGTCCGCATGCTCTGGGCCCCTGTGCTACAACTACTAAGTCCGCACGCCACAGCTAGAAAGAAGCCCATGAGCCGCAACAAAGAGCCCGCACACCGCAATGAAAGATCCCACATGCCACAATGAAGAGCCTGTGTGCTGCAGCTAAGACTTGACACGGCCAAATAAATAAATAAATAAATATTTAAAAAATATGTAACTATAAAAAAATAAAAATAAAAACCTAATTTTCCTTCACACCCATCTTGCATCACCTCTATCCAATTCTATCACCAAAAGCTGAATTTTGTGCTCATGAGTTCCACGTCCATATAAAACCTAAAGCACTGCTTATGTGTACGCACAATGTGTATTTTCTTGAGTGGAGAAGATGTTGTTATCATTATTTTCTCAAAGAAATCTATGTCCCAAAAGTGACTGAGAAACTATGACCCCCAGGATAATATGAGACCTTTAATATAGATATAAAATGTTCAATAGTCTGCTCCTTCCCTTCCCAGACTTATTTGTCAATATAAGCTTCAATCATATAGGCCTATTTGCAATCTCTAAGCAGGTCATATTCTTCCATGTATTGGTAGGGGCTGTTTCGACTACCAAAATGCCCAAATTTTTACTTTCTAACTGGTAAACTCTTCCTCAGTACATGTAATCCCTTCTGAAGTTTCCCTAAGTCACTTCAATATAGGTACTTTCCAGAGAGTTTCATAGCATCTCTTACTCATTTTCGTCTCAGCATGCTACATGGGTTTTATCTTACTAATTTTTGTATCCCCAGCTAAGTATCTGACATATGGTAAGAACCTAATTTTTTCTTTCTTAAAACAGATTTCTCTAAAGTTGAGGCAGTTAAGGTCTTAACTTGTCAGCTACCTTGTTAAGGTTGCTAAGAAGAAGCTACGTTTATCTGGGTTCTAATCCACTGCTAAATTATTTTTGCTTCCTATTTTTGCCTGATCTATACGGCAAATTAAGAAAACAGCATGTTTGCCCTCTGCCTTCTCCTACTAAATTTTTCAGAAACCCATCTAGACATCTATTGTTCTGTGTGTCATATTTAGAAAGATACTTAAGTGTTACCTCTTAGCACATTCAGGACATAACATATTATCTTCTAGGTCTGGGGATGGGAAAGTGCAGGCAGGTAACATGAAGAGAGAGATCATCCTCCTGGGAGTGTTAGGCACCCAGGTCTGACCTGCATGGAACTGCAGGCGAACCCAACCTTCTGTGTCTGCCAAGAGTGGTCTGCCATGGACCACACACCACCGGACACCTAGGCAAGGAAAAAGAAGCAAATATAAACTGCTACGATCAGGTAACAGTACCCCAATCCAATCTCTCAGTGAGTCATTCTTGAATCAACTGAATGAGAAGCATGAAAAATGTAGACCAAAAGACACCATAATCTAACTTCACAAACTACATAGCACAGAGGACAATAACAATTAACTTTTGGAAACCTTGCTTTGTGTCCGGGATTTTGCTAAGTGACTTACATGTATTAATACATTTATTCTTAAGAACATTATTAATATTTACCTTTTATTTACTTTTCTTATTTACAGGTGAAGTAAGTGAAGCTTACAGTGTTAAAATATCATAATTTTCCCAGAACCAAAACAAGGATCTAGGTATTCTGATTCACAGCCAATTTGCCTAACCATTACATTGTACTGCCTCAACTATAGAAAACAGGCAAAGGATCTTTTTTAAAAGTCTAAGGAACAATCTAATTGGGGAGATGGGATATTTGAGAGACAACAGAGTAGTTAAGTCCTATAGATATCAAGTGTCTGAAATTGAGAGAAAGGAGCAATCACTGTAGGCTTAAATATCTATAAAATCTCCCCAGTCAGACTGTAAAATAAGAGTAGAGATTACCACACTCTTGGATTGGAAGAATTAATATTATTTAAATGGCCATACTACACAAAGCAATCTACAGATTTAAGGTGATCCCTATCAAATAACCCATGATTTTTCACAGAACTAAAAAAAAATCCTACAGTTTATACTGAACCATAAAAGACCCAGAATTGCCAAAGCAATCCTGAGGAAAAAGAACAAAGTAGGAGGCATAACTCTCCCAGACTTCAGATGACACTACAAATCTGCAGTAATCAAAACAGCATGATATTGGCACAAAAACAGACATATGGATCAATGGAACAGAATAGAGAGCCCAGAAATAAACACACACACTATGCTCAATTAATCTTTGACAAAGAAGGCAAGAATATACAATAGAGAAAAGACATCCTCTTCGGCAAATGGTGTTGGAAAAGTTGCACAGCTGCATGTAAATCAATGAAGTTAGAACACATACTCACACCATACACAAAAATAAACTCAAAATGGTTTTAAGACTTAAATATAAGACATGATACCATAAGAGAACATAGGCAAAACATTCTCTGACATAAATTGTAGCAGTGTTTTCTTAGGTCAGTCTCCCAAGGCAAAAGAAATAAAAGCAAAAATAAATAAATGGGACCTAATCAAACTTACAAGCTTTTGTATAGCAAAGAAAACCATAAACAAACAAACAAACAAAAAACTTATGAACTGGGAGAAAAAATTTGCAAATGACAAGACCGCCAAAGGCTTAATTTTCAAAATATACAAACAGTTCATAACAAAAAACAAACAACCCAGTCAAATAATGGGCAGAATACCGAAATAGACATTTCTCCAAAGAAGACGTACAGGTGGCCAACGGGCACATGAAAAGATGCTCAATACCACTAATTATTAGAGAAATGCACATCAAAACTACACTGAGGTACCACCTCACACCATACAGAATGGCCGTCATTAAAAAGTCTACAGGGCTTCCCTGGTGGCGCAGTGGTTGGGAGTCCGCCTGCCAATGCAGGGGACACGGGTTCGTGCCCCGATCCGGGAGGATCCTGCATGTCGCGGAGCGGCTGGGCCCGTGGGCCATGGCCGTTGGGTCTGCGTGTCCGGAGCCTGTGCTCCGCAACGGGAGAGGCCACAGCAGTGAAAGGCCCAAGTGCCGCCAAAAAAAAAAAAAAAAAAAAAAGTCTACAAAATAACAAATGCTGGAGAGGATGTGGAGAAAAGGGGGAACCCTCCTACACTGTTGGTGGGAATGTAAATTGGTATAGCTACTATGGAGAACAGTACAAAGATCCTTAAAAAACTAAAAACAGAGCTACCATGTGATCCAGCAATCCCACTCCTGGGCATATATCTGAAGAAAACATGGTTCGAAAGAACACATGCACCCCAGTGTTCATTGCAGAGCTGTTTACAAATAGTCAAGACATGGAAACAACCTAAATGTCTATTGACAGATAAAAAAGATGTGGCACATGTACACAATGGAGTATGAGCCATAAAAAAGAATGAAACAATGCCATTTGCAGCAACATGGATATACCTAGAGATTATCATACTAAGTAAGTCATAAAGAGAAAGATAAATACCATATGATATCACTTATATGTGGAATCTAAAATATGACACAAATGAACTTATCTACAAAACAGAAACAGACACACAGACATAGAGAACTTGGGAATTTGGGATTAGCAGATGCAAACTATTATACACAGAATGGATAAACAACAGGGCCTTACTGTATAGCACATGGAACTATATTCAATATCCTGTGATAAACCATAATGGAATAGAATATGAAAAAGAATGTATACATATATGTATAACTGAATCACTTTGCTGTACAGTAGGAATTAACACAACACTGTAAATCAACTATACTTCAATAAAATAAATTTAAAAAAATAAAATTTAAAGAGTTAATTTAAAGAGTGTGGCTAGGCACACTCCTGGATCCCAGTAGGTGCTTGATAACTGCTGAATGAAGAGGAATTAAAAGGATGAGTAGGGCTTCCCTGGTGGTGCAGTGGTTAAGAATCCACCTGCCAGGGCTTCCCTGGTGGCGCAGTAGTTGAGAGTCCACCTGCCGATGCAGGGGACACGGGTTCGTGCCCCTGTACAGGAAGATCCCACATGCCGCGGAGTGGCTAGGCCCGTGAGCCGTGGCCGCTAAGCCTGCGTGTCCGGAGCCTGTGCTCCACAACGGGAGAGGCCACAACAGTGAGAGGCCCGTGTACCGCAAAAAAAAAAAAAAAAAAAAAGAATCTGCCTGCCAATGCTGGGGACACTCGTTTGATCCCTGGTCCAGGAAGGTCTCACGTGCCTTGGAGCAACTAAACCTGTGCACCACAACTACTGAAGCCCGTGCACCACAACTACTGAAGCCTGCACACCTAGAGCCCCTCTGCAGCAGGAGAAGCCACCACAAGGAGAAGCCTGCACACTGTCACAAAGAGTAGCCCCGGATTGCAGCAACTAGAGAGCGCCTGCCCGCAGCAACGAAGACCCAATGCAGCCAAAAATAAATTAATTAATTAATAATAAAAAGAAAGAGGATCCAGAACACCTCTGGAAATGGGATGGAGAGAGGAAAAGAATTCAAGCCAATAAAGAGAATGACTTTGTGCTGGCCTGAGGTAGGGTCTGATGGAAATGAAACAGAAGTATCAAAGAGTGGAGCAGGAATTGGAGAAAGATGGGGCTAAGTTATTCTCGAGATTTCTCAAGAGGACAGGGGCCCCAAATATTTTAATTATCATTGCCTACTTTTAGGATACCAAGTTGTATTTCATAAGGCTCACAATCATTCTATCAAGTAGAATAGTTGAAATCTTCATTTTATAAATCAGGATACCAGGGTTTATGCTGAGTAACTTGCCAATGTCACATACCTAGGAAGTGGTAAGACAAGGGTTTGAACCATGGTCATTTAAATTAATTCTTCCAATCCAATAGAAAGGGGAAGACCTCAGGCTGTGGCTGACCACATTACCAGATTATGCTTTCTTCCCACCTTGGATCTGTGCTCAGCGATGAGAAAGTGTCCCCACTCAGCCACCTGGCTCAGAGAGCCATTCAAGCAAAACTTGGCTATCTATCAATCACAAGATAAGCCCTCTATGAACCTAACTTCCCATCTGCAGATATTTTAACTAACGCTTTCCCTTTAACTACCATCAGTATTGGACTAATAAAAGTGTGTCTTCTTTCTCTGGCATGGTAACCATTCTTTAAGGTTGATCTTACCAGAAGCTTGCGGCAGAAAGGACTCAACAGAGGTAGGCAGGGGACGTGAATTTATAGCCTTAGGTTGAACAGCTCTTGCAGCAATTCTTGACCATGCTGCCAACATGGCTGCCTGAGCTGAAGTTATCACTTCAACCACGTTAGTCCTTTCCTCATTCTCACTCATCTTCCTTTTCTGAACACTTGCTCTCTTGGTCTTGTGTTTCCCTGGACATGACTGCAATCTGGCCTCCCGTGATGATTCAGGAATATACTGCAAATGGAATTCACGATGAGTATGCAGTGAAGTGTCACCACCCCAAGGACATTTGGGTTGATTTTATCATTCTTCATACATTGACCTGTGTATGTCAGTGTGGGAAGGGTTTAGGAATGTTAGTTCCCTCAGAGCAGTGGTTCTCAACTGGGAGAAATTTTGATTGTCAAAACTGTGTATAGTGGGAGGGAGATCACTAACACATTGTGGGTAGAATCCATGGATATTTAGGCTACTAAACATCCTAAAATGCACAGGACAAGCCCCAGGACAAAAAGAAATTAATTGGCCCGAAATGTCAATTGTCTTGGTTGAGAAACCTTGCCACCATATAGAGATGGTGGAGAGGAGGAAAAATTCACAGTCAGAACTTAAATCATGACACTCCTCACTCACCTGATCTTTTTCAGGATAAGCATGTTTCTGGAGTCTCAGATAAACCTCTATTTTCTAAGGAAATTAAGAAGGGAAATAAACATGAAAACCTGCAGACTTCCCTGGTGGCACAGTGGTTAAGAATCTGCCTGCCAGTGCAGGGCACATGGGTTTGATCCCTGGTCTGGGAAGGTCCCACATGCCGTGGAGCAACTAAGCCCCACAACTATTGAGCCTGCACTCTAGAGCCCCAGGCCCACAACTACTGAAGCCCACATGCCACAACTACTGAAGCCTGCACACCTAGAGCCCATGCTCCACAACAAGAGAAGCCACCGTAATGAGAAGTTCATGCACCACAACGAAAACCCCAAAATTAATTAATTAATTAATTTAAAATTAATTAATTGATTGATTAAAATTTAATTTAAAAATTAAAAGCTGGCAGAGCTCCCATACTTGTTGCAAGCACCAGAGATTCCTACCAGTGCACTCACCTGACCATCGGTACTCAAATTAAGTTGTTGGCACCATTTCCGCAAAGTGTCCCGACTCACGTTGTTAATTGGAGGCAGTATGGCTGGCAAGCTTGGTTTACTATGACTAGATTTTGGGCAAGCTTTGACCTGTGCATCTGTCTGAGGAGGATGAACTGAGAAAAGAAGAGAAACAAAGTAGTAATAATGTAATATTTGTAGATTCTTTAAAATTTTACAAAGTTCTCACTTATTTCTCATAACCCAATTTGTACATATACATATAAACTATTATTCATCTTACAAATAAGGTAATAGATTCAGGAGTTAAAGGACTTGCCCAAGATCACACCACCATTAAAATGGCAGACCTGGGACTCAAATACACATTTTGAATTTTGAAATTCTAAATTCCACTTTTTTTACACTACCTATAGCAACCTGCTTTTTGCAGCCATAAACAACCACCTGGATAGAACATTATATTGGATTGCTCCCCCAAAATGTGTAGACGTTGGACCACAAAATATCTGTCCCTACAGAAATAATTAAAACCACCCCATCCAACAATGGTCCTCCATTCTGTCAACCTGCCTCATTTTTCTCTACAGAGAAAATGTACTTTGTCTCACATCACTTTGCTTAACTTAACTTATCACTGTCAACTTTATCTGGAAGTCCTCATTATTTGCCCCCAAAATAAAATCATTCTGAAAATACTTATTCAATGCCTTCATATGAAGCCCTGATACAAAGGGTCATGATATTAAGAGCCGCTAGATATTTGATCAGTAATTGCTCACCAAGCAAAAGACTAGATGCTTTTCAAGATGATTTAGTCTCCCAAATACCATCTGATCTTATATGTGGGATCTAAAAAGGCTGAACTCAGGAATGGAGAGTAGATTGGTGGTTGCAGGAATTGGGAGTAGGGGAAATGGGAAGATGTTGATCAAAGGGTACAAATTTTCAGTTATGAGTAAGTTCTAGGGATCTAATGTATAGCGTGGTGACTACAGTTAATACTATAATGTATGCTTAAAAATTAAGAAGACAGTAAATCTTAAAATGTTCTCACCACAGTGGGGGAAAAGTTAACTGTGTGAGGTGACGGATGTGTTAATTAACCTTAATTTGGTAATCATTTTGCAATATATATGTACATCAATCATCACCCTGTACACCTTAAAATTACACCATGTTTTATGTGTCAGTTATATCTCAAAAAAGCTCGAAATAAAAGAAAAAGAAAAAAGCTCGGAATGATTTGGTTTTCATAAGAAGTATGTAAAAATGGAAAGACGATTGAGCTTCATGGGTTGGGAATTTGAGCTCACATCTAGCTGCCCCATGAGGTCATGCTCTGTCCAAAGCACTCCACATGCCTAGTTTTTGTGTCTTTTTAAAAGTAAGACAGTAATGGTGCTTAGCAAATGAGCAGTATGAGAGTTTGAGAAATCTCCTACCACAGATAATCAAGGTGAGATTTAAGCTGGGTGTTGCATAGTTAAAGGACAGGGGAAGAAGAATCTTACTTTTCCTGGGCTTCCAGAGCTGGAGGAGCAGCAAACTGAGCTCACCCTGTTGTTCTCATACCTTGATCATCTGGACTCAGTGACTCCACTTTGACTTCTGAAGTTGAAGAAACACTTGGTTCGGTTTGATGGTCTTCAACAATTTCCTCATTAACTGGAAGCAATGTAAGAACCATATTTTCTTCACCTAAGGCCTCTTCAAAGAAATTCTGGAAAAGCAAGCCTCAATCACTGATTCTCATTTAATGCTGTACAACTAAAATATTTATTTTCATGGCACAACTAATGAATAAAAGAAGCCAATAGCTGGATGGAAAGACTGAGATTCCCTGAATTTGATATTGATTCATTGGCCCTTTATTAGATGAGAAAAACAATGAAGAAATGGGCAAAAGCAGATTTACATGTGGATGATAAGAGGAAATTAAAGCATAGATCTTGAGTTTGGGGAAACCATTTTCTTCATGGCCTTCCTCTCCATCAGTTAGAACACCAAATGCTTTTATCTCCTAAATCTGTGTAGAAGGTGTTTCTGCCTTTTCATCTTCTGTTGTGTGATTCACGTTATCATCACTGGCAGAATCAGTAATCTCCTGTGATCCCAATCCATTCTGGCTCCTTTCTGCAGACTGCTCTCCTGCTTGTTTAAAATACTTCAGTTAAAAGACAAAACTCCCTGGTGTAGCCTATAAATTGTTGAACAGCCAGGCCCCTGCCTGCCTTTCCAGCTTAAGAGCCCTGAGGTTTCTGAGCTTCAGCCATACCAACCTTGTTTCAGCCCCACGACCTGAGGGGAGCAAATGTATCTGTCTTACTCTCCACTGCTATCGCAGGGCTTACACAGTGCCCAGCACAGAGTGGACACTCAGTGTTCTTTTAACAATTTCATGAATGAAAGATAAAGTGGATAGGTAGGAAGGAACTGATATTTACTGGTTTTGTACAGTCCACATGCACTGTGCTAGGACCTTTTTGTATTTCTCATTTAAACCTATAACATACTTGTAGTAATTTATTAGTTTTCATATTTTAGAAATTAGGCAACTGAGGCTTAGAAATTAAATGACAATAACATAGAGTCACATATGCTTAAGTTTCTAGTTTTCCTCTCCAATCCAAGGGTGAATAAACTCCATTCCAGCTCAATTGTAATATTCTCTTCTCTGAACAGCTAAGTGAATCCGATGCAGCCAGGCCCGTCCCCATCCGCCCACCCGCCCGCACCCAGTTTAAATCTCTTCAAAGACTTCCCCTTGCTCTGCACTTCAGCTAGCAAAAGGGATTTTGCATTTGTACACCACTTTTTCAAAGCACTCAAGGAAACATTTCACTGGTCAGCTTAAAAAAAAAAAAAAGGACATTATTGGGAGAGTATCACTCCACTCAAGAGGTAAGCAGCTATATGACTTGCCCATAATCATATACTTCATATTGGCCAATTCAGTTCTCTAGCCCGGTGCAGTGGCCCCTGCAAATACCTATGAAACCTACTCAACTTATGTTCTCCTCTAGTCCAGGACTACCCAAGCCTAGTCAGGAAACCCTTTGGTACCAAGGCCATTGGGAGTAGGTTTGCTTCTTACTCCTGGGGGAAAGAAACCTACTAGTCACGTCACTTTCTGACCTTATCCACATTACCCTTTTCACTTTCTTTTTATGGCAGCTCTCCATTTCTTTACCGTTTTATCTTGCCCAGCTACAACATGTCTTTCTACAAAATAAATATCTTACTTTGAACTAGGAACAGAAATATTTAGTTTCTCCTTTTTTACTTTCACCCAAGTTGTATACCGCAATCACATGAAAGAAAAGTAATAATTCGCTTGCAAAAGAGGGAGATTCTCAGATAGAGATTTCTTACATCCAGAAAGAGGTAAATATAAGTGAGCTCTAGAAAGGCTTTAAAAAGTGAATCTGTGGGAAAATAAATGAAATTCAAACCAAACTTACCTTCTCATAATTCCGGTGTGCCATTCCAAGAAACTCTCAGAGAAAGGCAGAGCCGGCAATGTTAAGGACATCTGCAATTTAATCCTCTTAACCTGAGGTTTCTAGTCCAATTTCTCCTTTTATAAGCAAATGTCTCCTACTTCCTGTTTTCCAGAAGAGCTGTTTTCCTTCCTCCTCTTTTTCCCCCTCCCTTGTTATCTGACAGTGTGATAATTTCATCAGTTTTATACCCAGGCTTTTCTATTAGGTGAGAGTTAAGTTATTGGGTAATTAATATCACTCCTGATTTTTTAAAACATTTTTGGTTTTTATTCCTTTAAGGTGAGACTTAGGTGAAACTTGAAAATGACAAACACTTGTTGACAAGTTACAAACAAATAAACAATCTTTGTAAACAATATTGGTGATAGATTGAATGATGCTTTGTGTAGGGAATAGAAGTTCAAAGGTATTTTATAACTGCTTTATGCCCATGGGTGTGTCACTCACTGGGAGATTGGATTTAGATTGTAGGGACTGGATAACATGATTTCTCCTGGATCTAGCTCTAAACACAGAGTTTATGCCTGCAATAATGGCGGGCTGAGTAGAAGGGAAAGGTTTGGCTATTCAGAATAAGAACAGCAGAAGCCAAAACGCTAAGGCAAGTGATGTACTAATGAATGCAGGAGAAGGAACTGCAAAAAGTTGGGAATTGCTGGAGGATAATGTTGGGGGCAGGATGTGATGAGACATGAGGCTGGAAAAGTCACAGATGTTTTCATAGGTCACTCTAAGGAGCCAGAGTTTCTACAGGAAAATATTCACAAACAGTATGGCAACTCTGACATTTGTTAGTCTCACAAAGGGCTTTCTCTTCCCCTAGGTAAATGGTCTGGTCCATCAGTCTCAGGACCCAGGGAGCCAGGGTCAGTTTAACTTAAATATTATATTATATTCAAAGTGCAAGGGCTCTGCCTCAGTTTGCTGAAGAGCTGGTTGGAAAATTAAACTATGAGACTCCACCCCAGACCTTCAGAATCAGATCCTTAAGGGCAGGACCCAGAAATCTGTGCTTCAACCAGCCCTCAGGGTTGTTCTTATGCACCTAAAAGTCTGTACACATTGGCTAGATCAGGGTGTGACCAAATGGTTTTGGATTAGGCAGATAATGCTTGGAATCCTGGCTCCTCCCTTCCAAGATGGAAACTGAATTGGCCCATAGAGATTCAGCCAAGAAAACACTCCATCTCCCCACTTGGGTGTGGCCCCAACTTACAGGTTTTTTCTGGATGATTTAGAAGGGAGTTGACCTGGTAACCTGAACAGATTGATTCCTGTGCCTTAGGTTAGGATGGGACTTCAAGTGGGAAGACTATTCATTACCATATTTCTTTTCTTAGCGTTTATTACAATATAATTATCTTATTTATTTTCTTGGGTTTTCCCCTCTGCTTTTTGAAAATATTATATTATGGGAAAGTTCAAACATATAAAAGCAGACAGTTCACAGTGTCTACCTATATCAAATCATCACAATGTACACCTTAAACATCTTAGAATTTTATTTGTCAATTATACCTCAATAAAGCTGAAAAAAAAGAAAAATAAATAATAAAAGAAGACAGTAATATCACCAGCCCTCATGGATCCATCATCCAGCTTTGAACAACTATTGACTCCCAGCCAATCTGTTTTCATCTAAACCACCACCTATTCCCCCTCTCTTGGGTTATTTTAAAAGAAATACCAGACTTCATAGCTTTCATTCATAAATTCGGGGAAAAAAAAGACTTTTTCTAACTATAGTTACAATATCTTTCTCATATCTAAAAATAATTTAAAATAAATTTTTAATATTATCACACTATTCAGTCTGTTTAAACATCCAGCAGTATTTAAATATGCAATTATCTCATACTCACATTTTCTTGTTTTAACAATCTGTTGGAATCAGGATCCAGATAAGGGCTACACACTGTGATTACATATGTGCCTTAATATAAAATAAATAAGGACCTACCGTATAGCACAGGGCATACTTCTCAAAACTCTAAAATGACCTACCTGGGAAAAGAATCTAAAAAACAGTGGATATAGGAATTCCCTGGCAGTCCTGTGGTTAGGACTCTGCACTTCCACTGCAGGGGACACGAGTTCAATTCCTGGTAGTGGAACTAAGATCCTGAAAGCTGCGCAGTGTGGCCAAAAAAAACAAACAAAAAAGAGTGAATATATATATGTATAACTAATTCACTTTGCTGTACAACAGAAACTAACACAACATTTTAAATCAACTATACTCCAATAAAAGATTTTTTAAAAAAGGATATGTGCCTTAAATTTTCTTTTCTTTTATTTTTTTTGGTCATGCTGCACGTGGGATATTAGTTCCCTGACCAGACCAGGGATCCAACCCTGGGCCCTAGTCAGGGAGAGCACGGAGTCCTAATCACTGGACCGCCAGGGAATTCCCACCTTAAATTTTCTTTAATCTGTAAATCCCCCCTCCATCTTTTATTTTCCTCACAAGTTTTGTTTTTGTTCTTATTATTGCTTAAAGAATTGTGTGAATTTCCTGTAGTTTTATATCTAGGTTTTGCTAATTTCATTTGTACTTCCACTTTAAGCTAGTCTTCCATCCTCTGCATTTATTGTAAATTGGCTTGATCAGATTCAGTTTAGGAACTTCTTTTTTCTTTTCTTTTTTTTTTAAAGAACACTCTTTCCCTTTCTCTTCACTCATTTGACTCCGCATTCTTTAAACTTATTTTTAATTCAAGTATATCTGACATATAACATTGTGTAAATTTAAGGTGTACATGTTAATTTGATACATCTGTATATTGTAATACTGTTGCCATTGTAGCTATAATTAGCATTCTATCCTGTTCTTTAAGTGTAAATGCCAATTTCTTGTAGTGACTCTAAAAGAGTTTACTCCTGTTATTCTCTTACTCCTTTTCTTCATAGAATTTCTTTAAATCTGTATATATTTGAAATTTTGATTGTTTAACTTCATCTCCCCAGTTAGACAGCAGGCTCCAGAGAGCAATGGTCTAACCTAGAGCATTGCACTGTATCTGGTTCAGAACAGAGGCTCAATCAATGCTGGTTATTCATCCTGCATCAGCCTCTATTCCCTGCCCCCCACACCATGCCACCAACTCCCTTTTGAGTAGATGGTCCTCTCTGTGCTGCTGCTCTAGTGGATATGCTGCAAATGCTGATAACGGACTGACCTGACTCTCTCCTGTCAGACTGTGACATTGTGAAGTTCTCAGACTCACCTTTATTCTCCCCATGCTCAGTTCAGTGCCTGGTTTAGAGAAGGCTCTTAATTAGGCACAACAAAGGACTCAAATCATATGACGCCAATTTCAGTTTAGGGCTCAGTATATACCTCAAAGCTGAAAAGCAGCCACTAAATGGATGTTAAGCTATAAAAAATAACCTAGACTCTAGGGTAGACATTTTAAAAAGAAAAAAAATTGTTTATGGGTACTTGGATTCTAATATTTATTCCAATAATAGAGAATAGTTCTGAAATAAAAATGCATTACCTATTTCAAATATATTTTATTTACCATATTGTAAGTTAAATATTTAAATACATTGTATTTTTTTGTTTAGATAAATGTTTTTCAAAAGTTTTTCTTTTTTTTTTTTTTTTTAAATCAAAGGAACATGCTCTGTGATAGTAAATGTTTATGGAGCACCAATATGTAACAGATAAAAGTGGAGCAACTCTGGTTGAAAAATAAAACACCATAAGACACCCCCACAGAATCCTCAGGTGCTGAGAAACAGTTTGGAAACTATGGTTCGGTATCATTCTCATGTGGAAGGGACAGCTACTGAGTTCAGTTTTCTGAGGAGGAAGATAAAAGATGCACTCTGAAAGATGTTCCCAACTTTGCTACATCCTTCATTTCAAGAAATTCCCACTTCCAAGGACTACTGAAAATTCATTTCTACTTTAGAGCAGTAGTTACAGATCTTTGTCTTCTGATTGAGAATAAATAAGCATTTTTTTTTCTGAAAAAAATATCTCTTCTCTATCATGAAGGAACAGTCACAATTAGGAGAATCTTAAGTTCAGAATCCAGACAAGTAAGGTCTATCCTCTGTTCTGTATGACTCAGAAGATGTGGTTAGGACAGAGCATGGCAGTCAGGGGAGATGAGGTGGGAAGGACGATTTTTGATGAATGGACAGGGAGTTGATTTGGCTGTAGATTCTCCAATAATAGTTGCAAATTTAGTTCCCCCCAGCAAGTGACCTTGACCAGTCAAACCGAGTCTTTTCTCATCCTCCTCTTTCCATATTGAATGCATATTGCATTTTCATCAAGATCTGTTTCCTATGAGACAGATAAAATGTATGTGAAACATGCTGGAGTTGGAAAGCTTAATTCATGTTGTCCTCTTGAAGTGGCTGAAGACTGGTGCCAAGGGCTTTTGGACCCTGAGCAATTGCCACTATATAAGGATTGTGGGTGAGAAAGGATGGGGACTCAGGCCAAGAAAAGTAAACTGAGGTTACTCCCTCCTACGTGCCTATCATTTGTTCCTTCCTGAGTTTTCCACCTCTCACTCTTCACAAGTCTTACCCTACTAGCACACAAACATTTTTAACCTCATCCTACTTAAAACACACAGCTCTTTTGACACTATCATTTTATTTAACTGCTATTCTCTCTTCCTTCTTTCACAGTTCAACTTTTTGAACATAACTTTTTATCCTGTCTAGTTCCTTTCCATTCCGGTCTAATGGTTTTTCTGTCTCCTTTTCCCCACCTAACTCCTAAAACACTGATGTCCCATGAGGTTGCATTTCTCTACTCGTGATCATGCTTCATGCTTTTCTAGAGCAGCTTCATCCATTTTTCCAATTTCAACCTCCACCTACATGCTGATGACTCCCATATATGTATTTCTAGCCCAATCTTTTTGCCTGCCTTACTGACCCAAGTTTTGGCATATCGGGCTATGCACTTCAAACATAGTAAGAAGTAAACTCAGTGACATCCTTACCAACTTTCACCTCCTTTGGTATTTCTTCTTGAGTTGTGTTATCATCCACCCAGTCATCTAAAGGCAGAAACGTAACAACTACTTAAAACACCCCTTCTCCTTAAACTCCAATAGGTCAAAGTCCTATGGAGTCAAACATGTACACATCTTGCTTGATTTTGCCTCTCCTATAATTCTACTGCCATTGCCTTATTTCTTGTCTAAAGCATCTCTAATCCGTTATTGAAATCTCTCACTGACCACATTACCTCCCAGCCCACCTATGCTGTTTTGTTTAATTGAAGTATAGTTGATTTACAATGTTGTGTTAGTTTCAGGTGTACAGCAAAATGATTCAGTTTTACACACACACACACACACACACACACACATTCTTTTTCAGATTCAACCCATTCTGTGTGTTTGTTTGTTTGTTTTTTTTTGTCTGCATCAGGTCTTAGTTGCAGCCCGCGGGCTCTTCCTTGCGGCGGCGTGAGGGCTCCAGAGTGCGCAGGCTTAGTTGCCCCGTGACATGTGGGATCTTAGTTTCGCAACTGAGGATCTAACGTGTCCCCTGTATTGGAGGGCAGATCAGGGAAATCCCCAACCCATTATTTTTTCTTATTTATTTATTTATTTTAAATTTTATTTATTTATTTATTTTGGCTGTGTTGGGTCTTTGTTGCTGCACGTGGGCTTTCTCTAGTTGCAGAGAGCGGGGGCTACTCTTTGTTGCAGTGCACGGGCTTCTCATTGCAGTGGCTTTTCTTGTTGTGGAGCACAGGTTTTAGGCGAGGGGGCTTCAGTAGTTGTGGCACATGGGCTTAGTTGCTTTGCAGCATGTGGGATCTTCTTGGACCAGGGATTGAACCCGTGTCCCCTGCATTGGTAGGTGGATTCTTAACCACTGCACCACGAAGGAAGTCTCCCAACCCATTCTTGATGATGCTTGATGTATGTTACCTCAAGTTGAGTTTCATAACTAGGGAATTTAGTGTCTGCGCTGTGCACACCAGGGTGAGATAGGAAGCAGTTTTATTTATTTATTTTTAATGAAATTACTCTGTTTATTTATTTATTTATTGGCCGCACTGCGTGGCATGCAGGATCTTATTTCTCCGACCAGGGATTGAACCTGCTCCCCTTGCAGTGGAAGTGCAGAGTCTTAACCGCTGGACCACCAGGGAAGTCATAGGAAGCAGTTTTAGAGGTTTAGAATTGGCGTCCCCACTGTGATAGCTCTTATCCCACAGGCCAAGGACCCAATGTGGTGGTTACATCATCTGTGAAGTATATCAGTTCCAATTATACATTCAGAGACTGAGAAAATGATCTCTGGGTGTCTTCATAAAAACAGTGGGCCTTCTGGAGCTAGACTTTAGCCAGGACTCAGCTATTATGGGGCTCCTTTAAGCCCCCAGCCTAACAAAGAGGGGGTCATGATGATAATTTGGGTATCAAAGTCAATTCAGATCCTGTGTCCAATAGTCTTTAAAATGTCTCATTTCTCTTTTCCAGTGTACAGTCACATTGTTAAATGCCTATATATCCCTTTGGAGAAAGACAGGGGGAATAATAATAAGAAATGCGTGTTATGGTGGTTACAGGGTCCTTCTTCACAGGAAGCCGGCCATCTCAGCTCTTAGTGGGTTCTGGATCTGAAAATCAGCTCAGGTCTGGGAGCTAAGCAAGAGATGGTGACTTTTTACTAGAATGACTGCCCTCAGCCTCCTGCTCCTCTATCCTTGACTTTGTAGCTGTTAAGAAGCATCCTTTTTCATAATAGATACATGTATTAAATCATTATGTTGTACACCTCAAACTTGTACAATGTTATATGTCAATTATATCTCAATAAAACTGGAAAAATTTTAAATACAAGTAATTGTTTACTTCCACATTTAAAAAAAAAGAAGCATCTTTGTTGGCTTCCCATCTACTTTGCCCCTAGCTGTCATGAGCTACTAACCATCTCCACAGCCTCCTATGAATCAAGCCCCCTTGGCTGCCCTCCAACCCTCCTGGTAATTGCAGCTTCCTGGTTTCTGCTGGTTAAGAGCCACCATATGACTCATTTACTTCAGGGACCATAATCCCCAGAATGACATTAACAAACCCAACTCTGTGACTACCTCACCTACCATCAGCCTTGTCTTAGCAATACTGGTGCTCCCTTCTCCAGCATGTTCCTGTGGCCTTGGTGAATGCTGGGCCCTCCTGAGGAACATTCTCTGGTAGGTGTCTGGCCTCATATAACTTGTCCATCCCTGCAGATTCACTTTCCTCCGCTTCTTTATTCCCTCCTCTACCCTCTGCCAGGGCAGCTTGGGCATTTATACTTTGCTCAGTGTTGGCTGTCACTTGCCCTGGGCCTCTAAGAATCATCTTAGCAGTGAATTTGTCCCACCTCCTGGGATCCTTGCTAGGATATTGAATCCCGTTCAAAGAGAAAATATCCCTCCAAGACAATAAATTCTTTCTTATCTAATGTTGTATTCCAGTCCTTTTGGTCAGTTGCTTTTAAAACCTAACACAAGAATTGCTTCCCTAGCTCCTGCCAGAACATGCTGGCTAATGTCTCCGGATCCTTTGGTGGATATTGTCTGTCCTCCCTTGCCAGGCCCATCACTTCCTCAGCTGGGTTATGCTGGAATATAATTCTCAGTTATTGGCCTAGTAGCTGGGAGAGGAGTTTGGAGGAACTTTTGAGGGGAGTACCTGTCACTGTTACCTTTCGGGGGAGGAGCCTGTGCAGCATCCTCCAGCGTACAGGTAGTGTTAGTTCTTACTAGGGAACCACGGACCAGCTCTGTAAAGTCTGAGAATTCACAGGGCTCTACAGAGCCGACACTCTCAGGGGCACCCACTCCCATACCCTCACCGGATGTTTCAGGGTCCAAGATTTTCCCAATCAGTTTGCTGACTTTAGCATAGTAGACCTGCCTTGGCTAAAATTTTAAGTCTCTGTAGCTCTGAGACTTTATCTATTAGAGCTTCTGTTTGCTGTGTCCATTTATCTAACAGCAGGAGATGTGGGTCTCTGTAAATTACTAGGGGCTGTTTGGCTCTCACATCTCATACTTCATCTTCCAATGCTTGTTAATGGCCTTCAGTTTCTCATTATCCCATTGATGGACATTAATATGACTTACAAGTAACCAGCCAACTCCACTAACTTTGTAGTTGCTTTTACAACTATATTTTCCAAATGCCTGAATTACTGCATTTGTGAGGGCATTCCCTTTTACCAGGACATTTTCCCAGATCACCTCCAGTAAAATCTTCAGCAGTTGGACCACCATTGTGGGCCAGGGATTATCCATCCCCCATATAGCACTCAGAATGTTCTCCTTTTGTGCTCACCAGCAGGTCAGTGAGCCAGTTCCAGAATCTCATCTTATTACCTGGTTTTTCCTGACTGCTCCTGGCACAATAGGTATTTGTTCATATGTTCCAAGAAGCAGATGGCAAGAAGGGACTAGGTATGCAAGAGATTCAGTATAGAAAATAACTGCGAATGAAAGTAAGAAGGGAGCTGGAAGGCTGGGAGAGTTGTCAGACCATGATGTAGGTCTGACCTCTCTGAAGGAGAAGGAAGGGAGTATGGGTAGAAGAGTCTTGAACTGCAGTGCAGTTCTAAGAAAGTTTCAGCAAGGCTGATGAAGAGTCCTTGAGTCTAAGCCATAAGAATGCCCCTGCTTTAGAATCCCTGCTACATTTAGTGGCTGGGAGGAGCAGATGGGAGTTATAGCATAGGTATGAACTTCACAGCAGTGGTGTTAACGAGGGGGCCAGTGACCTGCAGTACAGAGCTGAAAGGCACATTTGCATGATCACCACACCATAATGCTATACTCCCTTTGCTTGAATGCCTTGAAGAAAGGGAAGAGAAATAGAGTATACTTAAGTTGGGGCATTCCTCTTCTGAGCACATCAACATTTTATTCTTCCCTCTGAAATTATAATTACACTCAGTGATGGGAAAAGAGCAGGGGCCAAATCACTTGGCTTAGAAATCAATTCAGGAAAAACGTTGACATCTGCCCGTAGTAAGTGAGCTGCCGCAAATGGAGAGAAGCTTTATGGAAAAATATTTCCCAACCTATAGACTGTTAAATAGTAAGTGGCTTGTTCCATCACTTTATTTCCATTTGAAGCTATTTTAAATTGAGCTTCTTACCTCTTCCTGACCAGCACTATTATCAGTCTTACCAGAGACTTTCTGGGTCCAGGACTCAGAAGTGGCAGTAAAAATAGGTAGGGCAACTACAATAGGGTTGTCTGATCTTGAACCTTTTCTTGAATGTAATAGTTGTACAGTCCCTTTGTCTGAGTTATTTATCGCAAATCTTTTAGCCATGTCGAGGGTAGTGACCACTGCAACCTTCTTCCCTCTTTTAGGTCTGCGCTGAGGCTTTGCTGGAGTAGCTAATATCAGGTCTCTCTCTCTCTTGCTCTCTCTCTTTTTTTTGGGGGGGGAGGGGTTGTTTTAGTTGAGTTATATATATATCTTTTTTTTCTTTTTTTTTCTTCCAGTTGTATCTGGATAATATCTGGTCTCCTCTCAAATGTGACAATTTCTGGACCATTTCTGCTGAGGTGAGCATATTCTGCAAACAGGTCTCATGATCAGTGTTCAAAAGTAAGGTATTACTACCATTTTTTAAAAGATGAACATTATTTATCTTAATAGTTCAAAATAGAGTATGGAGAGAGTAATGTATGGTAGTAGACACTAAGAATAATAGTCTCCCCTTCTCTATCTGTCTGCTTTCTCTGGCCTTGCTTTATACCAAAATTAGGCAAAATGATTCAACGTAAGAATTATGATTTTGTAGCATTAATATCTTCCCAACAAGTGACTTTTAAAAAAATGCACGTTTATACAATCTCTCATAAATTGTTTTTTTCTGGAGAGAATAAGAGGGAAATAAAAGTTAATAAAATGATTCACATTCCTGTCTTTGTTCTGAGCAGCACAAATTCCCAGTTTACTAACCTTGCTATCACTACTCAAATTATGTTGTTGGCACCAATTACCCAAAGTGTTCAAGATAGCCCATCCATAGGAGGCAGACTGCTTGGCTAGGGAAGTATTCTGTTCGGGGCAACTTAACACTGAAGAACAGAAGTTAAGAAAGAGTTTAATAAAATAGTCATAAAGAGCATTTGCATAGACTGTCAATTTATGAAGTATATTATATATATATTATCTCATTAATTCTTATAATCCTGTGAGATAAATATTATGATCACTGCTATTTATTTAGGTAACAGATACTCAATATCAACCATCTACTAAAATAGCACATCTGGTCTCAAAACTAGGTCTTAGACTTGTTACTTTCTTAATCTTTGAGGGTCATTAACACTTTGCCCAACATATACGTGTGTCATTTTTTTGTTTCTATAGTCCCCACTCGCAGGCCAGATCATTGCATTAGATTGTAGTTGAGTTATATTAACCATCTAGGGCAATGAAGTCTTAGAATTTAACACAGTTGACTGTTATCTTCATTTCCTAATACCTTCCACACTACATACAACCCACCTGCATTCCATTAGTGCCTTCTGCTACTTTGCAGAACTCCTTACACACTGCATTCTACTTAAGGCTAGATATTTTCTTACGGAGGAACATACTTAAATGCATTCTTCTTGCAACAAACATAACTATCCCTAATACATTACAACACAATACCATATATCATTTTTCTAGACTTAGTCTCTCCTGTTGGACCTGCAACAAGCTGCTTTTCCCATGACTCATTGACCCAGAAAACTCATCAAAATCCCTATAGGATTTTTGCTGCAGAAGGTGACATGCTGATTCTAAATTTATATATAAAGAACTCCTCAAGCTCAATAATAAGAAAACAATCCCCCCCCCAACCCCGCTGCCAAAAAAAAAGAGCAAAATACTTTAACAGCCACTCCATCAAGAAGCTATATGGAGGGTAAATTAATACCACAATTAAGATACCACTATACACCTATTAGAATAGCTAAAATTAAAGTCTGATCATATCAAGTGTCGATGAGGATATCATACGTTTCTGGTGAGAATGCAATATGTCACCACCATTTTGGAAAACTGTGAGAGTTTCTTGTAAAGCTAAACATACTTAATGTATGACTCAGCAATCTCCCTCCTTAGATATTTACCCCCAAATGAGTGAAACTTGAATGTTCACAAAAAAAACTGTATATGATGGTTTATAGAGGGCTTATTTATAATCACCAAAACCTAGAAATAACCAAATATCCTTCAACTGGTGAATGGTGTAGGAGCAGAAAACTCTTCTAGGTAGTTTGGCTGGTCTAATAATTAAATTGACATGAGACAAATTAACAGGAGAAAATCAAATTCTGTATGTGTGGGAGCCCCATAAAAATATGTGGACTCCCTGGCAGTCAGGTAACTGAGGCATATATACCATCCCAAGCTAAAGAGAAGGGGTAGGGGTCTGGGGCTTCAAAGCGGAGGAAGACAATTCTCAGGAAGACGAGAAGAGCAAATGTTTGGTAAACAAATGTTTGCTCTGCCATGTAGATAAGTCTTTTATTTTTTGACCATGTCATGCGTCATGTGGGATCTTAGTTCCCTGACCAGGGATCAAACTTGTGCCCCCTGTATTGAGAGCATGGAGTCTTAATCACTGGACTGCTGGGGAAGTCCTGTTAATAAGTCTTTCTTATATAAAATATTATCTCTAGTAATAGCTTTCTTCCTAGTATAGGTCCTCTATCTAAATTCTTTGAGACAGCTAAGGGGAAGGTAAAAAGCTCTTTCTGAATCTGCTGGTCCCTGCTTGTATTCAACTCAAAATAATCCATATGCCAAAGCCACATTCTGGAGTGGCATATTCTGCTCCCCCTCAATGGATAAACAAGCATGGTATATCCACACAATGGAATACTACTATTCATCAATAAAAAGGAACAAATTGGTGATACATTCAAAAATATGAGTCAACCTCAAATGCCTTATACTAAATTAAAGAACCCAGTCTCGGGCTTCCCTGGTGGCGCAGTGGTTGAGAGTCCGCCTGCCAATACAGGGGACGCGGGTTCGTGACCCGGTCCGGGAAGATCTCACATGCCGCAGAGCGGCTGGGCCCCGTGAGCCAAAGAAGAAACTATAGGAACAGAAAATAGGCCTTTGGTTTTCAGGAGTTGAGGAGGGGAAAGGAGTTAACTACAGAGGCAAGAAGGAATTTTCTGGAACAATGGAAGTTCTAGCTCTTGTGATGGTAGTTACATGGCTGCATGCATTTATCAAAACTCAAAGGATTATACATTAAAATGGGTGAATTTCACTCTATGTAAATAAACCTGACTAAGGCTAGAGAGATTAATTAAATTCCTAAAGCCACACAGCTTTGAAATGGCTAATAAGTGCTTGGTAATTACATATCAGATCAGTGCAGAAAAGAAAGAGACAAAACATAGTAGAAATTACAGCAGTTACTCTTGGCTGAGTGCCTATCACTTTCCTAACATAATTGTTTTACATACATTATTTTTTTCAATCTAGCAACCTCGCAAGTGTGAGCTGTTACCTTCATTTTAAAAATCAAGTGAACTGAGCTTTCAGGATAGAAACTTGTAAACATATCTAGCTGCCCCCAAAGCTTGGGCTCTTGTGTTTCTTAACAGTAAGAAATAAGTGGTGACTTCCAATCCAGTATGGATAAAAAAGGTAGCAGTTTTAGTAGTTTTAAGAATTGAAATATAGAGACTTCCCTGGTGGTCCAGTAGTTAAGACTCTGTGCTTCCGGGATTCCCTGGTAGCGCAGTGGTTGAGAGTCCGCCTGCTGATGCAGGGGACACGGGTTCGTGCCCCAGTCCGGGAAGATCCCACATGCCGCAGAGCGGCTGGGCCCATGAGCCATGGCCGTTGAGCCGGCGAGTCCAGAGCCTGTGCTCCACAACAGGAGAGGCCACAACAGTGAGAGGCCCACATACCGCAAAAAAAAAAAAAAAAAAAAAAAAAAAGACTCTGTGCTTCCACTGCAGGGGGCATGGGTTTAATTGCTGGTCTGGGAAGTAAGATCCCCCATGCTGCTCTGCGCGGCCAAAAAAAAAAAAAAAAAAGGAATATATCAAATAAAGTTATCAGAGAAGATTTAATCAGGGCTTTTGAGGAAGAGCAGAACAAATCAAGTTCTGACCTTCGTTTTCCAGTGTTAGAGCTACAGCAGTTCTGAGTTACTGAGGAAATCTTGTCCAGTCTCTGTGACCTTCTATAACCCTTCTCAGTGTTATAAATCTCCCTAATGTATGGGGGCACTCCTCTTTGTCATCCGTCATGGGAAAAAACAGGACCTCCCCATTCTCTACTCTGAGGCCTCTGTATACAAATCCTAGGAGTAGAGTCATGTGACAGATGCAATTTCCTCTTTGATCTCCAAACTAAACCTTTTTTTTTTCCCTTTGATGTAAAATTTACAGTAAAATACACAAATTTTTTTTTGATGTGGACCATTTTTTAAAGTCTTTATTGAATTTGTTACAATACTGCTTCTGTTTTATGTTTTGATTTTTGGCCATGAGGCATGTGGAATCTTAGCTCCCCGACCAGGGATCAAACCCACACTCCCCGCATTGGAAGGCAAAGTCTTAACCACTGGATCTGCCAGGGAAGTCCCAAAATACACAGATCTTAAGTGTACAGTTTGATAAGTTTTGAAAAATGGTAGGCAACTCCCTAGTCGAGACAGAAAATATTTCCATCACCACAGAATTTTCTCTTTGCCCCTTCCAGGAGATTCTGGCCACTCCCACCCCATGGGTTAGTTGGATAAAGAAGTGGCATCTTATTTACTTTAGGTAGGTGGACTGTCCCTCTTCTTACTCATCTTGATTACCAAATGGTTTTTAATATAAAAGATGATGAAGAGAACACAACATCGTTATTCAACTATACTCCAATAGAAAATAAATTTTTTTTAAAAATGATGAACAGACTAAAAAATTGAACAATGGAAGTGGTAATTTGTTGATAGACATCAGTTTTAGATCTTTTCCTTACTTTCTATTATCCTCCCTCCAATATCCTGCCCCATTACAGCTTACCTCCATCTGCACCAGTCTAAGCTGCCAACATCTCTTGCTAGAAATAAATAACTCCTAACTGGTCTCCTCTAATTCACACCCTCTTCCTCTGGTCCTTCCTCCACACTAGAGGTAAATCATCTTTGCAAAATGCAAATCTAACATTTCAGCCCAGCCCCTTGAACTCCCAGTGCTTCCCTCTATTTTTTAAGATAAAGGCAAAACAAAGGATTTCTCTTGTCTGGGCTTCCATTCCTTTCCAGTCTCATCCAATATCTATGTTCCCTGGTTCTGAACTCCCAACACACTGGCCTTTCAGTTTTCTTGTTTCCCACCTCAGGAGCCTCACAACCCATTCTACTGGCTGGAATGTGCTTTCTTCTCCTTTTTTAATTCTTATTTGCCATTCAATCTGATGTCAGCTCAAAACTCTTTCTCAGAGAAATCTGTCCCTTTAAGTAGTGGACTCAGAAATGAAAAGTAACATCTTTTGGAGAGATTTACCTCCTTCAGGCCATTCCAATCTAGGTTTTCCTGGCCAGGAACAAAAGATGACTCAAGTTAATTCTTCTAAAGAGAAGTGTCTTCTGGACCCATTTACTTCATCTTTTGTCATCTGATGTCTACCCCTTAGTAATGGAAGTTCTTTTTCCTCTTCTTATCTTTCAAAAAATACAATTTCAGCTATGTCCTTCAGGTAAGGCTGATTGAAATACTGGGTGATTACTGCCATTCTTAACACTTCGGTCCTTCATATTCTAAAACAGGAGGGTGGCTCATGGGGGAAAACACAAATCCTGCTAAGCAGTTTTAAAAGAATTTACTAGAGACCTTCCAAAATTGTATTTTGGAGGAAATTAAACTATGAGATTTATGGCAGAACTAGAAAACAGAATAATGCGTGTTACAACAGAGAAGTTTTTTCTTTCCAAAAGGTAACTCAAAGCAATTTATTTTCCCAGAGAATATAGATAGACAGGACAGAGGTCTATTTTTTTAATATTGGTTTCCAAGAAACTTGTAATGTGTCAGGCTGTTCTAGGAGGTTGTGATAACTAAGTGCACAAAACCGACAGAAATCCTTTTTTTTTTTTTAAATTTAGTTATTTTTATTTTTGGCTGTGTTGGGTCTTTGTTGCTGTGCGCAGGCTTTTTCTAGTTGTGGCGAGCGGGGGCTACTCTTCGTTGCGGTGCACGGGCTTCTCACTGTGGTGGCTTCTCTTGTTGCAGAGCACGGGCTCTAGGCACGCGGGCTTCAGTAGTTGTGGCATGTGGGCTCGCTAGCTGTGGCTCACGGGCTCTAGAGCACAGGCTCAGTAGTTGTGGCTCACAGGCTTAGTTGCTCTGAGGCATGTGGGATCTTCCTGAACCAGGGCTTGAACATGTGTCCCCAGCACTGGCAGGCAGATTCTTATCCACTGCACCACCAGGGAAGCCCCCCAGAAATCCTTTTGTATTGTTAGGGGAAGACAAACAATAAATTACAAATTAACATGTTAGAGGAGACAAGTGTTATGGAAAAATAGAAATCGGGACCCAAGGTGCTTATAAGGCTGGAGAAACAGCTTGTGATTTTAAATAGGGGGTCAGAGTATGCCTTTTTGACAAAGTGGCATTCGAAGAAAGTTTACCATACTGACATGTGGGGAAAAGAGCATTCCAGCCAGGGACAAGGCCCTGAGGTAAGAGCGTGTGAGGCATGGTCAAAGAACAGCAAAGGCAGGTGTTGGAGATGAGGCAGGAGATGAAGGGGCACGGGGCAGAATGCACTTTAGTTAAGGTCTTGGAGGTCATTACAATGACTTTGGTTTTCCCTCTGAATGGGATCCATGGGAGGGTTTTGAGCAGTGTCATGATCTGACATATTTCAAAAGGGTCATTTCACATACACAATTGAGAATTTTGTTTTAAAATAAAAGCTTTAATTTCAAAATTTTCTAGTTGCCTTTTTACTAGAGGCACTATAATTTATCATTCAATGTAGGACACTTAAAAAAATTATATATAATTTACATATAAGTGAAATACAGACATCTTAAGTGCATAGCTCTGTGAGTATTTACATATGGGTGCATCTAAGTAACTGCCACCCAGAACAAGGTAAGCTCACTTAATTATGCGGAGACAAGAGGCATAATCAGGCCTGATTGCTTCCTTGTGAATAGATTCTTTGGGGCAAGAATATTATCAGTGATATATTGTATCACATCAGGAAACATATCGCTACTCTCACCATTCCTGGTGATGATAAGTTTGAATACTTGGTTAAGGTGTACATAACCAAATTTGAACTTTTGCCTATAAGCCCCATCTTTGCCAATGTAGAAATTTACTTGAGGCACTTTCAAGTAAATTAATTCCATTCATCGAATTAGCATTTTTAAAATGTCCCCATCTCCTTTCTCGTCTGCTCCCTTAGGGCTGGGAATCTTTGGAGAGATAGCCACTTCCACTTTTGGCCGTTCACAGGCTTTTTTTCACGCAACCCTGTAAGCAGGAAGCATGGAGAGTGCAGAGTGGCCCAGAGTTCAGCTGTCAAATAGCACCGTGGAGTTGATTTGTAGTCACTTCTCTATCATTAATTATAATCATAGATGTACCCTTTTTACTGGTATTGTGATCTCACTGCAGGCTTTTCATTAACACTTTATTCCTAAAAAGCAAAGGAAATGTTTTAGAATCAAGACGAAATATCAAATTGCATTCTTGAAAATAACCAAGAAACCCACTCCTGGAATGCCAATAAAATTGCCCTTGGGACTTCCCTGGTGGTCTAGTGGTTAGGACTCAATTCTTTCACTGCCATAGCCCCAGGTTCAATCCCTGGTCAGGGAACTAAGATCCCGCAGCTTGAGCTCCCCGCCCACCCCGCCCCACTTGAGGCTTCTATCCTCTGCCAGCTGCCCTAGATCTCTGGTGTTCAGTCATCATGACGCCAAAAGTGGGTCCCCAGCAAGCCAACAGAGAGCACGGGATGAAGTCCAGGATGATTCCTGGACAATTACAGGCTGAGGAGATGGATCCCTGGGAGCCACGTCTGGGCTGCTCCAAGCCCCTCTATTCAGAGGGATGGGCTTCTTTCCATCCTCCTCCTCTGCAGGCCCCTCTCCCAAGCTAAGCCCGGAAACACACGTGGCCCAATTTAACAGAAAACACATGGCAATCCCCTCCAAGCATCCTACTGCTCCCCTCCTCCATTTGTATCTTTCAGAAAATACCTCCAATTGTAGCCTCTATTTCTCTCCTCCCCTTATTCAACCACCCCCAAATTATCTATATTCTTTATTGCTTTGAATCCCTTATCTTTTCCAAGCAAGTATGTTATCTCTACCTTCTTTATAAGACAATTTCTCCATGCAAATTCTCCCCACTGACTTCATATTTCAGGTTTTCTCCTTGTTTCTTTTGTCCTTTAACATGCCCCTAAAACACTGCTGTTCCTTGAAGCTCTGTCCGCAACCCAATGCAACTCTTCTCCTTATCAGTTACCGAAAAACCATCTAGAAGCCAGGTTTTTCTTACTTCCTCCTTTCCATCTAGACAATTCTTCCCTTAAATTAAGAAACCTCTTCTTTGATACCAGTCATCACATGGTGATACAGTTGTTTATGTACCAGTCATCCCCCTTAGACTGTAGGCCACCTAAAATAAGGGTTTTTTTTGCCAGTCATTATTTCTGTGTAGTGCGTATACCGGGAATATAGTAATTATACAATTGGTTACTGCTCCAAAAGTATGGGTCTCCAGGTAGAAGCATTATGCCTTGACATAAAAATGCCCTTTCTCCTACGAATACACTTACTCCAGTAAAACTTGTTGTGAAAATCTTTATTGACAACTTGTGCTTGAAATACAGGGCTAATTAAGATGAATATGTATCTCCTCTTTCCCCCAACTAAAACCCAGACGCCCACTTTTAGTGTGTAGAAGGGTACCAGGTGGTTACCTGTGCACGCACTCAGGGCACAGCATGTTGTCCTCCAGGTGTGGGGGAGGAAAATTGCCCGCAGGCGGCAAGAAGAGCGCAGACACCCTCCTTCGTTTTTCAGGCACCCAAGCCTGTCCGGCATGAAATTGTAAGTGAACCCAGCCCTCTGTGTTAGCAGGGAGACCTCTCCCGTGAACCACACACCACCAGACCCCTGGGGAAGGAAAGAGAGGTTCAGTACTAGCATAGCAAGACCAAAGTCTAAACTTTGAGTTTGCATCATGGCCTTTGATGCTACTGTCTTCCTCAAGTGTCAGCTCCCAGATATGAACCCTGAAACCTAACTTTCTCTACCCTGTTCCCCTTTAGAAAATAATGCAAAAACAGTTCCTGTTAAATATTTTAAAAGAAACAAAAAATATATCTGGATGTGTAGAGGCAAGTGGGTAGATGACACTGTGGCTGGGAGGGTGGCAAAGCTTTTCCTCTGCCCATCTTAGCTTTTCACCCGGGACTCTAACAAAAAGACGAACAAGGGGAAAACAGTGGATGAATTCATGCAGTGCACATAGTGCAGGAAAAACGCAAAAACTAGCTCAAAATGGCAGCTTAGAATTCCATCTTATGTAACATCTTTGACAAAGAACAATACATTTGCAAAGAAATGACAGGACAAAGGGAAGCAGTTTTAGGCTCCCAAGGGTGGCAAACAGTGAGAAGGTAAATATATGGGAGTAAACTAATGGATGAGTTTTCTTTGCTGGTTGCTCTGGTGCCCACTCTCAGTGGATAAGTCTGTCTCCAACAAAAGGAGAATAGATAATCCTGCCTTAGGCTGAAAAGGAAGAGCTTTTTTGGGTTTGCTGCTTTTTGATTGCCTTCAGCTCAAGATTTTTATGGCAAAGAGGCAGATTTTGGGGTGACGTTCTGGTTTCCTTCAATAGAAAGACTAAACCAGAGTGGTCTGGGAAGGCCCTCATAAAATAAGTTCAGAGGTCTCAACTCATTTTTTTTTTTTTAGCGACATCAGTGGTTTAATGGATGGGGGATCTTACATGTCTGAAGCAAGATCCTGGAGCAACACCCCACTATGTGCAACAGACAGTGGGCAGGGCCTGGCCCCAGGCTTTGCTCCCAAGGGGAGGGGGAGGTTACCAGTTATAGGGGGACAGGGGTCTCAACAGGCATTGTAATGTGCTAACCAGTGCATGGTCTTAATTTTATCTCCTGTAACTCTCACAATAACATCATGAGGTAGGTATTATTATTAACCTACACTACCACGAGCAAACTGAGAACTAGATTAAATAACAGTTAATGCCACTTGACAGATGCTAGAAGATCCAAGGCTTTAGCTCAGGCAGTTGACTTTAGAGACTGCTTTTACTTTTAATTCTTTAAAGGAGGCAAAAAGAAATGAAGCCAGATTTCTATCCCCTTCTGATGACCTCATTAATTTAGATCACTGGTTCTCACAGTGTGGTCCCCAGATTAGCCATGCCTGGGAGATTGTTAGAAATGTAAATTCCTGGGGCCTACCCAGACCTGAACTAGAAAAATGTGTGGATGGGGCCCAGGAATCACCAGGTCTTCAGATGATTTTGATAATACCCTGAAGTTAATCAGCAATTAATATCAATTAAACTTATTTTCCCACCTGAACCAGAAGCAGTTCTTAGTAATGAGCTTACCACAGGTCTCTTGTGATTGCGCCGACTCCATCTTCATGGCCCTGGCTGTCATTTTGCTCCAAGAGGCAAACACAGCTCCTGGGTCAGAGGCAGAAGTTGATACAACTTCCTGAAGAGTAGGAGCTCCTTCAAGGGCAGGTGCTTCCCCCTCAGGAGGAGGAGCCACTTCAGAAGACATCTTTTCATCAAAACATTCCAGAGGTAGTTCCCCCTTGTCCATCTTTGATTTTCTTCTCGATAGTGATAGGATCCTGGCCTCCTGGGCTGTGGCAGGAATGTTCTACATAGAGGGTTTAAAAGATTAAAGACAATTCTTCTACTCACCTTTTTTTTTTTTTTTTGCGGTACGCAGGCCTCTCACTGTTGTGGCCTCTCCCATTGCGGAGCACAGGCTCCGGACGCGCAGGCTCAGCAGCCATGGCTCACGGGCCTAGCCGCTCTGCGGCATGTGGGATCTTCCCGGACCGGGGCACAAACCCGTGTCCCCTGAATCGGCAGGTGGACTCTCAACCACTGCACCACCAGGGAAGCCCCCTACTCACCTTTTGACGCTAAAATAGGTGATTAGGATGAGAATAACTAAACCTTCGACTCGGCCAAATTCTCTACAAATTACTCACTTTTTGATGAGGGTAGGCATGTTCACAGAGTCGTTTATATCCGTCTAGTTTCTAAGACAAGAGAAAAATGAGTTAATAATCAAACTGAGGCTCGTAGTCTTCCTCCCAAGAGCATCAACTCCTACCCTGGACACTCACCGGGCCTTTGGTGCTCAGTTTTAACTGCTGGCACCAAGCGCGCACAACATCCCTGTGAATCAGATTGACAGGCGGCAGTGTAGAAGGTAAAGGAGGAATCGGCATTGCCTTCTTCTGAGGTTTCACACTGTCACAACATTGTGGCATTTTTCGTGGACAGCAAGCTGAAGGAGAATGAGATAAAATTAGCAACAATTAACTTTTATGTAGCCTTTTAAAATGTCAAAAGTACAATCACTTTTAGTTCTGATCCCCACTGTAAAATTAAATGACTTGCCAAAGACCTCGTAACCTTCAAGGGATAGAACCTCAAAACTAAAACTGACAATATTTCTGAATCCCTCAGTATTTTTACTTCCTAAAACTCCCCACTACTCACGCACACTTGCTCTTTTGTGAGAGCTCTAAACCACAGACCCTGAGGAGGTTGACCTAGAGATTGCACTTCCGATGCAGGGAATGATAGAAGTTTTAGACCTGTGGTCATAACTACTAGGCCATGCCTTGCCCTCTCACCACAAAACAAAATAAGCCACCCAGAAATGCTACACAATGACTAATACCCATAATTCTGGCAGCCCACCTCACTAGGGCAGCACTCTGGTCTCCTGCTTCACCTCACATGCTCTCACCATTCAGGAAAGACTGATGCTAATGGTCACTAGGTTTGACTGAGCGCCCATTACAGTCAGATGAAGTGTAGGCTGTTTACCTAATTCTTCTGTGTAAATTACAACTGACCCTCCACCCTGACCTCAATCCAACTCAGCAAGGTAGCTACTTTCCTCATATTTTTAAGACAGGAAGTAGAGTTTCAAGGATGGGATTTTGAATGTATAGGTCTCTGTCCCCAGATCATTGCACATTAAGATCCTTAACTCCCAGAATCTAGAGTAGGCAAAATAGTGATTAGAACCAGGAGGTGAGATTTAAACTAGGCTTCGAAGGAAGTGTAGGATTTGCAGAATACAGGACTGAAATTTCTTCCCTACTTTTCCAGAAAAATCCCTCAGTCTTCTCAGACCCAGGGAAATAGGATTTAAGGAACTGTAGATCTCTTACCTCTGTTATTTTTTATAGATCTTTTTCTTTTGGTCCCCTTTGCCGAGGTTTCTAGTATATCTGGTTTACCAGAAGCCCCCTGTCCCTCTTCGGCATCTACTGATGTACCTTTGAATTTGCAACTCATATATTCTTCCTCTGTCTTCTTTGTGGAGTTGCACTGGGGATAGAGGAACCAGAAAGTCACTCCTCTGGGCATCCAACCCACCACATACACTACCTGACTTATGACACCTCACATCCAAGGTACCAAGATAATCATTGAGCTCCACTGGCAACATGGATTCTCTTCTGGGTATCATCTTAATACTGAGGTTTATTTATAAGAAAGGGAAGCAGTGATAGAGAAGTGGAAGGCCAATCTGAAAGTATGAGAAAAGGGGAATTCCCTGGCAGCCCAGTGGTTAGGACTCAGCACTTTCACTGCAAGAGCCAGGGTTCAATCCCTGGTTGGGGAATTAAGATCCCACAAGCCTCGGCGGCAAGGTCCAAAAAAAGAAAAAAAAACATATATATATATATAAACAAAAATCATAGAAGAAACTAGCCTCTGCTTTGGAGAAAGCCCTTACGTCACCCACAATATCCATTATCCCTCACCTGGAAGGTTTTTTTTCCCCCCTTTCCCCATCCCCCCCCATTTACCTCTCCCAGATAAACCGTTCCCATACTATTGCCCCAAGCTACAAAACTACTTTCCTTTCCAACCTAGTTACTTTGCCTGAAATCACTCAGCTCCACACACACCACCTTCCCTTATATTCATATCGTTAAACCCTTAATCCTCTTTCAGAATCTCACTTCAAGTGTTAGTTCAGGTGGTAACCTTTTCTCCACTTTATAGACCAATACAAATCTACTGCACATTGCCACATTCCTACCACTTGTCAGTTGCAGTTTTACATTTGCTTGTGTGATTTGATCCATGTCTGGTACTCCATTTGATTATAAACTCCCCAAGGGTAGAATTCCTTTCCCTCTGGTTGTAGGCACTCAATAAATATTGGTTAATTCAAAAGAAACAAGAGAACAGTGAGAATAAAGCTGTTTGACACAAATAAACAACATTTTTTGAGCCTATAGTTTCCATCAGGCATTGTTCCACACCACAGACTCCTTCCTTCTTTTAATCTCCACAGCAATCCAGCAACAATCTATTATTTTGTTTTTCAGGTGCAGAAGCTGAGGCTCAGAGGTTACATAACTAAGGGCACACAGGTAGGCACTTTCGATAGAAATTAAACCCCAAGTCAATATTAAATCCCAGATTTGCTCCCCTATCTAATCCTATCACCTCCAAGAAGGGAGTACAAATTATATTTTTACATCTCTATAGCAGGTTTACATTCATATTCAAATCTCACATTGGCATAACACTTACACAAAGTGCTCACTTTATACCTCACTCACTTTGGGGCCTCCCAAAAGTCTTAGTTAAAATTGGGAGGGCAAAAAAATGGCCTAGCTCTAGGAAAGAGACCCGGAGAGCGGTCAGGCTGCACTGGCAGAGGGGTTCGATTTTTCTCAACAAAGCCCCACAGCCTGTCTGACTTCAGTTGCTGTCCTCGGTGCTCCTCAATACGTCTGGTTTCCCATTGTTCCTTGGCCCTAATGACCCTCAGAAAAGATGAATCCAGATGCAGCAATTTTGGTCTCGAACCTGTGTCTGTAGAAGCTAAATGAAAGGATCTGGTCCAGTATACCAGGGAGCAATTATACCCAGGAAATTGATTTTTTTTTTTCAACAAGTGAAAGGAAGGAAATTCTAAGGGACCTTCTTTTCTCCTCAAAAGAGGGAGTAAGTGTGCCCAAGAGAAAGAGAAACACGAAGATTGACAAAGACAGACAAAAGCAAACCCGTGCAGATTGTACTTACCTCCTGGTTCTTTGCACTCTCCATGCTCAGAAATCTCAAGCTTGATAAAACAAAGACTCTCCTTACTTCTGAAATGGCCCCTGGCCCAAGATTGCTCTTTTAAAGGCTCCTCCTCCTTCCGGCGCCCGTAAGCACTTTTCCTTTTCTCCTCCCCTCTGCTCCTTCCCCTACACCCTGTGAAAGCTAAGCTTGCACACTTTCTTATTCATGAATGACTATTGTATGAATGAATACATAATAACATTCCAGGCCCTTTCCTGTGAGTTTTTTAACATTATTACGGAGGGTGTGGTTCCGGAGACACTGGGAAGTTGAAAATTCCTTCAGAAAAATTCCAAGGGGAAAAGAAAAGTTGCTAGAGACTTCTGAAGGGGACGTGTGACAGGACTGAATGCTGAAACTTGTGGAAACAACAGAATTCTGGGCTGAACCAGTGGCTTGAAGAAAGCAAAACTGTTTTCTTGTACCATATACGTTTCATTTCTTAAGCAAGTTACTCAACTTATTAAAACTTCAGTTTTCCATCAGTACTACTAATAACTAGAACCGTCCCATCTGCCAGCAACTAACAATAATAGTTTTAAAAGTCCATTGAGGGGGCTTCCCTGGTGGCGCAGTGGTTGAGAATCTGTCTGCTAATGCAGGGGACATGGGTTCGAGCCCTGGTCTGGGAGGATCCCACATGCCGTGAAGCAACTAGGCCCCAGTGCCACAACTACTGACCCTGTGCACCACAACTACTGAAGCCCATGTGCCTAGAGCCCTAGCTCCACAGCAAGGGAAGCTACCACAATGGGAAGGCTGAGCACCGCAATGAAGCCTAGCTCCCGCCCACTGCAACTAGAGAAAGCCTGTGCACAGCAATGAAGACCCAATGCAGCCAAAAATAAAATTTTTTTTAAAAGTCCATTGAGTATTTGTTTTATACTAATTCTGGGTTTAAAGGTTCACAGTTATTATTATTATTTTCATTATTAATTTTTTTCTTGGCCATGCTACATGGCTTGCGAGATCTTAGTTCCCCAACCAGGGATCAAACCCATGCCCTCTGCAGTGGAAGCATGGAGTCTTAACCACTGGACCACCAGGGAAGTCCCACACAGCCATTATTTTATTGTTCTCCATTTCATAGATGACAAAAATGTGTATAAGATTGTGTTGGTAACTTGCTTGGCACAGTAAGTGAAAGAACCAGAAATCAAGTTTAGGTTTGCCTGATTCAAGTATTTCATTGAATCATCTTCCTTTTCCCAATGTAATTGAAGGTAACATTACGGAGTTCTAAATTAAGAGATACTGGGGCTTCCCTGGTGGCGCAGTGGCTGAGAATCTGCCTACCAATGCAGGCGACACGGGTTCGAGCCCTGGTTTGGGAAGATCCCACATGCCGCAGAGCAACTGAGCCTGCGCGTCTGGAGCCTGTGCTCCGCAACAAGAGAGGCCACGATAGTGAGAGGCCCGCGCACCACAATGAAGAGTGGCCCCCGCTTGCTACAACTAGAGAAAGCCCTGGCACAGAAACGAAGACACAACACAGCCATAAATAAATAAATAAATAAATAAATAAATAAATAAATTCATGACATATGTTAATATTTAGCTAGTGTTGATGAATTTATTTAAAAAAAAAGAGATACCTAATCCTGGGCAAGATATAATCCGTGATTTGTGTGTTAATAGATGGGAGTCTGTGTTGAGATTATAATTTAGAAATTCTTAGGCCAACCGCTATTTGGGGAAACACAATTCTAAAAGAATTGCACCTGGAATTCCCCAGTGGTCCAGTGATTAAGATGCAGGCTTTCACTGCCATGTTCCCTGGTTCGATACCCAGTCAGGGAACTAAGATCCCACAAGCTGCACGGCATGGCCAAAAATAAAAATAAAGACAAAAAAAAGAATTGCACCAACCATTCAAAAAAAAAAAAGGGTTAAATAATGTCCTATATATTCAATATAAAGAGGATTAGTACAATTTAAAATATTTGAGCATAATTAGTACTACTGAATTATTGAATGAAGTAAAAACCCAAATATCTTTTTATCTTATATATACATATGTATTATCCAAACAAATGTAAACTATTCAATTATGACCCTTGAAAAGGAGGAAAATTTCCTACATTTGGCAGCTTGCAACAGGGGTTTAGACTTCATGGAGGAAGTAAGTCAAGAAAGTAGCAGATCTGAAGGACCAGGTGAGCTACCTAATTGAATAGAGGAAGGTGGGGAGGGATCAGCCCAGCTCTGTTCTGAGGGAGAGGAGGAGAGTGTAAACAGAGTCTGGATAGTTTGGCCTTTTGATCTGTAGGCTAAGAGCAATGGAAAGCTATTGAAACGTTCAAGATAGCCGTGGGGATGGGATGGGGGTGAGTGAACTCTGATGAGCATATTTTAAAGGTCTCTCAACTACAATGTGGAGAAAGTGGAGATGAATCAGCACAGACCCTGGAAGATGAGTTAGGAGGCCACTGAGGCATTTTTAGGCCTGTGAAAACTTGTGGCTGGGTGGCGATGTAGAGTTGTGGTTAAGAAAACAGACTCCAGGGACTTCCCTGGCGGTCCAGTGGTTAAGACTCTGTGCTCCCAATGCAGGGGGCACGGGTTCGATTCCTGGTCGGGGAACTAAAAAAGAGCAGACTCCAAAGCCAGACTGCATTTGAACCTCGACCTCTCCTCTTCTAGCTGTGTGACCTTGGCCAAGTTGTCTAACACCTCTGGGTCTTTCCCTTTCTTCACTTGTAAAATGGGGGTGATGAAAATGATACCCCTTGCTCAAAGGGTTATGGGAGAGTGGAGTGGGCTCTCACATGTTCCAATATATGGTGTCTGGCACAGCACGTGTTGGATCAATGTTAAATGTTTCTATTATTAGCATGTTGGAAAGGAAGACAGATTTGAGAGATATGGGGGTATTTCTGCCAGGTTTTCTTTTGTCTTTATGTGTATTTTCTCTTCCCTAAAAATTTTGATTGAATAAAATGAGCTGAGTTAATGAGGCCTATAGTTGTTTACCTGGAGGCAATGATGCTTAAAAAGCCATTAATCTGCATTTACACTAGATGAAACAGGATTATATCATACATAGCCACCATTTCATATTTGATGGGATAAAGAGATTTTGTGGGAGTTGTGACTGTGGAGGCTGGCTGGAGAATTTGCCTGAATCTCTCTACACTGTGTATTCCTAGAAGTGCTGTGTCCAAAGTTAGGCTTATTTAAAATTTATGCATAACTCAATTCATATCCAGAGAGATTTTACCAATTTAAAAGTGTATGAGAACGCCTCTTTCTCCATATCCAAGAGACTGGTACTGTAACAAGTACACTGGAACTTGACCCACCTAATTTATGACAATGTACCTTTTAAATAGTATCTCTTATAGTGGGAAATTATTGCTCTTTATTAGGTTATTTTATTTTAAGAAACAGGCCAGTCATTTAGAAGTAAATCTAAACAGTAAAATAGGCCATCAGCTTTGTTAATAACTTTGGTTTAAAAAGGGAAAAGTTGGAGGTAGCTGGTAGAGCTGATAATGAAATAAAAAAAATAAATAAACCTGTCTCTTTATAAACTATCTCTCTCCCAACTTCTCTCCTTCATTTCTGCCTTCCTTTCTTTGTGTATTAGGCACTGGTAACAAAATGGTGGTTTTGGTCCTTAATTTCTTCACAGTAGAAGAAGTTCCCAAAATGTGAGCAAACCTAGTGGTGTGAATTATACACCTAGTTTTCTTTGGCATCTACTTTAAAGAACAGGATGCTTTGTGCTAATCAGGGCAGATTTACCATGAAGCTACTAAAGCTTAAGCTTTGAGTACTTGACTTGCACTGGCCCATCCCAAGTTCCTGTGAGGGCTCTAGCAATTGTGCATTCATAATTTTATATTCTTTTCCTTAAAAAGGGAACTCCAAAATTGTATAAGCTTCAGACCTTATAGATCTGACCCAGTGATTATACATAAATACTGAAATGTTTGCGTAAAACAATAACATTCCTTGACAATCTCGCCTAATATGTTCTCCTTTTGCTTCCCCTTCCCAGCTTCCCCTCTCTCCTCCCAATTAACTACTCCAGGAGAATCATTACTCAATTATTAGGTTTCTAGCTTCTGATCTTCCTGTATGTGCTAAGTGCCAAAGTGATTGTGTGTCCTAGGGCCATTATCAGCCCTTATGAAATTTAGTATACATCTGAAACCCATGACACTTGGAGCTGACAAATTGCAAAAAAGCATCCACTCAACTGGACCAGTTAGAAAAAAGTTGCCACTTTCTCCAGGCTGATGCAGCTCTGAGTGAGGCCACAGGGATTGACAAGAGGCTCCTGAGCTTTATTCCAGCTTCAATTCACATCCTTTCTCTGGAGCTTCCGTGTGGAGACCACTACTTGTACTATTACCACGGCAGTTCTGTGTGCCTGGTTTATTTCAAATATGTTATTGAGGACATCTTCAAAAGCTTTTTGAAGCCAAAATAAATTATATCTATCAACACTCCAGGAGATTCATCACTGCCTTGGAGGATATTGATGTTTCCCAAAGGTTGTTCTTCACCAAGCCAACTGATAGTGTCTGTAGATAGGTGAATGTTGATTTCCCAAGTCTTTGTTTGTATGTTACTGGGGAAGAGAGGCAACTGTGAGCCTGTAGGCCTTAATGAACCTATATGAACTGAAAACAGAGAAATACCTGGCTCTGTACTAGTCTTTGTGATCATATAAACTCGCCTGGATACAGTGACCTACTTCAAAGTAAAGGAAAGAGAATACAATAGGGAAGAACATTTTGTATTCTAGTACAAGTTAATCACTAAAGGGATGTTGCCTATAAGCTTAGACTATACATAATCCCCATCTCTGGGAACCCTGTCTCCCAGGTAATGACCATTAAGCTAAAATACCTTTGTTTAACTCACAGGAAACACCCTGAACAGGTCCACCTGTGAATGACTACAGGGAGGAAGAAATTAACACATCTCCTCCAGAGGCTGACAAGGAAATGTTTACTCCCTCTCCCTGTAGCATAAAAGAAGCCAGAATTCATTTTTTTTTTCTTTTGGCCATGTCATGTGGCACATGGGGTATTAGCTCCCCCCAGGGATCGAACTCGTGCTCGTACAGTGGAAGCATGGAGTCTTAACCACTGGATTGCCAGAGAAGTCCCAGAAGCCTGAATTCTAACTCAGACAAGATGGTTCTTTGGGGCAGGAGTCCACCATCTTCTCAGTCTGCTGGCTTTTTAAATAAAGTCACTATTCCTTGCCCCCAACAACTTGTCTCTCAATTCATTGGCATATTGTGCAGTGAGCAGTATTAGCTTGGACTCAGTAACAAGACCATTCCTCCATTTCCCAGTGTGAGGGATGAATCCCTCCTTCCTCATCCTCATTCCCCACCAAGTCCTATTGGGTCCACCTCCTCAATGTTTCACAACACTGCCATTCCTCATCTTCATCCCCGCAGCTACAATTGTACTCAGGATTTCATTTCTTCTCACCTGCACCACTGTAATAGCCTCCTTATTGCTGTTCTACCTTCATTCAGCCTGACCCTTCCAAACCATCCTCCACGTGAGGCTTACTATAGAAGGCTGTGCTCTCCACCTCCAGGGGACATGAGTATGATGTGAATGGTGTCCCCTACAGTCCTTTCAGCTCTAGTGTCCCAGTGATGCAGGGAATAGAAAACATGAGTACATGAGGCTTTTTTACCTAGATGACCATCTCAAGGAATTCAGGAGTGAGACTTTGTATAAAAGCAGGCTTAATTTAATTCTGCGGCATGTATGCATTTTTGCTCAGAAGCCCTTAACTGCTGTTAAATATAATTCACTTTCTTTGACTTTCAATGTTACCCAGCTCTGAAATAGGGTGGCTTTTATAAGAATTGCTTTCCTCCTGAGCTAAAAGCATAACCATGCAGAGAACACTAAGAGTAACTTAAGTGAGAATGATCACTAAATAACTGCAACCTCAAAGAGAAGATAGGTAATATATTGCATTCAGACAAGCCTGCCTTTCATCTGAGTGTCTCAAAGGAAGGCAAAATGTAGCTGATTCTGTGTTATGGTTGAAGATTACAACTGTGCAATTTCCTTATTCCTGAGTGTTTCCCTTCTCAAATATGATAATGAGTTAAAGCAGCTCTAGAATTCAGTGTATATTGATTTTGAACACAGGTTTGTCTCTTTTCCTCCCCTCTAACGTCAACCTCAAGGTGCAAAGGCATCGATGGACTACCTGCCTTTGTGGCACTGAGGCATTTGCTGTCATGGGAGAAAAACATAATGATAAGTGATGAATGGACATCTTTCTGAGCTGTTCTAAAGTTGCAGTGGAAAAATACAGAGATGAAGAAGGAGATAAAACATCTTTTGCTCTCCAGAATCAATTCAATCATGGTGCTAACAAACACGTCAAGAATGTGTCTGAGAACTGGCCTCTTCACTCCGCTGAAGCAAAAGATTTACAGGATGTGCTCAGTGGTATAAATGGAAATTTTGCCTATTAGAGCCCTGAACTGCACTACTGTTAAGTGTTCTGCATATTGATAGTAGGTCTAGAAATTTCCAGAAATACATTGCGACTGATCCTCTTCACACACTTTCCCTTGTGAGGTTGTAACCTTGTATTTTTTTGGTGACTTTAAAATGTTCATATTGTACCTGTCTATAGGTACATGCATTTTTAAAAAAAATTTATTTATTTTTGGCTGCGTTGGGTCTTCGTTGCTGCGAACAGGCTTTCTCCAGTTGCAGTGAGCGGGGGCTACTCTTTGTTGTGGTGTGCGGGCTTCTCATTGCAGTGCTTCTCTTGTGGCAGAGAACGGGCTCTTGGCTCACGGGCTCAGTAGTTGTGACTTGCAGGTTCTAGAGCGCAGGCTCAGTAGTTGTGGCGCACGGGTTTAGTTGCTCTGCGGCCTGTGGGATCTTCCCAGACCAGGGCTCAAACCCATGTCCCCTTCATTGGCTGGTGGATTCTTAACCACTGCGCCACCAGGGAAGCCCGGTGCATGCATTTTTGATTCCTGACGTAACAGAAGTTAAACAGTGAGACTCTAAATCTCTAAATAGATTGGAGGAAAAAAAAAAAGACCTTTTTTGAAGGTTAATCAGTCACAGAAAAATTAAGATAAGCAAAGAGTAAACAATATATTTTTTCCCAAGGTAATTAAAATTTTCACGATAAATAAGAACAGGTGTTACCATCGATGAAATAAAATTCATATTTTATGGCAAGACGAAAAAAAATTTAAACATAAAATTTTTCTCTGTCCCTTTGGGCCTCCTCCCTCCCCTTTAGTGTATATTGTGCATCCACATTAACCAAACCTCCTTAGGAGATAACATTCCTTCTTAATCTCACCAAGGGTCGCAAATCCTTAGGAGATAACCTTCTTGACCTACTACTCACTTTGTATGTGTAGATCTGGATTGTGCAAACTGTCAATAATACATCATTTAATGTATAGCTGTCTGTCTCAAAAACTTATATAACTGTGCTTTGACCTCTAGAGTGGAACAGTTCCTGGAGATTTCTGAGAAGCTCTTCCTCGGTTATAATCCTCAGTTTGGCTCCCATAAAATTTTCCACCTCTTTCTTAGATTGACTGATTTTTTTGTCAATGCCATAAAGGAAACCAAGAGATCCAAGCTTCGCATTTTCAAAGAGCCTCACGTTTAGACAGTTGAAAGATCTCCAAAAGAGATTATCCCTATAGCCAGAGATGTACCATCAGGGTTAAAAGAAAATATATATCAATTGTTCAATTTAACTGTTAGAAGTAAATACTTTCTACAATTGTACATTTTCTGTAAATTGACATTGTCATTTCTTCATTTTTCTATATACATGGAATTTCAAAAAATGGTATTGTCTTGGACCTTTCTCATTGTGATATTGTGATATATAATAAGAAATACGAATTTTGTCTTCATTCCCCTTTTCTGGGGCAGAGCTTCTAAAACCCTTGGAATTTCCTAATTGACAGAGCAGTAAAGGCATCTTTTGTTTTGTTAACGAGGTGACCTTTGGAAAGCTCTCAAGGGATGGGGGCTGGTTGCCAGGAGAACCAACTACAGGATTAGAGGATTGGAACTTCCAGTCCCTCCCTCACCCCCAACTGACTTCTGGGAAGGAGAAAGGGAATGGAGATGGAATCATTCACCAGTGGCCAATGATTTAATCCAGTGTACCTAATGAAGCATCCATAAAACCCCCGAAAGGGTGGGGATTGGTGAACTTGGGAAGTGCTGGGAGAGTGACACTTGTGCCTCTTCCCCATGCCTTGCTCTATGCATCTCTTCCATCTGGCTGTTCCTGAGCGATATCCTTTTATAATAAGCCAGTGATCTAGTAAGTACAATGTTTCTCTGAGTCCTGTGAGCTGCTCTAGTACATTAATAGAACCCAAGGCGGGGATTGTTGGAACCTCCAATCCCTAGCTGTTTGTTCAGAAGTACAGGTGATTGCCTGGACTTGCGACTGGCGTCTGAAGTGGGGCTAGGGGCAGTCTGTGGGACTGTGGGGTCTGAAGCGATCTCTGTGAACATAGTGTCAGAACTGAGTTAAATTGTAGGACACCCAGCCGGTGTGGCGAGCGGGTGCAACTCTTCGTGCGCGGGCTTCTCATTGCAGTGGCTTCTTTTGCTGCAGAGCACAGGATCTAGGAGCACGGGCTCAGAAGTTGTGGCGCACGGGCTTAGTAGCCCAAAAGCTACCTGTTTTTTGACTGATTTCCTCTAGTTGTGAGTCAGTTAGGCAATAGGATTCAGTTTTGTCTAGGAATCAGTTAGGTACTAGGGAAACTAGGTAGACATGAATAATTATAACAATGAACATTTATTGAGTGTATATGTGATAAGTATTATATTTACATTATGGCATTATTGTTCCTATTTTACAGATAAGAAAACTAGTGCCCAGAAATTTACTCAGTGTCATACACTTAATGAGAGGTGGAGTTAAGATTCAAACTCAGATGTTTCTGTCTCAGTAATCTGAGCTGTTAGCTCCTAAACCAGTGCTTATCAAAATGTAGACCCTGGGCTTCCCTGGTGGCGCAGTGGTTGAGAGTCCGCCTGCCGATGCAGGGGACACGGGTTCGTGCCCCGGTCCTGGAGGATTCCACATGCCGCGGAGCGGCTGGGCCCGTGAGCCATGGCCGCTGAGCCTGCGCATCCAGAGCCTGTGCTCTGCAATGGGAGAGGCCACAACAGTGAGAGGCCCGTGTACCGCAAAAAAAAAAAAAAAAAAAATGTAGACCCTGACTAGAGGCATCAGCATCACCTGGGAACTTACTATAGAAATGCAAATTCTCTGTCTCTACCTCAGATCTAATGGATAAAAAACTTTGGGACCCATCTATTTTTCAAGCTTTTTTTTTTTTTTTTGTCCTGCAGGTGATTTTAAAGCACATTAATGTCCTAAATTATAGAGCAGAGTTGTCCAACTGAACTTTTTGGGATGATGGAAATGTTTTATACAATATGCCGTCCAATAAGGTAGCTACTAGCCACATGTGGCTATTGAGCATTTGAAATGCAGCCGGTGTAACTGAGAAACCCCCCCTTTTTTTTTGTCTCTGCTATGTGGCTTGGGGGATCTCAGTTCCCCGACCAGGGATTGAACCCAGGCCATGGCAGTGAAAGCACCAAATCCTAACCACTAGACCACCAGGGAACTCCTGAGAAACCACATTATACATTTTATTTAATTTTAATTAAAATTTAAATAGCCACATATGGTAGTGGCACTAGGTTGGATGGCACAGCTATTGCCTCCTTATATCCTGGCCTATGGTTCTTTTTTAGATCATCCCTCAGCTCTAAGGAGCACTACTAATGCAGTCAGTCAGCAACAAGCATAGCAGAATGGTGATAGGAGTACATTGGAATAAGTGCAGCCTTGTGTGGGATACATTATCCACGAAGTTTCCCATATTGCCTATGTGTAGAATTAGTTTTAAAAAGAACAGGTGAGAGCATTCAAACCACATGACCCTTATATTAGTCCACACAATACCAAATGTGGTGATTAGCTTGTTTACACAGATTGATGATCCTATACAGACAGTGAATAACAGTTCTGATGCATAAGTAAGATGAATCCCATAAATATTGACCTAGATATGACTTTGGTAAAGGGTCATAAAAATCCTTACGGAATATATCCTTTTTTTTTTTTTTAAAGCATGCAAGGGACTTCCCTGGTGGTGCAGTGGTTAAGAATCCACCTGCCAATGCAGGGGACATGGGTTCGATCCCTGGTCTGGGAAGATCCCACATGCCCTGGAGCAACTAAGCCCGTGCACCACAACTACTGAGCCTGCGCTCTAGAGCCCATGAGCCACAACTAAACTGAGCACGTGAGCCACAACTACTGAAGCCCATGCACTCTAGGGCCCACGTGCTGCAACTGCTAAAGCCTGAGCACCTAGATCCTGTACTCTGCAACAAGAGAAGACACCACAATGAGAAGCCCGCGCACCGCGATGAAGAGTTGCCGTGCTCACCACAACTAGAGAAAGCCCACGCACAGCAAGGAAGACCCAATGCAGCCAAAAATAAATAAATAAATGTAAACAAATAAATAAATAAATAAAAGTCACAACCACGATACCCAAAAAAGAAAATAAAGCATGCAAGTATATACAGGTATGATAACTCATCTGATGTGCTTCAAAGGCAATTTTCTGACAAGAAGGCCCTTTATACCCCTAGGAAGTAGTCAACCTGAAATACAATAAATGTTAAAAAGTCTGTAAACTTCAAAATAGTAACCCAGTTTGAAAGTGGTGGAAATGCAGAGAGGCAGTGTGATCATGCCCTGTTATATACCAAAGAGTAGGGTAGAAAAAGAGAACATGTCAGTGCTTGAATTTATTTACAATTGTCCAAAGGAGAGAGAAACTCCAGCTACTGGACATAAACATTCTTGATACTATAGAGAAGCAGATCCTGTGAATATTAAATCCCCTTTGCTTACCTTGGGAAGTTCGTTAGCAGGAGCCAGGGGTCAATTCCAACAAACATTTGTTGACTGCTTATGGGTCAGCACTGATGAGAATTTAATGATGAGCACAGCTGTGTTTCTTAAAGAGGCATGATGGGAATTGGGCTTTAGGAAAATTACTCTGGTAAGGAGCGATTGTGGGATTCCCTTCAAGGGACCATGAAGACCAGCATGAAGTGGTTTTTGGTGGAACTGGAAAGGCAAGGAAGATTATGTGAAGCATGATGAGGTAGAATCCCATGGGAACTTATTAGGTATCGGGGGATTGAAATTTGTTATAAAAGTGAGGTTTAAATATGGGTACCAGGAAAACGGTGGTATTATTAACACCACGTTTGAACCAAAGAGAATGTGGAAGGGAGATGTGTCATGGACTTAAGAGATCGCAGCACTTAGTAACTGTTGATAGGTGTTATTTCCTGCAATGATCCACCTGACATAAAATAAATCCACAGTTATGTAATCAAGTATCTCCCAGGCTTTAGCTAAGATTCTGAAGACAGCGTAGAGGATAGAACTATAATATATCTTTCTTTGTTAAAGAACCTGGAATTGCAAATTCTGGAGTCCATTTAGTATAACCAGCTTGATAAAATGTCCTTGTTAGTTATCTGACAAATTGCTTCACCCCATTTAATTCTTCCCTTCTTGACTTTTGCAGATCTTGCACGACTTTTATTCTATAGTATAATGATTTGCTAGATTAGGATTTCCTGGATTAAAAGGACTTTGTCTTATTTAACTTTGTATTGCCAGCCCTTGCCTAAGAGCCTAGCACACAAATAAATATTGGCTAAGTAATGAGTAGATGACTGAATGGATGAGCAAATAAATTTTCCAGTGCTTGGTTTAGCTCTTCTCATTGTTGCTGGGACTAAGTTTGGGTGTGTGGTCACAGGAATCCTGACATTGGCTCAGATTGCTCCTCTAGTTGGTGTATATTGATGTTGGGTATGTGTGACTAGTTAGGGCTTTAGTTGACAAGCGGTGGTGGTGATGGTGGTGTGGTGGTTTGTGGTATGAGCTCAGGGGAGGGTATTGTGGTGATGGGTGTAAAGAAAACAGAATAGAAGACATCTAAGTAGGTACATTTATTTTTAGTGCCCTCTACTTCCCTTTCTACTACTCTGATCAAATTCTGATTTTCCTTTTCCTAATTCTTATATCCCTATACCTAAGACGTAATAGGTACCAGGAACTGTGTTAAGCACTGGGATACGAAATAAAAAAAGCAAGTCCTGGAGTGCAAGGTATTCCATCCATGGGGCCTGCACTGTTCTTTTATGGCTCATGTTGGCATGCCCAGTTAATCTTATTAACCTTTTATTCTTTTTGGCCGTGCCATGCGGCATGCGGGATCTTAGTTCCCCAACCAGGGATCGAACCCGTGCCCCCCTACATTGGGAGCATGGAGTCTTAACCATTGGACCTCCAGGGAAGTCCAAGCCCAGTTACTCTTTATTAGTCTTCTTGCTTTACAGTGCAATATGATATCCCATGTTCATCTTATATTGCATCATTTCTTTTTGAAAGATTTTCTCTTACTTCAAAGAAATGCATAATAAAATCCATCTTACCGGGCTTCCCTGGTGGCGCAGTGGTTGGGAATCTGCCTGCCGATGCTCTGCCTGCCGATGCGGGGGACACGGGTTCGTGCCCCGGTCTGGGAGGATCCCACATGCTGCGGAGCGGCTGGACCCGTGAGCCATGGCTGCTGAGCCTGCGTGTCCGGAGGCTGTGCTCCGCAACAGGAGAGGCCACAACAGTGAGAGGACCGCGTACAGCAAAAACAAACAAACAAACAAAAAAATCCATCTTACCTAAAAATCTTCTCAACGATCTTCTATCTCATGGGAAGAATGTTTTAACCTTAATAAAAACTAACATTGGGGTTTTACTGTATATGTTACTGTTGTAAGATATGCGTTTACTTTCCTTTTCAATTTAATGGCATCTTTTTAATTGTCCATGAGATTCAGCAAAGTTCCAATAGTAATATTTAATATTTTAAAGCAAGCCTCTTTCTCAGTGATTCTCATATAGGTCCAATATCTGCTTTGGATTTATGATGCTCTCAAGTAATATATTGGTTAAAAAACAGATTTAAATGTACTTTTTTTTAAAAGCACTGACCTTGCTTTGGGAAGCAATTTTTTTTTCACCCACTGTAAACAAAGCAGCAGTTACAAATGAACTCTATCATCCTTGTCCCTTATCATTTTCTAACTGTTTGTTTGAGAAATAAATATATCACATTTTCTTACATGAAAATTGGATACTTATTTTTATGACTCGTATGAATATTTTACTGTTTCTACTTTAAAATTATACAAGAAAAATGAAAGAACTTAAACTGTCTGCCAAACCCTGAGATGAGCACATTGAAACTATAGACAGTAACAAAGCAACAAAGCTGAAAAAAAAAAAACTTACATAAAAAGAAAACAAAAAAAAACTTACATAATTATGGTCTCACTGGAAAAGGATATAAAACAAGCTTGTTATTCTAAAGTAAAGCAGGTTATAATAATAACAATAAATGAGTGGTTAATTCAGATATGATTTAGCCCACCGATTCTCATACTTTGGTGGGTATCAGAACCACCCTGAGGGCTTGTTAAAACATATCTTTCTGGGGCTTCCCTGGTGGCGCAGTGGTTGAGAGTCCGCCTGCCTATGCAGGGGACACGGGTTTGTGTCCCGGTCTGGGAAATCCCACATGCCGCGGAGCAGCTAGGCCTGTGAGCCATGGCCGCTGAGCCTGCGTGTCCGGAGCCTGTGCTCCGTAACGGGAGAGGCCACAACAGTGAGAGGCCCGCGTACCGCAAAAACAACAACAACAACAACAACAACAACATCAACAACAAAAAACATATCTTTCTGGATTTCATCCACGGAGTTTCTGATTCAGTAGTTCGGGAGTGAAGCTGGAGTATTTGCATTTCTAGTAAGTTCCCAGGTAATGCTGATGATGCTGGTCCAGGGAACACATTTTGAGAACCATTAATCTAGCCAAACAGTAGAACACTAGACACCATTGAAATCAATGATACTGATGTATATTTAATAGAGAATGATAAATTCATAATGGAACTAATGGGAGGGAAAGAAGGAGAGAGAGCCTCTTTCTCGGTCCCCACCAACTTCATCCCCTCCAACTTATTGGACAGCATTGGTACCTGCTAAGACATCAACTTTTTATCCTACATTTTACAATTAAATGAAGAGAATTAAGGTTTCCTCGTACAGTGTGTCAACTTAGCTATAGTCCCAGTAAGTGTCACTTCTCCTCTACAGAAATTACAGATAGAGAATATGGAAGGAATGATAGCCACTATTTTGCAAGTCCTAATGTAATAATTCAGGCAACAATCAACAATGGATGAAACAAGTAGGTGACAGGCTGATGGTGATCTTTACAAGGGAAGGATTCAGCAGTTACTGCACAAATACACTGATCAGTCTACATAAATATAGAGAAGCCATCAGACATGGTGGTGCTTGATGTGAAGCAATATCACAAACACCACACACTAAGTATTATTGCCCAAAGTAATGAACTTGAATCTAATCAAGATTCTGGGGCACACTTCCATTTACAAAAACTATGGGAGAAAGGAACAAATTAAGTGATTGCACAGAGAATGAAACAGACACACCCAGAATATGGCATATTCTATAGCAGGGGTCCCCAACCCCGCTGGGCCGCACAGCAGGAGGTGAGCGGCGGGCTTCATCTGCCACTCCCCTCACCATCACTCCCCCCCACCACCCCGCGTCGCTTGCATTACCATCTGAACCGTCTCTTCTCCCCCTCCAACGCCCCCCTTCCCCCGCCCCCATAGAAAAATTGTCTTTCACGAAACCGGTCCCTGGTACCAAAAACGTTGGGGACCACTGTTCTACAGGACAAATCAATGACACAGGGGGAAAAGTTTGAGCAGTCTACTTTATTTTTATTTATTTATTTATTTTTGGCCACGCCACACTGCACGCGGGATGCGATGCAGGGGATCTTAGTTCCCCGACTAGGGATTGAACCTGCGTCCCCTGCAGTGGAAAGATGGAGTCTTAACCACTGGACCGTCAGGGAAGTCCCTTGAGAGTAGTCTACTTTAGACATTTTAAGACAGGGAAATGCATGGCCTGGGTATCAGCCAACATCAAATATTATTCTTAATTTTGTTTGGTTGATTTTGACTTTCCAGTCAGTAGGAAAATGGCCACATTTTAAAGAGACGCATGCTAAAATATGTAGATACGAAATAATATGATATCTAGGATCTGTTTTAAAATAGGGTTGCAAAGGGAAAAAAAGAATAGGTGAAGGAAAGTGACAAGTTTGGTGAGATATATGTGGGTAATTGGTTTAAGAATGCATTTTAGTGTTCTCTCTACTTTGCGTGTGTTTAAAAGTTATCATAATAAAAATAGAAAGAGAAACCCAGCCTCCATAGCTTTTCCTCTCTTAATCCTGATTTATGAAAATTTAAAAATTCAAGGTAAATTTCTTTTTTTGTTGTTGTTGTACGCGGGCCTCTCACTGTGGTGGCCTCTCCCGTTGCGGCGCACAGGCTCCGGACGCGCAGGCTCAGCGGCCATAGCTCACGGGCCCAGCCGCTCCGCGGCATGTGGAATCTTCGTGGACCAGGGCACGAACCCGTGTCCCCTGCATCGGCAGGCAGAGTCTCAACCACTGCGCCACCAGGGAAGCCCCTGAAGGTAAATTTCTATTGTCCTGATATTCTATTTAGAATCTTACCTGCATTACGAATCTACCATGTGACCTTGGGCAAAGTAATTATCAGGTTACTTTTTGGTCAAATGGCAGTAATAATACTATCAACCTCAGGGTCCTTACGAGGATTAAAAAGATAATGGATGTAGGGAATTCCCTGGCAGTCCAGTCCAGTGGTTAGGTCTGTGAACTCTCACTGCCAGGTTCAATCTCTGGTTGGGTAACTAAAATCCCACGAGCTGCGAGGGGTGGCCAAACAAACAAACAAACAAAAGATAATGGAGGTAATATCTCTTTACACAGGGTCTGATACATAGTATCATACCATTCAATTAACATTAGTTATTATTATTATATAAATGTTTTTCTTTCCTATTCTTCTAGTGAATCGGGAGTGACTTTCTTCTCAGTTTGAGCATTTGTAGAGGAGATTAACTAATAGTAAGGATGTTGTCTAAATAATGAATTTTAATGTGATGAGCTCTACTGGCATAGTTGATTTATAAGCTTAGAAGATTATTTAAATATATAACATTTGTTAATGATATTAAAATATTTCAGTGGGTTTGGGGGCTTGGGAAAATGACTTAAAACATACTTTCATGATTCATTGATGCTAGTACAGCATGACTTGCTCTTAGTTTGCACAAATAATCTATGTGCATTCTTCAGGAAAGGTAAACATCTTTGCTAAAGCTCTTTATGAAGCCTAGCTGAATTTAGAAGTAAGCTATAATCCCAGTTGATTTAGTCAGCTTCAGAACTGTCTTACCCTTACAGATGGGATGACAGTACTACAACTGTGATGCTTTTAGTACAATGGGAGGAGATCCAGAGGGTCTCGGGAGGCGAATGCAGATGACTCCCAAGTTCTGTGTGGACAAGGAAGTAAAAGCTAAGAAAAAGTGGCATGTTTCTTGGGAAACATTTCAATATTGTTATTTATACAAGGAAGCAGAGAGCAATACAGCTGGAGAATTAAGGGGAGAGATGAGCACACAGATGGGTAAGAAAGCACTGTTTTGCCAACTGCTTAACATCTGGTACATTAGAGTCAAGTTAAATACCTAACAAGCTAAACAAAAGTCCAAGTAGCAGATGATTTCTTTATCTTTCTCGGGAATATAACAGCCCAAAGTAAGTCATGTTATATGTGAAAACCAGAGTTACACTTAAAGAAAAAATTCTCCTTTAAACATATGTGGAATACACAGCTGGAGTTAAGACAGTATGGAATATGAGAAGGCGGCAGTTTATAGAAAACCTAAATGGTGTATTGACTCTGGTAGTGGGTTACAGTATAAATACAGCAAATTTCTCCTCCTCCTAAAATTGCTATGGTTTATCAGAATATCAGCAGTGCTTACAAGGCAAAGCTTACATAAATATTTTTTTCAGAAACAAAACATATTGGTAACCAATTACAGACCCATGGACCCATGACTGCAAAAAAACTTTTCTTTGAGATAAATTTACTTGTAAAATGCTCTGTGAGTTATCAATATTATTAAGATGCGTTTCATGCCAAGATTTCTCTTCTTGATCCTCTCTATATTTTATATCACCATGGCTTGGGATATCTTTCTGAGACAGTGAATCCAATTTGAGTTTTAGTCACAGTGACAGAAATTAAAAAATAGCATCAAAGATCCAATCTCTTTTTTGTTATCCTCTGACTTTGAGGGAAAAAAAATTCCTCAGGTTTGCAATTCTACTTCCATAATTTGATGTTTCATTATTGAAGAATTGTAATTTTCAAGTCTTTTAAAAAAATAATATATTGAAAAGTTTCTGTTTTCTTTCTGATGCATTAAAGGTAAAGATTCATAATGTTTTATTACAGTTACCACAACTGGATGAGATGGTGACAGCTAATCCACACCATGTTTCTGAAAGATAGTCAGCCAGTATTTACTGAGCACCCAGTATGTCTCAGATAGAATTCTAAGTGCTAGGGATACAGCTGTAAGAAGACAGACAAGGACCTCAAGCATAGGAAGCTTCATTTTAGGGAAAGGAGAGACCAAAAAATAAGCCAAACCATTTCAAACAGTGCTCAGTGCTGGGGGAAAATAGCATAGGGTGGTCTGATAGAGAGTGTCTGAGGGACTACTTTAGATTGAGCAGTCAGGCAAATGCTCTCTGAGGAGGGAACATATAACTGAGAATTAAAAAACAAGCAGCCAGTTATATTAAAAGCTGAGGCAAGAATATTCTAGACAGAGAACAGAGCTAGTGCTAAGGCCCTAGGGCAGAAATAAACTTGATAAGGGACAAAGCATGGGAAATATGCACATGTAATGAAGTCACCGATTGTGTTATATATGCTTAAGATGACAGTACTAACAGTGGAAAAACTCGTTCTGAGAGCAATTAAATTCAAAGTATCCAAGAGTGGTGCTCATGATCTCAATTGCTGCAAGAATAAGCAAGGCCGGTTGACAAAGGCCCAGATATTACAGGATGAATGAACTTAACTCCTGAATTAATTCCAATTATTCTTGGCCTAGACTCAAAATCAACATAAGAACACCATCCAAATGGACTCAAAGAGTAGAATATGTTTTCACTGACTGAACATTAGGGAGAAGGCAGACTATAACATCACTATTGCAAAAGGCAACGGCTTGTAATAACTCCCATTTCATTTTAAACCTGTCCTGAAAAAGCACTGCAAACATATTTCATAAAATATCTTTCAGTTCCCTTGCAGTATTGTAAGCAGATAGAGTAGGAGGTCCCCAGAAAAAGAGAACCAGGAATGGCTTTCTTGACATAAGAGAAACCATTTTTGGCCTAAGCAATTTTGTGATATAAGCCTGGCCACAATGCTTTCCCTGGAACAGTTTTCATAATTAATGAAGGCACAAAGGAAAAACAATCAAGAAACAGTGGTTCAGTGATAAAACAGAGTCCTATTTCCTCTCTAAGGCATATACATAACAATCTGATACATACCTTTGAGTTCTGCAGGACCTAAGGCCTCCACTCTGGTGGAGGATGGTAACTACAAGCTGAGACCCCAGACTGGCTGGAACCTAAGGGATGATGATGTTGACCTTTTCTGACCCTCATGACTTCAATCAACTAAAACTTTGACTCTGGCAACCTTTGTCCCAATTCCATGCTGAATTCTCTTCTGCTGAAGCCCCTTCATGAATATTCATGTACCCTTAGCTTAAAACTTCCCCAATTTTGCTGTTGGGGAGACACTGTTTTGGGAAAGATTCCCGGTTAGTCTCCTTACTTGCTGCAAGTAATAAAACCTCCTTCTCCTGATCTTTGACTTGGCTGTGTCTTTGGTTGTGTCTTTTGACACCTACCAAGAGGTGAACCCACTTTTTCAGGTAACAGTGTTGGTCAGTAAATATCCATATTCATCATTAGTAAGGGAAAGGTGTCTTACATTTCCACTCCCCTCCTAATCTAATTATTTTAGATTAGTTTTAAGCAAAGTTTGCATTCTCATGAAGTTATTTGTCAGCCTAGTCTGATTTGTCATTGGTAGTTTCAATGCTTTTGCTGTAAGTTGTCAAGCGGTAGATTTAAATGATAACTACTTGTTGAGGCTGAAAGTTTAGAAAACCTAAAGACAATGAGATGCTCTCTTGGCAGTTTTCCTCTTAAATGAGTAATGATCTTTTAGAAAGGCGATTTAAGCTAAACCTTTTGCAGTACTACATTGAAGCCCCGAGGCTAAATCATTGTGTGAAAATTTGGAGTGTCCCTTTCCCTTTTCCCTTACACTCATATTGCCCCAATATGAGAAGTTTAATGTGAAAAGAAATCACTTCATTAAAGAAGGGAGAGATGTTGTAGACCCTTTGCTGCAATTTAGGGATCATGGGACCCTACTTGTTGGCTCCAGAAGTCAGCCACAGAAGTGACTAAGAGGGTTGGCAAAAAATGCCCAGGGGGCTCATTCCTGTGCTGGGTGGGATTTGGGAGGAACCAACTCCTCAGAGACGCACAATTACAGTCTCCCTTGGAATCTGCGGGGTTGGGGGCTGGGGGGGAATTGGTTCCAGGAGCCCCCGCGGATATCAAAATCCTTGGCTGCTCAAGTCCCTTATATAAGAGGGCGAAGTACAATGAATACAGTCTGCGATACTTATCCCCAGGTTTCGCATTTGCAGATTCAACCAGCCGCAGATCCATTGGTCATATCCGCCAGTGTCTTGGTAGAATCTGCGGATGCGAAACCCGGGGATTGGGACTGCTGACTGTATTCAGTTTGAAGAAAAAGTCTTTCCTGAATGCAGGACACCTTGGACTTTTGAAAAGCTGAGGACTGATGGAGAGTGGAATTCTTCATTCTAGGCCTTCTATTTGAAGGGAATTAGGCACTTTAGACTCAGGGTCACTTTTGTAAGAACACTGTTAGTTCTGTAACTTGTTCAGCGTTGTTCTATTTGACAGCCTGTGGCCTAGTAGAGAAAGCAGTTAATCCTTAGCATTGAAAGCCAGTGTGTCTGTCTTCAGGGACAGCAGGACTGCTCTCCTTCAGCGTGGGCAGTTGAAAATCCCCAGAGAGAGAAGTACTTTTGCTAGTGACCAGAGAAAGGAAAACAAGGTGAACGCCTGGGGACTGCTAGGAGGGAAAATAAAGAAAAAAGGAGCAGAGGAAATCAGTTGAGCAGGAAAAACAGCTGCTGGTCACCCACTGTGCCTTTTAGGCAGTGGTTTTTAGCCTTTGGAAGATGAATGGCTTCCAAATTTCCCGATGCCCTGGTTGCACCCCGGGCCAATTACACCAGCCTCTCTGGAAAGATGCTGGCGTCCGTATTTTTTATATCTCCCCCAGGTGATTCCAGAATGCAGTCGAGGTTGAGACTCCTGGCTTAGGAAGCATTCCTCAAACTTTAATGTGCTCATGAATCACCTGGTGAGCTTATTAAAATGCAGGTTCTGGGACTTCCCTGGTGGCGCAGTTGTTAAGAATCTGCCTGCCAATGCAGGGGACATAGGTTCGAGCCCTGGTCTGGGAAGATCCCACATGCCATGGAGCAACTAAGCCACAACTACTGAGCCTGCGCTCTAGAGTCCACATGCCACAATTATGAAACCTGCGTGCCACAACTACTGAAGCCCACGTGCAGTAACGAAGACCCAATGCAGCCAAAAATAAAATAAATAAATATAAAAAAATAAAAATGCAGGTTGTGATCCAGTCTGGGGCAGGGCATTTCCAGTCCAGCTCCCAGGGGTCACCCATGCTGGGGGTGGGGGGAGGGGAGCTGGGCAGCGCAAGCCTTTGGATATAAACTCCAGACACCGGCTGATTCTGTGCAGTGACCTCGCTGTCTATCATTAAACCAGTGATCAGCATTTGAGTGCCACACCTTTTAAAATAGAAATCTTGAAAATCCCATTAAACTTACAGTAAAATCTAACCGTGTGACTGTGGCTTACCAATATTTTAATGTGGTGGTGGGGATTCAGCCCACCTCTCTGAACTCTCCCCCACGCTCCTCTGGCTCCGCTGCTCCAGAGAGCAGGTACTCTTGCTGTTCCTCCCACACCTGACCTCTCCTTTCAAGGTCTTCATCCCTGCCATGCCTTCAGCTTGGAATACTTTCCCCCTACGTAGCCTCATGGCTCCTCCCTTCTTCATTCGGCTCAGATGTCACCACCTTAGCCCTCCCTTGATCACCCATTCTGAAGAAGCCACCTCCCCCCCCAACTCTGTCTCCTGACTCTCTCGCCACATAGCGCTAATCACTATTTGAAACTGGTCTGCCTATTTGTTTGCTTATTGCTTTTCTCTGCACCTCCACAAGAATATTAGCCATGAGAGAAAAGCTGCTGTCTGTCTGGGCCTCCAGTGCTACAATCCCAGCCCCTAGAGAACAGCCTGCCACATAGAGGAATATACACATACAAAATGAAAATGAATGGTAGGAATATCAGGTGTGTGTGTGTGTGTGTGTGTGTGTATATATATATATATATATATATATATAGAGAGAGAGAGAGAGAGAGAGAGAGAGAGAGAATTTTCAGTGAATACAAGCTGTTAATTAAGAGATCTTAACCTGGGTTTCTCTGATAGTGGTGATTAATATAGTAGAAGTATGGTTGAAACAACTCCATAGTGAGCCTGACCTTGGTTCACATGGGACTTCTAATCCATGTTTTTAGGAAAAAGAAGATGAATTCACATTTGCATTAAGGAAGAACATTACCCAGTTTATTAAAAAAAAGACTGCAGGCATAGGGGCCTTCCCTGGTGGTGCAGTGGTTAAGAAGCCGCCTGCCAATGCAGGGGACATATGTTTGAGCCCTGGTCCGGGAAGATCCCACATGCCCTGGAGCAACTAAGCCCGTGCGCCACAACTACTGAGCCTGCGCTCTAGAGCCCATGAGCCACAACCACTGAGTCTGTGTGCCACAACTACTGAAGCCCCCGCACCTAGAACCTGTGCTCCGCAACAAGAGAAGCCACCACCATGAGAAGCCCGCACACCGGAACGAAGAGCAGCCCCCACTTGACACAACTAAAGAAAGCCCACGTGCAGCAACGAAGACCCAATGCGGCCAAAAATAAATAAATACATACATAAATACATTTATAAAAAATAAAATAAAAGACTGCAGGCATAAACTGAAGCAATAGGCTTTTGCTTTTTTTAGGCCTTTTGTCTTGGTGAAAACCATAGTCCTGGGAAGTGATTGCTGAGCCTAGTTTCTTGGTGTGAAAGCTTTGACACTTAGACCAATTGAATACTCAGGAAACAGTCACTTTGGCAGATTACAGGTAATAAGCTAGGAAGACATGTCTGTATTAGACTGGAAGGTACAAATTGTTCAGTGGTTTTTATGCTTTGATTTCTAGTTGACCTTCTCTCAATTACTCTTAATTAAGTGCTCGATTGTACTTAATGTACTTGAGTTTGTGCTCTTAACGCTGTGGTTTTGCAGATAGCCCCTATGTATTTTTATAGTTAGTTTGAAGTGGTTAACAGATGACATATTCACATTGTAACAAAATTCAATCTGTACAAAAAGATAAACAATGAAAATCAACCTCCCTTTCATCCCTGACCTTTGTTAAAAATGATTAAAGGAGACAATTTAGCTGATAACAAACACTTTAACACTTCAAGAAGCAGGCAGTCTCTGTTCCTAAGAGAATTGAAAACTGGGGTGGAAGGTAGGAAGATTTATAGGAAAAGAATAAGGAGCAGGGAAGTAAGTCAGAGTTGGTTTGGTGTTTGGGGATTGGCTGATTGGATATACCACGTTTCTGGTCAAGCAGAGCATTTACAGGGACACAAATATCACCTAAGTGTTGGTTTGCTAATGTGGTACCCTGGGCAGGAGTGGTGCTATCTTGGGCCTAGAAATTTATTTCCACACCTTAACCCCTAATTCTTCCTCAGGAGACCGTCACTGTTGTCAGTTTCTTGTGTACCCTTACAAAAATGTTCTATGCAGCATCTGTGCTTCAGTTTATTAATCTGCAAAATGGGGTAATAATAGTGCCTATCTTATCAGTTTCATATGAGAATTAAATGCATTAACGCATGTAAAAGCACTTACAAGGGTATGTACCATGAATTTTATGATCTTTAAAAATTGTTATGTGTATACTAGTATGAAGTATAGCAGTGCTGTCCAAATAGAAATATAAAGTGATCCACATATGTAATTTTAATTTTCTAGTAGCAACATTGGAAAAATAAAAAGAAACAAATGGAAAGGTTTTAGCAATATATATTATTTACCTGAATATATCCCAAGTAATATTTCAACATGGAATTAATGTGAACATATTTTAATGTGATAATCTATAATCTTTTTTGGTATTAATTATTTGAAATTTCATGTGCATTTCATGCTTAAAGAACACCTCACCTGGCACGATCCCCAATTCAAGTGCCCACAAGCTGCACGTGGCTGGTGGCTACTATACTGGACAGAACAGGTCTGTACGTATTAATCTATAAACTTAACTTTTTTACTCTATTCAAACAATAGCATTTCTTGTTCACTTGGATATTGTAAAATATTAATATTTCGGATGAATTTGGAGAGAAGTAAATAGTATTTAAACTAACATGGTTTTAGAATTTCAAATGCCTACAACAAACATTGATTTCTAAATCTCTTAACGTGACTGAAACCACAAGGTCTTCTCATTATTCTTATTTATTTATTTATTTTTAAATTTTATGTATTTATTTATGGCTGCATTGGGTCTTTGTTGCTGTGCATGGGCTTTCTCTAGTCGCAGCGCGTGGGGCTACTCTTCATTGCGGTGGCTTCTCTTATCGGGAGCACGAGCTCTAGGCATGCGGGCTTCAGTAGTTGTGGCATGTGGGCTCAGTAGCTGTGGCTCACAGCTCTAGAGCGCAGGCTCAGTGGTTGTGGTGCACGGGCTTAGTTCCTCCACGGCATGTGGGATCTTCCCGAACAAGGGCTCGAACCTGCGTTCCCTGCATTGGCCGGCGGATTCTTAACCACTGCGCCACCAGGGAAACCCCCATTATCCTTAGAGAAAAGAGTAGATTCCTCGCTGCCGATCTGCTGCAGGGACTGGTCTGCCTGGCCTGCCCCCTGCTGGCTCTGCACCAGCCGTGCTCAGGGCTGCCTAGTTTCCCCTGCGGGAACCTTGTCTCCTGTGAGCCTTCTCAACTCCGTGGAGGCTGCTTCCTCCCGCTGACTTCCAACGCGCACACACATTCCCTCCTTGCTTAGTGAGTAATGCAACAACCACTTTTCAGCAAAAAATGTATACCTTCTGGTGTTCAGCTATTGATTTAAATTACTTTATTACAATGTAAAATAGTACAGACATAAAATTGTAACTCCTTATGTTGGCAGTTCATATACAACATCACATCCAAAATAAAAACAATAACTAAAAAGAAAGAAATTATGTAATTACTAAAAACGTACAAAAGGGTATATAAAAAAAAGCAATTCTCCTTCTTACACCTTGTCTCAGCCTTGCAGTTCCCCTTCCTAAAGGGGAAATATATATATATATATATCCAGAGATATATAGGTTTTTTAGTCTTAGTTTATTTTTACTCAGGTTTGCTGCATTCTTTTTCAAATAAGAATTCGCATTACTAACTTAGTGGAGAAGATGATGTTTTGTTGAAGTCCCATTTGCACAGTGCCTGCACCTGACTCCCATGGCCCAGGGCCCAGGTTCTTTTGAGTTCATCATGGCCAGTGCACTGGTGACGTGCAATGACACACTTCACCCACTGCTGCCCCCTATTCGAACTACCATGAAACTTTCATTCTTGCAGCGTTTATGGGTGGGCATTTGATCTTCACTTGGCAGGAATGCAATATAGACACATTGTCAGTCTCTGTTCTTTTCATATCAGCCCGAGACAGAGTAGTACTACTTGTGGCCAACTCAATCAAAAGCACACATCTTCATGTAGGCTTTTGAAGCTTTGGGCAGAACCCACTCATTAAAAAAAGAAAAAAATCCAGAAAATGTTTCTTTTTTCTTTTTTTTTTGGCCACACTGCTCGGCTTGTGGGATCTCAGTTCCCCGACCAGGGAATGAACCCAGGCCATAGCAGTGAAAGCATCAAATCCTAACCACTAGACCACCAGGGAACTTGCAGAAAATGTTTCTGTCAATCTTTAAGGTTGTCATCAAAATGAAAATAGGAAATTAAAAAAAGTATTATAGAGGACCTATGGGCCCAAGAATATCTTAGGTTGAGAAACACAAACCTTATTAGTTCTGTATATATACTCTTCAGCTGGAGTAAGATTTATGTGACAACCCTCAACTGCCCCCAGACTAAGCCAGGTCCCCCATTTATTTGTATATATACAAACAGGTTCTCCTTTAATACAATCAGAGTTATTAATTATATGGGCATGTGTTTAATACTGTCTTTCCCATTACATTGCAAGCACTAGTTTATCCACCACTGTGTCTCCAGTGCCTACCACAATGTTTTTCATATAAAAGGCATTTAACAAATAGTTTTGAGTGATTAAGTAAAGCAGCTATAAGTCAAGAGACCAGGGTTCAAGTCCTATCTTTACCTCTGTCTGTGTAAATTTGACCAGTAATTTAATGTCCTTAGGTCTCAATCTCCATATTTCATGAAGTGAGACAAGTAGAATTCTCAAACTTGGCATCGCCTGGAAAGACTTTTAAATAATACAGAATGTGTAGTTCCACCTATAGCCACTCTGATTTATTAGCTCTTGGGCAAGGCTAGATAACCTATTTTAAAAGCTCTGGAGGTCACAGTGTGCAGCCAGGGTTGGAAATCCTGAATTAGTTCTAATACCCTATAGTTCTTTGTATATATTAGTCCTTGGCTTAAATTCAGCATATTGTGATTGAGGACCTAATATATGCTAAATATTTCTAGCACTGGGACTAGTATATTAGGAATATTTAGATTTCCTGACATTGAGGACTTGTTGGCTGAGAGATACTTAGGTGATTTAACAGCATTTTGAACATATTGGTAGCACAGGATGGGAAAAAGTCAGACAAAAAGCATTCTTCTCAGTCTGAGGTTTAAGGAAAGAGGAGATGAAACTTGAGTTGGTCATTGAAAGTTGGGTAAGAATTAACCAAGAGGGAAAGGTACATAAACAGAAAGGACAGTATGTGCAAAAGTCCAGGAACATGAGAAAATCTAGTTCATTAGACTCCTATAAATTATTCCCAAAGTTGTAGCACAGCCAAAGTTGGTAGAGTTTAGGAGAAGTCTCTGGAGAAGAAGCTATTGTTCTGGCTCAGTGGCTGAGAGCAAGAGTTTTTTTTTTTTTAATGTAATATTTATTTATTTATTTATCTATCTATCTGTCTATCTATTTATTTATTTATTTATGGCTGTGTTGGGTCTTTGTTGCTGCACGCGGGCTTTCTCTAGTTGCAGCAAGTAGGGACTACTCTTTGTTGTGGTGCGCGGGCTTCTCATTGTGGTGGCTTCTTTTGTTGCAGAGCATGGTTTCTAGGCTTGTGAACTTCAGTAGTTGTGGCACGCGGGCTCAGTAGTTGTGGCTTGTGGGCTCTAGAGTGCAGGCTCAGTAGTTGTGGCACACGGGCTTTGTTGCTCCACGGCATGTGGGATTTTCCAGGACCAGGGCTCGAACCCACGTCCCCTGCATTGGCAGGCAGATTCTTAACCACTGTGTCACCAGGGAAGTCCCAGAGCAAGAGTTTTTGAACCATAAAAATTTGGTTTAAATCTTGGTTTTGTCACCTTTTTTCTCTCTCTGTGACTCAAGAAAATTAAGTTGTTCACACTCATTTTCCTTATCTGTAAAGTGAGGACAATAATACCTGTCTAGTAAGATTACTATGAAGGTTAAATGCAGCAATATGTGTACAACTCTTAACATAGTGCCTGGTAGATTGTAACCAAAAAATATGCCAAAGAGGGGAAGTTCACTGCAGCTTTGCCTTTTCAATTTTAATGACTACACAGTACTGAATTGTATTTAAAGCTTTTTAAAAATAAGTATTGTGGGACTTCCCTGGTTGTGCAGTGGTTAAGAATCCACCTGCCAAAGCAGGGCACATGGGTTCGATCCCTGGTCCAGGCAGATCCCACATGCCATGGAGCAACTAAGCCCATGTGCCACAACTACTGAGCCCACGCTCTAGAGCCCATGAGCAACTACTGAGCCTGCATGGCACAACTACTGAAGCCCTCATGCCTAGAGCCCGTGTTTCGCAACAAGAAAAGCCTCCGCAATGAGAACCCTGTGCACCACAAGGAAGAGTAGCCCTGCACGCCGCAACTAGAGAAAGCCCACACGCAGCAATGAAGACCCAACACAACCAAACATAAATAAATAAAATTTAAAAATAATAATAAATATTGTAATTGTTGCTTTTTTCACATACAAAAAATTCAAATAGTATAAAAGGATGTTCAGGGAACAGTAAGTTTCCTTTTCAAACCCAGATTTCTATTCTATGATTTGTTCTTCTTAGAGGCAACCAGGATATACCAATTACTATTATTATTATTATTATTATTATTTTTATTTTTTGCGGTACGTGGGCCTCTCACTGTTGTGGCCTCTCCCATTGCGGAGCACAGGCTCCGGACGCACAGGCTCAGCGGCCATGGCTCACGGGCCTAGCCGCTCCGCGGCATGTGGGATCTTCCCGGACTGGGGCATGAACCCGTGTCCCCTGCATTGGCAGGCGGACTCTCAACCACTGCGCCACCAGGGAAGCCCAGGATATACCAATTTTTAATGTGTCCTTTAGAGATATTTTGAAGCACATTTGAAACAGCAAAATATAAGAAATCAAAATATTCATCAGTATGGGAAATGTCTGTGGAATAGGTACCCTTTGGATAGTATGTAGCAATTTAACAAAGTAAATTGCAGAATGATGTGTTCATTGTGATATCTTCCTTTTAAACACACATAATAATGTTACATAGAAATATATATACAAATAAACAAACATATATATAATTTCATGTTTACAATCAATAAGTAATGATTAAGAATTAGGTGCTCTTGGGGCCTCCCTGGTGGCGCAGTGGTTGAGAGTCTGCCTGCCAATGCAGGGGACATGGGTTTGTGCCCCAGTCCGGGAAGATCCCACATGCCGCGGAGCGGCTAGGCCCTTGAGCCATGGCCACTGAGCCTGCGCGTCTGGAGCCTGTGCTCCGCAACGGAAGAGGCCACAACAGTGAGAGGCCCGCGTACCGCAAAAAAAAAAAAAAAAAAAAAAAAGAATTAGGTGCTCTTTATTGTGGTATTTCCACAATCTAACTTAACCTTTTAAATATTTATAGCTCAATGATATAACAGTGTGCTTAATGAATAAATGTATTTTGTCTGCTAACTTGAGGGGTTGCTCCAAAAAGTAATGTACACACTGTGAAAGGATTGCTGACTAGGTCTGTGTAAGTCAATTCCCATAACCTTAGACACCAACACATCTTGGAATTCTGTAACTGTCTTTGACATAGTGGCTATGGATACTCTGTAATTTTATTGAATTATGCTTCACTAGTAGAAACAGGTGAATGCTTTAGGTATGATGAGACATAACTTACTTCCTTAGATATCGTGACTGTAACGTTCATCCCTGATTTATACATAGCTATTTTTCTTATACACTAAACCTACATATTAATTGTAAGATACATTTGGATTTCAGAAATGATCAGATGTGAAAAAAGTCTTAAAATCAAGTATCTATGATATTTAAAAGACATTTCTGTTTACTTTGATAGGGAGAAATGATGAAAGAGTGTAGCTTGTTATACTATGGAATCTCATAGATTTTTCCATTTAGTATGGTTATTGTTTCCCAATGCCATATTTTTATTTTTTAGTCACTTTTTAGTGGATGAGGGCATTGTTTGCATTACTTTTCTTTTGCCTTTAACAGGTCAAGAGGCCACAGTTTCCTTTAGGATTTTTCTTTTTAAAAACATAAAAACCTGGGACTTCCCTGGTGGTCCAGTGGTAAAGAATCAGCCTTCCAATGCAGGAGACATGGGTTCAATCTCTGGTCGGGGAACTAAGATCCCACATGCTACAGGGTAACTAAGCGTGTGTGCCACAACTACAGAGTCCTTGCACCACAGCTAGAGAGAGAAAACCCACACACCACAACTAGAGAGAAGATCATGCCACAGTGAAAGATCCTGCATGCTGCAACTAAGACCCAATGCAGCCAAAAAACTAAATAAAAATAAATAAATATTTTTAAAAAGTAAATAAAATAAAATAAAAACATAAAAACCTATGTGTGTTCACTATACTACAGATTTAATATATATGCCACACTATATGACACACCCAGGAGGTCAGGGATCATACAACTTTTCCAAACACATGAACGTTTCACCAGCAAAATATAGTTATTTATAATATTTACATAATAAATAAAGACTATCTTAGCTCCATATAGGTTCTGGGCAGGTCTTACTGCCAAATGAATTTGTGCCAAACCTAGGAAATATATTTTATTATATTGCAGATATGGGATTATATGACCATAATATATATACATATATGTGTTTGCATACACACACACACACCTATATGCAGTTCTTATATCAATCCAAGAATGTTAGATTTAGTAGCTTCATTATTTAATAAACAATTAGATTTAACTCCATCTTCATTCATATACTTTGCTTGGCTCTGTGAAGGACATTTTTTTTTCCCTGTCAAGGTGCAGCGTGGGAACCTCTGTAATTTGAAGAAATAATTATGTTTTCTTTTTCTTAGCAATTTTACTATGTCAGTAGGGAATGGAAACAACCATTAGGAACATTCCAAAAGCATAGGCTTTGTATATAGAGTAAAATTTGAATCCCAGCTCCACCATTAGTTGGCACAATAATGAAATACCCACAGGAGCTCATGTAAGTCAAACTTGGATTAATGTAGATCACAAATTGTTAGAGGTTGGTCAGTGGTTAACTTCGGGGAGAAGGAAAGAAGTAGTGACTGTAAGGGCAAAGGGAGGCTGTTAGATGCTAGTATTTTATTTATTTAGTTATTTTTCGCCACACTGCATGGCTTGTGGGATCTTAATTCCCCGACTGGGATTTGAACCCAGACCCAGGTCACCACAGTGAAAGTGCCGAGTCCTCACCACCGGACTGCCAGGGAATTCCCGATATTTTATTTCTTGATTTTGGTGGTTGTTACATGAGTGTGTTCATTTTGTGATAATTCATCAGGCTGTACAATTATGATGCCTACATCTTTCCACATGTACTACTTCTGTAAATATATTTAATGTTTGTTATTAAAAAAGAAAGTGGATTCTCAAAAGTAGTGACAGACTAACTTCTATAATCCACAAATCCAATGGGGAAAATATTTTATAAAATCCGTGCATAAAATCAAAAACATTGAATAATATCACAGCTATTATTAAAATTAGATAGAAAATACAAAAAATTTAGTGATTATCAACAAGATGATATACAACTAGGTAGTAGTTAGTAAATGCTGTTTAGGGGTCAGTCTGCAGACAGAATAAAACCCTTTGATTAGGAGATTTTTCCTGCTACCTCTGGAGTTCTGAGGTGTAACTCATCCACCCTTCAGAGTGAATATCATAAAATAATAGACAGAACAGTGTAAATGGCTTAGTACTTTTATTACATAAGTATTTCAAAAATAACTCAGAAGAAAGTTTGCAAGCATCGTATTTTTTCTACTCTGAAGACTAGTGTTTTGTGAAACACAATTTGGGAAACGTTGGCTTAGATTTTAATTTTATGGGCAATGGGAAGTTATTTCGTATTTTAAGAATGGGAATGACAGCCTCATTTCCACTAATGGAGGATGAGAAGGCTAGACTAGAAGTAGAGAAATAACAGGCATGGGACTGTTTCAGCAGTTAAGGCAAGAGATGATGAGAACCTTAATTCTATTGATTAGCAGGGTCAATTGAGAAGAGAGAATTGATGCAAGAAATTTCAAGGTGGTAAAGAGGACAGGCTTGGTGACTGTGGTGGATACTGTGATCCAGGCCCAGATGCCTCATGAGTGATGTTCAGTTGCTCCAGTTGTTGGGAGTGCCATTGGCAAACAACCTTCAGCTGCCAGCCCCTTCAGGGATGATCTCAACTACAGAGAGACCTTGACCACATGTAGTGACTGATGAGGAACAGCCCCAGCTTCATGTACATACAACCTATGCAGTCACACAGTGCCCTGTGCACAGAAGGGGCCTACCGCTTGGTTTAATGTTCTGCTGTCGCCCTCTTGGAAATCTTAATTTTCAAATAGAGTCTTGTATTTTTGTCTTGCACTGGACTCTGCAAATCATGTAGCTGGTATTGATGATGGAGCATAAAGGCCTTGCTACCTAAGCCCATCTCAGGTAACTCAGAAAAGTTGCTTCTCAGCTTCAGAGCTCCCAATGGAGTCAGCTCAGGCAGTTGTTGGGACTGCATTAAAACTTGACTTTGGGCTTCCCTGGTGGCGCAGTGGTTGAGAGTCTGCCTGCCGATGCAGGGAACACGGGTTCGTGCCACGGAGATCCCACATGCCACGGAGCGGCTGGGCCCGTGAGCCATGGCCGCTGAGCCTGCGCATCCGGAGCCTGTGCTCCGCAACGGGAGAGGCCACAACAGTGAGAGGCCCGTGTACCCCAAAAACAAACAAACAAACAAACAAAACTTGACTTTATGTCTCCTCTAGCTTAATCTGCTTGATTCCCCTTTCATCTACAAGTGCCAAGGGTATTCCTTCATAAGCTTCTGACCCACTAACCTCCATCTCAGAGCCTGCTATCTGGAGAACTCAACCTGCACCCATGACCTTTTGAACGTGGGAGAGAGAGAAGTGAAGAACCACTCTGAGCTGGTTTGCTTGTCCTAGTGAACGATGATACCATTACTTTAAGGGCTCCCAAAAGGGCGAGAGAAGGGTACCCAAAAGAGGAGGGGCAGTTTGAAGAGGAAACGTATAATGAGAGGTTGTCGTATTAGAGTTTAAGATTTCAGTTTTGTACTTTTATTTTATTTATTTATTTAATTAATTAATTTATTTTTTTGCGGTACGCGGGCCTCTCACCGTTGCGGCCTCTCCCATCGCGGAGCACAGGCCCCGGACGCGCAGGCCCAGCGGCCATGGCCCACGGGCCCAGCTGCTCTGCGGCATCTGGGATCCTCCCGGACAGGGGCACGAACCCACGTCCCCTGCATCGGCAGGCGGACTCTCAACCACTGCGCCACCAGGGAAGCCCTGTACTTTTAATTTTGATGTGACTGAAGGCTACCCAGGAGGAGATGACCAACTGTGAGATATTAATCTGGAGCTCTGCACAGAGGTTAGGGTTGGGGTCATGGGCTGATATTTCAAGGAGTAAATGTCATTGTCCAAGAATAGTATATAGGGAGAAGGCTAAGAGGAGACAGCCACTATTTAAGAGCTGAGCCAAAAGATCCAGCAAAAGGGAGGAGAAAGAACAACCTGGGAGAAAGGAGAACCAGGAGAGCATGTGTGTGGATGGAAGCCTGATGGAAGTGAGTTGACATGTATGGTATTTGGAGGTAAGAAAGGGGAGACCAGTGATTCAGGCCATTTCATCCTGAAATGTGGTTTATGTAAGGAAGGCAAGGGATTGGGGCAGTTGGTAGAGGTACAAGCTCAAGGAAAAGATTTAAAAAACATTTTTTTAAAGATGGATAACAATAGAAAATATTTACTTTGCTAAAGAAAAGAATTTTATTTTGCACATCTTTCTTGGAAGAGGCATGCTTAGATTCTAGAACGAGTGACATAAAATTAAGTGGTAGCTTGTCTGTTAGTCTTTGAATGAAGCCTTCACCTCTCTACCCTATACCCCCTTTAAAGTGGTTGTATTTAATTGTAGCTTTTGCCAAGTGGAAATTTCCTGGAAATCCTTTGAAGCGGATGGGGCTTTTAAACCAAGGAAATGATGAACCCAGTCTCCCCAGTACATCCCGGTTTCAGACTTTTGCAGAGCGGCAAATCACTAGAGGGCGGACGTGTCACACTCCCTTGGAAATGGGATTGATATTGGTGAATTCAGGCAGAGCCAACAGGAGGGCTGAAAGGAGTCAGGAGGGAAGGTTTTAATGCTATGTCTAGGTGTTTCGGTCTAGATCAAGGCCAATGAGTCCCCATGAATCACCTCTTGGTTTTGGCTATCATAGTAGGACATTATTGACAAGCCAGGGGATAATAAGGATATCCCCTTCCTTTTTGCCTTCAAAAATTATTTTATTTGCCTTCATTGTTTTCATCTGGTCTGATCCATTTCCCCTGTAGTTTCTTCACCAAGTGTTTACTGAGCACTATCATGATTGCTCAGGCATACCAGATGCTGGTGACACAACAGTGAACAAAACAGACAAAAGTCTTTGCCATCATGGAGCATATATTCTAGTATAAGGGGACCAAAAGGAAACAAAATAAGTTAATTTATATAGTATATTACAGGCTGTTATATGCTGTGGAGAAAAATAAAGCAGGGAAAAAGGATCAGAGAGAGGGTAGAGGGAGTTGCAATACAGTTTGTCCTACATAAGGATGCTTGAGAGGCATAAGTAAGGGCTGCAATGCAGCCAATCTGCCGGGGAGAAGGGCGCCTTTTCCTGACTAATCATGGTAGGGCTTCAGGAGGCTGCAGGTGGTTACCAAAATATCTGTCTTTAAATGGGGCACTCCTTGCAATGTCCTTTTGGCAATATTGAATTCCTGAACTTTTGAACACTTCACCTAAGTTTTACAAATCCTATACTAACTCTAAGCCTTTTTTGTTGATGAAAAAAAATCTGGTATTACAGAATTAAAATCTTACTCAAGTCCACAACATTCCATCAGTAGTAAGTCACCTTATCTACATAACCTGGCATGCTGTTATAGAATAGGAAGTGGGTTTGATGGCATTTCTTCTTCATAGAGTCAGGCTGAGCATTCTTCTATGCCTGATACTGTTGACATTTTTGCATTGATTATATGAAGATTAAATCCAGTACCTTCTGGGGACTCCAAGTGAAGCTGAACAGTCTATAATTTACAGGGCTATCATAATTTTTCATTAAAAATAAACATAACTTTTGCCCTTTTCAAGCATAGCACATATGTCCTATCTTCCAGTGTTGCTTAGTAAGCTAATGTCTTGGCGGTGTAGGCTAATTTCTTAAGTATTTTAAGTTGGATGCCAATTAGCCCTCCCTATCTAAAGCACATTTCAACATTTTCCTCCCAAGACAAGTCAGTCTTGATTTGTCTGCCACTCTCTTGGTACAGCTGGCACATATTATGTGTATTAAATTGCAGTTACTTTTTTTTTTTTGTGATATGCAGGCCTCTCACTGCTGTGGCCTCTCCCGCTGCGGAGCACAGGCTCCGGACGCGCAGGCTCAGCGGCCATGGCTCACGGGCCCAGCCGCTCTGCGGCATGTGGGATCTTCCCAGACCGGGGCACGAACCCGTGTCCCCCGCATCGACAGGCAGACTCCCAACCACTGCGCCACCAGGGAAGCCCTACAGTTACTTTTTAAAAAAGTTAAAATTAAGGTTTGAGAACTTCTAGCCTACTTAGAGATATCAGTTATGGAGTATGCCATGTAAAAAGAGGGCAGCATTTTCACTGCACTTCTTTTCCCTGGTATCATTAATAATGTTTTATTCTACTTAAAATTTTTTAAAAATTTATTTATTTAATTTATTTATTTTGGGCTGCATTGGGTATTTGTTGCTGCACACGGGCTTTCTCTAGCTGTGGCGAGAGGGGCTACTCTTTGTTGCAGTGCGCGGCCTTCTCATTGCTGTGGCTTCTCTTGTTGCTCTAGGCGCACGGGCTTCAGTAGTTGTGGCATGTGGGCTCAGTAGTTGTGGCTCGTGGGCTCTAGAGTGCAGGCTCAGTAGTTGTGGCACACAGGCTTAGTTGCTCCGCAGCATGTGGGATCTTTCTGGACCAGGGCTTGAACCCGTGTCCCCTGCATTGGCAGGCAGATTCTTAACCACTGTGCCACCACGAAAGCCCCATTTCTACTTTTTATTTTCCTTGCAATTTGTTATTTTGCTTGGGTCGACTGATTTTGCCCTATAAGTCTTTGTACTCTCTTTTTATTTTTTATTTTTTTTTATACAGCAGGTTCTTCTTAGTCATCCATTTTATACACATCAGTGTATACATGTCAATCCCAATCTCCCAATTCATCACACCCCCACCCCCACCCCCCGCCGCTTTCCCCCCTTGGTGTCCATACGTTTGTTCTCTACATCTGTGTCTCAATTTCTGTCCTGCAAACGGGTTCATCTGTACCAATTTTCTAGGTTCCCCATATATGCGTTAGTATATGATATTTGTTTTTCTCTTTCTGACTTACTTCACTCTGTATGTATAAGTCTTTGTACTCTCTCTTAATGAGAGTGAGACCTTGTGGTTAGTGTCAGAATGGTAGAAAAATCCAACTGAGAGTTGGTAGAGGAAAAGACAGAGAGGGACAATGGCCTGTGTGGATGAAGATCATTCTGACCCCTTTGGATAGAAAGAAAGTTAAATGCTAGTTAGAATTATCGAGGCTCGTTGTCTTTTCCTGTTTGTCCTGTTTCTTTCCATCTCTGTCCCTCTCCAGCACCCTGCCAAGCATCACCCATGACCCTTTTCTTGGGCTAAAGCCCGTCAACCAGTCACTGCAAGAGTCCTTCCCAGTGAAAGCACCAACCTGTTGTCTTGAGTCTATCTTCATTTACCTTTAGATTTTTCTCCCCTTTATTCATCTTCATTACATCCTCTTTGTGTCTATTGGCGAAGGGATGCAGTTATTCCTCAAATATAGTCTAACTGCAGCACAATTAAATTGGAAACAAAAAGGAGAAGCTGACTATGCTGAAAGTATTCTATATTCATTCTGAATTCCTTTAAACCTCAGGCACATATGCCTATATTTATGGCAATGTGGATATATAAGAAAAGGAGGAGAAAAAGTTCTATCCTTTCTTCCCTGAAAAATGGCATCACACATGACCATGAGAACTGAATATACAATGGACAACGGCTGGACCATATTTACAAATAGAACTCTGACTCACAACCTGCAGCAACCTGTGTAGGAAATCAACCCCCTTATCTGTCTATAATAAACAGCCCAGGAAGCCAGCCTGCTATAAATGGTGGGGACCCATTTGGAATTCCAGAGTTGATATGAAGATTATTTTAAGCTGAAGACGTATGAGATTCAACAGATTCAGAGAGAAGCCTTCTTGGAGCTTCCTTTATCTGACAAAAAGCAGCAACTTCTAGGAAATGAGGCTAACTGTTTGGGACACTAAGAGGTGAAATCCCTGGGAAAGTGAGGAGAGTGAAGAGGAGGATATTATGGCGACTGACAATGAAATGGACAAAATGCCCAGCACAGTCTGACCCTTAATACAAAGGAAAGGCAATGCACAGCAACCATAACCCCAGCCAGCAGGGCAACCCCCAATTCATGTAATGTTCATGATGAGAGAATATACTCCTGCTGAGCTTATTGACACAGCCACCAAGTTCCAGGGAAAGTCCAGGGAAGGTATCCAGGCCTGGTTAGTGCAGCAGCGGGATATGGGGTGTGATGGCATTTCTCTGACTGGGCGGGAGGGAGAGAAAATGAGCCCCTCTGGCAGTTCCTGCTTGGTTCTAGGGTGTGGGGGGAGTTCGAGGAACTCACTCCCTTGTAGACTGGACTATTCTAGCTGCAGGGAGCCTTGGCCCAATGAAGAGGATCTCCCTGGGCATGTGGGACCCTGGAAATCCACAGAGGAGAACAACAAATTCTTAGGGAGTTGGGAATGAGACAGGCCTTCTACACCCTGTCTTTGAAGGCTGTGATCCAGTCACATTCACTGCAGGAGTGAAAGTCAGATAATCCATTGCTCACCTGGGGGAAACTGACAACTCCTGGGAACATGTATGAGCTACGGGAAAGTCCCAAGAGAGAGAGGGAACTTGAAAAGCCAAAATGCTATCCCAATCCTCTATACAAACTCTGGTAAAAGTAACCTGGGAACAAATGTAGTTTGACCTCCTTGCTACTAGGACCTCACCTGAAAAAAATGGACCAGCAACCCAATGATGCATTAGTTGGCCTGTGGAAAGCCTTAAAACCTGAAGAGCAGATCAGAGCTGCTCTACCTGCCCCTACCATTCCTGATGCCCCACCTGCTCCAGCAGAGGCCTCAGGGATACAGTCCGACTCGGAGTGGGTGCTTGCACAGCCCAGGCATAGGATGCAGGCCAAGACAGCCTCCAGGGAGGGCTGTGGGAGGTGACTGGAGGCTTCATGTTGAACTCACTATTCACTGATCCCCAGAAACAAGCAAAAGGGGATGGCTCTGTTGATATTGGAACCAAATGTATTCCAATACATGGTCACTCCCAGAAGTTTTCTGGACCCCTCAGTGCCATTGATGGTTATGGAGGATCAACTGTTATGGTCAAAAAGGTCCCTTTGACACTGAAAATTGGGCGTTCTCCCCTATGAGAACACTAGGTTTTTATCTCTTCAATACCAGAGAATATACTGGACATTGATATCCTAACAAGGTCAAACTCTGCAAACCTCTGTCAGTGAATTCTGCGTTCAGTGAGTAATCAAACCAGCACTGAAGGGAAACACCAACTGAGAACCAGTAAGGTACCACCCCCTGTGAAGAGTGGTAACTGTCAAACAATATAAATTGCCTGGGGGCAAAGGGAAATAGGAGAAACTATTGAAGAACTGCACTGAGTGGGCATCGTACATCCTGCCCATAGTGCTTTCAACAGCTCAGCGTAGCCAGAAAAAAGCCAGATGGCTCACGGCGGATGACCATGAACTACAGGGAACTGAACAAGGTAGTGGCCCCATCCATGTGGCTATGCTCAACATTGCCACCATCTTAGATGCCTTGGCCCTGGTGCTAGGAGTGTATCCTACTGTACTGGGCTTAGCAAATGTTCTTTTTAGTATACCCCTTGTCACTGAGTCACAAGATCAATTTTCCTTCACAGGGGAGGAACAATGGACTTTTCAAGTGCTTCCCCAAAGCTATCTGCCCAGCCCCACCATATGTCATGGGATGGTAGCCTGAGATGTATCTCTGTTCTCCTTCCCCACATTAGTAAAATGGGCTCATTGTGTTAATGATAAACTTTTAACATGTGAAGGCTTGCCTCTGCTGCAGGACACTCTGCAGACTTTGTTGCAACATCTATGAGTGAGGGGATGGACGGTGAACTCACAGAAAATTCAAGGCCCAGGCACTGCTGTAAAGTTTTTGGGAGTCATTTGGTTGAGTAAGATCCAAGTTGTCCTAGAAACTGTGACTGATAAAGTACTAGCCTATCCAACCCTTCAAAACATGAAAGAGGTACAATCCTATGTAGGGATTTGGGGGCTTTGGAGGACTTTTATTCCTCACCGAGCACAGTGCCTCCATCCCCTACAACACCTGGGAAGGAAAGAGCACATGTAGGACTGGGGATCAGAGCATCAAGCCACCTTTGAGAAGCCCAAAATTCCAGTGAAACAGACTAAAGCTCTGAGCATCTCCCAAGCAGGGTACCACCTGGGTAGATGTGTCTGTGACTCTGGAAGGGATGGGCTGGGCATTGTGGCAGAGACAACAGAAGGAGAGAGCACCCCTAGGATTTTGGTCCCAGCTCTGGAAGGGGGAAGATACCCCATATACCCCATAGAGCAACAGCTCCTAGCAGTGTACACAGATCTCCTCCAGATAGAGCCTCTCGTGAAGGAACAGCGTATTATGGTAAGAACTTCCTTTCCTATGAAGGACTGGGTTGAGTATACATTCCATCCACCCACCTCTGCCATGGCTCACACTCCCAGGTTGACTGAGTGGCCTACTGGCAGCAGAGGAGCACCTTGTCCACCAGCCACTCTCTAGAAATGTGGGTGCTACTAGGCCCTGTGGAGTATGTTGATCCCCCAAACATAGATCCCCCTGTTCCTGCGGAGGCCCCTGCAGCCTGTAGAGAGGGGGTGGGGGAATTCCCGCTGACACCCGCTATACAGTTGGTCTACTGGGGGCAACCCATCCACAGGGACTGCAGTTGCTATTCAGCCCAACACTGACACCATCTGGATGGGAACAGGAACAAACCACAGCAGCCAGTGGGCTCAACTCAGTGGTTTGGCTGAAGCTCACTCTTGAGCCCTGGCCGTTAATTCTTTGCATTGACAGTTGCACTGTTCTAAAGGGATTCACTAAATGACTTGGACAATGGGAAGCCAAGAGGCGACTGATCATGAATAAGCCATTATGGGGTCAGGATATGGGGAAAGACATTTAGGTTTGCCTGCCAGAGCCTGAGGTAGTCTCACTGCCTTCTGTGTCCCAGCTGATAAGGCACTGACATAACCTAGCTCCCTACAAGCTCTAGCAACTAACCCTTCAGTAGATACAGCAGATTGCATGTACAGAGAGTGGCCACCATAGTGCCTGGGTGGGATGGCATATTGCCAAGGATGCCGGATTGCCCTCGAAATACAGTGACTTCATTAATGCAGTAACAGCATGTCCTATGTGTTCTAAGTAATGTCCAAGGCATTGTTGCTAAAAGATGCCAAGAGCCATCCATTTGGAGTTCCTATCTGGTGAGGAATTGGGCAATTGTTTATATTGGCCTCTTCCCTCTGAGTGAGGGTTCCAAATATGCCTTGTTTTGTTTGGGCACTGCATCTGGCCTAACCCAGGCTTTCCCCTGTCACCATGCAAACCAGGCTGCCACTGTTAGGGGATTAGAGAAGCTGAGTACCATGTACAGATACCCTTACCCTTGCTGAATAGACAGTGATGGGCAGGGTACCATTTCAAAGGCCATGATATGTAAGACTGGGCAAAAAACATGACATTGGATGGAGGTTCCATCTCCCCTAGGACCTGTAAGCAGCAGAATTGGTAGAAAGGAAAAATAGGATATTAAAGCAGCAGATTAAACTACTAACAGGTAAAACCACTTTGGCTGGGAGGACTAAAGTACTGTCCCAGGCTTTAATACATTTGAATGATCAACAAGTAGGGTCTGTTGCACCATATGCCAGACTGGGTACCCTTGCTGAGACACACAGCACCGTAAAGGTATGGAAGTCATGGGAGACAGCCATTGCTCTGACTCTCAGTGTGAACACATGTGCTATGCTGCTGAGAACACCAAGCCCCCGCACACCTGGGAAACACATTACCTAAGGGAATTTGCAATAGGACATCTCACCGGGATGGGTGAGTTACTTGCTCCCTCTGGGTGAGGGAGAACTACTCAGTCTCCACTAGGACCCGTTGTTTTACTGCAACCTGGACCCGTTGAAATGCACTGCACCTGAATGGAACACAGCATTGAAAGAGGGAGAAGTTGGGGGTCCTTTATTAAATCACATGAAGGTAGAAGTGAACGTCTTGAGTGATCTGACCCTCAGCCCAGGGTATTTAATAAATCTAGTGGTTCAGATCAGGAGGCTCTTGGTGGAGAAAAATCGTTACTTATTTTGGGAATCATTATTTTGATCTGTGTTTTCTCTTGCATGTGCCTCTGTTGCTGCTGTGGTATCTGCCTCCAGGGCTGCCCGATAACCACCTAATGACCCACCTCCAAGCTAGTGGAACGCCTGGCTGACTGTTCAGGGCACATTGCCGAAGAGGGGGTCTGTGAGATGGGAAGAGTCGGTCACGAGGGGTGGAGTGTTCCAGGAGGTCATGCAGAGGACAAGACCGCCGGTTGACCTGGGAGCTGGATCCGGGGAATCAGAGGCCGCTCACCCCCGCGCCCCCAGCCCGCCTTGGAATGTACCTTCTACCCACCCTTCCTACAGCCAGAGCCGTGTTCACGGATGCAGCCTTGAGAGAGCAAGGTGTTGTTGAGACCGTTTCGACCATGTACATGACTGAACCCAGGTAAGGCTTTTGTATAAACTTTTAAGATTCTGATGGCAGGTGTGGAGATATACTTTTGCGGAGGCCAACGAAAAGCCTCGTAAATTCCGTTGCTTCCCCCCAACCCCATTGCTTATTAAACCTACCACCTACCAATCTGGAGTGGCCTACCTCTTTCTTTGTCCTTTCCTTGCCCTCCCTGTTTGCGGGTCAGTTTCAGTTTTCACCCGCCAAGCTCCCAGGTATTTGAACGAATGCACCATTGCTCTAGCAAGCTCTGAATGAATAGCTTTTACTTTTCTCCTTTGGTTGGTCTTGGTTAATCTCCTCAACCATGCGTTTCATTCATACTTTTTAGAAATCTCTTTGGAATAAGTTGCAAAGCAAAATAAATATTTATTAGCTATGATACTTTCTATATATTTTTTTATTTCTTTAAGTTCTCTATTGAGGTTTTGAAATTCTCTCTGATGCAGGTAGTACGAAAATCGTATTTGACGCAAATTGGTTAATCCTAAAGATGACAGAAAAATCAATGTGAGGTAGCTGCAAATAAACCTACCATTCTCTAAGCTCTTGAAAAGCCTCAAACAGCACAAACCTTCTGCATTTTAATAAAAGTATTTACACACTGGTTTTAATTGTAAAGAAAATGAGGAAATTCAAGTATTAAAAGCCTGGGAGTATGAAAATGAAGTGTTTTTTCTAAAAGACCTTTTTTAGTTTAAGAAAAAAGATATTCACAAATTTCATACAGTTTCAAATTTGCAGCATCCTTTGTCAATAGCCCTCCACACACACAAACACACAGATACACCGCCATCACCACCACCAAAATGGAATAGAGAGTAAATGCCCCAGGTTAGCTAAACCTGGAGCAATTAAAATATCATTATATTCCACATAGATTAATTTTTTTTGCATTTTTATTTTTATTTATTTATTTATTTTTTATTTTATTTTTTTTCTTTATAACAAATTTAATCAGTTATACATATACATATGTTCCCATATCCCCTCCCTTTTGCGTCTCCCTCCCACCCTCCCTATCCCACCCCTCCAGGCGGTCACAAAGCACCGAGCTGATCTCCCTGTGCTATGCGGCTGCTTCCCACTAGCTGTCTACCTTATGTTTGGTAGTGTATATATGTCCATGCTGCTCTTTCACTTTGTCACAGCTTACCCTTCCCCCTCCCCATATCCTCAAGTCCATTCTCTAGTAGGTCTGTGTCTTTATTCCTGTCTTACCCCTAGGTTCTTCATGACTTTTTTTTTTCTTAAATTCCATATATATGTGTCAGCATACAGTATTTGTCTTTCTCTGACTTACTTCACTCTGTATGACAGACTCTAGGTCCATCCACCTCATTACAAATAGCTCAATTTCATTTCTTTTTATGGCTGAGTAATATTCCATTGTATATATGTGCCACATCTTCTTTACCCATTCATCCAATGATGGACACTTAGGTTGTTTCCATCTCCGGGCTATTGTAAATAGGGCTGCTATGAACATTTTGGTACATGTCTCTTTTTGAATTATGGTTTTCTCAGGGTATATGCCCAGTAGTGGGATTGCTGGGTCATATGGTAGCTCTATTTGTAGTTTTTTAAGGAACCTCCATACCGTTCTCCATAGTGGCTGTACCAATTCACATTCCCACCAGCAGTGCAAGAGTGTTCCCTTTTTTCCACACCCTCTCCAGCATTTATTTTTTCTAGATTTTTTGATGATGGCCATTCTGACTGGTGTCAGATGATATCTCATTGTAGTTTTGATTTGCATTTCTCTAATGAGTAAAGATGTTGAGCATCCTTTCATGTGTTTGTTGGCAGTCTGTGTATCTTCTGTGGAGAAATGTCTATTTAGGTCTTCTGCACATTTTTGGATTGCGTTGTTTGTTTTTTTGTTATTGAGCTGCATGAGCTGCTTATAAATTTTGGAGATTAATCCTTTGTCAGTTGCTTCAGTTGCAAATATTTTCTCCCATTCTGAGGGTTGTCTTTTGGTCTTGTTTATGGTTTCCTTTGCTGTGCAAAAGCTTTTAAGTTTCATTAGGTCCCATGTGTTTATTTTTGTCTTTATTTCCATTTCTCTAGGAGGTGGGTCAAAAAGGATCTTGCTGTGATTTATGTCATAGAGTGTTCTGCCTATGTTTTCCTCTAAGAGTTTGATAGTGTCTGGCCTTACATTTAGGTCTTTAATCCATTTTGAGCTTATTTTTGTGTATGGTGTTAGGGAGTGATCTAATCTCATACTTTTACATGTCCCTGTCCAGTTTTCCCCGCACCACTTACTGAAGAGACTGTCCTTTCTCCACTGTACATTCCTGCCTCCTTTATCAAAGATAAGGTGACCATATGTCCGTGGGTTTATCTCTGGGCTTTCTATCCTGTTCCATTGATCTATCTTTCTGTTTTTGTGCCAGTACCATACTGTCTTGATTACTGTAGCTTTGTAGTATAGTCTGAAGTCAGGGAGCCTGATTCCTCCAGCTCCATTTTTCGTTCTCAAGATTGCTTTGGTTATTCGGGGTCTTTTGTGTTTCCATACAAATTGTGAAATTTTTTGTTCTAGTTCTGTGAAAAATGCCAGTGGTAGTTTGATAGGGATTGCATTGAATCTGTAGATTGCTTTGGGTAGTAGAGTCATTTTCACAATGTTGATTCTTCCAATCCAAGAACATGGTACATCTCTCCATCTATTTGTATCATCTTTAATTTCTTTCATCAGTGTCTTATAATTTTCTGCATACAGGTTTTTTGTCTCCTTAGGTAGGTTTATTCCTAGATATTTTATTCTTTTTGTTGCAATGGTAAATGGGAGTGTTTTCTTGATTTCACTTTCAGATTTTTCATCATTAGTATATAGGAATGCCGGAGATTTCTGTGCATTAATTTTGTATCCAGGTACTTTACCAAATTCACTGTTTAGCTCTAGTAGTTTTCTGGTAGCATCTTTAGGATTCTCTATGTATAGTATCATGTCATCTGCAAACAGTGACAGCTTTACTTCTTCTTTTCCGATTTGGATTCCGTTTATTTCCTTTTCTTCTCTGATTGCTGTGGCTAAAACTTCCAAAACTATGTTGAATAAGAGTGGTGAGAGTGGGCAACCTTGTCTTGTTCCTGATCTCAGTGGAAATGGTTTCAGTTTTTCACCATTGAGGACGATGCTGCCTGTGGGTTTGTCATATATGGCCTTTATTATGTTGAGGAAAGTTCCCTCTATGCCTACTTTCTGCAGGGTTTTTATCATAAATGGGTGTTGAATTTTGTCGAAAGCTTTCTCTGCATCTATTGAGATCATCATATGGTTTTTCTCCTTCAATTTGTTAATATGGTGTATCATGTTGATTGATTTGCGTATATTGAAGAATCCTTGCATTCCTGGAATAAACCCCACTTGATCATGGTGTATGATCCTTTTAATGTGCTGTTGGATTCTGTTTGCTAGTATTTTGTTGAGGATTTTTGCATCTATGTTCATCAGTGATATTTGCCTGTAGTTTTCTTTCTTTGTGACATCCTTGTCTGGTTTTGGTATCAAGGTGATGGTGGCCTCGTAGAATGAGTTTGGGAGTGTTCCTCCCTCTGCTATATTTTGGAAGAGTTTGAGAAGGATAGGTGTTAACTCTTCTCTAAATGCTTGATACAATTCGCCTGTGAAGCCATCTGTTCCTGGGCTTTTGTTTGTTGGAAGATTTTTTATCACAGTTTCAATTTCAGTGCTTGTGATTGGTCTGTTCATATTTTCTATTTCTTCCCGATTCAGTCTTGGCAGGTTGTGCATTTCTAAGAATTTGTCCATTTCTTCCAGGTTGTCCATTTTATTGGCATAGAGTTGCTTATAGTAATCTCTCATGATCTTTTGTATTTCTGCAGTGTCAGTTGTTACTTCTCCTTTTTCATTTCTAATTCTATTGATTTGAGTCTTCTCCCTTTTTTTCTTGATGAGTCTGGCTAATGATTTATCAATTTTATCTTCTCAAAGAACCAGCTTTTAGTTTTATTGATCTTTGCTATCGTTTCCTTCATTTCTTTTTCATTTATTTCTGATCTGATTTTTATGATTTCTTTCCTTCTGCTAACTTTGGGATGTTTTTGTTCTTCTTTCTCTAATTGCTTTAGGTGCAAGGTTAGGTTGTTTATTCGAGATGTTTCCTGTTTCTTAAGGTGGGATTGTATTGCTATAAACTTCCCTCTTAGAACTGCTTTTGCTGCATCCCATAGGTTTTGGGTCGTCGTGTCTCCATTGTCATTTGTTTCTAGGTATGTTTTAATTTCCTCTTTGATTTCTTCAGTGATCACTTCATTATTAAGTAGTGTATTGTTTAGCCTCCATGTGCTTGTATTTTTTACAGCTCTTTTCCTATAATTGATATCTAGTCTCATAGCATTGTGGTCGGAAAAGATACTTGATACAATTTCAATTTTCTTAAATTTACCAAGGCTTGATTTGTGACCCAAGATATGATCTATCCTGGAGAATGTTCCATGAGCACTTGAGAAAAATGTGTATTCTGTTGTTTTTGGATGGAATGTCCTATAAATATCAATTAAGTCCATCTTGTTTAATGTATCATTTAAAGCTTGTGTTTCCTTATTTAGTTTCATTTTGGATGATCTGTCCATTGGTGAAAGTGGGGTGTTAAAGTCCCCTACTATGATTGTGTTACTGTTGATTTCTCCTTTTATGGCTGTTAGTATTTGCCTTATGTATTGAGGTGCTCCTATGTTGGGTGCATAAATATTTACAATTGTTATATCTTCTTCTTGGATCGATCCCTTGATCATTATGTAGTGTCCTTCTTTGTCTCTTCTAGTAGTCTTTATTTTAAAGTCTATTTTGTCTGATATGAGAATTGCTACTCCAGCTTTCTTTTGGTTTCCATTTGCATGGAATATCTTTTTCCATCCCCTTACTTTCAGTCTGTATGTGTCTCTAGGTCTGAAGTGGGTCTCTTGTAGACAGCATATATATGGGTCTTGTTTTTGTATCCATTCAGCCAATCTGTGTCTTTTGGTGGGAGCATTTAGTCCATTTACATTTAAGGTAATTATTGATATGTATGTTCCTATTCCCATTTTCTTAATTGTTTTGGGTTCGTTATTGTAGGTCTTTTCCTTCTGTTGTGTTTCTTGACTAGAGAAGTTCCTTTAGCATTTGTTGTAAAGCTGGTTTGGTGGTGCTGAAGTCTCTCAGCTTTTGCTTGTCTGTAAACGTTTTAATTTCTCCATCAAATCTGAATGAGATCCTTGCTGGGTAGAGTAATCTTGGTTGCAGGTTTTTCTCCTTCATCACTTTAATTATGTCCTGCCACTCCCTTCTGGCTTGTAGAGTTTCTGCTGAGAGATCAGCTGTTATCCTGATGGGGATTCCCTTGTGTGTTATTTGTTGTTTTTGCCCTGCTGCTTTTAATATGATTTCTTTGTGTTTAATTTTTGACAGTTTGATTAATATGTGTCTTGGCATATTTCTCCTTGGATTTATTCTGTATGGGACTCTCTGTGCCTCTTGGACTTGATTAACTATTTCCTTTCCCATATTAGGGAAGTTTTCAACTATAATCTCTTCAAATATTTTCTCAGTCCCTTTCTTTTTCTCTTCTTCTTGTGGAACCCCTATAATTCGAATGTTGGTGCGTTTAATGTTGTCCCAGAGGTCTCTGAGACTGTCCTCTGTTCTTTTCATTCTTTTTTCTTTATTTTGCTCTGCAGCAGTTATTTCCACTATTTTATCTTCCACCTCACTTATCCGTTCTTCTGCCTCAGTTATTCTGCTATTGATCCCATCTAGAGTATTTTTTATTTCATTTATTGTGTTTTTAATCGATGCTTGATTCATCTTTAGTTCTTCTAGGTCCTTGTTAACTGTTTCTTGCATTTTGTCTATTCTATTTCCAAGATTTTGGATCTTGGAAATAGAATCTTGGATCATCTTTACCATCATTATTCTGAATTCTTTTTCAGGTAGACTGCCTATTACCTCTTCATTTGTTAGGTCTGGTGGGTTTTTATCTTGCTCCTTCTCCTGCTGTGTGTTTTTCTGTCTTCTCATTTTGCTTATGTTACTGTGTTTGGGGTCTCCTTTTTGCAGGCTGCAGGTTCGTAGTTCCCGTTGTTTTTGGTGTCTGTCCCCAGTGGCTAAGTTTGGTTTAGTGTGTTGTGTAGGCTTCCTGGTGGAGGGGACTAGTGCCTGTGTTCTGGTGGATGAGGCTGGATCTTGTCTTTCTGGTGGGCAGGTCCACGTCTGGTGGTGTGTTTTGGGGTGTCTGTGGACTTTTTATGATTTTAGGCAGCCTCTCTGCTAATGGGTGGCGTTGTGTTCCTGTCTTGCTAGTTGTTTGGCATAGGGTGTCCAGCACTGTAGCTTGCTGGTCGTTGAGTGAAGCTGGGTGCTGGTGTTGAGATGGAGATCTCTGGAAGATTTTCGCCATTTGATATTATGTGGAGCTGGGAGGTCTCTTGTGGACCAGTGTCCTGAAGTTGGCTCTCCCACCTCAGAGGCACAGCACTGACTCCTGGCTCCTCAATTTGGGATGATTTGTTGTCTATTCATGTATTCCACAGATGCAGGGTACATCAAGTTGATTGTGGAGCTTTAATCCGCTGCTTCTGAGGCTGCTGGGAGAGGTTTCCCTTTCTCTTTTTTGTTCTCACAGCTCCTGGGTCTCAGCTTTGGATTTGGCCCCGCCTCTGCGTGTAGGTCGCCGGAGGGCGTCTGTTCTTTGCTCAGACAGGACAGGGTTAAAGGAGCAGCCTCTTCGGGGACTCTGGCTCACTCAGGCCGGGGGGGAGGGAGAGGCACGGAGTGCGGGGCGAGTCTGCAGCGGCAGAGGCCGGCGTGACGTTGCACCAGCCCGAGGCGCGCCTTGCGTTCTCCCAGGGAAGCCGCCCCTGGATCCCGGGACCCCGGCAGTGGCGGGCTGCACAGGCTCCCGGAGGGGCGGTGTGGACAGTGACCTGCGCTCGCACACAGGCTTCTTGGCGGCGGCAGCAGCAGCCCCAGGGTCCCACGCCCGTCTGTGGGCTCCGCGCTTTCAGCCGCGACTCGCGCCCGTCTGTGGAGCCCCTTTAAGCAGCGCTCTTAATCCCCTCTCCTCGCCTACCAGGAAACCAAGAGGGAAGAAAAAGTCTCTTGCCTCTTCGGCAGCTCCAGAGTTTTCCCGGACTCCCTCCCGGCTAGCTGTGGCACATTAGCTCCCTTCAGGCTGAGTTCTCGCCGCCAGCCCCAGTCCTCTCCCTGCGCTCTAACCGAAGCCCGAGCCTCAGCTTCCAGCGCCGCCCGCCCCGGCGGGTGAGCAGACAAGCCTCTCGGGCTGGTGAGTGCCGCTCGGCACCGCTCCTCTGTGCGGGGATCTCTCCGCTTTGCCCTACCCAGGTATGTGGGGAGTTTCTTGCCTTTTGGGAGGTCTGGGGTCTTCTGCCAGCGTTCAGTAGGTGTTCTGTAGGAGTTGTTCCACGTGTAGCTGTATTTCTGGTGTATCTGTGGGGAGGAAGGTGATCTCCGCGTCTTACTCTTCCGCCATCTTACCCGGAAGTCCCCTAGGTTAATGTTTACATTAATACTTTACACAGTGAGATTTGGGAACTGAGCCTTGTCCTCAACTGCTCAAAAATGGGCTGGTGCAAATGGACTTGGACCATGGAGTGGGAGTTGGGGGTAGGGGCTGGAATATGTGGAGATATCATATTCGATTTTCTGTTCATAATTAAGTTCCTAGTTCAGTGGTGGGAACCTGAGGCACAATTTAGAAGTAAGTGGTGACATTTCTCTCTGGGAATGCTGTAAAGGAAATTGATAATTTGATAAACTGATAATTTTTGTAGAAGGTCACTAAATGATCTCTTGTCTCTTCTAATTCCAATCCTGAGGTATTCTGATTTGCTCTCATTTCTGGATTTCCAGCGAAGTCTTCTTTGCTACTAGTGCTTCTATAATTTTTAGAATTGAAACACATTTAAGCATAACTACATGTGTATTCAAAAACATTATTAATACAGGCTAAATTTTTTTCTATCCCAGAATAGTGCTTGTAAAAAAAGCAAAACTCAACATGCAGAGTGGAAAGAAGCCAGACTGTGCACTCCACCGGCTCATGATGATTAGTATATGGTTTTGGGGTTGATTCACCCTGTGTTTGTGTGCGACCAAAGTCAAAGGCTCTGTACACCCTGTTTGCAAATCTTTTAAATTGGTGTAAAAATATTTATCTCCCAAAGGGTTTGGTGAGAGTTAACTGTAAAGCACATAGAATAGCTCAAAGCAAACAGTAGCAGAGAAATCTAATTTCTTCCTCTCTTTCTCCACCCATTGTTTGGTCTACAAATTCCAGGCTAACTTTCAAACTAGGTCTGTTGAGTTCCAAATATCAGATGTCTCCCAGGGTCGTAATTAGGCCCTCACGACCATTTATACTTTGGGAAACTCAGTTACCTTTTGTGGTTTGGTTCTTTTTTTTTTTTTCCACTGACCGGCAGGATTGAAAGGAGATGGCGGCACCTGGTTGTATGACTCATATCCCTAACTAACCCGCTGGCCAAAATATAAGCTTGTTCATGAGTTATTCTGAGACCCCTGTCCCTCCAGGACACACTTCCTGTCACGGTTATGAAACTTAGTAGCTATGAGTTTCCAGTTTTCTTTTGTGATAAAGCTAATTAAGCAACAACAGTAGAGAAAGCAGTCTTTTTTAATTTTTTGGCTGTGTTGGGTCTTTGTTGCTGCGCTGCGCGCAGGCTTTTCTCTAGTCACGGCGAGCGGGGGGTTACTCTTCATTGTGGTGCGCGGGCTTCTCAATGCAGTGGCTTCTCTTGTTGCGGAGCATGGGCTTTAGGTGCGCGAGCTTCAGTAGCTGTGGCTCGTGGGCTCTAGAGCACAGGCTCAGTAGTTGTGGCACACGGGCTTAGTTGCTCCTTGTCATGTGGGATCTTCCCGGACCAGGGCTTGAACCCATGTCCCCTGCATTGGCAGGCGGATTCTTTTTTTTTTTTTTTTTTTTGCATTACGTGGGCTTCTCACTGCTGTGGCCTCTCCCGTTGCGGAGCACAGGCTCTGGACGCGCAGGCCCAGCAGCCATGGCTCACGGGCCTAGCCGCTCCGCGGCATGTGGGATCTTCCCAGACCGGGGCACGAACCCGTGTCCCCTGCATCGGCAGGCGGACTCTCAACCACTGCGCCACCAGGGAAGCCCAGCAGGCGGATTCTTAACCACTGTGCCACCAGGAAGCCCCAAAGCAGTCTTTATTTATTTATTTATTTTTTTCAGAAGTTATCTGTTAATTAAAACCATTCCCACTTTCTAGGTAAATGAGTTGAACCTGTTGATGAACATGTGCACCTGCTTTTAAAGGCGTGGGAATTACCGTCTAAAGCACTTGCTCCATTTCTTTGGTGTTAAAGCAGAGCTACTTATCTGCTTTATCACAACATGAAGTTGAGTACACTCCAGCTAGCACAGGCACTTTCAATGGAGGGTTTCAGTTTGAATCATGACTCCCCCAGGCTCAATTCTTTTGGTATTAGCAGCTTAAGTGTGCACAGCACAGAGAGAGGCTTTGTTTGGGGCTTGGAAAAGAGTAGATCATTCAGCATCTTTTAAAATGTCTGGAATAGTTGAATAAAGGCAACTGCACTGCAACTTGCTAATGTAAAATATTAGATGCACCCTAAGTAACAACAGCTTGGAGAGACTCTAATTGTCCCTCTTCAATTTTGTTGCTAACACCTGGCAACATTCGGAGCTATAAAGAGAGTAGCTGGGAGGGAGAAGGAAAGCCTAAAAGATTTCCTGTTGCTGTCTTAATACATAGAATGAGAAGAAACAAGGGGAAAAAATCGCATCTGGAAAAGAATTAGGGGTCCGTTCTATAGAAGCATGGCTGCTGCAGGGTACTGTAGTTTAAACACCCTGAATTTTAGTTGGATTTGCAAGACTCCTCATAATTATGGGTGAAGCTACAGGAAGCTGCTTAATCTTTCCAGGTATAAACCCAATTGTAAATCCCCAGGACTCTAGGCTCTGAAACTAGGGGTCAGGAACACTGTCTCCTCTATTAGGCTTTTTCATCCCCAGCTATCCAGTATTGGAGAAGGCAGAGGGGCCGGCAAAGAGGGGAGTGGTAGAGTGAAGAGGGGAGGTTGAAGGTTCCCAGATGGTCTGGATTGGGTCCTGGGAAAGGATCTAATTAGTAGTGTCATCAAAGCAACCTATGGCCAGAGAGCATTCTAGAAACCAGTAACTAGACTGTTCAACTTATTAGCAAGGTAGATAGAAATAGAACCTCTGCCTGTGTCTCAATATGGATTGACTTTTTAAAAAGCTATTTCTCTTTGAGAAATCTAGGATTATATGAAGGCAGAAAGCATCACTTTTGGTAGCCTAATAATCTGTTAGCAGGTGTGAGGTTGTAAAGAGCATAAACTGAGAAGGCTAAGCAGACTGGGTTCCAGTCTCAGCCCTGCTTCCACTAGCCTCATGGTCTCAGACATGAGACCTAGGTTTCTCAAGCCTTCGTTTCCAAAATCTCCCATCTCATAAATATACTGTGAGAATGAAATGAGATGATCCCTGTCAAGAGCCCAGTAGAATACTGACAATTATCTTTAGTTTCTTCCCTTCCCCTGGAATACAAAGAGACACTTATGTATCAGATAAATTTATTTAAATATTTCTTATTTTATTATTTATTTAATAATAAATATATTTATTTAAATATCAATATTTTATATAAATATTTATAATATACAATATATAAATATTAATATAAATATACAAAATATTAAATAAATACTTTTATATTTTAATATTTAATATTTTAAAATATATTTAGATATTTAAATAAGTATAAATATATTTATTATTATTGCACTATTATTATGCTAGAAGGAAAAAATATTACAGTGCTCTCTTCATCAGGGAACACTCTTGCAACCTCGAATTTAAGAGTAAGCATGCACAGGTCTAAAACATCCTCTATAGTCAGGTTTCTAATCCCCGTTTTGTACCAAAGGAGTCTAAGAGATTTGAACGTTATATCCAGCTATTTTAATGGATTTTCTAAGAGTGTGAATTGACTTATAATACAGGCAGCCCCATCTTTTCATGCTAGAGTTGAAAAGGTCAACATTTTTTCCTGAGGATTATAGGATTACCTTTAATACTGTATTTCATAACCTGTTATAAGGCCTAAGGAACTCAATAAATGCTAAATAATGATATCTAATGTGAATTTTTTTCTTTTTTTAACATAAGCATATTAAACTGTGAATTCCTACATTTCTCTATTTAAGTCATTTGCTCTTATAACTTAGTTTAGTAGAAAAAAAATCTGAAAGATTCACAGAATTTTATATTTACAAGTGGTCATGCAAAACCGAATTGACCCATGACATCCCTCTTAACTAAACTTATGATATTTTCTCTGCATGTGGTTCAGCCTGAATGGGGCTTCTGTTTCTGTTGACCTTAGCTCTCTTATATTAACCTCTGATAGCAACATCCACATGAGTCTAAAGGTCTATTGCCTAAACTAAAATCTTTCCATGCCATTGAGTAATAAAAGATAGAGTCTGTGTGTCACAGCACTTAGTAAGGAGAGTAGCAGTGTACTCATCAAAACCAAACAGGGTGATTTTCCTACTGGTACCTAACAAAAGCAAAGTGAAGTTTGTTACCATATGTTATGTATCACATTTTTGCACATTTTAACATTTTAAAATTGAGGTGTGCCTCACAATATAGGGTATCTTATAATAACTGTCAACCAGAGGGACAGACATGACCTTGTACCATGGCTGGGACATGGGAGTCTCAGATTAGTCCTGGTGGCATGACTGCAAAACTGCAATTCAAAGTTTCAATCAACAGGCCATTTCAGGAATATTTGAAAAAGACTGTATAACTCCTGCTCGTAGTTTGGAAACCATACACTGACACTTTATAGTAAGATCAGGAAAGCATCCAGAGGTCACGGTTGAGTATTTTTTTGCTCTGCTGGCAAAATGGACGAAACTGGTGGAAAAACATGGGCATCAATGAGACCAAGTTGAGAAGTGATTCAAATGAGTCAGGCTTTGAATGCAAAGTACTAGAAATACCTTGACAGATTTATTTCACTTATGTCATGCTTTTTATATAAGTGCAAAAATGCTATATGATAGAAATTTATGTCCAAGTAAATCCGAAAAACGTTTTAAATAGGCATAAAACAAAAATTCTAAGTGATAGAAAAACATTTTGTCATAATTAAATGAATGGTATTTTTTCTTTTTTCTTTTTCTTAGTGATGGATAATATAATGGTGAGCTATACTATCGATGGCACCTTAGATTTAATGTAATACAGTATTGTTATTTTGGAGAGTATGTGGATTATTTTATGGATGATTTTCTTGAGGAGATTTAAACAATCCTCCAAATTTCACACCCAGTTAGTTTAATATGCATATGTTCTACATCACCAAAAGCCATTGAAGTATAAATATTATAAAATTATCATTGTTTTTTAAATGCATGACAAAATATCACTTTCAATAGGCAATAATGAGAATGTATTAATAAAAAGTTATCTCTAGGTTATTCCTTTTATGGCCTGCCAAATGCATAAGTTGAAGATGTGACATGGAAAAAAGAAACTCTTCAGTTTTAAGTTTGGCTTATAGGCTATATGAAACAATTCATTCCTGAATAGAAGTTCTATTTAATATGTGAATACTACAATGAATGTTTGCCAACATTCATTCATTGAGAAAATATTTATTGTTACTGTCAAAGTACTTGGGGACACAGCAGTAAAGCCCTGCCATCAAGGAGCTAGCTTAGATACCTTTTAAAAAAATATTTTTTGATAAATTTATTTTATTATTTATTTATTTATTTTTGGCTGCATTGGGTCTTGGTTGCTGCACATGAGCTTTCTCTTGTTGCGGCAAGTGGAGGCTACTCTTCATTGCGGTGCGTGTGCTTCTCATTGTGGTGGCTTCTCTTGTTGCGGAGCACGGTCTCTAGGCATGTAGGCTTCAGTAGTTGTGGCTCGCAGGCTCTAGGGCGCAGGCTCAGTAGTTGTGGTGCATGGGGTTTAGTTGCTCCGTGGCATGTGGGATTTTCCCGGACCAGGGATTGAACCTGTGTCCCCTGCATTGGCAGGTGGATTCTTAACCACTGTGCCACCAGGGAAGTCCTGCTAGCTTAGGTTCTAATGGGGTAGATAGTAAATTAAATAAATAAGTAAATTTTATTGTATGACAAACTAATAAGTGCTAAGGGGAAAAATAGGGAAGGAAGTTAGGAAATTCATGGAAGAGTTCAAAATTTTAGATTGGTGGTCAAGAAAGTCCTTTCTAAGAAAGTGGCATAAGAGCAGAGTTCTGAAGAAACTGAGGAGTCTACCCATGTGGATATCTGAAAGAGAGAAGCACATTCTTTTTTTTTTTTTTTTTTTTTGGCCACTTTGCAGCTTGCAGGATCTTAAATCCCCGACTAGGGATTGAACACAGGTCCCGTCAGTGAAAGCTTGGTGTCCTAACCACTGGACTGCCAGGGAATTCCCAAGAAGCACATTCTAAGCAGAGGGAACAAACAGCAAGCCCAAAGGCCCATAAGCAGAAACGTGCCTGGTGTGTCCTAGGAATGAGAAGAGGCCAGAGGGGTTGGCACGGGGTGAACAAATCTCAATGCATTAGAGGAGGTCAGAGAAGTAAAATAGGCAGAGCAGACCCTGTGAGTGTGGTAGGTCAGAGAAGGGACGTTGCCTCTTCCCTGCGAGTGAGCTGGAAAGGCACTGGAGGCATTGGTGCGAAAGTTCGCCCTGGTCTGACTGGCATTTTATGTGGATGTTTTGGCTACTGTGTTCAGAGTAGACTGGAGGAGTGTAAACAGAGAAACCAATTAGCAGCTTTGTCATAATTCAGGTGAGAGATGGTAATGACTTAGATAGTAGTAGGAGGTATTGAAAGGAACTCCAAATTATGGATATATTTGAAAGATGTGCTATCATGATTTACTGAACTGGATGCAGGGTGAGAAGAAGACGAGTTCAATGATGACTCTTAAGATTTTTGGCCTGAGCAACTGAAGAAGAGCTGCCATTTATCAAGGATAGCAATAGGAACATTGTAAAAGGAGTAGAATTACGGGAAGAGGGTGAGGAATATTAGAGATGTAATCCTGGATTTGTTAAATTTGAGATGCCTTTGAACATTTACAGAGAGGTATCAGGTAGTTGGATACACAAGTGAGGAATTAAGGAGGAGATATTGGTGTCAGAGTCATTAGCATATAGATGATATTTAAAACCGTGAGACTGAATGAGATCACCAAGGGAGTGGAGCTTGGTGTCCTGAGAGCCAGGTCAGAAAGCATTTCATGGAAAGAGGCATCAAGTGAATCAGATAAGTGAGATGAGGCCCGAGAACTGACCACTGAATTTAGCCGTGCAAATGTCCCTGGAGGCCTGATTGGAATAGTTTGGTGTGAGGTCGGCCTTATTGTAGTGGGATCTAGAGAGAATGCAAGGAGAGGAATAGGAGACAGAGCGTATAGACAATGATTTCAAAAAATGTTCCTGTAAGAAAAAGAAGAAAGGGAGGACACAAATAGGTGAGGGCAATTAAAAGGTACAAACTTTCAGTTATAAAATAAATGAGTCACAGGTATGAAATGTACAGTGTGGGCAATATAGTAAATAACGATGTAATATATTTATATGGTGACAGAGGTTAACTAGACTTATCATGGTGATCATTTTTAAACGTATATGAGTATCGACTCACTATGTTGTATACTAGGAATTATCGTAGTGTTGTAGGTCAATTATACTTCAAAAACAAATAAACTCATAGAAAAAGAAATCAGATTTGTGGTTACCAGAAGTGGGAGGTGGGGGGAGTGGGACTTGGATGAAGGTGGTCAAAAGTTACCACACAAACTTCTGCTTATAAGATAAATAAGTACTAAGGCTATAATGTCCAACATGATAAATATAATGAAGACTGCTGAATGTTATATATGAAAGTTGTTAACAGAGTAACAGAGTAAATCCTAAGTGTTCTCATGAGAAGGAAAAAAATTTTTTCTATTTCTTTAATTTTTATATATATATATATATATATATATATATATATATATATATATATATATGATGGAAAGTCACTGAACTTGTGGCAATCATTTCATGATGTATTTAAGTCAAATCCATATGCTGTGCACCTTAAACTTATACAGTGCTGTATGTCAATTACATCTCAATAAAACTGGAGAAAAAAGGAGAGATGGAACAAAAACTAGAGCAGAAGTAGTTTTGGTTTTGTGTTTTAGATGATAGAAAACAATGTTGATGAAATTATCCAGTGAAAAGAGGAGAGAAAATAATGGAGAGAAGAGATTTGCTGCTGGCACAGGTTCTGATGGAGAAGTGAAGTTGGCTTTAGGGAGAAGCCTCTAAAAATACATTTTTCAGACATTCCAATCATGTTTTATGCCATTTTCTACTGCTCTTCCCTTTGCCTGAGTCCTTGGTTTTCATTAAGACTCTACCATTTTATCTGTTTAGTGAAGTGTTTCCTTTCTATCTCAGCCAATGAATTCACTGAAATCTCTCCCTTCTCTGCATTCATTGCTCTTGTAGTCTGTTCCATTAAGTTGATTACTAGTCACCTTTTTATGCACAAGCTTTCCCATTAAATTGTAAGCCCCTTGATAGTAGTGATTATGCCCTGCCTATGGGAAGTGCCCAATAAAAGCTAGCTGACTCTCTCTCTACCACTTTCACTGAAAACAATTTCCTCCCTTATAACTCCCTAAGGAGAAGAGTCTATTTTTATTCTCCATGTAAAAGTCCTCTATGTACTAAAAATATTACTAAACTGCTTCGTGGTCTCATCTTTTTCACTCTTTTCTTTAATACTATCTTTTCATCTCAAATTTTGTTTTTGGTTTCTTTCCTTTGGCACCTCCACAAATGCATCCTTTTTCTTTTCTTTCTTTTTCTTTATCATTTTTAAAAAATGTTCTTCTTTTGTTCCTCTTTGAGTTTAATTAGGGAATCTGAGATGTGTGCAGAAGGTAGCAATTCAGAATAGTTCGAGCAATAGCTGTGTTTTACTATACTGAGCGGAGATAGTGAGAATTGACCAGACTACAGAGTGTGTGTGTGTGTGTGTGTGTCTGTGTGTGTGTATGGGTACATTCTCAGCAAAAGGAGTAGCATGTGAAAAGGTACAGAGGTAAAACCATAAAATTTTATCTCATCCATAGCTACATATTCATCCTTTAGAACAGTGCCTAACCCTCATTTACTATATGAATGTAGCAGTGAATGAATTACTCCCATGATGGTTAGAGGCTTCCATTACTTTTCTTTCTTTGTAAACGTCAGGCCCATCTTTAGCTAAACATTTCAGTTACAATCTGACCACTACCCTAAATTCCCAAGCAGTAAAAATAATATTAACTAAACAAGTATATGAGGCAGTAGAGCAGAGAGATATAAAGTTTATACCCAGGAGCCATGTACCTCAGCCATATGCCTACAATCTTAGGCTGCCATTTTTTAGCTGTGTGACTTTGGGCAAGTTATTCATCCTCTCAGCACCTATATCCTCATCTGTAAAATGGGAGTGGTAATACCTACTTTATATGGCTCTGGGGAGGGTTAAATGAATTAATATAAAATCTTATAGTAATTCTAAATCTTAATCTTATCCTCATTTTTTTAGATGAGTTAACTGAGGCTTAGAGAGGTTAAAATAGCTTTTCCATAGCTAACCAGCTAGTGGACAACTGGGGTTCATCTTAACTGCATGGTCTGTCTAATGTGGTGGCAGGCGAGACCTAGACAAGGAATAAAATGTTGTATGTTAGGGCCTCCCTTTAACATAAAAAAGCTAGGCTGGGCATTGAGAGACCAGAGGCAGTAAAAGTAAAGTGTTGTTGTGCCTTAGGAAATGATTGTAAAGAGCAAATCTGAGGAGAAGGGAAGTAATGGAAAAGTAACTGGAGTGTCTGAAGGATAGTGTTTGACCAAGTTGAGGGTTGATCATCTAAAAAGAAGACAGTAACAAATGTTCCTGCATTTGGGGCACAGCCCGCTCCTAGTTCTTGAACTTGTCCTTAGCTGCTAGTTTTTTGAAAGCCCCAAAGACTATATGCACAATAGGATATTATTTCCGGATCTTCCTCATGGAGTTAGGACTCAATTGGACATCACATCAGTGAACAAAGCAGGATGGTTGTGTTTGTAATCCCCATTTGGAGGAATTTACTGCTATCATTTCTTTTGAAAATTATATTTTAAAAATTATGCTCTCTGAGAATAGCAGAGCCATAAACTTCAAATTAATGGGTCAACAAATTACTCTTTTAAAGCTGCTACTTGGGCAATATTTTGGTGAACTTCTGAAGCTATTTTAGCATCTTTATTATTTCCATATTCCTCTCCCTTCCATTACCATAGTCCTGAAGGAGGAATTCTAGAACAAACCCTAAAGAAGAAGACAAGCTGTGAAACAGAGAAAAGAGTACACCGTTTGAAAACTAGAAAAAACTGGGGGGAAGCGGGAACAAGTATTAGGGAGACTGTGCCATGCGTAGACCATCCTGTTCCTCTCATAAGGGCTGTGCATTTCACTTGATGTAATATAGGGACCATAAAATGGAAACATTGAAGGGCGATGTCTTCCTTATTTCTTACCTGCATTCCCCACTTTTGGGTTGAATGTGCTCTGAGAGTGGCATTATCAGGCCTAGAGTAGAGAAAGCTGGGAGGTGGTTGAGATTTCTCTATTGCACAAGGTATATAAACAATGACTCTATGGGATTCTTCAAAGCCTTTTTTTCTGGGTGAGAATTTGTACCTGGATCAGTGCTGGGAGTACAGTGGACCCTTCAACAATACAGGCTTGAACTGCATGGGTCCACTTATACATGGATTTTAAAAAATAAGTATAGTACCTCTTGCATTCCTATACACTAACAATGAAAAAGCTGAAAGAGAAATTAAGGAAACACTCCCATTTACCATTGCAACAAAAAGAATAAAATACCTAGGAATAAACCTACCTAAGGAGACAAAAGACCTGTATGCAGAAAGCTATGAGACACTGATGAAAGAAATTAAAAATGATACAAACAGATGGAGAGATATACCATGTTCTTGGATTGGAAGAATCAACATTGTGAAAATGACTCTACTACCCAAAGCAATCTACAGATTCAATGCAATGCCTATCAAACTACCAATGGCATTTTTCACAGAACTAGAACCAAAAATTTCACAATTTGTATGCAAACACAAAAGACCCCGAATAGCCAATGCAATCTTGAGAAAGAAAAGCAGAGCTGGAAGAATCAGGCTCCCTGACTTCAGACTCTACTACAAATCTACAGCAATCAAGACAATATGGTACTGGCACAAAAACAGAAATATAGATCAATGGAACAGGAATGAAAGCCCAGAGATAAACCCATGCACATATGGTAACCTTATCTTTGATAAAGGAGGCAAGAATATACAACAGAGAAAAGACAGCCTCTTCAATAAGTGGTTCTGGGAAAACTGGACAGCTACATGGAAAAGAATGAAATTAGAACACTCCCTAACACCATACACAAAAATAAACTCAAAATGGATTAAAGACCTAAACGTAGAGCCAGACACTATAAAACTCTTAGAGGAAAACATAGGCAGAACACTCTATGACATAAATCACAGCAAGATCCTTTTTGACCCACCTCCTAGAGAAATGGAAATAAAAACAAAAATAAACAATGGGACCTAATGAAAGTTAAAAGCTTTTGCACAGCAAAGGAAACCATAAATGAGATGAAAGGACTACCCTCAAAATGGGATAAAATATTTGCAAATGTAGCAACTGACAAAGGATTTATCTCTAAAATATATAAGCAGCTCATGCAGCTCAATATGAAACAAACAAACAACCCAATCCAGAAATGGGCAGAAGACCTAAACAGACATTTCTCCAAATAAGATATACATATTGCCAACAAACACATGAAAGAATGTTCAACATCACTAATCATTAGAGAAATGCAAATCAAAACTACAATGAGGTATCACCTCACACTGGTCAGAATGGCCATCATCAAAAAATCTACAAACAATAAATGCTGGAAAGGGTGTGGAGAAAAGGGAACCCTCTTGCACTGTTGGTGGGGATGTAAATTGATACAGCCACTATGGAGAACAGTATGGAAGTTCCTTAAAAATCTTAAAAAGAACTACCATATGACCTAGCAATCCCACTACTGGGCATATACCCTGAGAAAACCATAATTAAAAAGAGTCATGTACCACAGTGTTCATTGCAGCACTATTTACAATAGCCAGGACATGGAAGCAACCTAAGTGTCCATCAACAGTTGAATGGATAAAGAAGATGTGGCACATATATACAATGGAATATTATTCAGACATAAAATGAAACGAAATTGAGTTATTTGTAGTGAGGTGGATGGACCTAGAGGCTGTCATGCAGAGTGAAGGAAGTCAGTAAGAGAAAAACAAATACCATATCCTAACAAATGTATATGGAATCTGAAAAAAAAAATGGTTCTGATGAACTTAGGAGCAGGACAGGAATAAAGACACAGTTGTAGAGAATGAACTTGAGGACATGGGGAGGGGGAAGGGTAAGCTGGGACGAAGTGAGAGAGTGGCATGGACATATATACACTACCTAATGTAAAATCGGTAGTGGGAAGCAGCCGCATAGCACGGGGAGATCAGCTCGGTGCTTTGTGACTACCTGGAGGGGTGGGATACGGAGGGTGGGAGGGAGACACAAGAGGGAGGGGTTATGGGGATATATGTATATATATAACTGATTCACTTTGTTATACAGCAGAAACTAACACAACAGTGTAAAGCAATTATACTCCAATAAAGATGTTAATAAATAAATAAATAAATAAATAAATAAATAAAATATACTGCCATCTCACATTAAAAATAACAGTAAAATAGAGACATGGAAGAGTTTTTAAAGACCCAAAGTTAACTTTAAAGATGAAAGTGACAATGTCATCATAACAGCTTTACTTGCAATATCAAAAAAATGGAAACAATACACATGCCCATCAACAAACCTTGGAATAGCCATACAATAAAAACTACTCAGCAATAAAAGCAGTGAACTACAGAGTCATGCAACAAAATGAATAAATGTGAAAATAGTTATGCTAAGTGAAGGGAACCAGATGAAAAAAAGTACATACAAAACCCAAATTCATCTACAGTGATATAAAGCAGATTAACAGTTGCCTAGGAATGGGAGTAGGCTGGGATAGCCAAGGGTCATGGGGAAATTTTTGGTAGGTGAGTGAAAGATTTGTTCATCGTTTTGATTTTGATGATGGTTGCATGGGTGTATACATTTGTCAAAACTTATAAAATTGTACTTTCAATATGTGATGTACAGTTTATGGCATGCCATTTATACCTCGAGCAATTTTTTTAAAAAGGCTAGACTGTTAATAGGAGTATTTAAGAGTTTCAAAACTGATCTCCTTCTGGAAGTTGTTACACACTAACCCGTACTTATACTTAGTTTATACTCTAAAACAATAATGTGCAGTTGCCATATCAGTGACTTGCTTTGATGTGAAGTTTTTCTATCCACATACCCTAAGTAGGAATGCTGGCTATCATTGGTCTTCAACTTTGTTCCCAGCGAATCTTCTCTTCCTGACAGGATTTTTGCAGCCCTTGTAGCCTCATGTGATAGTTAGAGGGTGAGACATTTTGTTAATTCCTAACATTCTCACCAGCCGGGTCAATGGAAAAAGGAGGAGAAGAGAATAGAGTCTGCTGACATTACATTACAACTAAGTAGACACACCTACAGGTAAAGTGTTCTCTATACGGTGATGGTCTGCTTTCAGCTTTCCAGCATTGTATTCTTTGTATAGAATCTGGTACCTGAAAATCTTCCAGATCTCCCATGAAATATTTAATTTTATAACATCCTTGTGAAGAAAAGCTGTAACAATCAAGACTTGCTGATTAAGAATGAAGTCAGCAACAGATTTTTAGAATCTCTTATTTTTTTCTCTCCTAATTTGTTAAATAATTCAAGAAATATCTAGTGGGCACTTATATGCCAGGCACACTTAGCTGTTATATACTTCCAGAGCGTTGTTATTCAAAGTGTGTTTAGTAGAACACAGCATCAACATCACCTGGGAGCTTATTAGAAATGCAGAATCATAGTCCTCCTCCAGACATCCAGAATCAGTATCTGCATTTTAACAAGATCCCTCAGTGACTTGTGTGTATATTCAAAAGGCACTGTTCTAGAGAATTCTCCTTAGCTCTACCACTTAAATACTGCTATGACTTTGAGAAAGTAACTTCACTTCTGTAAGCTATTAACAAATGAGAGGATGGAAATAATAGCAGAAACCACTTCATGTATTATTGGGAAGATATAATTAGATAAGCTTCCTAAAGCACTTAACACACTGGCTAGTGTCTAGTAAGTGTTTTTAAAAAAGAGTTAGTCATGATATTGCAAAGCTGAAGACAGTCAGTAGACCCAGGACCTGGCCTTCTTTGAGTTTCTGGCAGAAGCAACCATTTTCCTGCCTTTCTTTTATTCATATTGGCGTCATCACTCCCTTCTACCATAGCCTTGTCCCCAGCTGTGCTGCACTGAAGTTTGCTAACTTAGAGTATGTCATCGTGTCCGGGGAAAATTACTTCCCTTCTTTCACATTCATGACATTCAGACTTACGTTTATTTTCTTTTTGCCCACAAAATAACTGTAGAGTTTTACTTTCTAAGAAAGTTGCAATGAGAAACAAAAAAATCTAAAAAAAAAAGAGTAAGCCATAATTGTTATTATTATTTTAGTTGAAAGAAAAATCTTTTTTGTAAAACTTCCCTTGTAGCCACTTCCCTTCTAATTCATTTATTTGTTCATAATGCTGACAGATATTATTCAAAGAGACATGACAATTAAGTACAACATTCAATCCTGGATTGGATCCTGAATTGGAAAGGGAAGAGGAAAAATCAATGTCTTAATCAACTCCAGATGCCATAATAAAATGCCATCTGGGTGACCTAAACAACAGAAATTTATTTTCTCCTAGTTCTGGATACTGGAAGTCAGAGATTAAGGTGCCAGCCTGCTGGGTTCTGGTGAGAGCTCTTTTCAGGGCTTGCAGATGGCTGCCATCTCACTGTGGACAAATATGGCCTTTCCTCTCTGTCCCTCTTCCTCATTTTATAGGGTCACTAATCTCATCATGAGGGCCCTACCCTCATGATGTAATCTAACCTTTATCACTTCCCAAAGGCCCCACTTCCAAAACCATCACATCGGGGTTTAGAGTTTCAACATGTGAATTTTAGGGGACACAAACATTTAATCCATACAGGGGTAAGGTTTGTTTATAAAGTTGTTGCTATTTCTTTCTAAAGGTGACACTATTGGACATGAGATTTTGTGATGTGGAATTAGATGATGAATCTTTTCTAGATGAAATGCTGCACAAGTAATTTTCAGAAAATAACTGGATGTACTTAAGGGCTTTACATAACAACAGTGTTGTTATCCAGAGATTTAAGTGGGATGCCTACTACTGCAGGTTCTCCTTTCCTTTTGTTCAGTTTCATCAAGGACTTTAGTACAGAGGTGGCTGGCCATCTTGGACTCCCTAATGCTAACGAGCTCCAGACCATGCCCATTCCATTCAAGTCTACATCCTCAGACACTAATACAGTGCAGGATAGGCATCCCGTGCACCTGTGTTGAGTATGAACAACTGGGTTAGGCCAGACCCCAAAGAAGCATCTCTCCTTCATCTTCCCGATGTTTCCATTACCTGTGTTTTTCTGGGGGGAAACTAATTTCAAACCTACAGAAAAGAATGCAAGAATAATAAAAAGAACTCTCATATACCCTTTGCCCAAATCCCCCAACATTTGTCAGTTTTTAACATTTTATTTTAAAATAATTTCATACTTAAGGAAGATTTGCGAGACAAATACAAATTAATAATGATACAATGGACTACACCCTTCCCCCAGGTTTTCTAAGTATCAACAGTTTACATTTGTCTTTTTTTTTATTAGTTTCTGCTTTATAACAAAGTGAATCAGTCATACATATACATCTGTTCCCATATCCCTTCCCTCCCACGTCTCCCTCCCTCCCACCCTACATTTGTCTTTTCATTTTCTCCCATATATCATTATTTTCTTTCTGAAACATTTGAGATTAAATTGCAGACATGTTGCCAAATTACCCCTAAATACTTCAGGGTATATTGATTAAAAACAAGGACACTCTCACATGTAACTTCAGTACCCTCATTGAATTTAGGACATTAACATGGCAACAGTACTTTTATCTAATCCACAAAGTCCACGCAAATTCCTCCAGGTGTCTAATAATGTTACGTATGGAAAGGAACAGTAATAACAAACTAACTGCCTTTCCTTTCTGGTTCAAAATCCAATCCAGAATCATGCATTGTATTTAGTTGTCATGTCTGTTTAGTTTCTTTCAGTCTGTTCTTCCTTAGTTTTTCTTTGTGTTTCATGATTTTGGCATTTTTGCAGTGCATAGTTCAGTTATTTTATAGAATTTCCTTCAGTTTGGATCTCTCTGATGTTTCTTCATTGCTAGGTACAGGGTATACTTTTTGAAGTGAATACCACAGCAGTGATGCTGTTTTCTTTGCAATGCCTCATATCAGGAGGCACACAACATCAATTTTTCTCATTACCAAGGATATTAACTTTTGTCACTTGGTCAAAATGGTATCCATGATATTTCTCCACTTTAAAGTGCATTAATAAGGAATGAATAGATTTTGGATTTTCTTTTCTCATCAGAATTTTACCCCGTGATTTTAACATCCATTGATATCTTTTGCCTGAATCACTTATTACAATGGTGGTTGCTGAATTAATTTTCTAAATCTATTATTCCTTCTACATTTATTAGTTGGAATTTGACTTAAGATATAGCTTTCTCTTTGTATTTATTTACTTATATCAGTATGGACTCATAAATTCTTATTTTATTGAACTACCTGTAATATATTATCATTAATTATTATTTTATTACAGCTTTACTGAGGTGTACTCTACACATAATAAATTGCATATATTTAAAGCATACAGTTTGAGGAGTTCTGGTGTGTATATACAGTGAAAAAAACCACCACTGCAATCAATAAAATGAAACCCCAACTTTCCTTGTAGTTCTTAAAAATCCAGTTTCTCTCACTTCCTCTCCCCCCATCCTCAGGAAGCCACTAATTTGATTTCTGACATTATAGATTAGTTTTCATTTTATTCTTGAATTTTATATAAATGGAATTGTACAGATGTATGTTTTTTAGTGGGGTCTGGCTTCTTTTACTCTGTAATTATTTTGAGATTCATCCATGATGCTGAGTATATTAATAGTTCATTATTTTTATTGCTGAATAGTATTCTATTTTACTGATTTGCCACAGTTTGTTTACCCATTCACCTATTGATGGACATTTGTTTTTTCCTAGTTTGGGACTATTACAAAGTTTCCAAGAACAGGTACAAGTCTTTGCACAAGTCTATGTACACATCCTTGTATGGACATATTCTTAATTCTCTTGGAATGGCTGGATCACACAGTTGATATATATTGAGCTTTAAGAAACTGCTAAATTATCAAATTGTTTGTAGTGTTTAGATTCACCCAGCAACATAAAAATACTTCTATTGTTTGATGTCCTGACCAACACTTGGCATGGTTAGTCTTTTTTAGATGTAGCCATTTTACAGTGTGCATAATAGTGCCATTTATGATTTAATTTGCATTTTCCTAAGAACAAATGATGTTAAACATTTTTTGCGCCTTATTTACCATTCCTGTGTCTTTTTGGTGAAGTGTTCATTCAAATACTCTGCCCATTTTTATTGGGTCATTTGTCTTCTTATTGTTGAGTTGTAAGAATTCTTTATATATTCTAGAAACAAATCATTTGTCAGATTGTATACTTTGCAAATATTTTGTCCAGTATTCAGCTTGCCTTTTCATTTTCTATGTTACTGAGAGTACAAAGGTTTCAATTTTTTAAAAAATCTATGAACCAATCAAGATTCATGAATTTCTTTTTATTATTATTATTATTATTTGGCTGTGTTGTGTCTTCATTGCTGTGCACGGGCTTTCTCTAGTTGTGGCGAGCAGGGGCTGCTTTTCGTTGCGGTGTGTGTGCTTCTCATTACGGTGGCTTCTCTAGCTGTGGAGCCCGAGCTCTAGGCATGCGGGCTTCAGTAGCTGTGGCTTGTGGGCTCTAGAGCACAGGCTCAGTAGTTGTGGCACACAGGCTTAGTTGTTCTGTGGTATGTGGAATCTTCCTGGATCAGGGCTCGAACCAGTGTCACCTGCATTGGTAGGCGGATTCTTAACCACTGCACCACCAGGGAAGCCCTAAAGGTTTTAAATTTTGACAAAGTCCGAAGTACCAATTTTTTTCTTTTGTAGTTTGCTTTTTGTGTTCTATTTGAGAGATCGTTGCATAATCTAAGATCATTGAGACTCCCTTCTATGTTTTATTTTTTTAATTTAAATGTTTATTTATTTATCTTTGGCTGCGTCGGGTCTTAGTTGTGGCTTGCAGTAGCTTTCGTCGTGGCGCGCGAGCTTCTATCTAGCTGTGGCGCGCGGGCACTCTAGTTGTGGTGCACAGGCTCCAGAGCACTGCGGGCTCAGTAGTTGTGGTGCATAGCCTCAGTAGTTGCAGCAAGTGGGCTTATTTGCCCCTTGGTATGTGGGATCTTAGTTCCCCAACCAGGGTTCTAACCTGCATCCCCTGCGTTGGAAGACAGATGCTTAACCACTGGACCACCAGGGAAGTCCCTATGTTTTCTTGTATAAGTTTAATAGCTTTATATATAGTTTTGAGGAAACCACATGTATATTGTTTGAGAAAATGGGAATTTTTGTATATGGTTTGAGGAAATGATAAGGAAATGATTGGATTTCCCTTCCTTCCTTCCTTTGTTCCTTCCATCGTTCTTTCCCTCCCTCCCTCCCCTTGCCCCTCTTTCTTTCCATATGACTTTGTAATTGTTCCAGCTCCATTTGTTGAAAAGATTATCCTTTTCTCATTGAATTGCTTTGGCATCCTCGTAGAAAATCATCTGTCTTAGATATGTGTGTCTCTTTATAGCTTTGTATTCTAGTCTATTGATCTATATGTCTCAATGTCAATATCACTCTGACTTGATTGCTATAGTTTTATAATAAATCTTAAAATTAGATAATTAAATTCTGCAACTTTGCTACTCTTTTTATAAAATTGTCTTGTATATTCTAACTCCTTTGCATTTCTATATAAAAATCAGTTTGTCAGTTTCCACAAAAATCCTGCTTGTATTTTGACTGACATTATATTGACTCTATAGATTTTTTTAAAGTGATTTCCTTATGGTTTATAGTTTACTTTTATTATTTTTATTTTAAATTTATTTTATTGAAGTATAGTTGACTTACAATGTTGTGTTAATTTCTGCTATACAGGAAAGTGATTCAGTTATACCTATATATATTCTTTTTCATATTTTTTTCCATTACGGTTTATCACAGGATTTTGAATATAGTTCCCTGTGCTATACAGTAGGACCTTGTTATTTATCCATTCTGTATGTAATAGTTTGCGTTGCTAGTCCCACACTCCCAACCCACCCTTTCCCCTATGGTTTGCAGTTTATATCTTAAATTACCACACTCTGAACTTCAAGTATTATATCACTTCACCTAAACTGCATACTTTCTCTTAGCATATACACCAAATCAGTATATTTCTTGGCCTTTTGCTATTGTTTTTATACATTTTACTTTTAAATATGACATAAATCCTTCAACATGTTTTATTTTTTATTTAAATTGTCAATCATTTTTTACAAGGTTTAAAAAATAAATTTTTTTTATATTTACCATTTCTTTTCCTCACTATTCTTTTACATAGATCTACATTTTCATCTGATATTATTTTCCTTCTTCTTGAAGGGTTTTATTAATTGTCATTGTGAGGGTGGTCTGCTGGTGATGAATTTTCTCAGCTGTCGTATGTTTGAAAAACAAGTTATTTCACAATTATTTTGAAATATATTTTCACAGATTAAAATATTTGAGGTTAAGATTATTTTTCAGTATTTTAAGAATGTTGCTCTACTGTCTTCTGGTTTGCAGTGTTTCTAATGAGAAGCCTGTTGTCATTCTTAACATCCTTGCTACATTGTGTGTCTTTCCTCTGGCTGCTATTAGGAAATCTTCTCTTTATCACTCTGTCATGGTTTTAACAAATTCCACAATTTTTTTGTTACTTCTCTTCAAGAGGTGAAGATTAGTTGATCTCCCCTTGAGTGTAGACAAAATTTAGTGACTTGTTTTTAACAAATAGAATATGGAAGAAGTGATGGTATGTCACTTTCAAAACTAGAATATAGAAAGATTGGTTTCCATCTTGTACCATAAGTAGTTTTTCTCTCTCTCTGTCTCTCTCTCTCTGTCTGTCTCTCCCTCTGTCTCTCTCACATCTCTGTCTCAACCTCTATCTCTCATCACTTGCTGAGAAGTTCAGAGGAACCTGCCATGTCATGAAGATGACTCAGTCAGTCTATGGAGGGGCCCAAGTCATGAGGAACTGAGGTATCTGGCCAACTCAGCAAGAAACAGAGGCCTGCCAACAACTATGTGATTTAGCTTAGAAGTAGATCCTCCAATCTCAGATGACCCCCATCCCTAGCAAACAACTTAACTCCAACCTTGTGAGAAACCCTGAATCAAAACCAACCAGTCATTGGACTTGCCTGGTGGTCCAGTGGTTAAGACTCCATGATTCCACTGTAGGGGGTGTGGGGTCAGGAAAGATCCCACATGCTGTGTGGCCCAAAAATCCCCAAAACCAGTCAATCTAGTCCTGGACTCCTGACCTTCAGAAACTGTGAAATAACAAATGTTTTTTAAAATTTCCAGCTATTAAGTTGGGGGATAAAATGATATGCTGCAATAGATAACTAATATAACGGATTTAAATCAAATTGATTATGACGTGCCTTGGTGTAATTTTCTTCATATATATTTTTTGTGTGGTGTTCACTGAGCTTCTTGGATATGGGGGTTAAAAGGTTTCATCAAATCTAGAAAAAATTTTGCAGTTATTTTTTCAAAAGTTCTTTTCTCTCCTTTCCTTCTGGTACTCTAGTTACATGTATATTAGGCGTGTTTTTTTAAAAAATAAATTTATTTATTTATTTTTGGCTGCATTGGGTCTTTGCTGTGCGTGGGCTTTTGTCTAGTTACAACGAGCAGGGGCTACTCTTTGTTGCACTGCGTGGGCTTCTCATTGCAGTGGCTTTTCTTGTTGCAGAGCACAGGCTCTAGGTGCTCGGGCTTCAGTAGTTGTGGCTCATGGGCTCAGTAGTTGTGGCTTACGGGTTAGTTGCTCTGCAGCATGTGGGATCTTCCCGGACCAGGGCTCAAACCCGTATCTCCTGCATTGGCAGGTAGATTCTTAACCATTGAGGCACCAGGGAAGCCCTATTAGGCTTCTTGATGTTGTCCCACTGCTCATTGATGTTCTGTGCTCTGTTTATCTATTGTATCTCTTTATCTATCTACCTAGCTATTTTCTATTGCTGTCTTTTCAAGTTCACTAACCTTTTCTTCTGCAGTGTCTACTGTTAATTTCATCTAATGCTTTTTTTTTCTTTTCAGGTATTGAGTGTATTATCTCTTGAAGTCAACTCCTGCCTTTTAAAATATTTTCTGTCTCTCTTTACCACACTTAACCTTTACCTTCTTTAATATGTGGGGTATATTTTTAATAGCTGTGTTAATAACTTGTCTATTATTTATGTATTTAGTTTTGGCTGAGCCATGTGGTTGCATAATCTTATTAGTTACCTGACCAGGGAGTGAACCCAGGCCCATGGCAGTGAAAGCATCGAGTCCTAACCACTGGACTGCCAGGGAAACCCCTCTACTAATTCTTTTATTTCTGTCATTTCTGTGTCTATTTCCAATAATTAACCTTTCTCTTTATTATGGGTCATATATATATTTTTTTCTTGCTTCTTTGCACACTTTGTAGGTTTTGATCAGATGCCAGGTATATATTTTGAATTTTATGTTGTTGGTGCTGGAGTTGTTTGTATTCCTTTAAATATTTTTGTTCTTTTTTTCTCTGGGAAGCAGTTAAGTTATCTGGAAACAATTTTATCTTTTTGAGGCTTCCTTTTAAGTTTGTTAGGTGGTTTCAGAACATTTGGTCCTAGTGCTGAGGCAACACCCTTCTGAGGAACTCTACTCCATGTGTCATGTATTAAGATGTCTTTCCACACTGACTGATGGGAATATGGGCACTTCCTGACCTTATGTAAGCTCTGGAGATTGTTCCACCTGATTCTTTTTTTCCCCCCACAGTTTTATTGGGGTATAATTGATATATAACATATAAAATTTTGTAAATTTAAGGTATATAACATGATAAATTGGTACATGTATATATTGTGAAATAATTACTACAGTTGGGTTAGTTAACACTTCCATCACCTCATATAATTCTTTTGTGTGTGTGTGGTGAGAACATTTAAGATTTACTCAATTAGCAACTTTCAGGTATATGATGGATTTTTTTTAACAATAGTCACCATGCTGTACATTAGAGCCCCAGAACTTACTCATCTCATAACTAGAAGTCTGTATCCTTTGACTAGTATCTCTCCATTTCCCTCATCCCCGCAGCCATAGCAACTACCATTCTATTTCTATGAGTGCAGCTTTTTAAGAATCTACATGTAAGTGATATCATACAATATTTCTCTTTCTTTTTCTGACTTAATTCATTTTGTGTAACACCCTCAAGTTCCATCCATGTTCTTGAAAAAGGTAGGAGGATTTCCTTCTTTCTCATGGCTGAATAATATTCCGTGTGTGTGTGTGTGTGTTTATAGATAGATAGATAGATAGATATCACATCTTCTTATATCTATTCATCCATTGATGGATATTTAGGTTGTTTCCACATCCTGGCTGTTGTGAATAATGCTGAAATGAACATGGGAATGCAGATATCTCTTCGAGAGACTGATTTAATTTCCTTTGGATATATATCCACAGTGGAATTGCTGGATCATATGGTAGTTCTAGTTTTAATTCTTTGAGGAATGTCCATAATGTTTTCCATAGTGGCTGCACCAATTTACATGCCCACCAAGAGTGCACCAGTGTTTCCTTTTCTCCACATCTTCACCAATACTAGTTATCTCTTGTGTTATTTTTTGTTTGTTTTTTTAATTTTTTAATTTAATTTAATTTTTTTATACAGCAGGTTCCTATTAGTCATCCATTTTATACACATCAGTGTATACATGTCAATCCCAATCTCCCAATTCATCACACCACCACCCCCGCCCCCTGCCGCTTTCCCCCTTTGGTGTCCATACATTTGTTCTCTACATCTGTGTCTCAATTTCTGCCCTGAAAACTGGTTCATCTGTACCATTTTTCTACGTTCCACATATATGCAGGACGATATGTGTTCTTCTCTTTCTGACTTACTTCACTCTGTATGAGAGTTTCTAGATCCATCCTTGTCTCTACAAATGACCCAGTTTTGTTCTTTTTATGGCTGAGTTGTATTCCATTGTATATATGTACATCTTCTTCTTTATCCATTCGCCTGTCGATGGGCATTTAGGTTGCTTCCATGACCTGGCTACTGTAAGTAGTGCTGCAATAAACATTGGGGTGCATGTATCTTTTTGAATTATGGTTTTCTCTGGGTATGTGCCCAGTAGTGGGATTGCTGGGTCATATGGTAATTCTATTTTTGGTTTTTTAAGGAAGCTCCATACTGTTCTCCATAGTGGCTGTATCAATTTACATTCCCACCAACAGTGCAAGAGCGTTCCCTTTTCTCCACACCCTCTCCAGCATTAGTTGTTTGTAGATACTCTGATGATGCCCATTCTAACTGGTGTGAGGGAGATGTAGTTTTGTAGTTTTGACTTGCATTTCTCTAATAATAAGGGATGCTGAGCAGCGTTTCATGTGCTTCTTGGCCATTGGTATATCTTCTTTGGAGGAATGTCTATTTAGATCTTCTGCCCATTTTTGGATTGCATTGTTTCTTTTTTTAATATTGAACTGCATGAGCTGTTTATATATTTTGGAAATTAAGCCTTTGTCCATTGGTCTGTTTGCAAATATTTTCTCCCATTCTGAGGGTTGTCTTTTCATCTTTTTTATGGTTTCCTTTGCTGTGCAAAAGCTTTTAAGTTTAATTTGTTTATTTTTGTTTTTATTTCCATTACTCTAGGAGGTGGATCAAAAAAGATCTTGCTGTGATTTATGTCAAAGAATGTTCTTCCTATGTTTTCTTCTAAGAGTTTTATAGTGTCCAGTCTTACATTTAGGTCTCGAATCCATTTTGAGTTTATTTTTGTGTATGGTGTTAGGGAGTGTTCTCATTTCATTCTTTTCCATGTAGCTGTCCAGTTTTCCCAGCACCACTTATTGAAGAGACTGTCTTTTCTCCATTGTATATCCTTGCCTCCTTTGTCATAGGTTAGTTGACCATAGGTGCATGGGTTTATCTCTGGGCTTTCTATCTTGTCCCATTGATCTATATTTCTGTTTTTGTGCCAGTACCATATTGTCTAAATTACTGTAGCTTTCTAGTATAGTTTGAATTCAGGGAGTCTGATTCCTCCAGCTCCATTTTTTTCCATCAAGGCTGCATTGGCTATTCAGGGTCTTTGTGTCTCCATACAAATTTTAAGATCTTTTGTTCTAGTTCTATAAACAATGCCATTGGTAATTTGACAGGGATTGCATTGAATCTGTAGATTGCTTTGGGTAATATAGTCATTTTCAGAATATTGATTCTTCCAATCCAAGAACATGGTATATCTCTCCGTTTGTTAGTATCATATTTAATTTCTTTCATCAGTGTCTTATAGTTTTCTGCATATAGGTCTTTTGTCTCCCTAGGTAGGTTTATTCCTAGGTATTTTATTCTTTTTGTTGCAATGGCAGATGGGAGTGTTTCCTGATTTTCCTTTTCAGATTTTTCATCATTAGTGTATAGGAATGCAAGAGATTTCTGTGCATTACTTTTGTATCTGCAACTTTACCAAATTCACTGATTATCTCTAGTAGGTTTCTGGTGGCATCTTTAGGATTCTCTATGTATAGAATCATGTCATCTGCAAACAGTGACAGTTTTATTTCTTAGTTTCCAATTTGTATTCCTTTTATTTCTTTTCTTCTCTGATTGCTGTGGTTAGGACTTCCAAAACTGTTAAATAACAGTGTTGAGAGTGGACATCCTTGTCTTGTTCCTGATCTTAGAGGAAATGCTTTCCGTTTTTCACCATTGAGAATGATGTTTGCTGTTGGTTTGTCATATATGGCCTTTATTATGTTGAGGTAGGTTCCCTTCATGCCCACTTTCTGGAGAGTTTTTATCATAAATGGGTGTTGAATTTTGTGAAAAGTTTTTCTGCATCTATTGAGGTGATCATATGCTTTTTATTCTTCAATTTGTTAATATGGTGTATCACATTGACTGATTTGTGTATATTGAAGAATCCTTGCAACCCTGGGATAAATCCCACTTGATCATGGTGTATGATCCTTTTAATGTGTTGTTGGATTCTGTTTGCTAGGATTTTGTTGAGGATTTTCGCATCTATATTCATCAGTGATATTGGTCTGTAATTTTCTTTTTTTGTCGTATCCTTGTCTGGTTTTGGTATCAGGGTGATGGTGGCCTCATAAAATGACTTTGGGAGTGTTCCTTCCTCTGCAATTTTTTGGAAGAGTTTGATAAGGATGGGTGTTAGCTCTTCTCTAAATGTTTGATAGAATTCACCTGTGAAGCCATCTGGTCCTGGACTTTTGTTTGTTGGAAGATTTTTAATCACAGTTTCAATTTCATTCCTTGTGATTGGTCTGTTCATATTTTCTACTTCTTCCTAGTTCAGTCTTGGAAGGTTATACCTTTGTAAGAATTTGTCCATTTCTTCCCGGTTGTCCATTTTATTGGCAAAGAGTTGCTTGTAGTAGTCTGTTGGGATGCTTTGTATTTCTGTGGTGTCTGTTGTAACATCTGCTTTTTCATTTCTAATTTTATTGATTTGAGTCCTCTCCCTCTTTTTCGTGATGAGACTGGCTAATGGTTTATCAATTTTGTTTATCCTCTCAAAGAAACAGCTTTTAGTTTTATTGATCTTTGCTATTGTTTTCTTTGTTTCTATTTCATTTATTTCTGCTCTGATGTTTATGATTTCTTTCCTTCCGCTAACTTTGAGTTTTGTTTGTTCTTCTTTCTCTAGTACCATTAGGTATAAGGTTAGATTGTTTATTTCAGATTTTTCTTGTTTCTTGAGGTAGACTTGTATAGCTACAAACTTCCCTCTTAGAACTGCTTTTGCTGAATGCCATAGGTTTTGGATCATCGTGTTTTCATTGTCATTTGTCTCTAGGTTGTTTTTTTTTTATTTCCTCTTTGATTTCTTCAGTGATCTCTTGGTTATTTAGTAACGTATTGTTTAGCCTCCATGTGTTTGAGTTTTTTACATTTTTCTCCCTATAATTTATTTCTAATCTAATAGCATTGTGGTCAGAAAAGATGCTTGATATCATCTCAATTTTCTAAAATTTACTGAGGCTTGATTTGTGACCCAAGATGTGATATATCCTGGAGAATGTTCCATGCACACTTGAGAAGAAAGTGTAATCTGCTGTTTTTGGATGGAATGTCCTATAAACATCAATTAAATCTATCTGGTCTATAGGTCATTTAAAGCTCGACTTTCCTTATTAATTTTCTGTTTGGATGATCTGTCCGTTGGTGTAAGTGAGGTCTTAAAGTCCCCCACTATTATTGTGTTATTGTTGATTTCCTCTTTTATAGCTGTTAGCAGTTGCATTATTTATTGAGGTGCTCCTATGTTGGATGCATATATATTTAAAATTGTTATATCTTCTTCTTGGATTTATCCCTTGATCATTATGTAGTGTCCTTCCTTGTCTCTTGCAATGTTGTTTATTTTAATGTCTGTTTTATCTGATATGAGTATTGCTACTCCAGCTTTCTTTTGATTTCCATTTGCATGGACTAGCTTTTTTGCGTCCCCTCACTTTCAGTCTGTATGTGTCCCTAGGTCTGAAGTGGGTCTTCTGTAGACAGCATATATATGGGCTGTGTTTTTGTATCCATTCAGCAAGCCTGTGTCTTTTGGTTGGAGCATTTAATCTATTCATATTTAAGGTAATTATCAATATGTATGTTCCTATGACCATTTTTTAATTGTTTTGTTTTCATTTTTGTAGGTCCTTTTCTTCTCTTGTGTTTCCCACTTAGAGAAGTTCCTTTAGCATTTGTTGTAGAGCTGATTTGGTGATGCTGAATTCTCTTAGCTTTTGCTTGCCTGTAAAGCTTTTGATTTCTCCATTGAATCTGAATGAGATCCTTGCTGGGTAGAGTAATCTTGGTTGGAGGTTCTTCCGTTTCATCACTTTAAATATGTCATGCCACTCCCTTTTGTCTTGTAGAGTTTCTGCTGAGAAAGCAGCTGTTAACCTTATGGGTGTTCCCTTTTGTCTTATTTGTCATTTTTCCCTTGTTGCTTTCAATAAGTTTTCTTTGTCTTTAATTTTTGTCAGTTTGATTACTATGTGTCTCAGTGTGTTTCTCCTTGGTTTGTCTTGTATGGGACTCTCTGCACTTTCTGGACTTGGGTGGCTATTTCCTTTCCCATGTTATGGAAATTTTTGACTATAATCTCTTCAAATATCTTCTCGGGTCCTTTCTCTCTCTCTTGTTCTTCTAGGATCCCTATAAAGCGAAGGTTGTTGTGTTTAATGTTGTCCAGAGTTTTCTTAGGCTGTCTTCATTTCTTTTCATTCTTTTTTCTTTATTCTGTTCCACAGCAGTGAATTCCACCATTCTGTCTTCCAGGTCACTTATCCGTTCTTCTGCCTCAGTTATTCTGCTATTGATTCCTTCTAGTTTTCATTTCAGTTATTGTATTGTTCCTCTCTGTTTCTTTGTTCTTTAATCCTGTAGGTCTTTGTTAAACATTTCTTGCATCCTCTCTATCTTTGCCTCCGTTCTTTTTCTGAGGTCCTGGATCATCTTCACTATCATTATTCTGAATTCTTTTTCTGGAAGGTTGCCTATCTCCACTTCATTTAGTTGTTTTTCTGGTGTTTTATCTTGGTCTTTCATCTGCTACATGGCCCTCTGCCTTTTCATCTTGTCTGTCTTTCTGTGAATGTGGTTTTTGTTCCACAGGCTGAAAGATTGTAATTCTTCTTGCTTCTGCTGTCTGCCCTGTGGTGGATGAGTTTATCTAAGAGGCTTGTGCAAGTTTCCTGATGGGAGGGACTGATGGTGGGTAGAGCTGACTGTTCCTCTGGTGGGCAGAGCTCAGTAAAACTTTAATCTGCTTGACTGCTGATGGGTGGGGCTGGGTTCTCTCCTTATTGGTTGTTTCGCCTGAGGCGACCCAACACTGGAGACTACCTGGGCTCTTTGCTGGGGCTAATGGCGGACTTTGGGAGGGCTCACGCCAAGGAGTACTTCCCAGAACTTCTGCTGCCAGTGTCCTTGTCCCCACGGTGAGCCACAGCCACCCCCCACCTCTGCAGGAGACCATCCAACACTAGCAGGTAGGTCTGGTTCAGTCTCCCCTGTGGTCACTGCTCCTTCCCCTGGGTCCTGATGCGCACACTACTTTGTGTATGCTCTCCAAAAGTGGAGTCTCTGTTTCCCCCAGTCCTGTTGAAGTCCTGCAATCAAATCCCACTAGTCTTCAAAGTCTGATTCTCTAGGAATTCCTCCTCCAATTACTGGACCCCCAGGGTGGGAAGCTGACGTGGGGCTCAGAACCTTCAGTCCAGTGGGTGGACTTCTGTGGTATGTGTTCTCCAGTCTGAGTCACCCACCCAGCAGTTATGGGATTTGATTTTATTGTGATTGCACCCCTCCTACCATCTCATTGTGGCTTCTCCTTTGTCTTTGGATGTGGGGTATCTTTTTTGGTGAGTTCCAGTGTCTTCCTGTAGATGATTGTTCAGCAGTATGTTGTGATTCCGGTGCTCTCGCAAGAGGGAGTGAGAACACGTCCTTCTACTCCGCCATCTTGGACCAATCAGATTAAAAGCTTATACATAAGACCAGAAACAATAAAACTCCTGGAAGAAAACATAAGGAAAAATTTCCTTGACATTGGTCTTGGCAAAGATTTTTCGGGTATGACATAAAAAGCAAAAGTAACAAAAGCAAAAATTAGCAAGTTGGACTACATCAACATAAAATGTATCTGCACAGCAAAAGAAACAACCAGAAAAATGAAAAGACAACCTATGGAATGAGAGAAAATATTTGCAAGCTACCTATCCGATAAGAGATCAATATCCAAAATATACAAGGAATTCATACAACTCAATAGCAAAATCCAAACAATCTGATTAAAAAATGGGCAAGGGAACGCAAGAGACATATTGCCAAGGAAGACATACAGATATCCACAGGTACATGAAAAGGTGATTAACATCAGTAATCATCAGGGAAATGCAAAGGAAAACCATAATGAGATATCAACTCACATCTTTTAGAATGGCCATCACCAACCAGACAAGAGATAACAGAAACAATAAGCAAATTTCAGAAGCCTGGGAAGTCCAAGATCAAGGTGTCAGCAGATTTGGTGTCTGGACTGACTTTAAAACTTTATGAGGAGCTGCCACATTCTGTCATCATTTGAACAGTGCCTTATAAACAGTTCTCAAGTGACCAACAAAGAGCTGCTTGGTTTATGGATGGCAGTTGTAAGCAGGACTTCTCAAACTTTCATGTTTATGTGAATAACCCCAATCACCAGGGGATCTTATTAAAATGCAAATTCTGATTTGATAGCTGAGTAGAAGGACATGCTCTCACTCCCTCTTGTGAGAACACTGGAATCACAACTAACTTCTGAACAATCATCCACAGGACTGGGGGAAACAGAGACTCCATTCTTGGAGGGCACACACAAAGTAGTGTGGGCATCAGGACCCAGGGGAAGGAGCAGTGACCCCATAGGAGACTGAAGTAGGCCTACCTGCTTGTGTTGGAGGGTCTGCTGCAGAAGTGGGGGGTGGCTGTGTCTCACTTTGAGGACAAGGACACCATCAGCAGAAGTTCTGGGAAGTATTCCTTGGTGTGTGCCCTCCCAGAGTCCGCTATTAGCCCCACCAAACAGCCTAGGTAGGTTCAAGTGTTGGCTTGCCTCAGACTAAACAACAAACAGGGAGGGAACACTGCCCCCCACCCCCATAAGCAGACAAGCAGATTAAAGTTTTACTGAGCTCTGCCCACCAGAGCAATAGCCTGCTCTACCCACCACCAGTCCCTGCCATCAGGGAACCTGCACAAGCTTCTTACATAGCCTCATCCACCAGAGGGCAGAGAGCAGAAGCAAGAAAAACTACAATCCTGCAGCCTGTGGAACAAGAACTACATTCACAGAAATATAGACAAGATGAAAAGGCAGAGGGCTATGTACCAGATGAAGGAACAAGATAAAACCCCAGAAAAACAACTAAATGAAGTGGAGATAGGCAACCTTCCAGATAAAGAATTCAGAATGGTGATAGTGAAAATGACCCAGGAACTCGGGAAAAGAATGGAGGCAAAGATCGAGAAGATGCAAGAAATATTTAACAAAGACCTAGAAGAATTAAAGAAAAAAGAAGATGAACAATACAATAACTGAAATGAAAACTATACTAGAAGGAATCAATAGCAGAATAACTGAGGCAGAAGAATGGATAAGTGACCTGGAAGACAGAATGGTGGAATTCACTGCCGTGGAACAGAATAAAGAAAAAAGAATGAAAAGAAATGAAGACAGCCTAAAAGACCTCTGGGACAACATTAAATGCAAGAGCATTCACATTATAAGGGTCCCAGAAGGAGAAGAGAGAGAGAAAGGACCCGAAGAAATATTTGAAGAGATTATAGTCAAAAAGTTTCCTAACATGGGAAAGGAAATAGCCACCCAAGTTCAGGAAGCACAGAGAGTCCCATACAGGATAAACCCAAGGAGAAACACGCCGAGACACATAATACTCAAAGTGGCAAAAATTAAAGACAAAGAAAAATTATTGACAGCAGCAAGGGAAAAACAACAAATAACATACAAAAGAACTCCCATAAGGTTAACAGCTGACTTCTCAACAGAAACCCTACAAATCAGAAGGGAGTGGCATGACATATTTAAAGTGATGAAACGGAAGAACCTCCAACCAAGATTACTCTACCCAGCAAGGATCTCATTCAGATTCAATGGAGAAATCAAAAGCTTTACAGGCAAGCAAAAGCTAAGAGAATTCAGCATCACCAAATCAGCTCTACAACAAATGCTAAAGGAACTTCTCTAAGTGGGAAACACAAGAGAAGAAAAGGACCTACAAAAATGAAAACAAAACAATTAAAAAATGGTCATAGGAACATACATATTGATAATTACCTTAAATATGAATAGATTAAATGCTCCAACCAAAAGACACAGGCTTGCTGAATGGATACAAAAACACAACCCATATATATGCTGTCTACAGAAGACCCACTTCAGACCTAGGGACACATACAGACTGAAATTGAGGGGATGGAAAAAGATATTCCATGCAAATGGAAATCAAAAGAAAGCTGGAGTAGCAATACTCATATCAGATAAAATAGACTTTAAAGTAAAGAAAGTTACAAGAGACAAGGAAGGACACTACATAATGACCAAGGGATAAATCCAAGAAGAAGATATAACAATTTTAAATATATATGCACCCAACATAGGATCACCTCAATACACAAGGCAACTGCTAACAGCTATAAAAGAGGAAACCGACAGTAACACAATAATAGTGGGGGACATTAACACGTCAATTACACCAATGGACAGATCATCCAAGCAGAAAATTAATAAGTAAACACAAGCTTTAAATGACACAATAGACCAGATAGATTTAATTGACATTTATAGGACATTCCATCCAAAAACAGCAGATTAAACTTTCTTCTAAAGTGTGCACGGAACATTCTCCAGTATAGATTGCATCTTAGGTCACAAATCAGGCCTCATTAAATTAAGAAAATTGAAATCATTGCAACATCTTTTCTGACCACCACGCTATTAGATTAGAAATCAATTACAAGGAAAAAAACATAAAAATCACAAACACATGGAGGATAAATTTTACGTTACTAAATAACCAAGAGATCACTGAAGAAATCAATGAGGAAATTAAAACATACCTAGAGACAAATGACAATGAAAACTCAATGATCCAAAACCTATGGGATGCAGCAAAAGCAGTTCTATGAGGGAAGTTTATAGTAATACAATCCTACCTCAAGATACAACAAACATTTTGAATAAACAATCTTAGTTTTCACGTAAAAGAACTAGAGAAATAAGAAAAAACAAAACCCAAAGTTAGTAGAAAGAAAGAAGTCATAAGCATCAGAGCAGATATAAATCCAATAGAAACAAATAAAACAATAGCAAAGAACCATAAAACTAAAAGCTGGTTCTTTGAGAAGATAAACAAAAGTAATAATCCATTAGCCAGGCTCATTAAAAAAGAGAGGGAGAGGACTCAAATCAATAAAATTAGAACTGAAAAAGGAGAAGTTACAATAGATACCGCAGAAATACAAAGCATCCTAAGAGATTACTAGAAGCAACTCTATGCCAATAAAATGGAAAACCTGGAAGAAATGGACAAATTCTCACAAAGGTATAACCTTCCAAGACTGAACTAGGAAGAAGTAGAAAATATGAACAGACCAATCACAAGGAATGAAATTGAAACTGTGATTAAAAATCTTCCAACAAACAAAAGTCCAAGTCCAGATGGCTTCATAGATGAATTCTATCAAATATTCAGAGAAGAGCTAACACCCATTCATCTCAAAATCTTCCAAAAAACTTGCAGAGGAAGGGACACTCCCAAACTCATTCTATGAGGCCTCCATCACCCTGATACCAAAACCAGACAAAGATACAACAAAAAAAGAAAACTACAGACCAATGTCACTGATGAATATAGATGCGAAAATCCTCAAGAAAATAGTAGCAAACTGAATCCAACAACACATTAAAAGGATCATACACCATGATCAAGTGGGATTTATCCCAGGGATGTGAGGATTCTTCAATATACATAAATCAATCAGTGTGATACACCATATTAACAACTTGAAGAATAAAAACCATATGATCATCTCAATAGATGCAGAAAAAGCTCTTGACAAAATTCAACACCCATTTATGATAAAAACTCTCCAGATAGTGGGCATGGAGGGAACCTACCTCAACATATTAAAGGCCATATGCAACAATGCCACAGCAAACATCATTCTCAATGGTGAAAAACTGAAAGCATTTCTTCCAGGATCAGGACCAAGACAAGGATGTCCACTCTCACCTCTATTATTCAACATAGTTTTCAAAGTCCTAGCCACGGCAATCAACGATAAAGAAGTAAAAGGAATACAAATTGGAAAAGAAGAAGTAAAACTGTTACTGTTTGTAGATGATATGATACTATACGTAGAGAATTCTAAAGATGCCACCAGAAAACTACTAGAGCTAATCAATGAATTTGGTAAAATTGCAGGGTACAAAAGTAATGCACAGAAATCTCTTGCATTCCTATACACTAATGATGAAAAATATGAAAAGGAAAATCAGGAAACACTCCCATTTGCCATTGCAACAAAAAAATAAAATACCTAGGAATAAACCTACCTAAAGAGGTAAAAAAGATCTGTATGCAGAAAACTATAAGATACTGATGAAAGAAATAAAAGATGATACAAATAGATGGAGAGATATACCGTGTTCTTGGATTGGAAGAATCAACATTGTGGAAATGACTGTACTACCCAAAGCAATCTACAGATTCAATGCAATCCCTATCAAATTACCAATGGCATTTTTATAGAACCAGAACAAAAAGTCTTAAAATTTGTGTAGAGACACCAGAGACTGAAGAGCCAAAACGGTCTTGAGGGGAAAAAATGGAGCTGGAGGAATCAGACTCCGTGACTTCAGAGTATCCTGCAAATCTATAGTAATCAAACAGTCTGGTACTGGCAGAAAAACAGAAATACTGATCAATGGAACAGGATAGAAAGCCCAGAGATGAACCCACGCACCTATGGTCAACTAATCTATGACAAAGGAGGCAAGGATATGCAATGGAGGTCAGTTTCTTCACTAAGTGGTGCTGTGAAAACTGGACAGCTACATGTAAAAGAATGTAATTAGAACACTCCCTAACACCATACACAAAAATAAACTCAAAATTGATTAGAAACCTAAATGTAAGACCAGACACTATAAAACTCTTAGAAGAAAACATAGGAAGAACACTCTTTGACATAAATGACAGATCTTTTTTGATCCACCTCCTAGAGTAATGGAAATATAAACAAACAAAAAGAAATAGGACCTAATTAAACTTAAAAGCTTTTGCATAGCAAAGGAAACTACAAACAAGACGAAGAGACAACCCTCAGAATGGGAGAAAACATTTGCAAACGAATCAACAGACAAAGAATTAATCTCCAAAATATATAAACAGCTCATGTAGCTCAATATTAAAAATAAACAACCCAATCCAAAATTGGGCAGAAGACCTAAATAGACATTTCTCCAAAGAAGAGATACAGATGTCCAAGAAGCACATGAAAAGCTGCTCAGCATCCCTAATTATTAGAGAAATGCAAATCAAAACTACAATGAAGTATCACCTCACACCAGTTAGAATGGGCATCATCAGAAAATCTACAAACAATAAATGCTGGAGAGGGTGTGGAGAAAAGGGAACCCTCTTGCACTGTTGGTGGGAATGTAAATTGATACAGCCACTGTGACGAACAGTATGGAGGTTTCTTAAAAACTAAAAATAGAATTACCATATGATCCAGCAATCCCACTACTGGGCATATACCCAGAGAAAACCCTAATCCAAAAAGACACATGCACCCCAATGTTCATTGCAGCACTATTTACAATAGCCAGGATGTGGAAGTAACCTAAATACCCATTGACAGACATATGGATGAAGAAGGTGTGGTACATATATACAATGGAATATTACTCAGCCATAAAAAGGAATGAAATTGAGTCATTTGTAGAGACGTGGATGAATCTAGAGACTGTCATACAGAGTGAAGTAAGTCAGAAAGAGAAAAACAAATATCATATATTAATGCATGTATGTGGAACCTAGAGAAATGGTATAAATGAACCAGTTTGCAGGGCAGAAAGTGAGACACAGATGTAGAGAACAAATGTATGGACACCCGGGGGGAAAGTGGCGGGGGTGGTGGTGGTGGTGTGATGAATTGGGAGATTCGGATTGACATATATACACTAATATGTATAAAATGGATAACTAGTAAGAACCTGCTGTATAAAATATAAAATAAAATTCAAAAATTCAAAAATTAAATAAAAATTAAAATAAACCATTTTTCTTATTAAAAAGTGTTTAATATATTTTGAGTTAATTTTTTTATGACTGGTATAAAACAGGGATCCAATTTTATATTCTGCATGTGATTATCCATTTTTTCCAACACCATTTATTTAAGAGACCATTATTTCTCCATTGGGTATTCCTGTCTTCCTTGTCAAATATTAGTTGACTGTAAACACATGCTTTATTTTGAGGTTCTTAATTCTGTTCCATTGGTCTGTGTGTCCCTTTTTACTCCATTATCATAGTGTTTTACTCCTATATCATAGTGTTACTATAGTTTTGTAATATAGTTTGAAATCAAGAAATCTGATGCTTTCAGCTTTGTTGTTTCTCAGGATGCTTTGGCTATTCAGGGTCTTTTGGTTTCATATGAACTTTAGATGTTTTTAGATTGTTTTTTCTATTTCTGTAAAAAATGCTATAGGAATTTTGATAGTGATTGCGTTGAATCTTTAGATGGTTTTTAGTAGTATTGTTTTACCTGATTCCTTCTGGTATTCTTTTCTTGGCTCTGGATAGTCTTCTTCCACACATGTTCTAATCAGCGCACAGCTGATAATCAAGGGCAATTTTCTACAGATCTCTGAAGCTCCCTCTAATCTGCTCTGTACATTCTAGCTATCTTGGAGTCCCCAGTCTCTGAACTTAGTCTCTTTGACTCAAGGGACCTGTGGCTTTTGTTAGGGTCTCCCATCCTGAGCTGCAACTCTCACATACTCTATAGGAAGAGCGTTGGGAAATCTTAGGGTTTATGTTGTTTGTCTACCTTCTCTCAAGTGTCACTGCCCTGTGACGCCTGTTTTCCAATGTCTGAAAACCATTGTTTTATGTTTTTTCATTTTTTAATACAGATTTTATTTTTTAGAATAGTTTTCAATTTACAGAAAAAATTGAAACGATAGTAGATATTGTTGATAGTCCAATACCCCACACCTTGTTTCCCCTGTTATTACTATTGTTCATTAGTACAATACACTTGTCATAATTAATGAACCAATATCAATACATGACTACTAACTATTTTTCATAGTTCATTTATATTGCTTTAGTTTTTAACCTGATGTCCCTTTTCTAGGACCCCATTCAGGATTCTACATACATTTAGTTGTCATATCTCTTTAGACTCCTCTTGGTTATGGCAGCTTTTCAAATTTTCCTTGTTTTCGATTACCTTGACACTTTTGAGAAGTTCTAATTAGATGATTTGTAGGATGTTCTACTATTGGACTTTGATATTTTTTTCATGATAAGACTGGGATTACGGGTTACTGGGAGAAAGACCACAGAGGTAAAGTGGTCATCTCACCATAGCAAGGCTACACACTATCGACATGATTTGTGACTGTTGATGTTGAGCTTGATCACCTGGCTGAAGTAGTGTTTGTTTCTCAGGTTTTTCTACTGTAAAGTTATTCTTTTCACCACTTTCCATGCTGTACTCTTTGGAACGAAGCCACTATTTGCAGTCCTCACCTAAGGAATGGAGAGGTGTATTCCCCCTCTTTGAAGGCAGAATATCTACATAAATTATTTGGAATCTTCTGCACAAAACACTTGTCTCTTCTCCCTCATTTGTTACTTTATTCTGTCATTTATTTATGTTAGTGTAGACTCATGGATATTTATTTTATACTTTACTTTATAATCCAGTACTACTTTATTTTCTTTACCAATTGTTTCAGCTTTGGCCACTGGGAACTCAGTGGTTTCTGTACTCATTCGATATACACCCATCTATGTGGCTTTTTGGGTTTTTTGAGTACTTCCCCACTTTCTGACAGTACAAAATGTTCTAGGCTCATCTTCTGTAATTCTTGCCCCAGTCTTAGAGTCAGCCATTTCTTGAAGGAGCCCTTTCTTTTTATTGGAAAATCATATTAGAAACCAAGATCTGGGCACTAGGTATGCTTGTTGCTACAGGGGTATCTTTACTTTTTTTAGGTCCTCTAAGTTGACAGAGCAAAAAATATAGGTGTGCATACTAAGCTGTGTATATACACATATCTATGAATATTTCTATATGTAACCATCTGTACCTATATTAAGCCAGACATGAATTCATACTGATGTCTCAAGCTATAATCTATTACTACATGGATCATTTGAGGAAATTATTTTTAATTAAGTTTTATTTATTTTTTTGATTAAAGTAGTTCAGAAGAGTAAAAGGGCATGTAATGAAAATCTTCCTTTCTACCCTTTCTTAACATCCAGCTGGTTTCCGTCTTGGAGGTAACAAACCTTACCATTTTCTGTAGGGGAATTGAGATGGGCAGAAGACCTTTGTAGGACCTGTGAAAAAGTTAATTTTTTTAAAATAAATTAATTTATTTTATTTATTTATTTTTGGCTGCGTTGCTGCGTGCAGGCTTTCTCTAGTTGTGGCGAGCGGGGGCCACTGTTCCTTGCAGTGAGTGGGCTTCTCATTGCAGTGGCTTCTCTTGTTGCAGAGCACAGGCTCTAGGTGCGCGGGCTTCAGTAGTTGTGGCTCGTGGGATGTAGAGCGCAGGCTCAGCAGTTGTGGTGCACGGGCTTAGCTGCTCTGGGGCATGTGGGATCTTCCTGGACCAGGGATCGAACCCGTGTCCCCTGCATTGGCAGGCAGATTCTCAACCATAGTGCCACCAAGGAAGCCCAAAAAGTTAATTTTTAAAGCAGGTTTACATATCTACTTCAATTTTAACCTACGTGAGAATCAATCGAAGAAGACAGTAACAATACCATTTTATTTTTGAAGGTATTTTTTTCTTTTCTTTTTTTTTTTTTTTGGCTGCACCCCAGGTGGCCTATGGGATCTTAGTCTGGCCAGGGATCAAACCCGGGCCCCCTGTAGTGGAATTGTGGAGTCCTAACCACTGGACCGCCAGGGAATTCCCCCAATATCATTTTAACAGTAAGGAAACTGGGGAATAAAAATCTGTTTTCATCCTAAATTAAAAAAAAAAAAAGTGTAAAAGTGTTTTGTGGATAAGTTAATAAACAATATAGGAACAACCAAACTTTAGAGTCAGGATTTGACTGTGTTATATAAATCCCATCTCTGCTGGTTTCCAGTGATTTGACCATGTTGTATGTTTTAAACTCTGAGTCTCAATATTTTTATCTGAATATTGGGATAATAATAACCATCTAATACAGCCATTAATTATATTTGCAATGCACTCAATCTTGTGCCTGGCATAAACTAACTGCTCAATGAATGATAGTTATTATTATTTTTGAGTTATAGTGGTTGAGCATAAAACACTGAACTGTTTTATTATATGCCAGTGAGATTTATTTAAGTTAGCCTCAAATATTGGATAGCAGGAACTCTAGCTGTTTCTTTTCCCCTGCCATCTAGGCAGGTCCATTGGCAGGAAAGTATCATGTTCTGTATTTTAACAACAAATCTTTGGGACAAGGTTCTTGCTTCCACCTCTTGATAGAAATGCAAAGTCAAAGTTTTATAAAATAAGTTACTAAAATTCCCTTTTGCCTTCAATAACTATATATTGGAGTTCCCTTCCAGTATTTAAAGCATTTGGGGGAAGGCCTTTAATTTGTACCCTGATGTGAGAACTTTAAATAGGGATGAAATTCTAAATAAATCTAAGTGACAATTTGACAGTAAGAGAGGACATTTCTCTCTACCTAAGCTGCTCTTGACAATGGACACTTAACCAGGCTAATCAAATGTGACGTCTATCATCAAAATTAGTAAGGCATGAAAAACCTTTATCATATCATTCATTACATTGCCCATTTGAAAATATGATCTCTTGTGCTTTCTTATGCATATGGCTGATTTGCTTTGTTGTGCAACAGAAATTAACATGGTATTGTGAAGCAATTATACTCCAATAAAGATCTATTTAAAAAAGAAAAAAAAGAATGGTCACTTGGTGTTCCCTCTGCAAAGTGAGGGTTTTAGGTTTTTAGGAGAATGTTTAATGGTCCAGGATTTGCCAGTCCCTGTGGAAGTCCTTTTATGTTCATGTTTGCAAAAGAGCTACTGACCTCTTGCATAATTAGAGTTCTTTATCTTCTACTATTTTTAACTTGGGCAGTTTGTAAATAATTTAGTGCTACTTTCTCCAAAGGTTATATCCTTTCCCAAGTTTATTTCCATGGTGGTCTTATATAATCCTTATTAAGAAGAGAGAACTCACTGATATCCATTGTAGGGATGAGTTAATTAAGGCAAAGAGGATATGCAAGTATTTCCAGATTTACTCATAGTCTGACCCTCTTTTCCTTTTGTATTTAACAAATACAGCTATTAAATCATATATATATATACACACACACACACACACACATATATCCAAGTTAGTGTATTATATTTCTTTTTATTTTAAGCTTTGTTTTTTTTTCTTTTTTTTTTTTTTTTTGCAGTATGCAGGCCTCTCACTGTTGTGGCCTCTCCCGTTGTGGAGCACAGGCTCCGGACGCGCAGGCTCAGTGGCCATGGCTCACGGGCCCAGCCGCTCCACGGCATGTGGGATCTTCCCAGACCAGGGCACGAACCCGTGTCGCCCGCATTGGCAGGCGGACTCTCAACCACTGCGCCACCAGGGAAGCCCTTAAGCTTTGTTTTGCTTTTCATTTCCAGGTGCGTTTTCAAATTAACCTCTCATTTTGTCATAAAGTCATTCACTTTTGTAATTAGTCATTATGCAATGGTGCTTGTCCTGTTTATGTCTCACTTTTTATAATTTACCAAGGGATTTCTAGCTAACTAAACCTCAGTCAGCTCATTTTATGATTTAGGAAAATGCAGATTTCATCTAATTGGTGAGCCAATCTCTGTCTATTAGATAACCTCATGAAGTGCAGAATCTAAGGAATAACTTTTTTAAACCAGAGACTTGCCAGTTTGAATAAAAATGCTTCTATGGGCATTTGGAAATAAAATGCAACTTTGGCTTGGTAATTGTGGCTGACAGATCTGTTACTAAATTCCAGCACACAGGGAATTCTAAAGGTGAATTGTCAACTTGCTACGAGATTTTCAACCAGTGTCCATAACAGGTGTATGCAAGTCCACAAATGTCAGGATTTGGCAGATATTGCTTGATAAGATTGTACTAGGAAACTTCCCTGGTGGTGCAGTGGTTAAGAATCCACCTTCCAATGCAGGGGACATGGGTTCGATCACTGGTCGGGGAACTAAGATCCAACATGCTTCGGGGCAACTAAGCCCATGTGCCGCAGCTACTGAGCCTGCGGGCCACAACTAGAAAGAAGCCTGTGCGCTGCAACGGAAGAGCCCACATACTGCAATGAAGATCCCGCGTGCTGCAACTAAGACCTGATGCAGCCAAATAAATAAATAAATAAATAAAATTAAAAAAAAAAAGAATGACAGATGATGTTTTAAAACAAGATTGTGGGCTTCCCTGGTGACGCAGTGGTTGAGAGTCCGCCTGCCAATGCAGGGGACATGGGTTCGTGCCCCAGTCCGGGAAGATCCCACATGCTGCGGAGCGGCTGGGCCTGTGAGCCATGGCCGCTGAGCCTGCGCGTCTGGGGCCTGTGCTCCACAATGGGAGAGGCCACAACAGTGAGAGCCCCGCGTACCTCAAAAAACAAAACAAAACAAAAAGATTGTATTGGGTTTTGAAAGACTGGGTAAAAATACGTGATAATATATAGTTCTGGTGTTTCCCAGTGGTTGCTAGACCTATGTGTACAAAATTATCTTTACTAATTTAATAAATAAAAATACATTTGACCCTTGAACAATGTGGGTGTGAGAGGGACTGACCCCTTGTGCAGTCGAAAATCCATATATAACTTTTGACTCCCCCAAAACTTAACTACTAATAGCCAAGTGTTGACCGGAAGCCTTGCTGATAAACAGTCTATTAACACATGTTTTGTTTGTTACATGTATTATGTACAGTATTCTTACAATAAAGTAAGCTAGAGAGAAGGAAATGTTATTAAGAAAATTATAAGGACTAGAAAATACCCTTACTGTACTATACTGTATTTAGCGATACCATAGGTTTATGTCATCTGTTTACAAGATGAATCATCTGTTAGTAACTACCTCATTATTATTATTATTTTTTTTTGCGGAGGCATTGAAACCTCTTGATTTATTCAGATTATTTAACATACAATGATGCAACTGTGACCCCAAAGTGTGCAAAGTTAAAGCCTTCAACTGCAGCTGAGAGGAGAGGGCAGGAACGGTACACTTGGGCACGGGGGTGAATCAGGAATGACGGGCAGCCTCCTCCCCAAGGCCAGGGATGGGGCGGCCTGAGGAGCAGGGCCTGGATAGTCCAGGGCCAGGGGAAGGGGGCAGAGACCTCCCTCTGGCCTAGGTCAGGAGCCCAGAAGTGCCACATGGCTGAGGGGGCAGCAGCCCAGGAAGGGGCCAGAGGCAGGGCCAGGAGAGCACCATTTCTGGGGTGGGGCTAGGGAGGGAGGTGCCCTACAGGAGAAGCCAGGGGGCCACCTGTCCCAGGGGTAGGAGCCAGGCCGGAGCAGGCTGCAGTGAGAAAGACCTGAGGCAGGGGGAGGGCTTGAGAGCCCAGGCTGGCTGGGCTCAGGGGAACTGAAGAAGGGGGAACCTGGGGGGGCTCCCAGGGCAGCCCGGCCTGGGAGCAGTCCTGAACCTGTGGTGGAAGCCCAGGGAGGGGCCTCAGAGCCTCAGGGCCTCCCCTCCTCTCTCCCTGGAAAGGAGCTGGGGAACCAGTAGTGCAAATCTGTGGACGATTTGCACTCTGTTATGGAGGGAGTTATGGAGGGAGGCTATGCCCAAAGAGGGACCCTGGGACCCAAACCCTCTGCCACCTTGGCCTCCACCACCGTCCTCAGTACAGCCGCTTCTCGTAAGAGTGCAGGCCGTGGACACCACCCTTCATCTGAGCTGACATGGTCTGCTTCTCAAACTTGAGCTCTCCTGAGTACATCATGGACCTCAGGACAGACAGGCTACGGGCACCAAACTCGTGGCAGCCATGCTGGATCCCACTATGAGGTAGGGCACGAACTTCTGAATGGAGCCTTTGTCCTGGATGGAGCCCGCGACGCCCTGCATGATCTTCACCTTATCTCCCTCGCTGAAGTAGAGCTTCTGGCTGCTGCTGATCTTCTCCATGGCGTCCAGCGAGCCTATGCCCCGGTACTTCTTGAGCCTCACACCATCCGAGAAGAAGTACTCTCCAGGGGCCTCCGTGGTGGTGGTGAGCAGGGAGCCCGTCATCACTGTGGAAGCTCCAGGGGCCAGGGCCTTGACCACAGGCCCCACGGTCTGGATGGCACCATTGGCTATGACTGGCACCCCGAAGCGCCGGGTGTACTCAGCCACCTTGTACATGGCAGTGCCCTGGGGCTGACGACAGGCCATCACTTCTTCTTGGTTGATGCAGATGGAGCCGCAGCCCATGCCCACACGCAGCCCGTCCACACCAGCATCAATCAGGTTCTTGGCCTGAGCTGCTGTCACCACATTTCTCCCAGTCACCTGGAGGTGGGGGTACCGTGTGGTGGTACCCCTTGATGTGGTTCACCATGGCGATCTGATACACAGCGTTTCCTTGGGATGAGTTCAGCACTATGACATCAGCACTCTCCTGGGTGAGCAGGTCCAGGTGGTATTTGTCATCCTCATGGGTGCCCATGGCCGCCCCACACAGCAGCTGCTTGTGGGAATCCTTGGAGGCCAGAGGGTAGTCCTGGTTCTTCTTCAGGTCAGTGCGGACAATGATGGCCACTAGCTCGTCTTGATCATTGACAATGGGAAGCTTCCCTTTCTTGATGTGCTGCAGGATCTCATTTGCCTCTTTCAGTGTCATACCCACTAGAGCCACCACCAGCTCATTCCAGAGTGTCATCACCTCACTGAGGAGGGTGTGTGGTCCTTCTCGGTGAGGGAGTCGATGTCTTGGGAGGTGACGACGCCCACCAGCTTGCTGCTCATGGTGCCCGTCTCAGTGATGGAGATGCCGGAGAAGCCATCCTGGATCTTGGCCTCCAGTGCCTCGCCCACGGTGTGTGAGGGACTCAGCACCACAGGGTCTGTGATGAAGCCCTGTTCAAACTTCTTGACCTTCCGGACCTCATTGGCCTGGAACTCTGGAGTGCAGTTGTGGTGAATGAAACCGATACCGCCCATTAGATCCATTGCGATGGCCATGTCAGCCTCTGTCACAGTGTCCATGGGGGAGGAGATGAGTGTCGTCTTCAGCATGATCTTCCAAGTCAGGGCTGAAATCAGGTCCACCTCATCAGCTGTGAAGTCTATGAATCCTCAGAGAATCAGGAAATCTCTGTGAAGAGAGGAAAGTGAATGTTACTGGGTGAGGAGGGGTCCCTGAAAAGGGAAGGGCCTGCCACGCCAGGGGAAGCATCACAGGGGGTGGGGAGAAGAGCAGAGCCTCTGAGCCCCATGCCATGTCAGGACTGAACCACTCTCATGCCCCCTGCTAGCATCTTGTCGACTTTAGCCCCCATTATTGTCTTAAATGATACAAAAAACTGTAGATGTTATATGTACTACTAACGCTAGACATCAGAAATGAAATAAATTGGAATTCCCTGGTGGTCGAGTGATCAGGACTCTGAGCTTCCACTGCAAGGGGCACTTTTTTGATCCCTGGTCCGGGAACTGATTAGGCATGCTGTGTGGCACGACCAAAAAAAAAAAAAAAAAAGAAAAGAAAATAATGTGAAAAAGAAATTCATATTCATTTACAGGTATAATGATTCTTGCATTGATAACAAAGAAGCAGCTATATGATTGCTTTATGGTAGCCTAGTAATTTACACAGTTGCTTCATGGTAGCCTAGCACATACACTAATGAATTAATAATCTGTAAGTGTTTATGTGCATAAGTTTTGATAAATTTTAACTTTTTAATAATGGATATGTGTATATTTTATGGCAGTAAGTGATAAAATAGGCTAGTTCCTACATATATTTTATGCATTTGTGACATACTTAATTTTTTGATATTTTAGGCTATATAGTTTGTCTATGAATTTTTTTCAAATTTTCTCAAATCTCCAAGAAATTTTCCAATATATTTATTGAAAAAAATCTGTATATAAGTAGACCCATGCAGTTCAAACCTGGGTTGTTCAAGGTTCAGCTGTATTTGGGAGGAAGTGAGATTTATCAGAAACAAAGTTGATTTGCCTCCTCTAGATGCTGAGTTGATATGGAACGATTTAGCTGTGTGTGTGTGTGTGTGTGTGTGTGTGTGTGTGTGTGTGTGTGTATGTATGCACCATGTCTTATTTCTCTCATTTATAAAATTCTGGCTACTTTTATGTTTTAATGTAGCATGGTGTGGAAGAGAGCTGTACAATCGAATTTTCTATGATGATAGTAGCCACTAGGCTCCTGTGGCTATTGAACTGTGGCTAATGCAAATGAGTAACAGAATTTTAAATTAAGTTAAATGTTAATTAGTTTAAATCTGAATATCCATCTGTGACTAATGGCTACTGTATTGGACAGTGCCGTTTTAGGCACTGACATACCAGCAATGCTCCCACTACAGTGAGAACTGCTAGGTTAACATGTATTGTAGGGGAATGACTACTAAACACTGCTATTTCAGGTGTGAAACAACAAAATTCTCTGCTCTCTTACCCCAAGATAAATATTACCTGTATCATTGATTTGATTAGTATCATGTGTTGTATCAGCTCTTTCATTTTCTGTCTTTTCTCCGTAAGAATGGCTAGCCTTCACTTCACTGTATTTCTTCTTCATTTAGCACATGTTTATTGAGCACCTGTTATGTCTCAGTGCTGGGTATGCAACAGTGAATAAGAATGATCAGGTCTGTTCCCACAGGGAAGGGTTAGCTTGTCTACTCCCTAATCTCAACCTTCCCCCTCCCCATGTCCCCAGCATCTGGGATAGTAACAACTGGACATACTACTAAATGAACAAATAAAAGAATATTTCTGGATTATTCCTTTGAGATTCATTGTTTCTAGACTGTATGAGGAAGTTAATTGATCTTTTATGCTTCTACTGTCCTTTTGATTTTTCCTTTGTTCACTTTTTCCCTTCAACCAATTGAGTGCTTTGGTAGGGCAGCCTTGTCCAAATTGAAGTGGCTGAAAATAAATAGAATTATCCTTCCATCATGCTATTTTTTTCTTCTTTACCTCTTGGTCTTTTTTTCTTATTTTCCACATTAAATTTGAGATAAGAGATGAAGAAGGGGACAGATGGCCAAGCAGAGGACTCATGGGCAGGGTTGTGAGGTGCATAACTCCAGTCCTTTTCTCTCTAATTTACTCTCTTTTCCCTTCAAGCCATGGATACACGACTGACTTTTCCCTTCATGTTCCTTCTATTAGAAGACTGTTTCCCAATATTCCCAACACTTGCCTCTTTCTACTTGAAAAAATTGTCTCACTTTCCTTTGAAGGACAGGTCAACATAAAAGAAAACTAAAAGTCAACCTTGAGGTCATTCATTATAAAGTTTACATTCTTGATTGACCTCATACTCTTAAAACATTCCTCTAATCAACTTAACATTTTTAGTAAATGCCCCTATAGGAGTTTTCTTCTGTACTTTTTCGACTTTGTGGTGATTATCAATGTAGATATTTAACAAGATCTGCAGGAAATCTATATTTGTTCCAATAGGAGCACCTTTATTTTGTTTGGATGAACAGTTGTTCTATGGTGGTCAAATATACTCAAAATAACTATACCATCAAAAGTCAATCTTGATTCCATTTAAAAATCAAATTTGAAACTGCAATCACATTTTTAATAACCTCACTCCAGAGGCTCTGTATTTTTTCGTGAGCTTGGGGATCTGTCCAGGAGGTCGATCTCCTTACTGCATAACTGGTTTTGAATTGTTCGTAGGATTAGGAGGCTTTCAGTCATGTGCCAGAAAGCTAACTGCTTTCTTTCCTATTGCTTCTGTAACAAAGTATCCCAAACTCAGTGGCTTAAAGCAACACACATTTATTCTCTTACAGTTCTGGAGGTCAGATGTCCAAAAATTAATCTTGGGCTAAAATCAAGTCATCGGGAGGCTTGCGTTCCTTCTGGATGCTCTTGGGGAGAATTGGTTTTATTGTCTTTTCTAGCTTCTAAAGGCTGACCACATTCCTTGGCTTGTGGCCCTGCATCAGTCCTACCTCTGTCTCTGTTGTCATATCTCCTCTCTGATCCTGACCCTCCTGCCTCCCTCTTAAAAAGCCTTTGTGATTACGTTGGGCCCACATGCATAATCCAGGATAATCTCCCACTGTCAAGATGCTTAACTTAATCACATCTGAAAAATCACTTTTATCATGTAAAGCAACATATTCACAGGGATTAGGATGTGGGCATCCTTGGGAACCCATATTATGTTAACCATATCAACTCTAACTTAAACAAAAAAAGAAAGGGCACACTTGGTGCAGAGCCTCATTTGTTCTTTTGACATGTCCCCATCCTTTTTTTTTTGTCCCCAACCTTTTATAAGCACTTCCTTACCTTTTGGGTAGCCATGACTCTTGATATCAGAGTTGTGTAAATGTTCTTTTTTTAAAAAATTTTTTTAGGGTTTTGGCTGCACCCCGTGGCTTGCGAGATGTTAGTTCCCCAACCAGAGATTGAACCTGGGCCTGGCAGTGAAAGTGCCGAGTCCTAACCACTGGACCACCAGGGAATTCCCGTTTCTTTAAATCATTAAGAGTGGCTGAAGGAACTGCAAACTTGGGTGCTAAGGTGCAAATTCAAACTAAGAAGGCTCTTGTTACTGATTTTCACCTTGTATTTAATGCAGACATTAGGAGAACAATTCTTTTGCTAAAGGACAGCTGCTTTTCCTTCTGCAACTCCAAACTCTACATCCTTCTTTTTAAATTTTTAAGTCTCAGCCTCATAGTCACTCAATCTCTTCTGATCCAAGTGGATGAAAGATACAGTGTCCCTTGTTTCCTTTCTGTCCCTCATCTTCCACATCCAATCTCTCAGAAATTTCTTTAATTTTTGCCTCCAAAATATCTATTGAATTTGGTCTATTCCTCCCATCCCTGCTGCCACCATCCTTGCCCAAGTGCCCATGATCTCTCAGCAGAACTTCTAGAATAGTTTCCCAAAAGACCTCTCTGCTTCCATAGTTGTCTATCTCCAATCCATTTCCAAAGAACAAGTATAGCGATTAAAAATTTAATATATGTATGTATGTGTACATATCTACATCTTTATATCTGGATGTGTGAATCTGGTTATGTCACTTCCCAACTTAAAACATTTTCCGAAGGCTTACTTTGTACTTAGGGAAAAAAAATCTAAATCCTTTATAATAAACTACAGACTCCCTGCTTACCTCTTCAACCTTATCTCCTCGTTCCTTGACTACCATGTCCCTATCAGCCTGGACATCTTTAATGTTTCAGAGATGCCCAGCTATAATCCACAATGGGGACATCTATTTGTACAGATGGCTCTCTCTTCCTGAAGCTCTTTTACTTCCTGTTTTCAATGACTAACTCCTTTCCATCCCTTCAGTTTCAGTTCAAGAAATACCTGATCAGCACTACTTTCTAATACTCTCATTTGTGTTAAGGCCCCACTTTTCTGTCACTGAAATTTCTCCCACGGAAATGTTTACAGTTTGAAAATTTATATTTATATATTAGTTATATTGACTATTCTTTGTCTTTCTCATTGGTTTGTAAACTCTGAGAGGAAGATACCACTTTTATTTTATTCCCAGAATGACCGGTGCTTAGCATGGTGCCTTGCATATGATAATTATTCAAGAAATATTTGTTGAAAAAATGAATTGAATATAGAATAAATATTTGGGTAACTGGTAAAATATCTTTTTAGGACTTTAGTTTTGCGAGTTGAGAACCACACAATGTTCAAGCAAGATGTGTTGCTAACTGGGAGAGTGAGGAACAAGTTTAAAGGTATACAATGTAATTCAAGGTACTTTTTTTTTTTTTTAAAGAAGATGTTGGGGGTAGGAGTTTATTAATTAATTTATTTATTTTTGCTGTGTTGGGTCTTCGCTTCTGTGTGAAGGCTTTCTCTAGTTGTGGCAAGCGGGGGCCACTCTTCATCGCGGTGCACGGGCCTCTCACTATTGCAGCCTCTCTTGTTGCGGAGCAAAGGCTCCAGATGCACAGGCTCAGTAGTTGTGGCTCGCAGGCCTAGTTGCTCCGCGGCATGTGGGATCTTCCCAGACCAGGGCTCGAACCCGTGTCCCCTGCATTAGCAGGCAGATTCTCAACCACTGCGCCACCAGGGAAGCCCTCAAGGTACCTTTTAATTAAATATCAAATGGCACAACTTGTTTCACTTTGGTAGAAAACAGACCAAGGAGTAAGAATTTGTTTATAATTAAAATAACACCAAAAATAGCATTTTGATTAAAATTTGAGAAAGTTAGGATCTAGTGTATAACCAAAATGAAAGATATTCAAAAATGCTTATAAGAAAATCAAAACAAAGCAAATAAATAACATAAACAAGTAAAAGAAACAAAAGCAAAACCAAAAGCTCTCTATTAACAAAGGAGGATGGTAGTGGGGTGGAGAGCATTTCTTTTTCTCTAAAATGTCAACTACTGCAAAAAAAAATCATGTTTACTAAAACTTTTTCAGGGCTGTGTTAAGGATTCAATAGTATTGAAAAACAATGGCAAATGTGCTTATTTTGCTTTGGTCTCCTGATTATTTTAGTAGGGGTGATTTTTAGGGTATTATAAGTTGTCTTCAGGGAGGCAGTTAGAGGCCTGGGTGCTACTGGTATATAACAGAGACAAATTCTTGTGTACGGAGGGAAAAACTTTACTATAGCTTAAGGTCAAACTAGAGCTGGAATATAGATTGAAAAGCCCAGTTTATAACACCAAAAGTAGGGACTGTGGTGCCATAATAATTGAACTTCTGACAAAAAGGAAGTTACTTCAGGGCTTCCCTGGTGGCACAGTGGTTGAGAGTCCACCTGCCGATGCAGGGGACACGGGTTTGTGCCCTGGTCCGGGAAGATCCCACATGCCACGGAGCGGCTAGGCCCGTGAGCCATGGCCGCTGAGCCTGTGTGTCCGGAGCCTGTGCTCCACAATGGGAGAGGCCACAACAGTGAGAGGCCCGTGTACCACACACACACAAAAAAAAAACAAAGTTACTTCAGGATAGAAATATAGAGAAAGTTGACTTTATTCTTTAATAAATGTAAAGCATATAAAAACTTAAATTCTAAGTATCATTTTAATGTTCAACGACTATATAATATGTTTGTGTGTTTCTTCATGCAGTGTACATTTAATAGCTAAACATACTGAAATTCTTATGAAAATATTTATTTCTACTTAATTAAAAAATGCACTGGTCCATTGGTTTTATCCTATGGGTTCTCATACTTTTTTTTTATGGCATGAACTATCTTGGTGGCTCATTTCTGTTTGTTTGTTTTTTAACATCTTTATTGGAGTATAATTGCTTTACAGTGGTGTGTTAGTTTCTGCCTTATATCAAAGTGAATCAGCTATACATATACCTATATCTGCATATCTCCTCCCTCTTGTGTCTCCCTCCCCCCCTCCTTATCCGACCACTCTAGATGGTCACAAAGCACTGAGCTGATCTCCCTGTGCTATGCTGCTGCTTCCCACTAGCTATCTATTTTACATTTGGTCGTGTATATATGTCCATGCCACTCTCTCACTTCTTCCCAGCTTACCCTTCCACAGCCCGTGTCCTCAAGTCCATTCTCTATGTCTGTATCTTTATTACTGTCCTGCCCTTAGGTTCTTCAGAATGATATATTTTTTTGAATTTTAGAATTTTATTCACTTTTTTATACAGTAGTTCTTATTAGTTATACATTTTACACACATCAGTGTATAAAAGTCAATCCCAAACTCTCAATTCATCACACCACCACCACCACCAACCCCCCGCCACTTTCCCCCCTTGGTGTCGATACATTTGTTCTCTACATCTGTGTCTCTATTTCTGCCCTGCAAGCTGGTTCATCTGTACCATTTTTCTAGGTTCCACATACATGTGTTAATATACGATATTTGCTTTTCTCTTTCTGACTTACTGTATGACAGTCTCTAGGTCCATCCACATCTCTACAAAGGCCCCAGTTTCATTCCTTTTTATGGCTGGGTAATATTCCATTGTATATATGTGCCACATCTTCTATATCCATTCATCTGTCGATGGACAATTAGGTTGCTTCCATGTCCTGGCTATTGTAAATAGAGCTGCAATGAACATTGTTGTACATGACTCTTTTGAATTATGGTTTTCTCAGGGTATATGCCCAGTAGTGGGATTGCTGGGTTATATGGTATTTCTATTTTTAGTTTTTAAAGGAAGATCCATACTGTTCTCCATAGTGACTATATCAATTTACATTCCCAACAATGGTGCAAGAGGGTACCCTTTTCTCCACACCCTCTCCAGCATTTATCGTTTGTAGATTTTTTTGATGGTGGCCATTCTGACTGGTGTGAGGTGATACCTCATTGTAGTTTTGATTTGCATTTCTCTAATGATTAGTGATGTTGAGCATCCTTTCATGTGTTTGTTGGCAATCTGTATATCTTCTTTGGAGAAAGGTCTATTTAGATCTTCTGCCCATTTTTGGGTTGGGTTGTTTGTTTGTTTGATATTGAGCTGCATGAGCTGCTTGTAAATTTTGGAGATTAATCCTTTGTCAGTTGCTTTATTTGCAAATACTTTCTCCCATTCTGAGGGTTGACCTTTTGTCTTGTTTATGGTTTCCTTTGCTGTGCAAAAGCTTTTAAGTTTCATTATTTCCCATTTGATTATTTTTTTTATATCCATTTCTCTAGGAGGTGGGTCAAAAAGGATCTTGCTGTGATTTATGTCATAGAGTGTTCTGCCTATGTTTTCCTCTAAGAGTTTGGTAGTGTCTGGCCTTACATTTAGGGCTTTAATCCATTTTGAGTTTATTTTTGTGTATGGTGTTAGGGAGTGTTCTAATTTCCTTCCTTTACATGTAACTGTCCAGTTTCCCCAGCACCACTTATTGAATAGTCTGTCTTTTCTCCATTGTTTATTCTTCCCTCTTGTATCAAAGATAAAGTGACTGTATGTGCATGGGTTTATCTCTGGGATTTCTATCCTGTTCCATTGTTCTATATTTCTGTTTTTGTGCCAGTACCATACTGTCTTGATTACTGTAGCTTTGTAGTATAGTCTGAAGTCAGGGAGCTTGATTCCTCCAGCTCTATTTTTCTTTCTCAAGATTGCTTTGGCTATTCGGTGTCTTTTGTGTTTCCACCCAAATTGTGAAATTTTTTGTTCTAGTTCTGTGAAAAATGCCATTGGTAGTTTGATAGGTATTGCATTGACTCTGTAGATTGCTTTGGGTAGTAGAGTCATTTTCACAATGTTGATTCTTCCAATCCAAGAACATGGTATATCTCTCCATCTGTTTCTATCCTCTTTAATTTCTTTCATCAGTGTCTTATAATTTTCTGCATACAAGTCTCTTCTTTCCTTAGGTAGGTTTATTCCTAGGTATTTTATTCTTTTTGATGCAATAGCAAATGGGAGTGTTTCCTTAATTTCTCTTTCAGAGTTTTCATCATTAGTGTATAGGAATGCAAGAGATTTCTGTGCATTAATTTTGTATCCTGACTTTACCAAATTCATTGATTAGCTCTAGTAGTTTTCTGGTAGCATCTTTAGGATTCTCTATGTATGGTAGGATGTCATCTGCAAAAAGTGACACCTTTATTCTTCTTTTCCAATTTAGCTTCCTTTTATTTCTTTTTCTTCTCTGATTGCTGTGGCTAAAACTTCCGAAACAGTGTTGAATAATAATGGTGAGAGTGGAAAACATTGTCTTGTTCCTGATCTTAGAGGAAATGATTTCAGTTTTCACCATTGAGAATGATGCTGGATGTGGGTTTGTCGTATATGGCCTTTATTATGTTGAGGTAAGTTCCCTCTATGCCTACTTTCCAGAGGGTTTTTACCATAATTGGGTGTTGAATTTTGTGGAAAGGTTTTCTGCATCTGTTTAGATGATCATAGGGTTTTTCTCTTTCAGCTTGTTAATATCATTTATCATATTGATTGTTTTGGGCATACCGAGGAATCCTTGCACTCCTGGGATAAACCACACTTGATCATGGTGTATGATCCTTTTAATGTGCTGTTGGATTCTGTTTGCTAGTATTTTGTTGAGGTTTTTTGCATCTATGTTCATCAGTGATATTGGCCTGTAGTTTTCTTTCTTTGTGACACCTTTGTCTGGTTTTGGGATCTGGATGATGGTGGCCTCGTAGAATGAGCTTGGGAGTGTTCCTCCCTCTGCTACATTTTGGAAGAGTTTGAGAAGGATAGGTGTTAGCTCTTCTCTAAATGTTTGATAGAATTCATCCTTGAAGCCATCTGGTCCTGGACTTTCATTTGTTGGAAGATTTTTAAACACAGTCTCAATTTCAGTGCTTGTGATTGGTCTGTTTATATTTTCTTTCTTCCTGGTTCAGTCTCTGAAGGTTGTGCTTTTCTAAGAATTTGTCCATTTCTTCCAGGTTTTCCATTTTATTGGCATATAGTTGCTTGTAGTAATCTCTCATGATCCTTTGTATTTCTGCAGTGTCAGTTGTCACTTCTCCTTTTTCATTTCTAATGCTATTGATTTGACTTTTCTCCCTTTTTTTCTTCATGAGTCTGGCTAGTGGTTTATCAACTTTGTTTATCTTCTCAAAGAACCAGGTTTTAGTTTTACTGATCTTTGCTATTGTTTTCTTCATTTCTTTTTCATTTATTTCTGATCTGATCTTTATGATTTCTTTCCTTCTGCTAAATTTTTTTTCTTCTTGTTTTTCTAGTTGTTTTAGATGTAAAGTTAGGTTGTTTATTTGAGATATTTCTTGTTTGTTGAGGTAGGATTGTATTCCTATAAACTTCTATCTTAGAACTGCTTTTGCTGCATCCCATATGTTTTGGGTTGTCGTGTTTCGTTGTCATTTTTTTCTAGGTATTTTTTGATTTACTCTTTGATTTCTTCAGTGATCTCTTGGTTATTTAGTAGTGTATTGTTTAGCCTCCATGTGTTTGTATTTTTTACAGATTTTTTTCCTGTAAGTGATATCTAGTCTTATAGCATCGTGGTCAGAAAAGATACTTGATTAGAACATCCCTCGTGACCCAGTGGTTAAGAATCTGCCTACCAATGCAGGGGGCATGGTTTCAAGCTCTGGTCCAGGAAGATCCCACATGCCACAGAGCAACTAAGCCTCTGCACCGTAACTACTGAGCCTGCGTGCTGCAACTACTGAAGCCCATGAGCCTAGAGCCCATGCTCCACACCAAGAGAAGCCACTGTAATGAGTAGCCTGCGCATCACAATGAAGAGTAGCCCCCATGAGCCACAACCAGAGAAAGCCCGCGCACAGCAATGAAGAACCAATATAGGCAAAAATAAATAAATAAATACATTTATTTATTTATTAAAAAAAAGATACTTGATACTATTTCAATTTTCTTAAACTTACCCAGGCTTGATTTGTGACCCAGGATATGATCTATCCTGGAGAATGTTCCATGAGCACTTGAGAAGAAAGTGTATTCTACTGTTTTTGGTAGGAATATCCTATAAATATCAATTAAGTCCATCTTGTTTAATGTGTCATTTAAAGCTTGTATTTCCTTATTTATTTTCATTTTGGATTGTCTGTCCATTGGTGAAATTGGGGTGTTAAAATCCCCTATTATGATTGTGTTACTGTCGATTTCCCCTTGTATGGTTGTTAGCATTTGCTTTATGTTATTGAGGTGCTCCTATGTTGGGTACATAAATGTTTACAATTGTTATATCTTTTTCTTGGATTCATCCCTTGATCATTATGTAGTGTCCTTCTTTGTCTCTTGTAGTAGTCTTTATTTTAAAGTCTATTTTGTCTTATATGAGAATTGCTACACTAGCTGTCTTTTGATTTCCATTTGCATGGAATATCTTTTTCCATCCCCTCACTTTCAGTCTGTATGTGTCCCTAGATCTGAAGTGGGTCTCTTGTAGACAGCATATATATGGGTCTAGTTTTTGTATCCATTCAGCCAGTCTGTGTCTTTGGGTTGGAGCATTTAATCCATTTACATTTAACGTAGTTATCGATATGTATGTTCCTATTACCATTTTCTTAATTGTTTTATGTTTTATTTATTGTAGGTGTTTTACTTCTCTTGTTATTGTAGGTCTTTGGGGCTGTTATTGTAAGTCTTGTTGGCCTAGAGAAGTTCCTTTAGCATTTGTTGTAAAGCTGTTTTGGTGATGTTGAATTTTCTTAGCTTTCACTTGTCTGTAAAGGTTTTAATTTCTCCTTCGAATCTAAATGAGATTCTTGCTGGGTAGACTAATCTTGGTTGAAGGTTTTCCCCTTTCATCACTTTAAATATGTCCTGCCACTGCCTTCTGGCCTGCAGAGCTTCTGTTGAAAGATCAGCAGTTTACCTTATGGGGATTCCCTTGTATGTTATTTGTTGTTTTCTCTGGCTGCTTTTAATATTTTTTCTTAATATTTAATTTTTGATAGTTTGAATAATATGGGTGTTGGTGTGTTTCTCCTTGGATTTATCCTGTATGGGACTCTGTGCACTTCCTGGACTTGATTGACTACTTCCTTTCCCATATTAGGGAAGTTTTCAAGTATAATCTCTTCAAATATTTTCTCAGTCCCTTTCTTTTTCTCTTCTTCTTCTGGGACCCCTATAATCCAAATGTTGGTATGTTTATTGTTGTCCAGAAGTCTCTGAGACTGTCCTCAATTCTTTTCATTCTTTTTCTTTATTCTCCTCTGTGGTAGTTATTTCCACTATTTTATCTTCCAGTCATTTGTTCTTCTGCCTCAGTTATTCTGCTATTGATTTCTTCTAGAGAATTTTTAATTTCTTTTTTTGTGTTGTTCATCATTGTCTGTTTGCTCTTTAGTTCTTCTAGGTCCTTATTAAACGTTTCTTCTATTTTGTCCATTCTATTTCCAAAATTTTGGATCATCTGTACTATCATTATTCTGAATTCTTTCTCAGGTAGGCTGCCTATTTCCTCTTCCTTTGTTTGGTCTGGTAGGTTTTTACATTGCTCCTTCATCTGCTGTGTGTTTCTCTGTCTTCTCATTTTGCTTAACTTACTGTGTTTGGGGTCTCCTTTTCACTGGCTGCAGGTTCATAGTTCCCGTTGTTTTCAGTTTCTGGCCCCACTGGGTAAGGTTGGTGCAGTGTGTTGTGTAGGCTTCCTGGTGGAGGGGACTGGTGCCTGTGTTCTGGTGGATGAGGCTGGATCTTGTCTTTCTGGTGGGCAGGACTGTGTCTGGTGGTGTGTTTTGGGGTGTCTGTGACTTTATTATGATTTAGGCAGCCTCTCTGCTAATGGGTGGGGTTGTGTTCCGGTCTTGCTAGTTGTTTGGCATAGGGTGTCCAGCACTGTATCTTGCTTGTCGTTGAGTGGAGCTGGGTCTTAGCGTTACGATGGAGATCTCTGGGAGAACTTTTGCTGTTTGATATTATGTGGAGCCTGGAGGTCTCTCATGGACCAGTGTCCTGAACTCAGCTCTCCCACCTCAGAGGCACATGCGTGACCCCCGGCTGGAACCCCATACCCTGCCAGCCATATGGCTCAGAAGATAAAGGAGGAAAAAGAAATGACCAAAAAAAAAATAAAATAAAGTTATTAAAATAAAAAATATATATATTTTTAAAAAAATTAAAAAGTCATAAAAAAGGGAAAGAAAGAAGAGAGCAACCAAACCAATAAACAAATCCACCAATGATAACAAGTGCTAAAAACTATGCTAAAATAAAAAAACCAAAAAAACAGACAGAACTCTAGGACAAACGGTAAAAGCAAAGCTATACAGACAAAATCACACACTCACAAAAAGAGAAAAACAAAAAAAATATATATATCTATATATAAAAAAAGAGGAGAGTAACCAAATCAATAAACAAATCTACCAATGATAATAAACTCTAAACACTAAACTAAGATAACCAGAAACCAGAAACAAATTTGATGCAGAAAGCAAACCCCAAGTCTACAGTTCCTCCAAAATCCACCGCCTCAGTTTTGGGATGATTCATTGTCTTTTCAGGTATTCCAGAGATGCAGTTTACGTCAAGTGTCAAGTTGATTGTCGAGATTTAATCCGCTGCTCCTGAGGCTGCTGGGAGAGATTTCCCTTTCTCTTCTTTGTTAGCACAGCTCCCGGAGTTCAGCTTTAGATTTGGCCCCGCCTCTGCATGTAGGTCGCCTGAGGCTGGCTGTTCTTCTCTCAGACAGGACGGGCTTAAAGTAGCAGCTGATTAGGGGGCTCTGGCTCACTTAGGCCGGGGTAGGGAGGTGTTTGGAATTCGGGGCGAGCCTGCTGCTGTAGAGGCCCGCATGACGTTGCACTAGCCTGAGGTGCGCCGTGTGTTCTCCTGGGGAAGTTGTCCCTGCATCACAGGACCCTTGCAGTGGCGGGCTGCACAGGCTCCCAGGAGGGGAGGTGTGGATAGTGACCTGTGCTTTCACACAGGTTTCTTGGTGGCTGCAGCAGCAGCCTTAGCGTCTCATGCCCATCTCTTGTGTCTGCGCTGATAGCCGTGGCTCGCGCCTGTCCCTGGAGCTCCTTTAGGCGGTGATTTTAATCCCCTCTCCTTGCGCACCCTGAAGCAATTGTCTCTTGCCTCTTCTGCAAGTCCAGACTTTTTCCCGGACTCCCTCCCTGCTAGCTGTGGCACACTAGCCCCCTTCAGGCTGTGTTCACACAGCCAACCCCAGTCCTCTCCCTGGGATCTGACCTCCAAACCCGGAGCCTCAGCTCCCAGCCCCCACCCGCCCTGGCGGGTGAGCAGACAAGCCTCTCTGGCCGGTGAGTGCTGGTCGGCACTGATCCTCTGTGCGGGAATCTCTCAGCTTTGCCCTCTGCACCCCTGTTGCTGCGCTCTCTTCCATGGCTCCGAAGCTTCCCCCCTCCTCCACCGCAGTCTCTGCCCGCGAAGGGGCTTCCTAGTGTGTGGGAGCTTTTCCTCCTTCACAGCTCCCTCCCAGAGGGGCAGATCCTGTCCCTGCTCTTTTGTCTCTGTTTTTTCTTTCTTCTTTTGCCCTACCCAGGTACATGGTTGTTTCTTGCCTTTTGGGCAGTTTGATTTCTTCTGCCAGCGTTCAGTAGGTGTTCTGTAGTAGTTGTTCCACATGTAGATGTATTTCTGCTGTATTTGTGGGGAGGAAGGTGATCTCCATGTCTTACTCCTCTGCCATCTTGAAGGTCTGCCAGTTCTCACACTTCTAATTAAACTATTTTTGATATGTTTGAATTAACAATAGTACAATGAATGTCAAGGAAATGAATAACTCTCAATCAGTAGGTAAAGAAAGAGGCAACAAGTTCAATATTCCAGTTTCTTCAACAGAGTGATTTTTTTCTTTCTCTGCGGGGATTTTCTAAAGATAGAGTGTTAATGGGCTGCAGGCTAATTGTTGGGAAATACTCTTGTTGCGTAGCCGCAAAGATCAGAGACCCGAGTGTAAATAGGCCTGGGTTCATTATGCTGCTAGGGGGCAGTGGCAGGTTCTGAGAGAGGACACTAATGCCTTCAAAGAGATGCTCTTATCAGAGTAGAGGGACCTGGGTCTACAGTCAGGCCAAAAGCATGCATTAATTCTATACAAGGTCCTAATCATGGGGAGATCAGCTATTGAATGAAGAAGAAATAAATACAGTGAGAATTTAAAAGAGGGCCTAAGGGAATATTCTTTCAAATAGGTGCTGTGACTTCCAAAGAAATCTTAAAATCTGACAGACTGATTTTTATTTTCCTTGCATGTTTGTATGGCTTTAAACTTTCTATAACTTTAGATAAGTAAAATCAAGCTAGGCACTAGACCTTGTAGTTTTGATATGAAATGAAGAATTCTCATTCATTACATTTGACTAAGAGCTCAGTCCATTGCAATTATATGTAAAACTTGCAATGAACTTAAGTCCCAGGTCTTCCTTTCACTAGCCTAGGAGTCTTGAACTAATCACTTTACCTCTCTTGGCTGCAGTTTCCTCATATGCAAAATGGAGTAATGGAGTAGGGGAGAAGAAAACAATTTTTAATCTAGAGAATAAGCTAAGTATGTTAGAGCTCTAAAACCCTGTGACTGTGTAAACAGAAAACAGAGCTGCTCTTTGCATCAATTCTTAGTTGGAGTAGCTGTTATTTCCTTTTGTAAATTTGGGACAGTGTCTAGTTGCACTGTAGGTGTTAGCATCTATGTAATGTGCATCAGTCTTAATACAGCACCTAGCATATAGTACATGCTAAAAAATTATGGTTATGATTATTACTCACATTTTATTATCATTACCAATGTCGGGAAATTTTGCATCTTCAGAGGACTATAAAAAATATTTGTACTTGGCAAATTATGTAGCAGAGAACTTGTGCTTTGTGAAAGAAATTTCCATTATAAATAAAATACTCAGACACATTTCTCCAAGGTTCATTTGGGGAAATATTCACAAGACCCTCTCACACAAACATACAGATATCCAACAAGCCCATAAAAATATACTAAATCAAATTTTAGAAAAAGCATATTTAATCGGTATCTATCTATCTGTATACCCATAAGTAGATGCACAATATATGCAACATCCGCACTACACATATTGTCTGTATTGGGGTTTGCAATCTATCAGCCAAATCTAGTCTCCACCTATTTTTGTAAATAAAGTTTTATTGCAACACAACCAAGCTTCTTTGCTTATGTTTTATCTGTGGTTGCCTTTGCACAACAGTAGCCGGGTTTAGTAGGTGCCATGAAGAATGCGTAGCCCTCAAATCCTAAACTAGTTACAATCTGGCTCTTTACAGAATAGTTTGCTGATCACTGATATACTATATATATATATACATGTATGCATATATGTCTGTGTATCATATCTATACATGTATAAAGATATATAAATATGTAGATTCATGTTTAAATAAATATATGTATTTTAACAACAGTATTTATATAGAGAAAGGGAGAAAAGGCAATAATTAGCATTTATTTATCATTTACCTAGTGCCAAGAATTTTTCATGTTTAAGGTTATGTAATTCTCATAACATATTTATGAGATAGTTAAAATTATATATTTTTGTAGAGGAAACTGAGGTTCAGGGAGATGAAGTGACGTATTGAAGATTATGCAGCCAATAAATAGCAGAGTGGTGACTTAAACTCATGCAGTGTGACCTAAAGGTCCAGCTTGCTTAGACCAAATGATGGTGCAGCTTCATACAGGCCCTTACTGCATGAAGTCACATGTGGAAAGGGGGCCATGGGATTTAAAGCTTCTTAGCCACAAGTAGGACATATGGTGGAGGAAGGGGTGTTTTGCTGTCCAAGTCATTCAGAAAGGTGCGTGTGTGTGTTCTGGGGAGTGTGCTGTGATCACTCAGAACTCCTGGAAAGTCACCTTTTGTTTGCTTTAAAAGGAAGGTAAGGGGGCTTCCCTGGTGGCACAGTGGTTGAGAGTCCGCCTGCCGATGCAGGGGACACGGGTTTGTGCCCCGGTCCGGGAGGATCCCACATGCCGGGGAGCGGCTGGGCCCGTGAGCCATGGCCGCTGAGCCTGTGCGTCCGGAGCCTGTGCTCCGCAATGGGAGAGGCCATGGCAGTGAGAGGCCCGCGTACTGCAAAAAAAAAAAAAAAAAAAAAGGAAGGTAGGGCTTCCCTGGTGGCGCAGTGGTTGAGAGTCCGCCTGCCAAAGCAGGGGACACCAGTTCAAACCCTGGTCCGGGAAGATCCCACATGCCATGGAGCAGCTGGACCCATGCACCACAGCTGCTGAGCCCGTGCTCCGGAACCCACCAGCCACAACTACTGAGCCCTGTGTGCTACAACTACTGAAGCCCGCATGCCTAGAGCCTGTGCTCCACAACAAGAGAAGCCACCGCAATGAGAAGCCCGTGCACCGCAACGAAGAATAGCCCCTGCTCGCTGCAACTAGAGAAAGCCCATGCTCAGCAACGAAGACCCAGTGCAGCCAAAAATAAATAAGTAAATAAATTAATTTTAAAAAAAAGGAAGGTACATTTCAAGCTTCTCTGTGGTTGGTGTGAATTTGCTCCAGCACATAAACATGTAAGCATCTGTGATCACATGGAAACTGTTAGTTTATTAAGGTGACACTGAAAGTGGCAGGAAGCTAATGACTTTTTATAAGAATTATAGGTAATTCTGCCCAGTTACGTTCTTATATTTTAAAAATAATTTTTATAATTTCTGCCACCATGTAACATTAACTATGTGTCACCTTTTCAGTAATTTATATGATGAGCAGAAGTTTACAAATTGAACATTTTACTGAGTCTGTCCGAAGGACAAACTTTTGATAGAATCTGCTTTTATATTCCAAAATTTGTAGTTAGCCATGGGCACATGGCTCTTTCAAAGTTCTATCACTAGACTCATAAACATTGCATCAGAGAAGAAAAAAATTTGAGTATTTGTATTTACAATGAAATATCTAAGTAGGAGTTTAAAATGAACTAGTATTTTATTAACAGTGCTAAGAGATACTAGATTTGTGCATAATAGTCTGGGTAGGGATAATTACTTTTTATAAGTCCCAGTCAGTGGCCCTGGTGCACATATTTGTTTTGGTGCACATATTTGTAAACCTGGTGTCTTCTTTTGTGCAGCCTATAGTATAAATAATTTTAAAAACTCTGAACCAGGTCAACTCTGTGAGTGTCTCATAGGTGGTTTAGTGCCCCTTAATTATCAAGATCAATCAATAAGTATATATCTTATAGCTATATTTGCAACTTAAAAGCATGATAACAGCTTTATTACAAATGCAATTAGAGAATTGAGGAGATTGGAGCTTAAAATCATCTCTTTCATGGATCTTGAGATTTAAGCTAATTCCTAGTATGAATTATACTCAGTGTGGGTGCTTAAACACATTCATATTCTTGCGGTTTGTAAAAAATTACCAATAAAATGGTATATTTAAAAAACGTGTGAGTTTTTACTTCAGTGTGCAAAAACAAATATAGGTCGTTCCTTGGATCAACCTTTTTCAGGAAGTTCACTGGGACTTTGTATGTGTGGAGACTGCATCCAGCCAAAAGCAAAATTGTCTTTGAAGCTCATGTTGGGAATCTTAAGTGCAATATTTATTGCTTCCTAAGGCCTAAAATTTATATGTAGATATACTCTCTGTCATGAAACCTTATTTGATATTCAGATGTTTACTTTATATCTTCCACTCACCCCCAGGACTGTTTCTAATATCAACACAGCCTTTTTATGTGTTTTCTGGTTTTGTTTTTAATACCACTATTGACAAATACATTTTAACACTGGCAAATAATCATCATGGGAGAGTTATTTATGCTCCTAGAGATATAATAATTAAAAAAATATTTTTGAAGGGTTTACATCCAGACTTTGGTATGTCTCAAGCTTCAATTTCAAAAAGAATAAAGGAAAATCAAGTAGAGAAGAAACAAAAGTTAGCTAATGGTGAGCTGTTGAACATATGGATGATATAAATTTATGTGAATCTCAAAAATATGAAGAAAAACAACTCAGCTCTCCATGGTTGAATAAACAAGGTGGGAACTGCCTCTTTCCAAAGTGTATTTTAATCTTTTTCAATTTTTCTGCTGTCTCTTCATATATTAGTGGTCGATAGTTATTAATTTATTTGGCATTTATCATGCCAATGTTAATTCATGCATATCGAATATGCCTTAATTAGAATTGGGAGGAATTTTCTGGTATGGTGGGCTAATTCTAATGTAGTATTTATTGAGAGAAAATGAATATTTTCACATGAATCCCACTGCAATTTACTAATTAATATACTTTAGGATATACAGAGTGACATTGGAATCTGTACTAAATTAGCAGCAGTTTGTAAATTGGTCAGTATTTATGTTGGTACTTAATGCATTCCTCTATGAAGCCATATATAAGAACAAACTACCCAGCAACCTGGTTTCCTTATGTTATACTTTGTAGATTGGAAATGTTATAGGTTGAGCTAGACTTCTGTTAGTGGTGAGATGATAGCTGAAATGAACACAAATTCTCTTGGTCATTGTTACCTGGACTCTTTGCTCCTTCCTAAGCCCATCTTCCCTCTCCTGTCCCCCGCCTCTTGCTCCTCTTCCACATTTGAAACTCAGTGTTTGGCGTTTCTTCAATTTGAAATTTAATGTGTGGTCTAAGACAGAACTCTGGAGAGTCAGGTTATGACAATTGAGTTCTAAAGAAACTAGTGCCCACATTTCATATAAAGCTCAATAAAATCAATACCTTCTATGGCCTTTGGTACAAATAATTACTTACTTATGTGATTTCTATGAGTTGACTCCATTTTTAATGCTCAGGAATAATTGTTTAAAACTCATGTTTTAAACAATTGTTTAAAACTCATGTTTCCATGACCATGTTTCTAGGCTGTATTATGTGTTTCCACCTTTGCTGTTACCAATGAAATTTCTTATTCTATTTGTTCTTTTACAAAAAACATTCTGATCACTTGAATAGGCTTTAGGAATGAGAGTACAGTGTCAATTTAAAATCAAGAGTTACACACTGAACATCGTAGGCAAGTGTCACACAATAAGATGGACCTACATTTTATAATTCAGCACTTTATTATCCAGGGAAAGCAGAGATATTTCCAAACTGACTACCTGAATTTTCAAAAACAAATTTTTAAAACATCACATAACTATGTGAAAATGTAAATTTACTACTAAATATGCTATCTGATGATAAACATTTTAAGAGTTGGGACTGTCTTTTTCACTTTTTTTTTTTTTTTTTTTGCCAAGGCTACCACATAGCATGCACTTAGCACATTTTTTAAGGGAAAGGAATAACTTTTGATACTAATTTTTCTCAGATTAAAATATATATAAGTAAAACATAAATGAATTTATGATCAATTTTCAACATATCCTCTAATTTTCTCACTTGAAGACTTTAGATTGTCCCTGATTTAAAAACATTTTAAAATTATAACAAATCTACCTCTAAAATTTTAGGTAATTCTATTTGTTAATAACAATTAGCTTTCATCAAGAATGGAACAGCAAGCAAGCCTACTAGTTTAACATTTAAGTAGACTTACCCAATAGCTTCAAACTAGAAACTGTTTTTTTCTGGGTATTGGTAAAAAATCAATCACGTAGTGCATGAGGTTGAGTAGCTTTTATGTTTCCCTTTAAAGACAATTACGTAGTGCCTCAATAATGCTAAGTGCCTTCCAAGGTTATGGTACGTAGCAAATACATAATTAGTATATAGATATTTTTTAGATTTCAGTCACCACTCTTGTAATTTGTACTTAAAAAACAACTCATTTTTATTACCCAGGAAATGTTACTCTCAATTTTTGCTATTCATTGAGAATTAGAGGTTAAATTCAAAGACTGTATCAGATTGTCCTTTCTAAAGGACTTGAAGAGACTCCTGCTGGCAAAATTGTCCCTTTCTCTCCAGCCCTAACACTGCAGACTTAATCAGGCCCATTGCTGGTCTCCCGGAATAAGATGTTTATTTCCCTAAAGTAATGAAATTGATAGTATTAGTAGCTACCATTTATTGAGTGGTTATTAGTGCAGGAAACTTATACTAAGTATTTTCATATATTATCTCTCCTTCAGCCCTTCCCCTGTCCTCCTAATTTCACATAGAGCAAATCCAAAAGATTTACTGACAAGATGCTGTTTTTCGAAGCAGGCCGACAGCCACAAAGTTTAATAATATCGGAAGTTGCAGGAAGAAAAAATGCAACCAGTTGAACGATCAGTATAAAGCTGCCTGTCAGACATAATCAAAATGCAAATGTCAATATTTAAATACTTTTTGCTACAACACTGCAAAAGAGAAACAGTTCAATAATGTACACTGCAGGAAACTGGGGTGATAAATGCCTTTTCAATTTTCTGGAAGTTGTGTAAGAGTAAAACATATTCCAATAAATTAGGTGTTTACTATTACAGGTTTGGTTTTCCATTTAGGAAGGGAAAAAGAAGATCAAACATCAAATATATTCCCATTTCATCCACTCTGACAACTTTAAATGAAGCAAAGTAGTTTTTTTTTTTGTAGTTTGTATGGAAACATTTTATTACATACTGTACATCACTGTGTATTGCTCTATATGTTATATTGTAAAATATGTCAAAGAGCATGGAGGCTACACACACACACACACACACACACACACACACACACACACACACAATTTAAAGAAGAAGGAGAAAAATGACCCCTGAAGACCTCCACCCAAGTTAAGAAACAGATCAGAGCCTGTGATTGAAAGCCTCCTGTATCCCCTCCCATCACAGCCCCTGTCTTTCCACAGGCAAACACTATCTAACTCTTGTGATACCATTCTCTTGCTTTTCATTTTTTTAAACATCTTTATTGGAGTATAATTGCTTTACAATGGTGTGTTAGTTTCTGCTGTATAACAAAGTGAATCAGCTATACATATACATTTATCCCCACCCATTTCTCCTCCCTCTTGAGTCTCCCTCCTACCCTCCCTATCCCATCCCTCTAGGTGGACACAAAGCACCTAGCTGATCCCCCTGTGCCATGTGACTGCTTCCCACTAGCTATCTATTTTATATTTGGTAGTGTATATATGTCAATGCTACTCTCTCACTTCGTCCCAGTTTACCCTTCCCCCTTGTTGTGTCCTCAAGTCCATTCTCTACATCTGCATCTTTATTCCAGTCCTGCCCCTAGGTTCTTAGGAACAATTTTTTTTTTTATTGAATAGATATGTGTTAGCATACGGTATTTGTTTTTCTCTTTCTGACTTACTTCACTCTGTATGACAGTCTCTAGGTCCATCCACCTCACTGCAAATAACTCAATTTCATTTCTTTTTGTAGCTGAGTAATATTCCATTGTATATATGTGCCACATCTTCTTTATCCAGTCATCTGTCAATGGACACTTAGGTTGCTTCAATGTCCTGGCTGTTGTAAATAGTGCTGCAATGAACATTGTGGCACATGACTTTTTTTTTTTTTTTTGCGGTACGTGGGCCTCTCACTGCCGTGGCCTCTCTCGAACCAAAGTCCCTGCATCGGCAGACGGACTCTCAACCACTGCGCCACCAGGGAAGCCCACATGACTCTTTTTGAATTATGGTTTTCTCAGGGTATATGCCCAGTAGTGGGATTGCTGGGTTGTATGGTAGTTCTATTTTTAGTTTTTTAAGGAACCTCTATACTGTTCTCCATAGTGGCTGTATCAATTTACATTCCCACCAACAGTGTAAGAGGGTTCCCTTTTCTCCACACCCTCTCCAGCATTTCTTGTTTGTACATATTTTTTTTCGCAATGCTTTTAGCTCTTCCTAGATTGACCTTCTCTCCCTTCTCTCCCCTCCAAATCATGCTGACTTGGTAAACTCCAATTCATCTGTCTTTATTCAGATGTGCCTTCCCAGGCACCAGATGGTTTTTCTTGTCTCCCCTAGAGTTTTAAACCATCTCTATTCTACCATTTGCAAGGCTGCTGCAATTATTTGCATTTCTGTCTGTCTCCCTTACCTCCCCCCCACCCACCAGAATACCTCAAGGAAGAAATAGTTTCTTAATAATCTGTTAATCTTTATCTTTATAGTGAATATAATGAGATTATGAATATTATACTTGGAGTCTGCCTGGGTTTTTAAAAAATTTTTATTTATTTTTTTATACAACAGGTTCTTATTAGTTATCCATTTTATACATATTAGTGTATATATGTCAATCTCAATCTCCCAGTTCATCACCCCATCCTCCCACCCCCCCGCCACTTTCCACGCTTGGTGTCCATATGTTTGTTCTCTACATCTGTGTCTCAATTTCTGCCCTGCAAACCAGTTCATCTTTGCCATTTTTCTAGGTTTCACATATATGCATTAATATACAATATATGTTTTTCTCTTTCTGATTTACTTCACTATGTACGATGGTCTCTAGATTCATCCACATATCTACAAATGACCCAATTTCATTCCTTTTTATGGCTGAGTAATATTCCATTGTATATATGTACCACATCTTCTTTATCCATTCGTCTGTCGATGGGCACAGGTTGCTTCCCTGACGTGGCTGTTGTAAGTAGTGCTGCAATGAACATTGGGGTGCATGTGTCTTTTTGAATTATGGTTTTCTCTGGGTATATGCCCAGTAGTGGGATTGCTGGGTCATATGGTAATTCTATTTTTAGTTTTTGAAGGAACCTCTATACTGTTCTCCATAGTGGCTGTATCAATTTACATTCCCACCAACAGTGCAAGAGGGTTCCCTTTTCTCCACACCCTCTACTGCATTTGTTGTTTGTAGATTTTTTGATGACGGCCATTCTGACCCATGTGAGGTGATACTTCATTGTATTTTTGATTTGCATTTCTCTAATGATCAGTGATGTTGAGCATCCATTTATGTGTTTGTTGGCGATCTGTATATCTTCTTTGGAGAAATGTCTATTTAGGTCTTCTGCCCATTTTTGGATTGGGTTGTTTGTTTTTTTAATATTGAGCTGCATGAGATGCTTATATACTTTGGAGATTAATCCTTTGTCAGTTGCTTTGTTTGCAAATATGTTCTTCCATTTTGAGGGTTGTCTTTTCATCTTGTTTATTTCCTTTGCTGTGCAAAAGCTTTCAAGTTTCATTAGTTCCCATTTATTTATTTTTGTTTTTATGTCCATTTCTCTAGGGTCAAAAATGATCTTGCTGTGATTTATGTCAGGGAGTGTTCTACCTATATTTTCCTCTAAGAGTTTTATAGTGTCTGGTCTTACATTTAGGTCTTTCATCCATTTTGAGTTTATTTTTGTGTATGGTGTTAGGGAGTGTTCTAATTTCATTCTTTTACATGTAGCTGTCCAGTTTCCCCAGCACCACTTATTGAGGAGGCTCTCTTTCTCCATTGTATATTCTTGCCTCCTTTATCAAAGATAAGATGACCATATGTGTGTGGGTTTATCTCTGGGTTTTCTATCCTGTTCTATTGATCTATATTTCTGTTTTTGTGCCAGTACCATACTGTCTTGATTACTGTAGCTTTGTAGTATAGTCTGAAGTCTGGGAGCCTGATTGCTCCAGCTCCGCTTTTCTTTCTCAAGATTGCATTGGCTATTCGGGGTCTTTTGTGTTTCCATTTAAATTGTGAAGTGTTTTGTTCTAGTTCTGTGAAAAATGCCATTGGTAGTTTGATAGGGATTGCACTGAATCTGTAGGTTGCTTTGGGGAGTACAGTCATTTTCACAATGTTGATTCTTCCAATCCAAGAACATGGTATATCTCTCCATCTTTTTGTATCCTCTTTAATTTCTTTCATCAGTGTCTTATACTTTTCTGCATACAGGTCTTTTGTCTCCTTAGGTACGTTTATTCCTAGGTATTTTATTCTTTTTGTTGCAATGGTAGATGGGAGTGTTCCCTTAATTTCTCTTTCAGAGTTTTCATCATTAGTGTATAGCAATGCAAGAGATTTCTGTGCATTAATTTTGTATCCTGCTATTTTACCAAATTCATTGATTAGCTCTAGTAGTTTTCTGGTGGCATCCTAGGATTCTCTATGTATGGTATCACGTCATCTGCAAACAGTCACAGCTTTACTTCTTTTCCGATTTGGATTCTTTTATTTTTTTTTCTTCTCTGATTGCTGTGGCTAAGACTTCCAAAACTATATTGAATAATAGTGGTGAGAGTAGGCAACCTTGTCTTGATCCTGATCTTAGAGGAAATGGTTTCAGTTTTTCACCATTGAGAGCAATGCTGGCTGTGAGTTTGTCATATATGACCTTTATTATGTTGAGATAAGTTCCCTCTATGCTTACTTTCTGGAGGGCTTTTATCATAAATTGGTGTTGAATTTTCTCAAAAGCTTTTTCTGAATCTGTTGAGATGATCATATGGTTTTTATCCTTCAATTTGTTAATATGGTTTATCACATTGATTGATTTGCATATATTGAAGAATCCTTGCATTCCTGGAATAAACTCCACTTGATCGGTGTATGATCCCTTTAATTTGCTGTTGGATTCTCTTTGCTAGTATTTTGTGGAGGATTTTTGCATCTATGTTCATCAGTGATATTGGACTGTAGTTTTCTTTAGCTGTGACATCTTTGTCTGGTTTTGGCATCAGGGTGATGGTGGCCTCGCAAAATGAGTTTGGGAGTATTCCTCCCTCTGTTATATTTTGGAAGAGGTTGAGAAGGATAGGTGCTAGGTCTTCTCTAAATATTTGATAGAATTCGCCTGTGAAACCATCTGGTCCTGGACTTTTGTTTGTTGGAAGATTTTTAATCACAGTTTCAATTTCAGTGCTTGTGATTGGTCTGTTTATATTTTCTATTTCTTCCTGGTTCAGTCTTGGAAGGTTGTGATTTTCTAAGAATTTTTCCATTTCTTCCAGGTTGTCCATTTTATTGGCATATAGTTGCATGTAGTAATCTCTCATGATCCTTTGTATTTCTGAAGTGTCAGTTTTTACTTCTCCTTTTTCATTACTAATTCTATTTATTTGAGTCTTCTCCCCCCCCTTTTTTTTGATGTGTCTGGCTAATGGTTTATCAATTTTATTTATCTTCTCAAAGGACCAGGTTTTAGTTTTTATGACCTTTGCTCTTTTTTCCTTCATGTCTTTTTCATTTATTTCTGATCTGATCTTTATGATTTCATTTCTTCTGCTAACTTTGGGGTTGTTTTGTTCTTCTTTCTCTAATTGCTTTAGGTGTACGGTTAGGTTGTTTATTTGAGATATTTCTTGTTTCTTGAGGTAGGATTGTATTGCTATAAACTTCCCTCTTAGAACTGCTTTTGCTGCATCCCATAGGTTTTGGGTCATCCTGTTTTCATTGCCATTAGTTTCTAGGTTTTTTTTTTTTCAAATTTATTTTTTATTGAAGTATAGTTGATTAACAAGTTGTATATATTTTTTCTGCTTTATAAAAAATTTAATCAGTTATACATATACATATGTTCCCATATCCCCTCCCTTTTGCGTCTCCCTCCCACCCTCCCTATCCCACCCCTCCAGGCAGTCACAAAGCACCGAGCTGATCTCCCTGTGCTATGCGGCTGCTTCCCACTAGCTATCTACCTTATGTTTGTTCTAGGTATTTTTTGATTTCCTCTTTTATTTCTTCCATGATATCTTGGTTATTTAGTAGTGTATTGTTTCCTCCATGTGTTTGTATTTTTTCCAGATTCTTTTTCTGTAATTGGTATGTAGTCTCATAGTACTGTGGTCAGACAAGATACTTGATATGATTTCAATTTTCTTAAATTTACCCAGGCTTGATTTGTGACCCAAGATATGATCTCTCCTGGAGAATGTTCCATGAGCACATGAGAAGAAAGTGTATTCTGTTGTTATTGGAAGGAATGTCCTATAAATATCAATTAAGCCCATCTTGTTTAATGTATCGTTTAAAGCTTGTGTTTCCTTATTTGTTTTCATTTTGGATGATCTGTCCATTGGTGAAAGTGGGGTGTTAAAGTCCCCTACTGTGATTTTGTTACTGTCGATTTCCCCTTTTGTGTTTGTTAGCATTTGCCTTAAGAGTCCTTCTTTGTCTCTTGTAATAGTCTTTATTTTACAGTCTATTTTGTCTGATATGAGAATTGCTACTCCAGCTTTCTTTTGGTTTCCATTTGCATGGAGTATCTTTTTCCATCCCCTCACTTTCTGTCTGTATGTGTCCCTAGGTCTGAAGGCGGTCTCTTGTAGATAGCATATATATGGTTCTTGTTTTTGTATCCATTCAGCCAGTCTATGTCTTTTGGTTGGAGCACTTAATCCATGTACATTTAAGGTAGTTATCAATCTGTTTGTTCTTATTACCGTTTTCTTAATTGTTTTGGGTTTGTTATTGTAGGTCTTTTCCTTCTCTTGTGTTTCCTGCCTAGAGAAGTTCCTTTAGCATTTGTTGTAAAGCTGGTTTGGTGATGCTGAATTCTCTTAGCTTTTGCCTGTCTGTAAGGGTTTTAATTGCTCCGTCGAATCTGAATGAGATCCTTGCTGGGTAGAGTAATCTTGCTTGTAGAATTTTCCCTTTCATCACTTTAAATATGTCCTGACACTGCATTCTGGCTTGCAGAGCTTCTGCTGAAAGATCAGCTGTTTACCTTATGGGGATTCCCTTGTATGTTATTTGTTGTTTTTCCCTTGCTGCTTTAATATTTTTTCTTTGTATTTAATTTTTGATAGTTTGATTAATATGTGTCTTGGCGTGTTTCTCCTTGGGTTTATCCTGTATGGGGCTCTCTGTGCTTCCTGGACTTGATTGACTATTTCCTTTCCCATGTGAGGGAAGTTTTCAACTATAATCTCTTCAAATATTTTCTCAGAACCTTTCTTTTTTCTCTTCTTCTTCTGGAGCCCCTATAATTCGAATGCTGATGCATTCAATGTTGTGCCAGTGGTATCTGAAACTGTTCTCAAATCTTTTCATTCTTTTTTCTTTAATCAGCTCTGTGGTAGTTATTTCCACTATTTTATATTCCAGGTCACTTATCCATTTTTCTGCCTCAGTTATTCTGCTATTGATTTCTTGTAGAGAATTTTTAATTTCTTTTATTGTGTTGTTCATCATTGTCTGTTTGCTCTTCAGTACTTCTCGGTCCTTGTTAAACATTTCTTCTATTTTGTCTATTCTATTTCCAAGATTTTGGATCATCTTTATTATCATTACTGTGAATTCTTTTTCAGGTAGACTGCCTATTCCCTCTTCATTTGTTTATTGTGGTGGGTTTTTACCTTGCTCCTTCATCTGTTGTGTGTTTCTCTGTCTTCTCATTTTCCTTAAATTATTGTGTTTAGTGGTCCTTTTCGCCAGCTGCATGTTCGTAGTTCCCGTTGTTTTTGGTGTCTGCCCCCAGTGGGTAAGGTTGGTTCAGTGTGTTGTGTAGGCTTCCTGTTGGAGGGGACTGGTGACTGTGTTCTGGTGGTTGAGACTGGATATTGTCTTTCTGGTGGGCAGGACCGTGTCTGGTGGTGTGTTTTGCAGTGTCTGTGACCTTATTATGATTTTAGGCAGCCTCTCTGCTAATGGGTGGGGTTGTGTTCCTGTCTTGCTAGTTGTTTGGCATAGGGTGTCCAGCACTGTAGCTTGCTCATTGTTGAGTGAAGCTGAGTCTTAGCATTGAGATAGAGATCTCTGTGAGAGCTTTTGCCATTTGGTATTACATGGGGCTGGGAGGTCCCTGGTGGACCAATGTCCTGAACTCGGGTCTCCCACCTCAGAGGCCCATGCCTGAGAGCCAGCCAGAGCACCAAGACCCTGTCAGGCACTCAGGTCAGAATAAAATGGAGAAAAAAAGAGAAAGGATGAAGGAAAAAAATAAAATAATTCAAAAAAAATTACTAAAAATAAAAATGTAATAAAAAAAGAGAAAGAAAGAACAACCAACCCAAAAAACAAATCCACCAATGATAACAAGTGCTGAAAGGTATACAAAACGAACATAAATAAGGACAGACAGAACACTAGGACAAATGGTAAAAGCAGGGCTATATAGACAAAATCACACAAAGAAGCATATACATACACACTCACAAAAAGAGAAAAAGGAAATATGTATATATATTAAAAAAAAAATAGGAAGCAAGCAACCAAATCAATAAACAAGTCTACCAATGATAATAAGCTCTAAATACTAAAATAAATAAACATAAAACTAGAAACAAATTAGATCCAGAAAGCAAACCCCAAGTCTACAGTTGCTCCCAATGTCTACTGCCTCAATTTTGGGATGATTCCTTGTCTATTCAGGTATTCCACAGTTGCAGGCTACATCAAGGTGATTGTGGATATTTAATCCGCTGCTCATGAGGCTACTGCGAGCGATTTCTCTTTCTCTTCTTTGTTTGCACAGGTCCTGGGGTTCAGCTTTGGACTTGGCCCCACTTCTGTGTGTGTGTAGGTCGCCTGAGGGCGTCTGTTCTTTGCTCAGACAGGCCGGGGTTAAAGGAGCAGCTGATTTGGGGGCTCTGGCTCACTCAGGCCGTGGGGAGGGAGGGGTACGGTATGAAGGGCGAGCCTGTGACGGCAGAGGCTGGCGTGACGCTGCACCATCCTGAGGCACGCCGTGCATTCTCCCGGGGAAGTTGTCCCTGGATCACAGGACCCTGGCAGTGGCAGGCTGTACAGGCTCCTGGGAGGGGTGGTGTGGATAGTGACTTGTGCTTGCACACAGGCTTCCTGATGGCTGCATCAGTAGCCTTTGCCTCTCATGCCCGTCTCTGGTGTCTGCGCAGATAGCTGAGGCTCGCGCCCGTCTCTGGAGCTCGTTTAGGCAGTGCTCTTAATCCCCTCTCCTTGCGCAGTCTGAAACAATGATCTCTTGCCTCTTCTGCAGGTCCAGACTTTTTCCTGGACTCCCTCCCTGCTATCTGTGGTGCACTAGCCCGCTTCAGGCTGTGTTCACGCAGCCAACTCCAGTCCTCTCCCTGGGATCTGACCTCCGAAGCCGGAGCCTCAGCTCCCAGCCCCCGCCCGCCCCTGCGAGTGAGCAGACAAGCCTCTCAGGCTGGTGAGTGCCGGTCGGCACCGATCCTCTGTGCGGGAATCTCTCCGCTTTGCCCTCCGTACCCCTTTTGCTGTGCTCTCCTCCATGGCTCCGAAGCTTCCCCCCTGCCCACCCCCCCGTCTCTGCCAGTGAAGGGGCTTCCTAGTGTGTGGAAACTTTTTCTCCCTCACAGCTCCCTTCCAGAGGGGCAGATCCTGTCCCTATTCTTTTGTCTCTGTTTTTCCTTTTTTCTTTTGCCCTACGCAGGTACGTGGAGAGTTTCTTGCCTTTTGGGAAGTCTGAGGTCTTGTGCCAGCATTCAGTATGTGTTCTGCAGGGGTTGTTCCACATGTAGGTATATTTTTGATGTATTTGTGGGAAGGAAGGTGATCTCCACGTCTTACTCCTCCGCCATCTTTAAGGTCCCTCCCAAAGTAGTTTTTTGACTATTATGTTCCATCTTTTTTTTTTTTTTTTTTTTTTTTTTGCGGTATGCGGGCCTCTCACTGTTGTGGCCTCTCCCGTTGCGGAGCACAGGCTCCGGACGCGCAGGCTCAGCGGCCATGGCTCACGGGCCCAGCCGCTCCGCGGCATGTGGGATCTTCCCGGACCGGGGCACGAACCTGCGTCCCCTGCATCGGCAGGCGGACTCTCAACCACTGCGCCACCAGGGAAGCCCTATGTTCCATCTTGATAATGTTTCTCTCATACTTCTCTGGCACATATGATATATCCTTTGCTGTTGTCAATGTGTCATAGCATTTCCTTACTTATTTATCTTGCTTTGTTATAAACCAACTGTATGAGGTAAATGTAATTTCATGATGATACTTTTCTAGCACCATAATCTGCCATGGGAGTGGAAAACACCAGGTAAACAGAATTTAATTTTCTGAAGTGTTTTTGTTAGACTTTGTGGAAATTCAGATTTGCATTTTCTTTCATTTTCCACTGAGTTCTGTGCTGACAAGATAAGTGATCCTTTCTGGCTACCAACGTTTATCTAGATCATGGGAGTTCCCTGGTTTATGAAAACTGGTATAAGAAAATCTACATGCAAAAAAGAAGTTGAAGGATTTTTTTTCATAAGTGATTTTTAGTTTACTGAATGGATTTGCTGAGGGATTGCTTCCAAAAGCCAGCTCTAAAAGTACATCTGCTTATTTTACGCATCATTAACTATTTGTCAGAGAAAACAGGGCAGAGAAAATTAAAGAATTAGGAATCCACTGCCAATTATAGAGCAATTAAAAAATGAGAACCCTTTTATTTGATATTATAGTGGAAATAAACATGAAAACGTGCTTGACAAACCTAATGACAGAAAAGTCTGCTTGAGAACGTGACATTCTTGTTATCCATTGTGTCACTGGCTATCCTGAGCTGGGCCCTGTTTGAAGGACACAGAAGTTGTTATAGTTTAAATAAGATTTTTGTTCTCAAAGGATTTATAGTATAGTGAGAAGGATCAAATCCATGAATGCTGACATAGTGGAGAGTGAACTGCTTTGGAAATGAGATTTGCTAGTATAGTTAGTGATTCTTGGTTAATCACAAAAATCTTCTAGAAAACAGCCTTTGATTTGTGGCCTAACTATTGAAGGGAGATATCTCCAATCTTACGGAACAAACTGACAACTTAGTGAGATAAGGCAAGCATGCAGTTTGGCATCTGGGAACTAGATTTGTCTCTTAACTAGCCATGTGCTTTAGAGGAAGACACTTAACTTCTCTGAGCTGCACTTTTTCTCATCTTGAAACAAGACTAATAATCTTCATCTACTTCATAGCACTATTGGGGAGCCAAATAAGATATAGTTGGAAAGAGCTTAGCACAGTCCTCAGTGCAATTTCCCTGACTGAGAATTTGGCGGTATTCTCAGTCTTCACATATAAAAGGCATCAAGCCTCCTAAATCTACACCTGCTCCTGAGTTGGAGCATCTGGTTCAGGTTAGTGGAAAATCAACCAGAAGTAGAAAGGTGAGATTGGGGAGGCTGGGAGGAAAGCCTTGGAGAACATGATTAATGCTAATGAAGAGCAGCCTGTGGGTTGGGGCTGCTCAGGTTAGAGGCACTAAATGTGGCTAAATCAGGACTGGAAATGTGAAAAAACTTCAGCAACAAGTAGAGGGGAAAAAATTGAAAACAAAGGTTACAATGAAAAAGGATCTAAACAGAGAGACAGAGAACTCCTTTGATGAATGGTAGTTTTCTTGCCAACAGAGATCAATGTTCTGCAGTTTAAAACTGGTTTGGGGAATTCCCTAGTGGTCCAATGGTTGGACCCTGTGCTCTCACTGCCGGGGGCCCAGGTTCAATGCCTGGTAGGGGAACTAAGGTCCCGCAAATCGTGAGGTGCAGCTTAAAGAAATAAATAAATGAATGAATAAATAAATAAATAAATAAAATTGGTTTGTAATTATTTAATGAAGGTATAAGTGGGAAATCCCTGTTTCTTGTGTACCAGTCATGGGTTTTCTGCACAGATGTGTCCAGACACTGACCACTGGCAAGATGAGTTAGGAACAGGGATTGCATGTGACTTTCCCATGTCCACTGTGCTCATCAGTGCCTGCCCTGAATTTAAAGAAGAGATGATGATGGGGCTTCCCTGGTGGTGCAGTAGTTAAGGATCTGCCTGCCAATGCAGGGGACACAGGTTCAAGCCCTGGTCCAGTAAGACCCCACATGCTGCTGAGCAGCTAAGCCCGTGCGCCACAACTACTGAAGCCTGTGCGCCTAGAGCCTGTGAGCCACAACTACTGAAGCCTGTGAGCCTAGAGCTTGTGCTTTGCAACAGAAGAAGCCACTGCAATGAGACCCCCACGCACCGCAATGAAGAGGAGCCCCCACTCACTGCAACTGGAGAAAAGCCTGTGCACAGCAACGAAGACCCAACACAACCAAAAATAAAATAAATAAATTAAAAAAAAAGAAGAGATAATGGCCTTTTTGAAATCCAGGTTGTCCAGTACTTGGAACTCCAATTTTCCCTTGATCTAGTTAGAGAGGATTAGAAAAGCAGAGGCCAGTAGTTAATTGCAGTGTTAGAAGGGACGAGGGAAACAATCCTAGAACATGATTCTTCTACCTATGGCTAGAAGGAGTCTGTGGGATAAATGGGAGTGGGACGACTTGACAGCTTGGAGAAAGTACCCCCTCCTCATCACTGGTAACACGAAGGTCCAAAAGTAAGACAATTTATGGAATAATTTTTACATTTCTGGGATCCTAATAAAAACCCAAGATTTTATCAGTTTTCCTGCTTCATAAGTTCTCCCTGCTGTCTGGTTAGGTCCTTGGCTAAAATATCCAACTAACAAACGTAGATCTGAGATACTCAGAAGCTCTCTTCTAATTAATTAATTAATTAGTTAATTAATTAACTAAGTGCCCAACAGCTGTCAGGTACGGACAGGTTTTTACCCACAAATAATAATAATCTATTAGAAGTATAGGCATACCTCAGAGGTATTGCAGGTTCAGTTCCAGACCACCACAATAGAGCAAGTATGGCAATAAAGCAAGTCACATAAATTCTTTGGTTTCCTAGTGCATATTAAGTTATGCTACACTGTAGTCTATTAAGTGGGCAATAGCATTATTTCTAAAAATCAATGTACACACCTTGACTAAAAATATTTTATTGCTAAAAAATGCTAACCGTCATCTGAGCTTTAGCTAGTCATAGTCTTTTTGCTGGTGGAGGGTTTTGCTTCAGTGTTGAAGGTTGCTGATTGATCAGGGTGGTAGTTGCTGAAGGTTGGGGTGGCCATGGCCATTTCTTAAAGCAGCAGTGAAGTTTGCCACATTGATTGACTCTTCCTTTCATGAATGATTTCTTTGTAGCTTGTAATGCTGTTTGATAGTGTTTTACCTACAGTTGATCTTCTTTCATAATTGGAGTCAATCCTCTCAAACCCTGCTTCTCCTTTATCAACTAAGTTTATGTCATATTATAAATCTTTTGTTGTCATTTCAGTAATCTTCACAACGTCTTCACTGGGAGTAGATTCCATCTCAAGAAACCACTTTCTTGTTCTATAGGAAGTGACTCCTCATCTATTCAAGTTTTATCATGAGATTGAAGAAATTCAGTCGCATTTTCAGACTCCACTTCTAAGTCTAGTTCTCTTGCTGTTTTCACCACATCTGCAGGTACTTCCTCCACAGGAGTCTTGAACCCCTCAAAAGCACCCATGAGGTTTGGAATCAACTTCTTCCAAACTCCTGTTAATACTGATATTTTGACCTTTTCCAATGAAGCATGTGTTCTTAATGGCATCTAAAATGGTGACTCCTTTCCAGAAGGTTTTCAATTTACTTTTCCCAGACCCAGCAGAGGAATCACTATCTATGGCAGTTACAGCCTTCCAAAATATATTTCTTAAATACTAAGACTTTAAAGTTGAAATGACTCCTTGATCCATGGGCTTCAGAATGGATGCTGTGTTATCAGACATGAAAAACACACTAATCTCATTGTACATCTCCATCAGAGCTCTTGGCTGATGAGGTTCATAGTCTATGAGAAGTAATATTTTGAAAGGAATTTTTTTCTGAGCAGTAAGTCTCAACATTCAGCTAAAATATTCACTAAACCATATTGTAAACTGATGTGCTGTCATCTAGGTTTTGTAGGCCTGTTATAGAGCACAAGCAGAGCAGAGTTAGCATAATACTTTTTTTAAAAAATAAATTTATTTGTTTATTTATTTATTTATTTATTTATTGGCTGCATTGGGTCTTCGTTGCTGCACACGGGCTTTCTCTAGTTGTGGCGAATGGGGGCTACTCTTCATTGTGGTGCACGGGCGTCTCACTGCAGTGGCTTCTGTTACTGTGGAGCACAGGCTCTAGGTGTGCAGACTTCAGTAGTTGTGACTCACAGGCTTCAGTAGTTGTGGCTTACGGGCTCTAGAGTGCAGGCTCAGTAGTGCAGTGCACGGGCTTAGTTGCTCTGTGGCATGTGGGATCTTCCTGGACCAGGGATCGAACCTGTGTCCCCTGCATAGGCAGGCGGATTCTTAACCACTGAGCCACCAGGGAAGTCTCAGCATAATTCTTAAGAGACCTAGCAATTCCAGAATGGTGAATGAGCATTGGCTTCAACTTAAAGTCATCAGTTACATCCTAACAAGAGAGTCGGCCTGTCCTTTGAAGCCTGACATTGACTTCTCCTCTATAGCTATAAAAGTCCTAGGTGGTATCATCTTCCAATATAAGACTGTTTTGTCTGCTTAGAACATCTGTTGTTTGGTGTAGCCACCTTCATTAATTATCTTAACTAGATCTTCTGGATAACTTGCTGCAGCTTCTACATCAGCACTTGCTGCTTTGCCTTGCACTTCAATGTTATGAAGATAGCTTCCTTCCTTAAACCTTATGAACCAAACTCTGATAGCTTCAAACTTTTCTTCTTCAGCTTCCTCACTTTTCTCAGCCTTTATAGACTTGAAGAGAATTAAGGCCTTGCTCTAATTAGGGGTTGGACTAAGAGAATGTTTTGACTGGTTTGATCTTCTATCCAGATCACTAAAACTTTCTCCATATCAGCAATAAGTCTGCTTCTCTTTTTTATCATTTGTGTGTTCACTGGAGTAGAACTTAAAAAAATTTTTTTAAATTTATTTTATTTATTTACTTTTGGATCTGTTGGGTCTTTGTTGCTGCACGGGGGCTTTCTCTAGTTGTGGTGAGTGGGGGCTACTCTTCATTGCAGTGTGCAGGCTTCTCATTGCAGTGGCTTCTCTTGTTGCAGAGCATGGGCTCTAGGCACGTGGGTTTCAGTAGTTGCAGCACACAGGCTCAGTAGTTGTGGCGCATGGGCTTAGCTGCTCTGCAGCATGTGGGATCTTCCCAGACCAGCACTTGAACACGTGTCACCTGCATTGGCGGGCGGATTCTTAACCGCTGCGCCACCAGGGAAGTCCCTGGAGTAGCACTTTTAATTTCCTTCAAGAACTTTTCCTTTGCAATCACCACTTGGCTGTTTAGCACAAGAGGCCTAGCTTTTGTCCTCTCTCAGCTTTTGACTTGCCTTCCTCACTAAGCTTAATCATTTCTAGTTTTTGATTTAAAGTGAGAGATGTGCAACTCTTCCTTTCACTTGAATACTTAGAGGCCATTGTAGGCCTAATATTATTTGGCTTAATCTCAGTATTGTTGTGTGTCAGGAAATAGGGAGGCTGAAGGAGAGTGAGACAGCTGGAAGAACAGTTGGTCAGTGGAGCAGTCAGAACACACATAACATTTATCGATTAAGTTTGCCGTCTTATATAGGCGCAGTTTGTGGTGCCCCAAAACAATTCCAATGGTAATATCAAAGATCACTGATCACAGATCACCATAACAAATATAATAATAATGAAAAAGTTTGAAATATTGTGAGAATTACCAAAATATGACACAGGAACACAAAGTGAGCAAATGCTGTAGGAAAAGTGTTGTCTATATACTTGGTGAACATAGGGTTGCCACAAACTTAATTTATAAAAAACAATATCTGCAAAGTGAAATAAAGTGAAGCACAATAAAATGAAGTACGGCTGTAGTTACTTACATGTCAGTGGACACATGGCCTCTCATATTAACTTTTCTTGAGTATTACCTTTAGACGTGGACTTGGCACAAGAGGGATGGTAGCTGGAGGTCAAATTTTAATGCCTCAAGTCAGATTTATTTCTGAGAAGTCACTCATTCTGCAGAATCAGAAAATGATAGGGCTGAAGGGCAGAGTGAAAGGTCACCTACTTTATCGCTCTACCTCTGTGCAGTTCATGAGTGACCCAAATGTAATACTCGTGTTAATTATACTTATTCTGCTGAGCTTGGTTGTATGCCATTTCCTGCCTCTGTCCCTCAGCTGCAAATTCTATAGCAGGACATTTGTTTCACTGATAGTACTGATAACTGCTGGTGAAATGTCATCTAATAAAACATGATCTGGTTTTGTGATTGAAATGTCAGATGCTACAATTATCTGATTTCTTACTAAAGATCCATTTGGCCTTTGCCTAATCCTCTCTGCTTCGGTTTTACTAACATCCTAAGGCCGAGTGTATCCTGTCAATATATAAACGATTCTTAGGGACTGGGGAGGAAATTGGAACCCTGGACTTCTGGACCTCACAGCCTTCTTTTTGGTTCTTTTCAGTAAAAATGTGCTCTTGATAATACTTTTTAAATTGGAGAAAAGCAAAGGGGGAGCTAGGAGTCGACTTCATTTTTTCTTTCTGAGAAAAACATCTCCCAGACTTAAGTTTCCTGGGTTATACTGAAAGCGAGCTGAAGACCCAGGCCCCTCCAGCATATCTGCAACCTCCACGAGATCCAAAAAGGCCAGCTTAGCTCTCTTTGCCTCCGACACTTAGACAGCTGGCCTGGTTTTCAGCATGATACAATCTAGCTGCAAATAGACTGCACATGGCAATATCTTTGTTGATCAAGTGTGAGTGAGACTCTCCCATAGCTCCAGGAGTTCCTGAGTCCACACATATATAATATATATTCTCATAAATATGTATATCTATAAAATTGTTGTTATCATTTGTTCTATGGAATAACCACAAATAGCATAACACAAAGGCATTCAGAAAGCAGACATGCTGTTACTGAGATTTTCTTCTCATTTATTCTTTCCAGAGTTTAGAATTAGCCTACATGTAGCTGTATTGTGTGTGTGTGTGTGTGTGTGTGTGTGTGTGTGTGTGTGTGTGTGTGTGTGTGAGAGAGAGAGAGAGAGAGAGAGAGAGAGAGATTGATTCTTCATACTCTACCATATAATTTAATAATTAGCATCTTCCCCAGTGATGGAATGGAGAGATTGCTCATTAAGTCTGCAGATGGGACTATGCTGGGCAAGCTAACAAGACATAAAGTTATTTTCAGAACTGCACAAAGCAATGGAGAAGCAGATGAGACTGTCACTAAGTGTGGAAACCAGGCAAGGTCATGAATGTGAAATAAAAGAACATGTAGGGAGAAGGCTAGGAAATTTAAATGACAAAGTGGAATAAATTTTTAGAAATGGAGATTTTAGGAAAATTCTCCAGTGACAATTGAGAAAGGAGCAAGGAAAATCTTTATCCCTTTTAGATATAAGGCTGGAATAAAACTACTAAAAATGATTTAGAATGTTTGAATAATAAAACATCAACTAAAAGCAGATGACTATATCACATCTTGTGTTGGGAAGGTAAAAGTCAACTAAATCAGGCGACACTGTGCTTGATTTACATGTCAGGTTATATTAATTTATTATTTAGACATATGCTTTGCTTGCCTACTATATAACTCCCTCTAAAACATTTCTCATATTGTAAACAAAGTAATCTCTTTTTAAGGTTTTTATTTTGAAATAATTTTAGACTTACAAAAAGTTTCAAAAATAAAGACTTCTCATGTAATGTTCATCGAGATTTCCCAAATCTTAACATTTTACCACATTTATTTATCATTCTCTCTCTTGTCCTTCCTACCTCCCACCTTCCTTCCTTCCTTCCTTCTCTCCCTTTTCTCTTTATCTCTTTTTATATTTATACCTTTTGAGGGGAATGGTTTGAAAGTAAACTGCACTCACAATGCCTCTTTACCTCTAAACACCTCAGTGTATATTTCTTAAAAATGAGAAATGATTTTAAATAACCACAGTACAATGATCAAAATCAGAGACTAGGGCCTCCCTGGTGGCGCAGCGGTTGAGAGTCCGCCTGCCAATGCAGGGAACACGGGTTCGTGCCCCGGTCCAGGAAGATCCCACATGCCGCAGAGCGGCTGGACCTGTGAGCCATGGCCACTGAGCCTGCACGTCTGGAGCCTGTTCTACGCAACGGGAGAGGCCACAGCAGGGAGAGGGCCGTGTACTGCCAAAAAAAAAAAAATAAATAAAAAAATCAGAGATTAATAATAACATAATACTATCATCTGGTCTACAGACTTTGATCAAATTTTCCATTTTTCCCACTAATACCTTTGGTACAATAATTTTTTCCTCTGGTTCAGAATCCAATCCATGTTCACTAAATTGTGTTTAGTTGTCATCAGAGTAATCTTTTAAAAAAACAAATCTGTTAGTATCACTACCTGGTTAAACATCCTATGATGATTTTGAATTTTTCTTTTTTTTAAATTCACCTTTTTAAATTTACATACAGTCAAATTCACTGTTTTTGGTGTACACTTCTATGGGTAGGACAAATGCATGCAGTCAGACCACCATTATCAACATACAGAACAGTTCCCTCACCCCCAAAGATTTCCTTGAGCTGCCCTTTTCTAGTTGGCCTCTCAAGCCACATTCACCCCCTGGCAACCGCTGATATGTTCCTATAACTTAGCATTTTCCACAATGTCATATAATTATAATCATACAAAACATAGTCCTTTAAGTCTGGCTTCTTTCACTTAGCACAAGGCATTTGAGCTTCATCCATGTCACATGAACCAGTGATTTGTTCCCTTTTATTCCATTCTGAATAATATTCCAGTATTTGGATGTACTACGGTTTGTTTATGTATTCACCAGTCAAAGAACGTTTGGGTTGCTTCCAGTTATTGGCATTTGTGTACAAGTTTTTATGTGAACAAAAGTTTCCAGTTCCCTTGTGTAAATAACTAGCAGTGGAATTACTGGACTATGTGTTAAGTATATGTTTAACTTTATAAAAAATTGCCAATTTTTTTTCCAAAGTGTTTGTACCATTTGCATTACCACCAGCAATGAATGAGAATTCCAGTTACTCTGCATCCTTGCAAGCACTTAATATTGTCTTTTTTTTTCAGATTAGGAGTTTGTTTTTATTATTGAAAATAAGATAAGCATATTGGTTTTTTCTTCTAGTTTTATTAAAATATAATTGACATACAGCACCTTAAGGTGTACAGCATAAAGATTTGACTTACATCATGAAATCATTGCCATAATAAGTTTAGTTGAACATCCATCATTTCATATAGATAAAAATTAAAGCAATAGGGGCTTCCCTGGTAGCACAGTGGTTGAGAGTCTGCCTGTTAATGCAGGGGACACGGGTTCGTGCCCCAATCCAGGAAGATCCCACATGCTGTGGAGCGGCTAGGCCTGTGAGCCATGGCCACTGAGCCTGCGCGTCCGGAGCCTGTGCTCTGCAACGGGAGAGGCCGCAACAGTGAGAGGCCCACATACTGCAAAAAAAAAATAAAAATTAAAAAAAAATAAAGCAATAGAAAAAAAATTTTTCCTTTCTGATGAGAGAGAGCTCAGGATTTACTCTCTTAACTTCATATATAACATACAGCGGTGTTAATCATATTTATCATGCTGTACATTACACTGCTAATACTTATTTATCTTATAAGTAGAAGTTTGTATCTTTTGACTACATTTGTCCAATTCCCCCTCTACTCCACCCCTACCTCTGGTAACTACAAATTTGATCTCTTTTTCTATGAGTTTGTTTGTTTGTTTGTTGATGTATAATCGACCTACAACACCATGTTAGTTCCTGTTACACAACATAGTGATTCAATATTTCTGTACATTTCAAACTGATCGTCATGATAAGTCTAGTTACAATATGTCACCATACAAAGATATTACATAGTTATTGACTGTATTCCCCATACTGTACATTTCATATCCATGTCTCATTTATTTTGCAACTGGAAGTTTGTACTTCTTAATCTCCTTCACCTATTTCTTCTCCTTACCCCCATCCCCTATGGCAAACACCTGTTAGTTTTCTCTGTATCTATAACGCTGTATATGTTTTGTTATGTTTCTTCATTTGTTTTGTTTTTTAATATTTCACATATAAGTGAAATCATGAAGTTGTTTTTTTTTTTTTTTTTTGGTCTGACTTATTTCACTTAGCATGATACCCTCTAGGTCCATCCAGGTTGTCCCAAATGGTAAGATTTCATCATTTTTATGGCTGAGTGATATTCCATTGTATATATATATACTAAATTTTCTTTTATCCATTCATCTATTGATGGGTACTTAGGTTGCTTCCATATCTTGGCTATTGTGAACTGTGCTACAATGAACATGGGGGTTCTTAGATCTTTTTGAATTCGCGTTTTCGTTTTCTTCAGATAAATACCCAGGAGTGGAATTGCTGGATTGTATGGTAGTTCTATTTTTAATTTTTTCAGGAACCTCCATACAGTTTCCTGTAGTGGCTGCACCAATTTACATTCCCACCAACAGTGCACGAGGGTTCCTGTTTCTCCACATCCTTGACAGTACTTGTTATCTCTTGTTTTGTTGACAGTCACCATTCTAACAAGTGTGAGGTGATATCTCATTGATAAAAATAAAATATCCATAGCTAAACCTGATATTTAGCTGGTATGCAGCACTAAATCTATATTGGTTTATTAATGGCTCTTCTGATTCTCTTGAGTTTATTCAGACTGGCTAGTGCCTATACCAGATGGTGTTAAATATTTGCAATATTTCTCCTGACCATGTCTCATAAGATCCTGCTTTTCTTTCCAGATTCATACTTTGCCATTCCAAGTTGTTTCACTCACCCTTGTCATGAAATGTGAAGGGGCTTAGGTTTTATGCTACAGTACTTGAAAGCTAACAATGTAGCCTGCTAACAAAGTAACAATGTAGCAGTTTCATAGATGCTAGCAGAAGACACAAGTTTCCTGGGTCAGAGACAAAAGATATCACTGTGCATAGCTCAGTTTCATGTTGGTTCTTCTTGCCTCCCAAGTTCCGTGAGGGTGATGTGGATATAGGCTCAGCTGAATGCCATGCACGCAGTGGGTCTGTGTCACAGGGTTTTCCTGAGCTTAGGAAACCCTCTATCTTATAAGTACATTGTTAGCAAACTTGTCCAACCTTTGACCTGGAGGAAGATATTATATTTATTTTACTGGTCAGGAAAAAAATATGCTCTTTTGCCTCAGAGACAGAGAGATATTATCTCTATATTCCAAGATGGTTGCTATACAAACATCCTTGGAAAGATGGTCCAGCATAAGAGCTGATATGCTGATACAAGATGTCCATAAATGCCATGGAGAATTTTCTCTAAACAATGCTGCCCATCTCTCAGTCTCTCTAATGGGCTATGCTCCCTCCAGGTGCCATGGCTTGTGCTGTGTTTCTTTTGGAAATATTTTCTTCTCCTTCCTCTGCCTCATCTAATTAACTTTTCATCATTCTTTGAATCTCTTATATTGATGATTTTAATTCAGTCCCCCATATTAAGTTAGGTTTCCCTATAGATCACTGTACATTTTATTAAGGGGACTTAACATACTCTGTGATTTATGTTAGTGTAAATATTTGATTAATGTTTGTTTATCTCTCATAGTAGATACAGTTTTATAATTGTCAGGGAATGTGCTGTGTTGCTTGACTTGAATCTCCATGATCTAGCACAGTAACTGACACATGGTAGAGAGTCAATAAATATTTGTGGAGTGAAAAAAAAGTATGTGTCAGGCATGTAGTATTTAAATTAGCAAGGCCTGTGGTCATGCAGTGTCTTGGCAGGTATCCTAGAATTTTCTAAGTATTTGATTTTGTAAAATCACCTGCAAATAATGAGAGTTTGGTCTATTTATTTCTACTATTTATACTTCATTTCTTTGGTGTGTCTCTGTGTGTGTGTATGTGTGTATATGTAACTGCAGAGGCTAGGATCTCCAGTGCAATGTTGCAAGTACTAGTGAGAATGGATATTCCTCTTTGGTTTTGACTAAAACAAGTATAGTTCTGATCTTTCTTTAAGAACGGTTTTCTAGAAGCTAACTTTAAAGAAATTTCTTTCTATTTACAGTTGGCTAAGAATTTTCTTTAAGAATATGTATTGAGTTTTGTCAGTCACTTCTTTTCAGTATTTTCTCTTTTAACCTATTGATGATTGAGTAGAATAATTCTTACATTCCAAGAAAAAATTATATGGTTATATACCACTTAGGAAGGCTTTTGACTGCAAATAACAGAATAGCCAATTAAAAGTGAACTAAATAAAAAAGACAGACATTACCTCATAATACAAGAAGTCTGGAGTTAAGTTTTTCCAAGATGGTTCAGGCTCAACAGTGTTAGGACTCAGACACAAGTCTCTGAGATTCTCATGGCCTTCCTCTCATGATCTTTACATGACTCTAGCAACTTTTAGCACCATATTCTCATACAGAAGCCAAAGCCATTATGTATACAACCTTTAGATGCAAGTATATATTCAAAAACATCAAACTTGAAATTTGTTTCACTTCAGTACATAAAATTAATCTACATGCCAATATATTGATTAAATAGCATAGAAAAACATGTACATCTCAAACATCAAGATATCAATCTAAAGGTTGCTGGTCATGTGCTAAAATGTCCATATATATATATATATATATATTTTTTGTGGTACATGGGCCTCTCACTGCTGTGGCCTCTCCCATTGCGGAGCACAGGCTCCGGATGCGCAGGCTCAGCAGTTATGGCTCACGGGCCCAGCCACTCCGTGGCATGTGGGATCTTCCCGGACTGGGGCATGAACCCGTGTCCCCTGCATCGACAAGCAGACCAGACTCTCAACCACTGCGCCAACAGGGAAGCCCTAAAATGTCCATATTTTCTTTTGTGGTATGCGGGCCTCTCACTGTTGTGGCCTCTCCTGTTGCGGAGTACAGGCTCCAGATGCTCAGGCTCAGCGGCCATGAATCACGGGCCCAGCCGCTCCACGGAATGTGGGATCTTCCCCGTCCGGGGCACGAACCCGTGTCCCCTGCCTCAGCAGGTGGACTCTCAACCACTGCACCACCAGGGAAGCCCAGATGTCCATATTTTTGAAGATTAGGTTTATATACAATAAAACCCAATTACATTTTTAACACTTTTAGAGAATCTATGTATATCCTTAAATCACTCATTTAAAATATAAAAATTTTTATAAAGCTGTACGTAACACTATAATCCTATAATCCAGACTTCACAAATATAGTATATATATTGCATGATTATTTCAAAGTCCTAGATAAATTTATTTCTCCACATCCTTTAAACAAGTATTGACATGTAGCTTAATATTCATAGGTTGAAGTTATAGCCATTAAAATTTGATATATTTGAATGTATAACTTAATTTTTTTTTTTTTTTTTTTTTTTTTTTTTTTTGTGGTACGCGGGCCTCTCACTGTTGTGGCCTCTCCCGTTGCGGAGCACAGGCTCCGGATGCGCAGGCTCAGCAGCCATGGCTCACGGGCCCAGCCGCTCCGCGGCATATGGGATCCTCCCAGACCGGGGCACGAACCCGTATCCCCTGCATCGGCAGGCGGACTCTCAACCACTGCGCCACCAGGGAGGCCCATATAACTTAATTTTTAAAAGCAGTTTTTATGATGGATTTGGATACATACATCACAACGCGAAGGCTGCAGTTTGAACATTTAATCTATAATTTAAAAACATTTATAAATATTGTACTTGAAAAATAGTGTCTTTTTTTCCTATGTTGAACAGATGTTATGTTGAATCACAAATTTAACATATCTCTTAGGATACTACCTCAAAACTATGTTGAAAATACTTGCCTTTCTCGGATATATACTTGATTTAATTCCAACTGAATATTTTAGATAAGACATTTTTAAACTACAAAACACTTGGAAAATATAAGCAGTGTTTTATTATGAATCTATGTCAAACATGACATTTTTTGCAAATAAAATCAAGAAATAAAGAATTAAGGGACAATTAAATGATGAGGATAATAAAAATCTAAAATGTAAATTGTAGGGCTTCCCTGGTGGCACAGTGGTTGAGAGTCCACCTGCCGATGCAGGGGACGTGGGTTCGTGCTCCAGTCTGGGAAGATCCCACATGCCGTGGAGCAGCCAGGCCTGTGAGCCATGGCCACTGAGCCTGAGCATCCGGAGCCTGTGCTCTGCAACGGGAGAGGCCACAACAGTGACAAGCCCGCGTACCGCAAAAAAAAAAAAAAAAAAAAAATTAATAAATAAAATGTAAATTGTAAAAATAATTATTTATCCAGTGATTTGAATAAAGGTAATAAATGCTGATGAGTATTCCCAAAACTTGCCAGTAAGTATAATTAAATTCAATATTATTTAAGCTTATTTAGCTTTTTGAAATCTGGTATTTTTGCCTCTGTTTGTATGGAGGTTTAGATAATCTGAATGGTTTTCACATTACAATAAAACTATTTGTTAAATAAGCAAAAAAAAGTTTAAATAAGACAAAAATAGACCAAATGGTTTTAGAAATGACCATTTCTAGTGGTCTTATCATCTAGGATGAATTAAATAGCAACTGACACATACATGAATTTAAAATTAGTGAATGGGGACTTTCCTGGTGGCTCAGCAGTTAAGAATCTGCCTGCCAATGCAGGGGATGTGGGTTCGAACCCTGGTCCGGGAAGATCCCACATGCCGTGGAGCAGCTAAGCCCGAGCACCACAACTACTGAGACTGCGTGCCACAACTACTGAAGCCCGCGTGCCTAGAGCCTGTGCTCCACAACACAAGAAGCCACACAATGAGAAGCCGGCACACTGCAACAAAGAGTAGCCCCTGCTCACTGCAACTAGAGAAAGCCTGCGCACAGCAACAAAGACCCAGTGCAGCCAAAATAGATAAATAAATAAATATTTAAAAATTAGTGAATTGAAGATAGACCTGAAGAAATTACACAGTAAAGCACCAAGAGACAAGGATAGAAAATATAAAATACAAGATAGAAAATATTTATAAAATAGAGACTAAAAGATATCAAAGAGAATAAATACGTCTGTCATAACTGAGAAAAGAGAGAAGAGAGAATGTAAAAGACAATATCAAAGAAATAACAGCAGACAGTTTTCTAAAAATAATCAAGTAAATTAATTCACTAATACAGAAAGCTCGAAGTATACCAATGAAGGTAAATAAAAATAAATCCACACCTGCAATATTGTGGTGATTTTTCAGTACACCACAGACAAAGAGAATATTTCAAACACAGTGGAGGGAAAAGACAGATTACCTATTGAGGAATGATAATTAAACTAACACCTGATCATTTTTAAAACAATGGATGATAATATACAAAAGAATAACTAAAAATCCTGAGGGAAAATAATTCTCAACTTGCTTTTTCATCCTTATTAAGTTTAACTTTCAAGAATGAGGGTCAAGAAAATTTTTTAAACAAACAAAAACTAAGAGAATTTATTAACATAGAGATTCATAAAAGGGACTTAAAAAAAATGAACTTCAAGAAGAAAAGCGAACCCTTAAAGACATCCTATATGGAAGAAGAAATGATGGGCAAAGACACTGGCAACCATGTATTGGGTTGGCCAAAAAAGTCATTCAGGTTTTGCATAACATCTTACAGAATAACCCGAACAAACTCTTTGGCCAACCCAGTAGATGAACGTAAAGTAAAAATTGTCCCTAGAATGTAATAAAAGTACACCCTGCAGATCTCCAATAAAAGGGAGCATAACTGACTGAGAGCTCTAGTCTCTACACTCTGAAATCCATCACTTAGTTGCTCCAAGCTCACTTTTTCCATGTGCTGTTCCCAACCAATGACTGAGTGCACAGTTACTAAGGCAGGCCTGTTCCTAGGAAATACAGGATTCCTTTCAAGATGATCTTTGCCTTGAAGACTCCTATAGCATTTAGAATGCCACAGCCCAAACAACTTCCCCTTTCTCCTTCATTTAAGATAAAACTTGCTTCATGGCCTGACTTTCCCAGCCTCTCTCCACTTTTTCTAACAGAGATTTCCCCTATTAAAATCCTCACTCATTTAATCCTGCTTCTTGAAGACTTGAACTAACACAACAAAATTTTCTAATGTGTGGGGTTAACAACAAACTCAATTAAGGAGAAGCTGAGGAAAAGAACTAGACATGACTCATATAGAAAACAAATGCAGAATGATAGACATAACCATGTCAGTAATTAAACTCAAAGTAAGTAGACTAAACTGTTCATCAGAAAGCAAAGATTATCAAGAAAAGCAAAGATTATCAAACATGATGACAAAGATAAATTTAATTATATGCTTTCTGTAAGAGATATATTTTATTTAATTTATTTTTTAAAAACTTATTTATTTATTTATTTTTGGCTGCGTTGGGTCTTCGTTGCTGTGTGCGGGGTTTCTCTAGTTGCGGCGAGCAGGGACTATTCATTGCGGTGCACGGGAGACTCCTTGTGGTGGCTTCTCTTGTTGCAGAGCACAGGCGCTAGGCACGTGAGCTTCAGTAGTTGTGGCACGCGGGCTCTAGAGCGCAGGCTTAGTTGCTCTGCGGCATGTGGGATCTTCCCGGACCAGGGATTGAACCCGTGTCTCCTGTATTGGCAGGTAACCACTGAGCCACCAGGGAAGTCCCAAGAGATATATTTTAGATTAAAAGATGTACAAAGATTGAAAATAGCAAGATGAAAAAAATATATATATATAATTATAAACATTAAGCATAATAGAACTAGAATGGTTGTATTCGTAAAATAAAATTTAATTTAAGGAATATTACTAGAGACAAAGAGGGGCAAAGAGACAAAGAGGGACATTTCATAATGCTAAAAAATCACTACATCAAGAAGATTTAACAATTATAAATTAATATGTATCTGACAATAGAGCTTCCAGTACATGAAGCCAAAGACAGAGTTGAAAGAAGAAATAAACAATTCAGCAGTCATATGTACATCTGTCACTATAATTATGAAATGTAAAATCTTTTCTTATTTTGTTCAGATTTTTAAAATATAAAAGAATTAAACCATTATAAATAAATTTAAATTTGCCCTCTTCAATCCTATCCTCTTCTTTCTCTCCTCTATGAAGAATTTAATTTATTTCGTTTTAGTTCATTGTTTTCCTACATGTGTATGTGGCCTAAAACCTTAGACTCCTTGTTTTTTAATGCATGTAAATATCATGCTACACACATCTTTTTGCAGCTATCTATTTTACTTAGATCTGTCCCCATGCTGGTACATATAGATCAATTTCATTCACATAAATACATTGAATAAATATACCATATTTTATTCATCCACTGATGAAAAAAAATCTTCTTCATTAAATAAGTCTTACCCATTGACAGAATGATAAGTACTTGTGTTTTATTGGAAAGGCACTCTAATCCCCTTTCAAACAGATATTACAAGCATATCTTTTTAATAACCTTTTGAAGATTGCTGACGTGATAACCTGGTCTGCTCTCCCCTCCCTGCTGAGTGTCATGAGATCTACCTGTATGTCAGAAGGCTTCTGAAAACCCCCAAAAAATCTTGAAGGGCTATTTTAGGAAGTGCCATATACTAAAGAAAGTTTGTGATTTTTGACACGTTAAGGAACTGAGGTATGGTGTTTGCCTAGCCTCTGGATATTAAGCATTTCCCTCCTTCCTTCCTGCAATGCCATTCATAGTGAATGACCAAGTTTTGTTTAAAATTCTACATCTATGGTTCTCTTTTCATAGCACCGTTCTTTGATTAATTGACATTACATTCTCCCCAGTGATGCATTGTGCATATTTTTATGTGTCTCTTTGGGCGGAGTTTCTGTGTAAGAAACTGTGTGAAAGTTGATGTAGAAAAAATACTTAGAAGTTGAACTGTTGGTTTAGAGGGTTTGAGTATTTTTGGGTTTATCTAAATATTGCCAAATTGCTTTGCTAGAGTAGCTATTCTAATTTGTCCTACTTTCTATATAAGATTTCCCTCTTCCCACCACTCTTACCAGCAGGTGGTATTGTCAAACATTTAATCTGGTTTCTGAAAGTGGTATCTTTTTGTTGTTTTCATCTACACTTACATGGTTATTTATAGTACTGTTCTCTGTTCTGTACCATTGATCTGTCTAGTCTTACATGAATAACACACTATTTTAATTCCTATAGCTTTAAATAATAAAGAAATAACTTTAAATAATACATTTTGGTATTGGTAGAAACCTATGTTCTTTCTATTGTGCAACACTGCCTTGATATCCTACTTTTTACATTTACTTAACTCTTTCCAGTATCTTATCTCTGTAAAATATTTTAAGCTTCTGGCAGTGAAAGAATATTTATTAGGCACCGTCTGTATACTGAATATGGGTTAATTTCTGTTGCATCTTTCTTAGCGCTTATTAAGGTGTGATACATATAGCAGGTAAATGAATGAATGAATAGACTAGCAGATCTCTGCCTCAATCTGTCAGTGGGTGAGTGAAAGAAGATCTCATTAGGCTGTGGCCTTGCCTGATGCATTAACTCATACCATTATTGTACCAGCACCTGGCACCTACAGTAATGGGTCCTCTCTTAGCTTTATCAGAGTTCCTGGAAGGAGTGCTTTTAAAGCTGGTTCCTGAGTTCCTTCTTTAGTTTTTAAAACATTATTCCACTGGGTCTTCCTGCCCCAGACTCAAGAGAGTATCACTGATGAGCTAGGACAGTAAGGGACCATCTCTGAGTGATACATAGCACCAGGTATGTGATCCTTGCACCTTGCCTAATGTACACAATTAAAAATGATGAATAATAATAGTAATAAGAGCTTAGAGAAAGCTAGACCCAAAAGCAATAACAATAAATGAAAATGTTTATCATAATAGTATTATCATTTACCTTGCTCATTTTTTATTAGGGGATTTAATATTTTAGCCTTGAGCATTATTTTTTTTTAACTGCTGAAATGATTTGCCCAAGGATACACAAAGGAACCTGTAACTCAGTTTTTTTTATTTTTATTAAAAAATTTTTTTTATTAGTTTCTGCTTTATAACAAAGTGAATCAGTTATACATATACATCTGTTCCCATATCCCTTCCCTCTTGCGTCTCCCTCCCTCCCACCCTCCCTATCCCACCCCTCCAGGCGGTCACAAAACACCGAGCTGATCTCGCTGTGCTATGCGGCTGCTTCCCACTATCTATCTACCTTACGTTTGGTAGTGTATATATGTCCATGCCTCTCTCTCGTCAGTAACTCAGTTTTAATGAAATTCAGATCAGTCTTCAAATCCTGACCCTCACAGTTTCCCCAATGCAAACCCCACTTGGAAAGGTGCAGCATGCTTTACATAGCTAATTTAAATAGTGTTAAGTAGCTGTGAATTTGACACACTGGATTTCTGCATCATCTTATTAATCAGGACAGGCATCTGGCATCACCAGGACTTTAAAAAATACTACAAGGACTCAATAGATTAAACCTACATAATTCTAGAAGTTTACAGCTCTTTGTTACATGTTTTACTCTCGCTCCCAAGTCTGTTTTGTGGGAAAAGACAGTACTGGCTGGATTTACTTCTTACTTTAGTATCTATGTTTGGCGAGCTAGAAGCTGAGTTGTTCTAACCTAGTCAAATAGTTCTAGTTTAAAGGATTTTCTAGTTGTATGGATTCTTATTAAACATAGAGCAAGCCAGACGTGGCAGTAAAAATTTTCTTTCTGCCTTAAGTAGTAGTCTCTCGGGAAATAGAGAATTTTGTATCCTTGAACAAAACTGCTGAGGAAGGACTCACAACTATCATAGGCTAGGTGGAGTCCCTGGTAGTGGAGGAATGACTTTCATCCAGAGCAATGAGAAAACAAAAGTAGAATCCAAGAAGAGTCTGGGGAAATCTCATTCTGGAGTTCTGAACTGCAGCATGAAGAGGTGATGCAGTGCAGTTTCCAGAGGTACCCCTGAAGTCTCTATCTAAGATATACTTATAGAGGAACTTCCTTCCTTTCTCTGAATAACAAAATATTGTGTGTGATGGGATACAGTAGTCATTTTAAATAAATTCTACCAAAAGACTTTCTAGAGGAATACAAAGATAGTAATAATTCATCCTCAGGAATATTACCCAGAAGATGGAGTAATCTTCTCATTACATTTTCATATTCAAAGAGCATTGAGAAGTTTGAATCACCACGTTGCCTGAAATCCTCTCAAACTCACCGGCCCCCTATCTGTTGGGATATACATGATTTCAGATTTCTGTTAAGCTCTGGTCAAAGGAAGTTAAAATATAAAAAGAAAGGAAAAGAAAAAGATATCCCCCTGTACTAAGATTTATTCTTATACAAATAACCTTAATAACTCTTAGGCCAATAACAATTAACTTACTGAGCTCACTGGGCAGGATGTGGGTCTCATGACAGCATTGTTTTATTGTTTTGGGGCATGTCTCATGCTTCTGTTTCACGGTTTTGTTCCTAGGCAAGCCTGCTTGGTTTTGTGGTTAAGCAAACCTGCTTTCTTTCTTTTTTTTTTTTTTTGCGGTACGTGGGCCTCTCACTGCAGTGGCCTCTCCCGTTGCGGAGCACAGGCTCCAGACGCGCAGGCTCAGCGGCCATGGCTCACGGGCCCAGCCGCTCCGTGGCATGTGGGATCTTCCCGGACCGGGGCACGAACCCGCCTCCCCTGCGTCGGCAGGCGGACTCTCAACCACTGCGCCACCAGGGAAGCCCAAACCTGCTTTCTTGAGTGATCATTAACTTACAGGGGTTTCCCATACTTTTTTTCTTTCTTTTTAAAAAATATTTATTTATTTGGCTGCGCCGGGCCTTAGGTGTGGCATGTGGGATCTTTGTTGCTACGTGTGAGATCTTCGTTGCAGCATGAGGGCTCCTTTAGTTGCAGCATGCACTGTACTTTTTTCTTTACTTACGATCCCCTAGTGGAATTAACTATTTAATTACCTACTTTGTCTCTCTACTCTGCCCCTATCAATCTCTGAGTGAGATGCAGGAGTTGGCAATTTTCATCTTGCCCACGCATACTGAGCCAATCTATACATGAATGAGGAATTTCTGGTATTTCTAGTTCACCTAATATAGGTGATCACTTTATTTGTGCTTCCAAGGTTATCTGAGCAGCACACTAGCACCATCTCCTTAGATCCTTGCAGAGTGTTAAATCCTGTGTCATAGGATAGTGCTCCCATACTGATAAATTCTCCCTTATCCAACTTTCTGTTCCATTCCTCTGTTCCAGCACCTGGAGATACAGGTCTAAGTGTGCTTTCCCAGATCCTGCTAATGCATGTGGTATGTGATCCACATTTCAGGTAGCCTAGTTCAAGAATGCCTTGGTCCTGAAGGGGTTATGAGTTGTTTACCACTGCACCTTTGACAGGCACCCTTTTATGGCAGGGTCATCTTTCATTGACAATTATTTTTCTGCCCAATGGAGCACATTTATATAATAATAATAATAATAATAGCTGCCATTTATTGAGCACCCACAATGTGCCATATGATATACCCATCAACTTATGAATTATTAATTTTTAAACATATGCTTTGATATGTTATTATTTTATAAATATGGTAACTAAGTTTTAGTGACTTTAAGTCCTTTACTCATGGTTACACACAGAGCTAGTATTTAAACTGAGGTCAAAATAACTCCAAAACTCATACTTCTCTGCTCTGTATTGCTGAAGTTGAAGAGCTTCATCTTTTTTTTTTTTTTTTAAGCCATGCCCTGCAGCTTGTGGGATCTTATTTCCCAACCAGAGATCAAACCCAGGCCCTTGGCAGCAGAAGTGCCAGTCCTAACCATGGGGAATTCCTGAATGTCATCTTTTTAAAACAAATTAATTATGGGCCTAGTTCAAATTACCAGGGCAGTAAGAAACACAATATAAGTCTTGATTGGGGGCTACTCTTTTTTATGGCTCTGTAAGACTTGAATTGGGGCAAGTGGAGATGAGCAAGTGAGCTGGTCAATAGCCCATATTGTCTTTGTCACTACCATTGTTTGTTCTGTTGCATGATGCTTTTACACAGATTGGTCTTCTGTCATTTTTCTGGCAGGACTGTTCTGGGTCTGCTCAGAGATCTCTGTTGGAGTGGTCCTCCTTCTGGCCCACACAAGACCTGATGCTTCTCTGCAGGTCTAGACCCTAGAGGCTGACCTCAGGTATCCCTCTCTGTCTCCCATCTGGGGCCCTGTGTGCAGCAGGGGCACGGATCTCATCCACTTGCTACAAATCCAACCCCATCTAGCTCTAGGTCTGAGGGATGCTCACCCTCTCATTTCTTCCAGACCACATTCTTCTCCTTCATCTCTCCTATTCCTTCCCAAATGAAATTCAGCCCTATTGCTTCATTAAAGGTTTTAGAAAACAGAAGTTGCTAATTCTCTCCTGGGGCAAGAGAAATTCTTACATGCTAGGATTGAAAATCTTGATACTTTTCTTGAAGGAGGAAAGATAAAAATATACAAAATCACTCTCAGCCTTTTGAATCTTCTGCATCAATGAGAAGAACAATGTAAAACAGGTTAATATCTCAAATTATCCTACCACAATTGCAATACCTTGAAATTTGGTAATCATATTAGCTGACATCTGTTGAGTGCATAGAATATACCAGGCACTGTCCTAAGGTTCTTTATTTTCTTACTTCATTTTATTCTTACAACAACACATGAAGTATATACTTCTATTAAACCCATTTTACAGATGAGGATGCTGAGGTTTGAATGGTTAGGTAACTTGTGCTAAATCACTGAGCTACTTAATGGTAGACCCAAGAGTTAAACCCCAGGCAACTGATTCAAGCATTTCTGTTCATAAACATTATGATATATTTCCTCTCATATTAGCCCAAAACATAGCTACTAGAATCAAAGATAGTTTGCTGACTTGGCAAGAAGCATTTTTTTGCTTGTTTGTTTTTTTAAATTGAAGTATAGTTGATTTACAATGTTGTGTTAGTTTCTGGTGTACAGCAAATTGATTCAGTTATATATATTCTTTTTCAGATTCTTTTCCATTATAGGTTATTACAAGATATTGAATATAGTTCCCTGTGCTATACAGTAGGATCTTTTTTTTTTTAATATTATTTATTTATTTATTTTTGGCTGCATTGGGTCTTAGTTGTGGCACGTCTTTCGTTGCAGCACACGGGCTGTTCACTGTGGCACATGGGCTTCTCGGGCTTCTCTCTACTTGTGGTGTGCAGGCTCCAGAGTGCATGGGCTCTGTATTTGTGGCATGTGGGCTCAGTAGTTGTGGTGCATGGGCTTAGCTGCCCCATGGCATGTGGGATCTTAGTTCCCCGACCAGGGGTCGAACCTGCGTCCCCTGCATTGGGAGGCGGATTCTTAACCACTGGACCACCAGGGAAGTCCCAGGACCTTGTTATTAAGAAGTTTTTTTGAGTGTAGATATGAAGCTTTTTAGATGTGGCTCAAAAATTGAGAATTAAGTTCTTTCTCACTTGAGTTTGCACTGGACACTTAGAAGTGTTCTAATTGTATCACTCTGCTGGAGAAATATGTTTCAGTTTTATGTTTTAACCTTCCACTGATACCTTTGTTAGATGAAATCTTTGCCTCACTATAGTGTTTGCTATGAGGTTTACAGAGAAAGAAAAGGGACTAAAGTAGAGATTATATATCTGCATCTATCAGTGTATCCTTATCTGTCCATCTGTCATTATAAATTATTTCAATGAAATTACTTTAGTTATTGGCAACCTAGTTCTTTCTCTATTACGGAAGTTACCATAAGCTAAGGAAAAATGCTTGATAAAAATCAGACTTTTCTTCTCAAAATTCTTTTCAAAATTGACCAAAGCTGCCACATAAAAAAGAAAAATGTCAAAATCAGGAGTGACTGGTACTGTCCTATTATTCTGCTTACATTTTTGCAATGGCTCCTTGGATAATTTCTGCTTCCAGTAGGGAAGGATAAATTATGAAAGAAGAAAAGCACTAAAAGGTTTACTGAGAACACATGTTTCCGCATGTATTGTATATAAGTTGCTGGGCACAATGCAGGAACACAGTAAACATTAATTAACTTCTGTGCATTCCCTTAAAATGTGCTTCCCAGTATGCTGAACACCAGAAACTAACACAATATTGTAAATCAACTATACTTCAATTTAAAAAAAGTTAAAAAGAAGAAAAAAGATTCTTGGGATTCAGAGAATTAAGACTTTGACTTTTCTGTTGGAGCTTGTCATTTATATCCTTCCTTGCTTCTCTAGTCTTTGCCTAATATGTGGTTTGTTTTCACCTTAGAGACTGTGTTAGGTCAAGCTCATGTTGGTAAAGTTGTCTCTAGTGCCTACTGGATTTTCTCCCATTATTTACTGTTTCCACAGGTGATTGAAGGTTGTGCCTGGTCACAGGGATTCTTCAAGGTTACTGGGATGTCATTCACTCAGCTGGGAAGGTCTTTGTGTTCCTTTGACTCACTCTGGCTGTTTCTGTCACCTTATAGCTAGAAGCTCGTCTTAGTCTATCCATTAGCATAAAGGTGTTCAGAGTTAATGATAAGTAAACAATATACATTTTATGCATTTTACAGGTAATTACCTTTCTTTTGCTTCTTAGGTGGAACAATCTGACTGGGCTCACAACTGTTATTTGAATACATTTTAAAAAATTGCTTTAGCCATTATTTCAGGCACTTGTAAATTTGCCCCCTAAGAATCAATCTAAAAGGTCTGTTCATTTAGATTCATGGCAGTGCTTCTGGGCATTCTCCGGTTTGAGAAAAACATAAATACCTGCCAAGGTGCCATGGGAAGTTTTGGAAAAGTAATGATCACTCTGTTCCAATCAATCTTATGCAAGTCTACTGTTTAATTCTCTGGTCAGAAGCAATTGCTTGCAGAAGACACAGATAATCCCTCAGGCATGAAAGGCTGCCTCCTAACTACGCTGCCGCATTCAGTAGATCCCATTTGCACCAAAAGACTTAGCTGCTTGGCTTTCTCTGTACTGTTCGTACTGCTCTATTAGGAAAGCACTACAGCACTGTGGTTAAGAGCAGTGATTTTGACCTTATATAAAACTCGGTCAAATCCTGCCTTCTCTCTTTAAACTGGGTGATATCAGTCAAATCTCTTAAGTGCTTTGAGCTTCAGCTTCCTCATCTATTTGGTCCTTATCTTAGTGTCATCTTACAAGTTAAATGACCAGCTCTTACAAACAGATGGCTACACAGTAAACTCTTATATGGCCCAACTATTAAGACTAATTTTTCATTTTCACCTGCAAAACTGTTCTACAGTTGTTTCACAAGTGTTTTAAGTTCCACACTAGAATGTAAATCCCTATAGCTTCAAGTAGATGTTCAATATGGTCTATGTCCTTAAATGGGACAGTTGATACAAAGCAGGTAGGAAGTAAATTGTAGGTCCTGTGCTGCAATTGTTTCTTCTCATAGTTCTGATGGGTGATTTTGAGACACTCATGTTCTCTTACCAGGTTGCTGCTGCAATTAATGACAAGTATTTGGAAGAATGCTGGTTTGAGATAGCAGTGTTGATAGTAGTTATGGAATTGGATTTTTCATTTCATGAAGCCAGTTTGTCCATGAAACCAATTGATTGAACCTAGAGCTCTGTTCTCATAAGCTCCACATTCTGGTTACTGATCGAACCATTCTTTCTGAAAGCTGTCACCTTTGTTACAAGTTGAACTGCACAAAAAAGAGCCAGAAAAGTGATTAGAGTTCATGAGTTCAGGGACGCCACAAAAGGATTTTGACTGAGCTTTCTTTATTGTTCATGACTAGCTGCTGAGTTTTGGAGGCTTAGGATATTATATGGTTTCTCAGACTGGCTAAAATTGGACGAATTATAACTTTAAATTAGCAAGGTGATGGGATGAAATATTTTCTTTTTTGATATTTTATTTTCATTTTCAGTTTTTCTATTTCTAGATGAACTCCTTTAATCATATGGAAGGACTTGAATTTTTCTTTTTATTTTTTTATACAAGGAGAATAGAAGGGTCCAAAACCAAAAATGATAAGCAATAATACTCTCTTGTATCTTGTTGTTTCTGATCAAAAAGTCAAAAAAATCCCAAACCCCAAACATATGTATATGTATAACTGATTCATTTTGTTATAAAGCAGAAACTAACACACTATTGTTAAGCAATTATACTCCAATAAAGTTGTAAAAAAAAAATCCCAAACCCCAAATAACCAATAAACAAAAGTATTCATTGAATTACGACTCTCTAAGATTAAAAAGCAGTTCTTGCTTGTTTTACATACATATATATGACTTACAACAATGAGCTTCACTTACTGGGTGATCAGTAACTGTTAGTTCTTGTTCTTACCTATATTCTTACTGAGTCCTCTCGGTATGTATTATGAGTATTAATTAAATGGAATTTTATTAGCTCCACTTAACAAATGTGAGCACTGAGACTGAGAGAGGTTAAGTAACTTGCCTGCCCAAGAACTCTCACTGAGTAAATGGGGAAGATGTATTGCAATGCAAGTCTTTATTATGGCATGCTCTTACCTCCTACACTATACACCCTCTCAGACCAGCATCTGAATTGGTGAATTTGTTCTAGCCCAGGGTCTGGTCCTCAGTTCTGTACCCTCAAAAATCTGATCTGTCAGCACACCAAGAGTGGGCTTACTAACCAATTTCACAGAGACCAATGCATAAGGCAGAGAATTTATTTTTTAATTTGACGTGTGTGAGTCAGCTACAAAAGCCCAAACACGACACAAGCTGGCTTATGCAAAACAATAAAAACAATATAAAAATTGCTGGCTTCCATAATTGAAAAGAACAGTGCTTTCTTCAGAGATGGCTGGATTCAGATATTTAGATTAAGTAGCATAGATACTAACCTGTCTCTTGGCATCGTTTTCCTCTGCACTGGCTTTGTTCTCAGGCAAGTAAATATGGCTAAGTTGGCTATAGAATTCCAGGCTTATGTTCTAGCAGTTTAGCAACTCCTGCAGAATGAGCACATCTCATTCCACATATTTGCAAATGGTTCTAGCAAAAGTCTTGGGGGGGCTGATTCTCATTGGTCTAGATTTGTTCTCTTACCATCACTCAACCAATCACAGAAACTTGGATTTATCTAGACCTAAGTCATGTTCCTAGTTCTATATCTGGAAGACTGAATCAACCTTCCACAAACATGGATTGAGGGAAATAAAAATGTTCTCACCAAAAGAAGTCTGAATGAACGCCAACTAGGCAAAAAGAACAGGTGCCCATACAGTGTGTCACACAGTCTGAAATACTTAGCATGAGGAGGGGGTTTTCCCAGGTGAGAAGCTGTTCATGGAAAGCTAAATTGAAAGCAGAGGTTGTTTGGTGAGTATGGAATTGGAGCACAGATCCATAGTTGGTTTGAGGTTAAGTTGTGCTGAGCTGTGATAGCTGAAAAATTGCCATAATAAGGTCATGCTTGGAATAGATTTCAGGAAGGTGGAGTCTGTGGACCAAGGAAGAACTCCCCCTTTACTCTCATTAGTTGTGGGACTACTAGCCACCTTTCACCTCTTTGTTCTACCAATTTCTATGCTCCATGCTAACTGTGTTAGTCAGGGTTCTCCAGAGAAACAGAACCAGTAGAAGGTATATATTTATATTTGTATATACAAAGAGAATTATTATAAAGAATTGGCTCATGCAATTATGGAAGCTGAAAAGTCCCAAGATATGCAGGGTGAGCTGGCAAGCTAGGGACCCAGGAAAGCCAATGATTTTGTTCCAATACGAGTCAGAATGCCTGACAACTGGGAGAACCTATGGGGTAGTTCCATTTCAAAGGCTGGCAGGCTTATGACCCAGGAGCAGCCAATGTTTCAGTTCAAATCCAAAGGCAGGAAAAAAACCGATGTTCCAGTTTGAAAGCAGTCAGGTAGGAGAACTTTCCCTTACTTTGGAGAGGGTCAGCCTTTCTGTTCTATTCAAACTTTTAACTGATTGGATGAAGCCCGCTCACATTAGGGAGGGCAATCTGCTTTACTCAGTCTACCAATTTAAGTATTAATCTCATCAAAAATATCCTCAGAGAAACACCAAGAATCATGTTTGACCAAATGTCTGGGCATCTCATAACTCAGTCAAGTTGACGCATAAAATTAACCGTCAGGCTAACCATTTCCCTTTTCTGCATAGACACAATAAAGTTGAGCAGGTTTCCACTTACTGGATGATAATGATTTCCAACATCTCTCTTTCTAAGATTGTAAACAAGGCAAACTTGTTTGAAATTTTGAACCTGTCTGCTCTTTAATAAAAATTTTACAAGTGAGCCCTTGGTTTACTTCCACATGTGGCTCTCTGGAGTTTCTAATATTTAATTCATAGAATGCATTTACTTATTTCCAAGATTTCAGAAATCCTCATGGTAAAAACCATACTTAGTTTGTGCTAAATGAAATGATAAGTGCTGGGGGAGGTGGGCGGAGAGGCAGATCTACTGAAGAACTTCAAATCCAGGTAGTAGACAAGATGGCTGCAAATGAAACTATTGGTAAATGTGAAACAATATGGTTAAAATCTCATAAAAATACTAGGTGACTTAATACTGATGTTAAAACTTAAGGTCTGGTTTTTTTTTAATACGATTTCTGTGTTACACTGAAAAATGTTTTTAAAGACATAACTGTTTTTCATTAATTTGGACTTGAAATATTCCCATAGTATTATTATTATTATTAACATCTTTATTGGAGTATAATTGCTTTACAATGGTATGTTAAATTCTACTTTATAACAAAGTGAATCAGTTATACATATACATATGTTCCAATATCTCTTCCCTCTTGCATCTCCCTCCCTCCCACCCTCCCGATCCCACCCCTCTAGGTGGTCACAAAGCACCCAGCTGATCTCCCTGTGCTATGCGGCTGCTTCCCACTAGCTATCTATTTTATGTTTGGTAGTGTATATATGTCCATGCCAATCTCTCACTTTGTCACAGCTTACCCTTCCCCCTCCCCATATCCTCAAGTCCATTCTCTAGTAGGTCTGTGCCTTTATTCCCGTCTTGCCCCTAGGTTCTTCATGACCTTTTTTTTTTTCTTACATTCCATATATATGTGTTAGCATACGGTATTTGTTTTCCTCTTTCTGACTTACTACACTCTGTATGACAAACTCTAGGGCCATCCAACTCACTACAAATAACTCTATTTCATTTCTTTTTATGGCTGAGTAATATGCCATTGTATATATGTGCCACATCTTCTTTATCTATTCATCTGTTGATGGACACTTAGGTTGCTTCCATGTCCTGGCTATTGTAAATAGAGCTGCAATGAATATTGTGGTACATGATTCTTTTTGAATTATGGTTTTCTCAGCAGTGGGATTGCCGGGTTGTATGGTAGTTCTATTTTTAGTTTTTTAAAGAACCTCCATACTGTTCTCCATAGTGGCTGTATCAATTTATATTCCCACCAACAGTGCAAGAGTGTACCCTTTTCTCCACACCCTCTCCAGCGTTTATTGTTTCTAGATTTTTTGATGATGGACGTTCTGACTGGTGTGAGGTGATACCTCACTGTAGTTTTGATTTGCATTTCTCTAATGATTAGTGATGTTGAACATCCATTCATATGTTTGTTGGCAATCTGTATATCTTCTTTGGAGAAATGTCTATTTAGGTCTTCTGCCCATTTTTGGATTGGGTTGTTTGTTTTCTTCATATTGAGCTGCATGAGCTGCATGTAAATTTTGGAGATTCACCCATTGTCAGTTGGTTCATTTGCAAATATTCTCTCCCATTCTGAAGGTTGTCTTTTCGTCTTGTTTATGTTTTCCTTTGCTGTGCAAAAGCTTTTAAGTTTCATTAGGTCCCCTGTGTTTATTTTTGTTTTTATTTCCATTTCTCTAGGAGTTGGGTCAAAAAGGATCTTGCTGTGATTTATGTCACAGAGTGTTCTGCTTATGTTTCCTCTAAGAGTTTGATAGTCTCTGGCCTTACATTTAGGTCTTTAATCCGTATTGAGTTTATTTTCATGTATGGTGTTAGGGAGTGTTCTAATTTCATTCTTTTACATGTACCTGTCCAGTTTTCCTAGCACCACTTATTGAAGAGGCTGTCTTTTCTCCACTGTATATTCTTGCCTCCTTTATCAAAGATAAGGTGACCATATGTGCGTGGGTTTATCTCTGGGCTTTCTATCCTGTTCCATTGATCTATCTTTCTGTTTTTGTGCCAGTACCATACTGTCTTGATTACTGTAGCTTTGTAGTATAGTCTGAAGTCAGGGAGCCTGATTCCTCCAGCTCCACTTTTCTTTCTCAAGATTGCTTTGGCTATTCGGGGTCTTTTGCGTTCCATACCTATTGTGAAATTTTTTGTTCCAGTTCTGTGAAAAATGCTATTGGTAGTTTGATAGGGATTGCATTGAATCTGTGGATTGGCTTAGGTAGTAGAGTCATTTTCACAATGTTGATTCTTCCAATCAAACAACATGGTATATCTCTCCATCTATTTGTATCATCGTTAACTTCTTTCATCTGTGTCTTATAATTTTCTCATACAGGTCTTTTGTCTCCTTAGGTAGGTTTATTCCTAGATATTTTATTCTTTTTATTGCAATGGTAAATGGGAGTGTTTTCTTATTTCACTTTCAAATTTTTCATCATTAGTGTATAGGAATGCTAGAGATTTCTGTGCATTAAATTTGTATCCTGCTACTTTACCAAATTCATTGATTAGCTCTAGTAGTTTTCTGGTAACATCTTTAGGTTTCTCTATGTATAGTATCATGTCACCTGAAAACAGTCAGAGTTTTACTTCTTTTCTGATTTGGATTCCTTTTATTTATTTTTCTTCTCTGATTGCTGTGGCTAAAACTTCCAAAACTATGTTGAATTACAGTGGTGAGTGTGGGCAACCTTGTCTTGTTCCTGATCTTAGTGGAAATGGTTTCATTTTTTCACCATTGAGGACGATGATAGCTGTGGGTTTGACATATATGGCCTTTATTATGTTGAAGAAAGTTCTCTCTATGCCTGCTTTCTTCAGGGCTTTTATCATAAATGGGTGTTGAATTTTTTCGAAAGATTTCTCTGCATCGATTGAGATGATCACATGGTTTTTCTCCTTCAATTTGTTAATATGGTGTATCACATTGATTGATTTGCGTATATTGAAGAATCCTTGCATTCCTGTGATAAACCCCACTTGATCATGGTGTTTGATCCTTTTAATGTGCTGTTGGATTCTGTTTGCTAGTATTTTGTTGAGGATTTTTGCATCTATGTTCATTAGTGATATTGGCCTGTAGTTTTCATTTTTGTGACATCTTTGTCTGGTTTTGGTATCAGGATGATGGTGGCCTCGTAGAATGAGTTTGGGAGTGTTCCTCCCTCTGTTATATTTTGGGAGAGTTTGAGAAGGATAGGTGTTAGCTCTTCTCTAAATGTTTGATAGAATTTGCCTGTGAAGCCATCTAGTCCTGGGCTTTTGGTTGTTGGAAGTCTTTAATCACAGTTTCAATTTCAGTGCTTGTGATTGGTCTGTTCATATTTTCTATTTCTTCCTGGTTCAGTCTCGGAAGGTTGTGCATTTCTAAAATTTGTCCATTTTTTCCAGATTGTCCATTTTATTGGCTTATAGTTGCTTGTAGTAATCTCTCATGATCCTTTGTATTTCTGCAGTGTCAGTTGTTACTTCTCCTTTTTCATTTCTAATTCTATTGATTTGAGTCTTCTCCCTTTTTTTCTTGATGAGTCTGGCTAATGGTTTATCAATTTTGTTTATCTTCTCAAATAACCAGGTTTTAGTTTTATTGATCTTTGCTATCGTTTCCTTCATTTCTTTTTGATTTATTTCTGGTCTGATCTTTATGATTTCTTTCCTCTGCTAACTTTGGGGTTATTTTGTTCTTCTTTCTCTAATTGCTTCAGGTGTAAGTTTAGGTCGTTTATTTGAGATGTTTCTTGTTTCTTAAGGTAGGATTGTATTGCTATATATGTCCCTCTTAGAACTGCTTTTGTTGCATCCCAGAGGTTTTGGGTTATCATGTTTTCACTGTCATTTGTTTCTAGGTATTTTTTTGTTTGTTTGTTTCTAGGTATTTTTTGATTTCCTCTTTGATTTCTTCAATGATCTCTTGGTTATTAAGTAGTGTATTGTTTAGCCTCATGTGTTTTTATTTTATACAGATTTTTTTCCTGTAATTGATATCCAGTCTTCTAGCATTGTGGTCAGAAAAGATGCTTGATATGATTTCAATTTTCTTAAATTTACCAAGGCTTGATTTGTGACCCAAGATACGACCTATCCTAGAGAATGTTCCATGAGCACTTAAGAAGAATGTGTATTCTGTTGTTTTTGGATAGAATTTCCTATAAATATCAATTAAGTCCATCTTGTTTAATGTATCTTTTAAAGCTTGTGTTTCCTTATTTATTTGCATTTTGGATGATCTGTCCATTGGTGAAAGTGGGGTGTTAAAGTCCCCTACTGTGATTTTGTTACTGTTGATTTCCCCTTTTATGGCTCTTAGTATTTGCCTTATGTATTGAGGTGCTCCTATGTTGGGTTCATTAATATTTACAATTGTTATGTCTTCTTCTTGGATCAATCCCTTGATCATTATGTAGTGTCCTTCTTTGTCTCTTGTAATGGTCTTTATTTTAAAGTCTGTTTTTTCTGATATGAGAATTGCTATTCCAGCTTTCTTTTGATTTCCATTTGCATGGAATATTTTTTTCCATCCCCTCACTTTCAGTCTGTATGTGTCCCTAGGTCTGAAGTGGGTCTCTGGTAGACAGCATATATACGAGTCTTGTTTTTGTATCCATTCATCAAGTCTATGTCTTTTGGTTGGAGCACTGAATCCATTTACATTTAAGGTAATTATCGATATGTATGTTCCTATTACCATTTTCTTAATTGTTTTGGGTTTGTTATTGTAGGTCGTATCTTCTCTTGTGTTTCCTGCCTACAGAAGTTCCTTTAGCATTTGTTGTAAGGCTGGTTTGGTGGTGTTGAATTCTCTTAGCTTTTGCTTGTCTGTAAAGCTTTTAATTTCTCCATCAAATCTGAATGAGGTCCTTGCTGGGTAGAGCAATCTTGGTCGTCGGTTTTTCTCCTTCATCACTTTAAATATGTCCTGCCACTCCATTCTGGCTTGCAGAGTTTCTGCTGTAAGATCAGCTGTTAACCTTATGGGGATTCTCTTATGTGTTATTTATTGTTTTTCCCTTGCTGCTTTAATATTTTTTCTTTGTACTTAATTTTTGATAGTTTGATTAATATGTGTCTTGGCGTGTTTCTCCTTAGATTTATCCTGTATGGGACTCCTGTGCTTCCTGGACTTGATTAGCTCTTTCCTTTCCCATATTAGGGAAGTTTTCACCTGTAAAATCTTCCAATATTTTCTCAGTCCCTTTCTTTTTCTCTTCTTTCCTGGGGCCCTAATAATTCGAATGTTGGTGCATTTAATGTTGTCCCTGAGGTCTCTGAGGCTGTTCTCAGTTCTTTTCATTCTTTTTTCTTTATTCTGCTCTACAGTAGTTATTTCCATTATTTTATCTCCCATGTCACTTATCTGTTCTTTTGCCTCAGTTTTTCTGCTATTGGTCTCTTCTAGAGAATTTTTAATTTCATTTATTGTGTTGTTTGCTCTTTAGTTCTTCTAGGTTTTGTGAAACGTCTCTTGTATTTTCTCTATTCTATTTCCACGATTTTGGATCATCTTTAGTGTCATTATTCTGAATTCTTTTTCAGGTAGACTGCCTATTTCCTCTTCATTTGTTGGGTCTGGTGGGCTTTTGCCTTGCTCCTTCATCTGCTGTGTGTTTTTCTGTCTTCTCATTTTGCTTAACTTACTGTGTTTGGGGTCTGCTTCTTGTAGGCTGCAGGTTCATAGTTCCTGTTGTTTTTGGTGTCTGTCCCCAGTGGCTAAGTTTGGTTCAGTAGGTTGTGTAGGCTTCCTGGTGGAGGGGCCTAGTGCCTGTGTTCTGGTGGGTGAGGTCACTGAGTGAAGCTGGGTCTTGACGTTGCGATGGAGATCTCTGGAGATTTTCACCGTTTGATATTACATGGAGCTGGGAGGTCTCTTGTGGACCAGTGTCCTGAAGTTGGCTCTCACACCTCAGAGGCGCAGCCCTGATGCTTGCCTGGAGCAAGTTTATTCTGAGCCTTTCATCCACACGGCTCAGAATAAAAGGGATAAAAAATTGAAAGAAAGAACATAAAATAAAATAAAATAAAGTAAAATAAAATAAAATAAAATAGTTATTAAAATAAAAAAAATTAGTAAGAAAAAAAATTTTTAACTAAAAAACAGAAAAAAATGGATGGACAGTACCCTAGGACAAATGGTAAGAGCAGAGCTATACAGACAAAATCAGAAAGAGAAGCATACATGTACACACTCACAAAAAAAGAAAAAAGGGGAAAAAAATATATATCTTTGTTCCCAAAGTCCACCTCCTCAATTTGGGATGATTTGTTGTCTGTTCAGGTATTCCACAGATGCAGGGTACATCAAGTTGACTGTGGAGATTTAATCTGCTGCTCCTGAGGCTGCTGGGAGAAATTTCCTTTTCTCTTCTTTGTTCGCACAGCTCCCGGGGTTCAGCTTTGGATTTGGACCCGCCTCTGCATGTAGATCGCCTGAGGGCATCTGTTCTTTGCTCAGACAGGATGGGGTTAAAGGAGCAGCTGATTAGGGCACTCTGGCTCACCCAGGTCAGGGGGAGGGAGGGGTACGGATGTGGGGCGAGCCTGCGACGGCAGAGGCCGGCTTGACATTGCACCAGCCTGAGGCGTGCCGTGCGTTCTCCCAGGGAAGTTGTCCCTGGATCATGGGACCCTGGCAGTGGCAGGCTGCACAGGTCCTGGGAGGGGAGGTGTGGGTAGTGATCTGTGCTTGCACACCAGCTTCTTGGTGGTGGCAGCAGCAGCCTTAGCGTCTCATGCCCATCTCTGGGGTCCGTGCTGATAGCCTTGGCTCGCGCCCATCTCTGGAGCTCCTTTAAGCAGCACTCTTAATCCCCTCTCCTTGTGCACCAGGAAACAAAGACACAAGAAAAAGTGTCTTGTCTCTTCGGCAGCTCCAGACCTTTTCCCGGACTCCCTCCTGGCTAGCTGTGGTGCACTAGCCCCCTTCAGGCTGTGTTCACGCAGCCAACCCCAGTCCTCTCCCTGGGATCCAACCTAAGCTGGAGCCTCAGCTCCCAGCCCCCGCCCACCCTGGTGGGTGAGCAGACAAGCCTCTCGGGCTGGTGAGTGCTGGTTGGCACCGATCCTCTGTGCGGGAATCTCTCCGCTTTGCCCTCTGCACCCCTGTGACTGCGCTCTCCTCTGTGGCTCCAAAGCTCCCCCCAGCCCGTGAAGGGGCTTCCTAGTGTGTGGAAACCTTTCCTCCTTCACAGCTCCCTCCCACTGGTGCAGATCCCATCCCTATTCTTTTGTCTCTGTTTTTTCTTTTTTCTTTTGCCCTACCCAGGTACGTGGGGAGTTTCTTGCCTTTTGGGAGGTCTGAGGTCTTCTGCAAGCGTTCAGTAGGTGTTCTCTAGGAGCTGTTCCACGTATAGATGTGTTTCTGATGTACTTGTGGAGAAGAAGGTGATCTCCGCGTCTTACTCTTCCACCATCTTGAAGCTCTCCCATATTATTTTTTATCATCCATTTCATTTTATTTATTTAACATCTTTATTGGAGTATAACTGCTTTACAATGGTGTGTTATTTTCTGCTTTATAACAAAGTGAATCAATTATACATATACCCCATATCCATATTATTTTTTAGAAATATAAAGAAAAAGTTATTTGTTTACTTTTACCAAAAGCATAATAGTGGTTACTTTCTTAGGGGAGGGAAGGAGAGTTTGTGGGTTTGAGAGGGGAACATGGATAGGGTTCAGAGATGTTTGTTTTATTATTATACTTCACAGCTTACATGTCATGTATATTTTTATACTAAAATTATATACTTTTAAATAGCTTTATTGAGTTATAGTTGACATATAGTAAACTGCACATATTTAGCATTTTGATAGGTATGACATATGCCTACATCTGGTAAAACCACAGCTGCAATAAAGATAGTGAACATATCATCACCCCAAAGTTTACTTCTCCCCCTTTTAATCTCTCCCTTCTGCTCCTCTGTGCCCCCCACATCCTCAGGCAACCACTGATCTGCTTTCTGTCACTACAGATTAGATCGCATTTTCTAGAATTTTATTTAGACAGAAACATATATATATATATATATATCTCCTCCTTTTATTTTGATAAGGTAGTCTGACTTTCTTCATTCAGAATAATTGTTTTGATTTTTTTTTTAATTTTGACAGATTTTACTTGTATTCCCTGAACAGTTTTTAGATTATACAATTTTCATTCATGAAAATTAAAGAAAACATCAACTCCCTGACATAGAGCATAGGACCACAGAAAGATATAAATGAGAAATTATATATCTAAGGGAAAAAAAATTACAAGGAAAGATAAAATTTCAAAACATTCAACAAAACATGAGTAGAATTGACCTTGGAGAAAATAACATTAAGATATGAAAAAATCAGATTAAAAAGAAGTCTTACAACTCAACAATAAACAGCTTAAAAACCCCATTTTTAAAATGTGCAAGGGATTTTTTTTCTTTTTCTTTTTTTTTTATTTTGCTTAATAACAAATTTAATCAGTTATACACATACATATGTTCCCATATCCCCTCCCTTTTGCATCTCCCTCCCACCCTCCCTATCCCACCCCTCCAGGCGGTCACAAAGCACCGAGCTGATCTCCCTGTGCTATGCGGCTGCTTTCCACTAGCTATCTACCTTACGTTTGGTAGTGTATATATGTCCATGCCGCTCTCTCACTTTGTCACAGCTTACCCTTCCCCCTCCCCATATCCTCAAGTTCATTCTCTAGTAGGTCTGTGTCTTTATTCCTGTCTTACCCCTATGTTCTTCATGACATTTTTTCCCTTAAATTCCATATATATGTGTCAGCATACAGTATTTGAAATTTTTGAAATTTGTCCATGTTGTAACATGTACTGATAGTTCATTTTTCTCCATTACTGAGTAGTAGTCCATCATACTGGTGTACAAAAATTGGTTTATCCATTCACCTGTTAATAGGTATTTGGGTCATTTCCAGTTTGGGTTATTATAAATAAAGCTAATAGGAACATTTGTGTACAAATCTTTTATGAAAATATGCTTCTATTTCTCTTGGATAAATACATAAGAGTCGAATGGCTGACTCACATGGGAGGAATCTACCATATTGTTTTTCACTGACACAAAATAGACATGTAGATCAATGGAACAGGATACAAAGCCTAGAAATAAACCCACACACTTATGGTCAATTAATCTACAACAAAGGAGACAAGAATACACAATAGAGAAAAGACAGTCTCTTCAATAAGTGATGCTGGGGAAAATGGACAGCTACATGTAAAAGAATGAAATTAAAACATTCTCTAACACCATATAAAAAAAAAAAACCCTCGAAATGGATTAAAGACCTAAATGTAAGACTGGATACTGTAAAACTCCTAGAGGAAAATATAGGCAGAACACTCTTTGACATAAATCACAGCAATATATTTTTGGATGCATCCTCTAGAGTAATGGAAACAAAAGCAAAAATAACAAAATTGGACCTAATTAAACTGAAAAGCTTTTGCACAACAAAGGAAACCATAAACAAAACAAAAAGACAACCTATGGAATAGGAGAAAATATTTGAAAATGATGCATCCGACAAGGGGTTACTCTTAAAGTATACAAACAGCTCAATATCAAAAAACAAACAACCATCAAAAAGTGGGCAGAAGGCCTAAACAGACATTTCTCCAGAAAAGACATACAGATGGACAACAGGTACATGAAAAGATGCTCAACATCACTAGTTGTTAGAGAAATGCAAATGAAAAACTGCAATGAGGTACCACCTCACACTGGTCATAATGGCCATCATCAAAGTCTACAAATAATAAATGCTGGAGAGGATGTGGAGAAAGGGAATCCTCCTACACTGTTGGTGGGAATGTAAACTGGTATATAGCCACTATGGAAAACAGTATGGAGGTTCCTTAAAAAACTAAAAATAGAGTTACCATATGATCCAGTACTCCCATTCCTGGGTATATGTCTAGGAAGGATGAAAACTCTAATTTGAAAAGATACATGCACCCCCACGTTCATAGCAGCACTATTTACAATAGCCAAGATGCAGAAGCAGCCTAACTGTCCATCAACAGATGAATGGATAAATAAGATGTGGTATGTATACACACACACACACATACATACACACAATGGAATATTACTCAGCCATAAAAAAGAATAAAATACTGCCATTTGTAGCAACATAGATGGACCTAGAGATTATCATACTAAGTGAGGTAAGTCAGAGAAAGGTAAATATCATATGATACCACTTATATGTGGAATCTAAAAAAAATGATTCAAATGAAATTGTTTTCAAAACAGAAATAGACTCACGGGCATAGAAAAAAAAAAACAACTTATGGTTACCGAAGGGGAAAGGAGGGGGAGGGATAAATTAGGAGTTTGGGATTAACAGATACACACTACTATATATAAAATAAACAATAAATACCTACAGTATAGCACAGGGAGCTATAGTCAATATTTTGTAATAACCTACAGTATAATGGAAAAGAATGTGTAAAAAAATATATAAAACATATATACACATATATATGTATAACTGAATCACTTTTCTGTACACCTGAAATATTGTAATTCAACTCTACTCAATTAAAAAAAGAAATATTTTTAAACAACTAGAATAAAATAGGTAAACAACAAGGACCTATTGTATAGCATAGGGAACTATATTCAATATAACTTATAATGGAAAAGAAACTGAAAAAGAATATATAGTTATACATATATATTCACATATATAACTGAATCACTTTGCTGTACATCTGAAACTAATACAGCATTTTACAACAACTATACTTCAATAAACAAAAAAATAATAATAAATAAATAAAAGGAAACTACCATACTATTTTTCATAGTGGCTGTACCATTTACATTTCCACCAGCAGTGTATGAGGCTTCTAGTTACTTCCACATGCTCACAAACCCTTGGTAGCGTTTGTCTTTCTAATTTTAGACATTCTAATAGGGAGATAATAGAATTTCATTGTAATCTAAAGTACATTTCCCTGATGACTAATGATTTTGAGCATCTTTTCATATGCTTATATGACATCCACATATACATTTCTTTGTTATGTTCAAACCTTTTGTCCATTTTAAACATCAGATTTTTTTATTGCGTTTTGAGAGTTCTTTACATATTCTTGGGTATAAGTTCTTTAGTAGATATATGACTTGCAAATATTTTTCATAGTCCATGACTTGTCTTTTTATTTTCTTAACAGTGTCTTTCAAGGAGCAGGGTTCTTAATTTTTTTGAAGTCCACTTTATCAGTGTTTTCTTTCATGGATTATTCTTTTGGTGTTGTACCTAACAAATGTTTGCCTAATCCAAGGTTACAAAGATTTTCTCCTTTTTTTCCTAAATGAATGTTTATAATTCTAAACTTTACATTTACAACTTGAACTGTTCGGAGATTAGTATATATCCATCATAACTATCAATGCCATAAACTTATCCATCACATCCAAGTTTCTCCCTAGCCCTGTTGTTGTTTTTTACCTTTTGTGATAAGAGCACTTAACATAATATCTTCTACCTTAGCACATTTTAAAGTATACAATCAGTGTTGTTAATTATAGGACCTATATTGTACAGTTCTACTCTAAAACATTTATTTTGCACAACTAAAACTTTATGACCTTTGACTAACACCTCCCCATTTCCCCCACCTTCCAGCTCCTGGCAACCACCAATCTACTCTCTGCTTCAATGTATAAAGTGAGATAACGTAGTATTTGTCTTTCTGTGTCTGGCTTACTTCACTTAACATAATGTCCTCCGGGTTCATCCTTGTTGCTGCAAATGGCAGGATTGCCTTCTTTTTTTAAGGCTGAATAATATTCCATTGTACTTTATTTTTCTATTCATCCATTGATGAACATTTAGTTGTTTTCATATCTTGATTATGTAAATAATGCTACAGTGAACATAGGAATGAACTATCTCTTTGAGATCCAGATTTCTGTCCCTTTGGATACATGCCCAGAAATGGGATTGTGGATAATATGGTAGCTCTATTTTTAATTTTTTGAGGAACCTCCATATTGTTTGCCATAATGGTTGTACCAATTTACATTCCCTCCAATAGTATTCAAGAGTTCCCTTTTCTCCACATCCTCATCATACTTATTATCTTTTGTTTTTTTTGATAATAGCCATCCTAACAGGTGTGAGGTGATTTCTCATTGTGGTTTTGATTTGCATTTCCCTGATAATTAGTGATGTTGAGCATATTTTCATACACCTGTTAGAAATTGTAAGTATTTTTTGGAGAAATATCTGTTCAGGTGCTTGGCCCAATTTTTAATTGGTTTATTTGGTTTTTGTCTATTAAGTTGTTTGAGTTCCTTATATATTTTGGATATCAATCCCTTATCAGATATATGGTCTGAAAATATTTTCTCCCATGCTATAGGTTGTATTTACATGTTGTTGATTGCCTTTGTTTGTTTTCATTGATTTACTACATAGTTTTTTGATTTATATTTTACTGATATCCACTCTGTTCTTCCTTCTGCTTATTTGGATTTCATTTGTACTTCTTTTTCTAGTTTTCTAAGGTGAAAGTTGTTGTTGATTTGGGACATTTTTTCCTGTTAAAGTAAATAGTGCTCTAAGCTTTCTTGTAATTGCAGCTTTAGCTGCATCCCCAAAACTTTGATATGTTGTAGTTTTATTTTAATTCAGTTCAAAATACTTTCCATTTTCCCTTTTGATTTCTTATTTGATTTATGAATTATTTATGTGTACTATTTAGCTTTTACATATTTGGGTTTTTTTTTTTTTAGATATCTTTTTTTTTTTTTTTTTTTTTGTGGTACGCAGGCCTCTCACTATTGTGGCCTCTCCCGTTGCGGAGCACAGGCTCTGGACGCCCAGGCTCAGCGGCCATGGCTCACGGGGCCAGCTGCTCCGTGGCATGTGGGATCTTCCCGGACCGGGGCACGAACCCGTGTCCCCTGCATCGGCAGGTGGACTCTCATCCACTGCGCCACCAGGGAAGCCCTTTAGGTATCTTAATGTGGCTGGTTTCAAATATAATTCTGTGGTGGTAACTTGATTGCTTTTAAACATATTGAAAATTGTTTCATGGCCCAGAATATGGTCTGTGTTCTTAAGTGTTCTGAGTGAACTTGAAAAAAATGTGTATTCTGCAGTTGTTGAGTGGAATGTTCTATAAGTGTCAATTCAGTCGAGTAGATTGGTAATGTGCAAGTCTCATATACAAGCACATCTTGTTTTATTGCGCTTCACAGATATTGCAGTTTTTACAAATTGAAAGTTTGTGGCAAACTGGTTTGTCCAATGGTGGTTAGCATTTTCTAGCAATAAAATGCTTTAATTAAGGTATGTGCATTTTTTAATACATAATGCTATTTCACATTTGATAGACTACTGAATAGTATGAACATAACTTTTATATGCACTAGGAAACCAAGAAATTCATGTTACTAGCTTTATTGTGGTGCTCTGGAACCAAACCCACAGTATCTCTGAGGTAGGCCTGTATTCCTAATGTTTTTCTTTCTCTATGGGGTGAGGGTTTTTTAAAATTACTTAACTATATGGATTTGTCTATTTTACTTTGAAGATCTGTCAGTGTTTATTTCATATATTTTGAAGCTCTCTATTAGCTGTATAAAGGTTCAGTATCATGTATCTACTTGATGAATTGACCCCTATATCAGTATGAAATCCCTTTTTGTCTCTCTTAATATTCTTTATTCTGAAATCAACTTTGTCTGAAAAAATATAGCCACTTCAGCTTTAATTATCTTTTAAAGAGATTTTAATAGTAAAAGAGTCCTTAGGTCAGTCGCAGTGCGTGGCTCATGGTCGACCAAGGCTGTTTAAAATAAGTAAATAAATAAATAAATAAATGAGTCTTTATATTTATGCATGTAGTTATCATTTCCTGTGTGCTTCATGCTTTTGTATAGATCCATATTTCTCTCCGCTATCTTGTTCCTTCTGCTTTAATTTCTTATAATGCACGTCTGAATTCTTTTTCGTTTTGTGTGTCTGAAATGATCTTTATTTTGCTTTTGCTTTTGAAAAAATAGTTTCCTTGGATAAAGAATTATAGGTTGACATTTTTCATTTTTTCTTTCAATGCTTCCCTGTCACTTTTGTATTGTTTCCAATGTGAAATGTGCTGTCATCCAACTATTGAATATGATGTCAACAGAGGTTGTGTGCCTCTATACATAACATGTATTTTTTCTCTGGCTGCTTTAAATATTTTTTTCTTTTATCAATAGTTTAGAAGAATTTGATTTTGATGTATTTTCATGTAATTTCTCTCTTTTTTGTGTGTGTGCTTGAGTTTGAGTTTTTTTGGATCTGTGGGTTTATAGTTCCTCCTTTCTCCTCTTTTCTCTTTCCTTCTCTTGGGACTCTAATTACGTATATTTCACATTGCTTGAAATTGCACCACAGCTTATCAATTCTCTGTTTATTTTTTAGTACATTTTCTCAGAGTTTTATAATGGCTAATTTTAATTGCCATGTATTTGAGTTCAGTAATCATTTTCTTCTGCAATGTTTCATTTCCCATAACCACATCCAATGCAGTTTTCCTCTCAGACATTGTCTTTTCATCTCTAGAAGTTGGATTTGTGCCTCTTTGGGGGGGTTTCTGTGCCTCCACTTCATATAGTCAGTCTTTCCTCTAGATTCTTAAATGTACAAAATAAAACTAAAATAGCTGTTATTCTTTTTCTACTAATTCTCTCCTCTGTGTCATTTCTGGGACAGTTTCTCTTTTTTATTGAAGTATAGTTGCTGTACAATATTGTATGTTACAGGTGTACAATATAGTGATTCACAATTTTTAAAGGTTATACTCCATTTATAGTTATTATAATATATTTGCTATACTCCCTGTGTTGTACAATACATCCTTGTAGCTTATTTTATACCTAATAATTTGTAACTCTTAATCCCCTCCTCCCTATTTCTCCCCTCCTCCCTTCCCTCTCCCCACTGGTAACCACTAGCTTATTCTCTATATCTGTGAGTCTGCTTCTTTTTTTTTGTTTTGTCTGTTTTTTTTTGCGGTACGCGGGCCTCTCACTGTTGTGGCCTCTCCCGTTGCGGAGCACAGGCTCTGGACGCGCAGGCTCAGTGGCCATGGCTCACGGGCCCAGCCGGCATGTGGGATCTTCCCGGACCGGGGCACGAACCCATGTCCCCTGCATCGGCAGGCGGACCCTCAACCACTGTGCCACCAGGGAAGCCCTGCTTCTTTTTTGTTATATTTACTAGTTTGTGGTATTTCTTAGATTCCATATATAAGTGATATCATACAGTATTTGTCTTTCTCTGTGTTATTTCACTTAGTGTATTGCCCTCCAAGTCCATCTATGTTGCTGTAAATGGCAAAATTTTGTTCTTTTTTATGGCTGAATAGTATTCCTTGTGTATATGTGTGTCTTCTTCATACATGCCACGTCTTCTTCATACATTCATCTGTTGATGGACACTCTGGGCACTCAGGTTGCTTCTATATCTGGCTATTGTAAATAATGCTGCTATGAACATTGGGGTGCATGTATCTTTTCAAATTAGTGCTTTTGTTTTTTTCAGATATATACTCAGGAGTAGAATTGCTGGGTCATATGGTAGTTCTATTTTTAGTTTTTTGAGAAGACTCCATACTGTTTTCCACAGTGGCTGTACCTATTTACATTCCTACCAACAGTGTACAAGGGTTGGGGCAGTTTCTTGATTGATTCCTCTCCTCACCATGGGCCTGTTTTTCTGTTTCTTTGCATGCCTGGTAATTTTTTATAGGATGCCAGTCATTTAAAATTTTACCTTGTTGGGTGCTTGATATATTTATATTCTTTTAAATACTCTTGAGCTTTGTTCTGGGACTTGGTTAAGTTACTTGAAAGCAGTTCGATCCATTTTAGTCTTGCCTTTAAGTTCTCTTAGGTGGAACCAGAGAGACTTCTAGTCTATGGCTAATTTTTTTCCAGTACTAAGGCCAAATTGCTCTGACTACTCTATCCAATGCCCTGTGAATTATGAACTTTTGCTCTGTAGCTGGTGTGAACTGCTATCTTCCTAGCCCTGTATGTAAGAAAGCTGGAACTAGGGTGAAGTGAGGGAGTTATCAAGGGTAAGAAATTTAAGGTGGTAGTCTCTCTGAGGCTCATCTAAGACCTGAGACTGAGTGCCTCCTAAAATTTTGTGTCCTGGACACCATGCTTGCCTTACAGTAGTCCCAGTTCTGGTTTGTAGGATTAGTCATTTTAATGCAGGGGTCGGCAAACTTTTTCTTTAAGGAGTAGATAGTAAATATTTTAGGCTTGTGAGACATACAGCTTCTACTGCATCTATTCAACTCTGGTAGTTTAGCACGAAGTAGTCATATACAACCTGTGAATGATAGGTGTGACTTTGTTTCAATAAAACTTTATTTACAAAAACAGATGGTTGGCTTACTGGCTGCAGTTTGCTCATTCCTTCTCTAATCCCTTGGGTGCTCTTTCCCCAGCCTTGATTAGTTTCTTCACATGCATGTGCTAATTAGTACTTAACTGATTAACTGAGAGAGACTGCAGATTTTCAGAGTGTTTCTTTGTTCAACTCTCTTTTTTCTAGCACTTTCCCTTGCATACTCTGGTTTCCTTGGCCTCCTTTTCTCCCAGCCTCATCACTCCAAGTCAGGGAGACCACTTGGCTCTAAGTTTGTTCTCCTTGTGTCATGGCCTCTTCATTGAGTGACATCCAATATCTTAGTGTGTGTCATTTCACATTTTGTGTATACTTTTTAAAGTTATTTCAGGTGAGAGGATAAATGCAATCCTTATTACTTCATCTTGGCTCAAAGTGGAAATCTCTAGTATTGTGTTTTAAAATTACATTGTACTGTCATCTCCTATTATAAATAGAAATGAAATAAATTATTTGTACAGAATCTAACATGTTCAGAATTCATTATTTAACTAACTTTATGGACTTACATGTTATCATAGACTTCCAGAATTTTCATTTTTTCATTCGTATAAGGAGGATAATATCTGTCTCACAAGGTTGTTGGGAAGTTTAAATGAATAGTAAATGAGAAAGCACCTAGCATATGTATGTCTTAATTGTAGTAGGCATAAAGATACTTAATTCACTTTCCCAAGTTTGATGTGTTGATTAACTAAAACTGGATTGCAGTATTTTTTTGGTTTTGCTGTACGCAGGCCTCTCACTGTTGTGGCCTCTCCCGTTGCAGAGCACAGGCTCTGGACGCACAGGCTCAGCGGCCAGGGCTCACGGGCCTAGCTGCTCCGCAGCATGTGGGATCTTTCCAGACCGGGGCACGAACTCATGTCCCCTGCATCAGCAGGCAGACTCTCAACCACTGTGCCACCCACCAGGGAAGCCCAGATTGCAATTTTTTAGATTATGTTCTGGGGTTGGAAGGATGCTGAGGGATGTAAGTACACATAAATTATATTGTTGCTCTTTTAGTTGTACTGCCCATGTTTTGGAGTTGGATAGTGGTGGGAAACACCCTGTATTTCTCTTTTCTCCCTATATCCCATAAAAAGGAGTTTAATTAAAGTAGTATTACATTTGCCATTATAGATTCTCTTTGGTTGAATGTCTCTTTATGTCTTTTGACCAATTTTTAATTTGATTTTTTAACGGGTGAGTTCTTTTTTTTTTTTTTTAAATCTTTGTTTGGCCGCGCAGCATGTGGGATCTTAGTTCCCCCATCAGGGATTGAACCCCCGCCCTGCAGTGCAAGCATGGAGTCTTAACCACTGGATTGCCAGGGAAGCCCTAACTGGTGACTTTTGAGAGTTCTTCATACATTCTAGATTTAAGTCCTTTGTCAGATATATGGTTTGCAAATATTTTCTGCTATTCTGTAGCTTGTTTTTTCATCCTCTTATCGGAGTCTCTCACAGAACAAACTTTCTTTTATAACTTAAAAAAAAAAATTTTTTTTGGCTGCATTGGGTCTTTGTTGCTGTGCATGGGCTTTCTCTAGCTGTGGCGAGCGGGGGCTACTCTTCCTTGTGGTGCGCAGGTTCCTCATTGTGGTGGCTTCTCTTGTTGCGGAGCATGGGCTCTAGGCGCGTGGGCTTCAGTAGTTGCAGCATGCAGGCTCAGTAGTTGTGGCACGTGGGCCCTAGAGAGTGCAGGCTCAGTGGTTGTGGCGCACGGGCTCTAGGGCACGTGGGCTTTGGTAGTTGTGGCACGCGGGCTCAGTAGTTGTGGCATACAGGCTTAGTTGCTCCACGGTATGTGGAATCTTCCCAGACCAGGGATTGAACCTGTGTCCCCTGCATTGGCAGGCAGATTCTCAACCACTGTGCCACCAGGGAAGCCCCTCTGTTTTAGCTTTGATGAAGTCCAGTTTATCAAGTTTTTCCTTTTGTGGATCATACTTTTGGTGTCATGTCTGAGGACTCTTTACCAAGCCTTGGATCCTAAAGACCTTCTCCTATGTTATCTTTGTATTTTTATAGTTTTATGTTTTACATTTAAAGCTATGATCTTTCATATTTTTATATAAGGTGTGAAGTCTAGATTAAGGTTCATTCTTTTACCTATGGTTGTCCATTTACTTCAGTACCATAATATTATACATCTTCCATTTAATTTCTTTTGCACTTTGTAGAAAATTAATTGGCTGCCTTGTGTGGGTCTGTTTCTCTGTTCTCTATGACATTCCATTGATCTACGTGTCTAATCTGTTAGTGCCACATAGTCTTGATTACTTTGGCTATAGAATAAACTTTGAAGTGAGATAGAATAATTCTTCCCATTCTATTATTTTTAAAAATCATTTTAGATATCCAAGTTCCTTTACCATTCCACGTATTTTAGAATAGTCTTGTCTATGTATTCAAAAAACCTTTCTGGAACTTTGATAGTGATTATGATAAACTTTAATCAATCTGGACATCTCTATATGTTGTCTTCCAATCCATGACTCAGTATGTCTCCCCACTTACTTAGGTCTTCTTTCATCAGCATTTTGTGATTATCAGCATACAGACTCTGTATGTGTTTAGTTAAATGTACATCAAAGCATTTCTTTTCTTTTTTCTAGTGATTATAGACGTATTCCATTTTAGATTTTGGTGTCTTGTGTTCATTGCTAATATATACAAATACAACTGACTTTTGTATGTTGATCTTATATCCTGTGACCTTGCTGAACTCACTAAGCAGTTTAATAAATTTCTTTAAGTTTCCTATATAGATGATCATGTCATCTGCAAACAGGGAAAATTTTACTTCTTTCTTTCTGATCTGTATGCTTCTTCTTCCCTTTACTTGCTTTAATGTGCTAGGTAAAACTTTCAGAACTATGCTGAATAGAGTGATGAGAGCAGACATCCTTGCCTTGTTGTGATCTTAGGGGAAAGCTTTCAGTCTTTTACCATTAAATATGATGTTAGCTGGAGGCTTTTTGTAGATGATTTTCATCAAGTAGAGAAAGTTCTCTCTATGTCTAGTTTTCTGAGACTTTTTAGTTTAAATGAGTAGTGAGTGTTGCCAACTGCCTTTTCTGCATCAATTAATGTGATCATGCAATTTTTCTTTCTAGGCTGTTAATACAGTGGATTACATGGATTCATTTTCTAATATTGAACCAGTCTTGCCTCCTTAGAGTAATCATATCGTATGGCCATGGTACATAATTTCTAAAATTTATTGCTGAAAATGTATTTGCTAATATTTTGTTAAAGTTTTGTTTGTGGTTATTTAATGAGAAATATTGGTCTGCAGTTTTCATTTTCTATATTGTCTTTGGAATCAGGATAATACTGCCTCCACAGAATGATGGTGACATGTTGCCTTCTCATTTATTTTCTAGAAGAAAATGTGTAGAATTCGTGTTAACTTTTCTTTTAACATTTGGTAGAATTCTCCAGTGAAACCATCTGGACCTGGATGTGTCCTTTTGGGGAGATTTTAAATTATTAATTTCAATTTCTTTGACAGTTATGGGGATAGTCAAATTATTAACTTCAATTTGCATGAATTGTGGTAGATTGTTTTTCAAGGAATTGGTCCATTTCATCTAAATTGTCCAATTTATGCGTGGATAGTTGTTCATAGTAGTCCCTTATTATCCTTTTGATGTCTGCAGGGTCTGTTTCCTTCCTGATATTGCTAATTTGTGTCTTCTCTCTCTCTTTTTTTTCTTTGACACTCTTGCTAGAGGTTATAGTTTTTGAAGGTCATTTCAAAGAACCAGCTTTCAGTTCCACTGATTTCCTTAGTTGTTGTTCTGCTTTCAATTTCATTTATTTCTGCTCTTATATTTATTATTTCCTTCCTTCTGTTTGCTGTGTACTTATTTTGCTCTTCTTTTTTTAGGTTCTTGAAGTAGGAAACTGTATTATTGATTTGAGAACTTTCCTCTTTTCTAATGTAATTATTTAATGCTATATGTTTCTCTAGCAGCATTGCTTTAGTTGTGTCACACAAATTTTAGTATGTTGTATTTTCATTTTCATTCAATTCAATGTATTTTTAAATTTCCTTTGAGATTTCCTCTTTGACCCTTGGGCTACTTAGAAGCATGTTGCTTAGATTTCAAGCATTTGGTGATTTTCCTGTTGTCTTTTAGTTATTGACTTTTAGTTAGATTCCACTATTGCCAGTGAACACATTCTGTATGATTTTAATGTTTTATGGCCCAGCATATGGTTTATCTTTGTATTCGTTCTGTGCAAGCTTGAAAAGAATGTATATTCTTCTATTGTTGGGTGGACTGCTCTCTGCATGTTGATTAGAACCTGTTGGTTGATAATGTTGTTAAGTTCTTTTTTATCCTTGCCAATTTTCTGTCTATTAATACTATCATTTGCTGAGAGGGGAATGTTGACATCCCCAAGTATAATTGTGGATTTGTCTATTTCTCCTTTCAGTTCTATCAGTTTTTACTTCATGTATTTTGAGACTCTGTTGTCTGATGCATACACAATTAGGATTTCTATGTCTTCTTTGTGGATTTAGCCTTTTATTATGATGTAATGTCTTTCTGTATCCTTGATAATTTTCTTTGCTGTGAAGTCAAGTTTATATGATGTTTATAAAACTATTCCTGCTTTCTTTTGATTCATGTTTGCATGGCATATCTTCCTTTCTTTCTATTTATCTACTTATATTGTTACGTTTGAAGTTTCTTGTAGACAGCATATAGTTGGGTATGCCAAACTCTGTCTTTTGATTTGTATATTTAGATCATTTACATTTAATATAATTAGTAATAAGTTAAAGCTTATGTCAGATGTTTTGTTTTTGTTTCTCTTTGTTCTTTCTGTTTCTCACTTCTCCATTTTCTTTTTCCTTGCTTTACCTAGGTTACTTGGACATATTTTAGAAATCCATTTTGATTTATTGATGTATTTTATTCTTAGAGTATCTCTTTGAATAGCTTTTTAGTGGTTTCTCAAGATATTACATTACATATACATAATTTATCACAGTCTACTGGTGTTCTATTGAACTATAGAAATCTTACCTCTCTTTATGTCCTGTTACCCTCATCCACGTATAATATAATTGCCTTACATATTTTCTAATACATTTAGACTGGCTTATAATACATCAGACAGTATTAAAATTTTTGCTTCAACTATCAAACATTGAAGATTCAAGAAGATGAGAAAAATCTATCATATTCACCCATAATTTTTCTTTTTCTGTTGTTCTTTCTTTCTTTCTGATGTTCCAAGACTTCTTGTTTTATCAATTCCTTTCTGTTCAGAGAAATTCATTTAGCCAGTATTTTAGGGTAGTTCAGCTGATGAAAAATTCTCTTAGTTTTTCTTCATCTGAGAATATTTCTCCCATTCATTCCTGAAGGGTATTTTTGCTAGATAAAGAACTCTGGGTTTGAAGTCCTTTTATTTCAGCACTTGAAAAATAGTGTACCACTTCCTTCTGGCCTCCCTGGTTTCTGATGAGAAATCTGATCTTATGTGAATTTTTTCCCCTATGGGTAAGGTGTCATTTCTCTCCTCTTGCTTCCAAGATTTCTTGTTTTTAGCTTTCAGAGTTTGACTGTGATGTGCTTAGGTGTAGATTTCTTTGGGCTTATTTTGTTTCATGTCTGCTTAACTTCTTGAATTTGTAAGCTTATGTTGTTGTTGTTTACCAATTTGAGAAATTTTCAGCAATTATTTCTTTGAATACTTTTCAGCTGTACCATTTTTCTTCTCTCCTTCCAGGATTCCTATGACAAGAATGTTAGAGCTTTTGTTAAAGTCCCATAAGTCTTTGTTATTATTTTTTAAGTTTATTTTCTCTCTGTTGTTCATATTGGTTAATTTCTATTGTTCTAACTTCCAGTTCACTAATTCTTTCCTCTGTTCTCTCCATTCTGCTTTTGGGCTGCTTCATTGAGTTTTAAATTTTTAATTTTATTTTTTAGTTCTATAAATGCATTCAGACCTACTTTATATTTTCCACATCTGTTCACAGTTATTGGCATTTTTATTAAGTATACTTTAAAATTCTTGTCAGGTAGTTCTGTGTCTGAATGTTGGCATCTATTGATTGTTTTTTCTCATTCTAGTTGAGAATTTCCTAGTTTTTGTATGATGAGTGATTTTTTTTTATTGAATCCTGGACATTTTGGTTATTACGTTATGAAATTTTGGATCTTACTTAAATTTGTAGTATAGCAGGCATCCTGTGACACCATTCCAATGAGGAAAGAGGGATATCACCTTATAGTGTCACGTAGTGTTAAAAGTCCAGGTTCCTCACTTGATTTCCATTGACACTGGTGGTAGGGAGGTGCTTTTTTGCTGCTGGGTAAGGGTGGGGGTCGAGGCTCTCTATTGTGCATCCACTAATAGCAGTCTGGCTGGGAGTGGAGGGGTACCTCATTCCTCCCCACATGGCATCCCTGACACTGTTGGGGAGTGGTGCCTTGTTACTACTGGGTTTTGGCAAAAGACCTGACTCTCTACTAGGACTTATCTGATACCAACTCAGCAGGAAATGAGAGGGACGTCAATACCTATGGGTGGGGGTGGAAGACCAGTTTTCCCACATGGTCTCCATGGATCCCACAGGAAGGGACACGTTATTACCATTCACTACGGATAAAAGTCCTGTATCATTTCGTAGCCTTCATTGGAACCTCCCTGGAAGAAGAATTGGGGTGACTTATTACAGCCTGGTGAGGCTAGAATTCTAGTTTCTTCACTTGGCTTTTGATGGCAGAGCTGTGAATGGGGGTCACCATTTTTCTATATTTCGGGCTGGAGTACAGTGGTTATTATGTAATTTTAAAAAATCTTGATAATTTACCCCTTTTCTGAATCTTTGGCTGGATTGGGAAGGCTTTCCTTAAGGGAATTCTTTATCTGTGCCTGTTGTTATTTCTAGGTCGCCTGCTGCTTCAGCACCCAGTCTGGGATATATGAGGAGAGGAAAAAAAAAAAAAAAAAAACACAGGGAACTCATTGCTCAGAAGTATCCATGCCTCTAGTTGCTGAAATATTTCTTTGGTTCTAATGTGCAAATTGGCTTGCTTCTGTGCTTTTTCTTCCCTTGGGGCTTAGGTTTTAGTATTCTCAGGTTTTCTAGGTCAGTTGTCATTTTTCCATCTGCTTCCAATTTTTCAAAATTTTCTGTTTAGTGTCTCTTCTCCTGGTTATTTTGTCCTTGTAGATTTATTTCTAAAAATTATTTTATTTTATTTTATTAGGTTTTAATGAAGGATATGCATTTTATTTCTAAGGATCTATTATAAGTTGCAATTCTTCAAATGTGTTTCCTTTTTGTGAAGTTTTTATTGAAAATATTTTAGATCCACTCTTCATGCCAGTGGCTCCATAGCCTTGTGTCAGTCAAGGTTCATTAAGAGATAGAAACCGTACAAGTTACTTTAATGGAGGAAATTCAACATAAAGAATTGTTGACTAGGTATTTATAACTGAGAAAAGACAAAAAAAGAACATGATGGTATCATGGAAATAGCAACTGCAAGAAGTAGCTACCATTCCTAGTTTTGGAAGAATAAAGGAAAGAAGATAGAATGATTAAAACTTGGATGATTTTAGAAGGGACTCCATCAAATTGAAATCCTGACCTCACAGTTGGAGGGGCCTGTCAGATGGTGCTGATGTCTGTAAGTTCAGAGGAGGGGTCTATGAGGCTGGGACTCAGCCCACCAAGGAGGGGAATGATGGCTGGCTCTTCCAGGGTCTCTGAGGGCACATAATAAGGCAGATTCTGCAAGTGTTAGTAACACTGCAAAATAGATTCAACTGAGGCTACAGAAACAAATCACTGTTGCTTGGCTGAAGAAGCAAGCCTGGGGTGATGCTAAGAGAAACAAGATGCGCACAAGAAGCCAAAAATGAGCAAATGGGAAAAGGTAGGCCCCTTGTTTATCCTCCATTTTTGAGGTCTTCCTCTAATACTTCCCATTTGCAGAAGTATGATTTACAGAGTATAGAAGTTGGATTTGAACCTAACAGACAATAACTTAAAAACTAATATAATTATCTTTTTTTTTTCTTTTTTTTTTTGTGGTACGCGGGCCTCCCACTGCTGTGGCCTCTCCCATTGCAGAGCACAGGCTCCGGACGAGCAGCCCCAGCGGCCATGGCCCACAGGCCCAGCCGCTCCGCGGCATGTGGGATCTTCCCGGACCGGGGCACGAACCCGTGTCCCCTGCATTGGCAGGCGGACTCTCAACCACTGCGCCACCAGGGAAGCCCTACTACTTCTCTTTTTATTTATTCTGTTCCAATCCCCTCGACATACTTGCTAGTACTCAAACTTCCCAGATACTCTTCACAGCCATTGCCTTGCTGTTCTCTGTGCTCTCCCATCAGAGATATACATGGCTTCTTCCGTGCATTCTACAGGTTTTAACATAAAAGTATTGTCTCAGTAATTCTTACTCTGGCCTATTTAAAAATGCAACAAATCCTGCTTCCTGTAGACCCTATTCCTTTTTCTTGATTTATTTTTTCATAGCACTTAACCCCTTACAACACACTGTATGTTAAATGTTATTTATTTGTTTTCTGCCCCCATTCAACTAAACTATAATGTCTTAAAAGAAGGATTTTTGTCTAGTTTATAAGTGATGTGCTCCAATACCTAGGACTGAACATAACACATAGTAGGTATTCATAATATTTGAATATTTCACTATAGAATGTAGTAATCTCATATTACTATCTCCATAATCTGTGAAAATTTGATCTGCCTTACTATAAACAAAAAAGAATTTGTAACTTTAAGTTCTAAAAAAGAATGAGAATCTGTACCAAGTTGCTAATTTAATCTGGTAAGGCATGGAATTTATAAGACAGAAGTTAAATTGATTTGAAAATTACATATTTGTGATAGTAAATCTGTGTCATATTGCCAAATTTGAATAATATTTAAAACTCTTATGGAAGATTGCTTTATCCACCACCCATCACAGTTTAGAGCTACCATGGTTATCTAGTCAATGCAAATCCAATAAAAGAGCAAAAATATTATTCTATGCTTTCTGGGAGACTAGTTTTTGCACCTTTTTTAAGAAAGTGTATCTGCATGCAATTTTAGGATGCATTAGTAAAAACAAAGAAATTAAGAAAGAAAAATGTTTTGAGCCAAAAATATGTTATGTCACTGGGAAATTTAGCATATTGATAAAGCTATGGTTTGGCATTGACTTTAATTTTTGTTTTTTAAGGATTACTAATAGAATGAAATAAAAAGTTGCATCCCTTGCTTTGACAAAGACACACTTTTAAAAGGAATGACAAAATGCAATGCAAATTTCAAGGTGAACTTTGGAGTTATAGGATGTTGCCATGATTGATGTTCCAAGCTTATTAGTATTCCCAGCCCAGTTGCTACATAAACAATGTTACCTCTTGCCCTGTGATTCTGGTATTACTAATTGAAAATATATTCATAATCTTCCTTGAATAGATTATAAGAAATAAAGGAAAAATGACCTATAGAATGCAATCTCATTTTCCTGTTGATAATATCAAGCAAATGAAACAGTACAAAGAGGAAAATATATAAAAATCCATCTTTTGGGGGTCAGAAATAGGGAAAAATATAATAAGCTCTAGAATGTATTCAGGACATCACAAATAAGGCATCATAAAGCATCCAGCATGCTTAGATGTGGCACTGTTATAGGGCTTGTGCTAGCAATTTATGTCAAGCCAAAAATTAACACTGGAAAAATAAATTTCTCTGGACACTATCTTTGTAACTGCACTCATTATATAACTTGCATTTCTTAAACAACTACTGGTTTGGTAAGGTGAATTTAATTAGAAAGGAATCTACCAGAAATAAATGTGTAATAACTGATAAATGAGATTATTAATGCTTTGGGGAAGATAGGAAATGTGTACTGTTGAGAGGGTTAGTTGGCCTCACCGAATGTTCTTTTTTACCATGTTGTTTCCAGATATGGGCAGTAATGAGTGTGCTAACCATGTCAGTTTTCACTGACCTGGCTTAAATTTCACACCGTTAAGAGCTTTGTTTTGTTAAGACAGAGATGCTGCTACACTTCAGAAAACCAGGGGTTTCGTCTGATGGTAGAAAAGACATTGTCAGCTTGTCTTTCTCATGTTTACAGGAGGCTTTAGAGAGGGCCAAAGGAGAGGGAAAAAAATCCTTCTTTGACTGTAGACACTTTTCTTTGTTCAGTTTTGTGATGAATTGTATACTTGCTGTACATGGTTGCCTCTCAGAAGTGTATTAGCATTAGGTGCTGATAAAGTAATCAGTAGAAATTCTGTATCCCAGCATCCCTTTTAAAATTTGTATTCAATTTAACAGCAGATAAAATTGCTCTTTTTTTCCCAAAAATTTTAGTTCAGCTTTAATCAATTTTTTTAGTAGTAGCTTAATTTCCATAATAAAAAAAGAGTCTCTCTTTTTCTCTTAATTGATTTTTATACTTCACTTTGTGGATAGGAAAATACATTTGGCTCTTCCTCCATGGGCCATACAGCCCTGCATGCGACTATTCATGAGGAACTAGAAGTAGGAGTGGGTGAAGATTATAACTGGGAAGCCAATTGGGAGATGGTGAGGTGGGGTGATATTAAGGATGTGGGCAGAGTAATAATTGCCAGGTAAGGTGCCAGGGGGATGGGGGAAGTCTGAAATTCAAAAGGGATGAACCCATGACCCAAGCTATCATGGCAACAGGGGTGAATCCAGGGTAGGAGTAAAGAAATCAAAGTGAGTCAAATCCAAGGGGCCATCCAAAGCCATCACATAGCAAGGGTGTATACATGGAGATTGGTGAAGGACATGTACTGTAAATCTGGTTGGTGATTCTTCTCAACTGCTCCCTGAACATACATTTTTCTACCTGGATTGTTTTAAAGATATCCCATGTCTTCTTGACACCACCTAGTGAACGGGGACTCCAGGCCCTCCCTCCAAGTCCTCCGTCCACTCTGTTACTCTGTTTCCTGGTGCTTTTCTGGGTCGTAGGTGTGCTCTGTATGGACACTTGGAGGCATCTTTTAGCAAAAGCTTCTTCAGATTCATTCTCTCGCCCCTGCTGCTCCTGTCCGGTTCTCTTGGCAACACTCTGCAGCTACTCTGCCTCATCTCTGTCCTTCCTGAGGTGAATGAGGGTTATGCCCTGACCTGTGATGGTAACAAATTAGTAGGTTTTCCAAGGATTGCCTAGTTAGATATCGGTGCCTTTTGACTACTCTCAGATCTGTATTCTTATATATAAACTTCAGAATCAGTTTGATAAATAAAAATCCCATGTAATTTTCATAGAACTTTTTTTAGCCAAAACTAGGGTGAGTCAAGTGATGCATTTATCTAAAGAGCAAAATATATGGGGGTTCCCAAAAAGCTCAATAATCAAGATAAATAATATTTTAGAAATAAAAATTAATGCTAAAACTACCTGATAACAAAATATTACATTTTTTTAATAAAGATCATATCAGTAGTAGTTCCAATGTCAAGCCATATTGGAGTCAGAAGCAAAATGGAGAGTCAAGGCTGATCCTGTCTTTCATCCTTTCTTGAAAATTTGTACACTTTGTTAATTACTAATTTTTTGATTAATTTTGATTTTTAAGAAACATCGCATTAAAATATTATTGATCTTGACTACTGAGTTTTTTGCTGTCCTTTTAAATTTTGCACTCTTGTGAAGGCCCTCACTTCCCTCACTCCCCTCACTCTGGTGACTTGGGAAGCACATGCATTTATAATTTTATATAGGGAAAATTAATATAGTTTGTGACTTTGAGTTTCTCAGTCATAAATATGGTGTTCATTCAGGACTTCTTTTTTGTTCTGCAATAAATATTTTCTATTTCTTCCATGAAGGTCTTGCACACTTAAAAAAATTATTTCTAGTACTTGATTTTTTTGGCTCTTTTAAGTACATTTTATTTTTTTGTTATGTTTAAAAATGGTTATTTTTGCAGCTCATTCTTGTATCTAAGCCTTTGTTCCTTCTTTCATTCAATAAACACATCCTGATGCCTTCTGTGTGTCAGACCTCGTTCTTAGTACTTTGATATAGCAGTAAACAAAACTAGTGAGGGAAGACCAAAAATAAATAAGTCAATAAAAAGCAAAGGTCAAGCAATAAAAAAGGTTAGGAAAAAACAAAAACAGGGTGGATTGACAGAAAATGATAAGGGGTAGGGCTGAGATTGGGCTGTCTGAGTTGCATGTAATTTGAGACCTGACTGTCAAGAAGGAGGCACATATCTGAAGGTCTAGGAAACTGGAGAGAAGCTCCAGAGGATAGCTGAATGACATCGGGATGGAATTTAGACCTCTTGGTCCTTAGGTTTACCCCATTGTCTAGAACCTGAAGCTCCTTATTGTGTTTTTCCCTCATTTTACTTTCTTATTAATTTATTCAGTAAACCAAAAATAGTTATTGACACTACTGTACACCTTTCTCACTTTCAGCACTAAAACATCTTTGAAAATTAAATTATTGATATACTAACAATGAAAAATTAGAAATTGAAATTTTAGAAGTATCATTACAGTAGCACCAAAAAATGAAATATTTAGGTATAGATTTTACAAAATATATTCAAGATCTGTATGCTGAGAACAAAAAAATACTGATGAAAGAAATCAAGGAGAGCTATGCCATATTTGTGGACTGGGAGAACCAATTTTGTTCATACCTTAATTGATCTTTAGACTCAGTTTAATGACATTCAGAATCCCTGCAGGACTTTTAATAGAAATTAACAAGCTGATTCTAGAAAAACAAAGGAACTAGAATAGACAAACAACTTCGGAAAAGAAGAACAAGTTTTGAAGACACAAAAAGATGCTCAACATCTTTATTCATTAGGGAAGTACAGATTATAACTACAGTCAGATCTCATTATGCACTTATTAGAATGGCTAAGGTTGAAAACAAACAAAACAACTGACAATCTTAAGTCTTGGTGAGTATGTGGAACAACTCTGTTGCTGGTGGGAATGTAAAATGATGCAACCATCTTGGATAACGGTTCGGGAGTTTCTTGTATAGCTCAAATTACCCTTACCATATCATTCAGCTATCCCATTCCTAATCCAGACATAAAAACATGTATGTGAATGTTTATAACAGCTTTTATTGTAGTTGCTCTAACCTAGAAACAACCCAAATACTCTTCAACTGGGGACTAAACAAACTGTGACATATCCATCCATACAATGGAATACAGCTTTTCCTGCTATTCGAAACTAGAGAGTTCCTATGGAACCTTCTGTAAGACAGTCAAAATAGTATAAAGAGAAGAAGCAATTACCTTAGATACATCTTACTAACGGATACACAAAATAAATTGAGATAAATCTTAGAGGCTCACAGACACAGTTCAAAGCTACAGCGGCTTGATGCAGAGATGCTGTGTGTAGTTCTGGGGAAGGAGCCTGGCAGGGCCACTCCCTGCTCAGGGCACACGCTGCCTCTATAATGCCTTGCTGCAAAACAAACGCTGAACACTATATGTGCTTTCCACCTTTTTTTTTTGTAAAAGCAGAATTCTCTTTTGAATTTCTTTTGGTTAACGAAAACAGATACTAATGTAGGTTTTTTTTTGTAATAGGGAAGAGGTGTAAAGCGAACTTTCAAAATGCGGGTAATACCTGTATTTCTAGACTGTATACCAGTATACAAATTACACAAAACAAACTAGATGAATCTCAAATTCATTATACTAAGGAAGAGAAGCCAAACTTAAATGACTCCATACTGTATGATTCCACTTGTATGACATTCTGGAAAAGGTAAAACTATAGAAACAGAAAACATATCTGTCGTTTGCCAGGGGCTGGGGGTGGGAGAGGGGTTTATTACAATGAAGCACAGGGGTATTCTTTGGGATGAAGAAACTATTCTATATCTTGATTGTAGTGCCGTTACATGACTATATGTTTGTCAAAACTTGCAGTGTCAATTTTCCAATATGTAAATTATGCCTTAATTTAAAAAAAAGTTATAGAGATACTAGAATGTAGGTTTTTGTTTTGTTTTGTTTTGGTGTGTGTATTTATGTAGCAACTTAGTATAATAAAGTTTGGTGATCTGTCAAACTTTATTAAAATTTTTTTTTTTTACTATCTGAAATCTAGAGGTCTGGAAACCATTGATTTAGAACAGTGCATCTCAAATTTAGTGTCTAGACTAGCAGCATCAGCATCTTCTAGGAACTGGATAGAAATGCACATTCTCCAGCTGCAGCACCTACTGAATCAGAAACTTTGAGGGTGGGTTAGGCAGTCTGTTTTAACAGGTCTTTCAGGTGATTTTGATGCACATGAATGTTTGCGGGCCAATGACAGCGTTCCTTTGTTTTACATGGAGTCACTGTAGTACAGGTTTAGGAATAAAACAAAGCTGCTTTGAATTCTGGAACTTTTACTGTGTAAGGTATTTACTCCTTTAAGTTTTGATTATTCTCATCTCTAGAATGGGGATTTTTTTTTTTTTTTTGAAGAATGGGGATTTTAATATCTACTTCTTAACATTGTTATTTAAATGGAATAATGTCAGTAAAGTCTTAGCACAGAATCTGAGACACAGCAAAAAGCTCAATGAAGGGTACTTAGTTTTAAATGTTATCTGAGTCACAGTCTTGAATTTTTGTTTTGTCTGTTGATGTATGCACAATCAGATTCATCTTAAGCAGGTATTTCAAAGTGCTGTCTGGCTATAGCCATCGCATATATACAGGCAAGGGGCTCATAATTCCTAATTGGATGTTTTCCTTTTCCTTAACACTTTTCCATAGATTTTATGTTTGTTCTTGCTTTTTCATAGATGAAACACTACTTGAACAGAGAGACTGTGGCTGGTACTTTGGAAGCAGAATACAGAAAGTGTATCTTTGTTTGAATATTTATATTTTAGTCATTACTTGGGCATTTGAGAAAATTTTGTCAAAATTAATTTAAATGAAAAATTAACTTAAGACAGAATACTCAGTAGCAGATATGAGTATCAAATCTTATTCTTCTTATTCAAAATCTATTTCCATAATCATACTACAAGCTTAAAATATTGTTGTGTGTGTGTTGAGGGGATGGAAGTGGATTGAAAAAGAAAAGAGAGAACATAGGGAAGAATGTATAATGATCAAAGATGAGGAGATAAACTTTTGAAAAGCACTACATCTCAATTTGTAAAATATAGGGAATTAATAATTTTGTGCCAGTTTTATCAGGTTGGAACCACTGATTTCCAGGGAAAATGATTTTTTTCTGCAGTTAGAGTTGAGAGGTACTTGATATTATCCTTCATTTTCTGTTTCCTGCAGGTGGCAAGTGCTTGCTTAATTATCCATATGGCTCAGTAATGCAACCTCTATACTTGGAGACTGCTTTACTTGGCAGGAGAGACCGGCCAAGATATTTCACCATGTCCTTTTCACTCAATATTCTGGAGATTTATTCCCTTTTCCTTGATTGGGAAAGTATTAGGGATAACAAATGTATTTCCCTTTTCGAGCATGTTTACTTGCATATCTCACTCAATTGAATTTGAAAATAAAAATGGAATCTTTTGCATTGATGACTTTAGATTCCACCTTGACTTGTTCTGCCTTGCATGGAACCTGCTAAATGCTGTAACAACAACAATAATAAATATAATAATAAATGAATACTAGTATAGGATTTCTATCTCACATATTATTATCAAACAGACTGTAAGACCTTCTTGAGGAGGATTTGTTTAGAGGGAGTGGTTGAATTGTCTTTCACACTGGGCAGGTATAAAGAAGCAGTTTCTTTTGGAGAAGGTTCAGTATACTTGGGCATTTGCTTTTTCTTCTCCACAGCGTGGAAAAAAACATACTAAAGAAATGGATATTTCTCCAAACCTTCTTATCAATAGTTGGAATAGTTTGTCCAATGGGTATCTTTGCTCATTTCTATTTCACTGAGATCTGCAATGCTTTATCATCATTGCAGATCTTCCACTTGTCTCCCAAGCAGTTCTGAGAAACACTGTACGCTTAACAACTTTGTAAGAAAATATATTCTTCCCATTTGGTGGTGTGGCAGCCAAGGAGGAGTGCTGTTCAGATCTCTAAAGAGAGAGCTTGTTCTGCTACACAGTGCCGGTAGTTGACAGCCTTTCTCTGCAGTGCCTTCAGAATCCTTTTGGGCTTTTTTTCAAGCTGAGGGCTCACTTTTCCAAGTGGCCCACAGCCCATGACCGAACATGATGGGACTACCAGGGCCTGGCCATTTCTACTCAACATGAGATTGAGTAGGCAGTCTTCACTTCAGAGCTCTCCACTGTTGACTTAGATTTCAGCCCATCTATTTGATAGTCTGAGGCTCTCCCTGCCCAGTCTTCCTTCCGCTTTATCGTTCACAAGTGTTACCTCCCAATAAACCACTTGCATTTCTGACTTCTCAGCATCTGCTTCCTAACTGACACAGGACTGATTGCTGTAAAAATTCAAACAAGAGGGGCTTCCCTGGTGGCGCAGTGGTTGAGAGTCCGCCTGCCGATGCAGGGGACACGGGTTTGTGCCCTGGTCTGGGAGGATCCCACATGCCGCGGAGCGGCTGGGCCCATAAGCCATGGCCCCTGGGCCTGCATGTCTGGAGCCTGTGCTCCGCAACGGGGGAGACCACAACAGTGAGAGGCCCGTGTACCGCAAAAAAAAAAAAAAAAAAATTCAAACAAGATCATAGTATTTACATTAAAGAATAAAATTCCCTTTCAATAGTGCCTTTTCCATATTTCACTCTCCTTCCCTAATCTACATACATCTGCCCTTACAGGCACAGTTATTTTACACAAGTAGGATCTTGCCGTCAAGTTAGCAGTTAAGGGCACAGACTAGGACCTGACTGCTGGATGAAGCAATCCTCATTCACAAGTTGTTAGCTGTATGATTGAGACAGGCCTCAGTTCCTTCATCTGCAAAAGTGTAAAGTAATAATGCCACCTCACATGAATATTAGCAAGAATAAATGGATTATTACACATAAAGCATTTAAAAGAATATTTGCCACAAATAAATGCTTTATGAGTTTGCTATTACTAGCAGTAGCATGGCTCTGAACCTTGTTTTCACACTTAGCAATATACTGTGGACACCTCCCCATCTTCCTTATCTACTTTTTTTTTAGGTAAGGAAACAGGTACTTTTCTTAAATAGAGTAATGTTTTTTTTGTTTGATTTTTTAAACATTTTTTAATTGAAGTATAGTTAGTTCGCAATGTTGTATTAGTTTCAGATGTACAGCAAAGTGATTCAGTTATATATATATATATATATATATGTATATAACTATCATTTGTATCTTTTTTTGGTTTTAATTTTTATTGAAGTACAGTGGATTTACAATGTTGTGTTAATTTCTGCTCTATGGCAAGGTGATTCAGCTATACATATATATATACATTATTTTATATTCTTTTCCATTATGGTTTATCTCAGGATATTGAATATAGTTCCCTGTGCTATACAGTTGGTTATAATTTTTAAAAAATTTTTATTGGTGTATAGTTGATTTACAATGTTGTGTTAGTTTCAGGTGTACAGCGAAGTGAATGTTATACAGATACATATATCCACTCTTTTTTAGGTTCTTTTCCCATATAGGCCATTAAACAGTATTGAGTAGAGTTCACTGTGCTATACAGCAGGTTCTTATTAGTTATCTATTTTATATATAGTACTGTGTATATGTCATCCCCAATTTCCCAGTTTATCCCTCCTCCCCATCCCCTGGTAACCATATGTTTGTTTTGTATATCTGTGAGTCTACTTCTGTTTTGTAAATAAGTTCATTTGTACCCTTTTTTAAGATTCCACATACAAGCAATTTCATATGATATTTGTCTTTCTCTCCCTGACTTACTTCACTTAGTATGATAATCTCTGGATCCACCCATGTTGCTACAAATGGCATTATTTCATTCTATTTTACATCTGTGTAATATTCCATTATATATATGTACCACATCTTCTTTATCCAGTCCTCTGTTGATGGACATTTAGGTTGCTTCCATGTCCTGGCTATTGTAAATAGTTCTACAATGAACATTGGGGAGCATGTATCTTTTGGAATTATGATTTTCTTCAGTTATATACCCAAGAGTGGGATTGCTGGGTCATATGGTAGTTCTATTTTTAGTTTTTTAAAGCACCTCCATACCGTCCTCCATAGTGGCTGTACCAATTTATATTCCCACCAACAGTGTAGGAGGGTTCCCTTTTCTCCATACCCTCTCCAGCATTTATTGTTTGTAGATTTTTTGATAATGGTCATTCTGACTGGTGTGAGGTGATACCTCATTGTAGTTTTGATTTGCATTTCTCTAATAATTAGTGATGTTGGGCATATTTTCATGTGCTTTTTGGCCATCTCATTTGTATCATTTCTTAGATTACACATATAAGTGACATCATATGATATTTGTCTTCCTCTGCTTGACTTACTTCACTTAATATGATAATTTTAGGTTTTGTTTGTTTTAAAAAAAACAGCTTTATTGAAGTATAATTGTCATATAACAAACTACATTTAAAGTATACAATTTGATGAGTTTTGATATATGCATACACTTGTGAAATCATCACCACACTCAAGACAGTGAAACTTCACCCCCAAAGTTTCCTCATGCCCTTTGGTAATCTTTTATATCTACTGTTCCTCATTATCCACTCCCCAGGAAATGGCTGCTCTACTATATTTTGCCTATTTATTATACAATATATACACCAAAGTGAGATTATTCTTTGCCTCTGAATATCAATTATTCTACCACTACTTTTTTTTAAAGATTTTTAGAAATTTCATGTAATGTCTGAAATATTTATATTAACATATTTCCATACAAATAACCCAAAGAAAGTTTAGTATTAGTTGTTTTGTTTGTTTGTTTGTTTGTTTATACTGCAGGGTCTTATTAGTCATCAATTTTATACACATCAGGGTATAAATGTCAATCCCAGTTGCCCAATTCAGCACACCACCATTCCCACCCCACCATGGTTTTCCCCCATTGGTGTCCATACATCTTTTCTCTACATCTGTGTCTCAACTTCTGTCCTGCAAACCGGCTCATCTGTACCATTTTTCTAGGTTCCACATACACGCATTAATATACGATATTTGTTTTCTCTTTCTGACTTACTTCACTCGTATGACAGTCTCTAGATCTGTCCACGTCTCAACAAATGACTCAATTTCATTCCTTTTTATGGCTGAGTAATATTCCATTGTATATATGTACCACACCTTATGTATCCAGTCATCTGTCGATGGGCATTTAGGTTGCTTCCATGACCTGGCTATTGTAAATAGTGCTGGAATGAACATTGGGGTGCATGTGTCTTTTTGAATTATGGTTTTCTCTGGGTATATGCCTAGTAGTGGGATTGCTGGATCATATGGTAATTCTATTTTTAGTTTTTGAAGGAACCTCTATATTGTTCTCCATAGTGGCTGTATCAATTTACATTCCCACCAACAGTGGAAGAGGGTTGCCTTTTCTCTGCACCCTCTCCAGCATTTGTTGTTTGTAGATATTCAGATGATGCCCATTCTAACTGGTGTGAGGTGATACCTCATTGTAGTTTTGATTTGCATTTCTCTAATAATTAGTGATGTTGAGCAGCTTTTCATGTGCGTCTTGGCCATCTGTATCTCTTCTTTGGAGAAATGTCTATTTAGGTCTTCTGCCCATTTTTGGATTGGGTTGCTTGTTTCTTTAATATTGAGATGCATGAGCTGTTTATATATTTTGGAGATTAATCCTTTGTTGATTCGTTTGCAAATTCATTGCATTCTGAGGGTTGTCTTTTCATCTTGTTTATGGTTCCCTTTGCTGTGCAAAAGCTTTGAAGTTTCATTAGGTCCCATTTGTTTATTTTTGTTTTCATTTCCATTACTCTAGGAGGTGGGTCAAAAAAGATCTTGCTGTGATTTATGTCAAAGAGTGTTCTTCGTATGTTTTCCTCTAAGAGTTTTATAGTGTCCGGTCTTACATTTAGGTCTTTAATCCATTTTGAGTTTATTTTTGTACTTGGTATTAGGGAGTGTTCTAAATTCATTCTTTAACATCTAGCTGTCCAGTTTTCCCAGCCCCACTTATTGAAAAGACTGTCTTTTCTCCATTGTATACCCTTACTCCATTTGTCATGGATTAATTGACCATAGGTGCATGAGTTTATCTCTGGGATTTCTATCCTGTTCCATTGATCTATATTTCTGTTTTTGTGCCAGTATCATATTGTCTTGATTACTGTAGCTTTGTAATATAGTCTGAAGTCAGGGAGTCTGATTCCTCCAGCTCCGTTTTTTTCCCTCAAGATTGCTTTGGCTATTCAGGGTCTTTTGTGTCTCCATACAGATTTTAAGCTGATTTGTCCTAGTTCCATAAAAAATGGCATTGGTAATTTGATAGGGATTGCATTGAATCTGTAGATTGCTTTGGGTAGTATAGTCATTTTCACAATATTCATTCTTCCAATCCAAGAACATGGTATATCTCTCCATCTGTTGATATCAGCTTTAATTTCTTTCATCAGTGTCTTATAGTTTTCTGAATACAAGTCTTTTGTCTCCTTTTGTAGGTTTATTCCTGGGTATTTTATTCTTTTTGTTGCAATGGTAAATGGGAGTGTTTCCTTAATTTCTTGTTGAACAGACTCTTTTTCTCCCTGTGTCTATTTTTATGCAATACCACATTGTCTTGACTATTATACCTTTATAAGAAGTCTTGAAAACAGTATGTGTTCACCGTCTAACTTTGTTCTCCCTTTCCAGAGTTGTTTTGGCCTAGAGACATGATTTTATGGATAGATGGCAAGGGGTGGATTTTGCTTATTGCATTGCATATTTAATATTGCACTAATTATTTTAAGTTAAATTAAAATGTCTGTTTTATGACAGACACCTAACCAAAGAAGATATACAGTGCACAAATAAGCATATTAAAAGATGCTGTACATCATATGTCATCAGGGAAATGCCCATTAAAGCAACAATGAGATACTACTACACAGCAATCAGAATGGCCAAAATCCAGATCAGTGGCAACCCCAAATGCTGCCAAGGATGCGGAGCAACAGCTACACTCACTTATTATTGGTGGGAATGTAAAATGGTACAGCCCCTTTGGGGCACAGTTTGGTGGTTTCTTACAAAACTAAACATCTACCTTCCATACGATCGAGCAATCGTGCTTCTTGGTTTTTACACAAAGGAGTTAAAAATTTATGTCTACACAAAAAACTGCATGGGGTGTTAACAGCAGCTTTAGTCATCATTGCTGAAACTTGGAAAAAAACCAACATGTCCGTCGGTAGGTGAATGGATAAATAAACTATGTACGTCCAGAAAGTGGAATATTACTCAGTGCTGAAAAGAAAAGAGCTATCAAGCTATAAAAAGACATGAGGGGACATCCATGGTGGTGTAGTGGTAAAGAATCTGCCTTCCAGTGCAGGGGAAGAAGGTTTGATCCCTAGTCAGGGGACTAAGATCCCACATGCCATGGGGCAACTAAGCCCACATGCCACAACTACAGAGCTCACGTGCCTCAACGAGAGAGCCCGCATGCTGCAAACTACAGAGCCCACATGCTCTGGACCCCATGCACCACAACTAGAAAGAGAAAACCCACATGCCACAACTAGAGAGCAGCCCGCCCGCCACAGTGAAGAGCCCACGCCACAACGAAAGATCCTGCAGGCCTCAACGAAGACCCTACATGCCACAACTAAGACGTGACACAGCCAAAAGAAAGAAAGAAAATAAATATATAAAAGTAAAAAAAAAAAAAGACATGGAGAATGTGGTTTAAGATGGCAGAGGAGTAAGAAGTGGAGATCACCTTTCTCCGCACAAATACATCAGAAATACATCTAGATGTGGAAAAACTCCTACAGAACACCTACTGAACGCTGGCAGAAGACCTCAGACTTCCCGAAAGGAAAGAAACTCCCCACATACCTGGGTAGGGCAAAAGAAAAAAGAAAAAACAGAGACAAAAGAATAGGGAAGGGACCTGTACCTCTGAGAGGGAACTGTGAAGGAGGAAAAGTTTCCACACACTAGGCAGTCCTTCACTGGCAGAGATGGATGGTGGTGGGGTGGGTGAAGCTTCGGAGCCATGGAGGAGAGCACAGCAACAGGGGTGCAGAGGGCAAAGCAGAGAGATTCCTGCACAGAGGATTGGTGCCTACCAACACTCACCAGGCAGAGAGATTTGTCTGCTCACTTGCATGGGCAGGTGGGGGCTGGGAGCTGATGCTCAGAGCTTCGGAGGTCAGACCCCAGGGAGAGGACTGGAGTTGGCTGCGTGAACACAGCCTGAAGGAGGCTAGTGTGCCACAGCTAGCCGGAAGGGAGTCTGTGAAAAAGTCTGGACCTGCGTCAGAGGCAAGAGACCATTGTTTCAGGGTGCGTGAGGAGAAGGGATTCAGAGCACCACCTAAATGAGCTCCAGAGACAGGCTCAAGCTGCAGATATCAGTGTGGACACCAGAGACAGACATGAAACTCTGAGGCTGCTGCTGCAGCCAGCAAGAAGCCTGTGTGTAAGCATCCCCCTCCCGGCAGCCTGTGCAGCCCACCACTACCAGGGTCCTGTGATCCAGGAACAACTTCCCCGGGAGAACACACGGCATGCCTCAGGCTGTTGCAACGTCATGCTGGCCTCTGCTGCCGCAGGCTCACCCCACATTCCATACCCCTCCCTCCCCCCAGCCTGAGTGAGCCAGAGCCCCCTAATCATCTGCTAATTTAACCCTCTGCTGTCTGGGTGGGAAACAGATGCCCTCAGGTGACCTACATGCAGAGGCAGGGCCAAATCCAAAGCTGAACCCCAAGAGCTGTGCGTACAAAGAAGAGAAAGGGAAATCTCTTCCAGCAGCCTCAGGAGCAATGGATTAAATCTCTACAATCAACTTGATGTACACTGCATCTGTGGAATACCTGAATAGAAAACAAATCTTCCCAAAATTGAGGCAGTGGACTTTGGGAGCAACTGTAGACTTGGGGGTTGCTTTCTGCATCTAATTTGTTTCTGGTTTTATGTTTATCTTAGTTTAGTATTTAGAGCTTATTATCATTGGTAGATCTGTTTATTGATTTGGTTGTTCTCTTCTTTTTTTAATATATATATATATTTTCCTTTTTCTCTTGTTGTGAGTGTGTATGTGTATGCTTCTTTAAGTGATTTTGTCTGCATCACTTTGCTTTTACCATTTGTGGTAGGGTTTTGTCGGTCCTTTTTTTTTTATATTCTTAGTATAGTTTTTAGCACTTGTTTTCATAGGTGGATTTGTTTTCTGGTTTGGTTTCTCTCATTTTTCTTTCTTTCATTTTTTAGATTACTTTTTTATTTTTAATAATATTAAAAATTTTTATTTTAATAACTTTATTTTATATTTTCTTTCTTTCTTTCTTTCTTTCTTTCTTTCTTTCTTTTCTTTCTTTCTCTCCCTTTTATTCTGAGCCATGTGGTTGACTGGGTCTTGGTGCTCTGGTCAGGTGTCAGGCCAGAACTTCTGAGGTAGGGAAGCTGAGTTCAAAACATAGGTCTATCAGAGACCTCCTGGCCCCATGTAATATCAAAAGGTGAAACATCTCCCAGAGATCTCCAACTAATGCTAAGACCTAGCTCCACCCAACAACCAACAAGCTACAGTGCTGGACGCCCTATGACAAACAAGTAGCAAGACAGGAACACAACCCCACCCATTAGCAGAGAAGCTGCTTAAAATCATAATAAGATCACAGACACCCCAAAATACACCACTGGACACGGTCCTGCCCACCAGAAAGACAAGATCCAGGCTCATTCACCAGAACACAGGCACCAGTCCCCTCCACCAGGAAGCCTACACAACCCACTAAACCAACTTTACTCACTGGGAGCACACACCAAAAACAATGGGAACTACGAACCTGCAGACTGCAAAAAGGAGAACCCAAACACAGTAAGTTAAGCAAAATGAGAAGATGGAGAAATACACAGCAGATGAAGGAGCAAGGTAAAAACCCACCAGACCAAACAAATGAAGAGGAAATAGGCAGTCTACCTGAAAAAGAATTCGAAGTAATAATAATAAAGATGATCAAAAATATTGGAAATAGAATGGAGAAAATAGAAGAAATGTTTAACAAGGACATAGAAGAATTAAAGACAAACAAACAATGATGAACAACACAATAAATGAAATTAAAAATTCTCTAGATTGAATCAATAGCAGAATGAGGCAGAAGAAGGGGTAAGTGACATGGAAGATAAAATAGTGGAAATAACTACTGCAGAGCAGAATAAAGAAAAAAGAATGATAAGAATTGAGGACAATCTCACAGACCTCTGGGACAACATTAAATGCACCAACATTTGAATTATAGGGGACCCAGAAGAGGAAGAGAAAAAGAAAGGGACTGAGAAAATATTTGAAGAGTTTATAGTTGAAAACTTCCCTAATATGGGAAAGGAAAGAGTCAATCAAGTCCAGGAAGCACAGAGAGTCCCATACAGGATAAACCCAAGGAGAAACACGCCAAGACACATACTAATCAAACTATCAAAAATTAAATACAAAGAAAAAATATTAACAGCAACAAAGGAAAAACAACAAATAACGTACTAGGGAATCCCTATAAGGTTAACAGCTGGTCTTTCAGCAGAAACTCTGCAAGCCAGAAGGGAGCGTCAGGACATATTTAAAGTGATGAAAGGAAAAAACCTACAACCAAGATGACTCTACCCAGCAAGGATCTCATTCAGATTTGACAGAGAAATTAAAACCTTTACAAACAAGCAAAAGGTAAGAAAAATCAGCACCACCACACCAGCTTTACAACAAATGCTAAAGCAAGCTCTCTAGGGAGGAAACACAAAGAAGGAAAAGATCTACAATAACAAACCCCAAACAATTAAGAAAATGGTAATAGGAACATACATATCGATAACTACCTTTATTGTAAATGGATTAAATGCTCCAACCAAACAACATAGACTGGCTGAATGGATGCAAAAACAAGACCCATATATATGCTGTCTACAAGAGACCCACTTCAGACCTAGGGCCTGTACAGATTGAAAAAGGGGATGGAAATATATATTACATGAAAATGGAAATTGAAAGAAAGCTGGAGTTGCAATTCTCATAACAGACAAAGTAGACTTTAAAATAAAGTCTATTACAACAGACAAGAAGGACATGGCATAATGATCAAGGGATCAATCCAAGAAGAAGATATAACAATTGTACACATTTATGGACCCAAGGTAGGAGCACCTCAATACAAAGGCAAATGATAACAACCATAAAAGGGGAAATCAACAGTACCACAATCATAGTAGGGAACTTTAGTACCCCACTTTCACCAATGGAAAGAGCATCCAAAATGAAAATAAATAAGGAAACACAAGCTTTAAATGATACATTAAACAAGATGGACTTAATTAATATTTATAGGACATTCTATCCAAAAGCAATAGAATACACATTCTTCTCAAGAACTCATGGAATATTCTCCAGGAGAGATCATATCTTGGGTCACAAATCAAGCCTTGGTAAATTTAAGAAAATTGAAATTGTATCAATTATCTTTTCTGACCACAACGCTATGAGACTAGATATCAATTACAGGAAAAGATCTGTAAAAAATAAAACACATGGCAGATAAACAATACACTACTTAATAACCAAGTGATCACTGAAGAAATTGGGAGAAGACTCATGTCAATAGAATTAGAATTAGAAATGAAAAAGGAGAAGTAATGACTGACACAGCAGAAATACAAAGTTTCATGAGTGATTACTACAAACAACTTTATGCCAGTAAAATGGACAACCTGGAAGAAATGGACAAATTCTTAGAAAAGCACAACCTTCTGAGACTGAACCAGGAAGAAATATAGAATATAAATAGACCAATCACAAGCACTGAAATTGAACCTCTGATTAAAAATCTTCCAACAAGCAAAACCCCAGGACCAGATGGCTTCACAGGTAAATTCTATCAAACATTTAGAGAAGAGCTAACACCTATCCTTCTCAAAATCTTCCAAAATATAGCAGAGGGAGGAACACTCCCAAACTTATTCTACTAGGCCATCATCACCCTGATACCAAAACCAGACAAAGATGTCAGAAAAAAAGAAGACTACAGGCCAATATCACTGATGAACATGATGCAAAAATCCTCAGGAAAATACTAGCAAACAGAATCCAGCAGCACATTAAAAGGATCATACACTATGATCAAGTGAGGTTCATCCCAGGAATACAAGGATTCTTCAATATACAGAAATAAATTAATGTGATAATCCATGTTAACAAATTGAAGGAGAAAAACCATATGATCATCTCAATAGATGCAAAAAAGCTTTCGACAAAATTCAACACCGATTTATGATAAAAACCCTCCAGAAAGTAGGCATAGAGGGAACCTACCTCAACATAATAAAGGCTGTATATGACAAACCTACAGCTAACATCGTTATTTAATGGTGAGAAACTGAAACCATTTCCACTAAGATCAGGAACAAGACAAGGTTGCCCACTCTCACCAGTATTATTCAACGTAGTTTTGGAAGTGTTAGTCACAGCAATCAGAGAGGAAAAAGAAATAAAAGGAATCCAAGTCGGAAAAGAAATAAAACTGTCACCGTTTTCAGATAACATGATGCTATATATAGAGAGTTCTAAAGATGCTACCAGAAAACTAATAGAGCTAATCAATGAATTTGGTAAAGTAGCAGGACACAAAATTAATACACAGAAGTCTCTGGCATTCCTATACACTAATGATGAAAAATCTGAAAGAGAAATTAAGGAAACACTCCCATTTACCACTGTAACAAAAAGAATAAAATACCTAGGAAAAAACCTACATATGGAGACAAAAGTCCTGTACGCAGAAAACTATAAGACACTGATGAAAGAAATTAAAGATGATACCAACAGGTGGTGAGATATACCATGTTCTTGGATTGGAAGAATCAACATTGTGAAAATGTCTATACTACCCGAAGCAATCTACAGATTCAATGCAATCCCTATCAAACTACCAATGACATTTTTCACAGAATGAGAACAAAAAATTTCACAATTTGTATGGAAACACAAAAGACCCTGAATAGCCAAAGCAATCTTGAGAAAGAAAAAACAGAGCTGAAGGAATCAGTCTCCCTTACTTTAGACTATACTACAAGCCACAGTAATCCAGACAGTATGGTACTGTCCCCAAAACAGAAATACAGATCAATGGGACAGGATAGAAAGCCCAGAGATAACCCACGCACATATGGTCACCTTATGTTTGATAAAGGAGGCAAGGATATACGGTGGAGAAAAGATAACCTCTTCAATAAGTGGTTCTGGGAAAACTGGACAGCTACATGTAAGAGAATGAAATTAGAACACCCCCTAACACCATACACAAAAAGAAACTCAAAATGGATTAAAGACCTAAATGTAAGGCCAGACACTACCAAACTCTTAGAGGAAACATAGGCAGAACACTCTATGACATAAATCACAGCAAGATCCTTTTTGACCCACCTCCTAGAGAAAGGGAAATAAAAACAAAAATAAACAAATGGGACCTAATGAAACTTCAAAGCTTTTGCACAGCAAAGGAAACCATAAACAAGATGAAATGACAACCCTCAGAATGGGAGAAAATATTTGCAACTGAAGCAACTGACAAAGGATTAATCTCCAAAATTTATAAGCAGCTCATGCAGCTCAATAACAAAAAAACAAACAACCCAATCCAAAAATGGGCAGAAGACCTAAACAGACATTTCTCCAAAAGAGATATACAGATTTCCAACAAACACATGAAAGAATGCTCAACATCCTAATCATTAGAGAAATGCAAATCAGAACCACGATGATGTATCACCTCACACCAGTCAAAATGGCCATCATCAAAAAATCTATAAACAATAAATGCTGGAGATGGTTTAGCGAAAAGGGAACCCTCTTGCAGTGTTGGTAGGAATGTAAATTGATACAACCACTATGCAGAACTTTATGGAGGTTCCTTAAAATCTAAAAACAGAACAACCATATGACCAAGCAATCCCACTACTGGGCATATACCCTGAGAAAACCATAATTCAAAAAGAGTCATGTACCACAATGTTCATTGAAGCTCTGTTTACTATAGTCAAGACATGGAAGCAACCTAAATGTCCATCGACAGATGAATGGATAAAGAAGCCGTGGCACATAAATACAATGGAATATTACTCAGCCATAAGAAGAAATGAAATTGAGTTATTTGTAGCAAGGTGGATGGACCTAGAGACTGTTATACAGAGTGAGGTAAGTCAGAAAGAGGAAAACAAATACCATATGCTAACACATAGGGGCAGGAGAGGAATAAAGATGCAGAGGTAGAGAATGAAATTGAGGACATGGGGAGGAGGAAGGATAAGCTGGGACGAAGTGAGAGAGTGGCATGGACATATATACACTACCAAGTGTAAAATAGATAGCTAGTGGGAAGCAGCCATATAGCACAGGGAGATCAGCTTGGTGCTTTGTGACCACCTAGAGGGGTGGGATAAGGCGGGTGGTAGGGAGACGCAAGAGGGAGGAGATATAGGCATATTTATATAGGTATAGCTGATTCCCTTTGTTATACAGCAGAAACTAACACACCATTGCAAAGCAATTATACTCCAATAAAGATGTTAATTAAAAAAAAATACATGGAAAACCTTAAAGGCACATTACTAGTATAAGAAGACAATCTGAAAAGGCTGTACACTCTATGATACCAACTAGGCATCTGTGCATTCTGGAAAAGGCAAAAGCTATGGAGACAGTGAAAAGATTAGTGGTTGCCACGAGTTAGGGTGTAGGGAAGAGGTATGAATAGGCAGAGCACAGAGGATTTTTTTAAGCAGTGAAAATAATCTGTATAATACTGTAACACTGGATATATGGTGTTATACATTTGTTCAGACCCATAGAATGTGCAACACCAAGAGCAAACCCTAAGGTGAACTGTGAACTTTGGGTGATTATGGTGTCAATGTAGGTTCATCAGTTACAACAGATGTACCACTCTGGTGGGGATGTTGATAATGGGGAAGGTTATGCACATGGGGGGGCCGGGGTTATGTGGGAAATCTCTGTACCTTCGTCTTAATTTTGCTATGAACTTAAATCTGTTCTAAAAAGTAATTCTTAAAAATGTCGCTTTTTCAAGGGAGCTTTACCTGGGTCTTGGCCATGGCATTGTTGAGCAGAAATGCTTCATTACAGTGGCATTTGTGATGGTAGCAGGTTTTCCTCTGCCTGTTGAGAGAATTTGTTGATGCACACACTGCAGTCAGTAGTTGATGATTCAGGTCCTTTCAGCATAATATGAGACCTTAACCTTCTGAAACACCACCTGCCTCATGGCAGAGTGATGGGGAGCTCACAGGCACTGCTTGAGACCACCTTCAGCACCTTGAACACAGAACACGTCACTAAGTCTTCAATGCCTGCGCTTGCAGTGCTGCTGCTTGGACCTTGTCCTGTGGGGACACTGTTGCCTCTATTACTGACTGCCGTCACTGCTCAAAAGCCAAACTGCTGCAAATAAAGAAACTCAACCCCAGTGGATTCCAACGGTGGAGGACATAGAGTTCTCCTGGAGCTTCCGTGGTAGGTGGGTGGAAGTGGGCCGGGTGGGTCTGGAAAGATGGCTGCTAGTGAGGATGTTAGAATTCATGCTGGTGGTGTGGTCCTTTCAAAAGCCTGCTAGGCGTAGCAGGAGTGGGCTAGAGGGAGTAGGCCCAGCCTCCAGCTTTTTGGGAGAATGTTCTTAGGTTCATTTTCCTGTACCCTGTAGGAAGAGGGGATCAAGGATAACCTTAGAGACTGCCTACTGGAATGTCCTAGGTAAGGTTGAAACTAGTCAAAGCACCTGGACTGGCAAAGAAGTCTGAAAGTCAATGGCTGGTTAGTTAAATATGAGGATAAGCAGGTGAGAAACAGGACTAGATTATAGCAAATGTGTGTGTGTCTGGCGGAGGAGGTTCACGGATCAACATGGATTAACACAGTCATTGGAATTGACATAGTTTGGTCAGGGGAAAAATATGCTTCATAAATAAGTCATTTAAAGGATCTTTTAATCTAACATGCTCAAAAACACATAATCATATTCAAATTGATCCTACAAACACCTAATCCTGGCGGGAGCTGGGGATACAGAGGTGAATCATGTCTTAGACCTTGCCTTTAAGGAGCTGTATAAAAGGCGGGGATATTTTTTGGTCCCTCTTTTCCTCATGCAGCTGCGTGGAGCAACACATGTGGATTAGGAACCTCAAATTCACCAGGGACCCGTTACTGGAGCTGGTCTTTATTGTTCATTGCAGAGTTAGACAGGAAGCTCATTATGGAAAACTGGCCAAGTGCTTTGAGGTCTTTTTGCCTTCTTTCTCCTCGCTCTTCCTCTAATGGCCTGCCTGGAAGTTGACAGAGCATAAAAGCTGTCAAAAACATGTTGCTTAATGTAGCTCTCAGAGAAAACTTCCTTTTTGTTTATTGTGGGTAATTGTTCCTTTCTTGCTGTTGCTGCATTTAATGCCTCTGATTTTCCAGCTTTAATGAGCTGCCAGTTTTCATTCTTAGGTAGGAAGGAAACAATACTGTTAACTATGTAAACAAAGAGATAAATAAATAAATGCAGGTGAAAAGGTAAAATGCTCAACATGTAGATTAGAGATGCTAGTTGATCAATGTGTTTGTGGATCCGAATTAGACGTGCATTACATTTCTCAGATTTTGAGATAAAAGTTGTTTTATTTATCACAGGGAATTAAACCTTTCAAGCGACTGTCTAAGGTGTTGGGAGTATCAGCAGAGGTTTCCACGACCTACTGAAATCATGTAACTCAATAACTCTGGGTACTTATTAGAGGTCACTTGGAATGTTTTTGACTATTTCCTTCTTCCCATTCCCCCAATTCCACTTCCAAACTGCAAAGCCCATGGAACTCTATTTCACCTAACTGAACTCCTATAGGGAAAAACTGTAATTTTCCTTCAAAATTATAAATAAAAGTGAAAGTGAATAATATGCAATATAAATCCTCTACAAGTTTATTACTCCAAGAAGTTCTCACCTTATACTTACGAGGGAGGGGTCGTGTGTCAGATGGAGAGACTGAGCTACCACTTGACAAAGCACACACGTGAAGCCTGTGTCCTGTGGAAAATTAAGCTGCAGTTTACAGATTCCCATCCTGAAGGCTTAATTATGCAATTAATGAAATCAGCATGTCTGTCAAGGTGCCTTTTTTTCCTGTCATAACTCTTCAGGTTTGGTGTTATTAGCTTTATTTTGAAAATGAGGAGATTGAGGCTTTGAACAAGGAAATAACTTGCCCAAGGTCCTATGTTCACTAAGTTGGGGAGAGAACTTCAAACCCTTGACTGCCCTGAGTGTCCTGTCTTTCTTCCCATACTCCTGGCTGTCTACTAAATCTCAGGAATTCTGTCTGCATTGGGCAGATTTTATGTAAAGCCACTGTTGCTTTCTATGAAGGATTCTGCTGTGTGTCCCCTGGAACATTTTAAAATATCCATCATTCAGACTGGCACGGCCATGACAGTTACTGAATCTTTCAAGCAAGCAAGGTCATAGATTTTCAAGAGAATGTCTACATCCTCTTTATTCTTGTTTCTGAGGGCTAATGTATTCATAATATTTAATTTATTAAGGTCAGTCCAAACCCCACAAATAATGTAGACAGAATATAAATAGATTTTATCGATGCATATTCTTTCTACCTCAATTACTGGTAAATAAAATTCAAATACAGATAATCTAATACTATATTATGCTTAATATTTGACTTATCTCTGCTTAGATTTAATATAAATACTTTAAAAATCAAAATTCTGTAGAAATAAAATGCACATATGATTTGTTTTATATAAGAAATATCTATTCTTATGTATCATAAGATGTAATTGTCAGTTCACAGTTGTGACAGTGCATTAAAAACAAGAGTAATCAATAACATTTTTAATTTTTAGGATATACATCATGGTGTTGAAGCAACTTGTCTGTTTTCTTATGTTTATGTTTTCCTCATTTGATTCAAGATCTTGGTTAATCACAAATTTTCCCTATTATAATTTCTCCATCTCCAATATGAAAATAACCATAGTGATTTGCCACCAGTGAAACTGATTTTTAAATTGATGATGATATGATTTTGAGGGAAGATAGTATACTATATAGGTATAGCAATAGAAATAAAAAGAAGGAAGAAGGTATGTCAAATTTGTTTCCAATGAAAAAAAAAAAGAAAAGTGGGTACAATTGTACATTATTGGCAGTTTATATTCTAAAATGTTAGAGGTAGAAAAGGCTATAGAGGCCAAATGTCAAGTGTTCCATCTCTCTCTCTTCATGTATATATAAATATACATATACATATATAACCTCTCTTCATATATATACATGTATAAGCTCTCTATATATAATCTTCCATAATTACAAATTAATTCAATTGGAAATACAATTATACATTATTTACAGTTGTGTTTGCTATGATAATTATCAAGTTAAGTAATATTTTTGATGTCTTACTCTGTCTCCTTCAAAGGACTTCAAAATTGTGTGTGTGCAAATCCACAACAACGGAAGGTCAAGTAATTGCATTTTTTTTTTTTTTTTTTTTTTTTTTTTTTTTTTTTTTGCATTACGTGGGCTTCTCACTGCTGTGGCCTCTCCCGTTGCGGAGCACAGGCTCCGGACGCGCAGGCCCAGCAGCCACGGCTCACGGGCCCAGCCGCTCCGCGGCATGTGGGATCTTCCCAGACCGGGGCACGAACCCGTGTCCCCTGCATCGGCAGGCGGACTCCCAACCACTGCGCCACCAGGGAAGCCCGTAATTGCATTTTTAACCACTCAGTTATGCACGTAGAATGATGCATTTGTATTTTCTATATACTTGCAATTTAGAAGAGTCTTTCAAATGCCCAGTTTAAGGACATTTAAATTACAAAAACAAAGTCAACTTTTTTGTATATTCAATGCAGAATCATCAGATTTCTTTCACCTGGTGAGGGGCAGCTCGGCCTAGAGAAAAATGCTTAGACACCATTTATTAGCTATTTGACCTGATTTTCTCACATGGAAAATGGAACATGCAGATTTTTTGGTAAAGGTTAAAAATAAGATGTTAAATCAACCAATACTTATTAAGATCCTGCAATGTTCTAAAACACAGAGCAAGGCAATTAACACAATATTTGGTGTAGAGTAGGCACTTAGTGAATGGGAACCTTTATTAATAACTTAATGTTTCCCTTATGATCAAATGTTTTGTGCCTTTTGGTTTGTTTGTTTTCAGCCGTGCACTGGTATTATAGAGATCTCTGCCTAGTAACCTTGTTTCTTTGGTGGTTTGATCCTGTAGCCTCATGGAAATTTACATGGTAGTTTCAATTCTTAGCTAAATCTACTCTCTTCCAATTCTTAGCTAAATTTACTTTCTTCTGAAATTATGTCTTCATTCCAATACCCATAACCTAAAGTAAATCAGTTACCCTAATGAAAGCCAACCAGCGCTTGCCCTTCTGAATTTAAAAAATTTTGATATTTCAATTTGTTTTGGTGGGGGGGAGAGAAGCTATAAGAATATTTCCAGTGTATAATTATCCTTTTTCTTGCCAAACATTGAATTGATGATTGAAGAAGTAGAAAAAGGAAGTGGGTTGAATGGAGAAATTGTGAAGTATAGAGCTGATAGCTGAACTGAGAAGAAACATCAGTGGCCTGAATGATTTTAAACTAATTGCAAGACTGATTTAAACTTTGCTTAAGATGATCTTTCTTTATCTATGGCACTTTAAACAAAACAGTGAAAGGAAGGAAAATTATATCCTAGTTTATGATATTACAGTTGTTTATTCCTGAGAAGCAAATATGCCTACTCAGCTTAGTGTGTTCAACATATATTACTAAATGAAGCTGGGCAGGTATGTTTGCACTAAGTATGATATTAGATACTGGGGAATCAAGTGGATCAAATGGATTCGTGTACCTTGTCAGATTGTTAGGTCCTTTTGTTGTGCACAGTTTGGTACGTTGTGCTGTATAATATCTCCCTAGCCATAAGCTCCTTGAGGATAGACTGTGTTTTATGTATTTTTATGTTCTTCGTAGCTTTCAGTGATCCTCACAGACAGCAAACTCTTCATAAATATTTGTTAACCAACAGCCTGCCTGCCTGACTGAATACATTAAATAAAACCTAATTTCCAGACATTTTACCGTTCTCATTTTCTGTTTTCTAGCTTTCCTTTATTCATGGTTCAGGAAGAAATCATCTTAGTTTAAAAGCTGCTTGTGATGTTACATCAGTAAAAGTCCCATGAGCACTGCAGCTCTGCCCTCTCCACGGTGCCTATCTTCACAGCAGGGTCTTCTCTAACTCTGAGCAGTTAAATCTGATTTCTTTCCAATACCTTAACTATCTTTCTGTCCTGCATGCTTGCTCCTAATTAACCAGAGGCGAAGGACTGTGGCAGTGCTGCCTTTTCTGTCAAATCCATTTATTTCTTCTTCCCCACACAACTCGCAAGCTAGAGGATCAGGGACAACTCCCACTGGGGGTCCATAGTCTACGCAAAAAAATACATCTAGGAGGCAGTAGTTGCAACATGGTTCCATTAAGTTTGCATGTGTTTATATACTGGCTGGAAGCACATGACCTCGAATCAGAAGAGCTGGTTTTGAATTCTGCCTCTGACGTTTGCTGTTTGTGTGACCATGGGGAAATGACTTATCCACCCCTCCTCCCTGTAATCTTTCTTCTTGGTTGAAAAGCAAAATGCTTAAGCTCTTTGAACCTCAGTTTATTTACCAACAAAAAATTATAAAATGCAGACGGCCAACAGGCACATGAAAAGATGCTCAACATCACTAATCATCAGGGAAATGCAAGTCAAAACCACAATGAGATATCACCTCACAACTGTCACATGACTGTCATCAAAAAGAATAAAAAATAGCAAGTAACAAATGTTGGCAATGATGTGGAGAAAAGGGAACCCTTGTACACTGATGGTAGAAATGTAAATTTGTGCAGCCACTGTGGAAAACAGTATGGCGGTTTCTCAAAAAACTAAAACTAGAACTACCGTATGACCCAGCAAATCCACTCCTGGGTATATATAACCCTCCCACACACACACTAATTTGAAAAGATACAGACACCCCAGTGTACATAGCAGCATTATGTACAATTGCCAAGTTATGGAAGCAACCTAAGTGTCCATCAAGAGATGGACACTTAGGTTGCTTTTTGTGTGTGTGTGGTTTCTTTTCTTCTTTATTGGCATCAGCTAGGACTATATGTAGCATTAAATGTCATGCACTGGTTCAGAGAAGAGAAAAAGGGTGAAAAAAGGAAAAAGGAGGAGGAGGAGGAGCAGTGGTGAAAAATTGTCATAAAAACTCTTTTCTTAATTTATAGGTAAGTTTTGACACTATTATATCCATCTTCCCCTCCCACTCCCTGAAGTTCCAACCAAAGTGAGAGTGTAACTAGGTGACCCAACCAGGTGTTATGATCTCCCTCACAGACTGCTGATAGAGGCAGCTTGTGGGTTTAATTATTTTTTGTGTATGTATGTATGTGTATATAAGTGCACACACATACACAATGGAAAGCTACTCAGCCATAAAAAAGAACGAAAATTTGCCTTTTGCAGCAACACAGGTGACTTGTAATGCATTATGCTAAGTGAAATAAGGCAGAGAGAAAGACAAATACTGTATGATATCACTTATATGTGGAATCTAAAAAATACAACAAACTAGTGAATATAACAAAAAAGAAGCAGACTCAGATACAGAGAACAAGCTAGTGGTAACCAGTGGGGAGTGGGCAAGGAGCAATATAGGTATAGGGGAGTGGGAGGACAAACTACTGGGTGTATGATAGGCACTGGAAATGGAGTATAACCTTTAAAAATTGTATAAAAAATTAAAATCAGAAAAAAAGAGCAGCATCTATCATATAGATTTGTTTTAAAGATTAAATGAAATAATCCATATAAAGTATTTAGACTCTGTAGAGTGCACAGTTTGCCCTCAATAAATGTGTTTCCTATTATTGCTGTTGTCTCTACCCTTTATATATCATCTTTGTATTATAATCCATTGTATAGCTCTTTATATGTCATCATGACTGTTTTACAGCTTCATATCAATTTTTCTATCTCATTCACCCCAATATGATCTAAAGTGAATCTCCTTCACCCCAATATGATCTGAAGTGAATTCCCTTCCTCTCTGTTTCTGTCTCTCCTTTCTTCTTACTCTTGTTCTTTTAGGTACCATGAGTTTTAGGTTTAAGTTCATCTGGAACTCTGTTTTCTTATTGCTTTGCCTTTCTTTTTATTCACTACTCATAGTGTCATTTCTTTTTGACTTTCTGAATTGCAAACTGTATACTTGAACTTGATGGAAAGTAAATCTGCTATAATTCCGTAGCTGCCATCTGTGTTAAACTCCAGCAATAGGTACAAAGACTACACAAGCTTATAAATCAGCAGAGCTCTCCTTTCTGTTTTAATTTAAACTCATTTTGGAGAGTTCTTGGATAGTACAGTTTCTGAGGTCTGCAACTCTTAATCTGATGTTTTTGTTACCGAGTCCAAGCTCATACTGCTCGCCACATGACAGGCCAATAAACCAAGAGACGAGTTGTTAGGACAAGGAATAGCAACTTTATTCAGAAAGCCAGCAGACCGAGAAGATAGTAGACTGGTGTCCCAAAGAAGCATCTTCCCTGAGTTAGAATTCAGGCATCTTTTATATTAAAAAGGGAGGAGGTAGGGCTTCCCTGGTGGCGCAGTGGTTGAGAGTCCGCCTGCCGATGCAGGGGACACAGGTTCGTGCCCCGGTCCGGGAAGATCCCACATGCCGCGGAGCGGCTGGGCCTGTGAACCATGGCCGCTGAGCCTGCGCGTCCGGAGCCTGTGCTCCGCAACGGGAAAGGCCACAACAGTGAGAAGCCCGCGTACGGCAAAAAAAAAAAAAAAAAAAAAAAAAAAAAAAAAAAAAAGGGAGGAGGTAAAGTCTTGATTCTGACCAGACCCCTGAGGGGATGTGTTAAGTTCTTCCTTCCCACAGCCATTCACAGGTGGCCCTGGTCAGGATGCTTCCTGTGAGCTAAACAAAGGTATTTTAGCCTAAAGCTCATGACCTAGGAGGTAGGGTTCCTAGAGATGGGCCATTATGTATAATTTAAGCTTACAGGCAACATCCCTTTTTTTTGGAGGGGGGAGTACGCGGGCCTCTCACTGTTGTGGCCTCTCCCGTTGCGGAGCACAGGCTCCGGACGCACAGGCACAGAGGCCATGGCTCATGGGCCCAGCCACTCCGTGGCATGTGGGATCTTCCCAGACCGGGGCACGAACCTGTGTCCCCTGCATCGGCAGGCGGACTCTCAACCACAGCGCCACCAGGGAAGCCCTCCCAACATCCCTTTTTAGTGATGAACTTGTAATAGAATACAAAGGTTCTTCCCTATTACATTTTGAATTGTTGAACGAGGCTATGCCCATTTCTCCATTTAAAAATCTGCTGATGCCAGCACTCTTTATTGACACAGCATCCTGCTCAGAGGCAAGTTTGGGTCCGGGGCAGCTGTATGCACCAAGTCTGTTCTCTAGGAGAGCAGCCCCACCTCGTGTTGCTCTCTGCTTATAGGACAACTGTGAGAGTAGCCCTGTAAGAGGAATGGCCTGAGTCTGGGTGTCAAACTTCTCGAGCTTGAATGAGATTCTGGGAATGCCTGCTGTCCAACTCCTGAAAACCTTGGGGGAAGTAGATATCACTGGGAGTAGAAGCCATTAGTCCCTTCTCATTCATTGCCAGGCTACACAGAATCATCTGTGATCATTCACTGGACAATCCTGCGTGCCACCCACAATTAGTTAATTATGCTATATAAAATTAGTAACTAATAAATCATTAAGATCTAATAATTAGTAATTCACTAATGATCATATCTAACAATGACTAAGAGATCTAATGACAACTAATGAGATCTTAATAAAGCTGAAATTAAATTGAATAGGAAATGGAAATCGTTAATAATGTGGGGAAATAACATGAGATGCACTGAAAACCAAATTCAAAGGTTTAGAGTTGCTATGATAGGAAATGAGGATCCATGTAGGGTTTTTGAGTCAGAAGGTAGCATTTGGGGATTATTGGTCCAGAGGCAATAATCGGCTGTGCAGGAGATGCTGAGCATGAGGGGAGGCTGTTCTAGAGCCTGGACTAAAAGTAGTAATGAAAGAACTAGAATCAACATCAATAGGAAATGATGGACAGAAATTGTGATCAACTGGAATCCAGGGATCTGAGGGAAGGCTCACAACATGATTCCTCTCTAGGCTGTAACAGGCTGGATTTAGCCAGTTTGTGAGGGTCTGACAGAAGAGAATGTCAGAGGAGCTTCTTTGGAAGGAGAGGAGGCTAAGTTTCAGACAAAGCGTGGGTCACTGCAGTGGAAGGAATTTGCTGAGGGAATTTGCTGAGGGAATATTTAGAAAGAGAGATGAGAAAGCCAAAGATAAACTTCAACAATTTCTACAGGGTTTTTGTTTTGTTTTGTTTTTAGGTTTCTGGAGTCAAACAGACCTGGGCTTTAATCCTGTTCTTATCTGTTACATGTTGTACTAGTTCCTACATTTCTTTGAGCTCTAGCTTTCTTATCCATAGCCTGGGGAGGGGATCATAACCACTGCCCAGTACACAATTTGAGAGTAAATGTGTTAAAGTATATAGAGGTGTGTAGCACAATATTAGGCGTGGGAAGTACCCAATAAATGGAATATGATAAAAATATTACATGTTCAGCCCCTTGTGGTCAGAAGTGAGTATTGGAGAACATTGAAATTGGGAGTTGGAAGTGGGAAAAGGCAGGGAATTTCCTATCTTCCTCTACAAGATCTGGAACTTTAAAAATTGCACTATCTGCTTTTTTTGGGTACAACATTTGAGTTATTGTTTAGGTGAAAAGATTTTGGCTTTTTACACCAAACATGGAGACTTTTAAAATCCCTTAGAGATTATTAGGGTACCCTGAAAGGGAAAGTAGACCATAATAATGAGCTAGTCATAAAATCCATCATTAATTTGTCCACTTAGATAGAGGTTATTTATTGAGATCAGTGCAAGTTTCACTGTCTCTGAGTCCCTTCTTTAATGGGAAGCCACAAGCTTCATCATGCACCAAAGGATTTAAAAATTACAACTCCTAAGACCTGACAAAATACTTTTCTGCCCCACTGACTGACATAAAATGAAAATAGTAATCCTGCATTACTTCCCCAGGACATCATATGGAATAACTAGTTAATAAATGTCAAGAGCATAAAAAATAATGATTAAACATGAAATAAATGCTAAACATCATTGTTATTTATTTTTTGCCATCATGGCTCTATCTCAGTTCAGTGGCCTAGGCCTTCTTCTTCTACAGCTGCCAAAATGCATTTGGTAATTATGAGAATTAATCAGGCCCCAAACTAGACCATGGTGGTGGCAGACATCCTTAATTACGGACAATGGAAAATGAAGGTGACTGCTGGTTTGAATCCAGCATAGGTCAGTGCAGCAAAAAAGCCATTAACAGCTGATTGTGATCTTGTGCTCTGAACAGAATAAATTGCCACCTCAGCCCAATTTCTTAGTAAACAGGCATTCTGCATCCAAGCTAACAATCACTAAAAGGACCAAATGGCCCCTTTACTGGCGGCCACGATAAGCAATAGTTTTTAGCTCTGGCAATAGCCAAAGAGCTCTGTAAATACAGATGCCCAAACCCCACCCAGGCCAATTATGTCAGGATCTTCAGTAGAACCCAGGCATTGGGGGTTTTAAAAATCTTCAGGTGATTCCAGTGTGCAGTGATATTTGCATACCACTGTTCCATGGGAAGAGAAAGCCAAAAGCAGCTCCTTTTCCCTCCTTAGCACGTTTCTTTACAATAGCTTTGCAGTGAATCACAGCCTATGGCAGAGGTGTTTATTTCAATGATGCCCATGTTAGGTAAGACCTGTAGATAAAAGATAGGCTTCAGGGGGCTTCCCTGGTGGCGCAGTGGTTGGGAGTCCGCCTGCCGATGTGGGGGGCGCGGGTTCGTGACCCGGTCCGGAGGGATCCTGTGTGCCGCAGAGTGGCTGGGCCCGTGAGCCATGGCTGCTGGGCCTGCATGTCCGGAGCCTGTGCTCCGCAGTGGGAGAGGCCACAACAGTGAGAGGAACGCATACCGCAAAAAAGAAAAAAAAAACCAAGATAGGCTTCAGTTTATTTGGATACCTAGTTGATAGTTCTGAGGACTATGATGTTACTTTAAAAAAATGATTTGAGATCCCAACCCCAGCCAGTGCTTGGGTGTTTGACGCTATAACCTGCCTGCAGACATGGACATTTGAGGCTTATAAAAGGTTTCTGAAGTATCTGTACTCATATCTACGTATCACCCTGTTGATTCACAATTTAGATCTTTGCCTGAGGACAGGAAAGCTTTTACACTTACTAAATTTATACTAGAAATACAAATGCTTGATTTTTCACCTGCCATCCTCAATTCAGGTCAATGAACAAGAGGTATTTTACCTCCTCATCCCTGAGAACTGAAGGTGAGTGACAACAAAGTGTGAGCTACAAGCAATCATAGATACAGAGTGTCCTTGGAAAGGAAGCTAGGTGAACCCATGGAGAACACTTTGTATGTCAAGTGCCCTAGAGTTCCCCCAGATTTTGCCAGGTCAGTAGCATCTTCTCTCTCCATTTTGTCCACAATGTTGTTATCTTTTATTCAAGAGCCAGGTGACTGACAAGAATGAGCAAACACGATGGCACTTTCTCCTGCTTCCTAGAAGAGCTCTGTGATCACAGTGACTGAAGTTCAAGGGCCCCTGAACTGCTAAACCTAGAAAAGGATATTCTGTACAACTAGATTTAATTCGCTGTCCAGGAATCAGTTTTAGTATTATTATTCTTAAAGCAGACATCTGATCTTTTCTCTAGACTCTGAAAAGCTCGTAGAATTTCAGAGTAAGAAGAAATTCAACTTCCCTATTTTTTGGATGAGAAAACTGAGGCCCATAATCACACAGCTGGTTAGTGAGACAGCTGAAATTCAAGCTGAGATCTCCTAACCCTCACCAAATGCTTTCCACAGCTGTCACCACCCCTTTCAGAACAACCATACCTGTGCTGCCTACACTGTTTCAAAGCACTTACCGGACAGCAACAACAGACTTCCTAACTCTGACTTATGAGGAGCCTTGTTTGGAGATTGAGGGGAGGCCATAACACTTTCCTGTGTTTGGGGGCAGGGATTTGCCTTTTTTAGATTAAAATTTTGCAGTTAAGGAATTTTCTGTAAAATATTTGAGCTCTTCAGGAAAATATGGGTTTGGTACAGTTATGTAAAAAGCAGATCTAATAATCAGCATGTGGAATTGCAACACACTAGCCTTACTTTACACTGGACAGAAACTTCTCTTCACTAAAACGTTCGGGCTGCTGCTAATATCCTTTAATGCGTAAAATAACCTAAAACACTTTAATGTAAGAAGGCAACAGTAGTGTTTTTGCTTTAGGAATTCAGCTTGATAGTACTTTAAATTATGTACATATATTAAAGATTACACCAGAATAATGGAGGGGAAAGGCAAGCATTTATATTGTCCTTTTCAAAAAATATGGATTAAGTCCGTATATAAACATTCAGTATTCCAGCAGTGCATCATCATTAAATTTTCTGATTTTATGTCAGAGTGCTTCCATAATGCTTAATTTCCCATACCATATCCGATGTTGGTTTTTAAAGAAATTACAAATTACAACAGCTACTTGAGTGGCTGATACAAGTGGATCACCATACAATATATTAGAATGTAATTGCCTTTCCTACAAGCTCTAATTTTAAAGTATATAAAAAAGGCTACAGTAAAGGAAGTGATAGAAAACTCATACTAAGCCTATGCTCTCATGGATCTTATGTACCAGTGGGGGAATAAGACAAGAATATAATATGGGGTCAGAGACAAGTGGTATCAAGAAAAATTCAGCAGGGCTTGAAGGGGTGGAATTGATTGGGAGTGCTTTTTAGAAAAGTCTGATAAGGTGACTTTTGGCAGAGATTTTTAATAAAGAGACCAAGAGAGTGGCATTGTCTGGTAGAAGGGCCTGTACAGCTTAATAGATAATAAATAATAGTTTAACATTTTTTGAACTCTTTAGAAGAAGCTTCCTCACTCCCAGATTTACTAATCCAAGTTCTTTGTTGCAAGGGACAGAAATGTAATTTAATAAAAGCAAACTGGATAGTTTATAGATGCTCAAAGAAGGTTGAAAAACTTGGTGCAGACTTATATAGCCAGGTCAGATGAAAAAGTGGTCCGATGAAAAACACAGTGCTGTTAGCAAGAACTAGAACTCCAATAGCTGGAACCTCTAACAGTGCTGAGTAGGGGACTTCAGCTTTGAAGCAACTGGTTTAGCCAGCAGAGAACATTCTCTGGTCTCCACTTCTTCATGTCATCTCACTAGTGGAAATCCGGAACCACCAAATCTGATTGAGAGTCTAGATGGTATGCTCAGGTCCTCATTGCACAGATGCAGGATGGTGAATGTTGGGCATTTTCAACTTTTATGATTAGGGGATTCCACAAACACAGGAAGGGTTGTATTTGCTGAGTGCTCATGAGGAATTGCAAATTCTATTGTGGCAGGGGTCTCCTACAGCTCAAACACTTTTAGCAGTAATTACCTTTTCTTCTATTGTCCCTAGTCTCAAAATGGTTAATATCACTTTGTTATTTATAAAGATGGCCTATTTATTTAAAATAATAAATATTCAGAGTAGTCACTATGCTTGTATAAAGTTTAATACTCAGATGATCTATGTGGGATCTTTATGAGACAGAAAAAGAATATCACTTCAGCTAAAGAGATTTAGATTATATATAAGGTTGGGTATGTATAGTTTACCCTTGAAATGGATTATTGGGTTGTTACTGGATAAATAAGAGAAAATACATTGGAATAGATACTGTTTGTGTATGTAAATAGGTTGGGTATATGTAACTGGTTTCACTATCCTGGGAGAACATACTTAATACCATTCACATTAACATTTAAATCTCAATTGTTCCAATACTCAAACCATTTTGAGGGCAAGCCTCAGTCTACTCCCAAATATTTGAGTCTTCTCAGTACAAATACTTTACTCTGTTTCCTCCTTTAATTCTCAGTTGGACCTAAAAACAGCACTGAGTAAGCTGAGTCTCATAACATCTTTTATGAACATAACTGCAAGTTTCTACTCTTAACCCTTCTTTTACAGAGGTTTGGAGCTGGTTAATCAGTTCAAGTAAAGGGAGAACACAAAGTCTATGCTTTCACGGTGTTTATCAAGACTCTTCCCCCATGGTCTTTGTCTTACTAGTACTATCACCATAAACAACAATAAAATCTCCACTTTCTCCTTCAATCAAAAAATTAAAACCCCTCCCTCACATCCATAGACACAAATAGACATCTGCAGGTGACAATGTGCAAAAAGCAATCCAATTTAGATTCAGCTAAGACATTCTGATACTTCCATACTGATAAATAATAGAAAATGGACTTTGTGATGATTAGCTGTACAAATTGGTTGTGTTTGGTTCATACAATTACTTGTTGTCTTTTATGCTAGCTGATGCAGAAGCTCCGTTGTCCAAACTATCCAAGATCCCTGTTCCAGCAGTTATTTTCACATCAGATTGGAAAGTAATGGGCTTTTGATTTAGTTAGTTAAATAAAATCTGTTAAAATGTGCCATTAATGATAGGAACATACCTGCCTGGCTCAGTTCAGATCAGAAACAGATCAATAAAGCAGAAAAGTTATCTGTTTCCTAACTGAACAGCTTTGATTAGCTGTTTTCAAGCCATTAGTAGCTTGGGGAACATGAAATAAATTCACAACCACCTATATTTGAATGTCTTGTATCTATTTTTAATTTTTAAAAATTTTTTGTTAAAGTATAGTTGATTTACAGTGTTGTTAATTACTGCTGTACAACAAAGTGACTTGGTTATACATATAGATACATTCTTTTTCATATTCTTTTCCATTATGCTTTATCACAGGATATTGAATATAGTTCCCTGTGCTATACAGTAGGACCTTGTTGTTTATCCATTCTATATATACCAGATTGCATCTGCTAATCCCAAACTCCCATTCCTACCCTCTCCCACCCACCCTCCCTCTTGGCAACCACCAGTCTATTCTCTATGTCCCTGATTCTGTTTCTGTTTCATAGATAGGTTCATTTGTGTCGTATTTTAGATTCCACAAATAAATTATATAATATGGTATTTGTCTTTCTCTTTCTGACTTACTTCACATAGTATGATAATCTCTAGTTGCATCTGTGTTGCTGCAAATGGCATTATTTTGTTCTTTTTTATGGCTGAGTAGTATTCCATTGTATATATGTGTACCATATCTTCTTTATCCATTCATCTGTCAATGGACATTTAGGTTGTTTCCATGTCTTGGCTATTGTAGACAGTGCTGCTATGAATATAGGGGTGCAAGTATCTTTTCAAATTATAGTTCATTCTGGATATATGCTAGGAGTGGGATTGCTGGATTATATGGTAATTCTAGTTTTAGTTTTGAGGAATCTCCATACTGTTTTCCACAGTGGCTGCACCAACTTACATTCCCACCAACAATGTGGGAGGGTTCCGTTTTCTCCACACCCTCTCCAGCATTTGTTATTTGTAGGCTTTTTAATGATGGCCATTCTGACTGGTGTGAGGTGGTACCTCATTGTAGTTTTGATTTGCATTTCTCTAATGATTAGCAATGTTGCACATCTTTTCGTGTGCCAATAGGAATGCCTTGTACTTATGTGTGCAGATTTTTCAAAGAGATCAAACTACATTCAAACACTTAAAATTTTTTCTTTATAACAACCTATTAGAGGGAAGAAAGATTTGTACCAACAGTTTATAGAGGAAGCTGAGTTGCTGAGAGAAGGTGACAAAGTAAAAGATGACTAAACTATTTCTAAACTATAAGTCTCTGGCTTAAGCTTTTCTTACACTCTATATGAAATTTAAAATATGGATCTCTGGGTATATGTCCCTATCCTATCAGAATATGTTAGTGTTCTGATGACCTCTTATATATGCACTTTCCATTTTGATTTCTTATTATTTAAATCATTTGAAAATTACTTTTCCTTATCTAAATTTCTTACTCATCTCAATCTTGAATTTAGTATTTTGTCCAGCATGAACGCATTTTGGGGTTTACAAGAACATGGATTCACATAGTATGGAATTTAGTGTAGCAGTTCTATCTTAGTCTCCAAGTATCTCATTTTCAGCATATCTGTAAGAACGTTGTATATCTCTCCTTTATATTGCTCCTAGAGACTGTCACATGCCAGCTTAATTGACAATTTACTGTTTGCCTTGAACTAGAAGCAGATATTGTCCTTTATGCTGTGTTCAGGGTCGTCAGTATATATTTCAAGCTCCATTTGTAAAATCAACCTGGTCATAGTATCTCTCAGTTTTTTCAGCTAATGAATATGATTTTGTCTTTCCCAAATAATTATACAAATTATACAGAGTTAACAGATTTTAAAGACCCCACACTTTGCTTTTGAGACATGGCAGGTTTGTATTGCTATCCTTTTTCCTCAAAATCTAATACTGCCTAAAGAGTTTTAAAAAAATAAATATTTTTTTCTCCAGTGTAAATTGTGTGTCTCAGAGAAGCTCATGTTGCTTTAAAGATGTATTTTCACAATATTCCTGTGATATAAATAGGGAAATATTTTAATATTCTTTTTATTATCATCAACAGATATTGATTGAGATTTTATTATGCTAGGGAAGTAGGAAGCAAAGATTTTTAAGGTTGGATAAGCCTCTCACTTATATGCTAGATGGAACAGAGAAGACTTATTCACTAAAAGCTAAATAATAGTGCAAAATGTATGCTAAAGGGCTTCCCTGGTGGCGCAGTGGTTGAGAGTCCTCCTGCCGATGCAGGGGACGCGGATTCGTGCCCCGGTCCAGGAGGGTCCCACGTGCCGCGGAGCGGCTGGGCCCCTGAGCCATGGCCGCTGGGCCTGTGCGTCTGGAGCCTGTGCTCCGCGGCGGGAGAGGCCACGGCAGTGGGAGGCCCGCATGCCAAAAAAAAAAAAAAATGTATGCTAAGTATATTGAGAGGAGCTCATGTTACAGAAGCACCTCCTCTTACAAACTTTCAAAGTAGGAAACAGGGGCTTCCTTGGTGGCGCAGTGGTCGAGAGTCCGCCCGCTGATGCGGGGGATGCGGGTTCGTGCCCCGGTCTGGGAAGTTCCCACATGGCGCGGAGCGGCTGGGCCTGTGACTCATGGCCGTTGAGCCTGCGCATCCAGAGCCTGTGCTCCGCAACAGGAAAGGCCACAACAGTGAGAGGCCTGCGTACTGCAAAAAAAACAAACAAACAAACAAAAAAAAACAAAGTAGGAAACATCTTTTTTTTTTTTTTTTAGCCACCCTGAGAAGCATGCAGGATCTCAGTTCCCTGACCAAACCTGTGCCCCCTGCAGTGGAAGAGTGGAGTCTTAACCACTGGGCCACCAGGGAAATCCCAGTAGGAAACATCACTGATATGAACTATGCTATTGGCCAGAGCAAAAGATTGCCAACCCAGCGTGCCAAAAGCAGGTGGTGTTGATGGCCTCTTGTACAAGTCAGTTTGGCCTCACAAATAGATGGGATTTCAAACAGCCTTTCAGAACCTAATGATTGTAAGTATTTTAAATGCCAAAATAATTCAGCAACAAATACCAAAGCCTGAAGTAGATGGAGAATATGGGTCTTAGATACATTTAATGGAAGAGTTACACATATTAGTAGACAGTAGGAAAAAGGAATAAATGAACAATGACATAGAGATAAAAATGTGAATGGCCCTTTGGGGAATACTAAGCAGGCTTGGTAGGATTAAGTGTAGTGTTTCTTTAGATGTTTAATGTATTACAAATTGCAAGAGGTAGATAGAGGGCAGATTGAAAGTTTGCAAGCAGAGACTGACATATGCAAAAAAATGTGTTAAAGGTTTGGGGGTCTGTTACTGAGAGCCTGTTGAAATCAAGGAAATCAGTGATGAGAGAGGCAGGGAATTACATTTATTAAGCATCTGGTATGTTCAGGTTATTGTGGTAGGCGCTTAGCATATGGTTCTTCATTTGACTTTAGAAACTACTGTCAGAATCTAAGTAGGATGTCATAAGCTCACAGAAAATGGTAGTAGTAATGGGAATGTAAAGACAGGAACAGTTTTAAATTGACAGGATTTGAAGCCTGATTCTAAGGGACAAAAGAAATATGGGTCAAGAATATCTCAAAGTCTTTGAACTGAGTTTGAGGCACAAACATTTGGGTGTTGGAAAGAGGAAGGAAAATAGCAGAGATGACAAAGATAAAGAGCTTGAACTGAAGAAGGAGAATTTGGACATGCAGAGTTATAGATAGCCAGGGATGACACAGTTTTAGTACTGAAGGTGAAACTTTCACCAAAGAACCTTGTTTATAATTCAGGTCTCCAGCTTCCAGTACTGTCATCTATCCAGTGACTAATCTAGCTGCCTGGTAATAAGGATAAGAGAATTTTCTAGGTTGGTAGAAAAATGAGGAAAGATAGGGAATTATAAATACCACACATGCAGGAGCCAATGTAGAAATGGATCCGAAACTAGGATTTGGGTTGGGTGACTGAAAAGTGGGATTGGAATTATGACACAGTTTTTGGAGAGTGTCTTAGCCTGCCCAGAGTGCTGTAACAGAATACCGTAGACTGAGTGGCTTAAACAACAAACATTTATTTCTCATAGTACTGGAGCCTGGGAAGTCCAGCAACATTGCTGGCATATATGGGATCTGGTTAGAGCCTGCTTTCTTGCTTGCAGACGGCTGTTTTTCCATTGTACCCTCTCATGGCAGAGAACAGAGAGAGAAGCAACCCCTCTTGGGTCTTTTCTTATAAAGGCACTAATTCCATTTATGTGGGTTCCACCCTCAAGACCTAATTACCTCCCAAAGGCTCCACCTCCAAACACTATACAATGGGACTTAGGTTTCAACACAAATTTTGGGAGAGGTCACGAACATGCAGTCCATAATAGAAGGCCTTGAATACAGGTTATAGAATCTGTGTTCTATTTTGAAATTGATTGTAACTGTTTTGCAGAAAACAAAATAGTTGGGGTGGGGAGTAGTAGGATGACAGCAGTGCTGTAGCGGGATTAATGTGCTGTTAGATATAAGACAAAGTAGTACAGAGATTGAGTCGACCTTGAACTAAGGAAATGTGTTAAGAAGGTATTGCCATAATTCAAGAACAGGTTAATGAATGCCTAAATTGGGCTCATGGTAATGAGAATAAAAACTGGGACACACACACACAGAGAATCCAGAATATATTATATTTGATGGCTGAATCCTGTCACTGCATTTGGCCCCACATTAGAGAGCTCATTGTGAATTTTTGCTGAATATTTTCTGAGGTGCAAAAACAACTTTATAATATGGTAGTGAAATATGGTGGCTGCTGGACCCAGGTTGTTCAGTTTGTTGCATCTGTAAATCACCGTATAGGTACCTTGCAATGGAAAACTCTGGTGTCAGACACAAATTGTGTAAAACTGAGACAGAGGAGAGCTGTTACTCTTAAAAAATAAACAATTTAGTAGTAAAAGAATTGGACCCAAAAATATTAATTGGAAGTCAGACAATTCACCTACATGGATCATCAACTGTACGCACGTCTAATTATGCTGCTACAGATTAACACTCACTTTGAAAAACCGACCACAACATTTTGCATGTGTCAGAGATATATTTTTCTTCAATTTTATGGATTTTATACATGAAATCATTTTAAATGTTAGTGGTAGAAAACTATACTCCCATAAATTTTTGCCAGAAAAAAATGGTTACTGGTAATTTTGAGGTGTTAAAACCATTCCATTTTACCTGATATGAATATCATAGGACAGCAGAAGGTGGAAAACTTTTCCAAGGGAAATAGTTTGCTATCTTGAAATTCAGCAAATGCTATAAATGCATAGGTGTCAGAGTGTGTGTTACACATTTTTTGCTGTAATATTTAGCTAATGCCATTACTGCCATCAGTAGCAGCACATATTTCAACTCTTTGAGTAGATTAGAATCCAAAGCAATAAAATTTCTGAAGAGGTTATGCTGAAAATTAAGGGATGGTATTTGTCCTACGGGATGAACAAATAGGCAAGAGGGCAGTGATGTGCACTAAATCTATGGGCCTGTGGATGTGCACAGCATTATGTCATTTCTGTCTCCCTGCATGATTTCCCTTCATGCATAGTCCTGGAGGATCCCCATAGCCATCTCATGGGGCTGGTGAAAAAAAGAGTGAGGGAGGCCTCTCCATGATGTGTGCTACAGATGGGCTGAAAGGTTTAGAGGTAAAGGGCTAGTTTTAGTGACCCTGCGTGAACTCTCCTGTCATCTGTGACACTCTGGAGAGTTATAATGCAGCTGGCTCACATCCTCTTCTCCCATTCACCTCCTTGCTTCATCATCTCCACACTCCACAGGGTTGGAGGGTGAGCACAAGGATTTTTTTTCCCTCTCAGGCTCTCTCTGAGCTCTGCAGGAAGACAGCTTGAGAGGAGAGAACAACTGAAGCCAACGTGCATCCGGGTGGGGAAGGACACGACTCCTGGCTTTGGTGTCTTCTCGCCTCTCATTTATTGCCTTTCTAGTATCCACTGGTTTGTCTGCTTCCCAGTTTTGTTTTGTTTTTTTAAATTATTATTTATTTATTGGCTGTGTCAGGTCTTAGTTGTGGCTCGCGGGATCTTTTGTTGCTATGCGCGGGCTCTTCATTGTGGTGGGGGGCTTCTCTCTACTTGTGGTGCATGGCTTCTCTTAGTTGTGGTGGGCGGGCTCCAGAACATGTGGGCCCTCTAGTTGTGGCACACAGGCTTAGTTGCCCTGTGGCATGTGGGATCTTAGTTCCCCGACTAGGGATCGAACCGGTGTCCCCTGCATTGCAAGATGGATTCTTAACCACTGGACCACCAGGGAAGTCCCATCTTCTTCCCAGTTTTTATGGACTAAGAAGCATCCTCTCTAAATTCATATGTTGAAGTCCTAACCCCAGTACCTCAGAATGTGACTATATTTGGAGACAGGGTGATTAAGTTAAAATGAGGCCATTAGGGTGAGCCCTAATACAATTTGAGTGGTGTCCTTGTAAGAAGAGGAAATATGGATACAGAAAGTGAAACACCAAGGGCATGTGTGCACAGAGAGACAACCATGTGAAGAGGCAGCAAGAGGTGACCATCTACAAATTAAGGAAAGAGCCCTCAAAGGAAACCAACCCTCTTGTCACTTGATCTTGGACTTCTAGCCTTCAGAACTGTGAGAAAACAAATTTCTGTTGTTTAAGCCACTCAGTTTGTGGAATTCTCTTACAGACACCCTAGGAAACTAATATATCAATGTCCTCATGAAGCTCAAGGCCCCCCTGTAATTGCTTCATCTCAGCTGCTATTATCTCCCATGGGACTTATTTCTCCTGGCTATAAAGAGTTATCTTGTTACATTAAATCACAGTAAAACAATCAAATCATAGAATTTTACCATGACCAAATTGCCCAATGGCATATATCTTTTTTTTAATGTGTATTTCATGTCATTTTTAATTGAAGTATGTTGACTTACAGTGTTTCAGGCGTATAGCAAAGTGATTCAGATTTTTTTCAGATTCTTTTCAACTACTTATTCAATAAGATATTGAATAGAGTCCCCAGTGCTATACAGAGGGCCTTGTTGTTTATCTATTTTGTATATAGTAATGTGTATATGTTGATCTGAAATTCCTAATTTATCCCTCCCCCCCCACCTTTCCCCTTTGGTAACTGTGTTTGTTTTCTATGTCTATGAGACTATTTCTGTTCTGTAAATAAGTTCATTTGTATCATTTTTTTAGATTCCACATATACGTGATATCATATGATATTTGTCTTTCTCTGTCTGACTTACTTCACTTAGTGTGATAATCTCTAGGACCATCCATGTTGCTGGAAATGGAATTATTTCATTCTTTTTTATGTCTGAGTAATACTGCATTGTATAAATATACCACATCTTCTTTATTCATTCATCTGTCGATGGACACTTAAGTTGCTTCCATGTCTTGGCTATTGCAAATAGTGCTGCTATGAACATTGGGGTGCATGTGTCTTTTTGAATTAGAATTTTCATCTTTTCCAGATATATGCCCAGGAGTCATATATCTTATAAGTGGCAGACCTGGGATGAGAACCTGGGTTTTAAAAATCTTAGTCCTAAGCATTTTTCACCACACACTCTTCCTCTTACAAGAGACCATCAGAGAATTGTGAATATGACATAGGTTGCTTTGGCTCTTCATAATATTACTTTTACTGACCTGTCCTTTGGTATTTGCCATCAGACAACTCATTGAAAATCACTGTTGTATTTGCTGTAGGAGCGTCGTATAAGGTTGTCATTCTCAGAATCCTATAATGTTTCCTTGAGGAGGACAAGCAAGTGATCTTGAAGAATCTGATGAATTGCACTGGGCATCCCTGACCTTTTCTCTGGCTTCCTTTATTTTCCCAAACATTCTCTTTTTAAAAATGTATATGTAATTCACTTGTTTCTTTTGTTATATATAATGAAATATATAGTTTATTAATTTAGAAATATTGATTTATTCCACTAATTTTTTCCAGTTTTATTGAGATGTACTTGACATACAGCACTGTGTAAGTTTAAGGTGTACAGCATAATGATTTAACTTACATACATCATGAAATGATTATCACAGTAAATTTAGTGAACAGTCATCTCTTATAGATATAAAATAAAAGTAAAAGAAAAAGTGTTTTTTCCTTGTGATGAGAACTTAGGATTTACTCTCAACAATTTTCACATATAACATACAGCAGTGTTAATTGTATACTAATCAAGTTGTACGTTACATCCCTTATACATACTTTTCTTATAATTGGAAGTTTGTACCTTTTGACCACTTTCATTGAGTTCCCCCTCCCCCCAACCCTACCTCTGGTAACCACTAATCTGATCACTTTTTCTATGACTTTGTTTGCTTTTTGTTTGTTTTTGAAGTATAACTGACCACCAACAATATGTTAGTTCCTGGTGTACGACATAGTGATTTGATATTTCTGTACATTACAAAATGATCGCCAAAATAAGTCTAGTTATTGTCACCATACAAAGATATTACATTATTATTTTTAATTAATTTTTAATTAAAGTATAGTTGATGTACAATATTATGTAAGTTACAGGTGTACAATATAGTGATTCACAATTTTTAAAGATTATACTCCATTTATAGATACTATAGGATATTAGCTATATTCCCTGTGTTGTACAATACATACTTGTAGCTTATTTTATAACTAATGGTTTGTATGTGTTAATTCCCTACCTCTTTATTGCCCCTCCTCCCTTCTGTCTCCACGCTGGTAGCCACCAGCTTATTCTCTATATCTGTGAGTCTGCTCCTTTTGTGTTATATTCATCAGTTTGTTGTATGTTTTAGATACACATATACGTGATATCATATAGTATTTGTCTTTCTCTGTTTGACTTACTTCACTTAGCATAATGCCCTCCAAGTCCAACCATGTTGCTGTAAATGGCAAAATTCCATTTTTTATGGCTAAGTAGTATTCCATTATATATTTATGTGATATATATGTATATATGTACATATATGTGTATATATATATGTATACACACATACATCACATCCTTTTATTCTATTATATGTTTTTTAACATCTTTATTAGAGTATAATTCCTTTACATTGTTATATTAGTTTCTGCTGTATAACAAAGTGAGTCAGCTATACGTGTACATACATCCCCATATCCCCCTCCCTCTTGCATCTCCCTCCCACCCTCCCTGTCCCACCTGCTAGGTGGTCACAAAGCACCGAGCTGATCTCCCTATGCTATGCAGCTGCTTCCCACTAGCAATCTATTTTACATTTGGTAGTATATATATGTCATTGCCACTCTCTCACTTCGTCCCAACTTACCTTCCCTCTCCCCGTGTCCTCAGGCCCATTCTCTACATCTGCGTCTTTATTCCTGTCCTGCCCCTAGGTTCTTCAGAACCATTGTTTCTTTTCTTTTAGATTCCATATATATGTGCTACCATATGGTATTTGTTTTTCTCTTTCTGACTTACTTCACTCTGCAGGACAGACTCTACATCCATCCACCTGACTACAAATAACTCAATTTCATTTCTTTTTATGGCTGAGTAATATTCCATTGTATATATGTGCCACATCTTCTTTATCCATTCATCTATCAATGGACACGTAGGTTGCTTCAATGTCCTGACTCTTGTAAATAGTTCTGCAATGAATATTGTGGTGGATGACACTTTTTTTTTTTTTTTTTTTTTTTGCTGTACGTGGGCCTCTCACTGCTGTGGCCTCTCCCGTTGCGGAGCACAGGCTCCGGACACACACAGGCTCCGCGGCCATGGCTCGCGGGCCCAGCCGCTCCGCGGCATGTGGGATCTTCCGGGATCGGGGCACGAACCCGTGTCCCCTGCATCGGCAGGCGGACTCTCAACCACTGCGCCACCAGGGAAGCCCCGTGGATGACACTTTTTGAATTACAGTGTTCTCAGGGTATATGCCCAGTAGTGGGATTGCTGGGTCATATGGTAGTTCTATATTTATTTATTTATTTATTTATTTATTTTGTGGTACGTGGGCCTTTCACTGTTGTGGCCTCTCCTGTTGTGGAGCACAGGCTCTGGACACGCAGGCTCAGCGGCCATGGCTCACGGGCCTAGCCGCTCCGCGGCATGTGGGATCCTCCCAGACCGGGGCATGAACCCGCGTCCCCTGCATCGGCAGGCGAACTCTCAACCACTGCACCACCAGGGAAGCCCCTATATTTATTTTTTAAAGGAACTTCCATACTGTTCTCCATAGTGGCTATATCAATTTGCATTCCCACCAACAATGCAAGAGTGTTCGCTTTTGTCCACACCATCCCCAGCTTTTATTGTTTGTAGATTTTTTGATGATGGCCATTCTGAATGGTGTGAGGTGATACCTCATTGTAGTTTTGATTTGCATTTCTCTAATGATCAGTGATATTGAGCATCCTTTCATGGGTTTGCTGGCAATCTGTATATCTTCTTTGGAGAAATGTCTATTTAGCTCTTCTACCCATATTTGGATTGGGTTGTTTGTTTTTTCAATGTTGAGCTCCATGAGCTGCTTTTATATTTAGGAGATTAATCCTTTGTCAGTTGCTTCATTTGCAAATATTTTCTCCCATTCTGAGGGTTGTCTTTTCATCTTATTGATGGTTTCCTTTGCTGTGCAAAAGGTTTGAAGTTTCATTAGGTCCCATTTGCTAATTTTTGTTTTCATTTCCCTTTCTCTAGGAGGTGGGTCAAAAAGGATCTTGCTGCGATTTATGTCATAGAGTGTTCTGCCTATGTTTTCCTCTAAGAGTTTTATACTGTCTGCCCTTACATTTAGGTCTTTAATCCATTTTGATTTTCTTTTTGTGTATGGTGTTAGAGAGTGTTCTAATTTCATTCTTTTTCATGTAGCTGTCCAGTTTTCCTAGCACCACTTATTGAAAAGGCTGTCTTTTCTCCATTATATATTCTTGCCTCCTTTATCAAAGATAAGGTGACCATATGTGTGTGGGTTTACCTCTGGGCTTCCTATCTTATTCCATTGATCTATATTTCTGTTTTTGTTCCGGTACCATACTGTCTTGATTACTGTAGCTTTGTAGTATAGTCTGAAGTCAGGGAGCCTGTTTCCTTCAGCTCCATTTTTCGTTCTCAAGATTGCCATGGCTATTCAGGATCTTTTGTGTTTCCATACAAATTGTGCAATTTTTTGTTCTAGTTCTGTGAAAAATGTCATTGGTGGTTTGATAGGGATTGCGTTGAATCTGTAGATTGCTTTGGGCAGAAGAGTCATTTTCACAGTGTTGATTTTTCCAATCCAAAATATAGTATATCTCTCCATCTGTTTGTGTCATCTTTAATTTTTTTTCATAAGTGTCTTACAGTTTTCTGCATACAGGTCTTTTGTCTCCTTAGGTAAGTTTATTCCTAGGTATTTTATTCTTTTTGTTGCAATGGTAAATGGGAGCGTTTCCTTAATTTCTCGTTCAGATTTCTCATCATTAGTGTATAGGAATGCAAGAGACTTCTGTGCATTAATTTTGTATCCTGCTACTTTATCAAATTCATTGATTAGCTCTAGTAGTTTTCTGATAGTATCTTTAGCATTCTCTATGTATAGTGTCATGTCATCTGCAAACAGTGACAGTTTTAATTCTTCTTTGATTTGGATTCCTTTTTATTTCTTTTTCTTCTCTGATTGCTGTGGCTAAAACTTCCAAAACTATGTTGAATAAGAGTGGTGAGAGTGGTAAACCTTGTCTTTGTTCCTGATCTTAGTGGAAATGCTTTCAGTTTTTTACCATTGAGAACGATGTTGGCTGTGGGTTTGTCATATATGGCCTTTATTATGTAGAGGTAAGTTCCCTCTATGCCTACTTTCTGGAGGGTTTTTATCATAAATGTGTGCTGAATTTTGTTGAAAGCCTTCTCTGCATCTATTGAGATGATCATATGTTTTTTATCCTTCAATTTGTTAATATAGTGTATAGTGATTTGCATATATTGAAAAATCCTTGCATTCGTGGGATAAACCCCACTTGCTCATGGTGTATGATCCTTTTAATGTGTTGCTGGATTCTGTTTGCTAGTATTTTGTTGAGGATTTTTGCATCTATGTTCATCAGTGACATTGGCCTGTAGGCTCTTTTTTTGTGACATCTTTGTCTGGTTCTGGTATCAGAGTGATAGAGGCCTCATAGAATGAGTTTGGGAGTGTTCCTCCCTCTGCTATATTTTAGAAGAGCTTCAGAAGGATAAATATTAGATCTTCTCTAAATATTTGATAGAATTTGCCTGTGAATCCATCTGGTCCTGGGCTTTTGTTTTTTGGAAGACTTTTAATCACAGGTCTAATTTCAGTGCTTGTGATTGGTCTGTTTATATTTTCTGTTTCTTCCTGGTTCAGTCTCGGAAGGTTGTGTTTTTCTAAGAATTTGTCTATTTCTTCCAGGTTGTCCATTTTATTGGCATAGAGTTGCTTGTAGTAATCTCTCATGTTCCTTTGTGTTTCTGCAGTGTCAGTTGTTACTTTTCCTTTTTCAATTCTAATCCTATTGATTTGCATCTTCTCCCATTTTTTCTTGATGATTCTGGCTAATGGTTTATCAATTTTGTTTATCTTCTCAAAGAGCCACCTTTTAGTTTTATTGATCTTTGCTATTGTTTCCTTCATTTGTTTTACATTTATTTCTGATCTGATCTTTATGATTTCTTTCCCCTTCTAACTTTGGCTTTTTTTGTTCTTTTTTGTTTGATTGCTTTAGGTGTAATGTTAGGCTGTTTATTTGAGATGTTTCTTGTTTCTTCAGATAGGATTGTATTGCTCTAAACTTCCCTCTTAGAACTGGTTTTTCTGCATCCCATAGATTTTAGGTTGTCGTGATTTCATTGTCATTTGTTTCTAGGTATTTTTTGATTTCCTCTTTGATTTCTTCAGTGATCTCTTGGTTATTAAGTAGTGTATTGTTTAGCCTCCCTGTGTTTGAATTTTTTACAGATTTTTTCCTGTAATTGATATCTAGTCTCATAGTGTTTTGGTCAGAAAAGATAGTTGATATGATTTCAATTTTCTTAAGTTTACCAAGGCTTGACTTGTGACTCAAGATATGACCTATCCTGGAGAATGTTCCATGAGTACTTGAGGAGAAAGTGTATTCCGTTGTTTTTGGATGGAATGTCCTGTAAGTATCAATTAAGTCCATCTTGTTTAATGTATCATTTAAAGCTTCTGTTTTCTTATTTATTTCATTTTGGATGATCTGTCCATTGGTGAAAGTGGGGTGTTAAAGTCCCCTTCTATGATTGTGTTACTGTCGATTTCCCCTTTTATGGCTGTTAGTATTTGCCTTATGTATTGAGGTGCTCCTATGTTGGGTGCATAAATATTTACAATTGTTATATCTTCTTCTTGGAATGATCCCTTGATCATTATGTAGTGTCCTTTGTCTCTTGTAATAGTCTTTATTTTAAAGTCTAATTTGTCGGATATGAGAATCGCTACTCCAGCTTTCTTTTGATTTCCATTTGCATGGAATATCTTTTTCCATCCCCTCACTTTCAGTCTGTATGTGTCCCTAGGTCTGAAGTGGGTTTCTTGTAGATAACATATATATGGGTTTTGTTTTTGTATCCATTCAGTGAGCCTGTGTCTTTTGTTTGGAGCATTTAATCCATTCACATTTACAGTAATTATCAATATATATGTTCCTATGACCATATTCTTGATTGTTTTGGGTTTGTTTTTGTAGGTCCTTTTCTTCTCTTGTGTTTCCCACTTAGAGAAGTTTCTTTAGCACTTGTTGTAAAGCTGGTTTGGTGATGCTGAATTCTCTTAGCTTTTGCTTGTCTGTAAAGGTTTTAATTTCTCCGTCGAATCTGAATGAGATCCTGCTGGGTAGAGTAATCTTCATTGTCGGTTTTCCCCTTTCATCACTTTAAGTATGTCCTGCGACTCCCTTCTGGCTAGTGGAGTTTCTGCTGAAAGATCAGCTGTTAACCTGATGGGGATTCCCTTGTATTTTATTTGTTGCTTTTCCCTTGCTGCTTTTAATATTTTTTCTTTGTAGTTAATTTTTGATAGTTTGATTAATATGTGTCTTGGTGTGTTTCTCCTTTGATTTATCCTGTATGGGACTCTCCGCACTTCCTGGACTTGATTGACTATTTCCTTTCCCATATTAGGGAAGTTTTCAACTATAATCTCTTCAAATATTTTCTCAGTCCCTTTCTTTTTCTCTTCTTATTCTGGGACCCCTATAATCCGATGTTGGTGCATTTAATGTTTTCCCAGAGGTCTCTGAGACTGTCCTCAGTTCTTTTCATTCTTTTTTCTTTATTCTGCTCTGTGGTAGTTATTTCCACTATTTTATCTTCCAGGTCGCTTATCCATTCTTTTGCCTCAGTTATTCTGCTATTGATTCCTTCTAGAGAATTTTAAATTTCACTTATTTTGTTGTTCATCATTGTTTGTTTGCTCTGTAGTTCTTCTAGGTCCTTGTTAAAGGTTTCTTTTATTTTCTCCATTCTATTTCCAAGATTTTGTATAATCTTTACTGTCATTACTCTCAATTCTTTTTCAGGTAGACTCCCTGTTCCTTCTTCATTTGTTTAGTCTGGTGGGTTTTTACCTTGCTCCTTCATCTGCTGTATATTTCTTCTTCTTCTCATTTTGCTTAACTTACTGTGGTTGGGGTCTCCTTTTTACATGCTGCAAGTTTGTAGTTCCTGTTGTTTTTGGTGTCTGCCCTCAGTGGGTATGGTTGGTTCAGTGGGTTGTGTAGGCTTCCTGTTGGAGGGGACTGGTGCCTGTGTTCTGGTGGATGAGGCTGGATCTTGTCTTTTTGGTGGGCAGGACTGCGTCTTGCTGTGTATTTTGGGGTGTCTGTGATCTTATTATTATTTTAGGCAGCCTCTCTGCTAATGGATGAGTTTGTGTTTCTCTCTTGCTAGTTGTTTCGCATGGGGTGTCCAGCACTGGTGCTTACTGGTTTTTCAGTGGAGCTGGGTCTTAGCGTTGAGACAGAGGTCTCTGGGAGAGCTCTCGCTGATTGATATTATGTGGGGCTTTGAGGTCTCTGGTGGCCCAATGTCCTGAACTCGGAACTCAGTTCTCCCACCTCCGAGGCTCTGGCCTGACACCCGGCCAGAGCACCAAGACCCTGTCAGCCACACGGCCAGGTACATGGGGAGTTCCTTGCCTTTCAGAAGTCTGAGGTTTTCTGCCAGCATTCAGTATGTGTTGCATAAGAATTGTTCCACATGTAGATATATTTTTGATGTATTTGTGAGGATGAAGGTGATCTCCACTCCTTACTCTTTCTCAGTCTTGATGGTCCTCAAATCACATCTTCTTTATCCATTTATCTGTTGATGGATATTTAGGTTGCTTCCACATCTTGGCAATTGTAAATAATGTGGCAATGAACATTGGGGTGCATGCATGTTTTTGAATTATTTCCCATGCTATGCATGTCATCTGTGTGACTTATTTATTTTGTAAGTGGAAGGCTGTACCTCTTAATATCCCTCACCTATTTCACTCTTACTCCTCACCCTCTTCCTTTCTGGCAACCCCCTGTGTGTTCTCTGTTTATATGACTCTGTTTGTGTTTTGTTTTTTGTTCAATTGTTTTATTTTTTAGATTCTACATGTTTTAAGTAGAGGTTTAGTTCAAATTATTCACATGCATCTTTGTCACCAATACCTCTATAATCAAAAGACAATTTTCCAGAAAATATCCACAGAATGTAAGTATGAATTATGACTGTAAGTCCAGTTCTAACCACAGCACCATATATTTTTCAACCCATAGATCTGACAGTAGTTAGTGAGGGACACTACTTCTTATCAGGATCCACATAATAAAGTCTCTTAATTTATACAGACATGAAACCTACAGATTGGTGAGGGTAGAAGAGGTGAAATATACAGTAATAATATTTAAGACCGGCATATAAAAGAAAGTTCACTAAGTATAAGCATCCTGAGCTTACATAGCTCAATGTCACTGGTTGATCTTATGGCAAATATATATGCTGTTCTCTCATTCTCCTGATGCCTAGGGGTTGAGAATCTGTCCAGAGCCTCTGGAATAATCTTTGGAGAGCTCTTGTACCAGATGCAATCCACAGGCATGGCTAGCAACCCCTTGGAAAAGCAAAATCATCTATCCCTTCAAGTCAAATAATGGCCTGTCACAGACACCCACCTGTGTGGCCTTACACCCCTATTTAAAGAAATATGTGTGGTTATGGTGAGTTCATTAATAGAAAAGTTTAGTTTAGATTGATTGGGTGGTTTTAAAATTGAATCTTTTTGCTGTGTTGTGTATTTCTATAATAAATATAACTAATTTGAAAAAGGCTACCTCTGATCAGTTTCCATGTTATTATGTCAGAAGAATGGAGTGTAACAGTGTTCCCTTTAGGTCTTGGGCTGCTGGATATTGACAATGTCATCTTGACTTCCATTTAAATTTTTTGAGATATGCACTTGCTAATTTTATGTATGATGTCAGTGAAAATTCATTCTATGCTACAATTACCTGCATCGCATTAGGAGGTTGGTGCTCTTATATGTTCTGTTGGTGTACATTCATAATCTCCATAAGTAACTACTTGCTGTGTTGCTCTTAGTTCTAATTTATGTCAAAGTTATATATCCACAAAGTTTAAAGAGACCAGTAGTTCTTACAAGGTTTTTTATGAAAACCAGTAGTGTACTTTGCCTTACTTTTGGTAGATTATTTTGGGATATATTTCTACGTCACTGAATATCATGGTTTATTGCCACTTCTTGGTTTGTCAATTTTAGGCATGACTTACTGACTTCTAACTACAAAATTTGCAGATTTAGCTCTTTTTAACCACTCCCAGTCTCCGCACAAATGCTACTTCCCAGCCCACATCCTCTTGATAAACACAATTGACAATTGAGCCATGTAGTAAATCTTGATAATTTTGCTTTTCTTGCACAACTTTATGTTTTCCCTGGAGGCCATATTGTCTGAATATCTTCTCAAGATTTTGAAATATATCAGGTGTTCTATCAGTTTCATCTTCTTAAAGAAATCTCTTCCTGAAGAACTTTCTGCTCTGCTCCAATCTGGATTGTTTTCCTTCTTTGCTGGGGCACAGCTGTTATTATCGAAACTTTCTTTACCATCACTTGAGAATTCTTTTTGTATCTCTAGTGAGTATGGTCTTTTGCCTTAAATTCTTGTTTTCCTCTTTCTGGATTGTTTCCTTCTTTACTCAATTTTGTCTTTAAATACTTCTACTGAGTTTTTCACTTCTATAATCATATGTTAAATTTTAAAGAGCTCTTTTTGGGGGCTTGTTTTTGGAATGTTCCTAACAGCACTGTTTCTGTCTCTATGCAATAGCTTATCTTACCTCTTTGAGTATATTAATGACTTTTACTCTTTCTTCTCTTTGTTTAGTCCTTGTTTCCTCCAAATTGTCATCTTTTGCATCAGAGGCTTTATTCAGATGTTGGTAATTTTTGTTTGCTGCTTCCATTTAATAGTCAGAGTCTAAAAAGCCATTTATAAGGTTTGAGGGTGAAGTTAGAGCTGGCATACCATGAGTTTTACTATAGGGCAATCTGGCTAGACCTTTTTTGGATCGACCTCTAATGTTGGTATCTTCCAGAACTTTCCTCTTAACTAGTAAGATTCTCTGAAGAAAACTCTTCACATCTTCTACATGGATGTAGAAGGTCCATCAGTTGCCAGCATTCTGAGATCTGAGTAGGGAAAGTAGACTGGGGTCTAAGAATCCAGTGAGGATGTGGTACTTAATCTCTCTGTATTTGGTTTCATACTTCTACCCTCACCTGTACCTCCTCCTCCTAAATCCAGAAGCTCTTTCTTTTAACTTCTCTAATACATAAAACTTCAGTCATTTGCTGAGTTAGGAGAGAGGATTTGAAGAATTGCTGCTTCAAGCCATCCTCCTCATTTTAGGATACTCTCTTTATCATCGTTTCCAAAGTGAACTGGTACCATCAATTTAGGAGACTTTTATAAGGTTATGTCATTTTATAAGTTTATATCATTACCAGTAGCCCATCTCTTCCAAAATTTTGCTATTACCCCCAGTTCTTCCATCTTTTGCTCTTATGCCTTAAAGTCTCTATTCTATTATTTTAGTGGGATTTGAAAAGAAAGCAAAAGTAGATTTGTGTGCTCAAGTCTCTATTCTAATAGGTAGAGGTGTCAACATTTATTTTTTATCTATTACCCTCTTATTATATTGTATATATTTCTGTGTGCTACCTTGAATTATTTTTTCTTTTTTTTTTAAGGAGGAGAAAAGGATAAAATGAATAAACTACCCTGATTAGATTTCTAATGTGTCTAAACTCTTCATCATATAACAGATAATCTTTTGCTTTACTGCTGCATATGAAAATGTGAATTACTATTAATTTAATTCTTTAAAACTCACCTTATTTTCAGGGTCTTGAAACACACCCCAATATCTCCATTTATGTATCCCCAATGGGAATTTTCCTACTTCATCATTCATCCTAGAGCTGACTTTTCCCAAAATCTGTGTGCCCAGTGGCATCTCATCATTTTTAATCAGACAAATCGACTTTCCTCCTGGAAGAAATCCAGGGAGTGGAGCCTGAAAGTGTACTCTAGATTTGGCTGTGCCAAATATGTTTCGCTTTGAGATATTAGCTGTTTGGAAACAGTAGGAACTTGGTTGTATTTGGAAATGACATGGGTTTAATTAATTTTTTAAAAGCCCCTTTTAAGTGTATTCTCACTAACAGCCAGAGAGGTCTGGTCCTTCTCCTTGCATTCCATGTGTGGAAGTGGTATGCGTAGGTTATAAAGGAAGGACATGTGTCATCTGTGCAATGAGGGGTGTATTGTGCTGAGCTGTCTCAGGGCAGTCTGGTGTTAGGAAACTTCCCAGAAATGTTCTGTAGTCAAAGAAAAAATATTACTGAAGAGTTAATATTAAATCATGGCTGATCCTCTGGTAGTTTGGTTTGATTTGAGATAATGTATATAAGAAGGCATTTTTAAGCAGAGAGCATGACACAATTATTATTATTTTCTTAAAATTATTATTTTCTCTGCTGAACTTTGAAACATTTTCATTTTTATCTACATCACGTTAAAAAGCTTCGTTTGGAAAGGGGAATGAAAAAGTATTTTGTTTAGGTTTGGGGTTCAATCAATTCTCTAAAAGTCCGTTTTTAAGATACAGCGGTGGTCCAGACTCCTGTTGGCACCTACATATGTGTGGACATGGATGAGATAGTAGAAGCAGGAAACAAGTATCTGGGCTTTCAGACCTTCCCTCATCTGAAATGTGAGTGTTTGGAAGAAAGGAATTTAGCGGGCAGATTTTTATCCACAAGCACTAAACAATGAATCAAGATGAATCCTGAGCATTTACGATTTTGCTAAATTCATCTGGTCAGCAGCCATTTATATAAACAATCACCACAAGTGATTGGGATGGAATGGGAAAAGATGGGATGACTTCAATATCTTATACATGGAAATCAAGAAGCTCCCCCACCCCATATGCTGACTAAATGCTGGCAGTGCAAAAACAATACTTCATCTTTATGAAATCTAGTATCTATGATTTAATGAAACATGCGTGTTTCAAAGCAAATGTGTTTCATCAGAAAATACTTGTTATGTAATTTGTGTGATTATAAAATGGTACTGGAAACAATAAATGAGCAAGCAATTACCTGTCAAAAGTTACAGATGAAGATGAAATATAATCTTACTTAGGTTCACAATTTTGTTATGATGTAGCTGTTCAACAAATTTACTACATTATGATTGACTAAAGAGGTTTTCTTAAATCAGTTTTATTGAGATGTAATTTGCATAAATTAACATTGTTTAAGTGTACAATTTAATGATTTTTAACAAATATGTACAGTGTGTAGCTGCCACAGTCATCATATAGAATATTTTCATCATCCCAAAGAGTTCTTTCATGACCATTTTCAGTCAGTCCTCTCCTTTAGGTTCTGGCCATCACTCATCAGCTTTCTGTATCTACAGTCTGACTTTAAAAAACTTTTATATAAGTAAGAGTATAGAGTGTAAAGTCCTTTGTGTCTGGCTTCTTTCATTTAGCTTAATGCTTTTGAGATAAATCTATGTTCTTGTCTATATCAGTAGTTTATTTCTATGGCTGAGTAATATTCATTTGTATGGATATACCACAATTTATATATGCATTCACAAGTTGATGGACATTTGAGTTCTTTTCAGTTTTTGACAACTATGAATAAACCTGTTATGAATTACTCTTTGTGTGGACATGTGTTTTCGTTTCTCTTGGGTAAATTTCTAGAGATAGAATTGCTGGGTCACATAATAAGTATCTTCTTTTTTTTTTTGCAGTACGTGGGCCTCTCACTGCTGTGGCCTCTCCCGTTGCGGAGCCTTGGCCTCTCCCGTTGCGGAGCACAGGCTCCGGACGCACAGGCTCAGCAGCCATGGCTCACAGGCCAAGCTGCTCCGCGGCATGTGGGATCTTCCCGGACCGGGGCACGAACCCGCATCCCCTGCATCGGCAGGCAGACTCTCAACCACTGCGCCACCAGGGAAGCCCAATAAGTATCTTCTTAATGCAAACGAATAACTGCTAAACTGTTTTCCAAAATGGCTAAAAGCAAAATTGTCTATTTTGCTTTCCCAGTGGCAGTATATGAGAGTTCTGGTTGCTCCACGTCCTCACCAAAACTTGATATTAGATAGTCTTTTAGTGTAAGCGTTCTAGTGAGAGTCTGGTGGTATTTCATTTGTTTTAATTTTCATCTCCCAGGTGCTAATGATGTTGATCATCCTTTATGTGCTGACTAGCCATCTATATCTTTTCTTTAGTGAAGAGTCTGAACATATGATCCAGCAATCCCACTCCTGGGCATATATCCAGACAAAACTAATTTGAAAAGATACATGCACCCCTATGTTCATAGCAGCACTATTTACAATAGCCAAGACATGGAAACAACCTATATGTCCATCAACAGATGAATGGATAAAGAAGATGTGGTACATATATACAATAGAATACTACCCAGCCATAAAAAAGGAATGAAATATTGCCATTTGCAGCCACATGGACGGAACTAGAGATTATCATACCAAAGTTAGAAAGAGAAAGACAAATACCACATGATATCGCTTATATGTGGAATCTAAAATATGACAAAAATGAACATATCTATGAAATAGAAACAGACTCACGGATATAGAGAACAGAATTGTGGTTGCCAAGGAGGAGGGGGATGTGGGGGAGGAAAGGATTGGGAGTTTGGGACCAGCAGATGCAAACTATTATATACAGGATTAATAAACAACAAGGTCCTACTGTATAGCACAGGGGACTATATTCAATATCCTGTGATGAACCATGATGGAAAATAATATGAAAGAGAATATATATATGTTTGTATAACTGAAACACTTTGCTGTATAGCAGAAATTAACATAACACTGTAAATCAAGCATACTCCAATAAAAGAAAAATTTTAACGGGCAGAAGATCTAAATAGACATTTTTCCAAAGAAGACATACAGATGGCCAACAGGCACATGAAAATATGCTCAATATCGCTAGAGAAATGCAAATCAAAACTAGGTGAGGTACCACCTCACGCTGGTCAGAATGGCCATCATCAAAATGTCTACAAATAATAAATGCTAGAGAGGGTGTGGAGAAAAGGGAACCCTCCTACACTGTTGGTGGGAATGTAAATTGGTGCAGCCCCCATGGAGAACATTATGAAGGTTCCTTAAAAAACTAAAAATAGGGTTACCAAATGATCCAGCAATCCCATTTCTGGGCATATATCCAGAAAGGATGAAAACTCTAATTCGAAAAGATACATGCACTCCAATGTTCATAACAGCACTATTTACAATAGTCAAGATATGGAAGCAGCCTAAATGTTCATCAACAAATGAATGAATAAAGAAGATGTGGTATATATACAGGGAACTATATCCAATATCCTGAGATAAACCATAATGGAAAAGAACATAAAAAAGAATGTGTATATGTGTATAACTGAATCACTTTGCTGTACAGCAGAAATTCATACGACATTGTAAATCAACTAGACTTCAATAAAAAAAATCAAGGAAGATGTGATACATATACAGTGGAATATTAGCCATAAAAAAGAATGAAATAATGCCATTGCAGCAACATGGATGGACCTAGAGATTATCATACTCAGTGAAGTAAGTCAGAAAGTAAAAGACAAATATCATATGATATCATTTATATGTGAAATAAAAAAAATGATACAAATGAACTTATTTACAAAACAGGAGTAGACTCCCAAACATAGAAAATAAACTTATGGTTACCGAAGGGAAAAGGGGGGAAGGATAAATTGTGAATTTGGAATTAACATATACACACTGCTATATATAAAATAAGCTACAAGGACCTACTGCAGAGTACAGGGAACTATATTCAGTATCTTGTAATAACCTATAAATGAGAAGAATCTGAAAAATTAAATATGTGTGTACATATATATATATATATATATATATATATGTACACACACATCTGAATTACTTTGCTATACTCCTGAAACATTGTAAATCAACTATACTTCAATAAAAATAAATAAATAAAATGAAATGAATGAATGAAAAAAAAATATGGGGATTAAAATAGTATCTGCCTCATAGAGTTCTTAAAGCGGTTAAACAAATAATGCACAAAAGCCCTCAGATATTAGGCATTGTTATGAATACCTGTTTCTTCCCAATGAATGTCCTAAGCAACTAGCTTACTTAAACAGAAACAAGTCTCTATGGGATCCTTCAATATTATGTTCTTGCCTCATTTGTTCCCTCTGAGCAATAAGAATGTCAGCACAAATATCCAGTTATTTTTCTGTGATTAATAATTCTTGAAGAGGTTCTCATAACTCAGTAGTTTACAAAGATGTCAAAAATGATTAATTGAGAATGACTGAATTCACATCATGAAATTAAATTATGTATAGATTACTAAGCAGTTCACTTAAGCATAACACAGTTAAAAATGATATCCAGATAAATGAATGCCCCTCCCTATATTTATTATCAATTTATTTTTCCAAAGGTTTTGAAAAAATATTCTGCCTCTACTGCTAAGGATATTGTCCTTCTAATTTTTATCCATGTCTGTTTTCTCACTGTCCTTGTTCACTGTTGTCTATTGATCCAGTTCTGTATTCCATGATGGGCCAATACCTGCTGATCCAATCTGCTTCATGTCAGCCTTGTCACTTCTTTGATTTAAGGCTGATATGCTAATTATGAGGATTTTTAAGACTCTCTTTATTTCTATGAGTCTAACAATTCTCTTCTTGTTTATTATTACAGATATTTAAGCAGCTTCTCTCATTTTTGCAAACATGTTGGCTGTGACCACCTATTACAAAGTGTCTCCTTTACATATTGCTGTGCAGTGAGGGGCTTTATAGGATTTCCTGGACAGGACTGACTACATAATTGGTGGGACTAAATGTAAACTGTAAATGGGTGGTTTTTCAAAATTTATTAAAACTTTTGAGAGAGTGACAGCAGAGCATTAAACCAAGAGGAGCCTGCCTTCTAACCATGGGCCCTGTGCATCTCCACAAGTTGTGCACCATAAAGTAGGCACTGGTATTGGATTTTGTGGGAAGGAAAGAACACTGACCCATATGGATGCCCCTTGAAAGTGTCTCACCTATTGTTTAGAAAACATTTTACTCAATTTGGTCATTACTTTTTGTGCTGTATTACTTCATGTTCCATCTTCTGCCATCTTGCCGTTCTCAGAGGTAGCACTGTAGTTGAATATATACTTGTTGCCTTACTCATTTTATATGCACTAGTATGTTTTCTGACTACAAAGGAGACAAGGTAAAACATGTGCTGCTACTGATAAACATGAATTGAACATCAATCTGTCTATAGTCTTGTATACAACAGTATACAGAGAATCTAATGGGACACAGTCCCTAAGCTGCTATGGTTGCTTTTGTGTACCAGGCTCTATATGTTACCTGCTGAATTATTCTCTCTGTATCATTCCCCAACTTCCTTATCAGTAAAAATGGAGATAGTAAGATAGGGTTGTTGTCATTACAGTGAGAATAAAGTATATTTAGGACATTTGGAACACTGCTTGACAATGAATGCTAAAAAAATATTAGTTAGTTAGTTCCCTTGGTTTCCATATCTGGACCAGGAGAAACACATAGTATTCCTACCCTTGGATTTCATTCCCAACATTTGGATCATATAAGATTCTTGTGCCAGTACAAGACGACTTTCTGCTTGTCAAACATAAAACAATAAATCCCAACCCTGACTATACATCAGGAATAGAATCTATAAAAATATATATCCATTGATTTAGAATCTCGTGGTGGTGGCCAGGGTGTAAATGTTTATGTGTATGTGTATTGGAGATGGTAGAAAGAAGCTGGGAATGTGATCTTCTTCTCTTCTTTCCTTCCTTCTTTTACTCCCTTCTCCCTCCTTCCATCTTTCCCCCCTTCCTCCCTTCCTTCCTGCACTTCTTCCATCCATCATCTATCTACCTATCACCTATCTTGGTGGTGGAAGATGATGGCACTGTGTTAAACCTTAGAAATTCATTAGCTTCACAGTATACTGAAGAGAAACAGAAAATAGGGCATATTAAATATGATAATCTTTGGGAGAACAAAGGAGGTATACAGACTGTAACCTGGGTTGAAGGGTTCTCTCAAAAGCCCTTTGGGATATGGTGACTACTGAGTTGAGACTTAAAGGATGGATTGGAATTAACCAGGAGAAAAGCATATTCCAGGTGGAGGAATAGTGTGCACGATGTGGACTTAGGCTTTTTTAAGTTCCACAGGCAGTTTTGGTGTAGAACTAGAGTTGAAAATTTTAAATTTAGAATTGCTTAGTAATTCAGAATATCTGGATAAAAATGCAGGGAGACCAAGACTGTGCTAATCTCTTTATCTCTCCCTGTTGTCTGACTCATGCCTGCATCCCGGTTCCTCAGTCCATCCTGGTGAGTTTTGCCTTTTGTCTTTGACCTTCCATGGTGACTGACCCATCCATGTGGCTTTTATGTTTTGTGGTTATGACAACAATCAGAGGAGCCTGACAGTATCCTGAGACAATGTTGAGACCCTGAGTTTGTCTTCCTAACTCTGATTAATTATTTTCTCTTTGTAAGTTACATGTTGGCCATTTATCAGTTATTTTACTTTCATTCTCAGGGTCAGTTTCTTGCCTGTTTTTTCTCCATCTGTTCTTGTAAGAGAATAATCTAAGATATTCAGTTTAGGTGAATTGTTCTAGGTCACATTAGCTTACAAATTGTAGAGCCTGGACTAGAACCCCAATGTTCTGATTCCAAGATCATATTTCTTTCTATTCAATTTCAATACAATTTAAAGACATAATTTGTAACTTATTTTGTATTTTGAACTACTTGCTTTTTTTAATGTTGTTTTTTAATTGAAGTATAGTTGATTTACAATGTTGTGTTAGTTTCAGGTGTACAGCAAAGTGATTCATTTATACATATATATTTATTCTTTTTCAGATTCTTTTCCGTTATAGGTTATTACAAGATAATGAATATAGTTCCCTGTGCTATATAGTAGAATAGATTAGGAGTTTTGGATTAACAGATACACACTACTATATAAAAAACAGTTGAACAACAAGGGCCTACTGAACTACTTTCTTAATTCTTATTCCATTTGCTGTCCATCAACAGACAGAATAAATCTTGGGAGAAGAGGGTGGTTTTAGTTACCATGGTAGCCAGTCTCCAAAGATGGACAATTTCTCCCTTCTCTGCACTGTATGTCACTTCTCACAGGAAAAGACTATATCCCCTCCCTTTGAAGCTGGGCTGCTCTTGTGACTGCTTTGACCAATAGAATGTTCTGGATCTTCTGAGTCTATGTCTTAAAAGGACTAACAGCTTCTATTCCTTTCTTCTTGGAACACTCACTCTTGCGATGGTCCTTCAAAAAACCCAGCTGTCATGCCATAAGCAGCATGAGACCTGAGGTGCTTTGGTCTACAGCCCAAGGTATGTTGTTAGTGGACAGCCAGTACCAACTGCCAGCCTGAGAATGAGCCACCTTGCCTGTTCCAGTGCAGTTGAGCCCCCAGACAACTGTAGATCCAGCCAATATCCTGTGGAACAGAAGAACTGTCCAAATGATGCCAGTCAACCCAAAGAAGCATGAGAGATACTAACATGGCTGTTACCATAAAACACTAAATTTTGAGGTGATTTATCACATAGCAATGGATAGCTGAAAAAGTTACCTCCATAACAATAGGTAACATTATATCTTCCTTAAATATTTTGAATAATGAAAGCAACATGTGAAAAGTAATGAATCCCACATGACACACTGGATAGATTAGCTTATTATATTAAAGTAATGATGGGGCTTCCCTGGTGGCGCAGTGGTTGAGAGTCCGCCTGCCAAATGCAGGGGACACGGGTTCGTGCCCCTGTCCGGGAGGATCCCACATGCCGTGGAGCGGCTGGACCCTTGAGCCATGGCCGCTGAGGCTGTGTGTCTGGAGTCTGTGCTCTGCAACGGGAGAGGCCACAGCAGTGAGAGGCCCGCGTACCACAAAAAAAAAAAAAAAAAAGAAAGAAAAGTAATGATGATCTCTGATACAATAAAGTTTTTCTGAAAATTATTTTTAATGACCAGAAGTCTAGTTATCCTGAACAGAGCCAAAATGAAAATGACAGTGGAGTTTAAAAAGCCTCATTAATTTGGAAAGTGTGCATGGTCTAGAAGCAAAGGAATTGGATCAGCTTGCTGAGTATCCTTTTGTGGCTTTTTAAAAAATACACTCGTTGTTTGACATTTTGAGCAAAAGTGTCTAAAGAAATTACCTGTTTATGGACCAAGACACAGAAGAGGTGCAGGGTACTAGGGACTAGGAGACATCAAGAGATACTTCCTGCTGGGGGACTCTGCAGCTGGCATTTAAGGATAGGAAAATTGAACAGCAGTACTATTTTAGAAATACGTTTTCTTTAATTATGATGAACATATTTTCCAAACCAGAAATTTGGACATCTGCTTGACAAATATGTATGAAATTACGAAGGCACTAGGACAGAATCATCAGGAAAAAAATTATAAAGACACAGCTGCAGAGACAGTAATGTAGTTGATAATAAAAAATAGTTAGATAAAATGTATATAGTGCTTATCATAGGCCAGGCACTATCCTAAGTATCAGACATTAACTCATTTAATAGTTACAAAAACCTCTATGGCATAGATCCTATGTTAATACCTTTTTGAAGAGACGGAGGCACAGGTGTTTTAGGTGGCAGAATAAGCTGTGAAGTCAGTTTTATTTTGGAATCCATACCATGATGTTATACTGGGTCTAAGTATAGTTTTCAAGGTTACGTAAAAAGGGGAAGGCTATAGTTCTTAATTAATGGGACAGAATAATTAGAGCTGATATAAGCTGATTATAGTTAAAAGATTTTTGGAACTTTATTAAAGGCAATTAAGATACCACCTGCCTATCTGGCTCTCCTCTCCTCTGGCGACACTGATAGGAAACTTGGAGCTGCTATCTGGCAAGTGGTCTCCACGACAAGTTCCTTGGTACCTAAGCAAGTAGAATATTGAGATGGCATTGTCACTCCCCCCTAAAGAACAGCTAGTTCTTGAGCTGGTGGAGTCATGAGCTCATGACTCCACCAGCTCAAGATCTCATAGGGAACATGGTTTGTTCTGTTTGCAAATCCAGTGCTTTCTTCCCTCTGTTTTACGCACTTTTTGTGTGTTAAGAATGAGGAAAAACTGAGGCAGTGATTTGGGTGCCTGATAAATTTCAGTGTACCCTGATTGTTAAGGACTATACAAAGATCTTCTTAACCACTTCTCTGCAAATGGTAGTGGGTTGCTAGCATGCACCAGGATTTGGAAGGGAGAATACAGGATACTGTAAATGCCACCCAGTTCAGCAACTGGTTTGATATTTTAGACATAAAGTAATTTTTAACCTATTAATTTTGGGGGTATTTGGAAATTCATGTCACTCCATGAACTTGAGAACACTATGTCATTAGCTGGTCTTAAAAAGTCAGAATTAGAAGCTGCATTAAAGTAGTCCTCCGAGAACTTGGACATGAGAAAGATAGTGTTAACACTCAAAGTTAAATATAAAATCAACACAGGAAGGATCTGAACAGGCAAATCCAAATTCACCTGAAGGAAACAGGACTATTTCCAGGCCAACCAACCTTACATTTATAAGAAATAATGTATTATTTCTATTCATTAGCAATAATCTTCTATAGAAATATCTATAGAAGAGATTGTTTTTAATCAGAAGGGGGTTGGCCACTTTTTTCTCCAGACAAAGTAGAGAATTGTTGAAGTAAATTTGGATATAGCCATATGTACAATACAAGAGAAAAGGAGTCTCAACTATTGGAGCAGGAGTATCTCTGGGTCGATGACAAGTCCCTCCTTGGTTTGGACATAGATGCAGGGAATGGAGAGAGTGAATTTACAGTATTTCTGTTCCTCATTGGCAGCATTATCCCTAATGGAAATTCTATATGGGACTTTATTAGACCTGGGACATTAAATAATCATAACTCTCCTTGTTCTGACTCTATTATATGTGAGAAAACATCTGGTTATGATTTGACTTTCTATGTAAGTCTGCATAGGAAATGTTGTAAAGTGAAGACCCAGAGGCCAAATTCAGACCAAAAGTTTTTGTCTTATGTAATTAAAATAAATATTCATAAATCTTTGTGAGTATATAAAAATTGGGAAAGTAGTTTTTAAAAACAGTTTTTTATTGACGTATAGTTAACTTACAATGTTGTGTTAGCTTCAGGTGTACAGCAAGGTAATTCAGCTATATATACAATATATAATATATATATTCTTTCAGATTCTTTTCCATTGTAGATTATTTATTACAAGATATTGAATATAGTTCCCTGTGCTATACAGTAAGTCTGTTTAGTTTATCTATTTTATACATAGTAGTGCATATATGTTAATCCCAAACTCCTAATTTATCTCCCCCAACCCCACCCCTACTCTCCCCTCTCCATAAGTTTGTTTTCTATGTCTGTGAGTATATTTCTGTTTTGTAAATAAATGCATTGATATCATTTTTTTAGATTCCACATATAAGTGATATCATATGATATTTGTCTTTTTCTGTCTGACTTACTTCACTTAGTATGATAATCTCTAGGTGCATCCATGTTGCTGCAAATGGCATTATTTCATTCTTTTTTAAGGCTGAGCAACATTCCATTGTGTATATATATATATATATATATATATATATATATATATATATATATATACCACATCTTCTTTATCCATTCATCTGTCACTTAGACACTTAGGTTGCTTCCATGTCTTGGCTAATATAAATAGTACTGCTATGAATATGGGGGTGCACGTATCTTTTTGAATTAGGGTTTTCACCTTTTCCAGATATATGCCCAGGAGTGGGATCATACGGTAGTTCTATTTTTAGTTTCTTAAGGAACCTCCATACTGGTCTTCATAGTGGCTGCACCAATTTACATTCCCACCAACAGTATAGGAGTGTTCCTTTTTCTCCACACCCCCTCCAGCATTTATTATTTGTAGACTTTTTAATGATGGCCATTCTGACTGGTGTGAGGCGATAACTGCATTGTAGTTTTGATTTGCATTTCTTTCATAATTAGCAGTGCTGAGCATCTTTTCATGTGCCTACTGGCCATCTGTATGTCTTCTTTGGAGAAAAGTGGGAAAGTAGTTTTTAATCAATCTTGCTTCCTCTCCAAACATAGAAAGTTTTTATGTTAGTTCCAAATTTCTAGTTGATAGGTACTGTCTAGAGATGAATAGCAGCTGCTCCCTTTAAATAGGATATTTATGTTCTATTTTACCAGACTCTTTACTATTCCCTGTGCTATCACACCCAGCTGTTTCAGCAACTTAACTGCCAGCCCCTATAGGTTTTTGAGTTTGTATCTTCTGAATGTAGAGAGAAATTCTCTGAGTATATAAGAATAAATTCTTGATATCTGTGATAATTCATCATGGCTAATGAATAAAGCTATGTATATCTAGCTTTGGCTGTAATGATAATGCTTACCTGAATCTTACAGTCTATAGAATTTTCCATTTCTCAATGTTAAATTATAAAATTTCATTCTTATAATTTTCTCAGTGTTAAATACCTTTCATGTAGTGAGACTCTGCCTCTAGGGACTTATTTATCCCTGGGCATATTGAAAGAGCAAGGTTGACCTGTCTTGGCAGGGCAGCACATCCCAGAACATGGAGAATAAGGCACTCCCAAATAAAAGCCACCCTGTCTACTTCTGGATGACACAGCAACTACTTCTTCTGATTTTTGTATAGGAAAAGAACTCTGAACCAAGAGTCACTAGAAATCTGATTCTGTTTAGTTTGTCATTAAATTGGCTGTGTAGCCATGAACAAATTCCCTAATATACTTTGACTTCAACTTCTTCATAAATGAAAAAGTTGAATCCAAATATCTCTGAATTTCCATCCTGTTCTGTAATTACATAACTTAATCATACACACTAAATTTTTTGAATTTTAATGCACATTGTCTATGTGATTTAGGTATCATTGAAATCCTGTATGTGTGAAGAATTTTATGAAATACAAATTTCTGTTACTGTCATATTAGCATTGATATTTATATTCAAACACAGAAGGTTAGATTTTGGACATATTTCAGCAACGTTTATATATCTGATGATTTTTATAAACTGTTTTTCATCATTCAGTATCACAGAATTCAAACAAAAACAACAAAATAAGCACATCAAAGCATGTTTGACTTGAGCAAAAATAGCAGGCAGCTGGGGACACAGGAATAGTATGCAAAATAGGCCCACATATATCACACTTTGCATATTTATAACTGTGTAGCTGCAGCAATATTGGCAATTAATGGCATGTCAATGAGAGAAAAGCTGTCTCAAAGGCTTATTTTTATTGTACAAAAGGAAAAAGAGCCAGGAAACTTTGTTTTCTTTTTGACAAATGAAGTTATCTAGGAGAGTAAGTCATCCTTTTACTTTGGACATGCCACATATGTTCCTATTTATCCGAGAGCCAACACAGTAACATCAAGATAGAGTCATCTTCATTTATGTCCAAGTTGAATGTGGAAACAGCAGCAATGTTTTCTATGTAATTACTCTGGGATTATGGATGAAGGTGATGTATTTGACCAGCAAATTGCTCTAAATTAAAATAAACAAGTTAAAACCCCCCTAAAAGTTTAACATCTATACAGAATATATAGTAATTTGCACCAGAGGATGGCAGAGGAGCTCAGGGAAACATAAAAATCTTCTAACTCAAATGAGACATATAGATTTTGGGGGTGGTAGGGTAGTAGTAGCAGCAGAAGGAAGAATGAAGCAAGAAAAAAAGAGCATTTATTAAACATAATGTCATGAGATATCCACATTTATAAGCACTTATTTTCTACTATATATTCAACAGAATTGAAAGGAATAGAATATAAGCATGAGATTATGATTCCTCCCTTTGCAATACAGTTTAGGAGGGCAAGGCATATACTACTGCTTTAAGTCTTAAATAATGTAATATTGTAAATATAATAGGAAAATGAAAAGAAGAATGTGAGAGTGTTATCCTTGTGTGGCACAGATTTGGTAGTAAAAATCTTTTCATGGTCAGGATTGGAGAAGTAGTGAGTGGGACTCTTAGGTTTAATCCATGGCACAAGAGGCAAAATTATAGGGCATATCTGGTGTCATTAGCAGAAGATTCACTAAGTTACACTAAGAGCAAAGTTATGGAGGAATTCAGAGTCATGGTTGTTGGGAGGACCCAAAGATTATTTAATAGGGAAAAAATGAGATAATTAAAAGCAAAGAGTTCTAGGGTGATCCAATGTTGAATTTGCATTATACCTCTGTGGCCTAAAACCCTTTAAATAGAGTATGTTTCTGTCTATCTGGCTATATTACTTATTTATTAGTATTATGTATTGCTACATAACAAATTACCTCCCAAACATAGCAGCTTAAAAGAACAAATATTTATAATCTCACAGTTCCTGTGGATCAGAAATTTGAGGGCAGCTTAGCTGGGTAAATCTGGTACAGGGTTTCTCATAAGGTTGAGTCAAGATGTCAACCACAGCTGCAGTCATCAGAAAGCTTGACTCTGGCTGGGGGATCTGCTTCAGTCACTCACATGGCTATTGGCAGGAGATCTCAGTTCCTTGTCATGTGGGCCAGTGTCAATTGGCAGGTGGCTTCCTTAGAATGAGTGAACCAAGAGAGAGAGCAAGCAAAAGCCACAATGCCTTTTCTGTCCTAAAAAAGGAAGTCATGTGACAACACTTCTGTCACTTTCTGTAGCCTCCAGGAGAGGGGACTTAGGCTCCATTCTTTGAAGAGAGGAATACCAAAGAATTTGTGGGCATATTTAAAAGCCAACACAGTGTGATAAAGATAAATGCCATCATCTGAAAGTGAATGGGAGTTATTTGCTAAGGCTTCTTGGAAGGGATGTGTATCAATTAGGATCCTAGCAGGAAATAGATAATTTCAGGAAGGTTCAATAAAGGTATCATTTACAAAGATACATTCAGCATAAGTGGAAGCCATAAGGGATAATACATTACCATGGGGCTAATGACAACCAGTCATTACCTTACAGAAACATTACCTTACAGAAAGGGATTGGTGGAAGAAATACCACAATCTTACTCTTATTTCTTCCCCTCCCATCTTCCAGGGCTCCCCTTTGGCTAAATTTAACTGACATCTAGGCCAAAGGAACCTGTTAATGTAGTCCATTAGCGTTTGGGACAGAGGTCAGGGTGGAGAGTGGATCTGGAGAGCCAAACAGAAGGTCTCTTTCATAAGATGAGATTTTAACTTGACTTGAAGGATGAGTAACTTGAAGCTGATCTAAATTAGGAGTTTGGGATTAAAATATAACACTACTATATACAAAGTGGATAATCAATAAGGACCTACTGTATAGCACATGGAACTGTACTCAGTGTCTTGTAATAACCTATAATGGAAATGAATCTAAAAAGAATATATATACACATATATATATGTATGTATATATAACTTAATCACTTTGCTATACACCTGAAACTAACACAACATTGTAAATCAACTATATTTCAATAAAAATTAAAAAAAACAAGCAGATATATTGAGAGCTGGATAGCATATTAAGTGCAAAAGATAAAGATAAGCAAATGTATGTGGGATTAAACAAATGACTAAAAGTCTATCAAAACAGAAGCCATATGGTGTAGAGAGGCTTAAATAGCTGGACATGGCAAGGGATGAAGTCATGTTATGGAAAGGCTTGAGAGAGGCAGGAATTTAGACTTCCTATAAAGGGTAACACTTTACTGTTCTCAAACAAAGATGTTCCAAGACAATAGGAATGGGAGAGGAGGGGGAAGATCTAAGAGACTTGTCTGTTTTAATATTGGGAATAAATTAAATAATGTCAATACAGATTTAGTTTTTAATAACTTTTTAAGTAAAATGAATACTATGTACTAATGGTCAAATGAATAAAAATGTGAATTTGTTTGAATGAGGTATCTACACTTACAGACTTGTGCTTTCTAGAATTTGCAAGAACTTCAAGCAAGAGAGCCTACAATCATAAACATTTAATTCTAGAACAATTATATTATATTGAAGTATGGACTGAGGAATGAAATTAATGTTGTAACAGAAATAGTTGTGTCAAAATAGTCATCAACCCATTTCTCCAAAGAAGACATACAGATGACCAAGAGGCCCATGAAAAGATGCTCAATATCGTTAATTATTAGAGAAATACAAATCAAAACTACAGTGACATATCATCTCACAACAGTTAGAATGGCCATCATCAAAAAATCTACAACCAATAAATGCTGGACAGAGTGTGGAGAAAAGGGAACCCTCCTACACTGTTGGTGGGAACGTAAATTGGTGCAGCCACTATGAAGAACTGTAGGGAGGTTCCTTAAGAAACTAAAATTAGAACTACCGTATGATCCAGCAATCCCACTCCTGGGCATATATCCAGAAAAGAACATGGTTCGAAAGGATACATGCACCCCCAATGTTTACTGCAGCACTGTCTACAATAGCGAAGACATGGAAGCAAAATAAATGTCCATCAACAGATGAATGGATAAAGAAGATGTGTACATATATACAATGGAATATTACTCAGCCATTAAAAAGGATAAAATAATGCCATTTGCAGCAACATGGATGGACCTGGAGATTATCATCCTAAGTGAAGTAAGTCAGACAGTGAAAGACAAATATCATATCATATCACTTATATGCGGAATCTAAAAAAAATGATACAAATGAATTTATTTACAAAACAGAAACAGACTCACAGACTTAGAGAATGAACTTATGGTTACCGGGGGGAAGGGTTGGGGTGGGGAGTGACAGATTGGGAGTTTGGGATTGACGTGTACACACTGCTATGCTTAAAATAGGTAACCAGGACTTCCCTGGAGGTCTAGTGTTTAAGACTCTGTGCCCCACTGCAGGGGGCATGGTTTCGATCCCTGGTCTGGGAACTAAGATTGCGCATGCCATGCAGCGCAGCCAAAGAAAAAATAAAAAAATAAGATAGGTAACCAACATGGACCTACTGTATAGCACAGGGAATGCTGCTCAGTGTTCTGTAATAACCTAAATGGGAAAAGAATTTGAAAAACAATAGATACATGTGTATGTATAACTGAATCACTTTGCTGTACACCTGAAACTAACACAACATTGTTAATCAACTCTACTCCAATATAAAATAAATATTAAAAAAAGAACTAGAAAATAAAACTTATCTACTAAAAATGCTAAAAAAATAGTCATCAGCCTTCTTCTGGAGATCTGTTCTTTGAATGATATAGGCATGCGCTAAAGTTTTGGCTATTTATTCACACATCCATTTATGGTTTGGACACTTAGTAGGAAAGTCCTATGCGATCCATGTAGTCCTTCATCTGATTTTATTTGAAACACACAGAAATTGTAGTATTTCATATCTACATGAGAGATTTCAATAATGATAAGCATATGTAATAAGAAATACTGGCATTTATGCCATAGTTTAGAAAAAATGAGTATGATTGAGCTTAAGATGCACCCTGATTGAATTATACCCATTAATTTAGCACATCTGACCTTCTATCAATACAATAATTCAAAAGAAAAAAGTAGCAATAAATACTTAGCGATTGCTAATGCAGAGTGGGACATGTGAGAGATAGGTGATTGATTATGCTCAGTGACACTTCAATATTACATTTTCTACTAAAGCCTGGTTTACATGGCAAGATGTTAACTGTGACTTTCCTAGCTGCACTTCCACACATTTAAAATGTAGAGATAATTGACATTAACAGAGATGATCCTGGAGTGCTTGCTGAATTAAAAAAAAAAAAAAGAAAGAAAGAAAAAGAGGATATTGCGTTCTGAATGGGTATTCTTTGTGTTGTAGGTTCTTTCCTGATACTTTGAAAATTACCAATGCAGTTATGAGTGTTGTAACAATTCTTGTTCAAATCTTACCTATTACTATTTTCAGGGCTTAACACTTGTGCAGGAACTTCCAGAAACTAAGTGCCTCAGAGGCATGAACACTTAAAAAAATCTCTGAAAAATATTACTCAGTATAATGCTTCTTACATTCATTCACTCAAATTTTTGAGTACCTAGAAACTGCAAGTCATAATAGAGTGCTGAAAAATAAAAATATGTTCTAGCCCTGATGGAGACTGCAAGCTAGCAGGTCTCACTTTCAGTAAATAAACTCAAATGACTAACTTACCACTGTAATAAGTGCTACAATGATCTATACAGATGCTAAGAAAAAAACAGCAATGGCAGACCTGGTCTGATGGGTTAAAGGATGTTAAGCTCTGTTAGCCTTAGCTTCACAACTAACATCTCCCTCTTTAATAGAAAATCAACACAAAACAAGGAAGGTAGCATTAGTTACAGAACAAGTAAACAATAATCAACAACTCTTTCCCAACCAACCTTTTTTTCCCCCCCATTAAAATATTAAAGTTCACCTTGTAGACCTTCATGTAGGCATGGGAACCAATGAAAGAATCAGGAATATCTTTGGTGTGAGGGGAATCTAACTTCAGTGTTTTCATCATGGCACCTAAGAAATATTGATTCCCCCATATAAGAGTCAGAAATGGAAAAGAATGGAAAAGAAAATGGATCTGAAATAGTCCTAGTCCATGGTTATTAAAAACAAATGCAATCTAATAGAATCTATATCTTTACCTTAATCATTGATTCTAACTCTGTCCTGTGCTGCTGTTTATCCTACTGGAAAAGGAAAAAAAATACAGATGGTGGACCGGGTGTGTGGCAAGAGCTCTACACCCACTCTGGCTGGGTCAAGCCCAAGAGGGGAAGTATAAGAGACTCAGGGGCTTAGAAAGATGCAAAGTAGCATTGCCAAAGGTAAAAGAGGCTAAAATGAAAGGCCTGGGACTCATTAGCAGAGTACTAGAGCATCATCATACTTATAGCACTCAATTATTAAAATTGTGGTTGGATTACTTGAAAGTTTGGGAAATTAGTAATGCTATGTTGTATATATGTATATATGTGTGTGTAATGCACACACAATACACATATGATTTGAAATAGTCTATTCAAAAGTGGAAATTATAGAAATCAAAAGAAAAAAATAACAAATCAAAGAGGGAACATCCAAATAGCAGAAGAAAATGGAAATACTATTGTGTAAGCAACCATTCTCCACCAGCAGCTGGGTAATAAAACTGCACAGGTCAGAAAGAGGTCACCCAAGACACTGCCTGACTGGTCTGGGCCTGGATTCTCCCATAGGCCCCATCACATTCTGGGCGTAGATTTTCCTTCAAATCATCGTAATTGGGAATCAGCTCACACAGCTGTGAACCACAGCTCACAGGTGCAAAGAGAAGAAATTTCAAGTTGGGCATCTCTGCTGGAGAGAGAAGGGAAGTGACTTGTTTATATACCATTTCATCGCTCTCCCCAAGAGGCGCTAGCCCTGGGTTTATGTTCCATGAAAGATGTAGTGACATGGTTCTAAAGGAAGTGGAAGACTGGCCTGTTATTAGAATTAGGGAATTTGGATTCAATTCTAAGTTAAAATCATGAAATGTTAGTGCTACAAGGAAACTAACTGTAATCTAGTGCAATTTTCTCCTTTCATAGGTGAGAGTTTTTTGACTTTGAGATGTAAAATGATTTGCTAAATTAGTTAATGATGGTATCTGGACTAGAATCACCAGTAGCCTGTATTACTACTTCTATAATGTTATTCCTCCACTCTGGGGAAAATATCCCTGAGACCTTGAGCCTCATGCCAATCAACTGTAGCAGTCGCCTTTCTTCCATGTCCCTTTTAGTTATGATGCTCAAGGTTTTCCAACATCTATTGAGGACTTTGTCATATGGCTTATTGTTTTTGTTTTGCCATCCTCATTCCTATTCTCATCCAGGTGATTTTATAACCATATAAATTGTTAACCCAATTTACTAAATTCATATTTTCTTTCCATCTTTTACTCTATTTATCTTCACTTGCTTTCAGTGAACAATTCCCATGATCCCATCCTGAACATTTGTTCTCCAGAATTACATTGTGTCTGAAGTCACAAAATCTAATATCCTAATCTCTGATTATAATCGTATTATTTCAGGTTGCACATCTTTATTCCACCTAAATTAGTTACAGGATAAGCTGTTGAAATGGACAGACCCCAAATCCAATGGCTCTCCCTCATATAACAGTTCAGAAGTGGGTGGTCGAGGGTGGCAAAGGGCTCTATTCTACAAGGTCATCAAGGGACCCAAGTTCCTTCTATCTTATAGTTCTGCTGCCCTTGTGGGGCCTATCTTTGTTCCCATATTTGAAGCTGATGTACTACTATCATATATATTTTCCAGAACTCGGAAAAAAGAGAATAAAAGACTAGCTGCTTTCTTATTAAAAGCTGTGACCCAAAAGTTGCACGTATTCCTTATACCCATGTCCTGTTGGCTAAAGTTTTGTCACATGGTCATACCTAATGTCTTAGTCCATACAGGCTTCAAAAACAAAATACCATCGATTGGGTGGCTTACAAACAACAGAAATTTATTTCTCTGAGTTCTGGATGTTGGGAAATCCAAGATCAAGTTGCTGGTAGATTTGGTGTCTGGTGAGAGTGTACTTCCTTGTTTACAGATGGCTATTTTCTTGCTGTGTTCTCACATCCCTGGAAACCAGGGAGCTCTCTGGATTCTCTTTTATAAGGCTACTAACACGATTCATGAAAGATCTACTCTTAGGACCTAAGCACCTCCCAAGAGCTTCAACTCCAAATACCATCACATTGGAGATTAGGTTTCAATGTACAAATTTTGAGAGGACATAAACATTCAGTATATAGCACCTAGCTAAAAGGAACATGGGGAAATGTTGTCCCTAGCTAAGCATCTTTTGTGCAGCCAAAAATTGGGAGGTTCTATTTCTGAAAGGAAGAAAGGTAGAAAAGTTTGGGGGATACCAATAGCTGTTTCTGCTACAACTCTCACTGCATTTCTATTCACTGACTTCGTTGGAACCTCCAGTTCCTTGATCCAGTATTTGTAGGCCAGTTAATCAGTCCCTTTCTGTACTCATTTTCTTTCTCCCAAATAAGGATCCCATGTCATACAACCATAAACTGGATCTCACCAATCCTTTCAGAAATTTATCTCAGTTACCTTCTGCATCATCTACCCTAATTTATCATCATGTGCTCCTACTTTAGAGTAGATTTGTGATTCTGGAGAAAAACCACACACTGTCTGACTTACTTCACTTAGTATGATAACCTCTAGGCCCATCCATGTTGCTACAAATGGAATTATTTCATTCTTTTTTAAGGCTGAGTAGTATTATATGTATATACCACATCTTCTTTATCCATTCATCTGTCAATGACCATTTATGTTGCTTCCATGTCTTGGCTATTATAAATTGTGTTGCTATGAACTTTGGGGTGCATGTATCTTTTCAAATTAGAGTTTGCATCCTTTCTGAATATATGCCCAGTAGTGGGATTGCTGGATCATATGGTAACTCTATTTTTAGTTTTTTAAGGAACCTCTATACTGTTCTCCACAGTGGCTACACCAATTTACATTCCCACCAACAGTTTATGTTCCCCTTTTCTCCACACCCTCTCTAGCATTTATTATTTGTAGACATTTTGATGATGGCCATTCTGACTGTTATGAGGTGATACCTCATTGTAGTTTTGTAAATACTACTAGCTTTAAAGCAGAGACTAAAAAGAAAAAGCAGTATAAATAATCAGAGACACAGATAATGCAGGAAACGGAATATAGAGAATATTTAAAAATCAATTTGTATCCTAAGAGAACTATAAAATCATGTAACATGTATAAAACCAGAATAAATTCCTATAAAAAAGGAAAAACAGAATAACTAAACTGAGAAAGTGAAAATCATAGCAAACCTTTTTAAAAATCAAGGGAAATTTAGGGGGAACTTTTTAAAGAAATTTCTCAGAAAATATGACCAAAAGAAGGAATAATATTCAAAAAATAAATAAAAACAATAATAGACTTAGAAGAAGATGAACATAGTAGTTGCATCATTCGACTAATAGGAGAAAACAGAAGATTGAGGGGAGGGAATCAAAGCAATAATAGGAGAACGTTCTGGAGACATGAACACAAGTCTTCACATTAAAATGTCTATCAAGTGTCAGGGCTAATAAATGAGAACAGAACCACAACAAAGCACTGTCAACTGAAAAACAATGCACAACCCAAAAGTTGAGAATTATGTGGTTTTTTTTTAACATCTTTATTGGAGTATAATTGTTTTACAATGGTGTGTTAGTTTCTGCTTTATAACAAAGTGAATCAGCCAGACATATACATACATCCACAAATCTCCTCCCTCTTCTGTCTCCCTACAACACTTCCTATCCCACCCCTCTAGGTGGATGCAAAGCACCGAGCTGATCTCCCTGTGCTATGCAGCTGCTTCCCACTAGCTATCTATTTTACATTTGGTAGTGTATAAACCTCCATGCCACTCTCTCACTTCGTCCAAGCTTACCCTTCCCCCCTCCCTGTGTCCTCAAGTCCATTCTCTGTGTCTGTGTCTTTATTCCTCTCCTGCCCTAGGTTCTTCAGAACCATTTTTTTCTTTTTTTAGATTCCATATATATATGTTAGCATATGGTATTTGTTTTCCTCTTTCTGACTTCATTCTGTATGACAGCCTCTAGGTCCATCCACCTCACTACAAATAACTCAATTACTCAACAATTTTATGGCTGAGTAATATTCCATGGTATATATGTGCCACATATTCTTTTTTTTTTTTTTTTTTTGTGGTACGCGGGCCCCTCACTGCTGTGGCCTCTCCTGTTGCAGAGCACAGGCTCCGGACGCGCAGGCTCAGCGGCCACAGCTCACGGGCCCAGCCGCTCCGCGGCATGTGGGATCCTCCTGGACCGGGGCATGAACCTGTGTCCCCTGCAGCGGCAGGCGGACTCTCAACCACTGCGCCACCAGGGAAGCCCTGTGCCACATCTTCTTTATCCATTTATCTGCTGATGGACACCTAGGTTGTTTCCATGTCCTGGCTATTGTTAATAGTGCTGCAATGAACATTGCGGTACATGAAACTTTTTGAATTATGGTTTTCTTAGGGTATATGCCCAGTAGTAGGATTGCTGGGTCATATGATAGTGCTATTTTTAGCTTTTTAAGGAACCTCCATACTGTTCTCCATAGTGGCTATATCAATTTGCATTCCCACCAACAATGCAAGAGTGTTCTCTTTTCTCCACACCCTCTCCAGCATTTATTGTTTGTAGATTTTTTATGATGGCCATTCTGAGTGGTGTGAGGTGATACCTCATTGTAGTTTTGATTTGCATTTCTCTAATGATCAGTGATATTGAGCATTCTTTCATGTGTGTGTTGGCAATCTGTATATCTTCTTTGGCAAAATGTCTCTTTAGGTGTTCTGCCCATTTTTGGATTGCGTTGTTTGTTTTTTGGATATTGAGCTGTATGAGCTGCTTGTAAAATTTGGAGATTAATCCTTTGTCAGTTGCTTTGATAGCAAATATTTTCTCCCATTCTGAGGGTTGTCTTTTTGTCTTGTTTATGGTTTCCTTTGCTGTGCAAGAGCTTTTAAGTTTCACTAGGTCCCATTTGTTTATTTTTGTTTTTATTTCCATTTCTCTAGGAGGTGGGTCAAAAAGGATCTTGCTGTGTTTTATTTCATAGAGTGTTCTGCCTATGTTTTCCACTAAGAGTTTTACAGTGTCTGGCCTTACATTTAGGTTTTTAATCAATTTTTAGTTTATTTTTGTGTATGGTGTTAGGGAGTGTTCTCATTTATTCTTTTTCATGTAGCTGTCCAATTTTCCCAGCACCACTTACTGAAGAGGCTGTCTTTTCTCCATTGTATATTCTTGCCTCCTTTATCAAAGATAACGTGACTATATGGGCATGAGTTTATCTCTGGGCTTTCTATCCTGTTCCATTGTTCTATATTTCTGTTTTTGTGCCGGTACCATACTGTCTTCATTACTGTAGCTTTGTAGTATAGTCTGAAGTCTGGGAGTCTGATTCCTCCAGCTCCATTTTTCTTTCTGAAGATTGCTTTGGCTATTCTGGGTCTTTTGTGTTTCCATACAAATTGTGAATTTTTTTGTCCTAGTTCTGTGAAAAATGCCATTGGTAGTTTGACAGGGATTGCATTGAATCTGTAGATTGCTTTGGGTAGTAGAGTCATTTTCACAATGTTGATTCTTCCAATCCAAGAACATGGTATATCTCTCCATCTGTTGGAAACATCTTTAATTTCTTTCATCAGTGTCTAATAGTTTTCTGCATACAGGTCTTTTTTCTCCTTAGGTAGGTTTATTCCTAAGTATTTTATTCTTTTTGTTGCAATGGTAAATGGGAGTGTTTCCTCAATTTCTCTTTCAGATTTTTCATCATTACTGTATAGGAATGGAAGAGATTTCTGTGCATTAATTTTGTATCCTGCTACTTTATCAGATTAATTGATTAGCTCTAGTAGTTTTCTGATAGCATCTTTAGGATTCTCTATGTATACTATCATGTCATCAGCAAACAGTGACAGCTTTACTTCTTCTTTTCTGATTTGGATTCCTTTTATTTCTTTTTCTTCTCTGATTGCTGTGGCTAAAGCTTCCAAAACTATGTTGAATAAGAGTGGTGAGAGTGGTCAACCTTGTCTTGTTCCTGATCTTAGTGGAAATGGTTTCAGTTTTTCACCATTGAGAATGATGTTGGCTGTGGGTATGTCATATATGGACTGTATTATGTTGAGGTAAGTTCCCTCTATACCTACTTTCTGGAGAGCTTTGTCATAAATGGGTGCTGAATTTTTTCAAAAGCTTTTTCTGCATCTCCTGAGATGATCATATTGATTTTCTCCTTCAATTTGTTAATATGGTTTATCACATTGACTGATTTGCATATATTGAAGAAACCTTGCATTCCTGGGATAAACCCCACTTGATCATGGTGTATGATCCTTTTAATGTGCTGTTGGATTGTGTTTGCTAGTGTTTTGTTGAGGATTTTTGCATCTATGTTCATCAGTGATATTGGCCTGTAGTTTTTTTGTGTGTGTATGACATCCTTGTCTGGTTTTGGTATCAGATGATGGTGGCCTCATAGAATTAGTTTGGGAGTGTTCCTCCCTCTGCTATATTTTGCAAGAGTTTGAGAAGGATAGGTGTTAGCTCTTCTCTAAATGTTTGATAGAATTTGCCTGTGAATCCATCTGGTCCTAGGCTTTTGTTTGCTGGTAGATTTTTAATCACAACCTCAATTTCAGTGCTTGTGTTTGGTCTGTTTGTATTTTCTATTTCTTCCTGGTTCAGTCTCTCACGATTGTGCTTTCCTAAGAATTTGTCCATATCTTCCAGGTTGTCCATTTTATTGGCATATAGTTGCTTGTAGTAATCTCTCATGATCCTTTGTATTTCTGCAGTGTCAGTTGTTACTTCTCATTTTTCATTTCTAATTCTATTGATTTGAGTCTTCTCCCTTTTTTTCTGATGATTCTGGCTAGTGGTTTATCAATTTTGTTTATCTTCTCAGAGAACCAGCTTTTAGTTTTATTGACCTTTGCTGTTGTTTCCTTCATTTCTATTTCACTTATTTTTGATCTGATCTTTTCTTTCCCTCTGCTAACTTTTGGATTTTTTTGGTTCTTCTTTCTCTAATTGCTTTAGGTGTAAGGTTAGGTTGTTTATTTGAGATGTTTCTTGTTTCTTGAGGTAGCATTGTATTGCTATAAACTTCCCTCTTAAAACTGCTTTTGCTGCATCCCATGGGTTTTGGGCTGTGTGTTTTCATTGTCATTTGTTTCTAGGTATTTTTTGATTCCTGTTTGATTTCTTCAGTGATCTGTTGCTTATTGAGTAGTGTATTGTTTAGTCTCCATGTGTTTTTACTTTTTATAGTTTTTTTTTCCTGTAATTGATATCTAGTGTCATAGAATTGTGGTTGGAAAAGATACTTGATATGATTTCAGTTGTCTTTCTTTTTTTTTTTATTGGGATGTGTTGCTAGAGAACGTTAGAAATCTCATCTCAGTGGGTAAGGACAACTTCCCTGTGTAACTCAGGATACACTAATAGTACCCATTTTTAAGACTTGAGAAAGCTGTGAACATTCTGAAGCATTAGTAAGTTTGAACCTGAATGTCCGTGGTGAAATAATCATTTTTTTTCTATTTCTATTTATTATTTTGATTGTTTGTTTGTTTGTTTATGGCTGTGTTGGGTCTTCGTTGCTGCACGCAGGCTCTCTATTTCTGTAGTTGTGGCGAGTGGGGGCTACTCTTAGTTTCAGTGTGCAGACTTCTCATTTTGGTGGCTTCTCTTGTTGTGGAGCACAGGCTATAGGAGCACGGGCTTCAGTAGTAGTGGCACGTGGGCTCAGTAGTTGTGTCTGCGAGCTCTAGAGAGCAGGCTCAGTAGTTGTGGCACATGGGCTTCTTTGATTCTCAGCATGTGGAATCTTCCCAGACCACGGCTCGAACCCATGTCCCCTGCATTGGCAGGTGGATCTTAACCACTGCGCCACCAGGTTAGTCCTGTCAAAGATTCATAATCCCCTTTGGGGAGCGGGTAGTATGTTTAATGCTTCTGCCTCCCAAATGAAGAAGGGTCTTCTCTGTTCTAAAGCTTGTTTGTCATATTTTTTTGTGTGTGAATTTTTGAATTTTATTTATTTATTTATTTTTATATAATTTTATTTATTTTTACAAAAATAAATAAAATTCAAAAATTCACACACACAAAAATATGACATCAGGTTCTTATTAGTCATCTATTTCATACAAGCCTTAAATTTACCAAGGCTTGATTTGTGACCCAAGATATAATCTATCCTGGAGGATATTCCATGAGAAATTGAGAAGAAAGTGTATTCTGTTGTTTTTGGATGGAATGTCCTATAAATATCACTTAGTCCATCTTGGTTAATGTGTCCTTTTAAGCGTATGTTTCCTTATTTATTTTCATTTTGGATAATTTGTCCATTGGTGAAAGTGGTGTGTTAAAGTCCCCTACTATGATTTTGTTACTGTCAATTTCCCCTTTTATGGATGTTAGTATTTGCCTTATGTATTGAGGTGCTCCTATATTGGGTGCCGAAATATTTACATTTGTTATATTTTTTCTTGGATCAATCCCTTGATCATTATGTAGTGTCCTTCTTTGTCTCTTGTAATAGTCTTTATTTTAAAGTCTGATTTGTCTGATATGTGAATTGCTACTCCAGCTTTCCTTTGATTTCCATTTGCATGGAATATCTTTTTCCATCCCCTGACTGTCAGTCTGTATGTATCCTTAGGTCTGAAGTGGGTCTCTTGTAGACAGCATATATACGGGTCTTCGTTTTGTATCCATTCATCCAGTCTATGTCTTTTGGTTGGAGCAATGAATCTATTTACATTTAAGGTAGTTATCGATATGTATGTTCCTATTACCATTTTCTTAATTGTTTTGGGTTTTTTATTGTAGGTCTTTTCCTTATCTTGTGTTTCCTGACTAGAGAAGTTCCTTTAGCATTTGTTGTAAAGCTGGTTTGATGGTGCTGAATTCTCTTAGCTTTTGCTTTCCTGTAAAAGTTTTAATTTCTTTGTCAAATCTGAGTGAGATCCTTGCTGGATAGAGTAATCTTGGTTGTAGGCTTTTCCCTTCCATCACTGTAAATATGTCCTGCCACTCCCTTTGGCTTGCAGAGTTTCTGCTGAAAGAAGGGCTGTTAACCTTATCCCCATAAGTCCCATAATATTTTTTCTTTGTATTTAATTTTTGATAGTTTGATTAATATGTGTCTTGGCATGTTTCTCCTTGGATTATCCTGTATGGGACTCTCTGCACCTGGACTTGATTATTTCCTTTCCCATATTAGGGAACTTTTCAACTATTATCTCTTCAAATATTTTCTCAGTCCCTTTTTTTTCTCTTCTTAGTCTGGGACCCCTATAATTCGAATGTTGTATTTATTTTTGTCCCAGAGGTCTCTGAGACTGACCTCAATTCTTTTCATTCTTTTTTCTTTATTCTGCTCTGCTGTAGTTATTTCCAATTTTTTATCTTCCAGGTCACCTGTGCATTCTTATGCCTCTGTTATTCTGCTAATGATTCCTTCTAGAGATTTTTAAATTTCATTTATTGCGTTGTTCATCATTGTTTGTTTGCTCTTTAGCTCTTCTAGGTCCTTGTTAAACATTTCTATTTTCTCCATTCTATTTCCAAGATTTTGCATCATCTTTACTCTCATTTCTCTGAATTCCTTCTCAGGTAGGCTGCATATTTCCTCTTCATTTGTATGGTGTGGTGGGTTTTTACGTTGCTTCTTCATCTGCTTTGTGTTTCTCTGTCTTCTCATTTTGCTTAACTTACTGTGTTGGTGGTCTCCTTTTTGCAGGCTGCAGGTTCGTAGTCCTGTTGTTTTTCGCGTGTGCTCTCAGTGGCTAAGGTTGGTTCAGTGCGTTCTGTAGGCTTCCTGGTGGAGTGGACTGTTGCCTGTGTTCTGGTGGATGAGGCTGGAACTTGTCTTTCTGGTGGGGAGGGCCATGTCCGGTGGTCTGTTTTGTGGTGTCTGTGAACTTATTATGATTTTAGGCAGCCTCTCTGCTAATGTGTGGGGTTGTGTTCCTGTCTTGCTAGCTGTTTGACCTACTAGGTACAGTACTGGGGTGTCCAGTACTGTACCTTGCTGGTTGTTGAGTGGACTTGGGTCTTAGCATTGAGATGGAGATCTCTGGGAGAGCTTTTGCCATTTGATATTATGTGGGGTTTTCAGGTCTCTGGTGGACCAATGTCCTGAACTCGGCTCTCCCACCTCAGAGGCTCAGGCCTTACACCCGACTGGAGCACCAAGACCCTGTCAGATACACAGCTCACAAGAAATGGGAGAAAAGAAGAAAGAAAGGAAGAAAGAAAGAAAGAAAGAAAGAAAGAAGAAAGAAAAAAATTAAAATAAGTTAAGTTATTAAAATAAAATATAGAAAAACATTATTAAAAATAAAAAAGTAATTAAAAAAAAGATGCAGAGAGCAACCAATGCAAAAAACAAGTCCACCAATGATAACAAGTGCTAAAAACTATACTAAAAAAATCTCAAACAAACAAAAATACAAACAAACAAAAAAAACAACAGACAGATAGAACCATAGAACAAACGGCAAAAGCAAAGCTGTACAGACAAAATGACACAAAGAAGCATAGACATACACACTCACAAAAAGAGAAATAGTAAATATTTTTTAATATATATATTTTAAAAACATGAAGAGAACAACCAAATCAATAAGTAAATCTACCAATTATAATAAGCTCTAAATACTAAACCAAGATAAACATAAAACCAGAAACAAATTAGATGCAGAAAGTAAATTCCAAGTCTACAGTTGCTCCCAAAGTCCACCGCCTCAATTTTGGGATTATTTGTTGTCTATTCAAGTGTTCCAGAGATTCAGGGTGCATCAGGTTGTTCGTGGAGATTTAATCCACTCCTCCTGAGGCTGCTGGGAGAAATTTCCCTTTCTCTTCTTTGTTCGCACAGCGCCTGGGGTTCAGCTTGGGATTTGGCCCTGCCTCTGTGTGTAGATCACCTGAGGACATCTGTTCCCCACACGGACATGACGGGTTAAAGTAGCAGCTGATTAGGGGGCTCTGGCTCACTCAGGTTGGGGGAAGGGAAGGGTGCGGAATGCGGGGCAAGCCTGCGACAGCAGAGGCCAATGTGACATTGCAGCAGCATGAGGTGTGGCGTGTGTTCTCCTGGGGAAGTTGTCCCTGGACCACGGGACCCTGGCAGTGGAGGGCTGCATAGGCTACTGGCAGGGGAGGTGTGGATAGTGACCTCTGCTTGCACACAGGTTTCCTGGTGGCTACAACAGCAGCCTTAGCATTTCATGCCCATCTCTGGTGCCTGTGCTGATAGCCATGGCTCGCACCCATCTCTGGAGCCCATTTAGGTGGTGCTCTGAATCCCCTCTCCTTGCGCACCCTGAAACAATGGTCTCTTGCCTCTTAGGCAGTTCCAGACTTTTTCCTGGACTCCTTCCCGGCTAGCTGTGGCACACTAGCCCCCTTCAGGCTGTGTTCACCCAGCCAACCCCAGTCCTCTCCCTGGGATCTGACCTCCAAAGCCCAAGCCTCAGGTCCCAGCCTCTGCCCGCCCTGGCGGGTGAGCACACAAGCCTCTCAGGCTGGTGAGTGCTGGTCGGCACTTATCCTCTGTGTGGGAATCTCTCTGCTTTGCCCTCTGCACCCCTGTTGCTGAGCTCTCCTCCATGACTCTGAAGCTCCCTCCACGCCACCCCCCATCTCTGCCAGTGAAGGGGCTTCCTAGTGTGTGGAAACCTTTCCTCCTTCACAGCTCCCTCCCACTGGTGCAGGTCCCGTCCCTATTCTTTTGTCTCTGTTTATTCTTTTTTTTTGCCCTACCCAGGTGCGTGAGAAGTTTCTTGCCTTTTGGGAGGTCTGAGGTCTTCTGCCAGCGTTCAGTAGGTATTCTGTAGGAGTTGTTCCACATGTAGATGTAATTCTGATGTATTTGTGGGGAGGAGGGTGATCTCCACGTCTTACTCCTCTGCCATCTTGAAGGTCCCTCTGAGAATTATTTTTTATTAAGCAGACTGTTGAGGACTTAAGCCCAGAAGGCAGCCTCTCAGCTCTGAGGGAATGCTCCTAAGAGGTAAGGAAGGAGCCAGGATATATATGAGGTTTTTCCAACAAAAACCAGGTGGTTGAAACCTCAAAAGATTACTGTTAATTAAAGAAAAACGAACATCTCAAGTTGATGGATTTAGTACTTTTCTATATATGGGAAGATGCAAGAGCCTGGGCTTGTTGAAATCATTCCTTTCATATGCACGTTAATTGTCTCCAGCCGTATCCTGTTCTTCTCCATCCTGAATCCCCTCAGGCTGCATAGTCAGGAGTGGCTGCGGTGGCCAATGGCTTGACGGCTGCAACATCCTTTGTTTACTGATATGTCAGGTGACATTTTTCATCAGCATCACAATGTCTTATTTCAGAGAGAATATAAGCAAGCTTCCATACAGAAGAATGGAAATTAAAATGACATTGATGATCTCAAAACAGTTCTCACTTCTAGAAAGTAGTGGACATTATTTTGAAAACCCTGATGGAAAATGACTTTTAAGCTATAATATTCTATCACATTGTAATATTCTAAAATTATCAATTAAACCTCAGGGAAAAATGAAGATATCAGAATTTTGAAGACTCAGAAATTTACCTTTTATAGAATCCATTTCTAAGGAGATACAGAGAATATGCTCTAAGAAAACAAGGGATTACACTAAAAAAGAAAAAGAACTGGGATTTTGGAAGCCATGGATCAACACAAACAGCAAGATCAGAGAAAAAGAAGTCCAGAATAAAATGAGAGGACAGTTGTGGAAGCTTTCCAGAAAAAATCAACTTGATAAAGTAGGTATAATGATTAAGCATCTAGAAAGATTTGAGGATATTAGAAAAACTAAGCAGGTTAAATAGAGGTATAATTATTAATTCCAAGAAAAAGAAGCAAAAACTGGACAAGAAAAAATCCTAACATGAATATTTGTACTGTTGATTCTGCACTGGACAATATTTACATGGTGATAATGAAGATGACTTTGAAGTGGTAGTGAGCATGGACTCTGTAGCTAGATTGCTGGATTGACTCTAGGCTATGTCTCCTGCTAGATGTACAACCTTAGGCAAGCTACTTAATTTCTCTGTACCTCAGCTTTATAAAAAATTATATATTTTAATTATTAAATACAAAATAGTATAAATACATTTTAACATGTTTCATAAGAGTAGCTCAAGAAGACATTTTCAACATACTTCTTTGACTTGTACCTATTTTCTAAAGTTCCTTGGAAATCAGAAGAAACTTCAGTTAGGTGTTGGTGAGTTACCAACTTGAAGACCCATTTTGTTTGGGTCAAATATATGAAAGGATTAAGGAATATAAAAAATACTGTCTAACTAAAATATAGAGAGTCTCAACTGGGAAAAGATGTGAAGTCACAATTCTTTTCTAACTTAAGGATGAGTTTTTGTACCATGTATGTGTGTGTTTTATATAAAAAAATTGTAACAGCAATAGCAATTCAAAACGTAAAAAGTGGAATTACTTGAAATTCAGCAATATTAAAAAATAAAATATCATATTTTTCTACATTCCAATGCATTTCTTTTCACATATCTATGAAATTTATTTAACAGTAATCATAGCCTAAATGGGATTTTTTTCATTTTTTTAATTTAAGATTTTATCAAGAACATTTTCCTATTGTTGCATAAAGGAAGAGAATTTTTAAAAAGCACCACCTTGCTGTTATTAAAAGCAAAGGACTTTCTAGTTTCCAGTTAATGTTTAATCAGTCCTAGCATAATGGTATCTGTTGCCTGTGGCCATTTAGACCTGTTGGTTACAGAATCACGTTCCTGGGTGCAGGCCGACTGGAGGACTTCTAGCTCTGTCAGGGCCTGTTAGCCTCAAACAGATCCACTGCTGTCTCCCTATCTGGCCATCCAAAAGGCCTGAGTGTGCTACGGTTCCCAAGAGACCAATTCAGGGTGAGTAAGTGGGTATTTCCAGTGTGGCAACAAGATACAATGAACTCCATCTTTGCGATTAGAATATGAAATCACAACTTTGAATCTACCTTTCAGAAGAGATTTAGCATTAATTATGGGAAAATTATAAAGTAATCAGTTAGATCTACTGTTTATCCAGGGCAGCACAGGGAATTGCCTCTGTATGTTTACCATAGCTGGAACAGGATTGATTAGGTTAACAGCAAAGGTCCTAGGTCAAAGCGCAGATTACTATTCCCTGTGTTTCTCATGAAGCTTCACACTCTGCTGTTCTGTTTGTTCACACCAAAGGTCTGATGAGAACAGAACTTTCTCAAATAATCAGTCTGTCTTTTTCTTTTTATAAAAATATAAATCCCAATGTCTATGTTTGTATGGACTTCACATTTCATGAAGTAGTTTTAGAAAATTACAGTAAGTCACAAATCAGGGAAAACTTGGAAGACGGCTATCAATTCATAAGTTTTATCTGTTGTTAATCAATTTTATTTTAAATGACTGTGTAATAAACACAGTGATTTCTTTTCTTTTCCCTGTCACCTCTCCCACTTCATCTTTTTTTTTTTTTTTTTTTTTTTTTTTTTTTTTTTTTTTTTTTTTTTTTTTTTTGCGGTACGCGGGCCTCTCACTGTTGTGGCCTCTCCCGTTGCGGAGCACAGGCTCCGGATGCACAGGCTCAGCGGCCATGGCTCACGGGCCCAGCCGCTCCGCGGCATATGGGATCCTCCCGGACCGGGGCACGAACCCGTATCCCCTGCATCGGCAGGCGGACTCTCAACCACTGCGCCACCAGGGAGGCCCTCCACTTCATCTTGGTAGGTCTTTTATATCAAGCTCTATGAAAAATCAGCGTAAATGCTGATATTTGAAAAAGCAACTTCCTCTTTTCATCTCTCCTATGCAGTGGCTTTAAAAATGCTTCTGCTAGTTTCTAAACCTAAACCCAAACTGGAGCTTTGTTTATCTTTGTCATGGTCTGTAGGAAAAATAACACAATCTGTCCTTTGAAGGACAGAATACATAATCTAGTAGAGTATCAAGATGGAGGGCAGTCATTAACTCAAGGTACCAAGTATTTATGGCTTGAGGAAATATGATATTTTTGTCTTGTTTTATTATAAATAATCTGTGTCAAAGCCTTTAAAAAATCTAAATTTATTTCTTTCAAGCTCTGTCCCTGGGAACCTATTCTAGTTTGTGTAGTTGCTTTAAAATTAAAAACAAAACAAAACACAAGTGCTACATTCTGCATCTCTATAAGCATACTAATAATGATATATTATTTAAGTAAGACTTCATAGAGAAAATGCCATTCATTAGAAATGGAAATAGCTGTTAGTTAGGATTTGGAGCTTTTCTTTTCTAAAATGTCTCCTGTGACCAGGAACAAGATAACCTAATGTACTTATTTCCAAAGAGTTTCAAAAGATGAGGCTCTAAACTATTCACATTGAAATTCAGTAGTGACAATATACCACTGCCTCAGAGAAAGAAGGCAAAAATTGAGAAATATCTTCAAGTTGTCCTTGGTCTTTCAGGGAAATGTGATAAGATTCCTTTGAATGACAAAATGGGAGAAAGCATTTGATATTGTTTCTCACAACGTTGTAAATATAAATCAAATTGACCCAGAAAATAACAGAGCCACGTGAACCAAAAACTAGCTAAAAAAATGCTAGTGAAAATAGAGACATAATATAAATGGACTTGAGAGCCTCCTAATCAGGAAAGATAAGAAAGAGAGGTGAGAAAAAGCACCTAGGATCATTAAGAGGATGAAGGCAGAGACTTATGATGTTATAAAGCGTGTCAGTATGAATAGTGTTGCTAAGAAAGCTTTGGAACAAGTTGGGATATAAATAAATAAAATCTAAACAAGGAAGACTCAGAAAGGTCTCCAAAAGATACTAACAAAAACTTATGTAGCACAGCACCAACTGAAAAACAGAATTAAAGGGAAAATGAAAGAATGGAATAAGGAAAAGCATCTTATTACAGACACAACTTGGTATGACCTCAACATGCAAATGTCTGCTGCCTTTCTCTTCCACTACTCTCTTCCTTACCTTCTCACCACATGCCACCCAGACACCCTCCTCCTCTTTTCATCCTCACATGAAGAAACTTCTGCCCTCGCTCTCAAGAGCCCTCGAGGATTTTTCATACCTTTTGGAGGTCTTTCTCACCCTGCCTTGCTTAGATTTTATTTATTTATGTCCCAACTTGTCCCAGAGCTTTCTTCACAAGACTGTTCATACTGATACTTCTATAACATCATTGGAGGGTAACGATGGAAGAGAAGTGAAGTGAAGAAGTAGGTTCCTGATCAGACTCTCAGGAACTCCAAAGGAGAGGCTGCATGGTGTGTCTAGGGTTTTAGACAGCCAGGTAGCAATTAGGAAGCCCCAGCATGGCATGAAAGGGGCAGAGGGATTCAAGTGAGGCATAAAAGTAGCAGAGCCTGCTGCTTTGAAGAGGCCAGTTGACAGAGATAAGGAATGTTTTGTCAGCAACCCTTGCGAGGTGATGACTGAGAACCCAGTAAGGTGTTTCAGCAGACACCTATGTGAACAGATGACATCAAGCACCAGATGCCTCAGCCTGGTATCTGGGGACTGTGTGAAGCCTCTATAAACTAAATGTTATTCCTAGAAAGCTCAAAATACAGAGATCAAGTTGCTGTCATCCTGGCTGAAGGAGGACTATACAAAAAATTAAAATATAATAGAAAACTCAGTATAATTACAACTTTCACACCTGATTTGTGAACTAAGATTCATCCTTTTACACCGATTTATCAGCGTGCACTGAGAACACATAAATCATCCAATTTTGATTTCATAAATAAGAAAGGTGTCCTTTAAAAAAACAAAAAGAGACTTTTGGAAAGTAACTTGTAATATTTTACCCAACTTATATTTAGCAGTATATACATGCTTTCTTTTTTTGTTTAAACTTTTTTTTTGTTGGAAAGCATCAAAACCATAATTAGTAAGCTTAAACTATAGAAAAATGTTATCAGAGAGGTATTATTGTAAATATTTTACATGCACTTCTTCATTTAATCTTCAACAGACCTTAGATAGAAGGTACTATTACTATTCTCACTTTACAAATGAAGAAATTGAGGCACGGAGGTTAAATACATTGTTCAAGTTCGCATACGTGGTAAGTGGTAAATCCAGGATTTTGATCTTGATCCTTCTGACGCCAGAGCCTGTAGTGTTAATAACTGATGAGTGTAGGTGCCACTGTGATATGAGCCGTCACCACCCAAGAGCATGACAGGAGCTCCAAGGCTCTGTTCTCCTGTTTCTCTAGGGTTGAAGCAGTACCCATCCTTCAGATGCTGCTTGGGGCTGTGATTGAAATTAGGCCAGCCCATTTTCATAGTTTAGTTAATACTGTAATTATGGTGTAGAACAAATAAAGAAAAAAACCTCCTCTGGTTTCAAATGAGTAGCAAAAGCTCACATAAAGAGGAGTGTAGAAGGGGAGGCAGGAAGAAAAAAAAATGACCACCTACATAATCTCAGATAATCCTCATGGCAACTCTGGGAAATAAATATTACGATCACTGTTTCACACAGGAATAAACTGAAGCTCATTGGCTTTAAATGACTTGCTCAGTTGTGAAGCAACAGAGCCAGGATTTCAATCTGGTTTTGATTCCAAAGTGTTTACTTTCTTTGTTAGGTTCCACAATTGCTCAGAAATACTTCGATTTGGGTACACTATGGATTAAGTAGGTCATTGTGGTTTAGACTGAGAACACATGAAGCATTTACAATACTGATTCTGTAGGGAGTATATTCCCACTTCTATATTAGCAGATTTAAAATCTATATTCTGGCACACAGCCCATATTACACTTGAGAACTGCCTACTTTGACCCTAGAGGAAAAGATACTTGAATTGTGATAATACTTTTACCTATAAATTTTAAGTGTGTGAAATATATTCTACACCACATGCAAAATGTTTACTTATTGAGGCAACAATATTAGCAGCATCAGCAGGTTGGAGAAAGCTGAAATATGAGGTGAATATGCATTCTTGTGATTTGCTTTTTTGGTCTATTTTATGCCGAGGAATTAATTTTTTTTAAAAAAATGGGTTGTATTTCAAAGAGTGGAAATGAGAAAAGATGTTTGAAATGGGGAAATGGTAAGGACATTTATTTGAAGAACTTGAAAATTAAAGAAATTGAAATTCTTTGCATCTTTCATTGAAGTAAAACAGAAGTTATTTACTATTAAGTGGAATTGAGGGCAGCTGTCTTGAGAAATCTGTTTTCATATTATTACCACAATATTCAAGGCCTGGCTACAGACTCCAGGAGCTGACATCTCAGGAAGAAACACATCATGTTGACAATTTAAGTTGTATCTCTAGTACAGCGTCTTTATTCTTTTGCCATGCATTTTGGTCTTCTGGTTGCTCTGGCTCATAATCTATACGGAACCTTAGTCATCCCATAAGAGAACTTAGTCATCCTCTAGTCCAACCCCCCATATATTACCATAAGGAGAATGAATTGAAGAAAAGTGATTTGCCCAAATATAACCTTTTGTACTTTCAAACCTAGAGCTGGCCATGTTCCTGAAATGTACCTTTTTTTTCCATCCCACACTCTTCAATAACAATCTCATTTACTGAGTCTATTTCAAGAATGGAAACTCTACTATACCCAGCACAAAGTATTTATTTTTAATGGTAAAAGTAAATTTTAATTATAAAATTGTCATATCATACCATTCAGAAGAGTATAAAGTAAACATAAAAGTCCCTCCTGCAGTTAAGTTTACCTTCCAGAGTTTCTATGTATATACAAATATATATGGATAAATATAAATATGTACACATATACATGTGTATACAAGTATGTACATATACATATATACACACATAGACACCTATGTTATTTCACAAATGGGATCCTATTATAACAATACTTAACAACTTGCTTTTTAAACTTTTAAAACTTGAACATCTACCTTACCAGTAAATAGGGATTTACTCCATTGCTTTTTTCCTTCCAGTTTTATTGAGACATAACTAGCATACAGCACTGTACAAGTTTAAGGTGTACACCATAATGATTTGACCCGTGTACATCATGAAGTGATTATCACAGGTCCAGTCACCCTTTCACATAGGAACAAAATTATAGAAATAGAAAAAAAATTTTTTTCTTGTAATGAGAACTTCCAGGACCCACTCTCCCCAAAACTTTCACGCATAACATACAGCAGTGTTAATTATATTTAATATGTTGTACATTACATCTCTGGTACTCATTTATCTTACAACTGGAAGTTTGTAGCTTTTGACAGCCTTCATCCAATTCTTCCCCCATCCTGCCCCCCACTTCTGATAACCACAAATCTTATCTTTTTCTTAAATGTTTGTTTTTGAAGTATAATTGACATACAATACTATGCTAGTTCCTGTTATACAAGAGTGATTCAGTATTTCTATACATTCAAACAGATCACCATGATAAGTCTAGTTACGATTTGTCACCATACAGAAATATTACATAGTTATCACCTATTTCTTTCTCCCCCCATTCCCATCCCCTTTGGCAAACACCTGTTTGTTCTCTGTATCTATAACTGTTTATATTTTGTTATGTTTCTTCATTTGTTTTGTTTTTTAAGATTCCACATATAAGTGAAATCATACAGTATTTGTTTTTCTTTGTTTGACTTATTTCACTTAGCATAATACCCTCTAGGTCCATCCATGTTGTCCCAAAAGGCAAGATTTCATTCTTCTTTATGGCTGAGTAATATTCCATTATACATACATATATATATACACACACACACATATATATGTATACATATATATACAGAACTCCTTTATCTAATCAGCTACTGATTTACTGATGGACACTTAGGTTGCTTCCATATTTTGGCTATTGTAAATAATGCTGCATTGAACATAGGGGTACATATATCTTTTCAAATTAGTGTTTTTGTTTTCTTTGGATAAATACCCAGGAATGAAATTGCTGGATCATTGGTTGTTCTACTTTTAATTTTTTGAGGAAACTCAAAAAATAACCATTTTGAGAGATGTGAGTTGATATCTCACTGTGGTTTTGATTTTCATTTCCCTGATTATTAGTGATGTTAAGCATCTTCTCACGTGCCTGTTTGCCATCTGTATATCTTCTTTCAAAAAATGTCTATTCAGATCTCCTGTCCATTTTTTTAGTTGGGTTTATTTTTGGATGTTGAGTTGTATGAGTTCTTTGTATATTTTGGATATTAACTACTTATCATATATATCATTTGCAAATATCTTCTCTCATTCAGTAGGCGGACTTTCATTTTGTTGACAGTTTTCTTTGCTGTGCAAAAGCTTTTCAGTTTATATAATCCAATTTGTTTATTTTTGCTTTTGTTTCCCTTGCCTGAGGAGAGAGATCCCCCCAAAAAACTGCTAAGACTGAAGTCAAAGAGCATATTTCCTATGTTTTCTTCTAGGAGTTTTATAGTTTCGGGCCTTACATTTAAGTCTTTAATCCATTTTGAGTTTATTTTTGTGCATGTTTATTTTTCCAGATGAACTTTAGAATTGGTTGACCATTAGGAAAAAAAGGTGGGACATTCAAAGCACAGGCAACAAAAGAAAAAATAGGTAAGTTGGACTTTATCAAAATTAAAAAATTTGTGTATCAAATAACATAATCAAAATAGTGAAAAGGCAACCATGGAGGAGTAGAAAATATTTGCAAATCATATATCTGATAATAATTGATATCTAGACTACATAAAGAAGTACTGCAACTCAATAACTACGACAAAAACAAGCAACCTGGTTAAACAAAGGACTTGAACAGACATTTCTCCAAAGGAAATATATAAATGGCCAATGAGCCCATGAAAAGATGCTCAACATCATTAATAATTAGGGAAATGCAAATCAAAACCATGGCGAGATACAACTTCACATCCATTCAGGCGGCTATTATAAAAAACAGAAAATGACAGATGTTGGCAAGGATGTGGAGAAATTGGAACTCTTGTGCATTGCTCTTGGAAACATAAAATGGTGCAGGCACTGGAAAATGGTATGATGATTTCTCAAAAGATTGAATTGATTAATCTGAAAGTAAGAGAATTAGCACATGATCTAACAATTCCACTTCTGGGTATACACCCCAAGGAATAGAAAGCAGGGCTCAAACAGATGTTTGTGCCGAGATGTTCATAACAGCATTATTCACAATAGCCAAAAGGCAGAAGCAACCCAAGTGTCCATCGATGGATGGATAAACAAGATGTGGTATGTACATACAATGGAATATTATCAGCTTTAAAAAGGAAGAAAATTCTGACACATACTACAATATGGATAAACCTTGAACATATTATACTAAGTGAAATAAACCAATGGCAAAAGGACAAATATTGTATGATTCCACTTCAATGAGGTACCTAGAGTAGTCAAATTAATAAAGAGAGAGAGCATAATGGGAGTTGCTGAGGGTTGGAAGGTGGGGAGGAATGGAGAATTAATGTTTAATAGGTTTCAGTTTGAGAAAATAAAAAGTTCTGGAGATGGATGGTGGTGATGGTTGCACAACAATGTAAATGTACCTAATGCCACTGAACTGTACACTTAAAAACGGTTAAATTGGTGATTTTGTGTTATATATATTTTAAAAATTAATTAATTTATTTATTTATTTTTGGCTGTGTTGGGTCTTTGATGCTGCACGTGGGCTTTCTCTAGTTGCGGCAAGCTGGGGCTACTCTTTGTTGCAGTGCCGGGCTTCTCACTGCAGTGGCTTCTCTTGTTGCAGAGCATGGGCGCTAGGTGTGCAGGCTTCAGTAGTTGTGGCACGTGGGCTTCAGTAATTGCAGCATGTGGGCTCAGTAGTTGTGGCTTGTGGGCCCTAGAGCGCAGGCTCAGTAGTTGTGGCGCACGGGCTTAGATGCTCCACGGCACGTGGGATCTTCCCGGAACAGGGATCGAACCCATGTCCGCCACATAGGCAAGAGGATTCTTAACCACTGCACCACCAGGGAAGTCCCTGTTATATATATTTGACCATAATAAAACGGTTTCTTAGAAAGATAAAAAGGAAGTGGAGACCTATTTGTAGTTTTTATTAGGATTGGTGACATTTACAACTTTTTAATACTATACCTTACTAAGAATAAGATATCCTTCTATTTTAATCATTTTTTATGCTTCTTAGTAGAATGCTGACTTTTTCTTCACAAGGTTCTGAATGTTTCTTGTCTCTCAGATTTTTGTTTTTTTGGTTTCATTTTCTTGTTATACTTTTGAATGAAATTTTTTCTTTCATTTCTTAACTGGTTCTTGTTTGAATATAAAAGTGTTCAATTTTTTATATTATTTTTTAGCCAGTCATCTTCTTTTCCTCCCATATTTTTCTCTAATACGTTAATTAATATGTATTTCTCTGATATGTTAATATGTTAATTCCTTCAAACAAGTATTTATTGAGCATAATTTTAGTGTAGAGAAACATTAGCGTATTCTTGCCCTCAAGAAATTTACAGTCTATCTGGGAAATGAAAAAAACATAGAACTTTAGAAAAAAAACCCCAAAACTCTAGAAGATAGCCTATGTTCACCAAAACTCTAGGAGATAGCCTATGTTCCAGACTTACACTTTCTAAAGAAAATAAAACTCATAAAATCAAGTCATGAACTCACCTCACTAAATTAATACGATCTCTAAAATGGCATGTTAACCTTTATGAGACACTTCCTATTTCACATTACATTTTACTATAACTGTAGAAGAAAAAAAAATAAATGCAGGAAATTACTTATTTAAGTTATGGTCTCACCAGGCTCCTGGGAGAACCTTGATGGTCAGTGATTCCAGTAGTGCCCCACTGCAGAGGCTTCACATCCCCTTCCGGCTCTGTCCTTGACCAGCTCATGTAGGTCTGTGACCACTGACCCCAGTGTGGTCTTTCTCATCTCAGGTACAGTGTATCTCATTCTTGAGTGTGCACCTCAGTCACACTGGAAACTTATAAAAGCTTTTTTCTACACACAGCTAGGAGTTTCTGACTCATCTACCTGTACTTTGAATATGTGCCCAGGTAATTCTTCTGATGCAGGTGAGCCATGAACCACGCTGCTCTTCTGTAGAAACAACTTCCAACTACCAACCTCCAACTACTTTCTACTGAGCTTGGTGGCATCGTAAGATTTTTCTTTTTAAATGTCTAATTTCCTGTTCTAGTCATGACTCCTCAACATACTGGTTCTCTCTGATGGCAGTGCACACAGTGACTCCTGTCCTTTCTCAGTACAGTTTTGTTTTCTGCCTCTACTGTCCTCCTTAGAATTTCTTCACCACCTCAGTACTGTGCCCAGTGCACCTGGTTTTCCCTGAATGTAACAGCCTCTCCAGCAATCCTCAGCTGCTCTGGCACGCAGCATCCCGCCTCTGCTAGTTCAGCTGGATTAAAGCTGTGGAAATCCTATTAACCATCTGAGTTCTGTCATTTAGCTCTCCAGATACCACCACATTCAATTGCTCTTTACTTCAAACCTACATGTTCTACATCCCAAGGAACCTACTGAGACAACACTCCTCCCCAGCCATAGCTATATTAATTTTTACAAGCACATCACAGCACATTTTGAATCCTGTCATTTAGTTCTGCACATGCCACCATGTCCAATTATTCTTCACTTTCAAATCTATATAATCCACATTTTAAAGAACCCACTGTTACATTTTTTCCCAGTTCAAACAATGTTAGTTTTTATATACACATTATTGGTTAAATTAAAAAAATAAAATTCCCAATACATATACTTCTTGTTACTCTAGTGGTTTTGTGTGTTGATAAAATTGAGACATAACACGGTAATTTTGGTTGCCTAGTATGCCTATAAAAATGGCGTGTCATCTGTACACCCCCTATAAGCATATTCACAACCCTTAGTTTCTGAACTCAGTGTAATAAAAAGCTCATATAGAATTGCCTGGTCCTATAAAACATTCCATGTGGTCATCAATCATATTCGTGGTGAAATCCGGATAAGCCATTCTTACAGATGTCTACTCTGTTTCCCTGGGCTTTGAAGTAGTGGTTCCCAATCTGTACCAGCCTGGAGCTTTCTCTGACCACTATCCTCTTGCTGCGTCATCCTAATTCACCCAGTCCAACTCCTATTCCCACTTTATTCTTACACTGAGTGAATATCTGACATTCCTAAAACAGCCTTAATGTTGGGCTTGGGGTGTGAAAATGGTCGGCATCAGCGTGTTGAATAACAAGGACATTTGGGCAGAAAGCAATTCATTATCATCATCATGTATTATCTCACTTTTAATCTGCAGCTCAAGTCTATATGAAGAAGGAGGTTAAGCACATTGCTCACTGTCATACAGTTTCAACTTAGGAGGACTGTCTGCCACTTTTCATGACTGTTTTGGCACCTACTTGGAAACTGTGATTTTTTTTTTTTCTAAAGGAACCCTGGAAAATCTTAGCCTCTTCACTGGTTTATAGCAACCCAACATGTACACAGGAAAAGTGGCACACTGACCAGTTATAACCAGATAATGGCTCAACTCCTTCCCTGTGACTATGACCACAGCCACTGGACATTTTAGTAATGTGTCTAAATGCCTTCATCTTCTCAGGAGAACTATCAACCAGTAGTTTCCCTCTTCTTCACTTCCATTTGCAAATCAGCATTAAATCTACTCCAGGTGAAACAGGGTCTAGGACTTAGCACATTCTTTTTCAGAGTTTTCCAATCTACGACCTGAATCAGATCAAAGAATATATTAGAAAAAAAGCACAAATTCTTAACCTAGATAGGGTATTGATATTCGGGCCAGATAATTCTTTGTTGTGGGGGACTGTCCTGTGTGTTATAGGATGTATAGCAGCATCTCTGGTCTCTATTCACTAGAGGCCAGTGGGAACCCCCCTTCCTCCATGCAAACAGTGTGACAGCCAAAAATGTTACCAGATAATGCCAGATGCCCCCTGAGGCATAAATTTGCCCCTGGTTGAGACTACTGCTTTAGAGAAAGTAAAATTTAAGCAATACAATTTCCATTATTACTTCATTTCAAAAAAGAGGTGTATATATATATATATATATATATATATTTTTTTTTTTTCTTGCGGTACGTGGGCCTCTCACTGTTGTGGCCTCTCCCATTGCACAGCACAGGCTCCGGACGCGCAGGCTCAGCGGCCATGGCTCACGGGCCCAGCCACTCTGCGGCATGTGGGATCTTCCTGGACCGGGGCACGTACCCGTGTCCCCTGCATTGGCAGGCGGACTCTCAACCACTGCGTCACCAGGAAAGCCCAAGAGGTATATATTTTATTCTTTGATTTGTTTTTAATATAATTTACATGACTTTAGAGAATTAGCAAGAGTTCACTCTTGGTCTCAAAGTTAACATGACAAAGCAGTTATGGACTTGTCAAAGGAATAGAAATGCTGATACAAAGTAAGGTGCTCCACGCCTATGAGCTGCCATCTGAGTTTATTACAGCCAAAAGCCCAACCTAGGCTTTAGAAATTTAATGGTAAGTGCCCATTCAGTAACACATTAAATCAGGTTGTTTGTACTATGAATTAACCCATGTGGAAAGACAGCATAAGGCATTCCTCAAAGCCAAAGCTATTATCTTTTCAGATATCTAATTTTTAAAGCTAACATTTAGTATTCACCTGATACCATAGCTCACGCAGTGTGTGTGTTCAATAAATATCTGATGAAAGAATGCTAGTTTACAGAAAACAATGGGTGTACGTGTGTGGGTGGGTGTGCGGTATGTTTCAGGCTTTTGTCCACTTCCTGAAGTATGTTCCCTCTCATATTTGGACTCAAAGTGTGGTCAGCAGATCTGCAATACAGGCATCACCAAGCCGATTGTTAGAAACTCAGAATCTCGGGTTTCCCTGGTGGCGCAGTGGTTGAGAGTCCACCTGCCAATGCAGGGCACACGGGTTCGTGCCCCAGTTTGGGAAGATCTCACATGCCGCGGAGCAGCTGGGCCCGTGAGCCATGGCCGCTGAGCCTGTGCATCCGGCTCCGCAATGGGAGAGGCCACAACAGTGAGAGGCCCACGTACCGAAAAAAAAAAAAAAAAAAAAAAAAGAAACTCAGAATCTCAGGCCTCACCCTTGACCTTCTAGATCAGATTACCAACTTCAACCTTTTCCCCAGGAGATTCTTTTGCAAATTAAAGCTTGCTAAGCACTGCTCCCAAACACTAGTTTCTCAGATTATTAAAACGTATATTCTTGGAAAGGATTCTGAAAAAAACAAGTTTGGGGAAGAGTCGGCTAAGTATAGTCATATAGGTTCTTATACAACAGTACTCCTCAAGACATATCCATGTTTAAATTCTGACTTTCTAAGTTAGAAAGCGGTGGGAGATGTTAAGCAGTGTTTTCCAAATTTATTTGATAACGGGACCAATTTCTCATAGACAGCACTTTGGAAGATGTTGCTGTGGCATAAACATTCATCTCATAAAGTGGCAACTAGATCTTAAGTAAATATATTAATCAGGTAACTAATCATGGTTAATGATTACTGAGTGGAAGTACAAAATAGACTTTCCAGAGAAGAAAAAACTAATAAAAATATAGCAAAACAAAAAATAATAATAAACATCACTCCTTAAAGTACTACTTAAATTTAAAAACTATTAACAAAATAAAGAAGCATAATAGTTGACTCATAGCATCTAGCACATAAAATTTTTTTTAGAATGGAATATTCTGAAGTCATTTTCAAGACATTTTTGCATAAATGTAGTTCTTACCGTTTATGAAATTTTGAGGATTATAAAGATTTAGACAGGGCTTCCCTGGTGGCGCAGTGGTTGAGAGTCCACCTGCCGATGCAGGGGACGCGGGTTCGTGCCCCGGTCCGGGAGGATCCCACGTGCCGCGGGGCGGCTGGGCCCGTGAGCCATGGCCGCTGGGCCTGCGCGTCCGGAGCCTGGCTCCGCAACGGGGGAGGCCGCAACAGTGGGAGGCCCGCGTACCGAAAAAAAAAAAAAAAAAAAAAAGATTTAGACACAATTAGCAATTAAAAATATCTTTTAAAAGAACACTTTATGACGTATGTTTGACATGCAAAAAGGTGTACATATCTGATGTATACAATTTGATGATTTTGGAGATAAGACCTGTGAAACCATCATCACCACTGTGAATTAAAAATACTGCCTGCCATATCAGTAAACAAAGGATGTTGCAGTCATCAGCCACTACAGCCACCAGACGTTAGCCCTGAGGGAACTCAGGGTGGAAACATAAGGCCTGCCATCCAATCATCAGCCACTGCAGCCACGCCCCCATCCCCCGACAGTGAACCATGAGGAAACTCAGGATGAGAAAGCACAGGGTAGGGCCCCAGGTAGCTAAGGTGCACATTGAAGGGATGATTTCAGTGAGCCCAAACTCTTGAATCTTTCCATACACAAAGAAGCACTACATTCGTTAATTTGAGTTATCTAGTTTTCTTTAATTAACAGTAATCTTTTGATGTTCCTACTACCTGGTCCTCGTTGCAAAGAGTCCTATATATCCTGGTTCCCCTCTTGCCTCTTCGGAGCAGTCCCTTAGAGAGAGGCTGCATCCCAGGCTTAACTCCTCAGTTTTGTCCACCGAATAAAACATAACTCTCAACTTTTAAGTGTGCATTTTTTTTCAGTCGACACAACCTATGCCATAAACATATCCATTACCTCCAGAAATTTCCTCCTGCCTGCCCTCAAAAAATAACTTTATGTTGAAAAATGTATTAAAAGCTTATCATAGGAAATGTGTACAGTACATAATAGAATAAAAAGGAAAGTATATATAATCTTACTATTCATAGTGGAGCACAGATGCCGTTTTAATTTATTCCCTTCAAGCCCTCTTTTCTGTACATTTATGTATATGAAATGTTAAATAATGTATATACTTCTTTTATTTTGCTTTTTTGTTTAATATTATACCCTGAAAGTTTTTCTAAAGTATCAAAAGTTATTTGAAAACATGTTATTTAAAGAATGAATATCCCATTAGATGTATTTGCCATAATTTACAAATTCATCTTTTAGTGAGAGATATTTAGGATATTTATACAATTTTGTTCTTATAAATCATGCACAGAAAAAGTCCTTATTTGAGTAGAATTCTAATTATTTTCTTAGAGTAAGTTCCTAGAAATGGAATAATTGCTTTAAAGGGAATAAATGTTTTAAAGGACAATGTAAAAAATGAGAGACTTTAAAGATTTACCATATTCTTCCTTTTTGTTTATACTTTCTTAGAAATACAGCTTCAATTTTATTATTTAAAGCAAAAGTAATCTTTGACTTGTAAGTATTCACTTTATGTGCATAGGAAGTACATGTTCATAATGAGAATTTTTTTTGTGTGTGTGTGTGTTGAATTCATATTCTTCATTGTTCTCAAAAAACTTTGACTTTTAGTTCATGGCAGGAGCACCTGGCCTCCTGGTTGACTCCATCACAATGATTGACTATGATCAAATGACATTCTGTAATTCACTTTCAGTTGATAGATATATAATTATTCAAATAAAAGAGAAAATTAATGGTTCAGAATCCACCAAAAGCTGTTCTTCTTCAGTGAAATCTTGGAAAGTTCCCCAGGAGCCTCCTAATTTCACATTATGCACATGGATCATCTCGTAGTGCCACTGACATGGGCTTTCTTGCCATCACTCAATCACATTAGTCATTTTTGTTTAACAAGAGATTTTAGGTGGAGAGGAAATTCTATGATTAAATATTCTGAATGAATAATGTTAATGGTGTGAGCACATGTGTATATGTGAGAGTAGGTTATGTGCATTTTTTATACACAGGAATATCAGATATTAATAGTGAGACCTTTCAGAGTCATTCATATTTTGTGAACTTGACTCTCTATAAAAATGTGCGTAAGGAAGTTACAGGCTTGGCTGTAGGGATTTTGGCAGCAAAGAAGAAATTGAATTTGCCCCTAACAGGCTATTTTCTCTCAATTTTAGGAATGAGAGTAGATGATTAGGGTCATGGTGTTTCAGGTTTACTCTCTTTCCTTGGATATTATTTCTGAGAGCAGCTCGAGTTAGAACAGCAGGTGAAGAATGAGTTTGTCAAAAATCATTTTTGAGGCTATTTTATTTTAAGCCTTTAAGGTGAGAAAAGCACATGGAGTATCTCAGATATCTCACACATATCTGTGTGCCAGATGTTGGCACACAATAGGCACTAGAACATTTGATTTTCATCTGTCTTGCTTAAGTACACAAACAAATGTCTAGGGAGTGGATGAATTTCATATGCATTGGGACGGTAAACCAGTATTAATTTTAAAAGGGTAGCTTGGTGTAAATCTCTGAAGTTCAGAAAGCATGGATTTGCAATTCTTGCCCTTGGCTTTGTTGTAGTTTAATTAAATTCTTAACCTACCTGGTGGGTTGTTCTTTTTCTGTAGCTACAGTTCTTAAAGGGTGTCAACTGTTCTTTAGAAATGTCTCAGAATACACTAACTTTTAATCCCAGTTGAATTCTAATCTGACCAAACTAACAAAGGAAAAAAAAAATATCTAAGGATGTTATAAATGATCAGTAGTTTAATTTTTAAAACTAATGAAATAATTTTCATAGAAAACTTGGAATCAATTTTTAATCCATTCTCCTCATTTCTGTTGCCTCTGCACAAAAGTTTGCCTGAGTAATTCGAGGCATTCTAGAAATAAAAGAGATAAGTAACCTCAGCAAGGTCAGCCCCATTTATATCTTTTTGACAAATCCGGACCTATGTTTGTACACGTGTGTGGCATAAACACTCCCTTTGATAAGGGAATAGATTATTTATGACAACCTTCAAAAACCTTCTATCATCTCAGAAGGTGGTAGATTACTTAGTTAAACCAGAAGTAGAAGAATTTCTAATAAAATTATATGGAATGCCCAAAGTGGTTTGTTTCCCCCATAAAGCTGTGTGATTTTGGTTGTTAATAACAGAAAACTTGGGAATCTATTATCTTAAATGTTCTTATTTGTCTTAACAGTCCTACTAACTGCACATTGAAGACATCAGTCATTCATAGCATATATATACACACATATAAACAGTTGGTGCGATTTGTAATCAGTGGTGACTAGTGTTTACATGACACCATTGTAACCAGCTTCGCTTCTAATTAATTGTTTCTAATTGGAGGTAACAGTAGTACATTTTTACTCATCCTACCTCTTCTAAAAGTGTGTGTTTTCTCCTCCTCCTGTACTCATACCTCCTCCCCATTCCTCCCACTGATGACATTTAATACTCTTGTTTCTAATGGTCATGTGTTTCCTTACAGCTGGCTTAACTTTGCAGATTCCAATTTCTTGTACCCCTTAATGATATAAATTCCATGTATTAACTTTATCAGAGATTTTCTAAGAAAATTTGCCCAACTACCTGGAGTTGATTGGGGTGATGGAGCTCTGTGGTATTTGTTTCTATTATAATCCTTGAGGGGATGACATTACACCTCTTGAGGTTTAGGACTTCACTTATATTGATTTCACTTACATTGGGTCTTTGGTTCCTGGTGTATAGTCAGAGCTAAATAAATTGTGTGCTCAATAAATTCGTCATTCATGATATTAAACATGCAAGCATATTTCCAAACCAGGGCCTTCACTCCTGAAATTCTCTCTGCTCAAAATGTTTCTTCCTTATGTATTCCAGTGGCTCATTTTCTCATTTTATTAAGATTTCTGCTGAAATATCACCTCCAAAGAGGAGCTGTCCTAAACAACCAAATCCTAAAATCTTAAATAGCATGCACTCACACATAAATCACACATACTCTCATCACTCCCTTGTTTTTTTTTTTTCTAATAGGATTTGCCAGTGCCTTAAATGTTATTTGTTTATTTACTGTTTATCTCATTAGAATGTGAGCCATCCCAAGGAAAGGAGATGTATTCATTGCTAACATGTAAAAGAAGTCTAGCATACTGCAGTCATTTGATAAATATTAGCTCAGTGAGTGAGGAAATTGATTAATCCCTACCTCTCCCCACCAAACACATACACACATATACTGGACTAAACATTTCATGAAAATTAGAAACAGTATCTTTCCTGTTATCATTGTATCCAGTGTTCAAATATTTATTTGTTAGATGAGGGAATGAATGAGTGTTGTACATGTGACTAGTCAGTTGCTTTGCAGGCATGTTTTGTGCACTATTTGAGATTACAGCCTACCAGGTAGTTTCTTTTAATCATTACTGCGCTAAAAGGAAATAATTCCCTTGCTTTGCACCTTTTCTTGTTTTTGTATGTTACGATGAAATTTTATGGAGTGGAAAATTTACAGAATTGTCACACTTGACTCCCTGGGGGAATTTAGTGATTTACTTCACATTTTCTTTGTCCTTTATTACCCTGAAAATGATAATGAGATTTACAGCTTGTGTACAATCTTCAACCCCAATTCTAAAACCCACCACTGCACCCTTACTCCCTCTCCCAGTCCTGACTCAAACTTGGATTCTTACAAAACCTTATTTGCTAGGGGCAAATGGCCCAGTTCTCTTCCCCTCAGATCCTTCTCCAGTGCATCTATTTCCAGGGTCAGCTGCTGGAGGGTGGACATTTCTCTGTCATAATATAAAGAACAGGAAGCCCTGAAGTACTCCGGGTAGCTACAGGAGACACTATAACAGAATAAAGAAGAAAAAGGTCCATGAATTTTTTACTTAGTGAGCTTTCTTTCTTATTACCAATTCTCCTCCTACAACTGCATTTAAAATGATTTTAGAATTTTAGGTGACTACAACTGAAATTGGGAACTTTCTCAGACTGGTGCCTTTTTTTGTTTGTTTTTTGTTACCGTATCCTTGGTTGTTCAAATTTAACAAGTTTAGTTGGGTATACCATGCACGTTAACATCTTAGGTGCTTATAATTTTAAACGACGGACAAACAGAAATTTGATACTGGCAATTGGGGCTAGCTAGCACAAAAATGTGTGTATGTATTTTGAAACGGTAGTGTTATTTTTAATTATAATTCTGCTCCAAGGCGCTTGGAAGGAGGGTGGAACAGGGGAGAGGGAGGACCACCTGCCTGTAAGACTCTTCTCTGAGTGCGGAACCGCTGGACACCGCCGCCTGGGGGATACCTGTGCCCATCACTACGCGGAGGCGCAGGCTGCGCGCGCTGATCCGTGCAGGCGCCCGATCATTGACCAGGCGCCGCGCCTGCTCATTGCGCTCGTGCGGGTGCAGTGAGCGCAGGCGCAGGCGTACGACATCTATAGTCCACGCGAAGCCAGGGCTTCCGGCCTTGGAGACTCCACCTGAGTTTCCTGCGCGCGTGGAGCGGCTTCTCCAGGTTCTTTCCCTGGGCTAAATGTGGCCCTGCAGCTTGTCAGGGCTCTGGGCGGTGCTTGTGGCCTCGGGGAACTGGGTGCCCGCGTGTCTGTGGTACACCCGAACCAGGGGTCTGTCTAGCTTCTTTCGTCAAGTCTCCAGGTAACTTTTTTTTTTTAACATCTTTATTAGAGTATAATTGCTTTACAATAGTGTGTCAGTTTCTGCTTTATAACAAAGTGAATCAGTTATACATATACATATGTTCCCATATCTCTTCCTTCTTGCGTCTCCCTCCCTCCCACCCTCCCTATCCCACCCCTCTAGGTGGTCACAAAGCACCGAGCTGATCTCCCTGTGCTATGCGGCTGCTTCCCACTAGCTATCTATTTTACATTTGGTAGTGTATATATGTCCATGCCACTCTCTCACTTTGTCACAGCTTACCCTTCCCCCTCCCCGTGTCCTCAAGTCCATTCTCTAGTAGGTCTGCATCTTTATTCCCGTCTTGCCCCTAGGTTCTTCTGACCATTTTCTTTAAAAAAAATTTTTTTTTAAATTTAGATTCCATATAAATATGTTAGCATACGGTATTTGTTTTTCTCTTTCTGATTTACTTCACTCTGTATGACAGACTCTAGGTCCATCCACCTCACTACAAATAACTCAGTTTCGTTCCTTTTTTTTTTTTTTTTGCGGTACGTGGGCCTCTCAGTGTTGTGGCCTCTCCCGTTGCGGAGCACAGGCCCCGGACGCACAGGCTCCGGACGCACAGGCTCAGCGGCCATGGCTCATGGGCCTAGCCGCTCCGCTGTATGTGGGATCTTCCCGGACCGGGGCACGAACCCGTGTCCCCTGCATCAGCAGGCAGACTCTCAACCACTGCGCCACCAAGGAAGCCCCAGTTTCGTTCCTTTTTATGGCTGAGTTATGTTCCATTGTATATATGTGCCACATCTTCTTTATCCATTCATCTGTTGATGGACACTTACGTTGCTTCTATGTCCTGGCTACTGTAAATAGAGCTGCAATGAACATTGTGGCACATGACTCTTTTTGAATTATGGTTTTCTCAGCGTATATGCCCAGTAGTGGGATTGCTGGGTCATATGGTAGTTCTATTTTTAGTTTTTAAGGAACTTCCATACTGTTCTCCATAGTGGCTGTATCAATTTACATTGCCACCAACAGTGCAAGAGGGTTCCCTTTTCTCCACACCCTCTCCAGCATTTATTGTTTGTAGATTTTTTGATGATGGCCATTCTGACTGGTGTGAGATGATATCTCATTGTAGTTTTGGTTTGCATTTCTCTAATGATTAATGATGTTGAGCATTTCCAGGTAACTTTTTGATGGAGGACGTTTGATGAGGCCGCAGGTGAAATATATCTCTTGATTGAATTTATTTTATATACGTATGAATTCCCCTCAGCATATCTCTTGTAAGTGAGGCTCTGTGGAGACCGTTTATGAGAGGATAGTGAGAGTATAGCCAGTGCATCCAACTGTCTTGAAATTGTAGTTTCAGCTAATTGAATGCAATTCTGGAAAAAATGAACTATATATGCCTTTGATTATCAGCCAAATTAGACACATTCAGTTAGTGACCTAGCATATTTGCCAATTTAAAATTGATGTTTTAATGTTCTATGAAATTTATGCAAGTTTAAGGACTAAGAATAATATGAGCCTCATAAAAAGTCACTTAATCTAGAATATACCTAATATATTTAAAATTAATATCAATGTTCTCATTATGTTTGTAATTAAAAAAACTAGCTCGTTAATGACAATTTTAAGGCTAGATGTTGCAATGAAGGCCTAGCTTTTATAGTAATAGATGAATACTTAAACACACCTTTTCCCACTTAGAGTGTGAAATATGCCATCAGGCATAGACCCAGAATGTATTAATATTAATATCTCTCCTCATGAAAGGAACTTGTCTGAATTACTGAAAGTTACCTAGAATTCCCTTGAGAATTTTGAGATTTTTTGTTTGTTTGTTTGTTTCACTAATAAACTCTTTGATTTTTCTTAGGGAAAGCCATTTTTTGAATTCCTACAATGGAATGGCATTCATTCCACCTTCTACACCTCTGATAACCAGATGTAGAAGATATGCTTGCTCTTCAGGGCACAGTTCAGGTATGCAAGATATATTTGTGTGTATGCACATGTATAAATTTTTTGTTGTTTTTCTTATTTTAATTCTTAATTCTATCTATAATTCTTTTATAATTCTATTTATAATTCTTACATATTTTATATCTTGATTTGATATCTATTTGTAGTCTGCCAGTCTGGCAGGGTGGAAGAAATTAGAGAAATAGGTGAGGGAGATTAAAAGGTACAGACTTCCAGTTACAAAATAAATGAGTCATGGGTATGAAATGTACAGCATACAGTACTATACAGGGGAATGCAGTCAATAATAATGTAATATCTTTATATGATGACAGATGAGTTATTGTGGTGATCATTTTGTAATGTATAGAAATATTGAATTACTACATTGTATACCAGGAATTAACATTGTGTTTGTAGGTCAATTATACTTCAAAAAAACCTAAACAAAGAAACAAACTCATAGCCCAGAAGGAAGGGGTGGAGGGAGGGGGAATTGGATGAAGGTGATCAAAAGGTACAAATTTCCAGTTATAAGATAAATAAGTACTAGGGATGTAATGTACAACTTGATTGATATAATTAACACTGCTGTATGTTGTACATGAGAGTTAAGAGTAAATCCTAAGAGTTCTCATCACAAGGAAATTTTTTCGTTTTTTGCTTATTTTGTATCTCATATATAGATATATGAGATAATGGGTGTTCTCTAAACTTATTGTGATAATAATTTCACAATGTATGTCAGTCAAATCATTATGCTGTATACCTTAAACTTACATAGTGCTGTATGTCTGTTATATCTCAATAAAACTGGAAGGATTAAAAAAGAATCCCCTCTCTCTTAGGAGAGTAGACTCTTCATATCATTGGTCCTCACAAATACCTGCATCGATGTCCATCTTCCTACCTAGTCCTTAGTCCACACAGGTCATGTCTGACACATCTCTCTTTCCTGTCCAGTTGGCCCCTTCAGTGGTCTGTGTGGACATATGGGATCCCATGCTGTGTAGAGGCACTGAACTCACCGCCATGTTGACACACATCTTTGCATATTCTCTGTGCATCTTCTTCTCTCTGGGATCTTGGTGACTCTCCAGAGATTTGTCTAGAACAGGACACAGGGCCCAGAAATCAAGGCTCATATCACTTTTCCTTGCCCCTTCCACTCTGTGTCTGATCCCTACACTCTCATCACGTCCCCTCCAACTCTCTTTCCTTTTTTTTTTTTTTAATTTTTCTTTATTTTTTATTTTTTTGCTTTATAACAAATTTAATCAGTTATACATATACATATGTTCCCATATCCCCTCCCTTTTGTGTCTCCCTCCCACCCTCCCTATCCCACCCCTCCAGGCGGTCACAAAGCACCGAGCTGATCTCCCTGTGCTATGCGGCTGCTTCCCACTAGCTGTCTACCTTATGTTTGGTAGTGTATATATGTCCATGCCGCTCTTTCGCTTTGTCACAGCTTACCCTTCCCCCTCCCCATATCCTCAAGTCCATTCTCTAGTAGGTCTGTGTCTTTAATCCCGTCTTACCCCTATGTTCTTCATGACATTTTTTTTCTTAAATTCCATATATATGTGTCAGCATACAGTATTTGTCTTTCTCTTTCTGACTTACTTCACTCTGTATGACAGACTCTAGGTCCATCCACCTCATTACAAATAGCTCAATTTCGTTTCTTTTTATGGCTGAGTAATATTCCACTGTATATATGTGCCACATCTTCTTTATCCATTCCTCCGATGATGGACACTTAGGTTGTTTCCATCTCCGGGCTATTGTAAATAGGGCTGCTATGAACATTTTGGTACATGACTTTTTTGAATTATGGTTTTCTCAGGGTATATGTCCCGTAGTGGGATTGCTGGGTCATATGGTAGTTCTATTTGTAGTTTTTTAAGGAACCTCCATACCGTTCTCCATAGTGGCTGTACCAATTCACATTCCCACCAGCAGTGCAAGAGTGTTCCCTTTTTTCCACACCCTCTCCAGCATTTATTGTTTCTAGATTTTTTGATGATGGCCATTCTGACTGGTGTGAGATGATATCTCATTGTAGTTTTGATTTGCATTTCTCTAATGAGTAAAGATGCTGAGCATCCTTTCATGTGTTTGTTGGCAGTCTGTATATCTTCTGTGGAGAAATGTCTATTTAGGTCTTCTGCCCATTTTTGGATTGGGTTGTTTGTTTTTTTGTTATTGAGCTGCATGAGTTGCTTATAAATTTTGGAGATTAATCCTTTGTCAGTTGCTTCAGTTGCAAATATTTTCTCCCATTCTGAGGGTTGTCTTTTGGTCTTGTTTATGGTTTCCTTTGCTGTGCAAAAGCTTTTAAGTTTCATTAGGTCCCATGTGTTTATTTTTGTCTTTATTCCCATTTCTCTAGGAGGTGGGTCCAAAAGGATCTTGCTGTGATTTATGTCATAGAGTGTTCTGCCTATGTTTTCCTCTAAGAGTTTGATAGTGTCTGGCCTTACATTTAGGTCTTTAATCCATTTTGAGATTATATTTGTGTATGGTGTTAGGGAGTGATCTAATCTCATACTTTTACATGTCCCTGTCCAGTTTTCCCAGCACCAGTTATTGAAGAGACTGTCCTTTCTCCACTGTAGATTCCTGCCTCCTTTATCAAAGATAAGGTGACCATATGTCCGTGGGTTTATCTCTGGGCTTTCTATCCTGTTCCATTGATCTATCTTTCTGTTTTTGTGCCAGTACCATACTGTCTTGATTACTGTAGCTTTGTAGTATAGTCTGAAGTCAGGGAGCCTGATTCCTCCAGCTCCATTTTTCGTTCTCAAGATTGCTTTGGCTATTCGGAGTCTTTTGTCTTTCCATACAAATTGTGAAATTTTTTGTTCTAGTTCTGTGAAAAATGCCAGTGGTAGTTTGATAGGGATTGCATTGAATCTGTAGATTGCTTTGGGTAGTAGAGTCATTTTCACAATGTTGATTCTTCCAATCCAAGAACATGGTATATCTCTCCATCTATTTGTATCATCTTTAATTTCTTTCATCAGTGTTTTATAATTTTCTGCATACAGGTCTTTTGTCTCCTTAGGTAGGTTTATTCCTAGATATTTTATTCTTTTTGTTGCAATGGTAAATGGGAGTGTTTCCTTGATTTCACTTTCAGATTTTTCATCATTAGTATATAGGAATGCCAGAGATTTCTGTGAATTAATTTTGTATCCTGCTACTTTACCAAATTCATTGATTAGCTCTAGTAGTTTTCTGGTAGCATCTTTAGGATTCTCTATGTATAGTATCATGTCATCTGCAAACAGTGACAGCTTTACTTCTTCTTTTCCGATTTGGATTCTTTTATTTCCTTTTCTTCTCTGATTGCTGTGGCTAAAACTTCCAAAACTATGTTGAATAATAGTGGTGAGAGTGGGCAGCCTTGTCTTGTTCCTGATCTTAGTGGAAATGGTTTCAGTTTTTCACCATTGAGGACGATGCTGGCTGTGGGTTTGTCATATATGGCCTTTATTATGTTGAGGAAAGTTCCCTCTATGCCTACTTTCTGCAGGGTTTTTATCATAAATGGGTGTTGAATTTTGTCGAAAGCTTACTCTGCATCTATTGAGATGATCATATGGTTTTTCTCCTTCAATTTGTTAATATGGTGTATCATGTTGATTGATTTGCGTATATTGAAGAATCCTTGCATTCCTGGAATAAACCCCACTTGATCATGGTGTATGATCCTTTTAACGTGCTGTTGGATTCTGTTTGATAGTATTTTGTTGAGGATTTTTGCATCTATGTTCATCAGTGATATTGGCCTGTAGTTTTCTTTCTTTGTGACATCCTTGTCTGGTTTTGGTATCAAGGTGATGGTGGCCTCATAGAATGAGTTTGGGAGTGTTCCTCCCTCTGCTATATTTTGGAAGAGTTTGAGAAGGATAGGTGTTAGCTCTTCTCTAAATGCTTGATAGAATTCGCCTGTGAAGCCATCTGTTCCTGGACTTTTGTTTGTTGGAAGATTTTTTATCACAGTTTCAATTTCAGTGCTTGTGATTGGTCTGTTCATATTTTCTATTTCTTCCTGATTCAGTCTTGGCAGGTTGTGCATTTCTAAGAATTTATCCATTTCTTCCAGGTTGTCCATTTTATTGGCATAGAGTTGCTTATAGTAATCTCTCATGATCTTTTGTATTTCTGCAGTGTCAGTTGTTACTTCTCCTTTTTCATTTCTAATTCTATTGATTTAAGTCTTCACCCTGTTTTTCTTGATGAGTCTGGCTAATGGTTTATCAATTTTGTTTATCTTCTCAAAGAACCAGCTTTTAGTTTTATTGATCTTTGCTATCGTTTCCTTCATTTCTTTTTCATTTATTTCTGATCTGATTTTTATGATTTCTTTCCTTCTGCTAACTTTGGGATGTTTTTGTTCTTCTTTCTCTAATTGCTTTAGGTGCAAGGTTAGGTTGTTTATTCGAGATGTTTCCTGTTTCTTAAGGTGGGATTGTATTGCTATAAACTTCCCTCTTAGAACTGCTTTTGCTGCATCCCATAGGTTTTGGGTCGTCGTGTCTCCATTGTCATTTGTTTCTAGGTATTTTTTAATTTCCTCTTTGATTTCTTCAGTGATCACTTCGTTATTAAGTAGTGTATTGTTTAGCCTCCATGTGTTTGTATTTTTTACAGCTCTTTTCCTGTAATTGATATCTAGTCTCATAGCATTGTGGTCGGAAAAGATACTTGATACAATTTCAATTTTCTTAAATTTACCAAGGCTTGATTTGTGACCCAAGATATGATCTATCCTGGAGAATGTTCCATGAGCACTTGAGAAAAATGTGTATTCTGTTGTTTTTGGATGGAATGTCCTATAAATATCAATTAAGTCCATCTTGTTTAATGTATCATTTAAAGCTTGTGTTTCCTTATTTATTTTCATTTTGGATGATCTGTCCATTGGTGAAAGTGGGGTGTTAAAGTCCCCTACTATGATTGTGTTACTGTCGATTTCTCCTTTTATGGATCTTAGTATTTGCCTTATGTATTGAGGTGCTCCTATGTTGGGTGCATAAATATTTACAATTGTTATATCTTCTTCTTGGATTGACCCCTTGATCATTATGTAGTGTCCTTCTTTGTCTCTTCTAGTAGTCTTTATTTTAAAGTCTATTTTGTCTGATATGAGAATTGCTACTCCAGCTTTCTTTTGGTTTCCATTTGCATGGAATATCTTTTTCCATCCCCTTACTTTCAGTCTGTATGTGTCTCTAGGTCTGAAGTGGGTCTCTTGTAGACAGCATATATATGGGTCTTGTTTTTGTATCCATTCAGCCAATCGGTGTCTTTTGGTGGGAGCGTTTAGTCCATTTACATTTAAGGTAATTATCGATATGTATGTTCCTATTCCCATTTTCTTAATTGTTTTGGGTTCGTTATTGTAGGTCTTTTCCTTCTGTTGTGTTTCTTGCCTAGAGAAGTTCCTTTAGCATTTGTTGTAAAGCTGGTTTGGTGGTGCTGAACTCTCTCAGCTTTTGCTTGTCTGTAAACGTTTTAATTTCTCCATCAAATCTGAATGAGATCCTTGCTGGGTAGAGTAGTCTTGGTTGCAGGTTTTTCTCCTTCATCACTTTAATTATGTCCTGCCACTCCCTTCTGGCTTGTAGAGTTTCTGCTGAGAGATCAGCTGTTAACCTGATGGGGATTCCCTTGTGTGTTACTTGTTGTTTTTGCCTTGCTGCTTTTAATATGATTTCTTTGTGTTTAATTTTTGACAGTTTGATTAATATGTGTCTTGGCGTATTTCTCCTTTGATTTATTCTGTATGGGACTCTCTGTGCCTCCTGGACTTGATTAACTATTTCCTTTCCCATATTAGGGAACTTTTCAACTATAATCTCTTCAAATATTTTCTCAGTCCCTTTCTTTTTCTCTTCTTCTTCTGGAACCCCTATAATTCGAATGTTGGTGCGTTTAATGTTGTCCCAGAGGTCTCTGAGACTGTCCTCTGTTCTTTTCATTCTTTTTTCTTTCTTTTGCTCTGCAGCAGTTATTTCCACTATTTTATCTTCCACCTCACTTATCCGTTCTTCTGCCTCAGCTATTCTGCTATTGATCCCATCTAGAGTATTTTTTATTTCATTTATTGTGTTTTTAATCGATGCTTGATTCATCTTTAGTTCTTCTAGGTCCTTGTTAACTGTTTCTTGCATTTTGTCTATTTCCAAGATTTTGGATCTTGGAAATACAATCTTGGATCATCTTTACTATCATTATTCTGAATTCTTTTTCAGGTAGACTGCCTATTACCTCTTCATTTGTTAGGTCTGGTGGGTTTTTATCTTGCTCCTTCTCCTGCTGTGTGTTTTTCTGTCTTCTCATTTTGCTTATGTTACTGTGTTTGGGGTCTCCTTTTTGCAGGTTGCAGGTTCATAGTTCCCGTTGTTTTTGGTGTCTGTCCCCAGTGGCTAAGGTTGGTTTAGTGGGTTGTGTAGGCTTCCTGGTCGAGGGGACTAGTGCCTGTGTTCTGGTGGATGAGGCTGGATATTGTCTTTCTGGTGGGCAGGTGCACGTCTGGTGGTGTGTTTTGGGGTGTCTGCGAACTTTTTATGATTTTAGGCAGCCTCTCTGCTAATGGGTGGTGTTGTGTTCCTGTCTTGCTAGTTGTTTGGCATAGGGTGTCCAGCCCTGTAGCTTGCTGGTCGTTGAGTGATGCTGGGTGCTGGTGTTGAGATGGAGATCTCTGGAAGATTTTTGCCGTTTGCTATTATGTGGAGCTGGGAGGTCTCTTGTGGACCAGTGTCCTGAAGTTGGCTCTCCCACCTCAGAGGCGGTGACTCCTGGCTCCTCAATTTGGGATGATTTGTTGTCTATTCATGTATTCCGCAGATGCAGGGTACATCTAGTTGATTGTGGAGCTTTAATCCGCTGCTTCTGAGGCTGCTGGGAGAGATTTCCCTTTGTCTTCTTTGTTCTCACAGCCCCTGGGTCTCAGCTTTGGATTTGGCCCCGCCTCTGTGTGTAGGTCGCCGGAGGGCGTCTGTTCTTTGCTCAGACAGGACAGGGTTAAAGGAGCAGGCGCTTCGGGGACTCTGGCTCACTCAGGCCGGGGGGGAGGGAGTGGCACGGAGTGCGGGGCGAGTCTGCAGTGGCAGAGGCCGGCGTGACGTTGCACCAGCCCGAGGCGCGCCGTGCGTTCTCCCGGGGAAGCCGTCCCTGGATCCCGGGACCCCGGCAGTGGCGGGCTTCACAGGCTCCCGGAAGGGCGGTGTGGACAGTGACCTGCGCTCGCATACAGGCTTCTTGGCAGCGGCAGCAGCAGCCCCAGAGTCCCACGCCCGTCACTGGGCTCCGCGCTTTCAGCCGCGACTCGCGCCCGTCTGTGGGGCTCCTTTAAGCAGCGCTCTTAATCCCCTCTCCTCGCGCACCAGGAAACCAAGAGGGAAGAAAAAGTCTCTTGCCTCTTCGGGAGCTTCAGAGTTTTCCCGGACTCCCTCCCGGCTAGCTGTGGCGCATTAGCCCCCTTCAGGCTGAGTTCTCGCCGCCAGCCCCAGTCCTCTCCCTGCGCTCTGACCGAAGCCCGAGCCTCAGCTTCCAACGCTGCCCGCCCCGGCATGCGAGCAGACAAGTCTCTCGGGCTGGTGAGTGCCGGTCGGCACTGATCCCCTGTGCGGGAATCTCTCCGCTTTGCCCTACCCAGGTACGTGGGGAGTTTCTTGCCTTTTGGGAGGTCTGGGGTCTTCTGCCAGCGTTCAGTAGGTGTTCTGTAGGAGTTGTTCCACGTGTAGCTGTATTTCTGGTGTATCTGTGGGGAGGAAGGTGATCTCCGCGTCTTACTCTTCCGCCATCTTCCCCAGAAGTCTCTCTTTTCTTTCTTTAACAGAGGAATGTTTTCTGTCTAGTGACTAGAGGCAGAATTCTTGTCTATTATTGTTTCTCTGAGTTTTGAGATTAGGAATAGTCTTCTTAATTCACCAGCTCCCGTCAGGACCTTAGGCTTTTGGAAAGCAGAGTTGGGGAGAGACTTTGTTTTTCACTTAGCCCTGCCATATCCCTCTACTTAGTCATTGTGGAGGAAGATGGGGCAGGGGACCAAAATGGAAGAAAAACATGACTTAATATTTCAAATATATTAGTCTACTCAAAGGTACTAATAAAATGAAGGTCCTGGATTTGAGACTGACTTGACCCAGTTCGTGTCCCATGGTATGTAAAGTCTGTAGCAACACAGGAACCAGCTCTACACCATTAACAGTTCTATCACAGACAAAGATCAATAAGACCAGTGTAATTAGGGAAGAAACCTGGGATATGACAGCATAAATCAACAAAAATTTACAAAAAATAACAGTACATTCTCTGCCAAATTGCCCTACTAACCTTAGCCCTCATTACTCTGGGCCTCTTGCTTGGCCCTATATTTTTGTAAAAATTATAAAATTAAGTTTTTTTTTAAACCATCATCATATATCTCATTTTCCTCTCTGACAAGTGACATTAGAGTGGCTGCAGGCATTGCTGGGGTCCAGCTAAGGGGAAGTTGAGTTGGGCATACAATTGATATTCGTGGAATGGAGGAGCAGGGTTCATATGAGTGTGTCTCACAGCGCTTGAAACAGGAATTATGAGGGTAGTCGGGAAGAAACAATGTTTGAAATATAAAGCACCAGAAGCTAATTTATGGAAAAGTATTTTAATCACCAGATTATAAAATTGTAATTGGAGGATGCGGTTCCCATGGATGACTAATTAGAATAGAAATGCTGTCTTATCAGGAATATACTTGATAATACATCATATAACAATTACATAATGAAAAGTCTGTCTTTTCTGATGGGAGTTATGTAAAATAAACTTATTATATTTTCTGTGTTTCAGCAAGAAACTTATAATATGCTACAAAAATTTATATGACATTACCAATAATGAGCTGTGAAGTTGAAATAAACATTTCTAGATAACCAATAATAGTGAAAAAAAATCCACAAATTTTGATCAACCATGTCAGAGGAAAACCTGAATTAAAACTTTTTGCATATAGAAAACATGGCCAAATAATACAAAATAATTTTCATAGTTGTTAGAGTATGTAGTCAAAAAATATAGTAAAGAATGGGGCTTCCCTGGTGGCGCAGTGGTTGAGAGTCCGCCTGCCGATGCAGGGGACACGGGTTCGTGCCCTGGTCTGGGAAGATCCCACATGCCGCAGAGTGGCTAGGCCCGTGAGCCATGGCCGCTGAGCCTGCACGTCCGGAGCCTGTACTACGCAATGGGAGAGGCCACAACAGTGAGAGTGAGAGGCCCGCATACCGCAAAAAAATATATATATATAGTAAAGAATGAATTGTAGAGGGACTTCCCTGGTCGTGCAGTGGTTAAGAATCCGCCTGCCAATGCAGGGGACACGGGTTCGAGCTCTGGTCCGGGAAGATCCCACATGCCATGGAGCAGCTAAGCCTGTGTGCCACAAGTACTGAGCTTGCTCTCTGGAGCCTGCGAACCACAACTACTGAGCCTGTGTCCCACAGCTACTGAAGCCCGCATGCCTAGAGGCCATGCTCTGCAACAAGAGAAGCCACCGCAATGAGAAGCCTGCACACCCAAGGAAGAGTAGCCCCTGCGCACCATAGCTCGAGAAAGCCCGCGTGCAGCAATGAAGACCCAAGGCAGCCAAAAATAAATAAAAAAATAAAGAAAGAAAGAATGAATTGTAGACTGTGTTAGGAAGTTAATTAACAAAAAGATTATGGCATTTTCCTGAATTTTGTGATTTTTTGAGTGTCAGCTTTGTAAGATTTATTTATTTTTCCATTCTAAATAAGTATTAATAGGCATCTAATTTTTTAATTTGTTTATAATAATATTAAGGTTTCCTTTATTCCAAGTAATAAGTATTATTCATTGTATATAAAAGCTCATTCTACTGTTTTAAGGAAAGGCAGTTATTCTTTTAATAAGCATATTTTTGAAAAGAAAGAAAAAGAATTTATTAGTATTACTCAGCTTGTGTAAACTCATTATGAAGAAATTTGAATTTTCATTTTTAGTACAGGGAAGACATATTTCTTCAATGGCATCAGTTTAGTCCTCACTGGAATCCAGTGAGATACCAGAATTTCAGTATTTTATGGATATTACCATGAAATTTAAAGTACCTCCAAGTTTTCTTTGTTACTAATGTGAAATCAGAGAAGATTTGCCTTTTAAAGATGATAGAAATGAGAGTTTTGCATATGTCTAACATTGAAAGGCATAGATTTCTTACTAGACACATGTGCTCTCACCATTACCGGAACTTGGAGAATTATTTAAGGGCAAGTCCATGGAAGCTTTTCTTTGTCCTTATTAAGAAGCACCCTCCATGCTATGCTATGTGAAAAGTTCAAAATCTCTAACCCAGGTCATCTTTGGTAGTGTGCACAGGCAATGTGTATCCAATTTCGTATTGATCGGTTTTGTGTGTTTTATTTTACTTTTTAAAATGAGGGCCATGAAAAATTTTGGGCCCAGAGTTATTGAATCTGCCCATATTAAGTGATATTTTTGTATGTTGAACTGTTCACATGTATTAAACTGTTCACATGTTTCTTTTGTCACCTTCCACATATGTATCCTCTATACGTGCAGAAACTTTGTTTTTTCCTTAACTGTATCTCCAGCACATGGAACCATGATAGCACACAGAAGGCACTTGATAAATATTTATTGAATGAATGGATGAATTATACCATTGACTTCAAAGGATGGGTTATACTATTTTTTCAGTTATTTTGATAATTCTTATTGATGGCTTATACTATGAATTTGAAATAGCCTGCTTCAATTAAACATACTAAATTAAAATAAGAGTATTTTTTGTGTTCCTTTCATAAAGAACCATTTAGTGTGTATTTAATAGAAAAAGAGGTGAGAAAAACAATGTTGCTATTAACTCAATTCTTGCTTCCCATCAGATCATTTTATGCAGACAAAACTGTACTCATCAAACCTGTTTAGTGCTCAAATCAATCATAATCAAATTGAGTAGAAATTAGCCAAGACCACCAATTATTTCTTTAAGTGTTTATTGTGTATCTGTTTATGTATATAGCACAGAGGCAGGCATTTGGGAAGATAGGAAATTATTATATTTACATAAGCCTTGATTTCTTCTTTAAGAGCAGGAATCATGTCAGTTATGTCCTACATACCACATGTTCAGTGTGATGGCTTTTTGATGTTAATTTGGCTTGACTGAACTACAGTCCCCAGAATTCTCTATCTCGTATGTGTCTGGGTAGGGCAGTTTGCAAAAGATATCCCCTCATGAGAATATGAAGACAGTGGTCATTTTGTAGCATATGCATAACTTCTAGTCATTAAAATGCTAATCTGGGTGTTGCTGTGAAGGGATTTTGCAGATGTGGTTAAGGTCCCTAATCATTAGAATTTAAATTAATAAAAAGGAAGAATACCTGGGGTAGGCCTAAATTAATCTGAGTGAAAGCCTTTAAAAGAGGACTTAGGATTTCCCTAAAGCCAGGACTCCACATAGCTTCTGGCTCTGTAATTGCTCCCTTCCTTCTGGATCTTCCTTCCTGACCACCACCTGTGAACAGAGAGCTTCAGTTTGTGCCGGTGGAGTTCCCACCTGCCTGTCATCTTCCCTTCCTGACTGCCTGTCTTATGCACTTTGGACTTGCTTAGCCAGCCCTCACAATTGTACTAGCCAATCCCTTGTAATAAAATTGAAAACAAAATCTCATGGGAGAACTGGTCCATGAAGATGAAAGCATAGGCAATAATTCAGTGTCATCTTTAGTTATAAGGTAAAATGTGTGATACCAATAGGAAGCGCTGTAAGATGGAAGGATCGTGAGAGGTCAGTGTGGCCAAAAATTAGTGATAAAATATAAATGATAAAAAAAAAGAGAAAACATTTTGTCTAGTGTTAGCAGAATTATTGAGAATATATGTGAATGCAGAGGATGGTAAAGTGATTTCACTTTCAACCAATAGCCCACTTAAACTTTCACCTTAGTTGTTCTTCTACAAACAGCTAGAAAATCTAATAATGTCTTTAAATTATTGTGAACTATTACCAAGAAAATGTCAAGTATTCAACCTTAACAATCTTTAGTTAAATAGCACTGTTAATTTTTACTGTAATTTTTCAGAGTAAAGTCAAGAATCCTGGGTAAAATGGGGTCTTTTGTAAAAGAAAAAAAGCCCAGGAGCAAAGCAACAAAAACAAAGATTTCCCTCCTTGCCCCTTCAAAATAATCTTTAGCTTGAGGACAGCCCTTCAAAGTCTCTGGGGCGTGAGTTTGTTGAAGAATGAGCCAGCACATGTTTATTGAAAGAGTCAGGAGAGACAAAGATGTCAGGCGTGTGTGTGGCTTGTGTGTGTGCATGTGGGAAGGGTCGTGGCAGAGAAGGAGCATCTGTCTACTAATATTTGAGGAAAGGTGTTTCCAGAAGATAAGAGTTTATTCTGATAGAAATCCTGGAGGTGTTAAGGTTGCCGTGCTAGTTCAAGAAAGATTAGCTTTGTTTACTGAGAATACATTTGAAGAATCACTTAGAGCATATGTTCTTGCTGTAAATATATTTTTTCATTCTTGTTTGTGAGCATGAAACAGTTCTTTGGGGTAAAATGGAAAAAAGGGTCTAAAGTTTTCTAGTAATTTCTTAATTTTAGGAAGCAAGCACCATGCTGGCAGTTGTACGAGAAGTAATAACATATTTAACATAATAAATAGTATGTGTATAGCATTTTGTAGCTTATAAAGCACTGACATATTTGCCACATAATTTCCTTCTAGGGTCAATAGAAGCTCTTGGCAGGTCACAGCAACTCTGTGGTATATATACTGAGACTGTATTTTACACATACGGAGTTTAAGACTTTCATCTCTCTGATTAGAATGCCTTCTTCCTGGAATGGTTTACCAACTGTTAAACCCTTGAAATACTTCTGTGTCAATTCATAAATAGTTTCAACCCCTAACCTACTGAGTATTCCCCACCTCTCATAGCGCCAAATTATATAACTGGGGCTTTTGACTCTCCACCATCCATCAGTGAAAGTGTTACTTTCTAGCCCAGTGGGGGGCTACCAAGACCTAGCTCTAAACTTTCCTGGTTTCTCCTCTGATTGGCTATTGCCCAGGTCATGCTAATTGTTAAATATCTTAAATCATATTCCCTAGTTACAGATTTTACATTTATTATCCATCTTTTAAAACTGTTAAAATCTGTCATCTCTGATGTTTTTCTTTCTAGTTCCTTTAGTTTTGGGAGCTTGTGCTTGAAAAATTCCAATCTGGTGATTTCAGTAGAGTGTCAGGAGGGAGAAGAGATAAATGCGTTCGTCAGTATGCTTCATTTAACAGTTCGATTAATAATCTTGAAGGATGCTGAAAACATGCGCTGGAATAGGGTTTATATAAAAGCTCACTGTGGAACCTTGTTAAGAAGTGCTACATGAGAAGAAAAAGAACTCTTTGATCCGATAAGTGTGGAAGTGTTGAATTAAATAAAGTCAAACATGTTTTTCCCTCCTCAGCTTTTTTTTTTTTTTTTTTTTAAACTGTGTGATATTTAGAGTTAAGACATGGTTTATTTATTTATTTATTTTTGGCTAGGTTGGGTCTTCGTTTCTACACGTGGGCTTTCTCTAGTTGCGGTGAGCAGGTGCCACTCTTCATCGCAGTGCGCGGGCCTCTTCACTGTTGTGGCCTTTCTTATGTGGAGCACAAGCTCCAGACGCACAGGCTCAGTAGTTGTGGCTCACGGGCTTAGCTGCTCTGCGGCACGTGGGATCCTCCCAGACCAGGGCTCGAACCCGTGTCCCCTGCATTGGCAGGCAGATTCTCAACCACTGCGCCACCAGGGAAGCCCCCTCCTCAGCTTTTAAGTGCCTTTTCTATGCTATCGTTCATTGTTAATTTCTGAAGCCAGTGTTAAAATATGCTGTGTTTCTCACACTTTTTTTCTCCTCAGAATCCTCTTCCCTTTTAAATAGGACACAAATGTCCTTTTAAGGCAGTAACACTTTATCATGAGCATTATTTTAGAAAGTGATGCATAATTTGAGGGGGACTTGTGCTGTACCATCTGCAGTCCACTGGGCATCGGACACTCCTGTCTAAAGTCGCATCTGAATTTAAGCAAAGAAGCTGGGAACCATATTTCCCAGAATCCTCTTCCTTGTGGAGTCCCAGGTCTGAGCTTTCCCATGAAAGGACATATTCTTAAGAGCTCAGCTCTTGAGAACCACCAGCTAAGTGGATTCACTCAAAGTCAATTCATAGGACCTTCTCAGAGATACTATAGTATTGCAGCAACTTCTAGGCAAAACCTTTTATCCGTAGCTTTAATGCTTTGGGCTGAGACAACCTCTCTAATTTTCAGAGGCAGCTCTCTTAACTTTTTTTTTTAAAGATTTATTTATTTTTGGTTGCGTTGGGTCTTTATTGCTGTGCATGGGCTTTCTCTAGTTGTGGTGAGTGGGGGCTACTTTTCATTGCGGTGCGTGGGCTTCTCCTTGCGGTGGCTTCTCTTGTTGTGGAGCACGGGGTCTAGGCATGTGGGCTTCAGTAGTTGTGGTGCACGAGCTCAGTAGTTGTGGCTCACGGGCTCTAGAGTTCAGGCTTAGTAGTTGTGACACACTGGTGTAGTTGCTTCGCAGCATGTGGGATCTTCCTGGACCAGGGATCAAACCAGTGTCCCCTGCATTGGCAGGTGGATTCTTATCCACTGAGCCACCAGGGAAGTCCTTCTCTTAACTTTCAGTGGAATCTTCCCTGACCTCTGTTCTCCCATTTCTTCTAAGAAAAGTGTAAGTCCCTGATTCTTCATAAAACCCTTTAGATCCATGATTCATAGGGTGGCTTCTGTTTTCCCGATGAACAACAACTGATTCAATACTAATCAAGAGTGTCAGTGACAAAGTGAAAGAGCGGCATGGACATATATACACTACCAAACGTAAGGTAGATAGCTAGTGGGAAGCAGCCGCATAGCACAGGGAGATCAGCTCGGTGCTTTGTGACCGCCTGGAGGGGTGGGATAGGGAGGGTGGGAGGGAGACGCAAAAGGGAGGGGATATGGGAACATATGTATATGTATAACTGATTAAATTTGTTATAAAGCAAAAAAAAAAATAAATAAAAAATAAAGAGAAAAAAAAGGGTAGTAAGAGACAAAAATAAAGTTTCTTTACAACTTAAAAAAAAAAAAAAAGAGTGTCAGTGAGTTAATCAGAAATGGCCAAGTAGCTACCTCTTCAGATATTAGAATAACCACTTAGGATTTCATGAAATTTACTCAATTTCATGAAGCCAGTGTTGTGAGGATTTCTCTATAGCCTTTTCCAATTTGGTGCTGAGCAGTGTGACCAAAAATAAAGCTGTTATTCATGTAGGCAAGTCTTTTTCCAAAGGGTTTGAGTACAACTTAAATCACCAAGATCTTGGCCAGTCTATATAAATTGGACATTAAAAAGGAAAATTATCTAATATAATATCCTGAAGATGCTATATCAAGTTCAGATAATTTTATTGAATTGGTGAGCTTTCTTGTTGGAAGAAGATCCCTTTTTGAAAACTGGTAGAGTATGAGGACTAAACTGAGATTAAAGGGCAAAAACAAAATAAGCAAAGCCAAAACAAACAAAACAACATTTAGAGAAACCCAACAACTTCTTCTTCCCTACATCAGGGTACATAAACAAGTTCCCTGACTTCTCTCTCCCTATCCACTTCAATCATGCATTCATTCAGCTTCAACCCAAAGCACATTTGCCTTTAAACATTGTATATTACTATCACCTTATTCTTTAATAGTTTTGATTCCAGAGACCAGAATTCAGTGTACTGTAATCTCCTATAGGGCCAGGACCAGGCCCCCCTTTTTTTCCTTTGTATAGAAACTTGAACAACATACACTTTAGTGCTATAAATGCTTCTTTGTGTAGATTTTGGGGGTTAGATGTTGACTTGTCATTTCTGTTGTGTACGTAACTTGCTTCTGCTTCATTTGTATTATGGAAGGTCAAGTGTACAGAACTGCTGATTAGTTAAATCTAAGTTACATAGCCCGTCTCTCAAACCAAAGAAGGATGGACAGAACAATCAAGCTGGACATTTAGGCTCTAATCTCTTAGTTCTTGGTCAAATGAATAATGTGTTTCCTGAACTATCCAATCTGTAAAATATAAAGAATCACACAGTTCATTTACATGTCCATCAATCAATGAGAATGTATTGGACACGAGCATTGTATCTAGCATTGTAATAATTACATATTATTTTCATTGTCAATAAGTAATGATATTTTTTTGGCCCTCACATAGAATAAAGTATATGAAAGATTCAGTTCTTTCCCTAACAGAGTCAAAATTATATTGCTCTGAGTGAAGTTTTAATGCATATCAGGTCATCATAAATTTTTGAATAGATTTTTTTAATTGAAGTATAGTTAATTTACAGTGTTGTGTTAGTTTCAAGTGTGCAGCAAAGTGATTCAGTTATACATACATATATATATGTTCTTTTTCAGGTTCTTTTCTATTATAGGTTATTACAAGATACTGAGTATAGTTCCCTGTGCTATACAGTAGGTCCTTGTTGTTTACCCATTTTATATATAGTAGTGTGTTTATGTTAATCCCAAACTCCTAATTTATCTCTCCCCCACCCTTATCCCCTGGTAACCACAAGTTTGTTTTCTGTGTCTATGACTCTATTTTTGCTTTGGAAATAAGTTCATTGGTATCATTTTGTTTTAGATTCCACATATAAGTTATATCATGTGATATTTGTCTTTGTCTGACTGACTTCACTTAATATGATGATCTTTAGATCCATCCATGTTGCTGCAAATGGCATTATTTCATTCCTTTTTATGGCTGAGTAATAGTCCATTGTATGTACATATATACCACATCTTCTTTATCCATTCATCTGGTGAGGGACATTTAGGTTGCTTCCATGTCTTGGCTATTGTAGACAGTGTTCTGTGAACATTGGGGTGCATGTATCTTTTGAATTAGAGTTTTCTCTGGATATATGCCCAGGAGTGGGATTACAGGATCATATGGTAGTTTTATTTTTAGTTTTTTAAGGAACCTTCATACTGTTCTCCATAGTGGCTGTACCAATTTTACATTCCCACCAACGTGTAGGAGGGTTCCTTTTTCTTCACACTCTCTCCAGCAATTATTATTTGAAGACTTTTTAATAATAGTTATTCTGACTGGTGTGAGGTGATACCTCATTGTATCAATAGTTTTGATTTGCATTTCTCTAATAATTAGCAATATTGGGCATCTTTTCAGGTGCCTGTTGGCCATTGAACAGATTTGTTTTAATCTAGCATGGGGCATAGCAGGCTCAATATAACACATCAATTCTCATCACAAAAATATGTCTGGTCTTGTTTTCAAGGATAGCCTGGGAAATTCTACAGTCTCAAAACATGGATGACATATGGTAGCTGAAATGCCACCAACCACCCGAACAAAGAAGAGACCTTTGCAAGGCCAGAAATCAGTTGTTTGTTCAGTTTTCCAAGTGCAGAAACGATCTAGCTCTGAAAAGCAGTCAGGGAGAAGTTTGTTTAAAATGCAGCCTAGAAAGAGATTGCAATTTTCCCAAGTTCTCAATCAGCTTAGGGAGGTTGTTAACAAGACTTTCAGACTCCTAAAGCTCTAATAATCAACATTTTCTAGTAAAGCCTGGGATTAACAAGCCTCATAAATGGTGTCTGGCTCAGAGTTGGGGGCCTGGCTCTGAATGATTTCTACTTGGTCTTTTTGTTCTTCTAGTCACTCACTACCAAACACCCTAATGAGAAAAACAAAACAGAAGAAAGCAAGCTGTCTTTGTTACTCAGTGGAATAGTTTTGAGTAGATTGAAAAAAAGGGAGAAACTCATAAAACAGACAATAAGTTTTATTAAAGGAATATAGAAGCATAATATTTAAACAGTTTCAGAGAATTCATTGCTTCAATTTGGGGGTTGAGTTGGATGGAGAAATGAGCAAAGGTAAATTTTGAAAGTGGAGTTCAAATTGACTTCCATTTATAAAAAGATTGAATTTTTACCTCACTGTAAAATAATCCATTTGTTGTTTAAGGTGATATGAACCTATGTGAGGTTACTAGCTGATATGATTACTAAGGAGTATATATTATATGTTATTGCTGGTTTGTTTACAAATACATGTTTCTGATTACACAGCTGAAGAATCTCAGAACACAGACAGGTCTGAAAGTCTGTTACTGAAACTGAATCAACAATTAAAATTCATGTTCTGTTAAGAACATGTCATCTCAAAGATACGAAAGTCAGTGCATATTTAGGATGAATGAATTTAAGTAGAGTGTTTTTATATTTACATATATGGTCCCGGAGGTTCTCTGTGCTACTTTGGCGTGTCACATCAGTCAGTGTTTTCTTGGTCAAATGATTCAGAGCAAATTTAAAACCAAACTTTGTTACTGATTTTTACCATACTTAAAGTGAATAAAGTACCATAATCTTGAGTGTCAGCTCAAGGAAAATTTTACACACATATCCAAGTGATTACCACTTCGATCAAGATATAACATATGGCCATCACCCAAAGCTTTCCTTATACCCTCCTCAATCAAATCTCGGCCTTCTCAAGTTACCACTATTATGATTTCTGTTGTCAGTTTTGCCTGTTCATTCATTTCTTTCTTTCTTTCTTTCTTTTTTGTTTACTGCTATGTAGTACTCCATTGTATGAACTTTCACAGCTTATGTATCCATTCCCCTATTGATGGATATTTCAGTTGTTTCAGTTAGAGGATATTATGAAAAAAGCTTCTGTGGACATTCTTGTACACATCATTTGGTGTATTCAGATTTACTCTCTCATTAATGCTTACTTAGGCAAGATATTTATAATTATTTCTCTTTTATAAACAAACTCAGGGTACCTAGTCAATTGTGAACCATGCAGCTTCCTCCAGACCAGGGTGCTTCTAGCCCTATAGCTGAGCTTAGCAAGGATATCATTTGTACAGCCCCAGAGAGAACAAGTCACGTATCCTGGGCTCCAGGGGCCACATAGAATAGTGCAGTGAGACCAGCCTGGTACCATTACTCTTGGCCCCATTGATAGAGAGACTGACAACAATTTTCAGGTCCATAATTTATTCATTGTTACTTTGAGCAATTTGCTTCACCTATACTATGTACAATTGTTACTTATAAGTATAAGATAATAATAATAATCTACTAGGATTTAAAATGTGCTTTGTCTGTTGTGCTTTGTGGTTGTTAAATTTTAGTACTATACTTTATTTTCCATCCCTCCGTTTTTGAAAATTGGCATTTCAAATAGAAACTCTAAGTGACATGTATGACTGTTTTCAAGATTCCTCCCACTGGGTGTTTTCTTTATTCACATGGTTGCTGTATGTATTTAGATAATCAAGTGTCAAAAAACCATCCCTCAAGGCTGCTTATAAACTATACAGTATGTTGGAAATAGACTCACCTGCCTGTCAGTTGTGAAGGCATGTTAAGCCTTCTGTATAATTTATTGCTTTTACTACTCTTGCTTATCTACTGGGCTTTACAGCCAGATAAGAGGCCATCTATTCGTTATGCCCATAATGTTTTCTTAAACAGTATTTTAAGAGCTGGGCAGATGTTCCCTGGGAAATAGTTAAAAACCAAGTACCTTGTAGAGGTAAATGGTGATAATGATGAATGTTTTCTCATAATTGAATCAGGAATAGAAGAGACTAAGCCAAACATCAGCTTTTTGGGACAGACCATGGTGGAATGAAATTCTGTTTCTTTCATAGATATTCATAGTTGATCTTCATTTTTTAATAAATTCAGTAGTCTTTGTATTTTGTCAGTCAAGAATATCTAGTTGTAAGTGATAGAAATATATTTAAAATCGCCTATGCACAATACAGGTAGGATCAATAATAATAATTTAAGTTTACTGACTTCCAAAACCACAAGGTCCAGGAGTCTTTTTGGCTTTAGGCATGGATTCAGGTGTAATGTGGAGCTCAAATGATGTCATCAGTATCAGTTTCACTCTATCACTTGGAAGTGCTGGACAAATGATGGCCAGGGGTCCAACAATCTCACCCATTTGCTTAGCAGCAGTCATGGGTTGCATTCTGCATAAGGAGATACAAAGATGGAGTTTGTAGTACATGCTGTTTATTAGGAATCAACACCTGTGAGAGGAAGAGGGGGAAACAGGATTGGGCAGAGGGAGCTGTCAAGCTGAAATTCAGCTCTGGCAAAGCCTCAACCAGTCTGGTGAGGAAATTTGGAGTGAGTATTGTCTTCCAGAGTTGTCTCACATCAGGCCCCAATAGCCAGGCCTTTATACCTCCGCCTCACTCTGTTACTGGAAGCGTGCTGCCCTGAAAACTGTGTGACCTCCGGCAAGGTGGATCTCTGTGGCTAGAGAGCTGCATCAGACCCTGAAGGGGCTGATGGCTGGAAGATGTCTACTGACTGTACTTTGTACAATCGGGCAGAATTTTTGCCCTCAGAGGGGATCTTCGTGTCTGCTACACTTTGCCTGTTGTCCAGCTCAGCTCTGCTTCTTAAACCTACATTTGGGAGAGTGTTTAGTGGGAAGAACCACGGCCCCTGCCACTGACATTGGTCTCGGGGGGTCATAATTGGTCCTTATTTCTCCCTCCTCTAGTATCCAACCTAAATTCTTCTTAATCTTAGATACCATCTGTGCTCACCTTAATGGCCTGCCTATAGTCATGAGCTAGACCTTTGATCTAAGGGGTCTGGGTCGTGGGTTGCCATGTTATTTTTAGTCAAACTAGGATTCATGGCTGATAAAGCCTCAAGCCTACTGAGAACTAAGAAACATAGTTTGTCAGTTTCCCACTTTCAGTCAAAATGAATGAGCCTTTATACCCCCCACCTTGCTCAGTTACTGGATGTAGGCTGCCTGGGAAGTGTATAACCTCAGGTGGAGGTAAGTTTAAAAACTTAGGTAAAATCCTGAAAGAAGTGATAACTCAAGGCTGTTTGCAGATCACAGACCTTGTGCAAATGTTTTTCTCATAGTAGGATCTGAGCAGTGCATCTTCAGGTCTGCCATAGCAGATCCATTGGAAGAGGCCGTCTTTTCCAATAGCTATGGCAGTCATAATAGTCCAGCATGGGGATAGGAGTATGGGCTCTGACTGGCCTGCTTGTTAAATTTGCCAGTCTCTTACCCAATCACTGTGGTCAGAGTATGGGCTTTTCCCACTGGCCTAGTTCACGTAATATGACCACCATTGTGGTCAGGAGAGGAGGAGTGGTTCTTCCATTCAGCATATGGAATCAGTTCACTATAAAAAACCTATCTTTAGTTACCAGACTATAGGGGAAGGAATTTTGGTCAGCCAAACACAACTGAAGTCCACTGTTTGTAGGAATCAGTAAGAATTGTAGAAGCTGCTGTAAAACATCTACAAAAGCAAGCTAGTATTAAGGTCAAAGGCTCTAGGAAATCCTGGGATCAACATTTTTAGGTCTCTCAGTTCAAACCTGCAGGTGAGAACAAAAATAAGAGAAGCACAGTTTCCTTTTAGCAAGTGCAGAGTCCATAGCAGCAGAAGTGAAAACTACGAACAAACCCCACAAACATCATCTAAAGGGAGTACTCTCACTATGTGCTGATGAAAAATAAGCCTTTGCTTAGTGGGAAACTCCCAGAATTTCTTTTTTTTTTTGTGGTACGCGAGCCTCTCACTGTTGTGGCCTCTCCCGTTGTGGAGCACAGGCTCCGGACGCGCAGGCTCAGCAGCCATGGCTTACGGGCCCAGCTGCTCTGTGGCATGTGGGATCTTCCCGGACCAGGGCACGAACCCGTGTCCCCTGCATTGGCAGGCGGACTCTCAACCACTGCGCCACCAGGGAAGCCCCAGAATTTCATTTTGATGTGTATTTTTCTTATGTACAATGATTGTCCGAGTCCATCTAGGAAAATAGAAACCTGTCCAAGTGTTTAAATTAGAAGTAATATATGCAGGGCATCCATTAAACATGGGATAGAAGGCAGACGGGATGGTGAGTCAACTTAGGTGCGTAGTAGGAGGAAGACACAACCACCAGTATTAGGGTAGAGCAGTAAGGGGAGGCAGCAGGATTAAAGGGGTCAGAGGGTTGGAGTCACCCAGTTAACCCCTGCAGACCTGTTTGATGAGAGCTGAAGCCACATAGGAGATGCAGTTAATGCCAGAGACATTACCCAAGTTTGAGTGGGAAGGGGATGGAGAAATATCCTGGCTTTTCCTTCTATTACTTTTCCAGTTTCCCTGGTGTCTCTGAATAGCATAGCTGAGCCACACCAGCTGATTTTAATCAATAAATGGATGCAGTGCATCCTGTTGTAATTGGTCCTGCCTCCATGTATTGCAGAGGCTGGAAAGGATGAAGAATGCCCTGGAGGGCAAGGCCCAGGAATGACATTTATAGCCAGGGTGAAAACATTATCAGTCTTAGACTAAATGCCTTAAATTTTAGGTGAAGCAAAGAAAAGGTGGTTCAGAGACTGAAATAGATGCTCTCTCCTTTCTTGAGTAATTCTTATCCTTCAAAGTCCCCAAGACCAGTAAACTGGTCTTGATAGTTATTTCTCCAGGTCTCTTATTTGTGACAAAATAAGGCTCTTTTCACTTTCCACAAGATTTATAACCTGGAAAACCAGCTATGTATTAGTGTTCTTGACTTCTTTATCTCATAGGGGTTGGGGAATGCAAGCACTGGAACAGTTTAGAAGTACAGTATTCTAAAAGCAAAATTTACAACTGAGGAGGTTTATTGGAAGAGCAACTGCTGGTTTATCTGGAAATGAATCCTACAGCTTAACTTCAGTTGTTCCTTAGAAATCACATGTATTTTAACTATGAAATTGTAACACATAAAAGACCTGATAGAGATAAAACTCATTAAAGATGAATTCTGTAAAGGGAGCATTTGACCATTCTTTGCCCATCTAAACGCTAGGCACTATTGGCTACTAAGGGTCTATTGGATCTCAGTGTAGCAACATCCAGAGAGTGCTTCAGTTGAAGAAGGGATTTGTTGAGATGGCTTAAAATCATGCTTTATAATGAAAATTATATATTGTTTTCTATGTATATTTATACAAAATTGGTCTTGAACCTAGTTTCCAATTTTTATTCTCTAAGTAACTATTATTCCCTGCAAATCATGTGAGCTAGTTCTGTTTGGACTTTCTTTAGAGTATTCATCATTGTTCTGCTTGATGATGGAATGTCCCTTTCTTACAACAAGGTCTTATTACTTAGATTGTTTTAATAACTGTGGTTTCATTGGATATTCTTTAGGTGTAGTAGATTACATTGATTTTTAAATTTGAGCCAACCTTGCATTCCTGGGATAAAGCCCATTTGTCATAAAATATCACTCTTTTAATATATTTCTGGGTTTGGTTTGCTAATATTTTGTTGAGGATTTTTAAATTTATATTAATGAAATGTATTTGTATATGATAATTTTGTCCTGTAAAGTCTTTATCTACTTTCTATAAAAGGACTGCCACACTCTGCTTGGGTTGCTCCTTTTTATACCATTGTCAGAAAGTTGTTCCTGGGCAGAGAGCTGGGACGTAAGTGGGACTTTACATTCTTTCAGAGATTGTGACATGTCACTATCTTTTGTACAATGTCTGAAAACATTTACCTTATTTATTTGTTCCACTTTCAGAGTTGTTTATGGTGGGAGTACTAGTCTGGAATATGTTACTCAGTTATGGTAGGTAGTGGATAACCTCATGGAATATTCTGATATATGATAGGCTATTATTTTCAAAAGTATGTAGGCTCTTGTTACATACTTACTACAGATTACAGATAATTACTTGGATTGTATTCATTTATTTATTCAATCAATTTATAGTTATCAGTCAAGGGCTAGTTATGTGCTACCAGGAATACCAAGTACTAAAAATAGGGTGAAGAGTGAAAGAGACGTGATACTTGATTTCATGTGGTCTACATACACTTTAGAACTGACTTGTAACATTATTAAAAATAAACTTTATATTTTAATGGATTTACTTCTATTTATAGATTAATTTGGGGAAGATATCTTTGCAATATTTGTTCTTACATTCCACAGAGATAATTTCAAATCACCTTTCTGTCCTTGAAAAAATATTATAAATTTTGTCTGTCTTTTTTCTTAGATATAGGACTTGCATATTTCTTGTTTAGTTAACCCTAGCTATTTTATGGGATGGGTATTGTTGCTATTATCAGTGTGCTATTTTTCCCCCCATTACACTCTGGTGGTTATTGCTCATATAAAGGCAAGCTGTTGCTTTTTGTATGAATCATTTACTGATCTCTCTATGAAATCCTAATAGTTGTTTCCTTGGGATTTGCTAGTAGAGCTTACTGGATCTTTATTTCCATGAAATATGCTCTGCAAAGTACTGGTTATTGCTGTGAATTAGTATAGTGTGTGTGTTTATCTAATGTGAGCAGGCTGTATATGCATTTTCTGTTCAGGGATTTGTGTTCAGTGTAGCGTGGCCATGGGAGATTTAAACTTCTCTTGGAAAGATCAGCCACTTCCTGCTTAGAGTCAGTGTTGAAAAAATAGAATTCCCATCCATGCAGCATCATGTCCTACCCTGTGAAATACCAGTAAACATCCACATGGCCATAGTCCCTTAGGACAGGCCTGCTTAACCGTGTAAAGCTACATGGTGGTCAGGCTAGATAATTTTCATCTGGCTGTGAGACTATAGGAAGAAGCCACATTTCACCATAAAATATGTATATTTTGTATGTCCATCTGCAAACTCATGCTAGCCTTTAATAACATATATTTTAAATTCTGAAATGTTGACATAAATACCATGTCCAACCATCACATTTTTCCAAACATTAATAATAATATAGTTGAAATCATCAATAATTGGATGAAACATCATTATTGTATATAGTATTCCATCACCTCAAGACACTGTATTTCTTTTTATTTTTAAAATATATTTTCATATATTACATTCTTTTATTTATTTATTTATTTATTTATTTATTATTATTATTTTTTTTGTGGTACGCGGGCCTCTCACTGTTGTGGCCTCTCCCATTGTGGAGCACAGGCTCCGGACGCGCAGGCTCAGTGGCCATGGCTCACGGGCCCAGCTGCTCCGCGGCGTGTGGGATCTTCCCGGACCGGGGCATGAACCCGCGTGCCCTGCATCGGCAGGCAGACTCTCAACCACTGCGCCACCAGGGAAGCCCTACATTCTTTATTTAAGGCTGTTAATGGCACTCTTAACATCACCCAGATTTTATTTATTTAAACATAGTTTCTAATAGATTTTGTTGTTGATACTTATTGAATTTCCCTACCTGATAGCATTAAAATAATTTAAAATCAAACTAAAGAAAATACACACACATCTTAGGGAATTTTCATTCTCGAAATATATGAACACATTTTGCAGCTGAATTGGATAAGATGACTTTTCTTATTGTCTGGGTTGTTTTAGAAGATAAGAGAAAAGAGAATGTTGATTGGCTAGTCTAAGTACACCAGCTATGGTTTAAAAAATACTGTGAAAAACTGATAAAGGATGACTCTTCTTCCTAAGAAAAACGCACATATTTTATTTTATAAAAATTTTATTTTATTTTATTTTATTTATTTTATTTTATTTTTATATTTTTAAAGTCTTTATTGAATTTGTTACAATATTGCTACTGTTGTTTTAAAAAATAATTAATGAATTAATTTTTGGCTGCGTTTGGTCTTCATTGCGGTGTGTGGGCTTCTCATTGTGGTGGCTTCTTGTGTTGTGGAACACTGGTGCTAGGTGTGCGGGCTTCAGCAGTTGTGGCATGCGGGCTCAGTAGTTGTGGCTCATGGGCTCTAGAGCGCAGGCTCAGTAGTTGTGGCACACAGGCTTAGTTGCTCCACGGCATGTGGGATCTTCCCGGACCAGGGCTCGAACCCATATCCCCTGCGTTGGCAGGCAGATTCTTAACCACTGTGCCACCAGGGAAGTCCCCCACACAATTTAACATTCAACTTTGATTTGGTCCAGCCTCCTCATCTTGCAGGTAGTAAACAGATACAGGGAGGAAGTAAGCCACATGATTACGTAGAGGTAAATTCTGGCTTAGAATGTCTTCTGATCTAGTCTAATGCTTTCATGATGCTATAGAATAGCTAAATGAGAAAGGGGCAAAGGGGAATAAGCAGAAGTGAAGTGGACAGATATGAAAGGTATGCAAACAGAAGCAAAGAAATACTTAACAAAGGTATTTGACTGCCTAAGTGAATGACAAAAAAGGAAGTAATATACAAGTGACAATATAACAAATAAAATAATTTTTTTCCTACTTGAGTATAAGACCTCTTTGGTGCTAATGTTAAAAACAAACAAGAGGCAAGTTCAATCACTTAGTTAAAACAAGTAGACTATTAATATATTTACATAGATAATTGTTAGAGATTAAATGTGCAAGGGGAAAGTTGTCTGTGGCTCTAGAACTTGAAGGTTAATGTATGTGGGTTGGACCATGCCCTGAATGTCTGTACATATATATTATATACATATAATAAATAAGTGTTTACTTAGTAAACTAAGTGTTTACTTATTTATTATGTGTATATAATATATATATACACACACTCAGGGCATGACTTTCATTATTAAATTTGTTAATAGCAGTAACAACTAGGTATTAATAAAGGGTCTCCAGTATGGACTGTATTCTGTTTTGCAACCAATTGGAGGACAGACAGATTCTCTTTGAAAGATAAGAGTAAAACATCTAAAAGACAAATTTATATGGCAGCAGCTTAATGAAGACAAGATCTGATAAGGCAGATTTACCATGCATAGACACAAAGGAAGGCAAATCTGTTTTAATTATCACCCAGCAATATTTGACGTTTGCATGCCAAGGTTAGTACAGAAATCTGATTTCAGCCTAGGATCAAGTTCATGGACAACAGTTGCTCTTTTTCTTTTTTCTTTAATGGTTTTACTCTCACATTACCGGTTACATATTCAACTTCTAGAAACACATCAGTTGGTCTTAAGGAAGCCTCATGACTAATGTCTTTAACAAGAACAGGGTTTAAAAAAAATGTGGTACCTAATTCCAGTGTTGTTTATAAGAATACTTCAGCTCTGGGAACAGTTCTTGCTATTCCAGGCTGGTCATTTGCCCCCAGTGTAATTCTCATCCTTTCTGCTGGGAGCAAATTTGTGGCCTGGAACTTGGGGAAGTCAAGTACTGCCAAGTTCAGGTCAGGGCACAATGGGAGTGGGGTGGTTGGGGATGAGGAGTAAGAGCAGCACTCCAGCACACCATACTACTCCTCATGAGGGCTTCCTCCGTGTATCGAATTAACGCAGCCTAATTAATAAGAGCTCTTTCCTGGAGTTGCCAGCTATCTGTTGGTCAGAGGAGTGCAATAGATTTTAGTTTCTCTTGTTTAATTTTACCTTTTTCAGTTGCTGTTCTGAGGGACAAAATGGTGTGTCACTGGCTTCTCAGATGGAGTTGAAGTATGTTTGCAAAGATCTTCAATTGACTATACAGTGACTCAATAGGATTTTATAAATCATAAAACCTTCTAGAAAATAGTACAACCAATAAATTTTTATTCAAACCTGCACTGTTTTCAAAACTATGGCTAATAAATGAAAGATAAGGAAGTATGTTTGCTAAGTTATAAAGAAATATAAGGAAAGGTTAATATCTGGAAACTAACATCAAAGAGCTTGTTGACTAGTTAGGGAGAAAAAATGGATTCTCACTCATTCATTCATTTATTTCATGCATTCTCTCACTTATTTAGGTAACAAAGCTCTTTCAAATACTTCCAATGAATTAGGAATCATAATATGTGTTGAAGACGAAATTGTAAATCATGAACAAATAAGTGGCACAAATTGTAAGAGCTTTTGGAGTTCAAGTTGTGCCTGTGAAAGGGTACATAGAGAATGGGAGAATGAATTTATGAAAGGGAACATGATTATAGTGAATAGCCATAGTGGATTATATTTTTGTTTGATTTTTTTCTCTTCTTCCTTGCTCTAGATGAGCCTAGGTAAAGGAGCAGCATAGAGAGCTACGTTAAAAAATGAGTAAGAAGCTTTAAGTCAATCTGCGTCTGCAATGGAAGAGATGTATCATCTATAATGGATTTGTTGTACAGAATCTGGTTGACTTCGTGAGAGGATGGAAATAGCAATTGTCACATCTCCACTCCCCTCTCAACTCTTTTTATTTCTTGAATAAAGGGAGCTATTTGTTTATACTCACCTGCTAGAATTTAACAGCTAAGAATATGCTGGAACATCAGCAGCTTTGCTCTGGCAAAGAGCATTCTGTGAGTGACCCTGCTGACATACTTGTGTTGTCCTGACTGTAGCACAGCTTGCATTTGTCACAGGTGAATGGGCTCAATTAGTAAGAGGGAGAGAGAGTGTTTCAATCGTTAACAAAAATAAAAGGCAAACAAAGAAGAAAACATTTTCCTCTTTATGAGTTCTAAAAGAGAGGTGACATTGTAGCATATAATTTTTTTCTTCTTGGGTTTTACAAAGAAAGCAACTAAAGCAAGAAAACAGCACATTATTTAGCATTGGCAAAGTTATTTGAAACAAAACTGCAGGACAGAATTCTCAAAAGACATTAATAAGGAGTATGGTTTTCTGTGGGTATTAATGTTGTTCTTACACATCCTAAACTTATATGCCTCCCTGTTATGCTTATTAAAATCCCAGGGGAAATATTAGGCATTTGCTATGATCTATATAATGAAGCAGATAACCCCAGTTTTGCTTGAACTTGTGCAATTTCCTAAGAGGCATTACTTCCTTCAGCTTATGGGATACTATTTCGTACAATGAAAAAATTAACTTTTTAGATAGTATCGTGATGGGTTGATTGAAAATCTCAGCCTAGCCACTAACCAGTTAGGTGAGTTATGTGTGCCTTAACTGTAGTGATGACTATCAATTCCCAGAGTGTTGTGATCCAAATTAGATAGAACTATGAAAGCAGTGTGACAGACACCTCAATATTAGGAAAGGGGATAAATTGGCATTTAAAATGAAACTGACTATGTACTATCTCAAGAAGAGTTGAGTATTAAACTTAGAATTAAATTATGAAGAATAAGGAAAATCAGTGTTCTAGAAAGTAGTACAGAGATAGAAAGAAAGAAAAGGGAAAAGATGGGAAAAGAAAAACCAAAATGTTGACTGTGGAACCACCTTCCAAGGAGAAGTATCAAGATCTCCTTGCTTCTCTGTAAGCTCTAGTTCATTTATCCATTTATTTACTCATTTAATAAACAAGCCTTCATGGAACTCTTCGTAAGTGTCAGGAAACAGAGTAGGTGTTGGTGATATAATAATATGTAAGACATAAACCTGTCTAAAGAAATGTTGATCTAATAGCAGAGATAGATGTTTAAACAAAGAAATACAAGGTTAAGATAGGTTGGGTTCTAAAGGTAAGTAGAAGTACGTAAGGAGCAGAAAGAACAGGGTGAATAACTTTGCCTAGATCTAAATGATGCATAGTGTTGAGCAAGGGACACCTCTTACTGCCTCCAGAGGAGGGGTCCTGCAGTGTGGAGGACAGTAAAGAGCTTAACAGTGCCCGCCACCAGGAGAAGCAGCCCCCAGGTGTCAACCCACTGCATGGTTTGTGGGTGTTGAGGTGGTAGGAAAGACCCAGCTCACACAGGCACTGGATGGAGGAGCACTACTCACAGAGAGGAGAGGCAGAGCAAGGTCAGCTTCAGCTGACCCATCCCCCAGGGCCAGCGGGTCTCCCCCGCCAGGGGGACGGTCTGCATGCACACCTCTGTGCTTCAGGTGAAGGACTTCATTTCCTCCCACCTGTTGGGAACAGATAGAGCAGTGGGGTTGGCCAGGCCCCATGTGACACACACACTTAAGCAGAACAAAGAAGTACACATCAAGCCTGGAATGGGGAAAGATATTTCCAAGCAAAGAGACATGTCCAGCTGTGAAGGCTCATTATCTCTTTGTAAGGAAATGTTCCGGGCCCAAGGCTGCTCTGTGCAAGGGGTGACAAGATGTACATGACTGCCTTTCCCAACAAGTAGAGAACTTGTGTGGCAGACAAAGTGGAGAAGAGATTTTCGATAAAAGGAACAACATATGCAAAGTCATAGAAGAATGAAAGAGCAGAGCATGTTTGGGGGTCTGTATATGGTAATTGTTTATTTCCCACATATAAAGTACAGAGTTACCTTAAAAATTACTTCAAGAAAAAATGTCAAGGTAGAAGGACAAGAGCCAGTGTGTAAGGCACTTGGTCCTGTATAGTTAATAACATTTAGCTAAATTTTTGCTTATCTGATAGTCAAAACAAATGGAGCAATGTAATAAGTTACAGTGCTGTCCATTGTCCTCCCAAGAGAAAACTGTAGTTTCTTCAGAGGAAAAAACCCTTTGCTTAAGGAAGGAGGAGGGGACATCTCTGTTTTTTGTTTGTTTGTTTGTTTTGTTTGTTTATTGGTCTGATTACTGATTTATTGCTTCTGTCACTCAATCTGATTGGTGAGAATGTTAATTGTGTGTTCTCACTTCTTCTTACCATAGAGGGTGGGGCATGTTGTGACCCAAACTAATCACATAATTTCTTTCAGGAATTTGATTTTGTTTTTTCAGGTCATTACATTTCTTTTCTTTTTTTTTTTTCATCTTTATTGGAGTATAATTGCTTTACAATGTTGTGTTAGTTTCTGCTGTACGACAAAGCTATATGTATACATATATCCTCATATCCCCTCCCTCTTGCGTTTCCCTCACACCCTCCCTATCCCACCTCTCTAGGTGGTCACAAAGCACTGAGCTGATCTCCCTGTGCTATGCAGCAGCTTCCCACTAGCTATCTATTTTACATTTGGTAGTATATATATGTCAGTGCTACTCTCTCACTTCGTCCCCGATTCCCCTTCCCGCCCTGTGTTCTCAAGTCTGTTCTCTATGTCTGCATCTTTATTCCTTCCCTGCCACTAGGTTTGTCAGTACCGTTTTTTTAGATTTCATATACATATGTTAGCATACGGTATTTGTTTTTCTCTTTTTGACTTACTTCACTCTGTATGACAGACTCTAGGCCCATCCACCTCACTACAAATAACTCAGTTTCATTCTGAGTTATTTTTAGGAATTTGATTTTTAAAACGTGCAGAATATGAAATGGCTCATCAAACATGCTGATTAATTCCATGTCAGAATCAGAAAGTGGCTCTTCAAGGGTCCATGCTGTTGAGATCCCCATACTCATCTTTCCTGAGATTTTTAAAACGTGCAGAATATGAAATGGCTCATCAAACATGCTGATTAATTCCATGTCAGAATCAGAAAGTGGCTCTTCAAGGGTCCATGCTGTTGAGATCCCCATACTCATCTTTCCTGAGATTTGACTACTCACCTCTTTCTTCAATTCTGTGAACTCCCCACTGTGCTTCCAAGAAGTACCCATTCCCCCAACCCCACCACCAAATTTCATTACCTCGAGTTAGTGTGTTCTAATTTGAACGAAATATCATGAACCTTCTGGGTCAGAAACAAATGACTTTAATACTCATGACAAAGAAGCATCATGAATATTGTTATTTGTGTCAGTTCACCTTGCCCCCAGGTCCCACAGATGCAGTGTGAAGATAACCAGGTAGATGCTGCAGACAGAGTGGGTGTATGTCACAGCTGAGTTACCCTGAGTTTAGGGAACCTGAAGCTTGTATGATAGGCAGTAAACAAACTTGCCTTTGCTCTGGAGAGAGACATTGTCTTCCAAGGCTGTTCATTATACAAACATCTCTGAAAAAATATCCAGATAGAACGTCAGTTACATCCTATGCTCATATGATATGCAGCAGCATGAGAGGCCATGATGAATTATCATCTCTCAGTACAGTATTATTAGGACTTCAAGGTTGAAATGTTATAGATAAGTGGCTACTTATATATAAACTCACTCTATTTTAAAATACTACTTGTCTTTATTCAGTATTATGCTATTTCTGCTTGGCTGATATTGTTCCTCAGATTCAATGGTGCACTCAGTGAAAATCTGAAAATTTGTCTCCAAGTGTCAACCTCCCCTTCTCTGTTCTGTTCTGCTGTTATTATTGTTGTTATCATTATTATTTTGCTCAGCCACATCGTGAACTACTACAAAAATACTGGATAAAAGACAGTAAATGGAAGATGGGTCAGCGGAATATATTAAATAAGAATAAATAGCCATAATTATGATATATGCTGATAATGTTTTGTTCCAATACTAATAAATTTAAGTTACAATATCCAACTATTCATCTATTGAGAAGTTACTTTGCCTAAGACGGTGATATTGATATAAGCAGACCTTTAAGTCACAGGACGTATTCTCAATAAATTCACATCTAGAAGGAAAGATAAGGCATGTATACAAAAATCAAAATGCAATATAGTGCTAAGTGCCATTTAAAGAGATACGGATGAAGTGTATCCTTGAAGAGTTTATAGGAGAGGTTCTTTCTGATGATATCAGGAGGAAACATTTGAAAAATGTGTGGAATTTTTATGCCTAGAAGTTGAATGTGGGTGTAAGGAGAGGGAAAGAATGTCCAGTTTACAGGAAATACATGAACAATGACAAGGAGGCAGGGAAACAGTGTGTGTGTGGTGGAGAGCAAGTGGTCATGATTTGCTCTAGAATAGTAAGGCTGTAAAGATACTAGAGGACTTTGAACGTCAGCTGTAGAGCCTAGGGTAGTAACAGTGGGATCAATGGGAGAGCCACGGCTGTTGAACATGAAGGGAAAAAGTATGGGAATATAAAAACTCAATGAGAACTTAACAAAACTTAAGATAAAAAATTAAGCAGAATGAGTCTTCATGGCCAGTCTTTCTACACTCTCCTCTTCCACTGGGAGCTCCAAACCTGAGAAACAGAGTGGTACCCCTGCTTCAGGCCCCTCCATTTGTTCCACACTCCTGATAGACTTTTACTTCTTCCCTTGGTTGGTCCACGTGAAAGAGACCTCTTGCATCATACAGCCTGCCTTTTTTGTACCAGGTACAGCACAGGTCTCTCTTACCTTCTTTCCTGTTCTTGGAACTAAATGTAGTACCAGTTCAGATGGAGTGGCTAGCTCCACCCTTAGCTGCAGCCCAGGTTCCTAGTAAATGTATTGTTAAGTACTTTCTTTTTTATAAATTGAAGTATAGTTGATATGCAATATTATGTTAGTTTCAGGTGTACTACATAATGATTTGATAATTACATATATTATAAAATTATCACCATGATAAGTCTACTTACCATCTGTCCCCATATGAAGTTATTACAATATTATTGACCATATCCCTTATGCAGTATATTATATCCCTGTGACTTATTTATTATATAACTGGAGGTTTGTACCTGTTAATCCCCTTTACCTATTTTACCCACCCCACCCACTTCCCCTCTGTATCTGTGAGTCTGTTTTTATTTGCTTGTTTTGTTTTTTAGATTCTGCATATAAGTGAGATCATGTGGTATTTCTCTTTCTCTGCTTGACTTATTTTCTTAACATAATACCCTTTAGATCCATCCATGTTGTTGCAAATGGCAAGATTTCTTTTTTTATGTCTGAGTAATATTCCATTGTGTATATATGTGCCATACCTTCTTTATACATTTGCCTGTTGATGCACACTTCAACATGATATAGTTGCTTCCATATCTTAGTTATTCTAAATAATGTCACAGTGAACATAGGGCTGTATATATCCTTCTGAATTATCATTTTTGTTTTCTTTGGGTAAATACCAAGAAGTGAAATTGCTGGATCATCTGGCAGTTTTATTTTCAGTTTTTTGAGGAACCTCCATACAGATTTCCATACAGGCTACACCAGTTTACAATCTCACCAACATGAGATTATGCATCAGGGTTCCCTTTTCTCCACATTTTCCCCAGCACTTGTTATTTGTTACCTTTTTTTAAAATTTTTGAATTTAATTTAATTAATTTATTTATACAGCAGGTTCTTATTCATCATCAATTTTATACACGTCAGTGTATACATGTCAATCCCAATTGCCCAATTCATCACACCACCACCACCACCACCACCCCCGCCGCTTTCCCCCCTTGGTGTCTATATGTTTGTTCTCTACATCTGTGTCTCAATTTCTGGCCTGCAAACCAGTTCATCTGTACCATTTTGCTAGGTTCCACATATATGCGTTAGTATACGATATTTGCTTTTCTCTTTCTGACTTACTTCACTCTGTATGACAGTCTCTAGATCCATCCATGTCTCCACAAATGACCCAATTTCGTTCTTTTTTATGGCTGAATAATATTCCACTGTATATATGTACCACATCTTCTTTATCCATCCGTCTGTCGATGGGCATTTAGGTTGCTTCCATGACCTGGCTATTGTAAATGGTGCTGCAATGAACATTGGGGTGCATGTGTCTTTTTGAATTATGGTTTTCTCTGGGTATATGCCCAGTAGTGGGATTGCTGGGTCATATGGTAATTCTGTTTTTAGTTTTTTAAGGAACCTCCATACTGTTCTCCATAGTGGCTGCATCAATTTACATTTCCACCAACAGTGCAAGAGGGTTCCCTTTTCTCTGTACCTTCTCCAGCATTTGTTGTTTGTAGATTTTCTGATGATGCCCATTCTAACTGGTGTGAGGTGATACCTCATTGTAGTTTTGATTTACATTTCTCTAATAATTACTGATGTTGAGCAGCTTTTCATGTACTTCTTGGCCATCTGTATGTCTTCCTTGGAGAAATGTCTATTTAGGGCTTCTGCCCATTTTTGGATTTGTTTGTTTTTTTAATATTGAGCTGCATGAGCTGTTTATATATTTTGGAGATTAATCCTTTGTCCATTGATTCGTTTGCAAACATTTTATCCCATTCTGAGGGTTGTCTTTTCGTCTTGTTTATGGCTTCCTTTGCTGTGCAAAGGCTTTGAAGTTTCATTAGGTCCCATTTGTTTATTTATTTTTTTTATTTCCATTATCCTAGGAGGTGGATCAAAAAAGATCTTGCTGTGATTTATGTCAAAGAGTGTTCTTCCTATGTTTTCCTCTAAGAGTTTTATAGTGTCCGGTCTTACATTTAGATCTCTAATCCATTTTGAGTTTATTTTTGTGTATGGTGTTAGGGAGTGTTCTAATTTCATTCTTTTACATGTAGCTGTCCAGTTTTCCCAGCACCACTTACTGAAGAGACTGTCTTTTCTCCATTGTATATCCTTGCCTCCTTTGTCATAGATTAGTTGACTGTAGGTGTGTGGGTTTGTCTCTGGGCTTTCTATCTTGTTCCATTAATCTGTGTTTCTGTTTTTCTGCAAGTACCATATTGTCTTGATTACTATAGCTTTGTAGTATTGTCTGAAGTCAGGGAGTCTGATTCCTCCAGCTCCGTTTTTTTCCCTCAAGACTGCTTTGGCTATTGGGGGTCTTTTGTGTCTCCATACAAATTTTAAGATTTTTTGTTCTAGTTCTGTAAAAAATACCATTGGTAATTTGGTAGGGATTGCATTGAATCTGTAGATTGCTTTGGGTAGTATAGGCATTTTCACAATATTGATTCTTCCCATCTAAGAAAATGGTATATCTCTCCGTCTGTTGGTATCATCTTTAATTTCTTTCATCAGTGTCTTATACTTTCCTGCATACAGGTCTTTTGTCTCCCTCGGTAGGTTTAATCCCAGGTATTTTATTCTTTTTGTTGCAGTGGTAAATGGGAGTGTTTCCTTAATTTCTCTTTCAGACTTTTCATCATTAGAATATAGGAACACAAGAGATTTCTGTGCATTACTTTTGTATCCTGCAACTTTACCCAATTCATTGATTAGCTCTAGTAGTTTTCTGGTAGCATCATTAGGATTCTCTATGTATAGTATCATGTCATCTGTAAACAGTGACAGTTTTACTTCTTCTTTTCCAATTAGTATTCCTTTTATTTCTTTTTCTTCTCTGATTGCTGTGGCTAGGACTTCCAAAACTATGTTGAATAATAGTGGTGAGAGTGGACATCCTTGTCTTGTTCCTGATCTTAGAGGAAATGCTTTCAGTTTTTCACCATTGAGAATGTTTGCTGTGGGTTTGCCGTATATGGCCTTTATTATGTTGAGATAGGTTCCCTGTGTGCCTGCTTTTTGGAGAGTTTTTATCATAAATGGGTGTTGAATTTTTTCAAAAGCTTTTTCTGCATCTATTGAGATGATCATATGGTTTTTATTCTTCAATTTGTTAATATGGTGTATCACATTGATTGATTTGTGTATATTGAAGAATCCTTGCATCCCTGGGATAAATCCCACTTGATCATGGTGTATGATCCATTTAATGTGTTGTTGGATTCTGTTTGCTAGTATTTTGTTGAGGATTTTTGCATCTGTATTCATCAGTAATATTGGTCTGTAATTTTTCTTTTTATGGTATCTTTGTCTGGTTTTGGTATCAGGGTGATGGTGGCCTCACAGAATGAGTTTGGGAGTGTTCCTTCCTCTGCAATTTTTTGGAAGAGTTTGAGAAGGATGGGTGTTAGCTGTTCTCTAAATGTTTGATAGAATTCACCTGTGAAGCCATCTTGTCCTGGACTTTTGTTTGTTGGAAGATTTTTAATCACAGTTTCAATTTTATTCCTTGTGATTGGTCTGTTCATATTTTCTATTTCTTCCTGGTTCAGTCTTGGAAGGTTATACCTTTGTAAGAATTTGTCCATTTCTTCCAGGTTGTCCATTTTATTGGCATAGAGTTGCTTGTAGTAGTCTCTTAGGGTGCCCCGTATTTCTGTGGTGTCTGTTGTATCTTCTCCTTTTCCATTTCTAATTTTATTGATTTGAGTCCTCTCCCTCTTTTTCTTGATGAGTCTGGCTAATGGTTTATCAATTTTGTTTATCTTCTCAAAGAACCAGCTTTTAGTTTTATTGGTCTTTGCTATTGTTTTCTTTGTTTCTATTTCATTTATTTTTGCTCGATCTTTATGATTTCTTTCTTTCTGCCAACTTCAGGTTTTTTTTGTTCTTGTTTCTCTAGCTCCTTTAAATGTAAGGTTAGATTGCTTATTTGAAATTTTTCCTCTTTCTTGAGGTAGGCTTGTATAGCTATAAACTTCCATCTTAGAACTGCTTGTGGTGCATCCCGCAGGTTTTGGATCGTCGTGTTTTCATTGTCATTTGTCTCTAGGTAGTTTTTGATTTCCTCTTTGATTTCTTCAGTGATCTTTTGGTTATTTAGTAATGTATTGTTTAGCCTCCATGTGTTTGTGTGTTTTACATATTTTTCTGAGTAATTCGTTTCTAATCTCATTGCATTGTGTTCAGAAAATATGCTTGACATGATGTCAATTTTCTTAAATTTACTGAGCCTTGATTTGTGACCCAAGATATGATCTATCCTGGAGGATGTTCCTTGTGCACTTGAGAAGAAAGTGTAATCTGCTGTTTTTGGATGGAATGTCCTATTAATATCAATTAAATCTATCTGGTCTATTGAGTCATTTAAAGCTTCTGTTTCCTTATTTATTTTCATTTTGGATGGATTGTCCTATTAATATCAATTAAATCTATCTGGTCTATTGAGTCATTTAAAGCTTCTGTTTCCTTATTTATTTTCATTTTGGATGATCTGTCCATTGGTGTAAGTGAGGTGTTAGAGTCCCCCACTATTATTGTGTTACTGTCGATTTCCTCTTTTATAGCTGTTAGCAGTTGCCTTATGTATTGAGGTGCTCCTATGTTGGGTGCATATATATTTATAATTGTTATCTCTTCTTCTTGGACTGATCCCTTGATCATTATGTAGTATCCTTCTTGTCTCTTGTAACATTGTTTTCTTTAGAGTCTATTTTATTTGATATGAGTATTGCTACTCCAGCTTTCTTTTGATTTGCATTTGCATGGAATATCTTTTTGCATCTCCTCACTTTCAGTCTGTATGTGTCCCTAGGTCTGAAGTGGGTCTCTTATAGACAGCATATATATGGATCTTGTTTTTGTATCCATTCAGCAAGCCTGTGTCTTTTGGTTGGGTAATTTAATCCATTCATGTTTAAGGTAATTATCAATATGTATGTTCCTATGACCATTTTCTTAATTGTTTTGTGTTTGTTTTTGTAGTTCCTTTTCTTCTCTTGCGTTTCCCACTTAGAGAAGTTCCTTTAGCATTTGTTGTAGAGCTGGTTTGGTGGTGCTCACTTCTCTTAGCTTTTGCTTGTCTGTAAACTTTTGATTTCTCCATCGAATCTGAATGAGATCCTTGCCGGGTAGAGTAATCTTGGTTCTAGGTTCTTCCCTTTCATCGCTTTAAGTATATCATGCCACTCCCTTCTGGCTTGTAGAGTTTCTGCTGAGAAGTTACCTGTTAACTTTATGGGAGTTCCCTTGTATGTTATTTGTCATTTTTCCCTTGTTGCTTTCAATAATTTTTCTTTGTCTTCAATTTTTGTCAGTTTGATTACTATGTGTCTCGGCGTGTTTCTCCTTGTGTTTATCCTGTATGGGACCCACTGCGCTTCTTGGACTTGGGTGGCTATTTCCTTTCCCACGTTAGGGAAGTTTTCTACTATAATCTCTTCAAATATTTTCTCTGGTCCTTTCTCTCTCTCTTCTCCTTCTCGGATCCCTATAATGCGAATGTTGTTGTGTTTAATGTTGTCCCAGAGGTCTCTTAGGCTGTCTTCATTTGTTTCCATTCTTTTTTCTTTATTCTGTTCCACAGCAGTGAATTCCACCATTCTGTCTTCCAGGTCACTTATCCGTTCTTCTGCCTCAGTTATTCTGCTATTGATTCCTTCTAGTGTAGTTTTAATTTCAGTTATTGTATTGTTCCTCTCTGCTTATTTGTTCTTTAACTCTTTTTTTTTTTTTTTTTGCGGTACGCGGGCCTCTCACTGTTGTGGCCTCTCCCGTTGCGGAGCACAGGCTCCGGATGCGCAGGCTCAGCGGCCATGGCTCACGGGCCCAGCCGCTCCGCAGCATATGGGATCCTCCCAGACCGGGGCACGAACCCGTATCCCCTGCATCGGCAGGCGGACTCTCAACCACTGCGCCACCAGGGAGGCCCTGTTCTTTAATTCTTGTAGTTCTTTGTTAAACATTTCTTGCATCCTCTCGATCTTTGCCTCCATTCTTTTTCCGAGGTTGTGGATCATCTTCACTGTCATTAATCTGAATTCTTTTTGTGGAAGGTTGCCAATATCCACTTCATTTAGTTGGTTTTCTGGAGTTTTATCTTGTTCCGTCATCTGGTACATGGCCCTCTGCCTTTTCATCTTGTCTGTCTTTCTGTGAATGTGGTTTTTGTTCCACATGCTGCAGGATTGTAGTTCTTCTTGCTTCTGTTGTCTGCCCTCTGGTGGATGAGGCTACCTAAGAGGCTTGTGCAAGTTTCCTGATGGGAGGAACTGGTTGTGGGTAGAGCTGACTGTTGCTCTGGTGGGCAGAGCTCAGTAAAACTTTAATCTTCTTGACTGCTGATGGTGGGGCTGGGTTCCCTCCCTGTTGGTTGTTTGGCCTGAGGCAACCCCACACTAGAGACTACCTGGGCTCTTTGATGGGGCTAATGGCAGACTCCGGGAGGGCTCACGCTAAGGAGTACTTCCCAGAACTTCTGCTGCCAGTGTCCTTGTCCCCACGGTGAGCCACAGCCAACCCCCGCCTCTGCAGGAGATCCTCCAACAGTAGCAGGTGTGTCTGGTTCAGTCTCCCCTGGGGTCACTGCTCCTTCCCCTGGGTCCCGTTGCGAACACTACTTGGTGTGTGCCCTCCAAGAGTGGAGTCCCTGTTTCCCCCAGTCCTGTCAAAGTCCTGCAGTCAAATCCCACTAGCCTTCAAAGTCTGATTCTCTAGGAATTCCTCCTCCCATTATGGACCCCCAGGTTAGGAAGCCTGACTTGGGGCTCAGAACCTTCAGTCCAGTGGGTGGACTTCTGTCGTATAAGTGTTCTCCAGTCTGTGAGTCACCCGCCCAGCAGTTATGGGATTTGATTTTATTGTGATTGCGCCCCTCCTACCGTCTCATTGTGGCTTCTCCTTTGTCTTTGGATGTGGGGTATCTTTTTTGGTGAGTTCCATTTTCTTCCTGTCAATGATTGTCTAGCAGGTAGTTGTGATTCTGGTGTTCTCACAAGAGGGAGTGAGAGCGTGTCCTTCTACTCTGCCATCTTGGTTCAGGGCCCTATTTGTTACCTTTTTGTTGATGGCCATTCTGACGGGTCTGAGATGGTACCTCATTGTGGTTTTGATTTGCGTTTTTGTGATGGTGAGTGATATTGAGCATCTTTTCATTGTCTGTTGGCCATCTGTATGTCTTCTTTGAAAAATATCTGTTTGGGATCTCTGTTCATTATTTAATTGGGTTGTTTGTTTTTTTAGATGTTGAGTTGAATAAGTTCTTTGTATATTTGGATATTAACCCCTTATCAGATATATTGTTTGCAAATATCTTTTCCTGTTCAGTAGGCTGCTTTTGTATTCTGTTGATAGTTTCCTTCCTGGTTCCAAAGCTTTTTAGTTTGATGTAGTTTCATTTTTTCCCAGAAGAGATGTATTTTTGAGATGTATTTTATTTTTTAATTTAATTTTCATTGGAGTATTGTTGATTTACAATGTTGTATTAGTTTCTACTGTATAGCAAAGTGAATCAGTTATACATATACATATATCCACTGTTTTTTAGATTCTTTTCCCATATGGTTCATTATAGAGTATTGAGTAGAGTTCCCTGTGCTATACAGTAGGTCCTTATTAGTTATCTATGTTATATATAGTAGTGTATATGTTATATATAGTAGTGTATAGTAGTGTAGTAGTATACGTCAATCCCAATCTCCCAATTTATCCCTCTCCCCATTTTCTCCCTTAGTAACCATAAGTTTGTTTTCTACATCTGTGACTCTCTTTCTGTTTTGTTGACAAGTTCATTTGTAGCCTTTTTTTAGATTCCACATATAAGCGATATCATATGATATTTGTCTTTCTCTGTCTGACTGACTTCACTTAGTATGATAATCTCTAGGTCCATCCATGTTGCTGCAAATGGCATTATTTAGTTCTTTTTTATGGCTGAGTAACATTCCATTGTATAAAAGTACCACATCTTCTTTTTGCTTTTGTTTCCCCTGCCTGAGGAAACAGGCCTGCTGGTGAGTGGCGCTAGGTCCTCCACTAATTTGGAGGACTCCAAAATAGTGCTCTTGTGTCCTCTTGGTCCAGTGTCCTCCTGGTAGAATGAGCTCCCCAAAATGGTTGCCACCAGTGTTTATATTGCTGCCACCAGTGTTTATATTCCCTGGGGAAGTCCAGTTGCCTCCTACCTTTCCAGGAGGCTCTTCAGGATCAGCAAGTGGGTCTGACCCAGGCTCCTCTCAAATTATTGCCTCTGTGCTGGGATTCTGAGTATGTGATTTTGCATTCCCCCTTTAAGAGCAAAGCGTCTATTTCCTACAGCCCTCCACCTGTCAAGAAAGGAAGCCGTACTGGCCTTCACAAAAAATTTCAAAATTTGTTTGGAAAAACAAAAGACCCCGAATAGCCAAAGCAATCTTGAGAACGAAAAACGGAGCTGGAGGAATCAGGCTCCCTGACTTCAGACTATACTACAAAGCTACAGTAATTAAGACAGTGTGGTACTGGCATAAAAACAGAAAGATAGATCAGTGGATCAGGATAGAAAGCCCAGAGATAAACCCACGCACATATGGCCAACTTATCTTTGATAAAGGAGGCAGGAATGTACAGTGGAGAAAGGACAGCCTCTTCAATAAGTGGTGCTGGGAAAACTGGACAGGGACATGTAAAAGTATGAGATTAGATCATTCCCTAACACCATACACAAAAATAAGCTCAAAATGGATTAAAGACCTAAATGTAAGGCCAGACACTATCAAACTCTTAGAGGAAAACATAGGTAGAACACTCTATGACATAAATCACAGCAAGATCCTTTTGGACCCACCTCCTAGAGAAATGGAACTAAAAACAAAGATAAACAAATGGGACCTAATGAAACTTCAAAGCTTTTGCACAGCAAAGGAAACCATAAACAAGACCAAAAGACAACCCTCAGAATGGGAGAAAATATTTGCAAATGAAGCAACTGACAAAGGATTAATCTCCAAAATTTATAAACAGCTCATGCAGCTCAATAGCAAAAAAACAAACAACCCAATCCAAAAATGGGCAGAAGACTTAAATAGGCATTTCTCCAAAGAAGATATACTGACTGCCAACAAACACATGAAAGAATGCTCAACATCATTAATCATTAGAGAAATGCAAATCAAAACTACAATGAGATATCATCTCACACCAGTCAGAATGGCCATCATCAAGAAATCTAGAAACAATAAATGCTGGAGAGGGTGTGGAGAAAAGGGAACACTCTTGCACTGCTGGTGGGAATGTGAATTGGTACAGCCACTATGGAGAACAGTATGGAGGTTCCTTAAAAAATTAAAAATAGAACTACCATATGACCCAGCAATCCCACTACTAGGCATATACCCTGAGAAAACCATAATTCAAAAAGAGACATGTACCAAAATGTTCATTGCAGCTCTATTCACAATAGCCCGGAGCTGGAAACAACCTAAGTGTTCATCATCGGATGAATGGATAAAGAAGATGTGGCACATATATACAATGGAATATTACTCAGCCATAAAAAGGAGCGAAACTGAGCTATTTGTAATGAGGTGGATAGACCTAGAGTCTGTCATACAGAGTGAAGTAAGTCAGAAAGAGAAAGACAAATACCGTATGCTAATGCATATATATGGAATTAAAAAAAAAAATGTCATGAAGAACCTAGGGGTAAAACAGGAATAAAGACACAGACCTACTTGAGAACGGACTTGAGGATATGGGGAGGGTGAAGGGTAAGCTGTGACAAAGCGAAAGAGAGGCATGGACATATATACACTACCAAACGTAAGGTAGATAGATAGTGGGAAGCAGCCGCAGAGCACAGGGAGATCAGCTCGGTGCTTTGTGACCGCCTGGAGGGGTGGGATGGGGAGGGTGGGAGGGAGGGAGACGCAATAGGGAAGGGATGTGGGAACAGATGTGTATGTATGACTGATTCACTTTGTTATAAAGCAGAAACTAATAAAAAATAAATTAAAAAAAAAAAAAAAAAAAGAAACGAGGCCGTACTGGCCTTCAAAGCCGACATTCTGGGGACTTTATTCTTGGTGCAGGATCTCTGGGCTGGGGAGTCCAATGTGGGGCTCAGACCTGTTGCTTCTTGGGGAGGACCTCTATTATTGTGTTTATTGTCCCATTTGTGGGCCGCCTACTGGGGGTGTGGGTCTTGACTATACTATACTATGTCCTCCTAATGGTCTCGTGGTTTCTTCTTTATATTTTTAGTCGTGGAAAGTCTTTTGTGCTAGTTTTCTTAGAGATTTGCTCTATAAATAGTTGCAATTTTGGTGTGCCCATGGGAGGAGGTGAGCTCGGGGTCTTCCTACTTCACCATCCTGGCTACACCTCTCATACTAACTTTCATATAAAAATTATCTTGGGGGGGCTTCCCTGGTGGCACAGTGGTTGAGAGTCCGCCTGCTGATGCAGGGGACACGGGTCCGTGCCCCAGTCCGGGAAGATCCCACATGCCGCGGAGCGGCTGGGCCCGTGAGCCATGGCCGCTGAGCCTGCGCGTCCGGAGCCTGTGCTCCGCAACGGGAGAGGCCACAACAGTGAGAGGCCCGCATACTGCAAAAAAAAAAAAAAAAAAAAAAAAGAAAATTATCTTGGGGGATATATATATTGACCTATAAACTGCTTTTTGATTATTGTTATATGGATTATTATGATGTGATAGAGGTATAGAAGAACACATACTTGATATAGGGAAAGATATATTTTCTTTATCACCATCATAAGCTAAACATGGCAAATCTGATCCAACTAAATGAAGGGCAGTTATCAAGCAGAGAAACAATCACAATTTTTGTTTAATATAAAGCTTACTCCCCAATAATAACATTGTTTCACCTAATTTATTTATAAATCACAGGCAGAGTAGAGGAATATGATTTATGCATATGATCTCTCACTTCTGAGGATCAGTGGAAAGAAAAGGGACATATTCATTCAGATACTAAACACATTTTGTCTCCTCACAGGTATAAAATTCTGGCTAAGAACTGGCCTTTAATAATGACTCCCAAAGATGACTCCTATATAACAAATATCTAGGATCCTTGGAATTTCAGTAAGAGTCTAATAAGAAGTGAAGTCATGAACTTTGGACCTTTATTTTGTATAGAGATATCTAGACTTTAAGTGTACAGCCTTTGGAGAAGAGTATTATAGGATTGAAGCTGTCAGAAGAGATCAAGCACTGCCTGATGAACATAAAAAGCTGTGTTAAAGCTTACACAGATTAAGTGTCTAGGAACAGTATACGCTTCCATAATAACTTGAGCCAAAAATAGTTAGCAGAAGTAGATAATATAATGAAGTTAAATGTAAAGTAAAATTGGCTTATAGCAGCTAGACCTTTTTCATTATCACCAAGTATTTTTTGAGTAGCTGCTTGAATAAGGTACATGGGTTTCAAATAATGAAATTGCACTCTTCCCTTCTCTAGGTGATGAGACAATCCAGTTAGGCTTCTAACATCCTGCAGTATGTCAACAAAAATAATAAAGGCCCATACTAAAGGTCAGAAGAAAACAATTGTATAACTTTTTGAGGGGGCAAACCAAAAATCAGACTCTGGCATTTATACATGTTTTTCTCAGTGTAGTATCCTTTTCTGTTCTCTGGAAAAAAAAACACCACCATTTTCTGAGGAACTCATACTTCTCCACACATTAGGTTTAAGGTGGGGCTGGTATTCAGTGATTTCTCCCTTTCTCATCACCCTCAAAATCATAGGAGAGTGAATTTAACCCAGTTTTTTATCTGATCACAGTGACTGAGCTAGTTAGAATCCCTTCTGAGCCAGGTAGAGTCTTCCTGGGATTTTATATGTAAAAGTTGGGTGAAAGAAATGTCTCTTCCTCTGAGTCATAATCTAGGATGATATAATGTTGGAGTTACTTCTGGGCATACACCACCCATCTGTTCTCATGTTGGAAGCCATCTGAAGTAGGAGAAAATAGTCAGAACCCAGAGAGCAGCCAGGATTTGAGAGTGAAAGATCAGAGAGCATCGTTTAAGTCCTTGGACTCCTGTTGTCCTTCCTGGTTATATTATACCTCTCCCACTCCCTCTCCTTTTTTTCATTAACTAGTTTGGGTTGAGTCCTGACTAACATATAGGCAGTGATCCATTAATTGTTTAATTTCAATTTTGATGAGTAATGCAGAAGTTAAAAGTGATACCATACAATGATTTGATATTGTGCACAATCCTATATAAGTTAGATGCAAGTGTCCCCAAAAAAGAAAATGTTTGAGAGGGGGATTTTTTAAATGCCTATTTTAAGTGCTTCATTGCATAAATGGGTAAAGTTATGGACAACAGTGTATCTCCTATCGTCAAACAGCAAGTCAATAGAAGACCTGAAATCCAAATCTGCTTGTAGTTCAATAACCTTTTTCCTGCATTGCTGTGCCAGTGATGAATTTCAACACTGTCTAAGAAACTGTATTGGAATTGCAGCCTTCAGTTATGTCTAGACCAAATTATAACAATAAATTCAGTATTTAGATTACTGAAGGGCAGAAACAGATAAAGTCATCTTCAGTGGACTTGTCTCTTAAATACAGGTCAACAGGAAAGTAAAGGAAAAGTGGTTTGATGGAAAGAATACCTGGGATTTAAATATTTGTTAGTTGCAAAAAAAAAAAATGACATTCACTTTTTCTGATGTTCAGCTCATCATTAGTCTTATTGTTTCTATTAAAAGCTGTGATGACGAATAGACAATATTATCCATAGAATGTTCTGCCAGTTTTGGGGTTGCTGAACCTCAGTGTCATTCAGTCAGTCAAATTAAGGGAGAGGGGGAGTCCCTTAATAAGGATGAGCTGGTATAATGTACTTATTAAAGTAATTTGAAAACTCACAGTTTGATTCTCTGGAGATAGCTAGTTGAAAACTTGAGAGATGTAACATAAAAATTGATCATAGACAGTGATTAAAATACTTGCACAGCAAACACTAAAAATGTTATGAAACAGATTTTAATCACCACGGAGTGGTGCTCAGTTAGAAATGGATTTTTATCAAGTAGTCAAATACCTCCTAATGTAATTGGGGATAATGAACAGTACCTCAATATTCTTTGTCAAATTGATTATTGAAATAATAGACTTAGGAATCAGCTGGGAAAGAGCATGACTTTCTCTTAATACCATCATGGCCTTTTCTTCTAAATGAATGGTCACCAGCCTCTCCTACCCCAGCCCTAACATAGGCAGGAATAAACTGCCCAAGTGTGACATGAGCGAGGATGGCAGGCATAGGCAGCTGGAGAAAGAACATTAGTGCTGAATCCAGAATTTCCACCCCCACTGTCACCAGTGCCTCCTGGGCTATATCCACGTAGAAGAGAACAGAACATGCACAGGGAAGAAACTTCTTTTTTCTCTCTGCATTAGATAAGAGGCAAATAGATATGAATTATGGTTTTTTAAAAAAGCCTTAAATAAAAGGAATTTGGGTGGAATATAGGAGAGAGAGAGAGGCACGTTGGGAGAGGTTTAGTAGCTGAAAGGAATTTTACCCATTGGAAACATGGAATTCATTCTTGATGCCTGTCTGATTATCTCCTACATTTAATTCATAATTAAGTCCTGTTTTTTTTCTCTCTCTCTCTCTCTTTCTCTCTCTTTTTTTTGGCTGCACCATGTGGCTTGCGGGATCTTAGTTCCCCGACCAGGGATTGAACCCTGGGCCCTCAGCAGTGAAAGTGCAGAGTCCTAATCACTGGACCACCAGGGAATCCCCTATTTTCTCTTAAACTTCTTAAATCTGTCCATTTCTCTTAAATACATCTGCAATCACCTGTTCTATTCCACCAGGCCACCATCTGTCTTGCCTGGACAGCTACTGAAGCCTCTTGACTTTTTTTCCTGTTTCCACTCCTGTTGCCCTACAATCAGTGGTATGTGTTACAGCTGCCTTTTTCAGGCTCTCAAGAGCCAGTCGTATACATCACTTTCCAATTCCACCTTTAGTGATACATTGGCAGCTTGAAATTGACCATAGTGGGAATATTTACACAAAGAAATTGGAATATGCTATAAATCAGGACTTTTATTTATTATTTTTTATTTTTTTTGGCTGCAGTGGGTCTTCATTGGTATGTGTGGGCTTTCTCTAGTTGTGGCGAGCGAGGGCTACTCTTCGTTGTGGTGTGCGTGCTTCTCATTGTGGTGGCTTCTCTTGGTGTAGAGCACGGGCTCTAGGCATGCAGGCTTCAGTAGTTGCAGCACGTGGGCTCAGTAGTTGCAGCACGTGGGCCCTAGAGGGTGCAGGCTTCAGTAGTTGCGATGCGTAGGCTCAGTAGTTGTGGTGCATGTGCTCAGTAGTTGTGGCTCGTGGGCTCTAGAGTGCAGGCTCAGTAGTTGTAGTGCGTGGGCTTAGTTGCTCCATGGCATGTGGGATCTTCCTGGACCAGGGCTCAAACCCGTGTCCCCTCCATTGGCAGGCAGATTCTTAACCACTGCGTCACCAGAGGAGTCCAGGACTTTTAAATATATATTTTCCAGCCAGCTAGTTGAAACATTTACTGGCACACCGCTGCCTACAATTAGGCATATTTTCCTATATAGCTGCAAAATGATATTTTAAAAACATAAATTATATCATGTCTGTCATCCTCCTGCTTTAAAGTCTGTAGTGACATCCTATAAAATCCAAATTACTTACTGGATTCTCTAGACCCTAAGATATTCTGACCTCAGCCTAACCTGTACCCTTGTTTTCTTCAATAACCCATCTCACTACAGTCCAGCAACCCTTGTGTCGCTTTCTGTCCCTCCAGCATACCAAGTCCATGGTCTTTGCATGGTAGGGCTGCTCTTTTCCTGGATCTTTGCATAACTGAATCATTCTCATTCAGGTCTCAGGATAAAACTTACCTCCTCAGAGAGGTCTTCCATGACTATCCAAACTTCATATTATACTGTCTTCTTTTCTTCATAATACTTATGTGAAATGTTATGTATTTCTTTTCTATCTCCCCTATTATATAAACAAGGGTCATGCTTTTTAGATCCTTTGCTGTATTCCCAGTGCCTAAAAAATGCCTGGTTCAAAGTAGCAATTCAACACATTTATTGAATTAATTATTAATTGGATGTATGTATGTAATTCACAACTGCACAGCATAGTGTCTGACATAACTATTTATTTGAATAAATGAATGAGTGAATCATTAAATATATTAAGTTAAGAACTAATGATTGAAGTCTTATTTGAATCTTATCCCATTCTCTACTTATATATCTATCAAACCCTAAAGAGGAGAAACCATGCCTAGTGATAATACTGAGACACTTATGGTCTGAAGCTCAGGAAATAGCTCTCAATTTCCTGGAGGAAAATCTAAAGATAGCCCCAGAGCTTTAATCTCATGTTATTGATTCTGCAGACTTGTAAGTTGTAGAGGCTGAAACGATCTATGCCTGAAGTTTAGATTGTTTTGTTCCTTAAAGCATTATATTTTAAGAACTCTCTTTTAATTTTGATTTAAGAAATGAGATCTCAAAAAAAAACCTTTTTGCAGAGTATTTATTTATTATAAGCATTTAGAATCTCTATAAGATTTCCTGACATTCATGCCGTTTTGACTGCTTCTAATGAGTTTGACAAAAACTAAAAATGAGAATCACAGTAAGTTTTGAAATATATATGCACGATCCTATAAGCCATCCAGATATACAGAGGTTACACCAGCATCTGGGCATATGGCTCTCTCCCCCCACTCTAAGGTACATCCCATATGTTGGCCACTTTTGAGCCTGGAGTGCTCACCCTCTCATGCACTGCTTACTCACTGTTCCTCTGTTAGGAGGGTGCCCTTCTGACCTGCACCTTTAGCTGGGCTCACTCTCCACTGCCACCTGCCACCTTCACATTGAAGAAAGTAAACTCCACACCCTCAGGGTGCGTGCTACTCCTCTTTCTCAGAGACCAAGAATGGTGCCACTTCACTTCACTAATTTTAATATGGAAAGCCTTTGCCGTTGAGACCTCTGGAGGCTACCACAGAGTTGGTCACAGTTACTAATACCATGTTCATTATTTAGAAATCACAAAATAGAAGAGGAAACATCTTCTTTGGAACAGATGGGCATTCTAGTATTTAGTTTGAAGGTCTGCAGAAAGTACTAAAATTTTGCAGGCTTTTCTGAATTTTTTCCAGTGATATAGATCAACTTTTGTAATTGGGATACAGATCAGAGTTAGCAAGACATTGGCATATAAGGCATCTTTCTTTGTATATCTGATCACTTATTTCTCCCCAGTCCTATGCGTTTGAAATGAAAGTCATGACAGAAGACGTCAACTTCTTAATCTCTAAAAATTGGTGCTCAATACCAAGTGCTCATGCATGCAGACATTGCCTATCAGGGAAGCTAGAATATCGGTTTCAAGATTTTTGAAGTTCAGTTATCTGTGATACTCTTTTCCTGTATTTCTGTGACTAAAGGTAGCAGTGATAGTAAGTGCTTAGATAGTGTTTACTATAATGCCAGTCCATTGTTTTAAGTGCTTTGCATGGATTTATTTTATCCTCCCAATAACTCCGTGAGGTAGGTAATATTATTGTTCGTATTTGCAAGTGGGAAACCCAAGAACCGCAGAATTTAAGTAGCTTGCCCTAAGTTACACAGTTAGGAGATGGGGTAGCTGGAATTTGAACCTCGACAGTAGGGATTCAGAGCCACTGCTCCCCTGCTAATCTCTATGCAATCTTGCCTCTTAAAAATTGTCCATGGTGCCTAGTGAAAAATAGAGCGGAAAATTGCGGACTCTTGTACTTCTTCACTTTTGCAACCTGGATATAAGGGAGGTTGCTTGTACCCTTAGGAATCAAGAATACAGTGGAAAAAGCATTTGACTGAGAATAAAAGGACCAGGATTCTACTCTTGATGTTTTTACTAATTTACCTTCTGACCTGTATAATCGGCGAGTAAGCAAGTAATCTGTGAAGTGATACGCTTGGACTAGAGCTGCAGTGTTCAAACTCTGCTCCTCTCCACTTTTGGGATTCTGCACAGGGGTAGCGGGGCTGGCTTTGGGGTAAGGGAGTGCCAAGGATGCAGAATTCCTTCTTGGCACTGAGAAGTGTTTCTTCCTTTTGCCTTCTGCCATGTTTTACCTTGTTGAATTGGTTCAAAATAGGTCTTGAAGAAGGCAGGATTCAACTTTGAAGCCACTTCCTTGCTATCCCTTCTAGCGGTCTTGCCTTACTTTCCTGTGTCTATTATTTAATCTGATGATTTTATCACCTTCCAGAGAGAGTTAAGGGTGGCTTCAAAATAACATACCTTTCTATTGACTTTTGGAGGGAGGCAGTGTTCTTATTTTCTTTGACTCTAATGATGAAATTTTAAGCCACATGGCATGGGAAAGTATTTTCAAAGCAGGCAAGAAGTGCCTTCCAAATTATAGCACATAAATGGCCAGTCATATTCAGTCTGTGCATGTTCCAATTGTGTGTGCACACACACAATGCTAGTAATACTTTTCAACTAAGTATTGCTACTTATTACTCATATTGAGGGATGCATGTGCACGCGCGTGCATGCCCACACACACACACTTTTTTGTTCCTACCAGCTCATGGTGATCCCACCTTCCTCTTTCCGTAACACTCAGCAGGTGGACCCACCCTAACTAGGTTCAGGTAGGAAGCACTTGGATATCTGCTCTAGGCTCTAACAAAAGGCAAATCAGTTACACAACAAATATGTATTTAGTATTCAGTACTCTAGTACTCAGACCCCTTGGGAGTTTACAAAGAAACTCAGGACACCCATGTTCTCTAGGATCTTAAAACACATGAAGAATTAGCAGACAGCATATAATTAAGGGTTAAAATGTCTGACACAGGCTGTTAAGTGTAGTGGGAATTTCAGAGAAGAGGAAGAGAAATGAGAGCTAGTAAAGTCAAGTAAGACTTTAGGGGAGGTGAAACTTGAGCTAGATCTTTAAGGATAGGTGTCATTTTAGTTGGCAGAAAGAAGGTGAGGCGGAAGTTCCTGTTCTGGATCTGTCTATTATAGTAACTTTAATGACTTGATGTACACCACAGGGAATATAATTTGAGAGGCAAACAGAAAGTTCTCTGTCTCATAACATATGAAAAGATTCTACTCTTAGATATAATGTAATGTTTGTCTTCTAAAATATAAATATTTGGGGCAGTTTAAATACATCAGGATGGGTTACTTTTCTTTTATACCTTAGCTAAATACAATTCGGATAATTTATTTCCACTGAATACTTAACTGTAGCATAACAAGGACTTGATGTCCCATGTCTTAGTGTCTCCTCTATAGAGGCCTATCGAGATTTGTTGTTATGTTCCAAGACTCAGTGATCAGAAACAATTGGTTTTCCAAGATGAGCTGCTTTTGTTTCCTTATGAGAAAGAAGAAACATATATCTGATGAGTTTGGTAGTGGTGGAAACTTTAGCTTGCATTTCTGCCTTCTAACTTTCCCATAAGTTTTGGCCCCCTATGTATATACAGCCCAATCATCAGACTCCTCTTACCCATTTCCAGGTTCACCATCTTATGGTATATAGAGTTGAAGGGAAAATTAGTCTCATTATTCTTCTGAGTCATCCAGGCATTAGTTGTTCCTCACCATCATGCTCTCCTCAGGATCAGGTTTGACACACCCTTCCCGTGGCAAAGACTGCTGGTTGTCCCCTGTTTGTTTCCTCTCCTTCCTCAGTATTAGAACCTTTGGGTTTTAGCTACGTAGATGTCTGTGTATAATAAAGGCCACTTTCCCAGACTTCCTTGATGCAGGTATACCCATGTGAGGAAATCCTAGACAATGGGCTGTAAGCAGAAGTAGTGTGTGCAGTTTACAGGAAGTATTCCTAAAGGAAGCAGGCATGCCCTTCTTTGTTGCTTCATTCTTGTTAGAATATAATTGTATAATCAGGGTTTTTAGCAGCCATCAGGGACAGTGGGATGACCCTGGGAATGTGGGTCACCTGTGGAGAGCAGTAAGAAAGTATAGTACCTCTCTCAAAAATGGACATAAAGAATAATGAAAAGAATGCATTTTTTAAATTTTAAATTATACATGTTTATTTCAGTTCAAATTTTCACAGATTAAAAGACCGCATGTCATTAGAGTCAATCTGCAGCAATTATTTCTCATGAAAAAAAAAGACAACAATCATTCATATTTCAGAGGTGAATGAAACCTCTTCCTGCAAAAACAAAGCACATGGAGATATTCCCACCAATCCAGAAGCAGCATCTCGATGATGAGTTGAATCAAGACATGACACCTGATGTCATGCCCAAAGTAGGGTAAGGCTTGAGGCTGCAGGCAGCACATGTTCTGGTAAAGGCGAGATGCAGGTGCTGCTCACGCAGCCCTCCACAGACACACCACGACGAGTCAGTGGTTCCCTCCTCTCCAGTGTGGCAATGATGGACACAGGGTGCTCTCGTTATAAGTGAATGAATTCAGGTTCGGGAGACTCTTTACAGACATGACAGGGTTCAAAATAAGTTTGTTTAGGCAGTGTTTATCACATTAAAAATTGCTCAATAAACATATGTTGATTTCAGTTTAGATTGAATTCTGACTTCTGTGGAAGGGCTGTGTGTGTGTGTGTTTTCCAACACTTAACCTGTTGGGTATCAGAATAATGTAAATCAGGCTTGCACTCAAAAGGAGCCAGACTTGGAAAGACCACATCCACTGCACTGTGCCATTGTTGGTTCCAGGACATTCAACTAGATTGGCTAGGTCAGATTCAGAGAAATGTGCTGCAGAGGAATAGAGGTGGATCTGGAGAGAGACCAACCTCTGAGACTGGAAGGGCTAAGTTAAGCTTCAAGTAATAAGGACTCAGAATAACACAGAGCTTAAAAAAAGACAGCCATTTGTTTCTCTTTCATCCAAGGATTAGTGTAGCCACTTTAAAAAACCTGATGAGGTTTTTGGACAGGCCGCTTTTTCCTGTCTCTGGGGAAATTGCAGTAGGGGTGTCATTCTTGCAATTAAGTACATTTTTTGGGGGGGTCTGATTATTAATTTTTTTTCTACTTCTGAAAACGTACTTTCATAAGCCTCCTTAAATCATTGGTGGACTAAGGTGGGAGGATAACAATAAAAATGGAATTAGAACTGAGGAATTGTAGGATTTAATGGGGAGAGAGGGCAGGAAAAAGCCTCTCTAAAAGCTGAAGTCGTAACACGTGATCACTGAGACTGGCTGGAGTGCCCTGAGGAAGCATGAAGGCACTGGCCTAGGTGTCGTCAGGAGGCCTGAGACATGAAGGGGACCAGGACCCTCCATAAGCTCTGCCTGTCTCCCTGTCGCTTCTCCGGATTGGGCTGTTAGATGGATGGCTGTTAGATTTTTTTATTTGTTTGTTTTTTTGTATTAATGAGAATTTCCTTAGTACAATATCTGTGAGAGATTTTCAACACTTACCGAGTGCCAGCATGGTACACATGTGCAGGTATGTTCCAAAGGAAAGAAAAGGTTTTCCTAATCCTCTATTGTGAAGGTCAGTTCATTTGTTTAGACTTAAGGAAAAATAATGATGCATCCTTTAACAAGCTTTCTCTTCAGAATCAATGTGCAGTGTGCGAGTTCTAGTGAGCATTTAAGGACTAAGAAAAATAGTAAAAATAGGAAGGGAAAGCATAAACATGAAGCAGGTTCATTAGCTAATAAAAATCATTGTGTTTACTTAGTCCCTTATGGAGAATAAGACAGGCCAGCCCTATTCTTCTATGCTCAGCAAAGTACTGAGAATCTAATGTGTTTTTCCCAATTTTACTCTCTGTAAAATAAAATGGAAACTAAGGATAGTCTGAAAGTGAAAAGAATTTGTGGGTGGAGATAGAGGAGGAATCTGCAACCCTCAATGACGTGGCTTAGTGAAAGCAGCCTAGTTCAAGTCCCTGCTTTTCACATATAGTGAAGACTCTTCTTTTTAATATCCATTGGCCTCCTTTGTATTAGGTAAGAGTATCAGAAACCAACTTAAGCTAGATTAAGAAAAAAAGGAGGTTTATTCTGAGAAAGCCAGGGCCATTAAGGACAGGGATGAAGCTGGGCTTCAGGAAACACTGGGAAGCAGGAAAGGCAAGGCATCAGGGTCAGTGCAGAGCCTGCTTCTCTTCTTGACTTGACCGCTCCTGTCTGAGCTCGTGCTCTGGTCTCCCCTTCTCCATCACATGGCAGAATAGGCCACCCCAGTGGCTCCTATGTTTCTGTGTCACAGTTCTTGCACTTGTGGGTGGCTGCTTCATTGACTGAATTAGGAATCTGGGAGAGAAGTTAAGCAGTTTGAAACAAGGTCCACCTTTGGTCCAAACAGCTATGGGTAGAGGTGAGGGACATTAAGGTCATATAGTAAAATTGAGCTGCCAGGGGCTCACCTCATTATATTCATGGGGTTACTCTCAAAGAAGGTGACTTGGCCCAAGGTCTAGGCAGACACTTTATAAGGTAAACTGTGTTTATTTAGTGCTCAGCGCCTAAGAAACTGCTTAACCCCTTGTATGCTGTTCTGAAACAAAGTGGTAAATAAAAATAGAGTTTTCCATTTACCTCTTTGTACTGACCTCAAATAACATCTAGCTATTCTAAGTCAGTGTAAAGGAATAGTTAGCTTCTATTAATTTGGCATATTTGCTTTGGAGAGTAAATTCTGAACTACCTGATCTCCCCATGTTTGAAGATAACACTCTAGGTAAATTTAAAGCAAATGGATAACTGAAGATAGGCAATTTATTTCATAGATGTTTTTAAGCAGTTGGGCCTGTGATGCATGTATTTATAATCCATTATTGATACCCAGGGACGGGTGTAGGATCTCCTATACCAATTTCCCTGTCATCAAACAACTTCTCAGACCATATTGAAAGAGAAAAGAAAACTGGCAGACAGCATCTAGTCACCTTGCGGGTGTGTTTACAAAAAAGAATGCAGTGATGGGCCTTTGTTTGTGGAATTCCTCTGAAGTCTTTGGATTGTCTGTGTTTGGTACTGAAGACTCAGAGTCAGTCTCTAGTGAGGTTAGTCAAAATGAGGAAAGCAACTGCAGAGCCATTATTTGCATACTGGATCATGTCAGCAGTCTTCTGGGATCTGAAGGAGTGACATTGTGCACAGAACCAGCATCTTCAGGCAAGCAGGGAGCAAATCTCAAGGGAGATACTGCTTAGTCTTCAGAAGAAGATTGCCACTCACAGATCATTCCTGGATGTGAGACCCCCTCCCCTCCCAACTATTAAGACTGATAGAGTTTCCATTAACCAAGGTTTTTTTTTAAAAATAGGAGGTTGGTGGTGATGGTCTAAGTTAATTGCACATGGGACAGCCAAGATACTGTAGAGATACTGAAACCTTAGAAATGTGTCTTGGGGGGCTCTTTATGTCTCAGCACATAAAGTATTCAGCGAGAGGCAAAGTGTTAGATAACAAGTGATTTATTAGAATAGAATGCTTGTGAGGTTTATAAGTGGGCTGGCAGGAGGGTGCAGCCCCAAAGAACTTAGTGGGCTACAGTTTTATAATCAAAGAAAAAGTGGGGAGGGGGAGAAGACCACCTTCTTCCTCATTCTTGAGTAGATGTCAAACTTCCATCATCAACTGCTACATGTCAGGTGGGGGAGTTTTCTTGTCCCTACATGGTCCAACTGGCCCTGTCCTGGTGCATTGAAAATGAGCAAAAAGGTGGTAACATATACTAAAATGCGGTCAATTATCTCAGATTTCAGTATAATGTCACCTTTTCCTTATATTTTTGCTTTTATTGTGTGCAGAGAAGCATGTCCTAGGAATCATTAACTGACTGACCTCACTGGGCAGGATGTGGGTCTCATTCCACCATTGTTTTATTGTTTTGGGGCATGCCTCATGCTTCTGTTGCATGGTTTTGTTGCTAAGCAAGGCTGCTTGTTTTTTTTTTTTTTTTTTAAACAGGTAATCTCTCTGAATAGTTCCCAAATACAAGCATATGGAAATGTACAATTTTAGACTTTCTTACTAATGAGACACAGAGTTTCGACTAATATTCCTAATGTTTTTTTTTCCCCCCATAAATTTATTTATTTATTTACTTATGGCTGTGTTGGGTCTTTGTTGCTGTGTGCGGTCTTCTTGTTGCGGTGGCTTCTCTTGTTGCGGAGCACGGGCTCTAGGCGCGTGGGCTTCAGTAGTTGTGGCTCGCAGGCTCTACAGTGCAGGCTCAGTAGTTGTGGCACACGGGCTTAGTTGCTCCGTGGCATGTGGGATCTTCCCAGACCAGGGATTGAACCCGTGTCCCCTGCACTGACAGGCGGATTCTTAACCACTGCACCACCAGGGAAGTCCCTGCTTGGCTTTTGAGGTTAAGCAAACCTGCTTTCTTGAGTGAAGTATGGGTCTCCCATACTTTTTCTTTCTTTATGATCCCTTAGTGGGATTAACTATTTAATCACCTACTTTGTCCCTTTACTCTGTTCCTATCAATACCACTTTAAATTTGGACAAATTATTATGCATCAATAAATATTATATAGCCAGTCTCTCCAACCCCCAAATAAATTAAAAGGTATCAGTTCAAAACATCAATTTGGTGATTTCTAAAAACAATATAAATCTTTTTTTTTTTTTTTTTTTTGCGGTACACGGGCCTCTCACTGTTGTGGCCTCTCCCGTTGCGGAGCCCAGGCTCTGGATGCGCAGGCTCAGCGGCCATGGCTCACGGGCCCAGCCGCTCCACGGCATTGGGATCCTCCCGGACCGGGGCATGAACCCGTGTCCCCTGCATTGGCAGGCGGACTCTCAACCACTGCGCCACCAGGGAAGCCCAACAATATAAATCTTTAAATAATAATGAGCCAGCTGATGAGTTTGCTTTAGAGTAATGCAAGAAGTTACGGGAGGATTCAGATAAAACAACCCTTTGTTCTACCGCCCCCCCCGAACTGATAGAGGCCACTTGATTTTTTTTTTTAAACGTTTATTTATTTATTTTTGAGCTGTGTATGGGAGTTAAAACATTTTAAACCACTTTACTGAGGTATGATTGAAATATAAAAAGTGGTACGTATTTAATGTATATGACTTGATGGTTTTGGAGCACTTGATTTTTTTTTTTTAAAGCACACCCATTTAAGGAAGAAAGTATGGTGTTTTTGAAATATTGCTTTTTGGATTCTATTTTTTTTTTAAAAGCACATAAAGTGTTAAAAGTTGCATGGAAAATAGGATTTTACTGGATCTCAGCCTGATGAAACGACAGTCGAAATTCACTAGATTGACAAGACACAAGTCGAGGAAAGGATAAAAATGCATTCATGGGTAACACGAGGAACAGTGTGGTGAGATAGTCAGGAATGATTCTAAAGCTATTTCCTAGAGTGTGTGTGGTGGTGGAGGATATATGTTTTTCTGAACCTAAATGGCAAATAAGAATAAAAGTTTTTTTCATATCTGTGTATTGACTTAAAATAATATCTTGACTCTCCTGCTGTTCTTAGAGTAACAAAATAGCATGATTTTATTTATTTTGATATATTCTCTTTGATACTAAATTTATGGCATGACAGTTATTATCCTACTCTATTAAGAATTTTTGGTATGAGGTGTTCTGAAACCTTTACCTTTCTTCTGAGACAGGGCTCTTAAATTAAAAAATGACTAAACTAATTTCATATATGTTCAGAATCCATTTTTACTTTGAAATTTCTCTACATAATATTTTCCATTCTCTTTCTCTCTCTTCCTCTGCATATTTCCCTTTTCTTCCTTCAACTCATACGTCATTAGGAAACTTATAAAGCTCAAATGAACAAGTGTCTGGCTTTACATGCAACTGAGAATTCGTGTTTTTTCTTGACTTTATATATATGTGTATCCTGTCATCAGGGTGTGATTTCATCATATTGATTGCCTCCAAAGTTTACAGTACTCTTACAAATTTGTGGTTGGCTCAGCATGGTTTGTGGAATGAAAATGCTTTGTGTTCTAATTCCAGATATTGATTGACAATGTGTTACTTTGCCAACAAGAGCTGACTTGTTTCCTTAGCAGGATAACAAGAAAATTACTGACCTCCTCTCAAGACAGGTTTGGCAAATAGAGAATTACAAAATGCTTTGCATTAGAAGAGCTAAGTATTCTTCTAAGTGCTTTCATTCTTCATGGCATAGCAGTGTTCATTCGTGGACTGTTTTAGGGAAAGACTTTAACCAGGAAGTATGTGTGACTTTGCTTTAGCCACTGAAACCATCTGTATATTGAAGAGGACCTGACCAAAAAGAGAGTTCTAGAACTATAAAAATGCCCTGACAGAGTCTGACCATGTGCCCATAAATGAGGACACTAAGAGCTGCCATGCCATATTTTCCAGATGGATTCACTGTAATGCCTGCAACTTAGCCAATCTGAATCCTTGCCTACTCACTTTTAGACAGTCTCCTAATTGGGTCATTACTGGGAAAGGTGGAGAACAGTGTAATGGAGATCAGATGGGGCTCTGAGTACAGTGAAGGGGATCTCAATGCTGCTGGTGGTGTGGCAGTCCAACACAACCAGGGCTGTTAGTATTGGCAAACACTTTAAAAATGAAATAAATGGGGGATCAACCAGCATTTCATTTGTCACTGTCTCAACAGCCCAAGGCAGAGCTCTGTTTTGCCAGCCACATTTTTAGATGGAAGCATGCATTTCAATCACATTTGTTTTCCTGACACTTCAGGTAGTGTAAGGTTCCACAGGCCAGCCTTGGCTTGCTCGCCCTCGGCTGGCTCACTGCTTCTCTATGGTGCATCTTCACAGCCATTTCCTCATAGCTTAGAGTTTCCAAGCATGCTGGGAATTTATGTTTATAAAATATTTAGTTGCCCTAGAATGTGAGACCTGCAAGGGTCCCTAGGGAGAACTGAGCAGAAATCATTCTAAAGAGATAGCTGCTTACCCTCTTATAAAAGAAACACACACACATACACACACGTACACATGCGCACATGCACACATACACGCACGCACAGTAAACTAGAGAATTGCCATAGCCTCACAGTCTACGTGTGAAGGCTGTAGCTGTCAGTATACTTAGCTCCCCCATCCTCACTCTCACACCATATGTAAGTAAGTTCTGGCCTCAGTTCTAAGACCAGGCATATATTCTTTTTTTTGACAGGCATCTATTCTTAGGCAAGTCATCATCTCTGAAAGACACAGAGTCCTATGACTAAAATAAAAATTAAAACCTCTCCTCTGGTCCACATTGATCTCAGGTATTTTTGAGATTTGATTAAAATTATACAGTCTTTGGGGGCGGGGGGTGGGGTGGAATTGACTTCAGCTGATAATTGTTGAAGTTGGGTGATTGGTACATGAGTGTTCCTTATGATATCCTCCATATGTATATTTGTTTAAAGTCTTCTATGATACAAAGTTTAAAAAATATATAGTAGTTGAAAATAAAAACCTACTCTACCTACTTCTCAGCAGAGTTATAGGTGAGAATCATAGGAGACACTATATAAAAGTGTTTTGTGAATAGTAAAGCACTAGATCAGGTAAATCTCAAAAAGTCTATCTTCAAGGTGAGTATATCAGACTCACCTTGTATACTAGTTAAAAATATCGTTGCAGAGTTCCACAGACCTATGGAATCAGACATGATGGCAGTCTATCCCAGAGGAAGCTCCATTTTTTTTTTTTTTTAGCTGTGTTGGGTCTTCGTTGCTGCGCGTGGGCTTTCTCTAGTTGTGGCAAGCAGGGACTACTCTTCATTGTGGTGCGACGGCTTCCCATTGAAGTGGCTTCCCTTGTTGCGAAGCATGGGCTCTAGGCATGCGGGCTTCAGCAGTTGTGGTATGTGGGCTCAGTAGCTGTGGCTCGCGGGCTCTAGAGCGCAGTCTCCATAGTTGCGGTGCACAGGCTCAGTTGCTCCGTGGCATGTGGGAACTTCCCAGACCAGGGCTCGAACCCGAGTCCCCTGCATTGGCAGGCAGATTCTTAACCACTGTGCCACCAGGGAAGTCCCAGAATCTCCAGTTTTAATTAGTCCTTTATACCTCCCATCTCAGATGATGTTTCTACATTATGAAATTTGAAAACCACATACTACACGAGTTCTTCTTGACATTAGTAAGGTCTTTTTAGTGGATGGAGAAATTGCTTCTTGTGGGGTTGAGGATCTGTTTCCTATGAAGCCCAGGAATCTCTGTGCCAGCCCCTCCGCCACTTACAATTTGTTATTTGAACCCTTCTTTCTTTTTAATTTTTTTGTTTTGTTTTGAATTTTATTTATTTTTTATACAGCAGATTCTTATTAGTCATCCGTTTTATACACATCAGTGTATACATGTTAATCCCAATCTCCCAATTCATCACCCCCCCACCACTACCACTTTCCCCCCTTGGTGTCCATATGTTTTGAACCCTTATTTCTAACTGTTGATTAAACCTCAAGTTCATGCTCTCTGCTGTCCCTACCTTGGCCCCACTTGGTTACTGAACCTTAAGCAGGATTCGTCCATTACATGCTGGACCCTCTTGCTTATATATCACTCTTTGGCCTCAATCACATCATCACATGATTCTGTGTAGACTTCAGTCTGCCCAACTACACCTTTTGCCCAGACACTGCCAAGGCACTTCCTGGGTTCATTCAGCCTCAATTCTTTGTTGAACACCTTTTATGTAATAGCACTCCTCTAGGTGCTAGCGAACAATATAGTTAAAATCCCTTCTCTCATGTAATTTGTTCTGTAGATTTGGAGATTTGTCTGTCAGCAACTAATAAATAATACAACTTCAGATAGTGCTAAGTACCAAGAATAAAATAAACTGAGGGAAAAGGGTTTAGAGTTACAGTTGTCAGGGAAGGTCTCTCTGAAAAGGAAGTATTTAAACAGAGACCTAAGATGAGGAGAATGTGGTAAAATGAAGTGGCGGAAGAGATGAAATAGTAAGTGCAAAGGCTCTGTGGCAGCAGTGAACTTATTACTTGAACTTAGAAGTTCAAGTAATAGCAAGGAGGTCACCGTGACTGCATCATAATGGTCAAGGGTCAAAGTGGCAAGAGGTGAGGCTGGAGAGAGAGGGCCAGTGTCTAGATCCTGTAAGACTTTGGAGAACGTGATAAAGAGTTTGGATTTTAAATACTGGTTGTGGCTACTGAGCATGTTTTCATAAGTCTCATCAGGTGTTGCCATCTCACCTGAGGCCAGATAACCCTACAGAAGCTGCATCTCATTCCACAGTCCCCTATAGTGCTCAAAAGAAGGGCAGTCATAGTATGTAAATTGTTTCTATTTCCCATAATTCATACTCAGGAAAAATAGAGAAAAGCTGCTTTTTCCATGTTCTCCATCATACTGATGGCTGTTTTTCACTGAACATAATCCTTAAAATCACCAGGAAATGATGTTAAAAATGTTTCCCTCACCCCCAGCTGTGCAAGCCTGTGGTTACCATATTTGACCACTAGATGGTGGCTGTATATCAGTACCTGGAAACAATGAGTTTTCTATTTGACAAAAGGTATTAAAGTGTAAATTAATGTGTTAAAGACACAAACAAAATATATGTGCATTTGAAATTCCTTTGGTTGAAAAGATCAACAGAAAAAGAAATAGAAAAGGAGTCAGGTCCTGCAGCCTGCTTTTTGTTCAGTTATATTTTTCCTTGGGCAGATTTTCAGCTTCTTTGAGAATGGTCTTGGAACATGGAATACTTATATATGTAAGACAGGAACCCCATGGGTCGTGGCTGTGACTATGGAACAGATTCCTCCTACTCCTCATTCACCCTACTCCTTATTTGGGGTTCTCTGGAATGTTTTCTTCTTGCCCTCTTATATTTTCTCTGGATGATTTCATTCACTCCCATGGCTTCAACTATGAAGTGTTTATGCTAATGATGTTCCAATTAATATCTTCACCAAGTATTCTGTAGACCTCCAGACCTATAATTCCAACTGATTTTAGATAGCAGATAGGTAGCTTTTGGTACTTGAAACTTAATAAACTTCAAACCAAACTCATAATCTTTCTTCTTGACTACTTCCTTCCCTTGAAATATTTTTCTTCTTATCTCAGTTAATGGTATTGCAACTTCATCAGCTGTCTCGAAGAAAAATCTCTGAGTTATTGATTTTCACCTACTGCTCACTCTCTGTATTCACTTTGTCTTGAGGTACTGTTGATTTTACCTCTGAAGTGTCTTGCAAATGCACTTGTTTCTTTTTATTTTCTCACCTCCATCATGGTTTCCATTCCTATAATAAATCCTTAGCTAAAGTCTGTTTCCATTTTGCAGTCCATTGTCCATATATCCTAAGGAAAAATCTTGTCAAAACTTAGATTTGAACTAGTCACTTCCTTGCATGAAATTCTTCTGCTCAGAGAATAAACTCCAAACCCCATATTCTACTATTCAAAGCTTTCAAGTTGTGGCTCCACTGACTTCCCAACCTCTTTCTGGCTCGTCCCAGCCACACAGCCCTGTTGAGTGTTCAGAGTCCCTGGTGGGGCATGGATTCTCATGTGTCCATGGGAGTGTGTCCCTTTTCACGTGCTTCTTGTCCTAGAACTTCTCTATCCTCCCCTGTGGGCCTCTAATTTCCCATTTTAGTATGCTTGTTGTAAAGCATTATCCCTTCCTTCCATAAAACTCTAAGAAGCAGGAGATTTTCTTGTCAGTGCTCTCATTGTACCAACATCCATTGTACGCACATCGATTATAATGTTTGTTTAATGGACTGTACTTATTCATTTATATGTCTGCACCCCACCACTGAACGGAGACTTGCTTTCCAGCAGATAGTGTTCTTTTTCCATCTTTATGTGTCTAGCAACTTAATTAAGTCTTGGAATATCTTAGATGCTCAATAACTCTTGTTTTTTGCGGTACGCCCTCACTGCTGTGGCCTCTCCCGCTGCGGAGCACAGGCTCCGGACGCTCAGGCCCAGCAGCCATGGCTCACGGGCCTAGCTGCTCCGCGGCATGTGGGACCCTCCCGGACCGGGGCACGAACCCATGTCCCCTGCATCGGCAGGCAGACTCTCAACCACTGTGCCACCAGGGAAGCCCACTCTTGTTTTAATGAATGGAAAAATGAACAAATTCTGATATCCTCTGCATCTTCTCCAGAAGGCAGGAAAGGCCTTTCCCTGTTCCTCTTTCTCTTCCAGTTGTGCTTATGAATAATTTCACATGAGAAAGGAAGGAAAAAGGATGTCTGGAGATACCAGCTTCCAGACACAGAAAACAGACCATCCTAGAAAAGGTAATCTTTAGGAAGAGGTGGGGGATGGAACCATAGCTAGAATCATCAAAACCCAGAATCCCAAAGGGGTCCCCCAGTGCCACACCATTCCATAGTCATAGCCATAATAATCATGACTATTATATAAGCAAGTGATTATTATAAGCAATGGAATTAGGTTCAGATGTTAATTTACAGATTCCCCATGTCTTTTTCTACCCACACTGTTGCTCACTTGTGCTAATATCAGTTCATTAAAAAAGGTGGCTTTTGGGTGAGAGCTAGTTCCATAGTCATAGCCATGACCTGTGGGGTTCCTGTCTTACATATATGAGTATTCCTTGTTACAAGACCATTCTCAAAGAAGCTAAAAATCCTCCCAAGGGAAAATGTAACTGGACAGAAAGCAGGCTGCAGGCTGTGATGCCTCTTCTATTTCTTCTTCTGTTGCTGATCTTTTAAACCAAAGGAATTTTAAATGCACATATATTCTGCTTGTGTTTAATACATTAATTTATTCTCCCTCCCTTACTGCACACGTGATGGTGGCACTGATGGAGGATGAACCTTGTGAACTGGTCAACTAGGAGGTTACCTGAGGCTAAGGTACCTGACTGTATTGCTCACCTCTCTCTTCTCAGTAATTGGTACTCTGGCTGGCATAGAGCAGGTGCCTCATAAGGGATCGAACCCCCACTGTTTATTTTCTTACTGGCAGACTTCAGTCTTTAGTTAATGTGTTACCTAGAACTGTTCATAACTTTGGGGGTAAAAGGTGCAAATATGAGCAACTCTGATGGTATTGAGGTGTCTGTGGAGGAGCTCATAGCCAGACTTTGCTTCATTAGATAATCTGAATGTCTGTGGATAGAAATCTGTGCATTACATACATGCCCTTCGCTTGAAATGTGTGGCTCAGTCTGGATGCTCACTGTGTTTCTTTATTGCTTCACACAGAAGGAACAGAAAAGTAAATTCAAAAGTAAAAAGTTAGGGCTTCCCTGGTGGTGCAGTGGTTGGGAGTCCGCCTGCCGATGCAGGGGACGTGGGTTCGTGCCCCGGTCCGGGAGGATCCCACATGCCGCGGAGCGGCTGGGCCCATGAGCCATGGCTGCTGAGCCTGCGCGTCCGGAGCCTGTGCTCTGCAACGGGAGAGGCCACAGCAGTGAGAGGACCGCGTACCACAAAAAAAATAAAAAGTTAGAATTTCTTTCTCCTTTTATGGCCAGAAAAAGTATATATTTCTGTCTCTAGTCCAACAGGTACGTCTGTTTGGTAAGAGGTAATAATAGCCGCACATGGATTTCATTCATATTTAAATTTTATTGAAACAAATTTCAAGCTCTTTAGCGTGGATAGACATTCTTTGTAGGGCTTCTCAGATATTTCTTTAAACATGTGAACCACCTCAAATACCCAAAGATTCCTGCTGTGATGGTGTTATTTTTGGACAGAAGTTACCTGAACCGTCATCTGTCTCCCTGCTCTTTGTGACTCCTGGGAGGAGGATAGTTACCTTATACTCTGCCAGCAGTGCCCTTCTAGCTGTCCTTCTTTACAAACTCTATCTCCAAGTGTCAATATAAGAATAATAATTACTTATGTTTGTATATGGCTTTGTATTGTTCCAAGTATTATATACAGTTGTACTCATTTGATCCTCGTAACCGTAAATTATGAAGTACTGTGGATTCACTTTAAAGATGAGAAAACTGAGGCTTAGAGATATTTTTAAGCCGAGTTCATACCAATAACAATATAAGTGATGGAAGTAGGTTCATGTTTCAGTTTTCAGATTCCCCATCTCTTTTTAACCCACACTGTTGCTCACTTTTGCTAATGTCAGTTCATTAGAAAAGGTGGCTTTTGGGTGAGAGCTAGTTTTATTTAGCACATCTGGAAATGGCATCCTAATAACAATATTCCTGCTAATAACCTTTTTTCTTATTCACGGAATAGAGAAGCCCTTATAATTATTAGCCAGTGTCTGCTCTGTACTCCAGGCCCCTGACAATGAGCACATGGGCACGGGTGTACTATTCTTGGGAAGAGCATTGATAATTAGATATTACTTGGGGAATAGGGCAATACTTCATCAAAAGACAAAGTGCTAGCTTTGATATCTCTCTGTGCAGTTGCTGGAACACTCCTAGTGCTTGCTTCTAATCTCAAGATTACCTGGCAGCTGTGCCCTTTTTCTTGTGAAATATCTGTTCTTATGGGAAACCAGTACCAACACATATTGAGAATTTTTATGTCTTATTAAAGGTTGTTCACTGATATTTGTAGGATTCTGCAGCACCTACCACATTATTACCAGGCAAATTCTAAATTTACTCAGAGAGAAATAATATTATGAAAAGAGTTTTTCAAAATTATAAGGGATTGCACTACGGGGTGACCATCTTTGCCACTGAAAAAGTCTCCTGTGACACTTTTTTATTGCTTTGAAGTGGCTTGGAGTGGGCCTTGCCTCAGAGCTGGTATTTTAAGAGGAAAGCCTTTAATATCACTGTTGCAGTATATTCAGACAAAACTGGGCATGGATCATGTAGCATCAGAAGACTGAGTAATGGGAGGGTCAGTTCACATTTGGGGCAAGAGGAGGGATACATATCTCTGCAGATACTCAAAGCTGTCTGATCCGGCAAAAAACAAAACAACCCCTCCCCCGCAAAACTCCACATTACTGCACAGATTCTGCATACCCCTTGGTGTCCAAACGATTGTTCTCTATATATGTGTCTCTATTTCTGCCCTGCAAACTGGTTCACTGTACCATTTTTCTAGGTTACATATATATGCATTAATATATATTTGTTTTTCTCTTTCTGACTTACTTCATTCTGTATGACCGTCTCTAGATCCATCCAAGTCTCTACCAATGACCCAATTTCGTTCCTTCGTATGGCTGAATAATATTCCATTGTATATATGTACCACATCTTCTTTATCCATTTGTCTGTTGATGGGCATTTAGGTTACTTCCATGACCCGGCTGTTGTATATAGTGCTGCAATGAACATTGGAGTGCAAGTGTCTTTTTGAATTATGGTTTTCTCTGGGTATATGCCCAGTAGTGGGATTGCTGGGTCATATGGTAATTCTATTTTTAATTTTTTAAGGAACTTCCATACTGTTCTCCATAGTGGCTGTATCAATTTGCATTCCCACCAACAGTGCAAAAGGATTCCCTTTTCTCCACACCCTCTCCAGCATTTGTTGTTTGTAGATTTTCTGATGATGCCCATTCTGACTGGTGTGAGGTGATACCTCATTGTAGTTTTGATTTGCATTTCTCTAATAATTAGGGATGCTGAGCAGCGTTTCACATGCTTCTTGGCCATCTGTATGTCTTCTTTGGAGAAATGTCTATTTAGGGCTTCTGCCCATTTTTGGGTTGGGTTTTTTTTTTTTTTAATATTGGGATGCAAGAGCTGCTTATATATTTTGCAGATTAATCCTTTGTCCATTGACGTGTTTGCAAATATTTTCTCCCAATCTGAAGGTTGTCTTTTTGTCTTGTTTGTAGTTTCCTTTGCTTTCCGAAAGCTTTTAAGTTTCATTAGGTCCCATTTGTTTATTTTTGTTTTTATTTCCATTACTCTAGGAGGTGGATCAAAAGAGATCTTGCTGTGCTTTACGTCAAAGAGTGTTCTTCCTATGTTTTCCTTAAGAGTTTTATAGTGTCTGGTCTTACATTTAGGTCTCTACTCCTAGAGAAAAAATCTTGAGTTTATTTTTGTGTATCATGTTAGGGAGTGTTCTAATTTCATTCTTTTCCACGTAGCTGTCCAGTTTTCTCAGCACCATTTATTGAAAAGACTGTCTTTTCTCCATTGTATATCCTTGCTTCCTTTGTCATAGATTAGTTGACCATAGGTGTGTGGGTTTATCTCAGGGCTTTCTATCCTGTTCCGTTGATCTATATTTCTCTTTTTGTGCCAGTACCATATTGTCTTTACTACTGTAGCTTTGTAGTATAGTCTGAAGTCAGGGAGTCTGACTCCTCCAGCTACGATTTTTCCCTCAAGACTGCTTTGGGGTCTTTTGTGTCTCCATACAAATTTTAAGATTTTTTGTTTTAGTTCTGTAAAAAATGCCATTGGTAATTTGATAGGGATTTCACTGAATCTGTAGATTGCTTTTCGTAGTGTAGTCATTTTCACAGTATTGATTCTTCCAGTCCAAGAACATGGTATATCTCTCCATCTGTTGGAATCATCTTTAATTTCTCTAATCAGTGTCTGACAGTTTTCTGCATACAAGTCTTTTGTCTCCCTAGGTAGATTTATTCCTAGGTATTTTAATCTTTTTGTTGCAGTGGTAAATGGACGTGTTTCCTTAATTTCTCTTTCAGATTTTTCATCGTTAGTGTATAGAAATGCAAGATATTTCTGTGCATTACTTTTGTGTCTTGAAACTTTACCCAATTCATTGATTAGCTCTAGTAGTTTTCTGGTGGTATCTTAGGATTCTCTATGTATAGTATCATGTCATCTGCAAACAGTGACAGTTTTACTTCTTCTTTACCATTTTGTATTCCTTTTATTTCTTTTTCTTGTCTGATTGCCATGGCTAGGACTTCCAAAACTATGTTGAATAATAGTGGTGAGAGAGTTGACATCCTTGTCTTATTCCTGATCTTAGAGGAAATGCTTTCAGTTTTTCACCATTGAGAACAATGTTTGCTGTGGGTTTGTCGTATATGGCCTTTATTATGTTGGGGTAGCTTCCCTTTATGCCCACTTTCTGGAGAGTTTTTATCATAAATGGGTGTTGACTTTTGTCAAAAGCTTTTTCTGCATCTATTGAGATGATCATATGGTTTTTCTTCTTCAAGTTGTTAATATGGTTTATCACATTGATTGATTTATGTATATTGAAGAATCCTTGCATCCCTGGGATAAATCCGACTTGATCATGGTGTATGATCCTTTTAATGTATTTTTGGATTCTGTTTGCTAGTATTTTGTTGAGGATTTTTGCATCTATATTCGTCAGTGATATTGGTGTGTAATTTTCTTTTTTTGTAGTATCTTTGTCTGGTTTTGGTATCAAGGTGATGAAGGCCTCACAGAATGAGTTTGCAAGTGTTCCTTCCTCTGCAGTTGCTTGGAAGAGTTTGAGAAGGATGGGTGTTAGCTCTTGTCTAAATGTTTGATAGAATTTACCTTTGAAGCCATCTGGTCCTGGACTTTTGTTTGTTGGAAGATTTTTAAATCACAGTTTCAATTTCATTACTTGTGATTGGTCTGTTCATATTTTCTATTTCTTCTTGGTTCAGTCTTGGAAGGTTATACCTTTCTAAGAATTTGTCCACTACTTCCAGGTTGTCCATTTTATTGGCATAGTGTTGCTTGTAGTAGTCTCTTAGGAATCTTTGTATTTCTGCCGTGTCTGTTGTAACTTCTCCTTTTCCATTTCTAATTTTATTGATTTGAGTCCTCTCCCTCTTTTTCTTCATGAGTCTGGCTAATGGTTCATCAATTTTGTTTATCGTCTCAAAGAACCAGCTTTTAATTTTATTGATCGTTGCTATTGTTGTTTTTTGTTTCTATTTCATTTATTTCTGCTCTGATTTTTATGATTTCTTTCCTTCTGCTAACTTTGGATTTTGTTTGTTCTTCTTTTGCTAGTTCCTTTAGGTGTAAGGTTAGATTGTTTATTTACAATTTTTCTTACTTCTTTTTTTTTTTTTTTTTTTTTTTTTTGCGGTACGCAGGCCCCTCACTTTTGTGGCCTTGCCCGTTGCGGAGCACAGGCTCCGGACGCACAGGCTCAGCGGCCATGGCTCACGGGCCTAGCCGCTCCACGGCATGTGGGATCTTCCCAGACCGGGGCACGAACCCGTGTCCCCTGCATCGGCAGGCGGACTCTCAACCACTGCGCCACCAGGGAAGCCCTTTCTTGCTTCTTGAGGTAGACTTGTATTGCTGTAAACTTCCCTCTTATTCTCCACACCCTCTCCAGCATTTATTGTTTCTAGATTTTTTGATGATGGCCATTCTGACTGGTGTGAGATGATATCTCATTGTAGTTTTGATTTGCATTTCTGTAATGATTAATGATGTTGAGCATTCTTTCATGTATTTGTTGGCAGTCTGTATATCTTCTTTGGAGAAATGTCTATTTAGGTCTTCTGCCCATTTTTGGATTGGGTTGTTTGTTTTTTTGCTATTGAGCTGCATGAGCTGCTTATAAATTTTGGAGATTAATCCTTTGTCAGTTGCTTCATTTGCAAATATTTTTCCCATTCTGAGGGTTGTCTTTTGGTCTTGTTTATGGTTTCCTTTGCTGTGCAAAAGCTTTGAAGTTTCATTAGGTCCCATTTGTTTATTTTTGTTTTTATTTCCATTTCTCTAGGAGGTGGGTCAAAAAGGAACTTGCTGTGATATATGTCATAGAGTGTTCTGCCTGTGTTTTCCTCTAAGAGTTTGATAGTTTCTGGCCTTACATTTAGGTCTTTAATCCATTTTGAGCTTATTTTTGTGTATGGTGTTAGGGAGTGATCTAATCTCATACTTTTACATGTCCCTGTCCAGTTTTCCCAGCACCACTTATTGAAGAGGCTGTCCTTTCTCCACTGTACATTCTTGCCTCCTTTATCAAAGATAAGGTGACCATATGTGCGTGGGTTTATCTCTGGGCTTTCTATCCTGTTCCATTGATCTATCTTTCTGTTTTTGTGCCAGTACCATACTGTCTTGATTACTGTAGCTTTGTAGTATAGTCTGAAGTCAGGGAGCATAGTCTGAAGTCAGGGAGCCTGATTCCTCCAGCTCTGCTTTTTGTTCTCAAGATTGCTTTGGCTATTCAGGGTCTTTTGTGTTTCCATACAAATTGTGAAATTTTCTGTTCTAGTTCTGTGAAAGATGCCAGTGGTAGTTTGATAGGGATTGCATTGAATCTGTAGATTGCTTTGGGAAACACTCTTGCACTGCTGGTGGGAATGTGAATTGGTATAGCCACTATGGAGAACAGTATGGAGGTTCCTTAAAAAACTACAAATAGAACTACTATATGACCCAGCAATCCCACTACTGGACATATACCCTGAGAAAACCATAATTCAAAAGGAGTCTTGTACCAAAATGTTCATTGCAGCTCTATTTACAACAGCCCGGAGATGGAAACAACCTAAGTGTCCATCATCGGATGAATGGATAAATTAGATGTGGCACATATATACAATGGAATATTACTCAGCCATAAAAAGAAACAAAATTGAGCTATTTGTAGTGAGGTGGATAGACCTAGAGTCTGTCATACAGAGTGAGGTAAGTCAGAAAGAGAAAGACAAATACTGTATGCTAACACATATATATGGAATTTAAGAAAAAAAAATGTCATGAAGAACCTAGGGGTAAAACAGGAATAAAGACACTGACCTACTTGAGAATGGACTTGAGGATATGGGGAGGGGGAAGGGTAGGCTGTGACAAAGCGAGAGGGAGGCATGGTCATATATACACTACCAAACGTAAGGTAGATAGCTAGTGGGAAGCAGCCGCATAGCACAGGGAGATCAGATCGGTGCTTTGTGACCACCTGGACGGGTGGGATAGGGAGGGTGGGAGGGAGAGAGACGCAAGAGGGAAGGGATATGGGAACAGACGTATATGTATAACTGATTCACTTTGTTATAAAGCAGAAACTACCAAAAAAACAAAACAAACCAAAAATAAGTTGCCTTTTAGAACTGCTTTTGCTTCATCCCATAGGTTTTGGATTATTGTGTTGTAATTTGTCTCTAGGTATTTTTTGATTTCCTCTTTGATTTCTGCAGTGATCTCTTGCTTGTTTAGTAACTTATTGTTTAGCCTCCACGTGTTTGTTTTTTTTTATGTTTTTTCCTTTAACTGATTTCTGATCTCATAGCGTTGTGATCAGAAAAGATGCTTGACATGATTTCTATTTTCTTAAATTTACTGAGGCTTGATTTGTGACCCAAGATGTGATATATCCTGGAGAATGTTCCCTGTGCACTTGAGAAGAAAGTGTAATCTGCTGTTTTTGGATGGAATATCCTATAAACATCAATTAAGTCTATCTGGTCTACTGTGTCATTTAAAGCTTGTGTTTCCTTATTAATTTTCTGTTTGGATGATCTGTCCATTGGTGTAAGTGAGGTGTTAGCATCCCCCACTATTATTGTGTTACTCTTGATTTCCTCTTTTATAGCTGTTAGCAGTTGCCTTATGTATTGAGGTGCTCCTATGTTGGGTGCATATATATTTATAATTGTTATATCTTCTTCTTGGATTGATCCCTTGATCATTATGTAGTGTCCTTCCTTGTCTCTTGTTACAGTCTTTATTTTAATGTCTATTTTATCTGATATGAGTATTGCTACTCCAGCTTTCTTTTGATTTCCATTTGCATGGAATATATTTTTCCATCCCCTCACTTTCAGTCTGTATGTGTCCCTAGGTCTGAAGTGGGTCTCTTGTAGGCAGCATATATATGGGTCTTGCTTTTGTTTCCATTCAGTGAACCTGTGTCTTTTGGATGGGGCATTTAATCCATTCATGTTTTAGGTAGTTATTGATATGTATGTTCTTATGACCATTTTCTTAATTATTATGGGTTTGTTTTTGTAGGTCCTTTTCTTCTCTTGTGTTTCCCACTTAGAGAAGTTCCTTTAGCATTTATTATAGAGCTGGTTTGGTGGTGCTGAATTCTCCTTGCTTTTGCTTGTCTGTAAAGCTTTTGATTTCTCGTAATATCTGAATGAGATCTTTGCCAGGTAGAGTGATCTTGGTTGTAGTTTCTTCCCTTTCATCACTTTAAATATGTCATGCCACTCCCATCTGGCTTGTAGAGTTTCTGCTGAGAAATCAGCTGTTAACCTTATTGGAGGTCCCTTGTATGTTATTTGTCGTTTTTCCCTTGTTGCTGTCAGTAATTTTTTGTTGTCTTTAATTTTTGTCAATTTGATTACTACGTGTCTTGATGTGTTTATCCTTGGGTTTTTCCTGCCTGGGACTCTCTGCACTTCCTGTACTTAGGTGGCTATTTCCTTTCCCATGTTAGGGAAGTTTTCGACTATAATCTTTTCAAATACTTTCTCGGGTCCTTTCTCTCTCTCTTCTCCTTCTCGGACCCCTATAATGCAAATGTTGTTGTGTTTAATATTGTCCCAGAGGTTCCTTAGGTTATCTTCATTTCTTTTCATTCCTTTTTCTTTATTCTGTTCCAGGGTAGTGAATTCCATTATTCTGTCTTCCAGGTCACTTATCCATTCTTCTGCCTCAGTTATTCTGCTATTGATTCCTTCTAGTGTATTTTTCATTTCAGTTATTTTATTGTTCATCTCTGTTTGTTTGTTCTTTAATTCTTCTAGGTGTTTGTTCTTTACTTCTTCTAGGTCTTTATTAAACATTTCTTGCATCTTCTCGATCTTTGCCTCCATTCTTTTTCCGAGTCCTGGATCATCTTTGCTATCATTATTCTGACTTCTTTTTCTGGAAAGTTTCCTATCTCCACTTCGTTTAGTTGTTTTTGTGTGGTTTTATCTTGTTCCTTATCTGGTACATGGCCCTCTGCCTTTTCATCTTGTCTGTCTTTCTGTGAACGTGGTTTTTGTTCCACAGGCTGTAGGATTTTAGTTCTTCTTGCTTCTGCTGTCTGCCCTCTGGTGGGTGAGGCTATCTCAGAGGCTTGTGCAAGTTTCCTGATGGGAGGGACTGGTTGTGGGTAGAGGTGGGTGTTGCTCTGGTGGGCAGAGCTCAGTAAAACTTTAATCTTCTTGACTGCTGATGGGTGGGGCTGGGTTCCCTCCTTGCTGATTGTTTGGCCTGAGGCAACCCAATACTGGAGACTACCTGGCTCTTTGGTGGGGCTAATGGTGGACTATGGGAGGGCTCATGCCAAGGAGTACTTCCCAGAACTTCTGCAGCCAGTGTCCTTGTCCTCATGGTGAGCCATAACCACCCCCTGCCCCTGCAGGAGACCCTCCCACACTAGCTGGTAGGTCTGGTTCAGTGTCCTATGGGGTTACTGCTCCTTCCCCTGGGTCCTGATGCACACCCTACTTTGTTTGTGCCCTCCAAGAGTGGAGTTTCTGTTTCCCCCAATCCTGTTGCAGTCCTGCAATCAAATCCTGCTAGCCTTCAAAGTCTGATTCTCTAGGAATTCCTCCTCCCATTGCCGGACCCCACGTTGGGAAGCCTGATGTGAGACTCAGAACCTTCAGTCCAATGGGTGGATTTCTGTGGTATAACTGTTCTCTAGTTTGTGAGTCAGCCACCCAGCAGTTATGGGATTTGATTTTATTGTGATTGAGCCCCTCATAGCGTCTCACTGTGGCTTCTCCTTTGTCTTTGGATGTGGGGTATCTTTTTTGGTGAGTTCCAGTGTCTTCCTGTCCATGATTGTTCAGCAGTTAGTTTTGATTCCGGTGCTCTCGCAAGAGGGAGTGAGCTCACGTCCTTCTACTCCACCATCTTGAACCAATCTCCCACAAGTAATGTATTTGAAGGGGCTTTGAGTATTATAAAACACCAAATAGTTATTGTTCATATGTTCATCAGATGACTAGTAAGGATTTATTTTCCAAATGCTGCACCTTTTATGGTCAGTAATGCTCTTTTGTCCTGCTTGTGTCTCTAGATGTCCATTTTGAGTGCACACTCCCATGCTGCCATGGAACAGTCCAAAACTTTTGGTCTAGGAGTTGCTGAATAAAGTGCTTCATCTAGCTTAGTCACACTGAACTGTTCCCACATGGAGAGAGAAATTGTGGAGGAATTTGCTGGCCCCCATTCCCTTCAGTGTGTGTGTAGGGGGCCAGGATTTAGCTGTAGTTTGAGAAATAAATGCCTGAAGCTTAGAGAAAGAAAGAATGCCAGGACAGAGCGAGTTTTAGGTTATTCTTGCAGCTCAGGTATAATTTTAACTACAAGGAAAAACGGGGAAGAAGCAGAGTGACCTCATTCCAAGTGAGAATTTTTATGCAGAGGCAGTAGCTCTCCAAACAGAGGATATACATAAAGAGGGAAGCCTTATAGACTGAGCTAGAGGATCTGCAGTGGAGCTGTAATTATTGATCAGGCATATTCATCTTCTCCTACCAGTCCCATTTACACAGGCATATCCAAAGCTGATCTTTGGATAGGGAGAGCACGGGCAAGGGGTGACACCAGCGAAGAGGGGACCAGACCACCAGGGCTGCCCCTCCAGAAGGAGGTAAAGCAGACCTGAGGGGACAGTCTCCAGGAGCTTCCTAGAGACTTATCCCCAGGGAATACTTGTAAGGCATTTAAAGACTTGGGGACATCATGAGCTTTTTGGCTATTTCAGTTTTGATGTTTGTCAGTTACTTTTCCTTCTTTTTGGAAGCATGCTTGCAAGAACTACTTGGTTTGTATTGATTTGACTATCCAAAGAATAGGTTTTTTTGGGTCTTTGAATGTGGGTTTAAGACAAAAGAGATATGACAGCCTAAAGTAATACAGATTTTCATTATTGTCATTGTTTTGGTTTTCATTTTTTTCCTGGTTCCATCTCCCACACTAGGCTTGTATGTGTTAATCAGTAGTCTGGTTCTGAATGTCTGTTGAATTAATGTTGATTGCCCAATAGGTATTCATTGATGTGTTAAGTGCTACCAGGAACTTTTTAAAAAATGAAAAAAAAAATATGACTCTGTCATTCAAAGAGCTGGGAAAACAAAGCATAAGGAATGATAATTTACAAAAAATTAAAAAGAAAGAAATATAGATCTTTATATGATTAAAAAGTCCCATGTCATCTCTTCCCTTCTCTTATTTATATTTTGTTGAATTTCCTGTCACAACACACACACATACACAGAGTCACTCAAGAAAGTTCCAGTAACTATGGACACAGTAAAACAGTAAAACTCTTAAGAGGCCAGCTTCAATATTAATAGATCTATGATAAGATAGTGAATAATTAATTCTAAAATTAGTAAGATGAACACAATACTGGATGAAAACAGGGGAGGATGAATAATGGCTAAAATATTTTAGGACCATTTTATAGAAGAGGTAGAATTTAAGCTAAGCAGTAAATAATGGATAGAATTTGGTTAGGAGGAAGGAAATGAGAACAGTGTGAACAATGGTGTGGAGAAGGAAAAGGCCAATAAATAAATAGATGAGCAGGGGTAGAATGGAGAAGATCAATACTTGGAAACAAAATTGAAAGAGTGTGAGGCTTGCTTTTGGAGGGTCTTAATACCAGTTTAGGAATTGGGGTATAGCTCTTCTGAAGAAAGCAAAGATTTATGAAAGTGATACCCTTATTGCCATTGTAAAGAAAATTTTTCCTAAACATGTGAGTATGTGTGCATGTTCACAGGCACAAGGGTGCACATGTCGATAACTGTTGTAGTAACACGAGCTGCTACCACCCATGTTGAAAAGTACCAGAATAGTTATTTTTCACTGATGAAGTAAACTGGAGCCGTCTTAAAAGAGGATGGGTGGATGTTGACCAAAAGTGTTTCAAGTTGGTCTCAGACATGCCCCTAGTGCCAGCACATCCTAGTCAACACTGTGATATGATATGGTTCATGTAATAATCAACAAGCAATGATGCCAGCTAAATGTTAAGAAGTGCTTTCAAATGTTAACATAATTTTGAAGAAGAACGTGCTTCACAGTAGAATTCCAGCTTGTCTGCTAGTTGATGAGGTTTGTAAACTCTTAAGAGAAAATGATTAACCTAATTAATTATTTAATACCCAAGGATGAAAAGGGAGGGCTCTAAATTGTCCTGCCTTCAGTATTATTTTATGCATCATATGTATTATTACAATATACTGTGTGTTGCATTTCTGTATATATTTAACCAAAAATACTATCTTCTTTTATGATTATTAAATTATCTTGGGCTGTGGATATTAGCTAGATAACTATTCTATATTAGAATCAACACTTGTCCCTGAGTTATACCTATTATCAAAAATGAAGCCTAGATTTGTGCCCTTCAGAATATATTTATAAACTGTCATTTGAAAATAAGTCTTTAAGGTTCATTGAATGACATGCTGTCGTATGGGCTTTTAAATGCAGAAGGCTGACTTTTCCTTTCTTCTCTGTTCAGAAAGCCGTTTGGTAACTTTTTCATCCCCTTACAGGAAGTATGCCTGCCTTGTTTGTGGTTTTCAGTCACTAATTTTTTTTTAAAGGGGAATTAAATGTAAAAGGCCACATCCTTAGAGGTTAATGTGACTTATGAGAGTCAAGTAAAAATCTAAGGCTACTTCTGCCCCTGGGTTCCTTTTGACTGCAGGTAAACTAAGAAACACACTTAATCTGTGAAGTAGTAATTGTACAGTCACCTTAGTCAATTTGTTTTCCTAATACTGCTTGAAACTTTCCCTTTAATTTTCCACCCCTCACACATTCCTTTTATAATGGCTCATCCTTCCAACACTATTTATTATTGAATAGTCTATATTTCTTTGCTGTTTTAAAAGTGCGTACTTATCATATTTATACATGGGCTTCTTCTCATCTCTTTATTCTCATATTCTCTCCCTCTCCCTCCCTCCTTCCCTTCCTCTCCCCCCTCACCCCCCCCACACCCATCTCAGAAGAGGAGAGGGTGTTTGTCTTTGGGTCTCACATCCCCGTCTCTTCTCAAAGCTTGACTCCCCTGACTGGGGGCACTGAGAGGGCACCTGAGAAAAAGGGAAAATGGTCTCTTCATTTAACTCCTCATGTTTGAGGTTTCTGTGTTTCTCTGCCAACATCCGTGGGCCACAGATGTTCTCTTTTCAACATCTATGTCAGTCAGATTCTCACTAGAAAAGAGAGGTCACACTGAAATTGAGACCAGGAAGAAGAGAAAAAACAGATTTTGGTGAGGAGCTATAAATTTCTGCAACATAGGGTGCATACATTTTGAAAACTGAAGTCAGGTAAATCAATCAGTCATTGAGATTACAATTTACATAAAATAACCTGGGGAAGAAACAGCCGCCATGAAACAAGTTGTACAGGATTCTAGATGACACCAAATGCCAGTGCCCAAAGGGATTGTGATCTTTTAGCTGCTATTTCTGAAAATGTTTTTTTGCACCTTTAGAACTCCTGAAAGCTAAAATTTCCTTCAGATATCTCAACCCCTGAAGGACTAGTGAGGCACTTGTTTGGGGGCCACGTGGTGATCATGCTCTGATTTAGTTCTGGCTTTTCTCAATTTAACAGGACCAGCTGCTTTAGGGGTTTTTGCTGGTTATTTGTGATGGTGCAGCTCAACCAACTGTACCATCCACCAGTGCCCGCCTGTGCCTGGCTGCCAGGCCAACGTCACCCCATTCTAATCTTGGAGATGCTTTAGATGAGATACTGAGTAATGCAGGGCCAATTACAAAAGATAAATCAAGTGCCGAGAGGTCAGATACACATTTCAGAAGCAATATAGAGGAAATTCGAGAAAAATATAGAGAGGAAATGGAGGCAGTTCTAAATTATGATCAATAAATGTTATTATAAGTTATTTCAGTATACTGCCAGTCTCTGTGAAGTTACTTTTTAAAGATCAGGCTTTTTTCTAGCGATGTTAATTGATACATGTTGTGGATACCACTAAAAACTGAATTAAGAAGGTGGTTTATAGTATCCATGGAGGCCACAAGAAACTGCTGATGTCCAGGATTACGTCAGTGCTTGAGAGACCCATGGTATCCTCTCTTCGTTCATGCCATTCTCTTTCTTGCCCACTTCTGCCTTCTACTGGAACAGAAATTACTGGGAAGTATACAAAATGATAAGCAATGTGACTTTAAATCTCACTTGACAGAATTTCTCCAAGTCATCTCACCCATTGCTGTGCTAACATTTAGAACCAGACATACTTACAGATCAGTAACACCAACAGACAGGAGGCAGGAGCCCAGCATCTTAGTCCTGGCTTTGCCACTTCTTCACCAAGTGGTGAATCTTGGACAGTTGTTTCCCGTCTCAGTTTCCATGTATTAACTCAGGCGTTGGATATAGATGCTTTTAAAGACCCTTATATTCTGTGATGTGAACTAACAATTCACTAATGCAAAGTTAGGGAAACAAACTCAAGTCACACTGCTTTTCCCATCTGTCTCTTTCATGATTTTCTTTCATTCATTCTGGCAGAATATATTTTTGCCTAACAATATGGCCAACAAGACAAGGCAAGAGGATGAGGCAGTGGGTGGACCTATCCTTTGCACCAACATAATGTGCCCGGAAAACTGGGTCACAGGAGTCTATAATTGGTATAGATCTCATAGTTTACCTTGGCCATATTGTAAGATTCAAATAAAGAAAAAGTGGCTCAGGAAAGTGAAGTGACTAGCTTAATGTGAAACACTGGCAAACTCAAGAGCAGTGTCCTTTTTTTTTTTTTTCCTTTGAGTGCATCTTATTTTTTATCGTGGTACAATGTATATAACATAAAATTTACCATTTTAACAATTTTATGTGTGACATTCAGTGGCATTACATATACTCACATTGTCTTAAGAGCAGCGTCTTGTCTGTTCAGGCCGCTATAACAAAATACCTCAGGGTGGGTGGCTTATAAGTAACAGGAATTTATTTCTCACAGTTCTAGAGGCTGGAAGCCTGAGATCAGGGTGCCAGTATGGTCAAGTGAAGGCCATCTTCTGGGTGGCGGACTTCTCCTTGTGTCGTCACATGGTGGAAGGGGAGAGGGAGCTCTTTTGGGCCTCTTTTATAAGGGCACTAATTCCATTCATGAGGACTATGCCTCACGACTAAATCACCTCACAAAGGCCCCATCCCCTAATATCATCAGGTTGTGCATTAGGATTTGAACATGAGAATTTAGGGGGAACACAAATATTTAGCCTATAGCAAGCAGGAAATATAGCCCATGTCTTTTAACTATTAATTCTGTGATGTCTTTCTTTATGTCTTACTCTGCTGGCTTTCTTCCCTATATTGAAAACATTATAGTAAATTAAGAACCAAGTGTGGAAGCAAGGGACGCAGATCATACATATGGTAACTTCGTCTACAGACAGATTTAGCAAAACTTGCTAAAATTATTAAATTTTATACAAGAGCAGATTTTTAGATTGTTGTAATTGTTGAGAGTTAAGTGTTAACTAACCACAAAGTGACTCAAGCTATTGCTATACAGTTTTCATTAGTTTATAGTCAGAAGGTGATAGTTCTTTTAGAAAAATAAGATGCTGATTGTTACCATTTACACATAGAATTCAAAATTATTCTCACAATTCAAAATATGAAAAACTCATAAAATCCTTAGACTATATTAAAATGTTTTAAATATTGTTTACAATGTGGCAATAGCAAAAAGTTCAGAGTGCCTCTTTATTTATTTATTTTTTTGCAGTACGCAGGCCTCTCACTGCTGTGGCCTCTCCCGTTGCGGAGCACAGGCTCCGGACGCACAGGCCCAGCGGCCATGGCTCACGGGCCCAGTCGCTCCATGGCATGTGGGATCCTCCCGGACCGGGGCACGAACCTGTGTCCCCTGCATCGGCAGGCAGACTCTCAACGACTGCGCCACCAGGGAAGCTCCCAGAGTGCCTCTTTATAAAATTATATTTTCTTCTTCCATAGGTACTTTTTACACATGTATCAGCACTGCATGATTGCAAATATTTAGATATAAAGAAAAACCCTGTACAGCCAACAGCACAATTATGTTTTAAAACCATGTCTCTTTTACTGCTCTTAAATGAATTGTAAATGTTTAATTGCAGCTTACACAAAATGACTCTGTGTTGGAAGCAGCATGTAATCAAAGTACTAAAATTCTTCCCCTCTTGTAATGCACAGCGATGCCTTGAATCACAGATCCTCTGAGAATAAAGTTGGTCTTGGAATCTGGCCATGTCAGTGTTGGGTTGGGAGCAGTGATGGATGAAAAGGAGGATGCAGCAGAATAATTTTAAATATATTTTTTGTGTGGGAGTGCCAGAGCTTGAGCAAACATAAGAGGAGGACTACATTCCCCTCCACTCCAATTTTAAGATCCTGTTACCTGAAAATGGAAGAACTGCCTATCTCTTTGGCCATTAGCAACTATAGATTCTGTTTTATTGAGCAAAGGATCATCTCAGGGTAGAAAAGAATGTCTCCCAGGCAAGCCAAGTATTCTAAGTAAACTTGATTGGAGGGGAATAAATAATAATAACAGCTACCCCTTTTGAGCATACTCTGTGTCAAGCACTGTGAAATAAGGTTTATTATTCCCAAAAAACTTATGTGGATGTTATTGTCTCCCATTTTATTATAAAGTCAGAACAATTCATTGAGGTTGAATAAATTGTCCTAGCTCACAAAACTATAAGTAAACTGGGAATTTATCCTAGGTCTGTGTGGTTCAAGAACTCTTGCTTCTGCACTGTGTACTGTGTACATGGCGCTGAGGTTTAGAATATATTATTAAACTAAATATTATTTTTACTCTCAGTAGTTTTCTGAAACTGAGGGGTAGCATTGGTATATAATTTTTATAATGACTTTTCTGATTCTATCATATAGTACAGTATAGTAAATATCTCACTTGTCTTCCAACCTTGACTTTTAATTATATTCACCTTTGGGACTGCTATTACCGTACACTAAGACCAGAGACCTTGGTGAGTTAATTATGATCCTTTCTGCCTTATGCACTTTAGAGAGAAAAATAATCTTCTTGTCATCAAGGCTTTAAAATTGCTTTTATATTTACAAATGGAAGCCTTGAGAAATTTCCTATCTTCAGGTCTGTTGTGCAAAGTGAGGAAGCCTTGGTCATTCCTGCCACACTGTGTATCTTCAAGGGATTTCAGTAATCCTCATAACCTGATATCTTATCATCACTACTCCTTTTCCTCATCTGACACCCCTAGGCATTTTCTAACAGGGTTAGATGCACTTTATAACATGCTATTCAACATCTTTCAGCTGTGCCTCATGGGATTCCTAATTAGAACTTCCCTTCTTACTGTATAAAGCTAAGAAAAAGTTACAAGAAGTCCCATACACTCAGCTAGCAAAATCATAGATCATTTCTGTGTACTGACAAGGGTCAAACAGGCGCAGGAAACCCAGATATAACCCTGCCAATTAGGGAAGGGACATTCATACACGAAGATCTGTGGGATTTAGATGATGACTGAATAGCCAAATTTCAAGGTCTGTTAAGAAATTGAAAAACAAAGAACTTGATCTTGTCAAAAAAGAGCAAGATCTTGTCACTTACAAAGAAAGAATTTGAGATGAAATAATATCAGTAATGTAGAGCTGCTGAGAAGAGGAGGTTATTTTCACCTGCCCGACCCCTTATTTTATATTGTTCTATTGATGAACTGCACGTCAAGATGTCTGGAGGCAGATGCTGGCTATTGCCTTGAAGTCTGAGGTCGTAGGTTTAGGTCTTAGCTCTGTCATGTATTTAACTTTGTGAAACAAATGTCTTATCTTCTTTGAGCCTCCATTTACATAGCTGTAAGACAGAGACAGTAAAACCTGCCTTACCTACTTCACAGGTATTTGTGAGAATAATGTGAGGTAGTGGATTGGTAATGTATGGGAATTAACTTTGTTAATTGTAAGATAGTATTAACATAACTGGCTGCATAATTTTTGGGGTCCAGTGCAAAATAAAAATGCTGGCCCCTTGTTCAGAAACTATTAAAAATTTCAAGATGTCGATAGCAAAGCCTTAAATCGAAGACAGGGTTCTTCTAAGCACAGGGCCCTGTGTGACTACATAGGTTGTATGCCCATGTAGCCAGTCCTGAGTGTTCATAGTAGTATAGGATACTCCTCCTTGCTTCACTCATCCTACTGCAGCTGTAAGAATTGAGAGAGTGCTCACTTTTATTATTGTAGCAAGACTGCTATGTCTTTCTGATGTCCTGCTGCTTGTAATGCATTTGCCCTTGGAAGCAGGTGCTTAGGAATTATATAAGTGCATAGGAAGTTAGACTTAGTTACCATCACACTTCTGGTACAGTAGGGGTTAAACAAGCTTGATCCAGGCAATACTTCTCTAATGATAGTTAATTATTGTTAATGGTTAAAATCTTTCCACGGGGAACTGGAATTTATGAATTTTCACTCTGCAGCTTTTAGAACACAGCCTACTCTTCAGTTGGGAACTTTCTGTACTTTTCTCCAGCAGACTGGCTGCCACATTAGGAGAGAATATGATAGTTGCCTGAAAAATTCCAGTTCAGCTTTCTCTCCAAGGATATTTGATCCTTCCACAGGGAAATCATTAGTTATCCATTTGTGCCCAGAGCTGCCAAGAACACTAAAAAAGTCTCTGGAAAGTTGTGGTATAGACAACAGAAGGAAGTAAATAAGAAATGGAAAAAATCCAATAAGTTGATTCCCCTATGGGATGGCACAGAATTGTATACCGTAACCTTGGTTTCTTTCTAGTCTACTTTTATATAAAATTTCATAAGCTTCTTCTAGGTCATGAAGTTTTTTTTCTTGCCATTCAGCAAAAAAAAAAAAAAAAAAAAAAATTTATTTAAAAAAGTATTTCATTGCACAGACTTACATCGCTTGCATTTCTACAAATCTTGTTTTCTTCCTTAGTATTTTACATCCCATGTATTTACAGACTTATTTTGGCCCTTCTCAGTAACTGTAAAGACTAGATGCTGTGCAAATTAGATCTTTTTTCTTTCTCCATCAGTCAGTCCTGCCATATTCATCACCATTACTCATCTGGGAACACGTTCCTGTCTATCACCTGCTCTATGTTGCTGAGCTGGTCCAAAGAGAATGAAAACTTTTGGTTCTTTAGCTATAGAAAGCTGCACATATCTCTGGATTTTATTTTGAAATGGCACCTAAATAATTTTGGCCATTTTTTTCTGTCAAGGTTACTGCTATGAAGTAGTATACATACTGGGTACAGTCTGGATTAGCTAGAAGGGATTGATCGGCAGTATCCACATCAGAAAGTTCAAGCAAGAAAACCATGCCTTGAATTTTACAATTAGGGAATCAGTCTCATCAAATTCTCTTCAATTAGCCGCTGTTGAGGCAAGGTCTCTGTAGGTGTGGGAGTCATGGAGGTGCCCTGCTTGTGTCTCCCTTCAGGAAGAAACTTATTTTTAAGCTGTGAGACATGTGGTTAGCTAACAGCAACCAACTATAGCACCTTTGGGATCTGCCATGGCATTGTTCCAAGATCACCATCCTCTTAGGTGGCTTTCAGCATGTCACTGAACATGTTAGGGGTACTAGGGTTTGGCTATTTCTGCCTAATGTGGGACTCCTCCAGTGGGCAGTCTTTGTTCCACAGCATCCTATGGGAGTTGGCTTAGGCTTTGTCAGACCTGCATCATATCCTGAGGCTTACCTGGACCAGTCCTGCTTCCTTCCTTCTTTCCTTCCACAGGTATCAAATCTGCTGAATGGCTGAAGACTTTTCCTACTCAGCTTGCTTCCTCTTGCTTTATCTTTATATTTCATTAGCCTTATCACAGAATAATCCACTTATTTCTGAACAGTCGTGGAAGGGATTCTATGACTGACTCGGCATGGACCTCACTTAGCCACCTGTTGTGGTAAAACTCCATTGTTTCAGTGACCACCTTCATGATGCCTGTGAGATCCATTACCACAAATAAGGATCTGGCTCCTCTCACCACCTCCTGCCTCGAAGCACCCAGGTGACGGGCATAGGATCTGGCTTCCCCAGCATTTGCTGAAGGGGCAATTGATGCCCCCAAGATGTGGGGAATTAATTTCCCATGGTGTGAACATTGACTCTTCAGGTGACAGGAGTCAGGAGGGAACAGCAAAGAAATTCCTTCTTATCCCTGTTCTGTGGACTGTTTGGAAACACAGTAGTCTTACACACCTCTCTAAGGCTGCTATCCCATGAGCCTGAACAATCAGTGGACCATGCTACAAAGCTGTGACCAGTTCAGTAGTATACTCCCTTATATGTTCTCTCCCTCATTTAGTACCTTTTTGTTTTACCCATGCTTCTCTGGAATTGGTCTTTCTAATAAGTTGTTAGCAGTAAGCTTTTGACTTAGTCTTTCTAGGGAAATTACACTGAGACAGGCATTCCTGAATAGTTGCTATTATTATTGGTATTATTCTGTCTACCTGAGACTCTGTAAGTCACTACTTTATTCATACCATCTTGCTATGCAGCCCAGCATAACCTCTCTACTTGTTGTAAAAGAGCATAATGCTCATAATATTTTAGAGACAATCTAACAGAGCAGGATTCAAAGACATCTGCTACTGACTAGCTATATGTTTGTGTAACAGATTCTCAATCTGATTAGGCAAAGAATATTGTACTGTGGTTTATAATTTGTATTAGTAGATTTTGATAATCATTTTAATTGCAGATTTTTCATTTTTATTCCATCCACATGTGTATATTGAGAGTGGAGGGTCTTCAGGGTCCTAGCTTAGAATTTGAACATTTTCCGTGGGCACTTAGGAGTCACTGGAGGTTATAGAGAAGTGAAGTGACATGATCAGAGTAAAGCTTTATGGGTATTTGTCTGGAGGTGCATGGGATTCAAAAGGGAAGAGTAGATGTCACATGTGAAAGGCTATGGACAGCTGGACATTAGTATTAAAACAAATCCCTGTAGAGATGGGGAGGATGCCAAACAATCCTCTAACTTGGAAGTAAGTAAGAGAAGGGAAGCTGGAAGAATTTAGTGATTGAACCCCAAGGAGTCACCGTAATAGTACAAATCTTCACTCTTCATTCCTTAGTGGTGAGATGAAGACAATCGTATATTTATTTGAACATTTATTAAATACCAGCCATGTGACTGTGAAAGGAATTGTACATGTATATTCACATTTAGCCCTCTTAATCTGTAAAGTATACATTCTTACTCCTTTTCATAGACGAGGAAAAGTCATACTCAAAGTGTTAAGAGCTCAATGTTGCATACCTCCTATGCGGCCAGGCCAGAGTTTAACCCAGAGTTTACTGACTCTGATGCCTGTGCTGTCAATACCACACCACACTCCCTGTCACATATACTGTCCTGTGTGGTTGAAGACCCAATGAATGATAGACACAGTAGAGGACCATACAAGGCAGTCTAAAGTCAAGATGTGAGAGTTGGCTAAAGATTTTCTTCTATCTTCTCTTCTCTTCTTCTAGGTATAAGAAATGTCTACCTTTGATATATGAAAAATAGGTTATTTTCCAGAGCCTCCATGAAGACTGACAGCATGTTTATGGCAATGGTTTCATACTTTAGGACCAACACATCTGAGCAACGTTGGTCTAAAATATAAGAAGAAATTATTGTAGCTCTAACATGCAGTTTCCAGATGTAAAGCTCATTCCTTACCATGTTGTATTTACTGTCTTCTACCTTGGTAATTTTTTTTTCAGTAAGTTTATAACAGAGTTTACTTAGCCACTTCTTCTGCAGCAGCAGAGGTGCTGCTGTGTAGGACACTCATGGTGTCATTGCTTTAGCTATCATGTGACTCTCTTGAATTTAGGAAATATTCTAAGAATGAGTGAAATTGTTTATAGGCATTCCAGTGCAGCTGCAGTGGAGTTGAAGTAATTTCCCATAGCATCGTACTAAATGCTGTTTTTACTAAAGTAAGCACACAGTTAATAGAATTAAACTGTATTCCTTTTTATTCTGTCAGGAAAAATTATCATAATTCTATAAGCTAGCATTTATATTCAGGCTGATACTAGTGTGCTATTCCACAGTGTGCTCATACTTTCAGAAGAGTGAGGAAAACATGCATCTTCGGGAGGGAGCCAAATTCTCTCAACTTTTGCTGAAACACATTACAAGCTTCCTCTAATTCTTGCCTCTAACAATTCGCTACATTATTATTTAATTGCATTACAGATTCATCTTACTCTGAATAAACCATAAAGATAAGTTGTGAAACTGATGAGAGACTACGACTCCTTACTTTGCATGAATGTTCGCTATATAATGAGTTAAAGAGTTTACTGAAAATAGATTATCTTTGTAAAAACATCTGTTTTGATGTCTTACTGGGAATACTAGCCATCCTTGACATACCAGTGATCCATGTATATGAATTGGTGTCCATAGCTTCAGGAGCCACTGGGGAAAGTACCAAAGTAGGCAGGAGGTCTGCTCACTCTTTCACTTTTGTCTTTGCTGCTGGATTCCATATTGGATCTTCCTATCCCTACAGATCATTATCCCCTTACAGAACTCAGTTGGCTCTGTGTGTGTGTGTGTGCACATGCGTGCATATGTGCACAGTGTGTCTGCCTTTCTTCCTCACTAGAATATAAACTCCATAAGAGTAGAGTCTATGAATGGATTTGCTGATTGTGGTGTCCCTAGAACCTAGTCCAGTATCAGATACATGGAATACATTCAGTAGAGTTCTGTTAAGTCCATTAGTTTGTTTGGTTACTCATTTGGTCATTTATTCTGTAATTTATCAAACATGTATTGAGAGCCTTGTATAAAATATTCACTGGCTTAGGCATTGGAGTTAAATGCGGTATTAAAATATATATATGTATGTATGTTTGTGTATATATATTTTCTACAGCTCCAGATTCAGATGCTTCTGAGGAATCTGTAGCATTGATCCTAAAGGCAACAGCATAGGAGCATGTGGTAGCTCAAGTCACCGATGGAGTTGTTATCACTGATAAAGTATGGGTGAGGGAGCCTCTTTTCTGGTACCAGTGGGGATAGTCTTTGGATTAGAAGGTTAAATGTATTCTTAGAATCTAATTTTAAAGTATAAATTAGTCCTTTTTTTAGAAATAACATTTAAAATTGCACTTGAATATTTTAAGCCTAGTAATAGCAGGGTAAGCTCGCAACATACTACTCTCCAAAGGGAGTTCCAGGTATGGTGCTAGAAGCAAAGGGTCAGAGGATCGGGCACACAGGAGCTGTGGAAGGGATTGGCGAGGATCTGGACTGAGCGTCCACAGAGTCCCTGTATCAGGACTCTTGTTATTATCACAGAAACGTATGGCAGGGGTGAAGAGAAAATGAGCCTATCTCTGTTATTAAGATAGGGGCCTAGAGAAGCTTAATTTAGTTAATAAATGGGGCATAGCCTTATTCTGATACTTCAAGACAAATATTTGCTAGACTGAACTGCTAGAACTCAACTGATTCATACAGTGGAGGCTGTTTGCTTTTCTATTTTGTAAAGTGAGGCTCACCTTAACAGTTTACATGTTTACAGTAGCACTTTAACAAATGTAATAGTGAAAGTGCCCTTCTTTCTTCCTTAATACAACCACCTAGAGTTAGGAATTCATTGTCATAGACAAACAGTCTGTTATATGTAGGACTAGATTTTCTTTTCTATGCCTCATTCTAATGGTGTTTGATGAAATTTACTTTTGCTTAGCAGGCATCAAAATAACTGAACACTTGGACTTATGCAGAAAAAATTCAGGCAGAGGGTTGTTTGGTGTAGGGAGATGAGCCCTTATCACGCAGGATATGTATTCTATGAGAACAGGGACACAGTAGAAGTGTAAGCCTGTGAATCCAGTGTATGAACATTTATTGGAGCAGAAGCCACTAAGGTGACAATTAGCTGTAAACAGACTGTGTGTTTAACTGGAAAAGGAGCATGCAATTTAGCATTTACAAGATAAAAGCTATTCTTCCTTGCTAAACTAAAGAATATCTTCAACTGTGGAATTTCTTTTAAGTTTTCACCAAGGTTATTAATGATCAACCTGCCTGCTCTCTTTATTGGCCTTAGACATTATGTGGGAGAGAAAAGAAGTGGGAAGCTCAGTTTTTGTCCCTAAGAAACCCACAGTACAGGTGAGGACAAACATGATGTACAACATGGATCATCAGTTGTTTGGTGGGTCTGCTCCGTGACAAGCATTGTACTAGATGTTTTGTTCCTAGGATAAAATTTAATACTCACCACAGAACTGAATTATTATTCTCATTTTTAAAGTGAGGCTCAGAGAGACAAAATAATTTGGTTATGGTAAAACAGCTTGTTAGTGTTCTGTTAAGGATTCACATCTGAACCAAAGCTGTCTTTTTACTAAACTGAGCTGCTTGTTAAGAATAGTGTCAAAAAGTTTAAAATCCAAATTGATCTGAGACTAGCAGAAGCATGCAAATACTGTCAGAAATGCATTTTTAAAAAGCTGTGTTTGAGGAAAAAGATCAGTAAGTAACAGTGTGTTGATTAGGGCCAACATTACAATATTGATAAGAAATACAGAGAAGCAGAAACCCTCAACTTTTGTTTTGCTTTTGTCTTCTCTGTCACATAGAATGATCCTCACACCATAGGGTAAAACAAATATTGGTTCCAGGGGAATTTAAATCTATATGGGTGAAGATTTTATGAGACAGCACCTAATGGATCTAAATTAACTCAGGTCTCCTACTAGATGAAATAGGCCCTTGAAGACTAGGACAACTTCAAAAAGATCCATACACCTGTTATATTCTCTCATAACACCCTGTAAGGCAGTGTATGTTATGATTTGTAAGTATATGTTTGTGGCCATTCCAATGATTACTTTTCTATCTAAACTCCAAGTGCTGTGTCTGTTGGTCTCCCTGCTGTTTGCCTGGTGGCTAGTACAGTGCCTGGGATGTAGTTGGGACTTAGCACACCTTCAAGGAAGAAAGGAGTTTACTACGTCCTTGTAGATGACCTCTGAGGAATCACTGGGAACTGAAGAGGATGATGACATTCTGATTTTGAAAAGGGTGTGATGGCAAATAGGGGCACTTTTGATAAGAAGTCACAATCTGGTTGCCCATAGGACAAATAAAGCTGGCAAGAATCTGTTGACTGGTACAGAAAAAGTTATTAAATCTGAATACTTTTAGGGGATATGTGTTTCATAGTTTATTACAGTTTCCACCTCCTCTGCTCTCCTCTGTGTTCCCCAGTTTTATTCCCTGGTTAGTTCTTGGAAGCATTTGTGCTTTAGAGTGCAACAGATTGTTGATATGGATCCTATGCAAAGTTCTAGAATATATCATTGCAAAGATTAATGGTTTGTAAATAATTGGAGAGAAAAGAGTGAACAGTGAACTCTAAGCCATAGGACAAAATCTTTTCAATTAACACCTTTCTTTGACACTATTTAACTGAAAAATGCAATAAATTGAGACAGTGGAAAGCTAAAGGATTCTGTCAGCACTGTAACCTGTTCAATCTGTTTATTAATAATTAGTGGCATTGATGAATCATGTTCAAATGGAATTTTCCAGCATCTTTCTAAATAAAATACTTGTATGGCTATTTTTAATTAATTAATTTTAGTTCCTGTTTTTAGGCTTTCTGTTTCTGCAGGTGAGGATCTAGTACTCGGAACAGAATCCAGGATAACATTCATGATCTAATATATTACATGATTGGGGCAATGAGCTTCTTAAAACAGAGTAAAGATAGAAGTTATCCTCCCACAAAAAAGATGTCTTAAAAAATAAAACAACTCTCCTACATAAAATATGGACATGTTTAAAAATTTCTCTAGATTATCACAATCATTTCCACTCCTACTCAGTTTTTCCCATTCAATCTGTTTAAGGAGAGTTTAGAGCATCTTAAGTTCCAAAGCAAAAGGGCATATATTTCCTCATCTTTTTGCCACACTCTGTATAAAATTAGTATACGCAGGATAGGATGCTAAGGGTCTGATCAGTATGTATGGTTCTAACTCTAACTTAGGATGAATTTGATGATTCTGTTGGTATTGTATAAAGACCTTTGAAAGGCACTGGTCTGTGTGATCTTGAGAAAAAGGTGTCTGTGAGCCTTTTCCTCCTTGGGAAACATGGCGTTAATATTGCCTACCTTAAAGGGTTGTTCGAGAAGTGCATGAGATTATATATACATCTGCCTTATACTGAATGCCTTATACTGAATGTGCCAGCATTGTGTTAAGCTTATCAGGTGCATTATTTTGTATATAATCAACAGTAAATTAGGATACTTTGCTGCCCCTCTAAGTTCTAGAAAAAATCAAATTTCTAAATCCAAAATCTTTCTAAGATTTCTGCTCATTTTTAAGGAGCTTGTTTTCTAAGGACTAACTCAGCCTATGGGTTCTTTCATCATTTGATACCAGCTATGTTTGAAAGAATGACAATTCCTTCTTCATTTTTTTTTTTCGTTTTTGGTCAGAGATCACTCACTGATCTCCGGGTGTAGAATATGTTACTGATGGTTTTGCAGTGTCACAGGGAAGAATTACATAATGTGTGGCACAAAATGTCACCGTTTTGCTGGCTACTGCCCATGACTTCTCTCTCCTGTCCCCTTCTTTTTACTTTCATTTTTGTTAGATTTCCCTGGAAACTTCAAATTGGTTGTCTTCTATCATGCAAAACTAAAGTTTTGATATCTGTTATCCAGGCTCTTGAGATCCCACTTTCTACACCATCACTTACCAAAATTATTTTCTTTAAAAAAAAATTCTACATTTATCAATGTATTGCATTCACATAGTTAAAAATCAAAAAGGACTAAAGGGCATATTTTGAATAAAATATAGACTCCTGTCCCATACTTCCTCATTCTCAAGTCTTGCTCTCCTAATGTATCAACTTCAGCTCTTTTACAGATATCTTGTAGATATCTTCTGCAGTTTTCCAACATCTTTATAAATATTTTTATTTGTGCTGCTGTTCATTAATCTTTCAATCTTAGTGTTTTTAGGCTTCCTGTTATGGTAACTCAGGATTTATCACTCTTAATACATGCCCCTCCACATGTACACATGTGTTCTCTCAGTGTAATTTAGCATATATTTAATTAACTCAGTACTCAGTTTTTATGTTACTGAGTAGTTAAATATTATTTACTACTGAGCCAAGTAGTATACTATGTTTCTTCTTTCCCAAATTTACTCTATTGTTTTACTATATTTATTATTGCTTATATTTCTCTATTTTGCATTTCTTCCAAAAGCTCCAACAAAACTGTCAAACACTTACTAATATATTTTCAAATGTTAAGATGTAAGAGATAATAAATCAGTTTCTTCTTTTTTTTTTTTTTTTTTTTTTTTGCACTAGAGAGCCCTCCTCCCATTTGTCTATCATCCTTCTCTGGTCTCAGCTGGTTACACTTTAGGCATCATGATCAGATGTCCTCCTGGAATTCCCTTCATTCTTTTTCAGTGTTTGATCCTGTGTCTGGGATGCCATGTATTACTCTCTTGGTTTATTCCCTTATTTTGTGGAGCTCATCTTCTAGCATCTCTCTAAGAAAGGGTGATGGCATTTATTTGAATTTGCTGCATGTCTGAAAATATTTTTATTGTACTCTCACATTTCATTGACAATTTATGGAATAGTACACATCTCTCATTTGATGGGAATAGTGGCTGCTGAGTTTCTCTCAAACAACCTCCTTATATTTTTATGACTTCCCGTTCTGTGAATTCTGTCTCTACAAGGTACAATCCAGAATACTCCTTTCACCAACCTCCTTTGCAGTTATGGTGCACTTATGTGAGTTCATCTTATCAGACAGTCCTTACCAGTACAGGATTACATTCAGAAGCAAGTAGCTTTAGTGTTATAGGAAGAAACCATTTTGCTGGTGAAGATTCAGAGGCATGTGGTTTTTAGGGGCACTAGTGTCACTGGTGTCATGGGAGGAGAAATTGCAGTGCATGGTTGGCGCAGTAGTAAAATAAAATGGCTCTTCCATCAGGGTGGTTCTGCAGTGTAGTTCTGGGTCTTGGTACTGGAACCCTGATCTTGAGCTTATTTCTCCAGCGTTCCCAATGATTAAGTGAGCTATCTACTATCCTTTAAAAAACTCAGTTTTCTTAGCTTACAGGGTACATTCTCTTGTTTGCAATGAAGACTGATACAGTTAGTTTGGAATTCTAGATTAAGAATAATTTTGTATCAGAAGTTGAGAGGTTCAGCTTTGCTGTCATTTAATATCTAGTGTTGCTCTGATGTATGTAATGCCTATTATTTTATAAAGCTGGTGTATGTGCTATCTTATAAACTTTCAAAATCTTCCCTTACGTCTTGATAAAATTTCTAATGGTGTTTCTTATTGTTCTGGGCATTCCTGAGCACCCTCTTTCAGGAAAATTATTTATTTCAGTTCAAGGAAAACTAATATTATTTCTTTGATAATATCTGTATTCAGGATTTCTGGAATTCCTATTAAATGTCAGAAAGCACAGTGCAATTCTCTTATTTTGTTATGTCTTTCCTATATCTATGTCATTTTACATTTTAGTCTACTTTCCTGGATTTCCCAACTATAACTTCCATCTCTGCTTTTGATTAAAAAAATCAGTTATAATATCTTTCATTTTCAGGAGCTCTTTTAAAATTTTTTTTCACATCGTTATTGGAGTATAAATGCTTTACAGTGTTGTGTTAGCTTCTGCTGTACAACAAAGTGAATCATCTATATGTATACATATATCGCCATATCCCCTCCCCCTTGAGCCTCCCTCCCACCCTCCCTATCCCATCCCTCTAGGTCATCACAGAGCACCGAACTGATCTCCATGTGCTATGCAGTGGCTCCCCACTAGCTATCTATTTTACATTTGGTAGTGTATATATGTCAATGCTACTTTCTCACTTCATCCCAGCTTCTCCTTTCCCCCCGTGCCCTTGAGTCTGTTCTCTACATCTGCGTCTTTATTCCTTCCCTTCCACTAGGTTCATCAGTACTGCTTTTTAAAATTCCATATATATGCATTAGCATATGGTATTTGTTTTTCTCCTTCTGACTTACTTCACTCTGTATGACAGATTCTAGGTCCATCCATCTCACTACAAATAACTCAATTTCGTTCCTGTTTATGGCTGAGTAATAGTCCATTGTATATATATATGTGCCATATCTTTATCCAGTCATCTGTTGATGGATATTAGGTTGCTTCCATGTCCTGGCTATTGTAAATAGAGCTTCAATGAACATTGTAGTACATGTCTCTTTCTGAATCATGGTTTTCTCAGGGTATATGCCCAGTAGTGGGATTGCTGGGTCATATGGTAGTTCTATTTTTAGTTTTATAAGGAACCTCCAAACTGTTCTCCATAGTGGCTGTATCAATTTACATTCCCAGTAACAGTTCACAAGGGTTCCCTTTTCTCCACACCCTCTCCAGCCTTTATTGTTTGTAGATTTTTTGATGATGGCCATTTTGACCTTGTGAGGTGATACCTCATTGTGGTTTTGATTTGCATTTCTCTAATGATTAGTGATGTTGAGTATCCTTTCATGTCTTGGCCATCTGTATATCTTCTTTGGAGAAGTGTTTATTTAGGTCATCTGCCCATTTTTGGACTGGGTGGTTTGTTTTTGTGATACTGAGCTACATGAGCTGCTTGTATATTTTGGAGATTAATCCTTTGTCAGTTGCTTCCTTTGAAAATGTTTTCTCCCATTCTGAGGGTTGTCTTTTCGTCTTGTTTATGGTTTCCCGTGCTGTGAAAAAGCTTTAAAGTTTCATTAGGTCCCACTTGTTTATTTTTATTTTTATTTCCCTTTCTCTAGGAGGTGGGTCAAAAAGGATCTTGCTGTGATGTATGTCATAGAGTGTTCTGCTTCTGTTTTCCTCTAAGAGTTTGATAGTATCTGGCCTTACATTTAGGTCTTTCATCCATTTTGAGTTTATTTTTGTGTATGGTGTTAGGGACTGTTCTAATTTCATTCTTTTACATGTAGCTGTCCAGTTTTCCCAAAAACACTTATTGAAGAGGCTGTCTTTCCTCATTGTATATTCTTGCCTCCTTTATCAAAGAGAAGATGACCAGGCTCCCTGACTTCAGACTATACTACAAAGCTACAGTAATCAAGACAATATGGTACTGGCACAAAAACAGAAAGATAGATCAATGGAACAGGGTAGAAAGCCCAGAGATAAACCCACACAGATATGGTCACCTTATCTTTGATACAGGAGGCAGGAATGTACAATGGAGAAAGGACAGCCTCTTCAATAAGTGGTGCTGGGAAAACTGGACAGGGACATGTAAAAGTATGAGATTAGATCACTCCCTAACACCATACACAAAAATAAACTCAAAATGGATTAAAGACCTAAATGTAAGACCAGACACTATCAAACTCTTAGAGGAAAACATAGGCAGGACACTCTATGACATAAATCACAGCAAGATCCTTTTTGACCCACCTCCTAGAGAAATGGAAATAAAGACAAAAATAAACACATGGGACCTAATGAAACTTCAGAGCTTTTGCACAGCAAAGGAAACCATAAACAAGGTGAAAAGACAACCCTCAGAATGGGAGAAAATATTTGAAAATGAAACATCTGACAAAGGATTAATCTCCAAAATTTATAAGCAGCTCATGCAGCTCAATAGCAAAAAAACAAACAACCCAATCCAAAAATGGGCAGAAGACCTAAAGAGACATTTCTCCACAGAAGATATACAGGCTGCCAACAAACACATGAAAGAATGCTCAACATCTTTAATCATTAGAGAAATGCAAATCAAAACTACAATGAGATATCATCTCACACCAGTCAGAATGCCCATCATCAAAAAATCTAGAAACAATAAATGCTGGAGAGGGTGTGGAAAAAAGGGAACACTCTTGCACTGCTGGTGGGAATGTGAATTGGTACAGCCACTATGGAGAACAGTATGGAGGTTCCTTAAAAAACTACAAATAGAACTACCATATGACCTAGCAATCCCACTACTGGGCATATACCCTGAGAAAACCATAATTCAAAAAGAGTCATGTACCAAAATATTCATAGCAGCCCTATTTACAATAGCCTGGAGATGGAAACAACCTAAGTGTCCATCATCGGATGAATGGATAAAGAAGATGTGGCACATATATACAATGGAATATTACTCAGCCATAAAAAGAAACGAAATTGAGCTATTTGTAGTGAGGTAGATAGACCTAGAATCTGTCATACAGAGTGAAGTAAGTCAGAAAGAGAAAGACAAATACTGTATGCTAACACATATATATGGAATTTAAGAAGAAAAAAAAAATGTCATGAAGAACCTAGGGGTAAGACGGGAATAAAGACACAGACCTACTAGAGAATGGACTTGAGGATATGGGGAGGGGGAGAGGTAAGCTGTGACAAAGTGAAAGAGAGGCATGGACATATATACACTACCAAATGTAAGGTAGATAGATAGTGGGAAGCAGCTGCATAGCACAGGGAGATCAGCTCGGTGCTTTGTGACCGCCTGGAGGGGTGGGATAGGGAGGGTGGGAGGGAGATGCAAGAGGGAGGGGATATGGGAACATATGTTTATGTATAACTGATTCATTTTGTTATAAAGCATAAACTAACACACCATTGTTAAGCAATTATACTCCAATAAAGATGTAAAACAAAAAGATACAAACAGTAAACATTTTCAAATAAAACATATAAATAAAAAAAAAAGAGAAGATGACCATAAGTGTGTGGGTTTATCTCTGGGTTTTCTATCCTGTTCCATTGATCTATATTTCTGTTTTTGTACCAGTACCATATTGTCTTGATTACTATAGCTTTGTAGTATAGTATGAAGTCTGGGAGCCTGATTCCTCTAGCTCTGCTTTTCTTTCTCAAGATTGCATTGGCTATTCGGGGTCTTTTGTGTTTCCATTCAAATTGTGAAATTTTTTGTTCTATTTCTGTGAGAAATGCCAGTGGTAGTTTGATAGGGATTGCATTGAATCTGTAGGTTGCTTTGGGTAATATAGTCATTTTCACAATGTTGATTCTTCCAGTCCGGGAGCATGGTATATCTATCCATCTGTTTATGTTATCTTTGATTTATTTCATTAGTATTTTACAGTTTTCTGTGTACAGGTCTTTTGTCTCCTTAGGTAGGTTTATTCCTAGGTATTTTATTCTTTTTGTTGCAGTGGTAAATGGGATTGTTTCCTTAATTTCTCTTTCTGATCTTTCATTGTTAGTGTATAGGAATGCAAGAGATTTCTGTGCACTAATTTTGTATCCTCCAACCTTACCAAATTCATTGATTAGTTCTAGTAATTTTCTGGTGGCATCTTTAACATTTTCTATGTATAGTATCATGTCATCAGCAAAAAGTGACAGTTTTACTTCTTTTCTAACTTGTATTTCTATTCCTTTTATTTCTTTTTCTTCTCTGATTGCTGTGACTAGGACATCCAATACTATGTTGAATAGTAGTGGTGAGAGTGGACATCCTTGTCTTGTTCCAGATCTTAGAGGAAATACTTTCACTTTTTCACCATTGAGAATGATGTTTGCTGTGGGTTTGTCATATCTGGCTTTTATTATGTTGAGGTAGTTTCTCTCAATGCCCACTTTCTGGAGATTTTTTAATCATAAATGGCTGTTGAATTTTGTCAGAAGGTTTCTCTGCATCTATTGAGATGATCATATGGTTTTTAATTCTTTAATTTGTTAATATGATATATCACATTGATTGTTTTACATATATTGAAGAATCTTTGCAGCCCTGGGGTAAATCCCACTTGATCATGGTATATGATCCTTTTAATGTGTTGTTAGGTTCTGCTTGCTAGTATTTTGTTGAGGATTTTTGCATCTATTTTGATCAGTGATATTGGTCTATAATTTTCTTTTTTTGTGATATCTTTTGTCTGGTTTTGGTATCAGGGTGATGGTGGCCTCCTAGAACGATTTTGGGAGTGTTCCTCCCTCTGCAATTTTTTGGAAGAGTTTGAGTAGTATATGTGTTAACTCTTCTCTGAATGTTTGATAGAATTCACCTGTGAAGCCATCTGGTCCTGGACTTTTGTTTGTTGGGAGATTTTTAACTACAGTTTCTATTGCATTACCTGTGATTGGTCTGTTTCTATTTTTAATTCTTCCTGGTTAAATCTTGGAAGGTTGTACTTTTCCAAGAATTTGTCCATTTCTTTCAGATTGTCCATTTTATTGACATATAGTTGCTTGTAGTAGTCTCTTATGATCTTTTGTGTTTCTGCAGTGTCAGTTATAATCTCTCCTTTTTCATTTCTAATTTTATTGATTTACATCCTCTCCCTTTTTTCTTGATGAATCTGGCTAATGGTTTATCAATTTTTTTTATCTTCTCAAATAACCAGCTTTTAATTGTATTGATCTTTGCTATTTTCTTTGTTTCTATTTCATTTATTTCTGCTCTGATCTTTATGATTTCTTTCCTTCTACTAATTTTGGGTTTTCTTTTTTCTTTGTTTTCTAGTTGCTTTAGGTGTAAGGTTAGATTGTTTATTTGAGATTTGTCTTGTTTCTTGAGGTAAGATTGAATTGCTATGAATTTCCCTGTTAGAACTGCTTTTGCTGTGTCCCATAGGTTTTGGATCATGTTTTTGTTGTCATTTGTTTCTAGGTATTTTTTGATTTCTTCTTTGATTTCTTCAGTGATCTCTTGGTTATTTAGCAGCACACTCTTTAGCCTCAATGTATTTGTGTTTTTTACTGTTTTTCCTGTAATTGATTTCTCATAGCATTGTGATTGGAAAAGATGCTTGGTACGATTTGTTTTCTTAAATTTTCCACGGTTTGATTTGTGACCCGAAATGTGATCTATTCTGGAGAATGTTCCATGTGCACTTGAGGAGAAAGTGTATTCTTCCACTTTCAAGTGGAATGTCCGAAAAATGTCAATTAAGTCTCTCTGGTCTCTTGTGTCATTTAAAGCTTGTGTTTCCTTATTTGTTTTCTGTCTGGATGATCTGTCTATTGGTGTAAGTGGGGTGTTAAAGTCCCCCACTATTATTGTGTTACTGTCGATTTCTCCTTTTATGGCTGCTAGCATTTGCCTTATGTACTGAGGTGCTCCTGTGTTGGGTGCATAAATATTTATAATTGCTACGTTTTCTTTTTGGATTGATCCCTTGATCATTACATAGTGTCCTTCCTTATCTCTTGTAACAGTCTTTATTTTAAAGTCTAATTTATCTGATATGAGTATTGCTACTCCAATTTCTTGTGATTTCCATTTGCATGGAATATCTTTTTCCATCCCCTTACTGTGTCTGTATGTGTCCCTAGGTCTGAAGTTGGTCTCTTGTAGACAGTGTATATAAGGGTCATGTTTTTGTATCCATTCAGCTGGTCTGTGTCTTTTGGTTGGAGCATTTAATCCATTTTCATTCAAGGTGATTATTGATATGTATGTTCCTATTAACATTTTCTTAATTGATTTGGGTTTGTTTTTGTGGGTCTTTTTCTTCTCTTGTGTTTCCCACGTAGAGAAGTTCCTTTAGCATTTGTTGTAAAGCTGGTTTGTTGGTGCTGAATTCTCGTACCTTTTGCTTGTCTGTAAAGGTTTTAATTTCTCCGTGGAATCTGAAGGAGATCCTTGCTGGGTAGAATAATCTTGGTTGTAGGTTTTTTCCTTTCATCACTTTAAATATATCCTGCTACTCCCTTCTGGCTTGCAGAGTTTCTGCTGAAAGATCAGCTGTTAACCTTATGGGGATTCTCTTGTATGTTATTTGTTGCTTTTCCCTTGCTGCTTTTAATATTTTTTCTTTGTATTTAATTTCTGATAGCTTGATTAACATGTGTCTTGGCGTGTTTCTCTTTGGATTTATCCTGTATGGGACTCTGCACTTTCTGAACTTGATTGACTATTTCCTTTCCCATGTTAGGGAAATTTTTGACTATAACATCTTCTAATATTTTCTCAGACCCTTTCTTTTTTTCTTCTTCTTCTGGGACCCCCCATAATTCGAATGTTGGTGCGTTTACTGTTGTCCCAGAGTTCTCTGAGACTGTCCTCAATTCTTTTCATTTTTTTCTTTATTCTGCTCCCTGACAGTTATTTCCACCATTTTATCTTCTGACTCATTTGTCCGTTCCTCTGCCTCAGTTATTCTGCTATTGATTCCTTCTAGAGTATTTTTAATTTCAATTATTGTGTTGTTCATCACTGTTTGTTTGCTCTTTAGTTCTTCTGGATCCTTGTTGAATGTTTCTTGTATTTTCTCCATTCTGTTTCTGAGGTTTTGGATCATCTTTACTATCATTACTCTAAATCGTTTTTCAGGTACGCTGCCTGTTTCGTCTTCATTTATTTGGTCTTGTAGGTTTTTACGTTGCTCCTTCATCTGTTACAAATTATTTTGTCATTTCATTTTTTTTTATATATGTGGGGCTGTATTCCTGTTGTTTGGCCGGAGACGTCCAGCACTGGAGTTTGCAGGCAGTTGGATAGAGCCGGGTCTTGGTGCTGAGATGAGGAACTCGGGGAGGCCTCATTCTGATTAGTATTCCCTGGGATCTGAGGTTCTCTGTTAGTCCAGCAGTTTGGACTTGGAGTTCCCACCACAGGAGCTCGGGCCTGACAACCAAGGTCCCACAAGCTGTGTGGCATGGAGAAAAAAAAAGCAAGGAGCAATACAATAACAAAGAATAAAAAACAAAATAAAATTAGAAAGATAAAAAATATATTAGGAAAAGTAAAAATATAATTGAAACAACTGCAACAAGGTAAAATAAAACCACAATAGAAAAGAAAAAAAGCCTTGGCTATAGGGGGCAGAGTTTAGGTGGAGGTGGAACTTCTACAGGGGTGTTGTTTAGGGTGGGATGGGATCTAGGTGGGTGGGGGGTGACGTTTGAGCCTGGGGTGGGGCCTAGGCCCAAGATCCATGCAGCTCGAAAAGGCCTTGGGGGCGGGGGCCTAGGCGGGGCAACATTGAAGTGTGGGGTGGGGCCTCTGCTTAGGACCTGCTGGGAAGGGGAGAGGCAGCCTCGAAAAGAGGGCCTCTGGAGTGTGGAGTTTTGGAGTTTGGAGGTAAGGCCCTGGGTGAGGGTGTGTGGGTGGGGTTTAGGTCCAGCACGGTTGGAGGGGGTCTCAGAGGGGTTCTCCGAGTGTAGAGGTAGGGCCTTGGGTGGGGGTGTAATGGTGGGGCTTGGGCTCTGCACAGCAGCAGGGAGGCTCCAAGGGCAGAGGATTAGGCCTGGGAGCCCAACAGGCTCCCTGGCGCCTAAGTGGACAGGAAAAGCGCTGGCTATATTCCCTTCTGTTCTTTTGCACCCCTCCCCCACCATCTCCCCCAGGGTCTCCCCCATCCCTTCTGGACCCCTAACCATGGGTGGGTCCTGCTAGGTGTAGGAACTCCTCCCCTCCCCCAGCCCCCCCTCAGGGGTGCCGGTCCCGGAGGTCTGGCCTTTATTTTTCCTCCCCCTTTCCTCCCCCCCACTCCCTCAGGACCCGCACGGCTGGAGTGGGCCTCGGTGCACAGAGGATCAGGCCTGGTATCTCAGCAGGCTCCTGGGGGCCCAAGTGGGCAGGGGAAACCTGGCCACTCTCCGTTTTGATCCTCTGCCCTCCCAATGGTCCCCCAATTTCACCCTTTGGGTGTGGGATCCCTTTCCCTCCCCCAGCCGCCCCTCAGGGGCACCAGTCCCGTCCTGCCTCCACTCCTCCTCCCCGCCACACCTCACATCCTACCCAGTCGCTGGGGTTTCCTCCCATCCCCTTAGTTGTCCGTGGTCCCCCACTGTGCCTGGCAGGTGCCCTAGTTGTGAGGAGATGCAAATTCTGCATCCTCCTAGTCCACTATCTTGACTCTGCCCCCAGGAGCTCTTTTTTTTCAAATTCTAAGACAGTCCTTTTTTCACTGCATTATTTTTCAGTTCTAGAGAAAGAGTTATGTCTCTCTGAATATCTTGCATGTTGTGTTGATTTTCTTCTTCATTGCCTTCTATCCTCTTTTTTGGTTTCTGTTTGTTTTGATCTTTCACTTTGGATACCTACTCAAATGTCCAGTAACCTTTAACTTTCCATTGATATTTGTCACTAAAATTCTGGTCAGAAGTTCTGTTTAATGGTAGATGGACTTGTTGCCTGATGGCCTTCAATAGAAAGCCAGTTATTTCATTGAGGGTCAGTCAAAGGTCAATATGTGAACTGTTTAGTTACCTAAACAAAAATCGTCTAGTTTTCTTCCTGATGAGGATTGAGTTCTAACACTCCTGTAGTTCAGTATGTGAACTTATGCATAGTCCCTGCTTTTCAGTACCATGAATCATCCCCTTTTCCGTGTGTCTCTTGTTCCCACATTAGGAGGACCCTTACTGACTCCATTTCTCCACAGGAAAACATATCCCCTCTCTCACAGAGCTGAGGTTGAGGAACAGTTGCCTGGGTACACAGAGTGAAATAGAGAACCTGGGGGGAAAGGTCTCTATGCCACTTACTATGAGTATAGATCTTAGCCATTTTCTCTTTGTTCACCCTAGCCCTTCCAGTTTTAGTGCTGACTGGTTCCAAAGGCTGAGCTTCCAGATGTTTTGTTGGGTAAATTGGCTAGCTTCTTTTTTGGTACCCTCTGATGCTGATGTGGACTTTAGCTTCCTGTATTCTGATATGTCAGTTACCACACCATTTATTTGTCATCTCTCAAATATTTGTTGAAGTGATTCTTCTCACTGTTTCCTCCTCTCTCATTCTCAACGTTATGGGTTACCAACATGCTAACTTCTCATCTGTCATTTTGGATTAATTTTGGGAGGATTAAAAGGTAAAAACATGAGGTAATCCTTTATGTAATCAAATATTTTTCTCAATTTTTCCAAACAATGATAAATCTTACAATAAGGAATTCTCGTGTCAGTTAAAATAATAAAGTGATCAAATCATCACTATGAAGGAGGTATACTGTCTCTTTAACATTTGATGGAATGAGATTCAAAGGGGTTAATTAACTTGTGCAGAGTGATATCTATTTAGTAGGTGGCAGAGTACAACTTGAATTCCAGACCATTGTAATTCTGAAGGCCATACTGTAACTATTAAACATTGTTTAGTACATCGAATGCCTGACACATCATAGGTTCTGAATGATGGCAACTATTGGTAATGCATAGTATTCAGTGTTTTAGATGGATGTTGTTTCTAGAGTGAGTGGGGTAATAGGATCATCCTTATAGACAGCATCTAGAATAATTTAGGTCTGGCAGCAGTAAGTAACATAATTAGCATTTTTAAACTTATTGTGATTGGTAGAATAATGCCCCCACCTCCCAAAGATGTCTATATCCCAATTCCTAGAAACTGTGAACATGTTAGTTTATGTGGCAAAGGGAATTAAGGTTACAGATGTAATTAAAGTTGCTACTAAGCTGACTTTGAGATATGTGGGTGGGCCCGATGTAGTCACAAAGGTCCTTATAAGTGGAAGAGGAAGACAGAAGAGAGAGAATTTAGAGGATGGCAGCATGAGAAGGACTTACTTTAATGATGCTGGCTTTGCAAATGGAGGAATGGGGCCACTAGCTAAGGAATGCAGATAGTCTCTGGAAGCTGGAAAAGGCAAGAAAACTGGTTCTCCCATAATGTCTCCAAAAGAAATGCAGCCCTACCAACACTTTGATTTTAGCCCTGTGAGACTTGTTTCAGATATCTCATCTCCAGATCTGTAAGGTTGTTTTTGTTGTTTTATGCCACTAAATTTATGATGATTTATTATAGTAACAGCAATAATAAATGAACACATTTATAAGTAAAATAAAAGTGTGTGTGTATGCATGTAGCTTACAAGAGGAAAAAGATAGTAAATGCTTACTTGAGAGGACTAGGCAAAAGGACATGGTGGCCTGCAGCTTGTCAAGGAAGGAGTGATTGGAGTTGCAAAGGCACCACTCAGTGGTTAGGGTGGAGGGAATCCATTTTCATCCTGGACACAGACAGGACAGTGACTCTTCTTGCCCTAAGGAATTTAAAAGGCCCCTAATTTTGCTACAGTGTTCAGAGTAGAGACCTTGTCACAGGACACCCAGGTTAGGGAGAACCGATGAATGGAGGAAATAAGCAGAAGCCAGTCCTGGTGGGATGAGAGAGTTAGGAGCTGGCATTTTTCTCTGCAGAGTGGAGGGAGTAAATCTCCAAAGTATCACCTAATAAGCACTGTTCTTAAAGTGGCCTTTTCTCTATTCTAGGCTTCAGGGCTGGAGGTCAGATGTGAGGCAATCCCAGTAGTACCAATAGGGAAGTGAGGCAGAGAAGGGAGGGAAGCTGATATTCTAATGAGACGATCATCGCAGTGACACAGCAGGGCTTAGTCCTATTGGGCACCTCCGGGGAGTGAGTGCAGGACACACCTCTCTTTGTCAGCTTTTGAAGGCTGCTCCAGAGACATCACCTTTCTGCCACCTCTGGACTCCCCTGTGCATGGGCTGAGCATTTTTGGCAAGTAGATAAAGCCCTCTATTAAGAGCTGCAAATGCTTTAAGTAAGAAGCCTGCAGCAGGTTTGGGAATGGTGGATGCCAAGGATTTATGCTCTGCTTTCCCACCTATCATGACACAGAGAGCATGACATGTAAGGCATAAGAATCTATGAGATATCTGGAATCTAGACACCAGTGAGATCTAGGAGAAGGAAAATCAAACTTTCCACAATGGAAACAATTTTTTCTTGGCCACACTGATTAATAGTCAGTGGAGAAGAGGGATTCAAAATTGATATAAAAAACTCTTTTTGTTCACATTGCATAGCGATGTTAACTATATAGGAATCTGTATATAGAGATGTAGATATGTAGACTCAAACTTGAGTGTTGTAGCCAATATGTTGGTGCCCAAAGGAGTCAAACAAGATAAAAAGCACCAAGTGTGCATTCCAGCAAGGTTTACTGTGTTATGCATGTATCCCACATTTCACTTTTCTAAACACACAAAAAAATCAAGGCCCCAGTAGGCACACTTCCCAAAATATGCAAATTGCAGGTCCACAATATGTGGTTGAGAACAGAAGTCAAGGAATTGGTTGTACCCACCTTCCTTCTCTGAAGGTAGAACAGTTGGGAGCATCAGCTTCATGCACTAAGAACTACCATTTAAAGTAATAGCAGTCTCAGACTGTACAGGTTCACAGCAGGCTTAACTAACCATGGCAGATGTAATGGCTCAGAAATGAACCATGTAAAAAATAAGTCAAAAAACAACCATTTGAACATAACTTATATTTGAGGACTATAGTCAGTTATATACCAAGATCTGGCAAAACACAGGTGAAAAACTGTTCCTTTTTTGCATGTTGTATTCTCTGATCTCCAGGAAAGAAGCATTAAAAAGAAAAAATTTCAAGAGCTCTAGCTTTGGAATCAGATGGGGGTGAAAATACTCTTATTTTAATGTTTGCTAGCTTTGATTTTGACCAAGTTATTTGAGTCTCGATTCCTTCAACTCCCAGAAGGATGATACCTTCCTCAGGTAGTTTTAGTAAGGGGGAATTGGGTTAATACATAAAGCTTCTCTTTATTTTAGACTTTGAATTGAGTTTTCCTCCTCATTTCTCCTTGTGCAGTCCCAGGCTTTCTCAGAGTAGAGGATATTTGTGTCATTGTGATTAAGTTCAAGATTATTTACTGATGCTCTTTTGAGTTATAGGTACTCTACTAGCTACTGGTGATACCAAAAAGAATGGAACACAGATCCTGTCTTTGAGGAGTTCAAAATATAGTGGAGGTATAGACAATAAATCATCTCAGTACATTGTGTGTTACATACTACAGTAGAAGAATATACAAAATATTAAAAGACCTCAGATAATGGGGTAATTGATTCTCCCATGGAAATGGAAGAGAAAAGAGAATGCCAAAGAGGGGAAGTAATATTTGAGCCGTGCCTTGAAGAATAAGTAAGATTGTTTATTTTAAAAGGGAAAAGAGAGAGCCAACTCCAAGCATAAGGACATCTTAAGAACTGTGTTTCAAGTACGTTTATAAGCAGCTACGTGAACAATCTCTGGGGCACGTGGTTGCTCTGGGCTTTTGGAAAAACCTCCACAGACTATAGCCTGAATCATTTTGTAGAGAAAGCCAACACTTGTTTTTCATAACTATTATATGGGTGACATGACTGATTTTTTTTTTTTTTTTTTTTTGCTGATTATCATTTTGAATGTATTTGGACTCTACACAAGGGTGCACTGAGTCAGAGACCCAACTTCAAACAAGTTTAACCATCTGGAATTAGCCACATAATAGAAAATGGTGAAAACTTATAGAAAGCCTGAGTAGGGAAAGAACCGTCATGGATTCCATGGGTTTAATTTTAAATTTATTTTTAAGTTACAGAAAATATACAAGTCAATTATCAATATATAAGAATTTAGAATAAGAAATGAAAGTTGAGATTTTTGACTAAATATAGCAGATTTTTGGCTAAGTATAGCACGAACATTTGAACTCATGATTCCTCTTAAAACCCCAGTTTTAGAACAATAAGGTGATTTTTTTAAAGTTTTAAATCCACAGTGTCAAGGAAACCATAGAGGAGGTGGTAACATAGTAGATGGATGAAAGCTGAAATCAGCAGACCAAAGGAAGTTGAAATGTAGTTTGGGTAGGGAGTGGAGCTCAGTAGCAAGGCAGTGTGGGTCACATGGAGACATGAGAAATCTTTGAAATAGGACTGTGAGTAGGACTGAAAAGCAGGATTATTATTAGAAAAGCTGTTTAAGAACTTGACCCCTAGATTTCCTCCTTCAGCCCACACTGTCAGGTACCCACTGCTCCCTTCCCTTGAATGAAGGCAGGTGGATTTTCTGGAGAGGTGGAGTCAATGAAATTCTGAGTTTAAGACATTTCAGTGTCAGGGAAGGAAGGTGTGAATGTGTATGTGGGAGGAGGATCAGAGGTCTGTTGAATTTGTTTTTTTTTAAGTCTTGTAGAATTGTTTAACAACATAAATAACTATGTAAAAGAAAAAAATTAAGGGATGTTTCCTCTCTCCTCACTGAAGGACTTGATGATTAAGAGATTCTCTCAGGCCCTCACATGGAATCAAATTTATTTTGGGTCCATATGAATATTACAGTGTAATTTATATTCGAGTATTACTTCAGTATTCTGGAGAGAAGGGAAGGATTTGTATGATAAAAAGGAGATGCATGAAAAAAAGTTTTTTTCTTTTGATCATTTTATAATATATTTTTTTCAATAAAATATCAAAATAATCAAAATTCAATTTATTACAAACACTGTTCTGATTCTAGGTGTCAGAAGTCTTAGAATAGAACCAGGGATTTAAAAAGGCTCATCCTATCTCTGATTCAGCCTCCTGCAAATAATTCAATGCCTTATGCTCAGTTTTCTGAAATGTAAATAAGATTTGTGTCTTGTTCTTTCAGACACATAACAATGTTGATTTAGTGCCCAGCAGTGAGCTGAGCAGTGAACAGATCCTTCCTTGCACGTAATGGCATCTTATTCTGAGGCCTAATGTGAAGTGTTTTCTTATCACCAAAGCATTCCTTACTCCCAAGATGAACTTGGCATATTGAATGTATGACTGAAAATAATCTAATATTTTTCTTAATCTAGAATTTTTAGTTTCAAATGAGTGCTGTTTTTTTCACAGTATTTACCTTGGAAAATTAGATACTAATAGTTAAGTCATGTTATTTTAGAATTCTTCTTTTGAATTTCTTTCCTCTGGAACCTGAAGCATGGTTTTTATCCTTATCTTAAGAATAAACCAAAAGCATTTAAAATTAAGTCCAGGGAATAAGTTAGATTAGAAAGTCATTAAGTTCCATTTTGGGAAATAAAGTTGAGGAGGGGCAATATAGGAAATGCCTCTGAGTTTAGTGTGTGACCACTGAACAATTCTAACAGCTGAACATTTTTTCTCTAGGTGACTATTTCAAAAGAGATTATCCATTAGATATAGAGATATTAATAGATCATATAGTTCATGGCTAAACACTCAATAGCTTCCATCTTACTGGTCAGATGTGTTTTAATTTAATGTTTTTTATTCTTTTTTTGTATGTGTAGCTGCATTCATGGCAGCTTCATTTATCTTAATTTGTTAACTCCTGTGAAGTCATTACTCTGTAGACTTAGTGCAGTATCATAATCAATCAGGTAATTAAACTATTTTTTTGGTCGGTGATGAATTTAATAATAGAGATAATGTACATGCATTCAGGGACTGCTGGAGTTTGCATAGAACATGAAGCAAAACACAACAGATCTTCAGACTGTGTGGACAAGCACACAGTTAAAATCCTGAGGATTATAGCAATGATGGGGGTGGTTAGAGCGATGGTTAGAAGGCAAATTAGATGAAGAAGCATTCATGAAATCAAGGGATGTGGGCTTTTCAGATCCTTTAGTCAAATTCCCTGATTTTATAGAGGAGTAAACAGAGGCCCAGGGAGGTGATTTTCCTAATACAAATGGAAGAGCAGGACTCTAATTCCAGTATTCGGGACTCTTTTTTTCTTTATGGTCTCCCTCCCTACTCCAAGCTTCAGGATAAGTTTGAAGTATGTAGTTTGTCTTTAATGGTTTCTTACCTAAAATCTCATCCCTCTTCTTTTTTCTCTTTTCTAAGCCTCTGTACTAAAAATTTCCCCTCACATTTCTTTCCTCTCAACATGAAGTTCTTTTATATAAAAGGGGGAAGGTTCTGAAAGCCTCTGATCTAAGCTGGCATACAGCTGCTTTGGAGTGAGATGAAAAGCTAAGAGGAATTTGCCTTCAAACCTTGATGGCAGAAACCACTGTCAGTGAAATTTCTAGCGTTCATTTCTTTTGGAGAGGTCTTCCCAGCCCCTTGGTGTAATAGAACTGCGGTAAAAATATTGAAAGGTAAGTGATGAGACCCTTTCTCCTCTGTTATCAGGAGCATTCATTATGCTATTTGGATCATGGTTCTTTATTGTCTGATTAGAGTCATGGATGGAGAAGATAACTGGAGGAAAGTGAGCAAACTTAATTTACATTCTCAGCCTACACTTAGGCTTGGAAGAAGAGAAAAGGTTCAGAAGCAAGAAGAGGGCAGCAGGAAAGGGGATGGAGTAGTGAAACCAAGAAAGTTTGGAGGAATTTTGAGGTTGGGTGAGAAGAGTTTTACCAGCTCCTTCCTCTACTGGAAATCCAGGGAGAGGCAGATATGGGTAGAGATTTTAAGACTTTTTTTTTTTTTTGTATGTCGTTAGATACAGTTCGTCTTTTTTTCCCTCTACAGGAGACTTCCCCGTAGGCATACTGCTTTTCAAGTCTTTGAGGAGTTGGATTTTTGTTTTATTGGGTGCATCACCATGCTAAAGATGGGCCTCAAAGTTGGAGCAAAAAAAACCCCAAAAACAGTTTCATTTGGAAAATTCAGGTATCCATTTTTGACACCTTCCTTCTTTCCCACAATGCCTAGCCCAATTTTTCACAATCTGCATTAATAGGAAAAATGACTGTGTGTCAGGAACCAAAAGGATGAGATCAGATATAAATTTAATTGATGCTTATAAACAGCTGAGGGGAAGAAATGGCGACCAACATGCTAAGTGCTTTTGCTGTCATCTCTTTTTTGGAAACTTTATAAAGATTAACTATGGCCAATGAAATCTGTTGACTCACTGGGTAGTTAACAAGTCCAGTCCATGACCAATGACATTAAATTTTCCAATAGCACTTTCAAGACACTGTCATTAGTAGATTATCCCATAATCTGGCTGTTTTATTTGTAAGTGAAGATAAGTCCTAAATGCACTTATTATACAACCTTAATAAATACCTGGGGCAGCATTGGAGATAAAGAACACCTTTCACTCTTCTTGGGGTCCCTTTTCCAATCATAACTCTACCCCCCATTATCTCCTGGTCTAGAGTGTGACACTAATCTAGAGGACTGTTTCATTGCGGCCTTGTTTTTTTAGTCACAACACAAACAGAAGTGGCAGGATATTAGAGACAAAATGGATAGTGCTAAAAAAATTACAGTTTAACTTCTCATTTATCAATGTAATTGAAAGTTACTAGCAGGGTGTGTGGTGCCAGTGTTTCTATCAGGGCATGAGTAATCTATTTATGCTGCATAATTCATCCTTCTGAGGTTCTAATGAGAACTGCTTAATTCAGGTTTTAATCAAACCTGACAAATCATCGTTGAAGTTGGCAATAGGCTTCTTCACAGGTGCCATTTCTCTGCTAGTTTGACATAGCTTAGATTCATCTTCCTCTCTGCATGGTCCTTTCAGGCTTCACTTATTATAACAACAAAAAAGGACCGGTTTTCCTTCAACACCAAAATGCCAAATGTTTCTGGTCCTTTTTTGGACTCTTCAGTGCCATTAGTAGCAAGCTATTTTTATTTATTTTATTTTTAATACTGGAAATAATTAAGAGGAAAAAATGATTTTTTCACATACACATTTATCCTGTTTTACTAAATATATTCATTCCTTGAGCATATATTCTTTGAACAGGCTCATGTTCCAAATCTTGCTCTTATCCAGTAATCCAAATCACTTAGACAAGATCCATCTGCTGATGACGGGTGGTGGAGGATGCACCAGCTCAGATGCACTTAGGAGCTCCAGAGCCTGAAATCTGACATATACTTTGAAAAATAACACCAGTCTCTTTCTGGGAGAGACTACAAAACAGATGGGAGATTCATAGCACACAAAAAAATGGTGGCTTTAATGTATGGATCTTAATATTGCAAAAATGAATGTCGGAGCCTATAATCTTTGCTATTAACATGTGACATGGAAAAGATGTTTAATCAGTTAGCTCCTTGCCCCAGAATAGGATTATGACCTCTGTAAAGAGGTCATATTCTGCCTACTTAAGTTTCCCCCTAAAAACAGCTTTATAATTACATGTAGCCTTTCTGTTTCCAAATTCCTTTGACATGTATTAAATCATTTTTCTTCATAATAACCTTTTGAAGCAGGTAATACACATAACAACATCCCATTTTGTAGCTAAACCAACAAAATCAGAGAGGGTAATTTATTTGCCTAAGGACATACAGTTGGAAGTAATGGAATCTGACCTCCAATCCAGTTATGTCAACTCTGAGATTTGTGTCCTTTACATTGTTACACAGTACCTCATGGACATCAGGGAAGACCAGCCTTTGAAAGAATTCTTGCTGTACCCAAAATGATCTTCACCATGATCTGGGAAATAAGACTCTTTATTTAGGCCACCTGTAATTCTTTGGAAGGTTGTATAAATGAGACAACCCCTAAGGCTTTATTTGTAATTCCAAACCATTTGCTATTTATCAAGCCTGTCTTTCATTATAGACTATATCAAATGCTGACACTTTTGATTTACATGGATACTAAGTCCTCACTACGGATACCAAACACACTGCTCTAATATCAGATGTTTCCCTTCAAGCATTATGGCAAATCTCAGTCTCATTCTTTTGCTGTAGCTCATAGAAATATTTATCTGGGAGGACCTAAGAGAACACACAGAAAAAACATAGTTATTTAAAGCAAAGAACTGAGGACCAGTGAGTTTAAGTATTTTATTTAAGAGTGATAACTACGAACTGCCAGAGTCTCTCACTTTTTAGATCGTCTGTGTCAACAATCATTGCCTCTGTGGATGCATTTAAAAGATTATTTACCAAAGTTCTACTGTAGGCATTGAAGGTGGTTTCGCTCAGAACTGGGATGGGGAACTCTTCTGGATGGACTTGCTCAAGCATTGGAGGTTGAGAATCAGAGCTAATTAGAGATTAAGCTGGGCTACAGCCTCATCTTCTGCATCTGGCATTGTCCTTATCTATTAAACAACGTCACCCAGAAAAACTGTTTCTTTAATAAAAAAAAAGTTGCCTTCATTTTTATCAAGGATATGGGTAGGATCTTAATAACTTGGCTGCTAGCCTATTAATGCTGGACACAGGAGAAAGTCCATGGGCTATGATGTAGAGTTGAGTAACGTATGGAGGAGGTAGACTGGGCACAGTGAAGTCAGGCAGTCTCAAAGTTTGGAGCAAAGGCTCCAGTGCTTATCTGACTTTTCCTGATATTATCCCTCATTACCATGACTTTGGGAGAATGCTAAAACAAGGAAGGGATGGTGAAGTGTGGAAATCAGAGAAGGTATTTTAAAACTGCACGTTTTATTTATTTTTTTATTTAAAATATAGTTGATTTACAGTGTGTTAATTTTTGCTGTACAGCAAAGTGATACGGTTGTGTGTGTGTATATATATATATATATGTATGTGTATATATATGTGTGTATATATATATTCTTTTTTATATTTTTTTCCATTATGGTTTATCACAGGGTATTAAATATACTTCCTTGTAGGACCTTGTTGTTTATGCATTCGATATATAATAGTTTGCATCTTCTAATCCCAAACTCCCAATCCATCCCTCCCCTACCCCTCCTTGGCAACCACAAGTCTTTTCTCTATGTCTGTGAGTCTGTTTCTCTTTTTTAGGTAGTTTCATTTGTGTCATATTTTAGATTCCACATATAAGTGATATCACATCTTATTTGTCTTTCTCTGACTATATATTCTTGCCTTCTTGTCATATATTAATTGCCCATATAAGTTTGGATTCATTTCTGGGCTCTCTATTCTGTTCCATTGATCTATGTGTCTGTTTTTGTGCCAGTACCATACTATTTTGATTACTGTGGCTTTGTAGTATAGTTGGAAATCAGGGAGCATGATACCTCCTGTTTTGTTTTACTTTCTTAAAATTGTTTTGGCTATTTAGGGTCTTTTGTGTTTTCATAAACATTTTAGAATTATTTTTTCTTGTTTTGTAAAAAATGCCATTGGTATTTTGATAGGGAATGGATTGAATATGTAGATTGCCTTGCATATGTAGATTACCTTGCATAGTATGGTCATTTTAACAATATTGATTCTTCCAATCCAAGAATACTGTGGATCTTTCCATCTGTTTGTGTGGTCTTCAATTTCTTTCATCATTGTCTTATAGTTTACCGAGTTCAGGTCTTTCACCTTCTTAGTTAGATTTATTTCTATGTGTTTTGTTCCTTTTGATGCAATTTTAACTGAGATTATTTTATTAATTTCTCTTTCTGCTAGTTCACTGTTAGTGTATCGAAACACAACAGATTTCTGTATCGAAACTTTACTGAGTTCATTTATTAATTCTAAGTTTTTTGGTGGTGTCTTTAGGATTTTCTATATAGAGTAGCATGTTGTCTGTTAACAGTGTTACCTCTTCTTTTCCAATTTGGAGTATTTTTACTTTTTTTTTTTTCTGATTGTGGGGCTAGGACTTGAATACTTTGTTAATAAAAAGTGGTAAAGTGAGCAACCTTGTCATGTTCCTGATCTTAGAGGAAATGCTTTCAGCTTTTCAGTGTTGAGAATGATGTTGGCTCTGTGTTTGTCATATATGGTCTTTATTATGTTGAGGTACATTTCCTCTGTGTACCCACTTCATTGAGTGTTTTTATCATAATTGGATGTTGAATTTTGTCAAAAGCCTTTTCTGCTCTATTGAGATGATCATATGATTTTTATCCTTCAATTTGTTGATGTGTTGTATCATAATTTTGTTTTGTGGGTATTGGAACATTCTTGCATCCCTGAGATAAATCCCACTTGATCATGCTGTGTGATCATTAAATGTATTGTTGAATTTGTTTTGCTTATATATTGTCGAGGAGTTGTTGCATCTATGTTCATCATAGATGTTGGCTTGTAATTCTCTTTTTTTGGTGGTGTCTTTGTCTGATTTTGGTATCAGGATCATGCTGGCCTTGTAAAGTGAGTTTGGAAGCATTCCTTCCTCTTCACTTTTTTGTAATATTTTGATAAGAATAGGTATTTAACTCATTTTTAAAGTTTGGTAGAATTCACCCGTGAAGCCATCTGGTCCTGAACTTTTGTATGTGGGGAGTTTTATTTTTTTATTACTCATTCAGTTTCATTACTTGTAATCTGTCTCTTCATTTTCTGTTTCTTCCTGATCAGTTTTAGGAGATTGTATGGTTCTAGGGATTTATCCATTTCTTCAGGTTGTCTGGTTTATTGACATATAAGGTCATGGTAATTTCCTATGATATTTTGTACTCCTGTGGTGTTCATTGTAATGTTTCCTCTTTCATTTCTGATTTTATTTGGGCCCTCTCCCTTTTTTCTTGATGAGTCTGGCTAAAGTTTCATCATTTTGTTTATCTTTTTTTTTTTTTTTTTGGATTCGTGGGCCTCTCACTGTTGTGGCCTCTCCCGTTGCAGAGCACAGGCTCCGGACATGCAGGCTCAGCGACCATGGCTCATGGGCCTAGCCGCTCCGCAGCATGTGGGATCTTCCCAGGCCGGGGCACGAACCTGTGTCCCCTGCATCGGCAGGCGGACTCTCAACCACTGCACCACCAGGGAAGCCCTTTTGTTTATCTTTTTAAAGTTCTTAGTTCCATTGATCTTTTCTTTTTTTTGGTTTCTGTTTTATTTGTTTTGCTCTAATTTTTATTCTTTCTTTCTACTAACTTTGGGTTTTGTTTTTCTTTTGTAGTTCCTTTATGTTTAAGGTTAAATTGCTTATTTCAGATTTTTCTTGTTTCCTGAGATAGGCTTTTCTAAACTTCCTTATTACAACTGGTTTGCTGTGCCCCTTAGATTTTAGATTGTTGAATTTTTGTTTTCTTTATCTCTGTGCCTTTTAAAAAATTTCCTCTTTGATCTTCAATACCCATTGGTTGTTTAGTAGCATATTGTTTATTCTACATGTGTTTGTGTGTTTTGCAGTTTTTTTCTTGTAGTTGATTTCCAGTCCCATAGTGTTGTGGTAGGAAAAGATGCTTGATATGATTTCAGTCTTCTTAAATTTACTGAGACTTGTTTTGGGGCCTAGCACGTGATCTATCCATGAGAATGTTCCATGTGCGCTTGAAAAGAATGTATTCTACTGCTTTAGTTTCTTTTTTTTAAAACAGTATTTTATTTATTTTTTAAACTTATTTATTTATTTTTTGCGGTATGTGGGCCTCTCACTGTTGTGGCCTCTCCTGTTGTGGAGCACAGGCTCCGGATGCGCAGGCTCAGCGGCCATGGCTCACGGGCCTAGCCACTCTGCGGCATGTGGGATCCTCCCGGACCGGGGCACGAACCTGTGTCCCCTGCATTGGCAGGCGGACTCTCAACCACTGAGCCACCAGGGAAACCCTAATTTATTTATTTTATTTATTTTTGGCTGTGTTGGGTCTTTGTTGCTGCACGTGGGGGCAGTGGCGAGCCCCCTGGCTCTCTGGTTGTGGCGAGCGGGGGCTACTCTTCATTGCAGTGTGCGGGCTTCTCATTGCAGTGACTTCTCTTGTTGTGGAGCATGAGCTCTAGGTGCGTGGGCTTCAGTAGTTGTGGCACGCAGTCTCAGTAGCTGTTGCTCATGGTCTCTAGAGCGCAGGCTCAGTAGTTGTGGCACACAGGCTTAGTTGCTCTGCAGCATGTGGAATCTTCCCAGACTGGGGATCGAACATATGTCCCTTGAATTAGCAGGTGGATTCTTAACCACTGCACCACCAGGGAAGTCGCTCTACTGCTTTTGGATGGACTGTTCTTTAGATACATATTAAGTCCGTCTGATCTAATGTATTGTTTAGGGCAGTGTTTCCTCATTGATTTTCTTTCTATATGATCTGTCCATTGATGTAAGTGAGATGATAAAGCCACCTACTGTTATTGTGTTACTGTTAATTTATCCCTTTATGTAATATTTGCTTTATGTATTTAGGTGCTCCTATTTTGGGTGCATACATATTTACAATTGTTATATCTTCTTGCTGGATTGATTCTTTTATTATTATGTAATGTTGTTCTTTGTCTCTTGTTACAGTCTTTTTTTTAAATATATTTTAATATTTTTGTTTATGTATATTATTATTTTAAGGTGATGATCTCTTAAGTTTGAATGCATTCGAACAAACCTGTTTTTACTCCACCTTTTTATGTTTTACTCACTTTTAATGTTTTGACATCATATTTTACATCTTTCTTCATGTGTATCCTTTAACTTTTTATTTTGAATATAGATAATTATAATACCTTTGTCTTTTAACCTTCTTACTAGTTTTATAAGTGACTACCTTAACTGTATGTTTGCCTTTACCAGTGATATTTTTCCTTTTGCGAATTTCCTATTTCTAGTTGTGGTCTTTTCTTTTCTGCTTGGAGAAGTCCCTTTAACATTTATGTAAAGCCAGCTTAGTGGTGCTGAAATCTTTCAGCTTTTGCTTGTCTGTAAAACATTTTATCTGTCCTTCAAACCTGAATGATAACCTTGCCTGGTAGAATATTCTTGGTTGTAGTGTTGGATTTTTTTTCCCTTTCATTGTTTTGAATATATCATGCCACTCCCATTTACCCTGCAAAATTTCTGCTGAAAAGTCAGCTGATAGCTATGGGAGTTCTGTTGTACATAGCTAGTTGTTTTTCTATTACTGCTATTAAGATTATCTCTTTATCTTTAATTTTTGCCATTTTAATTATAATGTGTCTTGGTGTGGACTTCTTTGAGGAATCTTGTTTGGGACTCTGTGCTTCCTGGACCTGGAAGTCTGTTTCCTCTTCTATATTAAGGAAGTTTTCAGCTATTTTTTTTCTTCATATAAGTTGTCTGTCACTTTCTTTCTCTTTTCTACTTCTGGGACCCCTACAATGCAAATGTTAGTAAACTTGATGTTGTCCCTGAAGTCTCTTAAATTATCCTTATTTTAAAAAATTCTTTTGTCTTTTTTGTCTTTAGTTTGAGTGATTTTTGCTATTCTGTCTTCCAGTTCACTGATCCATTCCCCTCTATCATCTAATCTACTGTTGATTCCTTCTAATATATTTTTTACTTCATTTATTGTATTCTTCAGCTTTATTTGGTTCTTCTTTATATTTTCTAACTTTGTGAAAATTCTCACTGTTTTCATTCTTCTTTTCTGTTTTTTGAGCATCTTTATGATCATTATTTTGAATTCTTTATCTGTTAAATTGCTTATCTCCTTGTCATTTACTTCTTTTCTGAGGTTTTGTCTTGTTCCTTTGCTTAAAACATATTTTACTATCTCCTCACTTTGCCTAAGTCTCTGTGTTTTTTTTTTTCCCATGTATTAGGTAGGTGGGTTACATTTTCTGATCTTGAAGAAGTGGTCTTCTGTAGGAGATGTTCTGTAGGGCCCAGCAGCACATGCCTCTCTGGTCACCAGGGCTACATGTGCAGGGTTGCCCTCTATGTGGGCTGCATGGACCTTATTTTGTGGCACTGACTAATGTGAGTCTGTTGGTAGGCAGGGCTGGGCCCTGACCTGGTTGGCTGCCAGGCTCTGCCTTGTGCAGTTCTCTTTGCCCATTGGTGGGCATATCTGGGTTTCGGTTCAGCTGGCTACATTCCCTGGGCAGTCTCAGGGCTGGTGCCAGCCTTCTGGTAGGCAGGACCATGTCCTTGGCCGACTTGCTCTGTGGGTGAGGGGTCCTGTGTCTGGTACCTGACCACTGGCTGTGAGGCTGGGCCATGGGGATGCTGGCTGTAGCATTCGAGAGGTCTTGGATCTGGTGCTGGCCTGCTGGTATGTGGGTCCAGGTTCTGGGGCAATTGCCTGCAGGGCCTATGGGGGCTAAGGGCTGGTGCTGGCCCACTCATGGGCAGGGTTGGGGCCTGAGAAGATACCTGTAGGACCTGGGGGAGGGGCTGGGACTGGTGCTGACCCACTGGTGTTGGGGCTGGGTCCATGGGGTGCCTACTGTGGGGCCCAAGTGTGTTCTCTGGTGCTGGTGCTAGCCCACTGGTGTGTGGGGCTGTGTCCTGAGGTGGGCCCTGGAGCTGGTATTGGCCTGCCCCTGGCCCTAACAGACTAGAGGGAAGACTCCAAAATGGCACATGCCAGTGTCAGTGTCCTCATGGTAGAATGAGCTCCCCAAATTGTCTCTCATCAATGTCTATGTCCCAGGGGGAGTCCCAGTTGCCTCTCACCTCTCCAGGAGGACTCCAAGATCAGCAAGTGGGTCTGACCCAAGCTCCTTGCAAATTACTGCCTCTGTGTTGGAACTTAAAGCATGTGAGTTTGTGCATGAGCTCTTTAAGAGAGGAGTCTCTTTTTCCTACAGACCTTTAGCTCTCTCATATGCAAGCCTTGGCAGCCTTTAAAGTCAGACATTCTGGGGCCTCATCTTCCCGGTGCAGGACCTCTGGGCTGGAGAACCCAATGTGGGGCTTGGACCCCTTGCTTCCTGGGGAGAACATCTGCAGTTGTGTTTATCCTCCCATTGTGGGTCACTGGCTCAGGGGTGTGGGTCTTGACTCTACCTCCTCTCTACCTCTCCTATGCATCTTGTTGTGGTTCCTTCTTTATATGTTTAGTTGTGGAAAATCTTTTCTTCTAGTCTTCAGGTCATTCTCATAGATAGTTGCCCTGTAAATATTTTAAATTTTGGTGTGCCCATGGGAGGAGGTGAGGTCTTCTTACTTTGCCATTTTGGCCACACTGCTCCATGTTAATTTGTTAAAGTGTACCTTAGGTAACATTCTTCCCCTTAGTTCTTCACATCCCTCCTTTTATGGAGCTTCTCGGTTTAGAATTTGCTCTAGGACAGTGTGCTAAGAATGCCTTACCAATTAACAGGCTCTGCATATAGACATAGTTCTTATATTAAATACTGAGGATGAACAGAGAATCAAGGTAGACCCTCAGGTAACTAGACTTTTGTAATAGGTAGATAAGGAAAAAACTGCAGCTTCTTTTAGACATAAAATATACCAATATTTGTCACTTCCTCAGAACTCTCCTTACATGGCAAACTTGGGAGTACTTAGCCTGCCTAGGCACACTAAGGGGAGTTTATCAAGTAGCTCACCCTATGCATTTCTAGAGAACCTATAGTTAGCACCCTTTCCTACCATAGAAGATAGGAGAAACATCAGAACCACAAAGTAATCTCAAATTGTGTCCTTAGATTAACTAATCTAGATCTTTGCATATAAATAGGAATAGAAATTGAAAATCATCAAACATCTGAGATAAATCAATAGTATAGAAAGGAGGACAATATGAAAAAACAGGACCAACTTAAGTAAAAACAGGTAATTTTGGAAATAGGTTATAACCTCACACAAACTTATTTTTTAGTAATTGCAGAGATTGGGAATAATTTAAAATTCATAAACAAGACGAAGAGACTATGAAAAATGAGTAATGAGAAGAGAAATAACAACAAAAAAATCAAGGGAAAGGCTAAAAATTTGGATGGCTATTGGTGAAGAATAAGTTGTTGATCTGAAAGTTAAATTTGAAGTTTAATGTAAGACCAGAAAGAAGGCAGGAAATAATCAAAGAAATGTAGATGAAAATTTTCCTGAGCTATAGAAAGACTCAAGTCTTTAATTTGTAAAAACTCACTGCATACTAAGATGGGAAAAATAAAAATATACATCTACATAAGTTCTGGTTAAATTTCTGGACTGTAAAGAAAAGGATAAAACCTCTAAAAGGCTCCAGGGAAGATGACAACAACAAAGTTACTTTGTTTTTTTTTTTTTTTTGAAAACATGATTAATTATTTTTTGTGATATCCATGAACCACTTCAACTCCTCATATTCCCAGAAGGGACTGACCTCACAGAAAATAGCACGGCTTGAAGTAATGAATTTGCTAAGAAGAATGGACTTCAGAAATATGAAAATGTCTTAACATCCAAGAACTACAGGCTTTACTTTTGTAGTAGACCGTCTAAGAGAAGGTAAGAGCCTGGACGCTGTCCATGACGTCACGGTGTCATACCCTCATAACATTCCTCAGCCAGAGAGGCATGTCCTCCTCAAGGACTTTTCCAAGGAAATCCACTTCCATGTCCACTGATACCCAGTGGACACCCTCCCCACATCCAAGGAGGACCTCCAGCTCTGGTACCACAAGTGGTGGGAGGAGAAAGAAGAGAGGCTGTGCTGCTTCTGCTGGGGGAGAAGACTTTTTACTTTATGGGACAGACTGTAATTCCACCTTGCAAGTCTGAGCCCAAGATCCTTCTGGTCAAATTGCTCCCTATACCGTACTGGACCCTGTTCAGCCCTGCAGTGTGCCTGCTCATCTATTTGTACAGTCTTGTTAGGTGGTATTTTATAATCATCATTGTCATCTTCGTGCCACAGGAGAGAGTATTTGGTGGACTAGAGATCACGGAACTTGCATGTTAACATTTTTTAGACAAACAGCCACATTTAAATGCAAAGAAAAATGGGTAAGATTGTAAGGTTCACAGTCTAAAAACCTAGGGGATATTTTGTAAATGTTCTAAGCCCTTGTAAAATGAGATGCATTTTTGCATGACTACGTCTAATATTTCTTACTACCATCATTATTTGTTAAAGATATTTTACACTTAGTTTTGTGGAAAAATATTGCTACACACACAATTTTTTTTTAAAATCTCTGAATGTAATTTCAACACTATGTAGCAGGGAGCAATCCCTGTGAAATAACTTAGGCCAGAGTATTAGTAACAAGAGATATTGTGGGTTTAGTTCCACACCAACACAATAAGCAAATACTGCAATAAAGTGAGTCATATGAATTTTTTGGTTTCCCAGTGTATATAAAAGTTATGTTAACACTATACTGTAGTCTAAGTGTACAATGCATTATGTCTAAAAAACGTACATGCCTTAATTAAAAAATATTTTATTGCTAAAAAAATGCTAGCCATCGTCTGAGTCTTCAGTGAGTCCTAGTAGTAACATCAAAAATCACTGATCACAGATCACCATAACAAATGTAATAATAATGAAAATGTTTGAAATGTTGTGAGAATTACCAAAATGTACCACAGAGACATGAAGTGAGAAAATGCTGTTGGAAAAATAGTGCTGATAGACTTGCTGGACGTAGGGTTGCCACAAATCTTCAGTTTGTAAAAAATGAATTATCTGTGAAGTGCAATAAAGTAAAGCACAATAAAGCATGGTATACTTGTGTACTAAACTCTTAACGTTGATTTGCCTCTGAAGAGGTTAATAGGAGTCATGGTTTTGTGAAAAGGAATTTGTATTTTTGGTAATCTTTATTATTTAAAAAATATGTTATAGTACATTATAAAATACTGTTGACTACTGTATCCCCAGTGTCCAAAGTGTGTGATACATAGAGTAGGTGTTCAATAATTAAATGTTGAATGAATCAAAGAAAAAAAGATATTTTAAAATGATCCATAGTCTACCGTAAAGGTATCCCTGGTTATTTTTGCTGTGTTGGGTCTCGTTTCTGTGCGAGGGCTTTCTCTAGTTGTGGCACACGGGGGCCACTCTTCATCGCGGTGTGCAGGCCTCTCACCATCGCGGCCTCTCCTGTTGAGGAGCACAGGCTCCAGATGCGCAGGCTCAGTAGTTGTGGCTCACGGGCCCAGCCGCTCTGCGGCATGTGGGATCCTCCCAGACCAGGGCTCGAACCCGTGTCCCCTGCATTAGCAGGCAGATTCTCAACCACTGTGCCACCAGGGAAGCCCCCCAATATTCTTTTATCTAAAGGTATTCACTAAGAGTTTATTTGTACAAAAATGTAGCTTTACTCAGTGCCTTATTGATGCATTTTTTCTTTTGTTTTATTGTTGTAAACAAGGCTTTGATGACTATTTTTAGATTGGAATTCTGACTACTGGAATATGCATAGGGTTAACTTTTAGTAGATGAATTAGTAGATCATATGACATAAACATTTAAAATTTGATAGTTATTGCCAAACTGCTTGCTAGAAAGGCATTCCAATGGTATATGAGAATGCTGAGTTGTCAGTATTGTCTGTGGAGTCATCAGGGTTTTCCAATTTAAAACATCCTGTGGCTGTTTTAATTGGGATTATATAAAATAGTTGAGTAAATTATGGAGAACTCATAATCTCAACAATACTGAGCATTTCTATCCAAGAGCATGAAATATCTTACTTTAATTTTTTTTCTTCATTTCCGCCAGTTGATTTTTATAGTAGTTTTCTTATGGGACCAGCCCCCTTCTTAAATATATTTCCATCTGTTTATTGCTATCATAAAGGATTCTTTTTCTTTTCATATATTTTGTGACAAATTCTTTGCATATTTAATGTTATTGGTTTTTATATATTAATTTTGTAATCAATTGCTTTACTGAATTCTTTTTATTTCCTATATAGTTGATTCTCTCAGTTTTCTACATATGTAATCCTACCACCATTAAACAATGATGATTTTCCCCAATATTTTAATCTAATTTTGTTTGATAACTTAATTGGATAGGACTTTGAGAACAAGGTTATAATAATATTTAAAATAATGATCATTCTTGCCTTGGCTTTAACTTTTTATTCCGTACATATTGCTTGAGTCAGTATAAAAGCTGTGCATTGCTTTTACGTTTAAAAAAATACTTAAAATTTTAAAAAGCATTTTCTTGTCTCCAAAATTATATCTTTGACTAAGCCTAAGAAATCATAGCTTTCATGCTTTACAACCAAACATTGTAACACTGAGTAAATATCATAAATAGCATTCTGCAAACCATTCCAGTCTTTGCTTTTTTTGTTGTTGTTGTTACCACCAAATCCTGACGCTAGCAATGGGCATTATAGTAAAGATTAAAAAAGGTAATCACCTCCTGGGGAACAGGATATAATTAAAATAGTATATTGTTGTTAACATACCTACTGTCAGTGTAAGAACTGCAAGAAGTGGAAGTTACTGCCATGGTTCAGAAGTGATCAAATATGGGCATTAAGTGGATGGCCATTAGCAAAAGATGAGTAAAAGGGTAGAAAAATGGAGAGCGCTTAACTCCGGTGTTCATGCGTTCTGTAAAATAGTTGCCCAGGTTTGTTTCAGTATTTTGGGTGCTAAAATCAGAGCCATTACCAAACCTGCATCCCAGAGAGAAAATGGGCCTAAAGAGTGTAAGTAATTCCATCATGGAGAAAAACATTCTAAAGCTCTGGATTGGAAAGTTGATTTAGTTTATTACTTTGACTATCAAACATTTTAGTTTAAGAAATATTACATTTGAGGTAAAAAACACATGTTCCTCTTATACTTAGTCATTCACAGTGGCACTCAGTATTCCAAAATATTCAAGCGCTTTTTATCCATCTTTTCTTCCATTACCTGACCACTTTATTTTGCCCTGCAATATAATGGAAGATGTAGGGAAAACTTGAGAATCAAGTTTGGCTCAGAAGGTGTTTTAGATAGAATGGAATAATATTCCTTAGGAATTTATCCTTACAGAATTGTACAATTACTTAAAGATAGTAAGATACAATGTTTAGATACCAAATCATAATTTGCAGGACTATTTTCAAGAAGTGATGTTTTTGATTTTGTTCTTCAGGATAAAGTAACAAGCCAGTCTTTATCAGATAAACTTAAATAAAGGCTGCTAATTACATTCTGCTATAAACAGATTATTATGTCTCTAATTTATTCTCGAGCTGTAGGTGTGCAGAAAAATAATTAGTAATAATTATATTGGAGAATTCTTTATCCATTTTTGTTAGAAACTAATTTGTCTCTCCAAGTACCTCTTAATTGTGTTTTGAATACAAAACTGTTTCAGTTTATTACCTAGGACTTCATTCAAGAATAAAGGAATAGAAGACTGCCATCAAAATTCTTCACTGTGAATTTCATGTGTGTCCATGAAGGAGTCCTGTCCATCCTCACCTGGAACTCATAGGTCCTTTAGCACTACTTGGCATCTCATTGGTGCTTCCTGCTGAAACTCTTCTGCTTTCAGACCTACCACAACCAGCTGTGTGAGTGCTGGCCATCGAGCTGATTTTTCCTGGGTTCCTCTACCTCTCATCAGGCACTGTTTGCACTCTGCATGGTGATCACTATGCTGTTGCTGACTTCTTTGGAGACCACAATGCACCGAAGCCACCTTGCTTTCCATGCAGAGGTTGGGAAAATGCTCCTTTCCCACCTTTCCCTTCTTTCAGTTCAACTTTGTTACTAATACCAAGCAGATCTCTTTGTTCCCTGTATTTGTTTCAAGTTGCTGCCATAACAAACTTAGTGCCTTTATAGCAGCACAAATTAATTTTCTTCTAGGTTTGTAAATTAGAAGTCTGATCCAGGTCTCCCTGAGCTCAAGCCAAGGTGTTGTCAGGGCCATGTTCTATTCTTAAGACTAGGGAAGCAACTGTTTCCTTGCATTTTCTGGCATCTAGAGGTTGCCCACATTCCTTGACATGTGACCCCCTTCCTCTATCTCCAAAGGCAGCAACATTGCATCTTCGATCATTTTTCCATAGTCACATCCCTCTCTGACCACACAAGGAAGTATTCTTTACTTCTGAGAACACACGTGTTTAGATTTGACCCACCTGGATGATCCAGGATAACCTCTCTATCTCATGGTCCTTCATCTTAATCATATCTGTGAAGTCTCTTTTGTTATTTGTTGTTTTTCCCTTGCTGCTGTCAATAATTTTTCTTTGTCTTTAATTTTTGCCACTTTGAGTACTGTGTGTCTCGGTGTGTTTCTCCTTGGGTTCATCCTGTATGGGACTCTCTGCGCTTCCTGAACTTGGGTGGCTATTTCCTTTCCCATGTTAGGGAACTTTTCAACTATAATCTCTTCAAATATTTTTTCGGGTCCTTTCTCTCTCTCTCCTCTCCTTCTGGGACCCTTATAATACAAATGTTGTTGCATTTAATGTTGTCCCAGAGGTCTCTTAGGCTGTCTTCATTTCTTTTCATTCTTTTTTCTTTATTCTGTTCCACAGCAGTGAATTCCACCATTCTGTCTTCCAGGTCACTTATCCGTTCTTCTGCCTCAGTTATTCTGCTATTGATTCCTTCTAGTGTAGTTTTCATTTCAGTTATTGTATTTTTCATCTCGGTTTGTTCTTTAATTCTTCTAGGTCTTTGTTAAACATTTCTTGCATCTTCTCGATCTTTTCCTCCATTCTTTTTCCGAGGTCCTGGATCATCTTCACTATCATTATTGTGAATTCTTTTTTTTTTTTTTCTGTGGTACGCGGGCCTCCCACTGCTGTGGCCTCTCCCGTTGTGGAGCACAGACTCTGGGCGCGCAGGCTCAGCAGCCATGGCTCATGGGCCCAGATGCTCCGCGGCATTTGGGATCTTCCCGGACCAAGGCACGAACCCGTGTCCCCTGCATCGGCAGGCGGACTCTCAACCACTGCGCCACCAGGGAAGCCCCATTATTGTGAATTCTTTTTCTGGAAGGTTGCGTATCTCCACTTCATTTAGTTGTTTTTCTGGGGTTTTATCTTGTGCCTCGTTTGGTACATAGCCCTCTGCCTTTTCATCTTGTCTATCTTTCTGTGAATGTGGTTTTTGTTCCACAGGCTGCAGGACTGTAGTTCTTCTTGCTTCTGCTGTCTGCCCTCTGGTTGATGAGGCTATCTAAGAGGCTTGTGCAAATTTCCTGATGGGAGGGACTGGTGGTAGGTAGAGCTGAGTGTTGGTCTGATGTGCAGAGCTCAGTAAAAGTTTAATCTGCTTGTCTGCTGATGGGTGGGGCTGGGTTTCCTCCCTGTTGGTTGTTTGGCCTGAGGCAACGCAACACTGGAGACTACCTGGGCTCTTTGGTGGGGCTAATGACAGACTCTGGGAGGGCTCATGCTAACAGTACTTTCCAGAACTTCTGCTGTCGGTGTCCTTGTGCCCACTGTGAGCCACAGCCACTCCTCGCCTCTGCAGGAGACCCTCCAACACTAGCAAGTAGGTCTGGTTCAGTCTCCCCTGGCGTCACTGCTCCTTCCCCAGGGTCCCGTTGTGAACACTACTTTGTGTATGCCCTCCAAGAGTGGAGTCTCTGTTTCCCCCAGTCCTGTCGAAGTCCTGCAGTCAAATATTACTAGCCTTCAAAGTCTGATTCTCTAGGAATACCTCCTCCCATTGCTGGACCCCCAGTTTGGGAAGCCTGACGTGGGGCTCACAACCTTCACTCCAGTGGGTGGACTTCTGTTGTATAAGTGTTCTCCAGTCTGTGAGTCACCCACCTAGCAGTTATGGGATTTGATTTTACTATGATTGCACGCCTCCTACCATCTCATTTTGGCTTCTCCTTTGTCTTTGGATGTGGGATATCTTTTTTGGTGAGTTCCAGTGTCTTCCTATTGATTGTCCAGCAGCTAGTTGTGATTCTGTGGTTCTCACAAGAGGTAGTGGGAGCACATCCTTCTACTCCGCCATCTTGGTTCAGGCCCCCAATAAGCTTTTAAAGTGAGGAGCTGAGTCATAAACACAGGAAATTTTTAGATAGTTGTGGAAGTAAAGCTGTGATAATCAGTTAATAAATAATAAAATAATTGGTTACAGTGCTTCAGAAATTGCAACTTGACATCATTAAGACACTCTTGTGGCAGAAACAACTACATACGCAACAAGAAGTAATATAATTCAGTCAGAACAGCACTCAAACATTGGTTAGAATTTTGCGTGAGTTCAGGGTCAACCTGTGTTGGATTTCCATTACTACTTAAGAATTTGCCCTTGCTCTCCTGTACCTGACCTGCTTTGTTTTCCATATTTTTGGATTAAGTTTTTTGTTACCCACCTGGTAAAGTTATAGAAGATACAATTCATGGTGATAGCAATGGCTACTGTCTACTTAGCACATATTTGCCTCACTCTCTGCTATGTGAGTTATATTATTCTTACAGTTATCCTGAAAGAAAAATATTATTTATATTTTATAAGTTAAGAAAATGATCATTTTAAAAATGAAGAAAATGGGGATCAAGGTGTTAAGTAAATCTCTCTAGGACACAGAGCTAAGCGAGTGGTGAAAGTGAGATTCACATAATCCTGTGTTGAGTTTCAACGCCTACAGTCTTGGCACTGTACTTGGCGGAATTTAAAAGATGGAGAGGTTACCATTGTTTGAGGATGACTAAAAAGAGGTGGCATTACTGTCATCCTTTGAATGAAGAGTAGCTTTTTGACAGGTGAGGTGGATGGAATTCCAGGTGGAGGGAATATAATGGATAACTTACTATACAATGTTTGGAATGAATTTGAGAAATAATGCCCACTTCAGTAATTCTACGGGCAGTAAAGTGAGATAAGACTTGTGTACATATATGGTAGAAATTCTTTGTGATCATTTTGTTTTCTTAATTTTGTGCATGATGGGAAAGTTTTGAGCAATAAGAGACATGGTGATATGAGGATTACTTTAAAATTTTGAAAGAGCTTATTGGAGATTTTGTTTTTCCTGACATTAATTAGAAAGGTGTTAGAGAAAAACTCCACTTTGAAGACATTGAAGGCAAGATCCTATTGAATATTAGCTGGGGTACTCAGAGGGCTTCATTTAAAAGGGAAAAACTTGGAGCTACTGGGTTAGTCTCCCTCAGAGAAGGAAGGTGAAGGCACCCTTGAAGCTTCTGAGAGGGCCTTCACGTGCATAGCTCTAGATTTGGAAATGGGTGTCATTTGTACTTTTAGAGTGCCCGAATGCAGACGTAGTCAGGAAATTGACCAGGGAAGGAGGTCAAGGTTTTGGGTTTATAAGGTGGCAGTTGCTAAGTCCACATTGATCTCAGATCTCATGGCTGGGGCCAAGCATATGACCTGCGAGATAGGTGAGCATTAAGACCGTTCATAGAATGGGTAGATCATTTAGCTCTGTTAGCTCTTTGAGCTCACATTAGCGTCTTTAGGCAGTGTCTGCAGCACGTCTTCAAAAGCAGCCTGCTTAGTGAGCTGCTGTATCTGTTGCTAGTGCTCACTCCCTGCTCTCAGCTGAACATTTTCCTCTTCTCTTCACTTACCACTAGAGGTTGCCCCAGCAATCAGGAAATTCTGTGAGGCTGAAATAGTATCATTGTCATCTAGTGTCTAGAATTGCCCGTTAAGCAGCCCTTCGTTACTGCTATGACTGTGTGGTGTTGTTATAACCAAGTCCTTTGAGAATCACCTTTGGCACTGCGTGTCTATAGTATTAGGGGAAATGTGTGCAAGTAGTAATAGTAGGCCACTTAGTGTTCAAAAATACCAACCAAATGGGGATGGCTTCATGTAATTTTTATTTTCTTCTGGTAGAGGAAGACCTCTGCTCTTAGTTCCTTCTACTCTAAGAGCATACATAAAATTGGCATTCATTTTCTGTTTAAAAAGAATTGTTGGATAAGCAGCTAGAGGTTCATGAGTGGATAACAGAAGAAAAAAGAGGGGGTAGAGCTGGATTTGGATCATCCATATTAGGCTGCCACGTAAAAGTTGATAGGTTTGCAGGGCATGTGGACTACAGTGTAAGTGGGCCATGAGAGTTGTGCACTGCACAACCTGACCAAACTCATGCAGGGGCTGTATGCCACAAGAGGGATGGTTCTGTTCAGGGACATTTACCGAGGGAGAGAGTACAGAGAAGGAATTTTGAGAAATGCTCACATTTAGAGGGTAAAAGGAAAAAGAAGATAAGCCAGCAAGGAAAAGAGGAAGGAGAAATCAGAGAAACACAACTGGTCCAGAAGAGTACAGTTGCCATTGTCCTGTCTGTTCCTCTACGTGATGCCCAAACCTTTCAAAGTGAAGGCAGTTTGTTGCCTTCTACTCATGATGTAAAGTCAGTCTCTCTCTGTGACTCTCTGTCCCTCTCTGTATCTGTGTGTCTCTTTCACACACTTGTTCATTAGTATTTGTCACTCTCTCTGTCAGCTCAGATCAGTTTATCAGAGCTGAACTATCTTTGACAAATCATTGTTTACCCACGGAAGTGGTGGCTCCCACTTAAATTGATGGTAGGAAACTTCATTCCCATTCCCCATCTGTATAAAAGATTGATCTTAAAGCCTGATCCTCCACTGAAGAATTACATCAAACCATTGAAATGTTATTAGGAGACTATTTTGTAGTCATTCCACAGCCATGTCTACTTATGTTATCTCTGTAAAGGATTATAGGTATTTAAAATGTTTACCCTTATTTTAAAGTTTAAAACTATCCTATCAGCAACCAATCATCATAATTTGATTCACTGTGTTGAGGTCTTTGGTTCAGAAGTTGTATTTCAAAAACTCTGTCCTTAGGGACATTTTCTTTCTGAAGGAATGAAATAATTCGTTTCTAAGAAATAACACAGTCACACGTTGTCAAGATGATTAAGGGTGCTGCTGCCAAAGTCAGACGGGCCTGCACTCCTGTCCTCCTGCCTGACACCAGACCCAACATGTGTGTTGCTTATCATTTTACAATCACCACTGAGAGAAGCTCAAGGAAGCTACTTGAATCCCAGGAAAACCGTAAAATAAGACTGCCTACCATCCTGGCCATGACCCCGATATTAAACCATAGTTATTTAGTCCGCCCCTACCACTTGTCTTTTGGAGCAATGTACAATTACATAGGAATTCATGTTTTCTAAAAAAAAAAAAAAAAAAAAAAAAAAAATCAGAAGAGCATTTTCTGTGGTTTGGACCTGTAATCAGTGATGATGTATAATAATGTGGATCATCAACAGTGAAAACCAAATTTGATCAGCATCTTCTGTTTTTAAGCTAAGCCCTAAGCAAATGGTGAATAGATTTGTATTGTGTATCCTTGGCTCATCTTCATCCACCTTTACTCATCTCTGTTTTGGTGTGGGATAGTTATTTTGGGCTGCACATGACAGTGTTTCCATCATTGCCTCTCTTCTGGTATCAGACTTCACCCTCATGGTGACTGGATGGTATGGGGGGTTATGACCAAGCATAGTGACCCCAATTCCTGGACAGCAGTGATTGTGATGGGAGCTTGACCCAAGTATGTAGGGTTGCCAGATAAAATGCAGGATTCCCACTTAAATGTGAATTTTAGATAAACAATGACTAGGAGCCTAGGTTATGCCTTTTTTTCACATCTGTAGAAATTTTGTCAGGTATTGAATGGGATGTATTCATACCGATACAGGCTTACACTCAAGTAATATTCATTGTTTATCTGAAGTTCAGTTTTAACTAGGTGTCCTGTATTTTTGTTGTCTAAATCTGGCAACCCTAAAAGTAGAATCAGAGCCCTCTCTTTTTTTTTTTTTTTTTTTTTAATGAATGCCAGGAGAGAGAATTTTTTTCTGTTTGGAGGTAGGGAAGAGGGTTAAAGACAGACCCATCTGACAGCCAGTTGCCCTGATGAATAAGAGGGAAGAGTCTTTTTAGAAAAGTAAGCCAAGTAGAGGGAAGCAATATTTGAGTGGCATAAGAGATAATGGCCTCTGAGTTCTAGCTTCCATCTATTGGCCCTGGTTCTAAACTTTTCTTTTATGCTATGCACTATCCCCAGCATCCTTCCAGATATGTGAGCTAATGAATTACTTTTTCTTGCATGAGCAAGTGTGCGTTGGGTGCTGTCACTTTTAGCCTCTGTATTTTCCACACTCCATTAGAGTCTGTGGCACTCTCACACTGCCCCCCTTGCCTCCTCTGGCTTTTGCTAGAGAATGTACATTCTGTGCTGCTCTCATGTTTGCTGGTGTACAATAGATCCCCTGATACCTCAGCACCACAAAGGCCTTCACTGGCAGAGTCCTTCATGAATAAAAGTGGAAGCTGGAATACACTTTCTTTTACTTACTGCATGGAGAAACAGTGGTCTCTGTAAGGAAAGTAGTCTTTATTTAGGAAAACAGTGGAGTCCAAATTTACCAAAGTATGAACACTGGAAGGCAAAAACGTGCAGAGGTATAGGAAACATAAAACTGGGCACTTTGCTTCATGCATATATCAAGTAATGTTAAAAATCAAAGATGAACTAAAATTGTCAGTAGGGGTCCCCTAGTCAAGAAAGAAATCCTCTTAAAAGATGCCTTAAATAAGGAGAGTAAACAAGTAAAATTGAATGAGAAAACAAGTAAAATGTATACTTTCTTGTAGGTTTTGAGCCCCTTTTGGATTAACTGTCAAGCTCAGTCTCCCATGAGTAAGTGGGTGTACATGGCAAGGGTCTAGCACATGGGATTTCCTACCCATCAATAGTTTCAGCTTCTTGGAACATTAGTCATAAATGTGAAAGCAGTGTTTTAAATTGGCCACAGGTTGCTCATAAAACTCACTTAAAAAATTTTGCCATCCCCTCCTGGAGAAAATAGGAGATACAACAGGATGAATTAATAGGCTAGGCGAAGGCCAAATACCAAGGGTCCTGGTGTTTCACAGAGTTACCTCATTAGGCAGGTCTAGAGTAGGTAACAAAGGCACAGATCAGTATCTGAGTCTTATAAGACCGGACAGATTCGAGAAATCAACCCCTCTGGGCCAGAGACTTCCATAGTGTGAAGTAAATAACTGCCCTTGACAGCTAATATAGAGACCAGAACCCACTACTCAGGGTCATGACAAAGAGAATAAGAATGAGGTTGATCTCTACAGTTTACCCTGAGCAGAATCTAACATAAACCTACTTCTTTTGTTTACATTTTCTATCCACTTCGTTATGTAAGAACATTGTAGTCAAGATGGAGGCAGTTAGAGGGGATGTGAGGTGAGGAAGAGGTGGAGAAGGAAACATGGAGATAAGGGTAAACAATATTTGTTGAATGCTTTCTAGGAGGGTTCAAAAACACTGGGAATAATAATACGTAATATGCATTACTTTTTCTTTAAAAACAATTTTATAGACTTAAAAGTATTCTGTATCTAAAATCTTCACAAGATTCTTAACAAAAATATATGAAGTAAGGTACATTTGATGAAATTGGTCCTCAAGAGATTGAGTGACATGTTAAAGTCACCTGAATAATAAAAAGCACAGCCTGGACTCCAACCCAGAGTATCTTGAGTGTTTTTACAGGAGTCTTTTCACTGTTGTGCCTACTTAATTTTAATATCTCATTCCTCTGGAGACATGTGATGTGACCTTATGTTTATTACCATATGTCTGGTCTTCTCTTTAAAATAAAGAGTAGCAGAGAGATGGGAAAAAGGAGTATCCAGAATGCCAGTATTAACTTAGGCATCAGTAGAGGCAATTATACAGATGATTGGAAAAGACACTGGGACCTTAGAAATGGCATTTTAGATGTTACCAAACAAGACCACTTAAAGTGAGTTTTCAAAGAGTTGTAGAACCAAAGAAAACATTAGAAAGTCACATAAATATAAACACCTTCAGTAATGGTTAAGATAAATGAGATTGTTCTTGGCGATGGCTATGAACTAAATCTGACTGGAGAGAAAAATAAAACAACACACGGGGTTGTCAATAAATTCTACAGATGCATCTCTTAATATGGAAGGTAGTTACAAACCAGGTGACTCTCCTTAATTTCTGTCATTTTAAGTTCTATAACATTGTACATTTACTTATATTCTCTATTGCATATATGCCCAGACACAATTAATGGTTAAAATCTTGAAAATGTTAAGATTGTAACTCAAAAAAGTGATCACTCACACTTGGGAAGCATACACTTTTGTCAACAAAACAGGAACAAATTTGTTAGAAATTAGTTTTAATTGGGATTGTTTAAAGGAACTCTGTAGGGTCGCATTGCCTTACATATGAGGAAAATACTACTCTAGCTTGTGGCTTTAATGCTTGTTTTTCTATGGACTAGTTGCCAATGATTCTGGCCCATGAGACATACATAGAAGTCTGTTGTTGGTATTTTTCTTCCTTCTTTCCTTTTTCTGCTTTGAAGCTAAAAAAAAAAAACCAATGTTGTATTGGACTTAGGAGGGAAAGGCCAAGATAATTTTTAACTTAATTTTGACATTGCTGAGCTACTGAGTTAAGACAAGCAACTTCTTACTTTCAGATTTTGTATAATGTGATAAAACACCCTTTATTGTTTAAATTACTCCTAGTCAGATATTTTATTACTTGCAGCCAAAAGCACTCCAAACCAAATCCTGAATTGCTATCTATTTTGTTTTCTTTCTTTCAGCTTATTATTGGTCTGTTGTGGAAATTTTTAAGTCTTTTCAGCAGTTTAGCATTTGAATCCCCTTCCTATGTGAAATGAGTCTTAATGGGAGACAGAGCCAATTTTAAGCTATAGAAACTAAAATTGCCAGATACCTTCTCAGCCTCATTTGAAGCTAGGGCTTAGGCAAATAAAGCTTTCTCAACTGGATGTATGCACACCAGGTTTTGAGTGCAGACCTAGTGACGCAGAGAAACATGCAAAGTGGATAATTCCCTTATAAAGAAAGTGGGTTTAGCAAAATTGCGCTCCTGGCATATCAGTGACAGTAGTATCGAGGACATTCAGTATTCTAGTCCTTCCAGAGACAGAAGTCATGTCTTCATAAGCCCAGTTTTGCAGCCTAATTTGTGGTGGTGTTTCAAGATGCACAGTTATAAGCAAGACGGTCCAGATCTCCTGGTGACTCAGAGAGCTACCCAATAGCCTTTTAAATAAATTCTTCTTTTCCTTCCCATTTAATCTGTCATGGTTAGTTTCTCTTGCTTGCAACTAAAAACCCAGCCTGATACATTTTCTATCTCTTATGCCAAAAGAATAGAGGTCAGAGGAGAGGCAGACTAGTCAGTAGAAACACTTCACATTTTTTGCTGGAGTAATTGGTCACCTTTCACAAATGAAGTAGAACAGTAAATAAGCTGATGGGAGAAAAGAAGAGGAACAAAAGAAGCTCACCCGCATTTTCTGAATTAAAAAAATCATGAAATTTATGGCTTTAAGAGTCTGTATAAAAACTATTGGAAATGTTTCAGGCTAACTTTTTTTTTGAGTTTATTTTTGTGTATGGTGTTAGGGAATGTTCTAATTTCATTCTTTTACATGATTAGTGATGTTGAGCATCCTTTCATGTGTTGGCCATCTGTATATCTTCTTTGGAGAAGTGTCTATTTAGGTCATCTGCCCATTTTTGGACTGGGTTGTTTGTTTTTGTGATACTGAGCTGCATGAGCTGCTTGTATATTTTGGAGATTAATCCTTTGTCAGTTGCTTCCTTTGCAAATATTTTCTCCCATTCTGAGGGTTGTCTTTTCCTCTTGTTTATGGTTTTCCTTGCTGTGCAAAAGCTTTTAAGTTTCATTAGGTCCTACTTGTTTATTTTTATTTTTATTTCCCTTACCCTAGGAGGTGGGTCAAAAAGGATCTTGCTGTGATTTATGTCATAGAGTGTTCTGCCTATGTTTTCCTCTAAGAGTTTGTTAGTGTCTGGCCTTACATTTAGGTCTTTAATCCATTTTGAGTTTATTTTTGTGTATGGTGTTAGGGACTGTTCTAATTTCATTCTTTTAAATGTAGCTGTCCAGTTTTCCCAGCACCACTTATTGAAGAGGCTGTCTTTCCTCATTGTATATTCTTGCTTCCTTTATCAAAGAGAAGATGACCATATGTTTGTGGGATTATATCTGGGCTTTCTATCCTGTTCCATTGATCTATATTTCTGTTTTTGTGTGAGTACCATACTGTCTTGATTACTGTAGTTTTGCAGTATAATCTGAAGTCAGGGAGCCTGATTCCTCCAGTTCTGTTTTCTTTCTCAAGATTGCTTTGGCTATTCAGGATCTATTGTGTTTCCATACAAATTGTGAAATTTTTTGTTCTAGTTCTGTGAAAAATGCCAATGGTAGTTTGCTAGGGATTACACTGAATCTGTAGACTGCTTTGGGTGTATAGTCATTTTCACAATGTTGATTCTTCCAATCCAAGAACATGGTATATCTCTCCATCTATTTGTATCATCTTTAATTTCTTTCATCAGTGTCTTATAATTTTCTGCATATAGGTCTTTTGTCTCCTTAGGTAGGTTTATTCCTAGATATTTTATTCTTTTTGTTGCAATGTAAATGGGAGTGTTTTCTTAATTTCACTTTCAGATTTTTCATCACTAGTGTATAGGAATGAAAGAGATTTCTGTGCATTAATTTTGTATCCTGCTACTTTACCAAATTCATTGATTAGCTCTAGTAGTTTTCTAGTAGCATATTTAGGATTCTGTATACAGTATCATGTCATCTGCAAACAGTGACAGCTTTACTTCTTTTCCTATTTGGATTCCTTATATTTCTTTTTCTTCTCTGAATGTTGTGGCGAAAACTTCCAAAACTATGTTGAATAATAGTAGTGAGAGTGGGAAACCTTGTCTTTTTCCTGATCTTAGTGGAAATGGTTTCAGGTTTTCACCATTGAGGACAATGTTGGCTGTGGGTTTGTCATATATGGCCTTTATTATGTTGAGGAAAGTTCCCTCTATGCCTTCTTTCTGGAGGGTTTTTATCATAAATGGGTGTTGAATTTTGTTGAAAGCTTTTTCTGCATTTATTGAGATGATCATATGGTTTTTCTCCTTCAATTTGTTAATATGATGTATCACATTGATTGATTTGCGTATATTGAAGAATCCTTGCATTCCTGGGATAAACCCCACTTGATCATGGTGTTTGATCCTTTTAATGTGCTGTTGGATTCTGTTTGCTAGTATTTTTTGAGGATTCTTGCATCTATGTTCATCAGTGATATTGGCCTGTAGTTTTCTTTCTTTGTGACATCTTTATCTGGTTTTGGTATCAGGGTGATGGTGGCCTTGTAGAATGAGTTTGGGAGTGTTTCTCTCTCTGCTATATTTTGGAAGAGTTTGAGAAGGATAGGTGTTAGCTCTTCTCTAAATGTTTGATAGAATTTGCCTGTGAAGCCATCTGGTCCTGGGCTTTTCTTGTTGGAAGAATTTTAATCAGTTTCAATTTCATTACTTGTGATTGGTCTGTTTATATTTTCTATTTCTTCCCGGTTCAGTCTCGGAAAGTTGTGCATTTCTAAGAATTTTTCCATTTCTTCCAGGTTGTCCATTTTATTGGCATAGAGTTGCTTGCAGTAATCTCTCATGATCTTTTGTATTTCTGCAGTGTCAGTTGTTACTTCTTTTTCATTTCTAATTTTCTTGATTTGAGTCTTCTCCCTTTTTTTCTTGGTGAGTCTCACTAATGGTTTATCAATTTTGTTTCTCTTCTCAAGAACCAGCTTTTAGCTTTATTGATCTTTGCTATCGTTTCCTTCATTTCTTTTTCATTTATTTCTAATATGATCTTTATTATTTATTTTCTTCTGCTAACTTTGGGGTCTTTTTGTTCTTTTTTCTCTAATTGATTTAGGTGTAAGTTTAGGTTGTTTATTTGAGATGTTTTGTGTTTCTTCAGGTAGGATTGTATTGCTATAAACTTCCCTCTAAGAACTATTTTTGCTTCATCTCATAGGCTTTGGGTCATTGTGCTTTCATTGTCATTTGTTTCTAGGTATTTTTTTATTTCCTCTTTGATTTCTTCCGTGATCTGTTGGTTATTAAGTAGTGTATTGTTTAGCCTCCATGTGTTTGTATTTTTTACAGATATTTTCCTGTAATTGATATCTAGTCTCATAGTGTTGTGGTTGGAAAGGTGCTTGATATGATTTCAAATTTCTAAAATTTAGGAAGGCTTGATTTGTAACCCAAGATATAATCTATGCTGGAGAATGTTCCATGAGCACTTGAGAAGAATGTGTGTTCTATTATTTTTGGATGGAATGTCCTATAAATATTAATTAAGTCCATCTTGTTTAATGTATCATTTAAAGCTTGTGTTTCTTTATATATTTTCAATTTGGATAATCTGTCCATTGGTGAAAGTGGGATGTTAAAGTCCCCTAGTATGATTGTGTTACTGTCGATTTCTCCTTTTAAGGCTGTTAGTATTTGCCTTATATATTGAGGTGCTCCTATGCTGGGTGCATAAATATTTACAATTGTTGTATCTTCTTCTTGGATTGGTCCATTGATCATTATGTTGTGTCCTTCTTTGTCTCTTGTAATAGTCTTTGTTTTAAAGTCTTTTGTCTGATATGAGAATTGCTCGTCCAGCTTTCTTTTGATTTCTATTTGCATGGAATATCTTTTTCCATCCCCTCACTTTCAGTCTCTATGTATCCCTAGGTCTGAAATGGGTCTCTTGTAGACAGCATATATACATGTCTTCTTTTTGTATCCATTCAGCCAATCTGTGTCTTTTGGTTGGAGCATTGAATCCATTTACATTTAAGGTAGTTATCGATATGTATGTTCCTATTCCCATTTTCTTAATTGTTTTGGGTTTGTTATTGTAGGTCTTTTCCTTCTCTTGTGTTTCCTGACTAGAGAAGTTCCTGTAGCATTTGTTGTAAAGCTGGTTTGGTGGTGCTGAATTATCTTAGTTTTTTCTTGTCTGTAAAGGTTTTAATTTCTCCATCAAATCTGAATGAGATCCTTGCTGGGTAGAGTAATCTTGTTTGTAGACTTTTCCCTTTCATCACTTTAAATATGTTCTGCCACTCCCTTCTGGCTTGCAGAGTTTCTGCTGAAAGATCAGCTGTTAACATTATGGGGATTCCCTTGTATGTTATTTGTTGTTTTTCTCTTCCTGCTTTTAATATAATTTTTTAATTTTTTTTTATTTTTATTTTTTTTGCGCTACATGGGCCTCTCACTGTTGTGGCCTCTCCCGTTGCGGAGCACAGGCTCCGGACGTGCAGTCTCATTGGCCATGGCTCATGGGCCCAGCCGCTCCGCTGCATGAGGGATCTTTCTGGACCGGGACACGAACCCGTGTCCCCTGCATTGGCACTCTCAACCACTGCGCCACCAGGGAGGCCCTATTTTTTTAAAATTTTTTATAATTTGATTAATATGTGTCTTGGCATGTTTCTCCTTTGATTTATCCTGTATGGAACTCTCTGTGCTTCGTGGACTTGATTGACTATTTCTTTTCCCATATTAGGGACATTTTCAACTATAATCTGTTAACATATTTTCTCAGTCCCTTTTTTTTTTCTCTACTTCTTCTGGGACCCCTGTAATTCGAATGTTGGTGCATTTATTGTTGTCACAGAGGTCTCTGAGACTGTCCTCAATTCTTTTCATTCTTTTTTCTTTGTTCTGCTCTGCAGTAGTTATTTCCACTATTTTATCTTCCAGGTCGCTTTTTCGTTCTTCTGCCTCTGTTATTCTACTATTGATTCCTTCTAGAAAATTTTTAATTTCATTTATTGTGTTGTTCATCATTGTCTGTTTGCTCTTTAGTTCTTCTAGGTCCTTGTTAAACGTTTCTTGTATTTTCTCCATTCTGTTTCCAAGATTTTGCATCATCTTTACTATCATTACTCTGAATTCTTTTTCAGGTAGACTGCCTATTTCCTCTTTCTTTGTTTGGTCTGTTGGGTTTTTTCCTTGCTCCTTCATCTGCTGTGTGTTTCTCAGTCTTCTCATTTTACTTAACTTACTGTGTTTGGGGTCTCCTTTTTAAAGGCTGCAGGTTCGTAGTTCCCGTTGTTTTTGGTGTCTGCCCCTAGTGGGTAAGCTTTGTTCAGTGAGTTTTGTGGGCTTCCTGTTGTAGGGGACTGGTGCCTGTGTTCTGGTGGATGAGGCTGGATCTTGCCTTTGTGTTGTGCAGGCCCTCATCTGGTGGTGTGTTTTGCGGTGTCTGTGACCTTGTTATGATTTTAGGCAGCCTGTCTGCTAATGGGTGGGGTTTGTTGTTGTCTTTCTAGTTATTTTGCATATGGTGTCCAGCACTGTAGCTTGCTGGTCGTTGAGTGGAGCTGAGTCTTAGCGTTGAGATGGAGATCTCTTGGAGAGCTTTCACTCATTTATATTATGTGGAGCTGGGAGGTCTCTGGTGGACCAATATCCTGAACTCGGCTCTGCCACTCAGAGGCGCAGGCCTGACACCTGGCTGGAGCACCAAGACCCTGTTAGACTTGTGGCTTTTTGGAAGTCTGAGGTCTTCTGCCAGAGTTCAGTAGGTGTTCTGTAGTTGTTCCACATGTAGATGTATCTCTGATGTATTTGTGAGGAGAAGGTGATCACCACGTCTTACTTCTCTGCCATGTTGAAGGTCTCTCCAGGCTAACTTTTAAGATGTTAACCTAATGTGTTTTTCTCTAGTTTTCCATTTATGTCCTCATTCAAGTAGGTAGCCAGGCTCTGTGCTTTCTTGTCTCAAGGAAAATTTGGGTATGATAAAACTGAAATTTCACTTTCACCCAGATTTTTGTTTTCTAACAATCTTGGTCTTTTGATGAGATTATGCTCGATGCTCTTGAAGGAGAGGAGAGAGAATGCCTCATGAGAGAGATGAAGGGAAAATGATTAATTTTCCTCCTACTGAAATGAATATACTACTTACAGGGGTGCAAGGGAGGGATTATTATAAGGATACCTCAAGGGTCACATGAGACACCCTGCTCACTGTCAGTGCTGTGGGTAAGGAAGCAAGATCTCTGGGAGGAATGTTGTACAGATCCCAGGCTTGCATATGTTCCTACCCCCCCCACTGTGGTAGACAGAAGCAGCAGGTGGGAAGAAGGCTGGACCCAGAGGGACCATGTGGAATATGTCTAGGTAGTATCCAGAGAGGTTACTCTCTGTCACACATCCTCCTAACTTTGGGAGGATCCCCAGGAATTGCTGAGATTTACACTGTCTTGGCAAGGGGTGGGCAAGAAATCAACAGTAGGGACATTTATAGGAAATAAAGAAATTCACTGTTGTGTTAGGTTGCTAGAGCTGCATAGCAAAGTACCACAGACTGGGTGACTTAAGTAACAGAAATTTATTTTATCACAGTTCTGGAAGGTAGAAGTCTGAGATCAAGGTGACAGCTGAGTGGGTTTTTCCTGAAGCCTCTCTTCTTAGCTTATAAATAGCTGTCTTTTTCCTGTGTCTTCACATGGTCTTCTCTCTGTGTATGTCTGTGTCCTAATCTCTTCTTCTTGCAAGGACACTAGACATATTGGATTAGGGCCCATCCATATAACCTCATTTTACCTTAATTACCTCTTTAAATGCCCTGTCTCTAAATGCAGTCACATTCTGAGTTACTAGAGGTTAAGACTTCAGCATATGAATTTTGACAGGAGAGTAGAGACATACAGTTCAGCTCATCACAACTATCTTTTGTCCAAATGACTGAAATTGTGTGAAATAAATTTCTCTGTATGATGGTGTTACTAATAATGATAATGTTGCTAGTAATATAAATAATAATAGTAAATGTTCCCCATATAATTGCTTATATGGGATTAGGCAATTTCTAAACACTGTATGTGATAACCTATTTAATCCCTACAGTAGACTAATATAAGAGATAGCGTTATTCCCATTTTATTAATGAGGAAGCTAAAGAATAAAACATTTTTATAACATTTATAAGCACTATGCTATGCTGCTTCTCAATAATAAAAATAATACAATAATTATTAAGCCTGGAAATCATAGCATAATTGATCCTCCATTTGGGCCAGGGTGAGGATTTTTGCTTATGATATCCTTCCACATTTTGTCCTTGGTTCTTGAAGGCTCTGTTTTATCATTTAACATGGGTAGCAGTCAGAAATGCCAAAACTGGCTGGCTAGGAACCATTGCTGAGGTGAAGCCTTTGGAATTATCTCCATTTTTATTCTATAGATATGTGTCTCTCTACTGTCTAGGTTATAGATTAAATACAATGAAATACCATGAGTCTGTAGTCTTAGTTTTCATTTAATGGGCCTAGATTTGTTTCTGTAGTAAAAATATCCCCTGTCCTAGCTCAGTAATGGTGTGATCTCCTTTCTTTTGAAGTATTTTGAAGTCTTATTCCTTGGCTTTTGGACCCATCCTCCTTGCTCAGTTGGTTTGGTTGTTTCTTATGCTCTTTAGGTTTTGGGTTACTTTGTTGGCAATTCTGAGAATCAGGGTCTACAAGAGATTGATTTAGGACTCAATTTTTTTCTCTAATCACTACAGGAAAAAGCTCTATCCTAGTCTCTGGCCCCTGTGGAGGAAGAGCTGGACTGTGCCAGCTTATTTTAGAGCTTAGGACAGATCAAAGAACTGAGCATAGTGGTGATGTAACTGAACAAGGCTGGTACCAAATCCAAGTTCGGCTCCTCACTGCTCAAAAGGCCAGTACTCGAGAGAGATGTGTTGGTGGAAAAGGAAATGTTGCTTTATTCAGGAGGCGGGCAATCTGTGAAGAAGGTAGACTAATGTCCTAAGACCATCTCCAAGTTGACGGTTGGGAGACAAATGTTTTAACGGTTGTGTGAGGTAGGTGGCTGTAGGGTGTGTGAGCAGCTTGTGCATAATTCTCAGATAGGTTGGCATCAAGGTCAAGTTGTGAGTATCACCAATTTTCTGCTTTCAACCGGTCTGGGGTTTATATGCTTGTGGTCAGCAGTTTTCATCTGGTGGGGGCTGCTTCCTGTAAAAACAACTTAAGAGTGTGTGTCAGACCTTTATCTGTATCTTTCAGGAACTGAGAGTTTGCTTTAAGTCTGGCTAATAGTCTAAGTTATTGCCAGTTTCCTGGCCCATGTCCTTGAGGTTGGTATCTGGAATTAAGCAAGTAAGGTTAGTTCTTTCATAGGTAATTAGTCATTGTTTAAAATAGCTTTAAGTCATGTGTGGGTCAGCAGGAATGGAAAATAAATGTTTCAAATTTTGTGCTTTTCAAATTGGGGCAGCTTATGCTCTTGCTACAGTGAGTCATTTTGACCAGAGACCTAACCAAGGATGGTCTATCATCTTAGTGGGAGGTCTCATCATCTGCAAAGCGGAAAAGCAATCAAAACTTTCTTAATAGAGTTGGTTGTTATATGAAAACACTGTAAGGTACAAATAATAGGCAAATAGAGTTTGTTTCTATTATTATTACTTTTTATTATTCTACTTCTTTGGTATAATCCAAGGATTACAGATGTAAGAGTCATTGGATAAAAACTGAGACCAAAAAATGATAACTATTTATTTGGAAAAATGATACAAAAACATTTAACAAAAAAGCTTACAGCAGTTCTTCTCAATTCTGGCTACATGTTTAAAGTGCTAGGAGGCTTCTAAGTAATAATGTCTGGCTCTAGTAAGTCAGTTAAATCAGTAGCCCTGGAGGTGAGGCCCAAGAATTAGTAGTTATTGAAAGTTTTTCAGGTGATTCTAACATAAATTTAGGACTGGAAACTAGTGAGCTATAGGAAGGGACATCAGGATTAGTCAACTACCAGATACATAGAAGTAAAACAGGATTAGTCAACTACCAGATGTAAAACTCTTCAGTAGCAGTGTATTAAATAAGAACGTTTTTTTTCTGTCACTGCAAAGAAGTCTGGAAGTAGGCAATCCAGTGTTGGTGTGGTGGCTCTATGGTGTTATCAAGTACCTAGGATCATAGAATCTTTTTCTCATATATGAATTCATTCATAAGGTCACCTCATGGCAAGACTTACTATATATTTATTCAGCCAGTATTTATTGGGCACCTACCTTGTGTCAGGAATTGTTCTAAGATCTGATTGCATTTTAGATGGTGTGGCTACAAAATATCTTGCCAAGAAGGTGATATTTGAGTAGAAAACTAAAGAGCAGACATCAAGGAGTAAGTGATAGATATCTGAAGCAAAAGTGTTCCAAGCAGAGAAAAGAAACATCAAAGTCCCTAAGGTAGGAATGAGCCTGATGTGTGTATTTGAGAAAAAGCAAAGAAGTGAATGTGGGTGAATGAGTGCAGTGGTAAGCAGGATGTGAGAGAGATTGTGGGTGGGTTAGCATACTGAGTACACTTTATAGGCTACTGTAAAGATTTTCAATTTAGCCTGAGGGCAGGGAGGGACATTAAGCAGAAAAGTGACATGATATGATTTATATTTTAGTTTAATCAAGATCACTTCTTCCTGCTGTGTTAGAGAACAGACCCACTAATTGACCAGGTGGAAGCAGGGGGACCAATCAGAATGCTGTTGTAATTGTCAGGGTGAGAGATGATGGTGACTTGGACCACGATGGTAGTTATAAATTTGATAAGAAGTAGATTGATTTCAGATTTAATCTGAAGATAGAGGCAACATTGTTTGTTAATATAATGAGTGTGGCATGAGAGCAAAAGACCAGAGTCAGTATGGGTACAAAGGTTTTGGGCTGATGAACTGGAAGAATGGAGTTGGCATTTACTGAGATGGGGAAGACTGAAAGTGAAGAAGGTTTGGGTCAAAATCAGGAGTTTGGACATGTCAAGTTAAAATGCTGTTTAGACATTTGCTTTGGTTTGCTTCTCAGTTCCAATATATGCTCTGTGATAAACAACAAAATTTTTCTAAGCATTTCTCCTTTAAAGTAAGCACAGTGTTAAGCTTTCTTAGTAGAGGGCACTGGTGGGACATTGCAGGAGGAAGAGGCATTTCCTCCTGGCGTTTCTGGTGGAGACATTGGCATTATGGGAGTGAGAACATCCAGTGGAGTTGCTTCAGCCTTGGGACCAGGATTTGACCACTATATGACTTTGGAGCCTCGGCCTGGCAAGAACTATTTTGTAGCCCTCTTGAAGTGAAAACCAGAGCCCCCACACTCTCTGAAGGCCTTCTTCATCTGCCCACACCCTGACTCCCTTTGCATGTCAGTGGTGCTGATTACTTGTTCCCATCTGCACCTCAAAGAGTAGCCTGTTACTTGTCCAGCAACTCCAGACTCGTTCTGGCTTTCTCTACTATCTGGTAGGCTGAGCCACATCTTCTCCAACAAGGTCTGAACCTCTTCTAAGTTTGACTTTCCTTGGGTACCCTCCCTACGCCCTATGGTACCACATGTGTCATAGTTGCTGTTTTATAATAGGTCATAATTTTTATTTTAAACTTCCCCATTTAACCTGCTACATGGTTTCTCTCTTCTGGTTGGACACAGACTGCTGTAAGCTCCAAGTGGAGAGGTGTGGAGGCAATTGGTTATGTAAGTTAGGAGCTCACAGGAGAGGTCTAAGATGGGGATACAAATTTGGAACCATAAACACAAAGGTAATGATAAAAGCCATGAGACATGAGTAGCTTGTGAAGGGAATTAATATAGAGATAAAAGATACAAGACTGAACCAAAATTTAGAGGAAGAGGAAATAAGGAGAAAATAGCAAAGGAGGCTGAGGCGTCCTAAGGGGAAGGAGAGAGGATGGGAGGGAGGGAAGGGGGGATGAAGGGATGAGGAGAGAGAGAGAGAGAGAGATAGAGATGGGAAGGAAGGGGGGGAAGGAAGGAAGAAAGGAAGGAAAGAAGGAAGGAAGGGAGGGAGGGATGAAGATGGATGCAGGAGGAGAATATGATCAACTGTGTTAGATGTAGCTGGTTGGTCAGTTAGAAAAATGGTGGATAATTGGCCATTGAGTTAGGCAGTGTGAAGGTCTTTGATGATAACAATAGTTTTGGTAGAATGGAAGGAGTTAAATTCTAGTTGGAGAGGATTTGTGGGAGACAGTGACCATGAAATTATAGACAGTGAGTACATAAAATCTTTTAAAGAGTTTTTCTTTGAAACAAAGGAAAAAATAAAGGTTAATGGATGGAGGAGAGTGTGGGGTCAAGGGGAGGGTTCTCTTCCTTTAAGTGATAAATTAAAATACCATATTTTTAATGCTAATTGGAAAGTTCCAGTATGAGGAAAAAAAGTGATGATGGAGGAGAAAAAGGGAAGAATTCCTAGATTCTGGAGCAATGTCTGAGAGAAGAGAGGGGATGGAGCACAGTATGCCAGTGGTAGGGCTCATCTATAGTAACAGAGGAGAAGACAAAATACCTAAGGACAGATGCTACTGCATAAGCAGATACAGTGGTGGAAGAATGTAGAATTATTCTTTTGATTAAATACATTGAATATTTTGTTAGTGAAATAAGAAGTAAAGTCATTAGCTGAGATTAAAGATGTACTGGCAGAATCTGTTTGATGAACCTATTTTGGAACTCTGGAGTGTATTGAAAGCTTGAAACTTCCAGAGGATGGGTTATACAGCAAATCATGGTTATTTTAAGTCAATTTTAGCTCTTAGTTCAGTAGTGGCTCTCCATCTGTCACCCCTAGCCCCGTGGCAGACAGCTGCACACAAATTCTTGGAGCAACTTGCATGCTGCTTGCAGGAGCCAGTGTGGGCCCTGTCCACCATAGCAAGTATTTATGCTCTGATGCTGATTGCTGCTTCTGATTGCAGAGGCACAGGTGCAAAGGCAGGAAGCCATTGTTGCACTCCCACTCCCCCATTGTTGTAAGTACCTTTCCTAACAGCTGAAGTGACTACCAGGGCATTGAAGAAATTGTCCCCCTTCATTTTTTACTTTGTACCCTTTTAGGGGCCATATATGTTTGTTCAAAAGCATCAATATATAATGGGAGATTTAGAAAGTCACCATGTATGCCCAGGAAAGCACAGACTCAGAAGAGACCTAGGAAGACCTTAAATCTACACCTCACGCTGATTACTGGCACAGAGACACCATAAAACAATCAAAAGTGAAACGAAACAAAATAGCAAACCCTGGAGAAAAGGGAGAATCTGATCTTCAGAGTTACCACATTATAGGATTCAAATATCCATATTTTAAAGAAATCACAAGGCTTATAAAGAAATAGGAGAAAAATAAATCAATAGAAACTATCCCTGAAAAAGAGCAGATGGCTGGCTTACTAGGCAAAGACTTTCAAACAACTATCTTAAAGATGCTCAAAGAGCTAAGACGAGATGTGGATAAAGTCAAGATAATGATGTATGAACAAAATGGAAGTATTAATAAAGAATAAAAATATAAAAAGCTAAAAGCTTATCCTGTAAAATCAGGAACAAGATAAGGATGCCCACTCTTGCGATTTCTGTTAACATCGTATTGGACATCTTAGCCACAGCAATCAGAAAAATCAAAGGCATCCAAAGTGGAAGGGAAGAAGTAAAACTGTCACTATTTGCAGATGACATGAAACTATATATGGAAAATCCTCAAGTCTCCACCAAAAAACTATTAGAACTAATAAATGAATTCAGTAAAGTTGCAGGATACATGATTAATATACATGTTTATTACTGTTGCTTTTCTATACACTAATAATGAACTATCAGAAAGAGAAAGCCAGAGAACAATTCCATTTAAAATTGCATCAGAAAGAATAATATACCTAGAGATAAACTTAAGCAAGGAGGTGAAAGACCTATACTCTGAAAACTATAAAACATTGATGAAGTAAATTAAAGATGATACAAAGAAATGGAAAGATATCCAGTGTTCATGGACTGGAGTAATTAATATTGTTAAAATTACCACAGTACCCAAAGCAAGCTATAGGTTTAATGCAATACCTGTTAAAATAAACGTGACATTCTTCACAGAGTTAGAACAAATAACCCTAAAATTTATGTGGGACCACAAAAGACCCTGAATAGCCAAAGCAATCCTAAGAAAAAAGAATGAACCGAGGTATTATGGTCCCTTCAGACTATACTGCAAAGCTACAATAATCAAAACAGTATGGTATTGGCACAAAGCAGACACATAGATCAGTGAACAGAATAGAGAGCCCAAAAATAAACCCATACCCTTATGGTCAATTAATCTATGACAAAGGAGGCAAGAATATGCAATGAGGAAATGACAGTCTTTTCAATAAGTGGTGCTGGGAAAACTGGACAGCTACATGTAAAAGAATGAAACTGGAACATTTTCTCACAGCATATACAAAAAGTAAACTCAAAATGGATTAAAGATGTATATAAATATAAGACCAGAAACCATAAAACTCCTAGAAGAAAACATAGGCAGGATACTCTTTGACATAAATTGTAGCAATATTTTTTTGGATCTGTGTCAGGCAAAGGAAACAAAAGCAACAATAAACAATTGGGTCCAGATAAACGTAACAAGCTTTTGCACAGAAAACTACTGACAAAATGAAAAGGCAACCTACTGAATGGGAGAAAAATATTTGCAAATGATATGACTGAGAAGGGGTTAATATCCAAAATATATAAACAGCTCATACAACTCAATATCAAATAATTTTTTGTCAATTTGATTACTATGTATCTTGGTGTGCTCCTCCTTGGTTTATCCTGCCTGGGACTCTCTGAGCTTCCTGGACTTTGGTGATTGTTTCCTTTGTTTCCTTTCCCATGTTAGGGAATTTTTCAGCTAATATCTCTTCAAATATTTTCTCAGGTCCTTTCTCTCTCTCCTTCTGTGATCTCTGTTATGCAAATGTTGGTATTTTAATGTTGTCCCAGATGTCTCTTAGACTGTCTTCATTTCTTTTCATTTTTGCTCTTTACTCTGTTCCATGGCAGTGATTTCCACCATTCTGTCTTCCAGCTCTCTTATCTGTTCTTCTGCCTCAGTTACTCTTCTATTGATTCCTTCTAGTGTATTTTTTTTTTTTTTTTTTTTTTTTTTTTGCTATACACGGGCCTCTCACTGTTGTGGCCTCTCCCGTTGCGGAGCACAGGCTCCGGACGCGCAGGCTCAGCGGCCATGGCTCACGGGCCCAGCCGCTCCGTGGCATGTGGGATCTTCCCGGACCGGGGCACGAACCCGTGTCCCCTGCATCGGCAGGCGGACTCTCAACCACTGCGCCACCAGGGGAGCCCCCTTCTAGTGTATTTTTCATTTCAGTTATTGTATTGTTCATCTCTGTTTGTTTGTTCTTTAGCCTTCTAGGTCTTTGTTAAACATTTCTTGTATCTTCTCGATCTGTGCCCTCATTCTTTATTCTGAGATCTTGGATCATCTTCACTATTATTACTCTGAATTCTTTTTCTGGAAGATTGCCTGTCTCCACTTCACTTAGTTGTTGTTCTGGGGTTTTATCTTGTTCCTTCATCTGGGACATATTCCTCTGCCATCTCATTTTGTCTGACTTTTTGTGACTGTGGTTTCTGTTCTGCAGGCTGCAGGATTGTAGTTCTTCTTGCTTCTGCTGTCTGCCCTCTGGTGGATGAAGCTGTCTAAGAGGCTTGTGCAGGCTTCCTGGTGGGAGGGACTAGTTCCTGCCCACTGGTGAGTGGAGCTGGAACTTATCCCTCTGGTGGGCAGGGCTGTGCTCAGGAAGACTTTAAGCAGCCTGTCTGCTGATGGGTGGGGCTGTGTTCCCACCCTGTTGGTTGTTTGGCCTGAGGCTTCCCAGCACTGGATCCTTTAGGCTGTTGGATGGGGCTAGGTCTTGGGGAGGAATTGGCAGCCTCCAGGAGGGCTCACGCCAATGAGTGCTCACCAGAACTGCCACTGCCAGTGTCTGTCCCCACAGTGAGCCACAGCCTCCCCCTGCCTCTGCAGGAGACCCTCTAATACTAAGAGGTAGGTCTGGCCTAGTCTCCTATGAGGTCACTGCTTTTTTCCCTAGGTCTTGGTGCACACGAGACCTTGTGTGAACCCTCCAAGAGTAGAGTTTCTGTTTCCCCCAGTCCTGTGGAATTGCTGCAGTCTAACCCTGCTGGCCTTCAAAGCCAGATTCTCTGGGGTCTCCTCCTTCTGTTGCCAAGCCCCCAGGCTGGGAAATCTGATGTGGGGCTCAGGACTTTCACTCCTGTGGGAGAACTTCTGTGGTATAATTATTTTCGAGTTTTTGGGTCACGCACCTGGCAGGCATGGGATTTGTTTTTATTGGGATTGTGCCCCTCCTACCATTTGCCTGTGGCTTCTTCTTTGTCTTTGGATGTAGGGTATCTTTTTTGGTAGGTTCCAGTGGGATTTTTGTCAATGATTGTAAAGCAGTTAGTTGTGATTTTGGTGTTTTATAAGAAGGGATGAGCTCATGTCCTTCTACTCTGCTATCTTGGAACTTCCTCTCAATATCAAATAAACAACCTGATTGAAAGATGGGCAGAAGACCTGAATATCCATTTTTCCGAAGAAGACTACAGATGTCTAACAGACACATGAAAAGATGCTCAGTATCACTAATCATCAGAGAAACAGAAATCAGAACCACAATGAGATAGAACTTCACACTTGTCAGAATGGCTATCATCAAAAAGTCTACAAATAGACTTCCGGGTAAGATGGCGGAAGAGTAAGACGTGGAGATCACCTTCCTCCCCACGGATACACCAGAAATACAGCTACACGTGGAACAACTCCTACAGAACACCTACTGAACGCTGGCAGAAGACCCCAGACCTCCCAAAAGGCAAGAAACTCCCCACATACCTGGGTAGGGCAAAGCGGAGAGATTCCCGCACAGAGGAGCAGTGCAGAGCGGCACTCACCAGCCCGAGAGGCTTGTCTGCTCGCCCGCCGGGGCGGGCGGCGCTGGAAGCTGAGGCTCGGGCTTCGGTCAGAGCGCAGGGAGAGGACTGGGGCTGGCGGCGAGAACTCAGCCTGAAGGGGGCTAATGTGCCACAGCTAGCTGGGAGGGAGTCCGGGAAAACTCTGGAGCTGCCGAAGAGGCAAGAGACTTTTTCTTCCCTCTTGGTTTCCTGGTGCGCGAGGAGAGGGGATTAAGAGCGCTGCTTAAAGGGGCTCCACAGACGGGCGCGAGTCACGACTGAAAGCGTGGAGCCCAGAGACGGGCGTGGGACGCTGGGGCTGCTGCTGCCGCCGCCAAGAAGCCTGTGTGCGAGCGCAGGTCACTGTCCACACCGCCCTTCCGGGAGCCTGTGCAGCCCGCCACTGCCGGGGTCCCGGGATCCAGGGACGGCTTCCCTGGGAGAACGCACGGCGCGCCTCGGGCTGGTGCAACGTCACGCCGACCTCTGCCGCTGCAGGCTCGCCCCGCACTCCGTGCCCCTCCCTCCCGCCCGGCCTGAGTGAGCCAGACTGCCCGAAGAGGCTGCTCCTTTAACCCTGTCCTGTCTGAGCGAACAACAGATGCCCTCCGGCGACCTACATGCAGAGGCGGGGCCAAATCCAAAGCTGAGACCCAGGAGCTGTGAGAACAAAGAAGAGAAAGGGAAACCTCTCCCAGCAGCCTCAGAAGCAGCGGATTAAAGCTCCACAATCAACTTGATGTACCCTGCATCTGTGGAATACATGAATAGACAACAAATCATCCCAAATTGAGGAGCCAGGAGTCAGTGCTGTGCCTCTGAGGTGGGAGAGCCAACTTCAGGACACTGGTCCACAAGAGACCTCCCAGCTCCACATAATAGCAAACGGCAAAAATCTTCCAGAGATCTCCATCTCAACACCAGCACCCAGCTTCACTCAACGACCAGCAAGCTACAGTGCTGGACACCCTATGCCAAACAACTAGCAAGACAGGAACACAAGGCCACCCATTAGCAGAGAGGTGGCCTAAAATCATAAAAAGACCGCAGACACCCCAAAACACACCACCAGACGTGGACCTGCCCACCAGAAAGACAAGATCCAGCCTCATCCACCAGAACACAGGCACTAGTCCCCTCCACCAGGAAGCCTACACAACCCACTAAACCAGCCTTAGCCACTGGGGACAGACACCAAAAACAACGGGAACTACGAACCTGCAGCCTGCAAAAAGGAGACCCCAAACACAGTAACATAAGCAAAATGAGAAGACAGAAAAACACATAGCAGGAGAAGGAGCAAGATAAAAACCAACCACACCTAACAAATGAAGAGGTAATAGGCAGTCTACCTGAAAAAAGAATTCAGAATACTGATGGTAAAGATGATCCAAGATTCTATTTCCCAGATCCAAAATCTTGGAAATAGAATAGACAAAATGCAAGAAACAGTTAACAAGGACCTAGAAGAACTAAAGATGAATCAAGCATCGATTAAAAACACAATAAATGAAATAAAAAATACTCTAGATGGGATCAATAGCAGAATAACTGAGGCAGAAGAACGGATAAGTGAGGTGGAAGATAAAATAGTGGAAATAACTGCTGCAGAGCAAAATAAAGAAAAAAGAATGAAAAGAACAGAGGACAGTCTCAGAGACCTCTGGGACAACATTAAACGCACCAACATTCGAATTATAGGGGTTCCAGAAGAAGAAGAGAAAAAGAAAGGGACTGAGAAAATATTTGAAGAGATTATAGTTGAAAAGTTCCCTAATATGGGAAAGGAAATAGTTAATCAAGTCCAGGAGGCACAGAGTCCCATACAGAATAAATCCAAGGAGAAATACGCCAAGACACATATTAATCAAACTGTCAAAAATTAAACACAAAGAAATCATATTAAAAGCAGCAAGGGAAAAACAACAAGTAACACACAAGGGAATCCCCATCAGGATAACAGCTGATCTCTCAGCAGAAACTCTACAAGCCAGAAGGGAGTGGCAGGACATAATTAAAGTGATGAAGGAGAAAAACCTGCAACCAAGACTACTCTACCAAGCAAGGATCTCATTCAGATTTGATGGAGAAATTAAAACGTTTACAGACAAGCAAAAGCTGAGAGAGTTCAGCACCACCAAACCAGCTTTACAACAAATGCTAAAGGAACTTCTCTAGGCAAGAAACACAACAGAAGGAAAAGACCTACAATAACGAACCCAAAACAATTAAGAAAATGGGAATAGGAACATACATATCTATATTACCTTAAATGTAAATGGACTAAACGCTCCCACCAAAAGACACCGATTGGCTGAATGGATACAAAAACAAGACCCATATATATGCTGTCTACAAGAGACCCACTTCAGACCTAGAGACACATACAGACTGAAAGTAAGGGAATGGAAAAAGATATTCCATGCAAATGGAAACCAAAAGAAAGCTGGAGTAGCAATTCTCATATCAGACAAAATAGACTTTAAAATAAAGACTACTAGAAGAGACAAAGAAGGACACTACATAATGATCAAGGGGTCGATCCAAGAAGAAGATATAACAATTGTAAATATTTATGCACCCAACATAGGAGCACCTCAATACATAAGGCAAATACTAAGAGCCATAAAAGGAGAAATCGACAGTAACACAATCATAGTAGGGGACTTTAACACCCCACTTTCACCAATGGACAGATCATCCAAAATGAAACTAAATAAGGAAACACAAGCTTTAAATGATACATTAAACAAGATGGACTTAATTGATATTTATAGGACATTCCATCCAAAAACAACAGAATACACATTTTTCTCAAGTGCTCATGGAACATTCTCCAGGATAGATCATATCTTGGGTCACAAATCAAGCCTTGGTAAATTTAAGAAAATTGAAATTGTATCAAGTATCTTTTCCGACCACAATGCTATGAGACTAGATATCAATTACAGGAAAAGATCTGTAAAAAATACAAGCACATGGAGGCTAAACAATACACTACTTAATAACGAAGTGATCACTGAAGAAATCAAAGAGGAAATTAAAAAATACCTAGAAACAAATGACAATGGAGACACGACGACCCAAAACCTATGGGATGCAGCAAAAGCAGTTCTAAGAGGGAAGTTTATAGCAATACAATCCCACCTTAAGAAACAGGAAACATCTCGAATAAACAACCTAACCTTGCACCTAAAGCAATTAGAGAAAGAAGAACAAAAACATCCCAAAGTTAGCAGAAGGAAAGAAATCATAAAGATCAGATCAGAAATAAATGAAAAAGAAATGAAGGAAACGATAGCAAAGATCAATAAAACTAAAAGCTGGTTCTTTGAGAAGATAAACAAAATTGATAAACCATTAGCCAGACTCATCAAGAAAAACAGGGAGAAGACTTAAATCAATAGAATTAGAAATGAAAAAGGAGAAGTAACAACTGACACTGCAGAAATACAATGATCATGAGAGATTACTATAAGCAACTCTATGCCAATAAAATGGACAACCTGGAAGAAATGGATAAATTCTTAGAAATGCACAACCTGCCAAGACTGAATCAGGAAGAAATAGAAAATATGAACAGACCAATCACAAGCACTGAAATTGAAACTGTGATAAAAAATCTTCCAACAAACAAAAGCCCAGGACCAGATGGCTTCACAGGTGAATTCTATCAAGCATTTAGAGAAGAGCTAACACCTATCCTTCTCAAACTCTTCCAAAATATAGCAGAGGGAGGAACACTCCCAAACTCATTCTATGAGGCCACCATCACCTTGATACCAAAACCAGACAAGGATGTCACAAAGAAAGAAAACTACAGGCCAATATCACTGATGAACATAGATGCAAAAATCCTCAACAAAATACTATCAAACAGAATCCAACAGCACGTTAAAAGGATCATACACCATGATCAAGTGGGGTTTATTCCAGGAATGCAAGGATTCTTCAATATATGCAAATCAATCAATATGATACACCATATTAACAAATTGAAGGAGAAAAACCATATGATCATCTCAATATATGCAGAGAAAGCTTTCGACAAAATTCAACGCCCATTTATGATAAAAACCCTGCAGAAAGTAGGCATAGAGGGAACTTTCCTCAACATAATAAAGGCCATATATGACAAACCCACAGCCAGCATTGTCCTCAATGGTGAAAAACTGAAACCATTTCCACTGAGATCAGGAACAAGACAAGGTTGCCCACTCTCACCACTCTTATTCAACATAGTTTTGGAAGTTTTAGCCACAGCAATCAGAGAAGAAAAGGAAATAAACGGAATCCAAATCGGAAAAGAAGAAGTAAAGCTGTCACTGTTTGCAGATGACATGATACTACACATAGAGAATCCTAAAGATGCTACCAGAAAACTACTAGAGCTAATCAATGAATTTGGTAAAGTAGCAGGATACAAAATTAATGCACAGAAATCTCTGGCATTCCTATATACTAATGATGAAAAATCTGAAAGTGAAATCAAGGAAACACTCCCACTTACCATTGCAACAAAAAGAATAAAATATCTAAGAATAAACCTACCTAAGGAGACAAAAGACCTGTATGCAGAAAATTATAAGACACTGATGAAAGAAATTAAAGATGATACAAATAGATGGAGAGATGTACCATGTTCTTGGATTGGAAGAATCAAGATTGTGAAAATGACTCTACTACCCAAAGCAATCTACAGATTCAATGCAATCCCTATCAAACTACCACTGGCATTTTTCACAGAACTAGAGCAAAAAATTTCACAATTTGTATTGAAACACAAAAGACCCCGAATAGCGAAAGCAATCTTGAGAACGAAAAATGGAGCTGGAGGAATCAGGCTCCCTGACTTCAGACTATACTACAAAGCTACAGTAATCAAGACAGTATGGTACTGGCACAAAAACAGAAAGATAGATCAATGGAACAGGATAGAAAGCCCAGAGATAAACCCACGGACATATGGTCACCTTATCTTTGATAAAGGAGGCAGGAATGTACAGTGGAGAAAGGACAGTCTCTTCAATAAGTGGTGCTGGGAAAACTGGATAGGGACATGTAAAAGTATGAGATTAGATCACTCCCTAACACCATACACCAAAATAAGCTCAAAATGGATGAAAGACCTAAATGTAAGGCCAGACACTATCAAAGTCTTAGAGGAAAACATAGGCAGAACACTCTATGACATAAATCACAGCAAGATCCTTTTGGACCCACCTCCTAGAGAAATGGAAATAAAGACAAAAATAAACACATGGGACCTAATGAAATTTAAAAGCTTTTGCACAGCAAAGGAAACCATAAACAAGACCAAAAGACAACCCTCAGAATGGGAGAAAATATTTGCAAATGAAGCAACTGACAAAGGATTAATCTCCAAAATTTATAAGCAGCTCATGCAGCTCAATAACAAAAAAACAAACAGCCCAATCCAAAAATGGGCAGAAGACCTAAATAAACATTTCTCCACAGAAGATATACTGACTGCCAACAAACACATGAAAGGATGCTCAACATCTTTACTCATTAGAGAAATGCAAATCAAAACTACAATGAGATATCATCTCACACCAGTCAGAATGGCCATCATCAAAAAATCTAGAAGCAATAAATGCTGGAGAGGGTGTGGAAAAAAGGGAACACTCTTGCACTGCTGGTGGGAATGTGAATTGGTACAGCCACTATGGAGAATGGTATGGAGGTTCCTTAAAAAACTACAAATAGAACTACCATATGACCCAGCAATCCCACTACTGGGCATATACCCTGAGAAAACCATAATTCTAAAAGAGTCATGTACCAAAATGTTCATAGCAGCCCTATTTGTAATAGCCCGGAGATGGAAACAACCTAAGTGTCCATCATCAGGTGAACGGATAAAGAAGATGTGGCACATATATACAATGGAATATTACTCAGCCATAAAAAGAAATGAAATTGAGCTATTTGTAATGAGGTGGATGGACCTAGAGTCTGTCATACAGAGTGAAGTAAGTCAGAAAGAGAAAGACAAATACTGTATGCTGACACATATATATGGAATTTAAGAAAAAAAAGTGTCATGAAGAACATAGGGGTAAGACAGGAATAAAGACACAGACCTACTAGAGAATGGACTTGAGGATATGGGGAGGGGGAGGGGTAAGCTGTGACAAAGTGAAAGAGCGGCATGGACATATATACACTACCAAACGTAAGGTAGATAGCTAGTGGGAAGCAGCCGCATAGCACAGGGAGATCAGCTCGGTGCTTTGTGACCGCCTGGAGGGGTGGGATAGGGAGGGTGGGAGGGAGACGCAAAAGGGAGGGGATATGGGAACATATGTATATGTATAACTGATTAAATTTGTTTTAAAGCAAAATAAATAAATTAATTAATTTAAAAAAAAGTCTACAAATAACAAATGTTGATGAGGATGTGGAGATAAGGGAACTCTAGTACACTGTTGGTGGGAATGTAAATTGGTGCAGTCACTATGGAAAACAGCATGGAGTTTCCTCAAGAAAACTAAAAATAGAACTACCATATGATCCAGCAGTTCCACTCCTGGGTATATATCCAAAGGAATTGAAAACACTAATTTTAAAAGATGCATGCATCCCAATGTTCATAGCAGCATTACTTATAACATCCAAGACAGAGAAGCAACATGTGTCCATTAACAGAAGAGTGGATAAAGAAGTTATGCCATATGTGTGTGTGTGTGTGTGTATACACACACACACATACATACACACAATGGAATATTACTCAGCCATGAAAAAGAATGAAGTTTTAGGGACTTCTCTGGTGGTTCAGTGCTTGAGACTTTGTCTTCCAATGCAGGTGGTGTGGGTTCGATCCCTGGTCAGGTAGCTAAGACATGCCTCACGGCCAAAAAACCAAAGCATAAAACAGAAGCAATATTGTAAGAAATTCAATAAAGACTTTAAAAATGGTCCACATCGGAAAAAAAAAAAGTTTTGCCATTTGCAACAACATGGGTGGACCTGGACGTATTATGCTTAGTGAAATAAGTCAGACAGAGAAAGATAAATACTCTATGTTATTACTTACATGTGAAATCTCAAAAGAGAAACAAATTAATGTAACAAAACATAAACAGACTCACAGGTATAGAGAACAAACTAGTGGTTATCAGTGGGGAGATGTAAGAGGGGAGGGGTTAGACAGAGGTAGGAGATTAAGAGATACATACTACTACGTATAAAATGAATAAGCTACAAAGACATATTGTACAGCACAGGGAATATAACTAATATTTTTATAATAACTTTAAAAGTACAATGTATAAAAATATAGAATCATAGAATTGCTATGTTGTACACCTGAAACTAATATAATATTATAAATCAACTGTACTTTAATTAAAAGTATATAGATAAATATTCTAGGACATTGCCACAAAATTCAGAAACACCAAAATTTTAGTGTTCATTTTCTCAGATAGGTGAAATATCAGAGGGATTTATATTTTTTTTGTTAAATATTTCAATTTTGTTTGATTTTTTAACAACAAATATCATGTAAGTAATAAACATTTTTTTAAAAAGAGATAAAAACATAAAAAGGAACTAGAAAGAAATTCTGGAGCTGAAAACTACAATAACTGAAATGAAAATCTCAGTAGATGGATTCATAAGCAGATTTGAAAACCCAGAAAAATCATAGAACTTGATGATAGGGTGGACAATTGAAATGATCAAGTTTGAGGTACAGAGAAAAAAAAAAGATTGAAGAAAAATGAACGGAACCTGAAGGACCTTTGGTACACCATCAAGCAGACCAACATGCACATTGTGGGAGTCCCAGGAAGAGAAAGAGAGAGAAATGGGAAGAGAAAAAATAATGTCCCCAAACTCCCCAAATTCCGTGAAAGGCGTGAATATAAACATCCAAGGAATTCAACAGATTCTAAGCAGGGTAGATTCAAGGAGACCTACGCTGAAGCACATTGTAATCAAACAGTTGCAAGCCAAAGCCAAAGAGAGAATCTTGAAAGCCACAGAGAGTTACATACAATGGAATCCCCAAAAAGGTTATCAGCAGATTGTTATCTGAAACCTTGGAAGTCAGGTGGCAATGCATTGACGTATTTAAATTGTGGAAGGATAAAAGCTATCAATCAAGAATGGAGCAAAACTATCCCTCAAAAATGAGGGAAAAATTAAGACATTCCCAGATAAACAAAAGCTCAGGGAGTTCATTACCACTAGACCTGCCCTTGCAAGAAATGCTAAAGGGAGATCTTCAGTTTGAAATGAAAGGACTCTAGGCAGTAACTCAAAGTTGTATAAAAAAATAAGGGTCTTTGGTAAATGTATTCACATGGACAATTAAATATTATTAATTTGATTTGTAACTGTATTTTTTGTTTTCTGTGTTATTTAATGAATAAAAACAATAATTATTAGTTTATGTTTTTGGACACACAATGTGTAAAGATGTAGTTTGTCACATCAATAACAGAAAGGGGGTAGGGATAGAGCTGTATTGGAAGAGTTTTTGTATGTTATTGAAGTTAAGCTGGTATAAACTCAAATTAGAATGTTGTAACTTTAGAATGTTAAATATAATCCCCATGGTAACTATAAAGACAGAAAGTAGAATAATGGTTGCCTGGGGCTGGGGAGAGTGGAGAATGGGGAATTATTGTTTAATGGGTAGAGAGTTTCAGTTTTGCAAGTTGAAACAAATTCTGGAGATGGAAGGTAGTGATGATGGTCGTATTAACAGTGTGAATATACTTAATGCCACTGAACTGTACTCTCAAAAATGGTTAAAATGGTAAATTTTAAGTTATGTATATTTTACCCCAATTTAAAAAATAAAAAATTAAAATAGAGTTGGTAATATGAATTTAAGATGAGAACATTCATTATGGTTTTGTGTCTTTTGTGTACTCCAGTTTATTTGTGTGGATGCAGGCACAGATTCAGCGAAGATCTGAGTTTCCCAAGGTGTAAGACAATGAGGCTATGTGAGAAAAGGGTCAAAGAGTTTTAAGAGTATGCTAAGGATGATGTTAGTGACTGATCGTGGAGTGTAAGCTGATCACTAAAACTCTAGCCAGGCTGGTAACAGGAGGAAGTAGGAAACAGCAAAGAGGCGATGACCCCAGTGAATCCACTTCCTTTAAAAAGTCTTCCTGGAAGTCCCAAATACTTACATTTTAATGGCCAGACTTAAGCATGTGCTATACATAGCTGTAAGGGATTCAGGAAAATCTATTTTTTTTATTCTGAGGAGCAATGTGTCCTGCTAAAGCCCCTGCTATTTAGTAGGGAAGAAAGGGAGAATGCATGTAGAAAGCCACCAGCCTCTTCTGTCACAGTATGAAATAGTGTCCTGCTTAATGAGTCTCTTTGGGAAAAAGGATTACAGACACAGTTGATTTAGCTTGGGGGGAAGGGGATATTCTCCTTTAATCAAAGCTAGGCACAAGGCAATTTAGGCAAAAAATGTGAGTTACAGTTATACAACAGTATGTTTTTTGCTCATCCATTTGTCATCTTCTTCTCCCTCAGGCATATTTGTCTTTCAAGTTATAAGTATCTTCATGTATTTCTTATCTCTTTATTTATAGAAGCTTCTTTCAGGAAAATATCTGATAGACCCAATTTCATTATAGCTTAAATGACCTGTAAAGTTTAGAGTCACTTATCTGAACAATTAAACATTTTGAAAGGGGATGAAACCTTAAGCTAAAAGGTATGACATCTCACTGGAGTGGGTCCCTAGCTTAGGAAGTAGAAATAGTTTAAGAGATATGGGGAGCTTCCTGTACCCTATGTAATGATGCCACCTTGGCCATTCCCTGTCTGAATGTTCCTATGGATATCACTGGCCAGAGCTACATGGTTCCATCTTTCAGACTGTCAGCCTGGCAACAGCTATTAAATTCAGTCTGAGACCAAATAAAATGGAGTATTTTGCCTTTAGATTTAGTAAAGGTTAATGGCATGAAAGATTCAGAACTCAACTATCAGGTAGCTGTGGGACCCAGACTTTTCACAACTCAGTCAGTGAGTGCTGGGTAGTTGAGTTAACCTCAAGGCATCCAGAAGAATTAGCTTAGGACAAGTTTTTGCTTGTGACAGAAGCACATTTCCTTTTCTGCTCATTGAATAGCCAAATAGAATTGACTGATGGTTTGCCACATGCCACCAAGAGATATCTTAGTACATCTGATAGACTACAGAATAGGAATGGTGCTTAACATGAATTTTATTGCATCTCAGCACCTGCTCCAGCCAACAGTTATTACCGTCAAGGGGGGGCTGTGCTCAGATAATCATTATTCCTGTATCTTTGCATTTGTGTTCTGCAGACCACTGTGCAAGGTAAAATTGATAAATGGAGGCACTGATTGTGAGTGGCAGAAACCTGTGGCTGCAAGTCCTTTGCAAGCCCGGAATATTAGGAGAGGTTGGGAGGGGGGGCATTGTTTATGTAATTGGAATCATTGTCTAGATACACCAGCCTTTCTCTCTCTTCTCTCTGATTCAACCTTCTTCCCTCCCATCTTCCCTCCCCCATCTCTCTCTCTGTCTCTCTTCTCCCTTAATTTTCAGCAAGATCTTTTATTTTAATAAGAGACAGGGAAAATAGGTAATAACCAGAACCAAAACCACTAGGTCCAAAATCCAAATCTCCAGTCAATAGGATAAGTGCTAGAATTGTATCAATAGAATCCCATGTATTAGACACAGGGATAATATTCACTCAGATAACCAGAACCGTTGTTAAGATAATGAAATTCCTCCTTACCAAATGGTATATATCTGCTGACCCAAGCCTTCCAAACATATCCTTGCCACAAAGTCTCTTGGTGGGTCCTAAGACACTTGAGACTGCCTCTTTATCTAGAAACTAAAGAGTTAGACCTTGGCATGGCTGGGGGCCCGCAGGAAGGAGCTTCCGCTGTCTAATCTGATTGTTCCAAACCCATGTTATATCGGTTGTTAACTGCCAGAATTTTTAACTGCTCGAATGCCCTCCAAAGACTCGAACAGAGCAGGCTGCTGTGGGGTAGGAAAAATGAAATGAATTGCTCCTATGTAATGCATGGGCTTTTTGTTCTTCGGTGCAAAACCAGGCATTTAGCTCTCTTGGGCCTTTGGTGAGGAGCTGAATCAGTATTCTCTCACTTATCACACTGTTTTTAGGCAAAGAATAGCAACTCTGTCTGAGTACATGAGATAAAGCAAAAGGACATGCTCAATTCATGGGTCAGGGATGCCTGCAGATCATTTTGTGTAGCCTATTGTAACCCTTGCACCCTTGGCTTATTAATCTGTAAAGTGGATTTACTACTACATATCATTATTTGTAGGTGTCCTCTTATTGAGAAGGTCCCAGGGGCTTCCAGAGGAATTCAAATTTTACCTGTTGCATATTTCTTTCCTCCAAAATTCAATAGGTGTAAAAATGTATCCTATCTATTTAGCAAGATCCATGTCTTTTCAATCACAGTTAACAATGCTATTCTTGACAGAAACTGCATCCTCAGCCGTGTTATAATGTGCATATCTTTGAACCATTTGTATGTTGTGTGTAATTGGGTCTGTACAGATTAAAATAACACTGAGAGAGCCAATTTAAGCCCTGAGATGAGTGAGCCTGAGCATGAGAGACATTCTGGCACACACACACACCTAGTAAATACCGTTGTTAAGTTCACAGTGGTTGTGATGGAATGTGCAGCTCAGGCACTTTACCCTCGTTAGTGCAGAAGTAAATTGTCAGGGCTCTCACACAGCTCCAAGGGGATTAAAGGAGAGGGAATGGAAAATACTTTGTGAAATCTGATAGCTACCCCCCTTGGTACCCTGAGATGCAAATATACCAGTAAAAAAGGCTAACATCTTTGCTGATTTTAGCCTTGTATGCTAATTAAATACATGCAGTTGTTTAGTGAAAGGAAATCAGAAAGGCTTTCAGCATGTTCAAAATGGGATAGGACTAGAAACAAGTCTGCTATAAATAGTTCATGGATAAGATATGGTCAATGACAGGAAATTGCTGAAGATTAGGCTCATGATGTCATGATGGTAATTAGATATGTATTTTCCTCAAAAATTCATATTAAGTAACAAACATATTAGCATGATATGCTCATCTGTTAGAGCAGTTGTTCTCAATTTTGTAGGGACAATCTCCTGAGGAGCCTTAAAAATTACTGACACCTTAGTCCTACCCAAAGAGATTCTGATTTATTTGGTCTGAAGTGGTCTGTGTATCAGAATTTTAAAAATCTCCCTGGCAAATTAAAAAAAGATTTTTTTCCACCTTTATCAAGGTTATCACTGACAAAGCTGATATATTTAAAGTACAATGTAATGATTTGACATATGTATACACTGTGAAAAGATTCGCACAGATTAATATATCCATCACCTCACATAGTTTTTGTTGGTTTCTTTGTGTTTTTCTGTTGAGAATGCTTAAGCAAATTTCAGTTATACAATAACAGTATTCTCAACTATATTCACCATGCTATACATGAGCTCCTCAGAATTTATTCATTTTATAACTGACAGCTTATAAACTGTCAGTTTACCAACCTCTCCCCATTTCCCCCAAACTCCAGCCCCTGGCAACGACCATCCTAATGTCTATTTCTATGAGTTCCTATAGGTGATACCATGCAGTATTTGCCTTTCTTTGTCTGGCTTATTTCACTCAGCATAATGCCCTTGAGGTTCATCCATGTTGTGCAGTCTGGGTTGAGAACCACTGGGTGAGAACCACATTGAACCATTTAGTTCAGAATAAGGTGTCTTATTGACACAAATGCTTTAAAAAGTATATTATAAATATACATATATTTTTATATTATATAGTTGCATCTTATACATATGTTTTTCAAGCTATAAGTGACTCAGAAAATAATTGTTTAAAACTTTTAAGGCTTAGAAACATTTGAATTCAAAGATTGAATTTTTAATGGAAAATATCTAGAAATATTTTCGTAGCTTAGTTTAAAATTATAGTGCATAAAGTTTATAGAAATTCAGAACTGTATCTATTTTGGATTTTATAGTATCTTTAAGAAAGCAAAATTTCTGAGCACACACAGTTAGTTATTTTAATGAGGAATGTTCTCCTGCAGGCACTTAGCAAAAGCAAAAGTATTTCTATGTAACAAAGTCATATTTTCTTCTCATTGGAAGAGAGACAGTAATCGAGATACACTGAAGATAATAGCAGAAGAATGCTGATGAAGGTTTGACTGATTTAATTACAGTTAATTAAGAGCACATTTTTCCTGAGATTCAAACCTGCTCTATATCAGAGGTGATGGTGATCATTTTGACACATCAAAAAGTCTATGAGTTGAGTGAAGTATATTGGAACTTTGACGTCAGAGAAAGGCTTTGATGTAATTATCATTGCTTGGCTCCTGGCCTAAAGAATAAAGTCACTTCATTAGCAACTTAAAACGCTATTGGTGGGGCCTATTTAAAATGTCTATTAAAAAGCATTGTAAGACACTTTTTTTTCTTCCAGAAATAAAATCAACTTTCTCACCATTCTTGAACAATCTGAGTAGCAAAAATGTGAGTATGTATGTATTTATTTGTTTACTTTTTAAATTTTCACAAATTAATCTTTTTTATTGAAGTATAGTTGATGTATAGTATATAAATTACAGGTGTGCAGTATAGTGATTCACAATTTTTAAAGGTTATACTCCATTTATAGTTATTATAAAATATTTGCTATATTACCTGTGTTGTACAATATATCCTTGCTAGCTTATTTTAAACCTAATGGTTTGAATATTTATTTAAATTTTTTCTTCTTTTTTATCTAAGTATAGTTGACATATAATATGTTAGTTTCAGGTATACAATATAGTGGTACAACATTTATATTCATTATGAATTGATCATCACAATAAGTCTATTAACGATCTGTCACCATACAAAGCTATTTCAATGTTATTGACTATATACCCTATGTTGTACATTACGTCCCTGTATTTTATAACTGGAAGCTTGTACCTCCTAATTCCCTTTACTTATTTTACCTAACCTCCACCACTCTCTCCTCTGGTGATAACCAGTTTATTCTCTATATCTATGAATCTATTTCTGTTTTATTTGTGTCTTTTGTAGATTCCACATATATGTGAAATCATATGGTAATTGTGTATCTCTGTCTGACTTATTTCACTTAGCATAATACCCTCTAGGTCCGTTCATCATTCATGTTGCCATAAATGGCAAGATTTAATTCTTCTTTATGGCTGAGTAATATTCCATTGTGTGTGTGTGTGTGTGTGTGTGTGTGTGTGTGTGTGTATGTATAACATTTTCTTTATCCATTCATCTATCAATAGACTACTTAAGTTGTTTCCATATCTTGGCTGTTGTAAATAACGCTGCAGTGAGTGTATAGATGCATATATCTTTTCTAATTAGTGTTTTTATTTTCTTTGGATAATTGCCCAGAAGTGGAATTGCTGAATCATATGGAAATTCTATTTTTAATTTTTTGAGGAACCTCCATATTGTTTTCTATAGTGGCTACACCAGTTTACATTCCCACCAACAGTGCACTAGGGTTTCCTTTTCTCCATATCCTCGTTAACACTTGTTATTTCTTGTCTTTTTGATAATAGTCATTCTGACAGGTATCAGGTGGCATTTCCCTGATGATTAGTGATGTTGAGCATCTTTTTATATGCCTGTTGGCCATCTGTATGTCTTCTTTGGAAAAATGTCTATTCAAGTCCTCTGCCCATTTTTTTTAACGAGGTTGTTTGTTTTTTGCTTTTGAGATGTACGGTTTCTATGTATATTTTGGATGTTAACCTCTTATCGGATATATCATTTGCAAATATCTTCTCCCGTAGGTTGCCTTTTCATTTCGTTGATGGTTTCCTTCACTGTTTAGAAGCATTTTTAGTTTGAGGTAGTTCCACTTGTTTATTTTTGACTTTGTTGCCCTTGCCTGAGGGGACAGATCAAAAAAAGTACTGCTAAGATCAGTGTCAGAGAACATACTGCCTGTGTTTTCTTCTAGGAGTTTTATGGTTTCAGGTTGTACATTGAAGTCTTTAATACATTTTGAGTTTATTCTTGTATATGTTGTGAGAAAGTAGTCCAGTTTTTTTCATTTATTCATTTTATTCATTCAGTCCAGTAGTCCAGTTTGCTGTGTACAAACTAGACAGCATGTGGCTGTCTAGTTTTCCAACTGGTATTTATTGAAGAGACTATCTTTTCTACACTGTATATTTTCGGCTTCATGGTTGTAAATTAATTGAGCATAAAAGCATTTATTTCCTGACTCTGTATTCTGATCCATTGGTCTATGGGTCTGTTTTTGTACCAGTACCATACTGTTTTGATTACTGTAGCTTTGTAGTATAGTTGGAAATCAGGGAGCATGATACCTCCAGCTTTGTTCCTCTTTCTTAAGATTTCTTTGACTATTCAGAGTCTTTTCTGTTTCCATACAAATTTTAGAATTATTCTAGTTCTGTGAAAATGCCATTGGTATTTTCATAGGGATTGCATTGAATCTGTAGATTAACTTGGGTATTATGGTCATTTTAACAGTATTAATTCTTCCAGTCCGAGCTCCTTTCAAATTACTGCTTCTACCCTGGGTCCTGGAGTGTGTAAGATTTTGTGTACATCCTTTAAGAGTGGAGTCTCTATTTCCCACAGCCCTCTGGGTCACCTAAAAGTAAGACCCCACTGGTCTTCAAAGCAAACGTTCTAGGAGCTCAACTTCCTGGTCCAGGACCCCCAGGCTAAGGAGCCCGATGCAGGGCTCAGACCCATTGTTCCTTGGGGAGAACATCTGCAATTCTTATTATCCTCCTGTTTGTGGGTCACCCACCTGGGGGTATGGGTCTTGAGTATATTCACCTCCACCCCTCCTACCTGTCTCGTTATAGTTCCTTCTTTATATCTTTAGTTGTAGAAGATCTTTTATGGTAGTTTTGGTCTTTCTCATCAATAGTTGCTCTGTACATAGTTACAATTTTGGTATGCCCATGGAAGTGAGCGCAGCATCTTCCTACTCTGCCATCTTGATGAGGCCTTTTTATTTTTGTGTATCTGTTATAAGTTTCTGGTTTGTGGTTACCATTAGCAATTCCACTCCTGGGTATATATCAGGAGAAAACCATAATTCGAAAAGATACATGCACCCCAGTGTTCATTGCAGCACTATTTACAATAGCTAGGACATGGAAGCAACCTAAATGTCCATCGACAGAGGACTGGATAAAGAAGATGTGATACATATATACAATGGAATATTACTCTGCCATAGAAAAGAACAAAATAATGCCATTTTCAGCAACATGGATGGACCTAGAGATTGTCATACTAAGTGAGGTAAGTCAGACAGAGAAAGACAGATATATGATATCACTTACATGTGGAATCTATAAAAAGGGTACAAATGAACTTATCTACAAAACAGAAATAGAGTTACACATGTAGAAAACAAACTTATGGTTACCAGGGGGTAAAGTGGGGGGATAAATTGGGAGGTTGGGGTTGACATATACACACTACTATATATAAAATAGATAACTAATGAGGACCTACTATATAGCACAGGGAACTCTACTCAATTCTCTACTTATACTCTGTAATGGTCTATATGGGAAAAGAATCTAAAAAAAGGGATATATGTCTAGGTATAACTGATTCACTTTGCTGTAAACCTGAAACTAACACAACATTGTAAATCAACTATACTCCAGTAAAAATTAAAAAAAAAAAGTCTGGAGCTGCTAGGTGCCATGATTCTTTCTGCATGCAGAGAGCTGCTTTGGGAATGAAGCCATCCCAGAAGAATGCAGGGTCTAGAGACAGAATGTGAGACATAGTTCATGATGATCTTGTTTGATTACCTGCATCCAGCCATTTCTGAATCTTAATATAGCCATGAAATTTTCAGTTATGTGAACCAATAAAGTCCCTTTTTATTTCTAAAAGAAAAAAACATATGTATATAGCAGTCTATTTTAAGTTGCTACTCACTTAAGTTTGAGTTCATTCCAAAAGCACTACATTTTTACTGTCTTCCACCCCCATTTTATATATATATATATGTGTGTGTGTGTGTGTACACACACACACACACACACACACACACATATATATATATATATATATATATATATAGTTTTTATTGAAGTACCATTGGTTTACAATGTCATGTTAGTTTCAGGTGTACAGCACAGTGATTCAGTTATACATATATATGTATATACATGTAAAAGAATATATATATATTCTTTTTTCAGATTCTTTTCCCTTGTAGGTTATTACAAAATACTGAGTATAGTTCCCTGTGCTATACAGTAGGTCCTTGTTGATTATCTACTTTATATGTAGTAGTGTGTATATATTAGTCCCAGCCTCTTAATTTATTCCCCCTGCTTTCCCCTTTGGTAACCATAAGTGAGTCTCTTTCTGTTTTGTAAATAACTTCATTTGTATCTTAAAAAGTTTTTTAAAGAGTCCACATGTAAGTGATATCATATGATACTTGTCTTTCTCTGTCTTGCTTACTTCACTTAGTATCATAATCTGTAGGTCCATCTATATTGCTGCAACAGGCATTATTTCATTCTTTTTTATGGCTGAGTGATATTCCACTGTATATATGTATACACCACATCTTTTTCTATTCATCTGTTGATGGACATTCAGGTTGCTTCCATGTCTTGGCTATTGTAAGTAGTGCTGCAATGAACATTGGGGTGCATGTTTCTTTTTGAATTATAGTTTTCTCTGGATATATGTTCAGGAGTGGGATTCTAGGATCATATCATGGAAACTCTATTTTTAGTTCTTTAAGAAACCCCCATACTGTTCTCCATAGTGCCTGTAACAATTTACATTCCCACCAATGGTGTAGGAGGGTTCCTTTTTCTCGACACCCTCTCCAACATTTATTATTTGTAGACTTTTTGATAATGGACACTCTGAGTGGTGTGAGGTGATTCCTCACTGTAGTTTTGATTTGCATTTCTCTAATAATTAGTGATGTGGGCCATTTTTTTCGTGTGCCTATTGGCCATCTGTATGTTTTCTATGAAGAAATGTCTGTTTAGAGCTTCTGCCCATTCATTTCTTGATTGGATTGTTTGTTTTTTGATATTGATTTGTATGAACTGTTTGTGTATTTTGGATATTAAGCCCTTTTTGGCCACATTGCTTGAAAGTATTTTCTCCCATTCTGCAGATTGTCTTTTCTATCTTGTTTATGGTTTCCTTTGATGTGCAAAAGCTTTTAAGTTTAACAAGGTATCATTTGTTTATTTTTGTTTTTATTTCCATTACTCTAGAAGATGGATCTGAAAAGATATTGCTGCAATTTATGTCAAAGGGTGTTCTGCCTATGTTTTCTTCTAGGAGTTTTATTGTATCTGGTCTTACATTTAGGTCTTTAATCCGGTTTGAGTTTATTTTTGTACATGGTGTTAGAGAATGTTCTAATTTCAGTCTTTTACATGTAGCTATCCAGTTTTCTCAGCACTACTTATTGAAGAGACTGTCTTTTCTCCGTTGTATATTCTTGCCTCCTTTGTGTTAGATTAATTGACCATAGGTGTGTAGGTTTATTTCTGGGCTTTCTATCCTATTCCATTGATCTATATTTCTGTTTTTGTGCCAGTACCATACTGTTTTGATGACTGTAGCTTTGTAGTCTGAAGTCAGGGAGCCTGATTCCTCCAGTTCTGTTTTTCTTTCTCAAGATTGCTTTGGCTATTCGGGGTCTTTTGTGTTTGCATACAAATTGTAAATTTTTTTGTCCTAGTTCTGTGAAAAATCCCATTGGTAATTTGATAGGGATTGCATTGAATCTGTAGATTGCCTTAGGTAGTATACTAATTTTAACAGTATTGATTCTTCCAATCCAAGAACATGGTATATCTTTCCAACTATTTGTGTCGTCTTCAGTTTCTTTCATCAGCATCTTATAGTTTTCTGAATACAGGTCTTTTGCCTCCTTAGGTAGGTTTATTTCTAGGTATTTTATTCTTCTTGATATGATGGTAAATGGGATTGTTTTCTTAATTTCTCTTTCTGATCTTTCACTGTTACTGTATAGAAATGAAGCAGATTTCTGTCTATTAATTTAGTATCCTGCAACTTTACCTAATTCATCGATGAGCTCTAGTAGTTTTCTAGCCCCATTTTATATTTTTGATGTCATATTTTACATCTGTTTATTTCATGTATTATTTTACTATTTATTTTAGATATAGATGGTTTGACTACTCTTGTCTTTTAACCTTTTATAGGTGGTTTATTCACTACATTTTGTATATATTTGTGTTTACAAGTGAGATTTATTTCTTTCATATTTTTCTGTTTCTAGTTATGGCCTTTTCTTTTTCATGTAAGGAAGTACCTCTAACATCTCCTGTAAGGCTAGGTTAGTGGTGATGAATTCCTTTAGCCTTTGCTTGTCTGGGAAACACTCTATCTCTCTTTCAATTCTGAATGATAACCTTGTTGAGTAGAGTATTTTTGGATGTAAGTTTTTTTTCCTTTCAGTACTTTGAATTTATCATGCTATTCCCTTCTGGTCTATAATGTTTCTGCTGAAAATCAGCTGATAGTTTTAAGGGGTTTCCTTCAAATATAACTAGTTGTTTATCTCTCGGTGCTTTTAAGATTCTCTCTTTATCTTTCACTTTTGGAATTTAAATTATAATGTGTCTTGGTGTGGGTCTCTTTGGGTTCATCTTTTTGGGACTAGGTGCATCCTGGACTTGTATGTCTGTTTCCTTCACCGGGTTAGGGAAGTCTTCAGCCATTATTTCTTCAAATAGTTTTTCTCTCTTTTTCTCTCTCTTTTCTCATTCTGGGACACCCATAATGCAAATGTTAGTACATTTAGCCTTGTCCTAGATGTCTTTCAAATTCTCCTTATTTAACTTTCTTTCTTTTGCTGTTTGGAGTAATTTTCAGCATCATGTCTTCCAGATTGCTGATCAGTCCTTCTGCATCCTTTAATCTGCTGTTGGTTCCCTCTAGTGTATTTTTTATTTTACTTCAGTTATATATTCTTCAGTTCTGATTTTTTTAAAACACATTTTCTATCTCTTTGTTGAAATTCTCATTGACTTCACACAATCTTCTGAGTTCAGTGAGTATCTTTGTGACTATTACTTTGAACTCTTTATCTGGTAAATTATTATCTCCATTTTGATTAATATTTTTCCTGAGGTTTTGTTTTGTTTTTCCATTCAGAACATATTCCTTTGTCTCCTCATTTTGCCTAACTCTTGGTGGTTTTTTTTTTTTGTGTTTATTAGGTAGATCATCTCCATCTCCTAGTCTTGAAAGAGTGGTGTTATGTAGAAGGTGTCCTGTGGGGCCCAGTGGTACAATCCCCCTGGTCACCAGAGTCAGGTGCTCCAGGGGTTTCCCCTGTGTGGGCTGTGTGTGCCCTGCTGTTGTTGTTGGGCCGCAGTTGCTGTGGGTGTGTTGGTGGGCAAGGTTGGCTCCTAGGCCAGCTGGCTGTGAGGCCCAGCTGCAATTGTTTTGGGTGCTTTGGTGTGTTGTGCTGACCCCCTGGAGCAGGAGTTTCTTTGAAGAGGTACCAGTGCTGGTCAGGGCTGCTTGCCTAGTGGGGTGGCCTGTAAGCCACCTTGGAGGAGGGCCAGTGTGGGCAGGTTGGGTGGGGCTGGTACTCAGGGGAATACAAGGGCAAGGTGCACCATCATGTTGATAGAGAGTGACAGAAATAGCACCAGCCAGTGCCAGGTGAGCTAGGTAGGAGTGTAAAAATATGGCACCTACCTTATAAATTCACAACCTGCCATTGAGCTTTGTCTTAAAATTCCAAATAAGTTGAAGGTCGATAATCTCTTTGATTTGTGGAAATTACTGGTATGTGAGGAATTAGAAATTGTACAGTCTATTGTATTAAATATTTTTTTCTGAATGTATAATAACTTCATATTGATCGTGGAAGAAAAATGGCACCTACCAGTACTTTTGACTCCAGAGAAAGTTCCACTAGATTTCTGCCCCTCTAGCACATGCTTTAAAATTTGTCAGTGAATCTTCTCATATGACCTAGCTGCCTTTCAAGCTGCTGCCTCTGTACTAGAACCTGGAGCAAGTGTGTTGTATGTGACCCTTCAAGAGCAGGGTCTTGGTTTCCCACAGCCATCCAGCTCTCCTGGACGTAAGCCTTGCTGGTTTCAAAAGCCAGACGTTATGGGGGCTCATCTTCCCAATGAAGGTCCCCTGGACTGGGGAGTTGAACATGTGGCTGGGACCCCTTGCTCCTCACCTTGGTTGTGTTATATTTCATGCTTGTGGGCTGCCGCACCCAGGGTGTGGGTTCTGACCAGATTGTGTCTCTGCTCCTCTTACCTATCTTGATATGGCCTTTTCTTTATATCCTTAGTTGTAGAAAATTTGTTCTTCTAGTCTTTAGGTCATTCTCAGGGATAGTTATTCTATATGTTGTTGTAGTTTGGTGTGTCTGTGGGAGGAGGTGACTTAAGGATCTTCCTACTCCGCTATCTTGATTTGGTCCTCCAAAAGTGTGAATATTTAAATTGCATTTTCATTCTCCATTAAGACAGTAAATTCCAAGGCTAAGCATTCCTAGGCAGCCCTCATCTGCCAGGGATCTACTTCCATCCCAACATTGCTGAGGAAAAACTTTATTAAGGGAAAACTATATACCACTTTACACCGTGGAATGGCCTGATGGTTGATGGACAGTACTCTTTCAATGTTGTCAACAAACATGTGTTTTAGAGCTAAAAATAGCTCAGTTTTTTAGAGTGCCATTCCCTAATACAAGAGGTTTTTGATTTATGGGTAGTTTTGAAACAAACTCTTGATTTTACAAGTCTCAGTAAGGGGTGTTGCAAGGCATTTTTGTAAAGCTTATATTATTGTCTCCAAAGTGAATCCATAAGGACAAAGTGAATGCCTAAGGATTTCAGTTTTTTCTTTCTTTCTCATAATAAAATTCTACATTTTATTTCCTCAGCTTATGTGAGGGTTAATTTTAGGTGTCAGCCTGACTGGGCTAAGGGATGCCCAGATAGCTGGTAAGCCAATATTTCTGGGTGTGGCTGAGAGGGCGTTTCTGGGAGAGGTTAGCATTTGAATCTGTAGACTGAATGAAGATCGCCCTCACCACTGCAGGTGGGCATTATCTAATACACTGGGATCCTGAATAGAGACAAAGGACAGAGAAAGGGTGAATTTACTCACTTTGGTTGAGCTGGGACTTCCGTCTTCTTTTGCCCATAGACATCAGCCCTGGCTCTCAGACCTTTGGACTAAGACTGGGAATTCTACCATTGGTTCTTCTGGTTTCATAAGCCTTCAGACTCTGAATGAATTACACCACTGGTTTCCTGGTTCTCCAACTTGCAGATGGCAGATTGTGGGACTTCTCATTCTCCATAATCCAATTCCTATAGTAAATTTCCCATATATATCCACCTATAGGATATTTGTTCTATCGCTCTGGAGAACTCTAACTAATACAACTTATACACCATAAAAAAATCAGGACCCTTGAACATCATTCTGAATTATCTCTTGGTTCTAGGCTGACAGCATCTAAGCCTTGCACATTGTAGGTTCTCAACAGAGATCTCTTTGAAAAAACAGAAGGAGGAGTAAGCCAAGATTTACAGAAATAAAGAGGGAAAATTTGTGATTATCAATAAGGGACCTTCATCAACCTATTACCATTTCTTTTTCTTCTTTTAATGAATTCCAATCCTCGTTATTCTTAACTGGACCATTCCTGAGACATAGCAAGTGCTATTTCTCTGTTTCCCTGTACTTCTAAACATTACTCAACACTAATTTATTTTATTCCTTCTTGTAGTCTCGTGTGAGGATTTTTATTTGGCCACGCTGCACAGACCTTAGTTCCCCAATGAGGGGTCAAACCCGTGCCCTCTGCAGTGGAAGTGCTGAGTCCTAACCACTGGACCACCTGGGAATTCCCTCATATGAGGATGTTTACATGTCTTTACTCAGCATCAAAATGATAGAAGTTAGGCTTAGGAGAAAATCATGAGATAAGTTTTTAAAGAATGTAGTACAGATGATCTTCAAGATGGCAGAGGAGTAAGACGTGGAGATCACCTTCCTCCCCACAAATACATCAAAAATACATCTACATGTGGACAACTCCTAAGGAACACCTACTGAACACTGGCAGAAGACCTCACACTTCCCAAAAGGAACAGATACCTGAGGGCGACCTACATGCAGAAGTGGGGCCAAAACCAAAGCTGAACCCCAGGCACTGTGCGAACAAAGAAGAGAAAGGGAAATTTCTCCATGCAGCCTCAAGAGCAGCAGATGAAATTCCCACAGTCAACTTCATGTACCCTGCATCTGTGGAATACATGAATAGACAGCAAATCATCCCAAAATTGAGGCAGTGGATTGTGCGAGCAACTGTAGACTTCTGGTTTGCTGTCTGTGACTGATTTGTTTCTGATTTTTATCTTTATCTTAGTATAGTTTTTAGTGCTTGTTATCATTGGTGGATTTGTTTATTGGTTTGGTTGCTCTCTTTTATTATTACTTTTTAATTTTTTATTTTAGTACTTTTCTTTTAATAATTAAAAAAAGTTTTTTTCTTTCTTTTTTTCTCCCTTTTCTTCTGAGCCATGTGGCTGACAGGGTCTTGGTGCTCTGGCCTGGTGTCAGGCCCGAGCCTCTGAGGTGGGAGAGCCAAGGTCAGGACACTGGACTACCAGAGACCTCCGAGCACCTAGTAATATCAGTCAGTGAGAGCTCTCCAAGAGATCTCCGTCTCAACGTTAACCCAGCTCCACCTAATGGCCAGCAAGCTCCAGTGCTGGGTGCCCAATGCCAAACAACTAGCAAGACAGGAACACAACCCCACCCATTAGCAGAGAGGCTCCCTAAAATCATACTAAGTTCACAGACACCCCAAACACACCGCCAGGTGTGGTACTACCCACCAGAAAGACAAGATCCAGCTCCAACCACCAGAACACGAGCACCAGTCCCCTGTACCAGGAAGCCTACACAAGCCACTGAACCAACCTAACCCACTGGGGGAAGACACCAAAAACAACTGGAACTATGAACCTGCAGCTTGGGAAAAGGAGACCCCAAACACAGTAGGTTAAGCAAAATGAGAAGACAGAACAACACACAGCAGATGAAGGAGCAAGATAAAAAGCCACCAGACCTAACAAATGAAGAGGAAATAGGCAGTCTACCTGAAAAAGAATTCAGAGTAATGATAGTAAAGATGATCCAAAATCTTGGAAGTAGAATGGAGAAAAACAAGAAACATTTAACAAGGACCTAGAAGAACTAAAGAGCAAACAAACAATGATGAACAACACAATAAATGAAATTAAAAATTCTCTAGAAGGAATCAGTAGCAGAATAACTGAGGCAGAAGAATGGATAAGTGACCTGGAAGATAAAATTGTGGAAATAACTACTGCAGAGCAGAATAAAGAAAAAAAATGAAAAGAATTGAGGATAGTCTCAGAGACCTCTGGGACAGCATTACACACACCAACATTCGAATTGTAGGGGTCCCAGAAGAAGAAGAGAAAACGAAAGGGTCGAGAAAATATTTGAAGAGATTATAGTTGAAAGCTTCTCTAATATGGGAAAGGAAATAGTCAAACAAGTTTAAGAAGGGCAGAGAGTCCCATACAGGATAAATCCAAGGAGAAACACACAAAAACACATATTAATCAAACTATCAAAAATTAAATACAAAGAAAAAATATTAAAAGCAGCAAGGGAAAAACAAAAAATAACATACAAGGGAATCCCCATAATGTTAACAGCTGATCTTTCAGCAGAAACTCTGCAAGCCAGAAGGGAGTGGCAAGACATACTTAAAGTGATAAAAGGGAAAAAACTACAACCAAGATTACTCTACCCAACAAGGATCTCATTCAGATTTGATGGAGAAATTAAAACATTTACAGACAAGCAAAAGTTAAGAGAATTCAGCACCACAAAACCAGCTTTACAACAAATACTAAAGGAACTTCTCTAGGCAGGAAATGCAAGAGAAAGAAAAGACCTACAATAACCCAAATCAATTAAGAAAATGGAAGTAGGAACATACATATCAATAACTACCTTAAATGTAAATGGATTAAATGCTCTGACCAAAAGACGTAGACTGGCTGAATGGATACAAAAACAAGACGTGTATATATGCTGTCTACAAGAGACCCACTTCAGACCTAGGGACACATACAGACTGAAAGTGAGGGGATGGAAAAGGTATACCATGTAAATGGAAATCAAAAGAAAGCTGGAGTAGCAGTTCTCATATCAGGAAATATAGACTTTAAAATAAAGTCTATTACAAGAGAAAAAGAAGGGTACTACACTTCCTAACACCATACACAAAAATAAACTCAAAATGGATTAAAGACCTAAATGTAAGGCCAGACACTCTTAAACTCTTAGAGGAAAACATAGGCAGAACACTGTATGACATAAATCACAGCAAGATCCTTTTTGACCCACCTCCTAGAGCAATAGAAATAAAAACAAAAATAAACAAATGGGACCTAATGAAACTTAAAAGATTTACACAGCAAAGGAAACTATAAATAAGACAAGAAGACAACCCTCAGAATGGGAGAAATTATTTCAAAATGAAACAGCTGACAAAGGATTAATCTCCAAACTTTACAAGCAGCTCATGCAGCTCAATATCAGAAAAACAAGCAAACCAATCCAAAAATGGGCAGAAAACCTAAATAGACATTTCTCCAAAGAAGATATACAGATTACCAACAAACTCATGAAAGAATGCTGAACATCATTAATCATTAGAGAAATGCAAATCAAAACTACCATGAGGTATCACCTCACACCAGTCAGAATGGCCATCATCAAAAAATTTACAAACAACAAATGCTGGAGAGGATGTGGAGAAAAGGGAACCCTCTTGCTCTGTTGGTGGGAATGTAAATTGATACAGCCACTATGGAGGACAGTATGGAGGTTCCTTAAAAAACTAAAAATAGAACTACCGTACGACCCAGCAATCCCACTACTGGGCATATACCCAGAGAAAACCATAATTCCAAAAGAGTCATGTACCAAAATGTTCATTGCAGCTCTATTTATGATAGCTAGGTCATGGAAGCAACCTAAGTGTCCATCGACAGATGAATGGATAGAGAAGATGTGGCACATATATACAATGGAATAGTACTCAGGCATTAAAAAAATGAATTTGAGTTATTTGTAGTGAGGTGGATGGACTTGGAGTCTGTCATACCAAGTGAAGTAAGTGAGAAATAGAAAAACAAATATCGTATGCTAAAACATATATATGTAATCTAAGAAAATGGTTCTGAAGAACCTAGAGGCAGGTCATGAATAAAGAGGCAGACGTAGAGAATGGACTTGAGGACATGGGGATGGGGAAGTGTAAGCTGGGATGAAATGAGAGTGGCATGGACTTATATATACTACCAAGTGTAAAATTGATAGCTAGTGGGAAGCAGCTGTATAGCCCAGGGAGATCAGCTTGGTGCTTTGTGACCACCTAGAGGGGTGGGATAGGGAGGGTGGGAGGGAGATGCAAGAGGGAGGTGATATGGGGAGATATATATATATATATATATATATATATATATATATATATATCTGCTTCACTTGTTATAAAACAGAAGCTAACACAGCATTGTAAAGCAATTAAACTGCAATAAAGATGTTAAGAAAAGAAACAAAAATAAAAATAAAGAATGTAGTACAGCATATGCAGGTGGCAAACCCTTAGTAAATAGTTATTATTATCATATATGATATCACCATAGTTTGATCAGTCTTTTATTTTATAGCCAAGTAAACTGATGTCGTGTGAGTTAACAGAGTTGCCCAAAGTAAAATTACGAGCTATTCTCAGAAGTAGGATCAAATATAGGTCTCCTCAAACTTTTCCCTATGCTTTTTTAAAACGTGTTCCAACAACTTCTTTCTTAGCCACATGCTAACTTGTGACAGAGACAGTGTTATGACTCTTAGCAGATTCGGTTTGATATTCTAGGCACACAGACTATATTTTTCAGTGTTCTAGATTGGGAGCATGGATTAACTTTTGGACAGTGGGGTATGGTCAGAATTGATTTAAGCTAGTTTCAGGACTTATACTTAAAATACCCTGTATGATCTTATCCCCAAGCTTCCTTTTCTTCTGTGGTGACCTTAGACACTATGTCTTCCAGATGGTTTAGCTACATTATGGCAGGGACCCACATCCCCAAGTTACAACGTGAAGGAGAGCCATTGAGAAGAACAACCTAGATTTCACTGGTAATAAAAGAAAAATAAAGTGTGTTGTGTTAAACCACTAAGATTTCAGTATTTCTTTGTTATTTCAGCATAGCCTCTTGTATCTACACAGCCTGTGATAAGATGTGGGTTTCAATCCAAGTGTATTTTTATCTACTATATAAAACTTTTTTGTCCCCTCTGCTTTCAGTAGTGAAACAACCCATGACTACTTTTAATTATAAAGAACCCTGATTACTTTGCTCCCTGTTTCTTTATTTTTCTGTCTTTTCTTTATTTAACTTAGCTATAGATAAACTCTGACCTTGGGCAAATTTCTCATGGACTCTTTGCCTCAGTTTCCTCAATATGAAATAGAAATAATGTTGTTTCCCTACTCAAGACTGTCAAAAAGTGAATGAGTTGATAATTATTAGAAAAGAAGTGTATAAGCATAGAGCATTATGTTATTATTGTGTTAGTCTCATAAGAATAGTGAAGTGTTCTGTGCTATAGATCTGGAAAATGTTATGAAGGAAAGATTTATTATTTGTTCAGTGATTTGTTTTTCTTTGTAGAATTAGAATAATTCCTTTAGGTTACATAAATAATCTACTTAAAACTTGAAGGCATCTAAACATGTCCACATGAATATTTAAAATGCTTCAGGGCACTGATATTTAAAATGTTCCATGAGATAAAGTGATTGATATAAAGAAATGCATGGGTAGCTTTTCATGCAGTTTCAAATTGCAGTACAAATGTTCAATTGTTTCTAGCCTAGACATAAATGAAAAATAGTTACAATCCCTAGGGGCTTAGTGAACCTTGTTAAAAGATAATATGAATAATGGTTGATCTTACAAGGAGATCAGACTTTAAAAAATTTAATTCTTAATAAAGCATATGTTACATTTTAAAGCAATGTTAATATTTAACCATAAACTTAGTCTTTAAACTTAGGTGATTATTGTAAAGCATCCTTTAAGATCTACTTGAACCATAACTTAATTATGCAAGCTATATTTATTTTTAACTTCGAGACACTCTTTAAGTGTCCTCAAATATATTTAATCTATAATATATTTAACCATATTAGTCCGGGGTTAAAAATAGAGTAATAGGATTAACCACAAAATAATAGTTCCCTTGTTTCATGCATCCACCTGATTTGTAGAGGAACTAACTTTCCTATAATTCCATGCAAATGATTCTTTTAATCCTTACAAAGTGGCCAATATATGCTCCACTGACCCCTGTGCTTGGCAACCCCATGACATTGGCCTTTCCTCCTCTTCATCATTGGCTCACTTGGTGAGGTGTCCTGTCTTGTTGGTATCCAAAGTAGGAGCCATGCTACTAATAGCCTCAAGGTGCCACCTGTTCTGGTACTGATGCCTGTCAACATGCTCTGAGGTTGCTAATGCATGATGCTTAGGCCACTAATGTTTGTACCAATGGTCTTTGTGTCCAGTGAATCTTGGTATGAAGAGGCTTCTGCAGCCAGTGCTGCTCAAAGTCTCATGATGGCAAGAGTTTCATTACTGTGGGTGACAGCCAGGATCTCCACTTAGGCTGATAATGGCTAATATTGAAGGTATCACTTTTACTACAGAGACTGTGGTAAAACAGCTCATTCAGACTTCCCTCCTTTTTGCTATAGTTCCCATTATTGACAATTCAGGAATGAGTCCTTAGGACAGGGCCCGGGCAGAGAACAAATCTAATTGGTAATAACCATGCTTTCTTCAGAATCCCTCCTTCAGTCTGACTCTCACTCTTCATCATGTGAGCAACCTCAGTTCTCTCTTCCTTTTGGGGAATTCATAGTTTACTATTCAACCTTCTTTATTTTTGGAGACCTGAAAATGATGTGGATATGTAATGATTACTAGGCAAATGGGAAATCGAATGTATTAATCTTGATAAGCATTTAAGCCTCCTCCTGACCTTCAGGAAAACTACAATGAAGAATGTAAATTAGCTAGAATCTCAAGTGGGGCTTCCCACCTTTCACCCTATACATGTCTCTTAGGATGTACACTTTCTTGTAGAAGTAGATGGGGGGCTACTAGAGGAGTGTAGGAGTCAAGGAACATTTGTTTTGGTGTGCTTTAAAGATGGGTTATGTGAAACCATATTTGAATGTTAATGGGAATTACTCAGTAAAATAGGCAAGGCTGAAGGTGCAGGAGGGAGACTGGAGAGCCGTTGGAGTACATTCCTCGAGACTGGGGAATAAAAGTGAATGACAGTCAAACTCAAAAGATGGATACGTGCAAAACAGAGCATCTAGATCATTAAAAAAACATAAACACAAAGGAATTCAGTTATCAGTAACCTTTACAAGTAAGTACAAGAACAAAAATAATCACTAGTTTCAGAAAAATGCCAAATGACAATGCCAGCTATCATAATTATGGAATTAGGGCAAAGGAAAAGAAGATTACACAAGTGAGCTTTTTTATTGTTACAATGACATTGTTATTCAATGATTGGGTTGAAGAAGTTGCTTAGAAGTGGCAGTAAAAAATAAGGAGGTTAAACCCAATAAAATTATTTGGTTTTAATGAATTGGACTGATTTTTGGAAAAATAAGCTGTATTATTTCATAATTTTTTAGTACGTTCTTCAATTTTTATTTTGACAAACATGAAGTTTGAAAGTTAGCTATAATATTTTGAACTCAATGGTGTTTCTGATGGCATCATATTTACTGCAGTTTTTTAAAAAAAGCATGAGTTTCCTAAGTATCATAGGTGTATTTGCAGTAATAAATGAATGACAATAGGAAACTCCTTCCAGAACAACAAACTCCTGTTGGCATTGGTAGAAGCTTGCCTCCTCTCTTCCACTATGCCTGAGGTTAAGAGAGGAATGCATATTGGCATTAAGGCTGCAGTGTTAACTCAGCTTTTCTAGAATACAGGTTAAATCTCTTGAGATATGTAGAGAAAAAAGTAATCTAAAGCAAGGTGTCAGTTTTCAGTGATAAAGCTCAGTCATGTGAAATTGGCGTATGTTCCCAATGATGAGATAAGAAAATCTGGTCAAAGAAGGTCGGAGTACTAGTGGGGAAAGAGAACATTCCCAGCAAGGTGATACAAATATATGGTTTCAACCTGATGCCCTCCAGTTACACAGAGTTGTTTTCAGAGTGCAAAATGATGCTTTTAAAATTTAGAAAACTATGTAAGTCTATACTATGAGAAATTATTTAGACCATTTAATAGTATTAAATAATAACCTAGAAGTAACAGGTAATGTTGAGATGCTGGGTTTTAAATGATAGGGTGGGTTTTAGTTCTGTTGCTTACCAGCTGTGAGACTCAGGCTATGATCTTTTACTTTTCTGGGTTTTAGTATTATTTTCTGTGAAGTGAAGAGATTAAGCTAGATAAATGAAGAAACCCCAAAGTTCTATAAAGCTGCGAAATTTATAAACAGAGCAGACATTAAACTGGTATTTCTTCCTTACATCAACTTCATCAGGGTTTGGAAGTGGTATAAGATGTACAATATTGAGCCTACTGTATTGCCTCAAAGTCACACGTTGTATATATTCCAAATGATTTCTGCTTTGTACATCTGGCCCATAAAATATTGAGTTATCAACTTTGATAAACACGCTTAGGTTCATTAGATGAGCTCACATACTAAGACATATGGTAGAATTGAGTTCTGTTTTTCTTGGTCTGAGCGACAATTTATATTGCAAATATTAAACACTTTTCTTCCCAAAGATAATGAGAATTAATTTATTTACCCCCAATCAAACTTTTAAGTTCCAGGAGAGGAACTTTGAAAAAAAAATGTTTTTAAATCTTGAAGTCTTTCTGAGTCCCCAAGGGTAAAAAGGTATAATGCCATTTAAGTGATGGAAAACCATGTACATTTCATTTTACTCTTATGTGCACGTAAATACTACTTCAGGGATCTTAAACTTTAAGCAAAAGATTTATCTCAATTTTTGCCTGAGTAATGTTTATAAAGATTGAACATAGGGCAGACTGCATTTGGAAAATCTTGAGCAATTTTACACAGGACACCAAGGTTTTTTTTTTTTTTTAATTAAAATCTACACTCTCTCTCTCTTTTTTAAATTATGGTTTTAAATTGTTACCATTATGCCACTCAAAGTTCCTTATTTTGTAGATCTCTGTTTGAGTTAAATGGTAAGAAGCCTGGAGATGAATATGTATGCATTTTGTTTTTAGAAAGCCCTAACAGACTTCTCTTTTGCCTTAACTATTGGAACATGTAAAACCAAATTTAGTGTCCATTTGAATTGCATTTATTGCCCTTTCTCTGTAATGATATATAACTTAGCTTTTCTAACCATACGTGTAGTTTTTGTCCTATAAAAAATGGGATTTTCTTTCCTTACTTTGTTTCAAAAACTTAAACTAGTCCTTGCTACTTGTGACTTGCCAACTTGTCATGTAATGAATGCTTGTGTCTTCCCTAAATTCATATGTTGAAACCCTACCCTCCCATCCCCAATGTGATGGTATTAGGAGGAAAGGCCTTTGGGGGGTAATTAGGATTGGATGAGGTCATGAGGGCTCCACCCTCGTGAGTGAGGTTAATGTCTTTATAAGAGTCATGAGAGAGCACCTTCTGTGTCCTAGGCTCTGTGCAAAATTCCAAGAATATCATGTATAACAGATAAGAGAAATTATCTTTATGCTCTTGAAACTTAGAGTCTAATAGGGAATTAGGTAGTTATAAAACATTTTTTGAAACTAAAGAAAGTGGAAACAAGTATTGTGAGGTTTCAGCAATTGGTATATAACTTTTTCTAATTAGTTATTTTCCCTTTTATCTACTAATCTATTTTTATTATACAGAAGTAAAACTAGCATTAGGGTCTGCCTAAATATAGCCCTTTTAAATGCAAAATAACTGAGTAATGTGTAACATCACATGTATATTTAACCAAACTTTTTACAAACAAGATACTATGGCTATACTATAAACTAGTCAGTGTAGAGTCTATTGCTTGCTTTCTAAATCAAGTGATATTTACATGTAGCACAAATTAACGTATTAGCACACAAAACAGTTCTCCAAATGAAAGAAGGTTTGCTGCCTAAGTGGTTGTAAAACAAATGTTACCTTTAATGTTATAAATAAAAAAATACAGTCGCTTGCATTAAGCTACCTTATGTTTATACAAAGTGGAGATAATTGACTTCTATTTAAGGGATCATAAGGATTACAAAAGATTATACTGACACTCTTGTAAGCTATAATTATCACCTTTCATTAATGATAACATGAGTTTACGTAAGTATATTTCTCTGCTAATTACCTATAAGTGACATAATAATCCATGGGATAAATGGATTTTTTTTGTTAAATCCCATACAGCTCCTCAATACATACTTTTTCGTTTTATAGTATAAGCTCATTGACTGGTTTATGTACTAACTACAGCAAGAACTGATTTTTTCATTAAGCACTAGTGACTGCTTTCTGGAGTGAGGCAAACAGGAAGCAGAGCTGGGGATCCCAGCTCTTGGGGAGGCCCATCTGTTCAGCAAAAAGGGTGAGATGGACAGTGACTCTTAAGGAAAAGGCATATGGATATATTCACAAGCTAGAGTGCTAACTAATCTAAGGGCGGGCAAGCTCATCAGAATTAACTTCTTTGAAACCCCCAGTTGGATTATAAGCATTTCCTTTTCCTTTGATACTCAAGTTACCTACATCTGCAGTGTTGTCCACCTGAAGAAATCAGTTTTCAAGTTATTTCTCCAGCAACTGGGGTGTTTTGTTTTGTTTTGTTTTGTTTAAACCGTTTTCTTCAGAAGAATCTAACCATGTATTGGCCAAGATAAAAATAAATAAATAAAGGTTTATAAGGTTTATAGTGTGAAGGTGATAAGAATTAATGATGTAGCAGACTCTCAGTTATCGCAAAACAATTATTATTCCAACTGTGAATTCATATGGTCTCTCAATAGCAAAGGGAAGATCTGGAATGATCATAATGGATGATACTAAACATTAAAGAGATGAATAGTCATGAATTTCTTAGAATTGGTTGAGAGGAGAAAATTGGCTGAAAAAGGCCAGTTATGGTATTTTCAGATAATTTGGGAAGCATGCCAGGTTTTCTGGCTAGAAAATACAGAGTGTCCTTAGGATATTAATCTAGAAGGGCTAATGTCAGGGCATGTAGATATGGTCCTGATGGTAGATGATGGCAGAGAGATTCTTGCAATCTCTGCAGATTGCTGTCGTTTTCTGAGTTTCTGTTGTTTGCTAGGTGGGTTATTGTTAATCCTCAGAACAGTCCTTATGTTGAGAGGCTCAGAGAGGTCAAGTTGTGCATACAAGTTCTCATATATAGGATATGGGGAAGCTAAGATTGGCTCCAACCAATTTACTCAAAACCTATGAGTGCTTCTTCTACCATAGTACATAGTATCTTTTGATCAGTTCCACCTAAGGCTCAACCAACTTCTGTCATTACTTATGTATATGTACTGGGCATTTGTAATATTTTTTACTGAAGAGTAAATATTCAATCCCGTAAGCCTAATATCCTGATCTCCCTTTGGGGTACACTTTTATTTGTTTATAATCTTAGAGTGATATTTAGTTCTTTCCATTCCTTGTCCTTGCATGGATGGAGGAAGAGGTCATATTAGGTACATACTTGGGCTTAGTAAAGTGAATGCTTCCTTATAGGACTTTGAATCTTAGGAGAGCAATGCTAGCAATAGTTGGGGGCTCTTTGCCCACAGTGGGGTTCAGATTAGACTGATCCCTCTGGTTTGCCTTTGCTGCCCTAGCCTCCAGGGGTTCCTTGATTCCTGACTGTTATCCAAGACTAGTTTCCAAGCCTCCTTTGGATTCAGGTGAGTTCATAGCCTTCCAGTACATTCTAACTGTGCATAGGCTTGTTAGTCAGTCTGACTAATATTATGACATATGGGAACTTCCTAATCTCTCTATCCAAAGCAGGAGGCAACAGCAAAAAGAAAAAAAAAATTAAAAAAGATTAAATCTTAAAAATCAAGGGATAATTTCTTTAAGCAAAAGTCACATTGAAATTGCTTCATCTAAAATTCCTCAGTAGATTATAAATGGCAGCAAGAAAACAACTGAATTCAGAGATTGTAAGTATTAGCCTAAGTCCATCTCTAAGGGTCAGAGACAAAAGCCATCTAAAGGGAACTTTCTGAATGAACAGAATAAGCACATCAATATCACTTACAAAATTAAGACTCTCTAAAGATTTTTCTAAAACTCAATTTGACATTTCATCTTCCTACTTTCCTATCTTTCGCTTAAGTTCTTTCCCACCCATTTAAACAGCATTATTGCTCCTTTAGTAATGCATTTTTTTCACAGATAACTTATTTTTAGTAAATAAAGATCTAGACCTTTTTAATAAGTCATATTATTGGCTATGCCTCCAATGTACATATAATATTCTAATTAAACAGTAGAGTCAGGGTGATGATTTTGGTTTGAGATGAATAAATTTCAGTGAGGGTTCCAGGGTGATGACCAAGAAAAAACTGGAGAAACAGCTTCTTTCATGACTTTTAAAAACATTACTTTTGACCTCTGATTTTTATGTACAAAGTGATTTCAACATGACTTCATTTGAGAACAGCTTCACAACCGGCAGAGGAAAGAGTTGCTGATAATCTTCTAAAATCTCTGGGGAAAAAATATTAAAATGACTTCTGCCAGAATAAAACCTTTTGGGCATGAGTGGATGGCTGGTATTAACTCTTTTATTGTTGCATTTAAAATTTAACTATTTTCTTGGTGAAATTGTCCTAAAATTGTGGTGTACCTTTCTCCAACCTCTTAGGCAAAATATACCTCACCAAGAGTACCTTTTTCTACATTCAGCTCCACAAAGCTGTCTCTGGAAGCTGTAATTTTATGATAGCTCTAGTAGGTTTCAAGAACTAGAGGGCTTAATCAGATCTCTAGGACTAGTTCTCCTATATCCCTTTTAGCTTATTAGGTTTAAAGAATGTTAGTAGAGAAGAGGGGGATAAGTATGCAAGCCCTTGGAAGTCAAATTGGGTTGGTTAAAAACCAGTTTTATTATGTAATAACCATGTGTTCTTGGCCATGTTAGTTGATTTTTCTGTGTCTCAGTTATCTTACCTGTAAATTGTACTACATCTAACTTATAAGATTATTCATTCATTAAGTACTTATTGAGCACATATTTATTATGAGCTATTAATACTGAATACTGAAGATACAGAAATGAAAAAAAAAAAAGGAGTAAAAAAATCCCTGCCTTCATGGAGCTCACATTCTACTGAATAACAACCAACACTTATTCAACACTTACAGACACTCTTCTAAATGCAGTATATGTATTTACCTGATACTGGCAACTACATCATGGGACAGATACAATTGATATTTCTATTACTTTGCTCACAGGATCATTAAGTAACTTGCTCAAATCACACAGGACTAAAAGAACAAATGTGAAGGGCTCAGAGAAGTACATATCATAGAGGAAACACTAGATAGATTTGTAGATAAATAGATTATTTAGATAGATTAGACAGATATTAGTGCTTGTATACTGTTCATGAATATATATTTATTCTTCATCACAAATGTAGTAGTATTCAAATAACACATAAATATGTAAAGTAAAAATAAGAGACCCTATAATATCTTCCCATACTATCAAGAGTTTGGCTTATAATTTACTTGATAGACTTCTCTTCCTAAGGCATGTGTGAAATTAAGTCCCAGAATCTAATAAGCCAAAAATTCTGGTTATAATCTGTGTTCATCTTGGAAACATCAAGTGGTTTCTAATAACAAAGAAAATCGCTAGTAGGTAAGAAGTAGATCGCAGAAGGCACAATATAAGGAATTTCTAAGCAATTCCATAATTTGCATTTTTTCATTCACCTTCTCATAAGGCCAATAATATGAAATATCTCTTTTCTCTGAAGTACAGAAAAGAACGGTCTGTTTTTGCCTAATTTGACTGACCGCCAACCAGTTGCAAACTTTAAATATCAGTAGTTATTTAGGGTTACAACATACTTCAGGGCATACGCTCATTTTTATGTATGAGGAGTCACAATCATAACTCTCCTGGAACCAAAAGAAGAATTATTCTCTGCATTTTTTACACATTTAAACCCAAATTGCTTGAAAACCTAGATTCAATCTTTATTTCCTTTCTTTCATTTTGTTTCAGCCCAACTGAAAGGCTCTAAATCTCATTTTATAGAAAGTAGTGTTTTACTATTGTAATTACTAAGAAGATACTCTTGGTAACCTGATTGACTAATAAAATTTCCCTTAGTCTTTCATACACTAATGGTATATCTCTATGTTTTAAGGAAGTAAAAGTTTATTGAAGAACCATAAACAAAACTAAAGTGTCACCTTTCAAGGTGAGATAATACTTAATAGGTACCATATGGACCTACACAGAATTGTGTACAGATGTGAACTGTCATATTCCAGATGTTGCCTAGTCAAAAAGAGAGTATAATCTTAGGCAACATGGGACTTATATAATAAGGGGTATACAAAGCAATCAGGGCAGAAATTTAAAAACTTCTATTAGTATATATAATAAGGGGTATACAAAGCAATCAGGGCAGAAATTTAAAAACTTCTATTAGTATTTTTTAGTTTAAAATTGGGGAGATAAAAGGCTTTGCTAACATTTGTTACTTTAATAAAATTAAGAAACGGCTGAAAAGATTCCTATGAGCAAATTTGCGTTGAAGATAAGCATAAGCAAAGATAAAATAGAGAAAATGATGTCTCTCCTATTTCAATGGCCTCTTCATCAGCCACATTAAGAGGTAGAACAGTAATCACCTAATCATCTGTCATGAAACTCTTTAAAAAAATGAAATTATGAGAAAGATTATTTAAAGTGTGGATTCATATCACATCATTAATGATGAACTTCACTCTAGATGCATCTTGTGCCTTGAGGTGTTAACAGTATATATAACGTATAATATGTATCTAACATTCTCTTAAACATGCATGAGGAGGGCTTCTTCATATTTTTTTCCTGAACAATAAAAAATGTTCGGGGAACATGTATCCTGTAGTATCTTGTGAAGGCAGTAACCACTTCATCTCTTTATTGAAGGGTGAATTTATCACAGGAAAAGTACCATATACACCAGAGATTTTGCAAACACATTTTCTTTGAGCCGAATCTAGTTCACAGAAATGTTTTATGTAGCTTACACGGTGTTATTTATTTATTTTTTACCTAGTTGCTGACTTTTAAAACTCATGAGATTTCACATTTTAAAAATACATATTTTTTTTCTCTATTGCAAAACTCTGCCAATAATGTGCATGTTTTTCTGCCTGGGAACCATCTTGCCTCTTTAGTCAGAGAGTATTCTTTCAGATTCCCTACAGTTTCTTCTACTCTCTATGTATTATATTCAGACCCCTTCGCTCATTAATGTCCCTGTTTGCATTTGAGTCTGTGAACTGTGGTATATATGGTAACTGTGGTAAAGAGAGCTAGCTGTCCTGCAAATGTCCAGATTCTCTCTACACTAAAGAGTACACAGCGAGGGCTGAGAAGCAGCTGCTGAACAAGAACTATTCCTTCATTTCTTTCTCATCTTACTGGGACACTGTGACTAGTTCTCTCAGTAGAATCTGAATGGAAGTGATGTGTGTCCCAAAGAGTTTTCTTTTACCACCTGCCAAGGAGACCTTGAGAGAGGATAATACCATCAGACAGTAGAAGTCTTGTACCTGAAATACCACATGGAAAGCATCCTACAGATCGGGAACATACTTCTACTGTGATAAGCTAGTAAAATTTGTGGGCTTATTTGTTGCAGCAGCAAGCCATACAATGACTAATACACACTAATATTTATGAAATACTTATATCCTAATCAATTTAGAAAGCACTGTCATGTTTACTGATAAATGTCATGGAGAAATAATTAAACTGAAATTAAGGCTGCAGATACAGTTTGTTCACATTTTACAAAAAGCTAGATTTGGGGAAAAAAAAGTTTGTTCTTTTTTTCTGTCAATTAGTTTAATATATGTCTATAGGTAGTTCATATGAATGCTTAAATTACAAAATTAGCTGCCGTGGTCCAAATGTGTGGGACTTTAAGAAAGCTTTTATTAAGCAAAAGACAGCTAAGCATGTCAACTTTGATTTCTAAAATGCACGTTAAAGGTTTGAAAAACAAGGTTTATTTCTGAATTATATAGCATTAAGGTAATTAAATTTAATGCTATTTTTGTTATTTTAATAACTTAATTTCATGAACTGAAAAAAAATATTATGTTTGAATCTCCCAGTTTACACATTTCTGCATTAACCTAGAGAAAAACCCACATGAAAAGTTTCCATGCAGGGCTTCCCTGGTGGCGCAGTGGTTGAGAGTCCGCCTGCCGATGCAGGGGACACGGGTTCGTGCCCCAGTCCGGGAAGATCCCACATGCCACGGAGAGGCTGGGCCCATGGGCCATGGCCGCTGGGCCTGCACGTCCAGAGCCTGTGTTCTGCAACGGGAGAGGCCACAACAGTGACAAAGGCAGCAGCACATGCTGTTTTCACAGCAACTCGTTATTGCCTTGGAACACACCTGCACCTAAAGCATCAGCAAAAAATACCCACCCGCGCCTCTCCCACCAAAAAACCCAACCCTTTCCCATCCCAGCAAAAATTCCTTGGTACAGGCAGTGACTTAAAAAATGCTTTCTGGACTCCCCTGGTGGTCCAGTGGTTGAGGCTCTGCACTTCCACTGCATGGGACATGGGTTTGATCCCTGGTCAGCGAAGTTCAACATACCACGAGGTGTGGCCAAAAAAAAAAGCATTCTTAGTAGGAAGCATTTATTAAATGCAGAGATCTGAACAAGCTAAATGCTCGTGCAGATAGATGGACCTCTCCCCCAAGAGTTCCTTCCTCAAGAGTCAGAAAGAACTCTCAATAGTTTAGGAAAGCTCATTTTTAAAAGTATATTTATGCATATTCATGGCTATTTCTTTGAAAGAATATATCCAGCCTCAACTGTGGAAGAGATAAAGGCATAAGGAGAAGCAAAGGGACACAGCCATAACACAGAGAACAGAGCTTATCTATGAACATCCAATAGGTTGCAGCAGCCACAAAGGAAAACATTTGTGACTTCACATAGACCACTGATCTCATCTAGTTGAAGCAGTTAATTTTTCATGCATTTGTTACTTAGGAAAACATACAGCCATTTAAATCAGTTACTTTTTTATTGTTAAAAAATAAAACTAAGTGATGTTAGTACATATAACTAATTAACAGTGTCAGGTTAAATTGTGACTCTACTTCTCTCTCATATCAGAGTTATAGATTAAAAGCAAACAAACAAACTTAAGACGAGGTGTTAAATTTTGAAACTAATAAAAACTTCTATAACTGGAGTGTCAAAATCATTTCAACTTCTCCTACTCTTAGATTTTTACCCTCTTTTGTTTAAAGCATCCATATATGCTGCACCCTATCAAACATAGAGGAGAAAGAATATAACGTCTTTTCCTAGACTAAATAAATTAAAAATATGTATTTTTCAGGGACAGGGCTTAAGAAAAATTCTAAGCTGCAGATGATGATGATTATTATTTACATCTTTACTGGAGTATAATTGCTTTACAATGTTGTATTAGTTTCTGCTGTATAACAAAGTGAATCAGCTATATATATACATATATCCCCATATCCCCTCCCTCTTGCGTCTCCCTCCCACCCTCCCTCTCCCACCCCTGTAAGTGGTCAAAAAGCACCGTAAGCTGTAGATTATTGTCAAACACACTTTATTCCAAAATAACATATGAAGTGAAATTTAAAAAAAAAAAACCTCCTCACGGGTTGACTTGAAGGGGGAATAAATAGGTTAGAATAGAGCTGTCCCAACACATACGCTATGTCTTGGGTGGGAGAGATAGCCTTGATCTTACTTTGGGGAGATTTGTGTATTGACTGTTTTCAATATGGCATGTAATATGTGTTCATGTTTGTGCATGTGTGTACATGTGTCTTCGGTATGAACAAAGGGGTAGGTATGAGGTCAGTCTGTGACTCCAAAGGCCAGAGTAGAGTTGGTCAGTCTCGGAAACTAGACAGACCAAGGAGAAAAGTCAGATGAGCAGGAGAGAGGAATTGGCATGGGACATTAAAGCAGGAATTCTGGATGAGACTTGCTGCCGATCTCATCTCATCATAAAGTTGCTTATTAGAGAAGAATCATTCAGAGCCTGAGGCAGCATTGGACCTGCAGGTAGGAGTTATGGAGTTCTGATCTCCCAAATCAGATGCATAAGAGGGACACATAGCTAAAGGAACACTGTAGTAAATCAGTACTTTGGCACCTTTGACTTTGTTCACTGCCTGTCTGAACCACTGATTTTTGCTTCCCTGAAGCACCAGTGATTTCCCAGCCCTAACAAAAACAGGGTGATTGCTTGGTCTAATATACTCCAGACCCCCAACCGGGAAAAATTCATAGGATCTCTACAGTAATAGAATGCCACAGATTGAGACAAAATTGTTATTTAACCCATAATTTATAACTTGTTCCATTTTGTCTTTCTGAGCATAAATTTGAATTAAAAAATGGCAAAATCCATAGGATTTAGAGTAGTTCTACAAATTGGAGTGGGTTTCCCGCTTGTCGAGCTGTACTTCAGCTAATCTCTGATATCCTTTGTACTCAGATAACTCTATATTTCTACACAGAAATCTATTTCATTGTAGAAGATGGATTAAGTTATTTCAGTATTTTCCTTGCAGCTTGCAAATTTAATGAGTTTAGAAGTAAGGGAATTATTTTTTCATATTTTAAAGTTTCTAAAACTTCAGTACTTTTTAAAAATTCCCTTCTTTATTTGCTCATTTGTTCACTAATTTAACAGATAGTTTTAACTGATATACATTACTCTAGGTACTGGGGGTTCCAAAGTGAGTAAGGTATAATAGCTAACCCCTAAGAACCTACAGGATTAAATCACCTGAGACTTATGAGTTAGGTTTACAGATGAAGCAAAATAACAACAACAGCAACAACAGAACAACAACAATTGACTTTATCAGGGTATTACTTGGATTTTAATCTGGATAATAGTTCTTAAAATGTTTACTTTTAAACCAGAATTCTGAGTTTATCGCTCTTTTTTCTTATTGGTTAAAATAGTCACTTAAACATATCGAATCTTGAATGCATATGGGTTGACTTGATTTGTCAGCATTCCAAACATTTGAAAATATTTTCACGTATTTTTACTGTTAGAGAAGTGATACCCTGTGGCAAGGGCTGCAGGAACATTGGAATAGGAAGGATTGTCAAAAATACCCCCACAATAAGGTTTAAAAGTGCTTTCTCCAACTGATGATTTTTTGCTAGTGAATGATGAGTCATTGATAAAAGTCAGCTCCTCATACGCCATCTCATTAGTCAAAAAATCATTAACTCTTCAGTCATATGATTTCAGAACAGTTCCAGGAATGATGTGAGTAACCCTATTAATCCTGTTATATGACCACATTGGAGTTTCATAAAATTTACTCAACATGTCTTCAACATTGCTTGAGGAAAGATTCTACTGAACGTTTTTTGTTTGCTTGGAAATTTGAATATAATCTTGGAAGGAATAATACATGTAATCATGACCACTAATATACATTAGGAGTAAGGGCAAAGAAGGAGAGGTTGTATACACATAAAGGAAATATATTTAACATCTATCACAAGAATAAGTCCAGGTAGTTTGAAGGAGAATGTATTTATATACATCTTAATAAACAGATCATCATTAATGATACTTTAAAAATAGACTATATTTGCATTAAAGTTAGATTTAAGAGAGCATACAAAAGTGTATCACATAGGAATTTATATTAAAAGAAACAGCATATTGTCACAAATGTTAATCATTTCAAACTAAAATTTTATAGATATTTTTTGCCCTCAAATTGGATTTTATTTCTATAATGTCATAAAACAAAGATAAAGAGAAATACATGATTGATTTCACATATTTGTTCTCGTAATACACATTGTGCTTAAAAGCAGCTTTACAGAGTTATAGTCACAAAGTGGGTAGGGAGACACAAACTTAGACCAGCAGACTTAACAGAAGAGAGCAATGGAGCGTAGTGATTAAAGGATAGGCTCTGGAGTCATGCTGCCTAGATTCAGACACCAGCTCTTCCACTTTCTAACTGTGGAACTTTGGGCAAAAAGCGCACCCTCCCTGTGCCTTGGTTTATTCATCTATATTCCTCATACCCCTCTGGCCTATTGTAAAATAAAATGAATTTGTTACTACTCTTAGCATTACTATAACTGCTACCACCTTTGCCATGGCGACTCCAAGAAAGAGCTGAATTTTGTGGAAGTCAGCTAGGCCAGAAGTTGTTGCATGGACACCATATTTCTAAAGCAATAGAGTACAGAGCCTAATGCAGTTACAGTTTCAGGAACAGTGAAGAGCAGTTGAAGTGGTCAGCCATACCAGAGGCTCTTATTTGTATGCTCTAGTTTATATTCTGCCAGGGTACTCTAGTCCCTGTGATGTTTTAGTTGTGATTGGGGGTTAAGTGGTTAACTGACTGGGGGAGAGTAGAAGTATTGAGATCACTGGATAGTCTGCATCCAGTTCTTATCAAAGGAGCTTGTTTACTGCGAAACTTAGTTTCTTCATCTTTAAGATTAGAATGTTATAAAGGACTAAAAAGTCTGTTTGAGTTTTAATACTGAGAGTTCTTAGGAAGTACATGACCTGTTAAAGTCTACATCATTTCTTAGTGGTAGAGTTATAGCTCAAACCCACATGCAGAAAAAAATGTTATAAATGTATTCAAACAGTATTAACGTTAATTCACTTTAATGTAAGGATGTCTAAAAACCCAAGTAAGAATATAAAATAACAAACGTCTGATAGTCATGAGATGATCAAGAGTCCAATGGTTTGGATTCTCCCTTAGACTGTGTAGTGTTTCAAAGTTGGGGCTCTGAATACAGATGATTGCCTTGACTTCGAAAAAAAATGGAGCATCATTTCTGCTGGGTTCAGTAAATAGCTTCAAAAGGGAAAAGCAAAACACCGTTTCTTAAGATTTTCACCTTTGTGTGCCTTGACTTCTAGGGCAGCGGTCCCCAACCTTTTTGGCACCAGTGACAGGTTTTGTGGAAAACGATTTTTCCACAGACTGGGGTGGGTGGGTATGGTTCAGGCGGTAATGTGAGCGATGGGGAGTGATGGGGAGTGGCAGTTGAAGCTTTGCTCCCTCACCTGCTGTCACCTCCTGCTGTGCGGTTCCCAAGAGGCCACCAGAGGAAGTTTTAGCAGAACCTTTCCATTAAGAAGAGGTATGCCAAAAAAAAAAAAAAAAAAAGGTATGCATTTGAATGGAAGTTAGCTCAACATATTCACAGGGAATTTAGGGTTGACAGAGATAAATTTGGAGTCAGGCTACTAGTCAGGCTACAAGCTTCATAACAGGCATGCCAGTCCAGCTGAAACCTCAACAATTGAGAAATGATTAGGTGAAAAATACCTTTTGAGTAGAATTTAGTATTGTTTCCAATTAGTTGCTGCCTCTCCCTGTGAGAAGATATTTTCCCCACTCTGTTGACAGGCTTGACCATGTGTCTTGCTCTGTTCAGTGAGTCTGAGTAAAGTGATATGTATCGTTTTAGAGCAGAAGATTTGAAAGCCCTCACATGGTTCAAGCACAGCTTTTTTTCCCTCTCCCAAGAGAATAGCATGTCCTTGAAGATCCTCCTGAAATGTGGGACCCAAAATGGAGCAAATTCAAAGCTGACCAGTAACAACATGAACAAGGTATAAATCTTTTTGTTGAAAGTCATTGAGATTTGGGGATTGTCTGTCATTACAGCATAAGCTAATAAAGACAGGTTAATACATTCCTCCTTCCTCCAGCAAAAATACTTTTACCTGGTTACATTTGAATGTATTATTAATCTTATAGTGGGCAATGTCTGTGCCAATTTGAATTAACTGTTAAATTTTACCTAAAATATGTCTGTGTTCTCTAAATCAAAACCATTTGTCGATTAGACAGAATCAGACATGATAATTTTTTTCACCATAGCCAAAGGTTAATTATAAATAGTAATAATAGTTTCTTTGGCATAGTATGGGTCTTAGAAATGGAAAAGCAATTTCATTTTTTTCTTAGGAAAAAATGAAGCCTTTATTTTTAAAGTTAAACATTCTTAAATGCTATGGAACTCATAGTGATGCTTAGAATGAATTGACATTTGATTTGTGTTCTATCTTCAATGGCTGTTCCATCACTTTTTGAGAAGACAGATTGGCATTCTATATGACCTTTGAACACAAAGGGAAAACATTTTCAGTATGTTAAGTGACGGCTGTAAATAGAATGGCTCAGCAAAAGTAAATCCAATTTATTTTCTTTGGAAGTACAAATTATATGAATAACCTCAATTTCTACAATTATGTTGGCTAATCTATGAATCTGAGTTACTCTTCCCATGTTGCTTCTTTGTTGAATCTGGGGCGTTATTTCAGAGACACAATTCCAAGGAGTAATGGAATAGTTCTAAACCAGAAAAGCAACCAGGACTTCAGAAGAAAAATAAGAGAAATTCAGGACTAGAAAACATGAGTGAACAAAGAATTTGCTGTCACAGGTGCCTTTGAAGATAATTAGGTACCTTCCTGGCACCCATCGATGGCACCCATTTATACTATTTTAGAGGAAGATAAAAAGAAGCAGTGAGCTGTTGTATCTATAGTTTCAACTTTACGGTTTGACCTTTGGGGATTTTTAGGTCTGTTTCATAGAGGAGGATGAAACATACTGTTTCCTGAAAAAAAAATAAAGCTGTGAGCAACTTGGTTTACCACTAACACTGCCTCTGATCCCAAAACAAAAAGGGTATATTAGTCAGGTTAGGTTAGGCTTACGTCGAAAATCTCTATTTCTTATTCATGCTACTATTGCCTTCAGATCAGAGGGGCTTCTGTTCCACATAGTCACTCAGGGACCCAGATTGTTGAGGGCTCTACTATCTATCGTATAGCTATTCTGTCTGGAAGACAAGACTTACTAGTTTCTCAGTTAGTGTAGCAAGAGGGAAAAAATGCTGGAGAGTCTTTCACTAGCAGTTAAAATACTTTAGTCCAGAACAGATGCATAACACAAACTACGGGCCAGAGCTAGTCACATGGCCTTGCCTAATTCCAGGGAGTTAGGGAAGTAAAATCTTCCTCCCATTTGCTTAGCAGGACAAGAAAACTAGTTATGAATAAGCTTGACTACTGATGTGTTCAACTACAGAAGTGAACAGAGACCAATCTTAAAAAACCTACTGGGAGCCCTGCAATGAAAAGACACAATTTTCAGACAAATATAAAGAAGTATCATACCACTGTAAGTAGAATTTCAGAAAACCTATAAACCAGAATAGAATTTTTCCTTTGGAGAATTGTCTTTTCACCTGTATGTTAAAAACTTGTCATCCATTCATTGTTTCATAACTGTTTTGGTCATAAAATATTTTAATGTTGCTATTAAACTGGGAAACAGATTATGGTCTTTTAGAAAATAGCAGCCTATAACCATAGTTAACCTTTTTAAACTAGAAGGAATTGTAATAATAACAGTAATAAAAAATAATAGTTTCCCAATATATGGATTTTGGCAGATAAAGAATAAGGAACAAGTTGGTGCCAGGGAAGTTTTTACTGAATAAAAGACAGTCATGAAGGTTGAGAGAGACCAGTTGCATCATGCTGAGTAATTTGTTTTTCTCTTTCTGTTATGAAACCAGACAAGAGCAGAGAGAGGACCATCTGCAAAAATTTCACTGTCTTCTAATTGATCAAGAATGCTAGTTGCATATGCTACTTACAATAGGAAATAGTAGCAGAATGAGTTAGTTTAACTCTTGCTTGCTGGTAAAAGATTAGATCATGGACCTGGGCATCAGTAAATTTTAAAACCTCCCTCAGGTGAGTCTAAGGTAGAATCTTAGCAGTGGAACCACTGCTGTAGGTGAAGCAGGGATCATGACTTGTTTTGTGTGCCATTCCATTTCCAGAGTCTAGTGTTATCCCTAGCGTATAGTAGGTACACAGTAAATATTTGCTGAATAAATGACTGTTGAGTATATTTGAAAAAAACTTTGTAAAATATAAAGCACTATGTAGATAGTGCTGGGAAAAGGCTTAAAGTGAGAAGCGTAGTTTAAAAAATGAAGATGAGTTAAAGTAAATGTTAGTCAACCTCTCTTTTGCACTGATTGGATGCACAGGATTATGGGAGATATGTCTTAATTCCTGTGATAAACACAATTAGGTAATTAAATGGAGGGTTGTTCTCCCTGTTTCTGAGAGGCGTGGTATAGCAGCTGTTAGCTCTCAAGTAAGTATGGCCCACTGTTCATTTACATGCCTGAGTTTCCACAGAATGCAGTTACATCTGTCTTGAAAGAGCTATAGTTAAACAACACTTTATAAGAGTAATTAAATATAATGGCCACTATGATAACATATTTGGTACTCCTTTAGTTTAACACATAATTTATTGACACTTGTCAATTTTGACTCTTTTCAAGCATTTCTGACTAATATTTCTACTACCTTTGTAAGAGAAACTTAGAAAAAATGGTGCTGTCTTAGGTAGATTCCCTCTTAACTCAAGATACTTAAAAAATCATTTATCTCTAGTTCGATCTGATTCAAATTTCCCTCTATATTTCTCATAAAAGATTTCCTTTTTCTTGTCCTCATTCACTTTCCCACATTCTGTCAATTCTATTATTTCTTTTTTTTTTTTTTTTTTTTGGTACGCGGGGCTCTCACTATTGTGGCCTCTCCCGTTGCGGAGCACAGGCTCCGGATGCGCAGGCTCAGCAGCCATGGCTCACGGGCCCAGCCGCTCCGCGGCATATGGGATCCTCCCAGACCGGGGCACGAACCCGTATCCCCTGCATCGGCAGGCGGACTCTCAACCACTGCGCCACCAGGGAGGCCCAATTCTATTATTTCTTAAATCAGCCTCCGATCTGTGTCTCAGAGGCTTCATTTTCTGCTTCATTTTAGGGTCTATGATTCCATAGACAGTGAGACAGAGAGTTTCTTAGCATAATAGAGAAGGCCCTTCAGGGTTTAACTTTAACCTATATTTTCAGACTTAGGCATCTTTTCTCTCATCATTCACTCTTCCAAATTTCCTCTCTCCAAAATATGTCCTTAGTTATAAATGGCATTTTGACTGTTTCCCAAATACATAATACATTTTTACACCACACTAATTAAGATGTTTTCAGAAAAATTGATTTAAGTGGCTTAAAGAACATTTATTATTTCATATAAAAAAATCCCAGAGAGAGAGAGTGATTCCAGTGTTGTTAGCTGGTTCAGTGGCATAATGAAGTCATCAGAAATCTGGTTCTTTTCTTTTTCCTCTCTGCCATTTTCAGCTTGTTTCTGTTCTCTTCATGATCACACGTTGGCTGAACCAGCTCCATAAATCACATTTTCAAACAACAGCATCTGTAGGCAGTAAAAAGGAGTTTTTCTGTTCTATGTAGCTTTTTTTAGAGTGAGAGAGCTTTATTGGAAGTCTTCAGGCATCTATTCTTGTCCCATTGGCCAAAATTGCTTCTCATGCTCTTGTCCATCTATTGGTTGAAGCCAGTTGGTTGAAAGATTGGTTTAAGCCAGTCATCATTTGCCCACTGTGGTTGAGGAGAGACTTTATCTCCTTGGAAGAACTGACTGGAGAAGACTGAACAAAACTGAGGTTTTCTTGATAAGAAAGAAGTTGGGAAATAGCTGTTCAATGGGAAACTATGTCTTTCATAAACATGACTTTACTTTTCTATTTGCGATGTTCTCTGCCTGTTTCCACTTCCCTTCAGGTAAATTACAACTCAATCACCAATAATCTCTTCCAATGTCATGTCCTCTGTGCAGCTTTATTCAACTCTCTGTAGAAAGAGTTAGCTGTTTTTTTCTTTACTTCCAAAGCTGTTTGTCCATATGTCTATTAAATCAATTAGCAAACTATATTGCATATACCGATATACATATCTATTCCTTCTGTTAGATGGCAAGATCCTGGAAATGAAGTGTTTATTTGACACTGAATTCCTAGTACTCAACATTTTACCTGGCCCAGAGTAGATGCTGAGTAAATGTTTGCAAGATTGAATGATCAAAATCAAACTATATCAGAATATCTCAAAACATGTTTTTTTGTTTGTGTGTGTGGCTTATATAACTAACTCATAACAAGTACTATTTTCTTTTTTTCGGTATGCGGGCCTCTCACCTCTCACTGTTGTGGCCTCTCCCCTTGTGGAGCACAGGCTCCGGACGCGCAGGCCCAGCGGCCATGGCCCACGGGCCCAGCCGCTCTGCGGCATGTGGTATCCTCCCAGACCGGGGCACGAACCCACGTCCCCTCCATCGGCGGGCGGACTCTCAACCGCTGCGCCACTAGGGAAGCCCACAAGTACTGTTTTCTAAGGATGGTTGCTCTCTTCTAATTTATAGCTGGACTGGAAATAATGGATTTCCTATGTTTTTTTTTTTCTTCACATCTTTATTGGAGTATAAATGCTTTACAATGTTGTATTAGTTTCTACTGTACAACAAAGTGAATCAGCTATATGTATACATATATCCCCATATCCCCTCCCTCTTGAGGCTCCCTCCCACCCTCCCTATCCCATCCCTCTAGGTTGTCAGAAAGCACCGAGCTGATGTCCCTGTGCTATGCACCTGCTTCCCACTAGCCATCCGTTTTACATTTGGTAGTGTATATACGTCAGTGCTACTCTCTCACTTCGTCCCAGCTTCCCCTTCCTCCACATGCCCTCAAGTTTGTTTTCTACATCTGCGTCTTTATTCCTGCCCTGCCACTAGGTTCATCAGTACCACTTTTTAAAATTCCATATGTATGCATTAGCATACGGTATTTTTCTTTCTGACTTACTTCATTCTGTATGACAGATTCTAGGCTTTCCTATCTTTTGAAAATGTTTTTGGGTGCTTTAGATATTTAGAAGCCAAACTAACCTGGACATATAAATTCAAAATGTGTATGTTTAACACTGTCCTAGGCTCTTGGGATACACAATAACACAGGTACAGACACTGTTCTCAGGGAGCCCAGAATCTTACGGAGGAGATAGGCTTTTTAAATAAGTAATTACAATTTAGTGTATACTTGGAGAAATACATCCCGACCCAAAGTAGGAACTCCAAGGAAGAAAATGATGAGACAGATGATCCTCTTGGATATCCTCTTTGATTATCCCCTATCCATAGTGGAAGTGGTGCCTAACTTTGGTCTGGGAGGATATTAAGAACTTTTCCAGGTGAACCAGGGAGGGAAGGCATTCCAAGATGAGGCAGAAGAATATACAAAGATACAGAATCATATAATCATATGCATAATTAGAAAGTGCAAGTAGTTCTACAATCTTAGAAGATGTATTTTGAGAAGAACAATACCAGGAGAGGAAACTTCACAGGGAAACAAAGCGTTGTTTTGTGTCATGGGAAGGATCTAGAGCTTCTCTGAAGGCTTTTACTGGGAGCTGGTTAGCTCATTTTGCATTACGGCAAAGGGAATATGCCCTTTAAATAACAAATGCACTCTGAGCTCTCATTGGATAGATGGTGGTAAAGCCTTTTATTGGAAAATTAGAGAACCTCAGCAGACTAAATTGATATAAAATGACCCACTTTCTGTTTTACTTTTAAAATAATAAGAAATTTGAAATGGATCTTCTCCCCATGAGCATTTTTCATCCTCTTATTGTCACCTGGGGGATGTTAATGCTTTTGGACTGCTGCCTGCAGCCTTGGCCTTGCCCCCTAAGTGGATATTCGGTGATGGCTGCACACCCTCATAAAGATAGACTGCTGATTACATTTCCATTAAAGACCAGAGCCATATCTGTCTGCTAATTTCCCTGCCAATAAGAGTTAGAGTTTTACAGTGGCCAGTTTACTGTGGAGAAGAACCACTTTTCTTGTCAGAGTGCAAAGAGATAGCATAAGAAATTTAAGACCATGGCCTTCATCAACAAATATCCAAAGTAGAGTTTCTAAAATATTATAAATTTTTCTGTGTGTCATATGCCATTCTTTGTGACAAGTTATATTATTTTCTGCCCTTTCAGATTCTATTTTTTCACTACAGGCATATTGGATATAGAGAGTGTAATTCCAGATACCCATTCATCAAACATCTATGAAACATTAATAATGTGCCACACGTTGTGCTAGGTGTCATGGCTTAGAAAATGAACGTGACATGTCTGTTGCCCTCAAGAAGGTTACAATCCAACCTGACCCACCTTGAGTGTAAGGTGTTTTGATGGCAAATACAAAAACAAAATTCTTATGAAAGAAAGGAAAGCTGTCATAACACTGTGGTTAGCAAAAAGAAACTATAAGTAAAATTCTGGGATCCAGATTATCATTAGTAGTAGATTTAATTATAATAAAGTCTCTGTAACAAAAATGGTTATATCATATTTTTTTCTCTCTTTTTGATTACCCATTGTTATGGACTAAATGTTTATTTACCCATAAAATTCATATGTTGAAGCTGTAACTCCCAATGTGATGGTATTTTGAGTTTGGGACTTTGTGAGGTAATTAGGGTTAAATGAGGACATGAAGGTGGGGCCTTCATGATAGAATTAGCATGTTTAAAAGAAGAGACAGGGCTTCCCTAGTGGCGCAGTGGTTAAGAATCCACCTGCCAATGCAGGGGAAACAGGTTCGAGCCCTGGTCCAGGAAGATCCCACATGGCCATGGAGCAACAAAACCCGTGTGCCATAACTACTGAGCCTGCACTCTAGGGCCCACGAGCCACAACTACTGAAGCCCGTGCACCTAGAGCCTGTGCTTTGCAACAAGAGAAGCCACGCAATGAGAAGCCAGGGCACCGCGAGGAAGAGTAGCCCCTGCTCGCAACTTGAGAAAGCCTGCGTGCAGCAACGAAGACCCAATGCAGCCAAAAATAAATAAGTACATAAATTTATAGAAAAAGAAAAAGAAGAGACACTAGAGAGCAGACTTTCCCACCCGCCTTCTCTTTCTCTTTCTCTCACTCTCTTCAAGTGCATGTACTGAGGAAAGGCCATGTGAGCACATAGCAAGCAGGCAGCTGCCTACATGCCAGAAAGAGAGCTCTCAACCAGAATAGACCATGCTGGCACCCTGATTTAGGACTTGTAGCCTCCAGAACTGTGAGAAAATACATTTCTATTGTTTAAACCACCTAGTCCATGTTGGTTTGTAATGCCAGCCTAAGCTAATATCTACCATCCTATAGTGGGCACCATGCCTGGTACTTTCCTTTTATTTTTCCATAATGCTCACCATGACCCTGAAGGCAGTGATTATTGTCCTTTTTTTGTTGGTATGTAAACTGAGGCCAGGGGCTTAAATAATTTTCCTGGGATGATAGAGCTAATAAGTGGCAAGTCAGGATTTGAGCCCATATCCATGTTATGTCCACTACCAAATGATACCACTATATAGCATAGATTCATTAATCTCTGTTCCCATAAAGTGCAAAGTATGCTACTCAGATATTTATATTCTAACCACCCAAATCTCCACGTCTTTTCACCTCATAATTTAGTAATAATCACACAAACTAATTTGTCCTTGTTCCTAAACATTCAAAATGCTTGACAATAGTGTATCATCTATGGCTCCCACCTTTCCCAGAGACCCCAGGCGGCGGCGGCGGGGCCCAGGAGGCGCACAGGCTGGGGCAGATGCCTCACCACTGCTGCCTCGGTGAATAGCAATGTGCTGTCCACCCAGATTGGAGGAATCCCAGGAGCTGTGCGAACAAAGAAGAGAAAGGGAAATCTCTCCAAGCAGCATCAGAAGCAGCGGATTAAATCTCGACAATCAACTTGATGTACCCTGCATCTGTGGAATACCTGAATAGACAATGAATCATCCCACATTGAGGAGGTGGACTTTGGGAGCAACGATATATATATATTTTTGTCCCTTTTTCTCTTTTTGTGAGTGTGTATGCATGTGCTTCTGTGTGTGGTTTTGTCTGTATAGCTTTGCTTTTAACATTTGTCCTAGGGTTCTGTCTGTCCTTTTTTTTTTTTTTTTTAAGTATAGTTTTCAGCACTTGTTATCATTGGTGGATTTGGTTTTTGGTTAAGTTGTTCTTTCTTTTTTTTTTTAGTTACTTAAAATTTTTTTTTAATAATTATTTTTGGTTTTTTATTTTAATTTTTTAATTTTATCTTATTTTATATCTTTCTTTCTTTTTTCTTTCTTTCTTTTTTCTTTCTTTCTTTCTTTCTTTCTTTCTTTCTTTCTTTCTTTCTTTCTTTCTTTCTTTCTTTCTTTTCTTTCCTCCCTTTTATTCTGAGCCATGTGGATGACAGGCTCTTCGTGCTCCAGCCAGGCATCAAGGCTGTGCCTCTGAGGTGGGAGAGCCAAGGTCAGAACATTGGTACACCAGAGACCTCCCAGCTTCACGTAATATCAAACGGTGAAAATCTGCCAGAGATCTCCATCTCAACGCCAAGACCCAACTCCACTCAACGACCAGCAAGCTACAGTGCTGGACACCCTATGCCAAAAACTAGCAAGACAGGAACACAACCTCACCCATTAGCAGAGAGGCTGCCTAAAATCATAATAAGGTCACAGACACCCCAAAACACACCACCAGACGTGGACATATATACACTACAAATGTAAAATAGATAGCTAGTGGGAAGCAGTTGCATAGCACAGGGAGATCAGCTCAGTGCTTTGTGACCAGCTAGAAGGGTGGGATAGGGAGGCTGGGAGGGACAGAGACACAAGAGGGAAGAGATATGGGGATATATGTATACGTATAACCGATTCACTTTGTTATAAAGCAGAAAGTAACACACCATTTTAAAGCAATTATACTCCAATGAAAACGTTAAAAAAAATGTATCATCTATATACTGATTTCAGGAGGCATAGAAGCAGGAGAAGTTTTTTTTTTTTTTTCTGAGATCCAAGTATCATCTTCTTCAGTAACTATTTAATATTGTAATGATGAAGAAAAGCAATATAACAGTTGTCTGCCACAATATGATAGCACATTCATTATGTGATTACTGAGATTCTTTGGCTCTGTTTTTATTTATTTTGGAAATTATGTGACGATGTGAATCAATGGCAGGTGGGACTGTTAGGTACATCATTTAGGAAATCATACAGGTGTTCTGATTTGGATCATTTATTTCCTTGTCAGTTCTGGCCTACCTCTTAAAATATGGAGAGTATATAAATATGGTACTATTTTCTTTTTCCAGTATGTTTTGAACTTGTGTATATTTTTCAGTGGCTGAAATAATGTACATTTATTCCTGAGCCAATATCTTTTGAGGGAGGTCTGAATGTATTCATGTTACTGCCTCATTGCTCTTTTCCTTTATAGGAAAATTCCTGAGAGAGTGGTTTGTACTCACTGATTCTAATTTCTCTCCTCCCAAGCTTTTTAAAGCTAGCTTAAATCAGATTTGCTCCAAACTGCTCTTATCAAGGTAACTTGTGACCTTTATATTGCTAAATCTAATGCTAATTCTCATCCTTCTTGACCCCGCAGCAGTATATGACACCATTGATCATTCCTCTTCTTTGAAGCACTTTTTTCTTGGTTTCCAGGATATTACATTCGCCTGGTTTTCTCTCTATCTCTGTAGCCACTGCCTCAAGTTTACTTTGCAGATTTACCGTTATCCATTGGATTCCTGCATGTTGAAGTGTCTCTCATATCAGTCTTTGGACCTCTTCTCTTTCCTCTATATTTTTCTACCCTTAGTGATTTCACATAGTCTCATGCCTATTTAAATACTCTGTTTTATGTATCTATTCCTGTGTAACAAATCACCCCAACATTTAGTGGTTAAAAATAATAATAGTCATTTGTTATCTCTCACGGTTTCTCAGTCGAGTGGTTCTGGTTTGGGGTATCTTATGAGGTTACAGTCAGATGTCATTTTGAAGGCTTTACTGGGGCTAGAGGATTCACTTCCAGGGTGGCTCATTTGTTTAGCTGGTGAGTTGGCCCTCCTGTTGGCCAGAGACCTCATTTACTCTCCATAGATCTCTGTAGATTGAAAGTCATGCACTTTGACTTCCATTGCCTGTCATATCGAGCCAGTCCTGCTTCAATATGGAAATGGACTACATAAAGACATAACGACCAGGAGATGTGGATCATTAGGGGCCCTCTTTGAAGCTAGCTACCATAGTCTACCTTGTGATGTCCCTCACACATACAAAATACATTCACTCTTCCCCCAAGTACCCTCTAAAATTGAATATTTTATGCATCAGGTGTAGGCTGTAGTCAAGCATCTCCTCATCTAAATCAAGTCTAGATATGACTGAAGTGGCTCAGGTTAAGTTCATGGAGTACGTCTTCAAGTGAAATTCCTATTGATCTAAAGACCCATGAGCTAAAGAAACAAGTTATCTGTCTCGAACACACCCAATATATGTTGGTGGGATAGACATAAGATAAGTGCCCCAAATGTTCCATTTCATAAAGGAGGTAAATAGGAGGCTCACAGGAACAACTTCTCTCAAGCAATTCCAGAATCCAGCTAGGCAAATGCCTACTCTTGGTTAAGGCACATGCCTATTGCCTGGAGATTATTCATTTTGATACTTAACTCTGCCATTTGAGTGTTGATTCCATATTCTGAATCATTCCTTCTTTTTCATAATAAATGGTTTGTGTTTGAGTAGTTTTTCAGCCTGCTTCCAGCCCACAGTAATTTCCAAGTTCAAAATCATCCTTTTATTTTTTCCCTTTTTTTTTGTATTGTCTCTGCTCCTATTAGTCCAAGCTAGCAGTGTTTCCACAAATATAATTCACTTAAAAAACTTTTTGGGTCTCCTATGAATCATATTGAGGGTTCATTCAATTAGCAAAAATCCATGTTGATCAACAACTCTTGTTATAATGAACCCTCTTCACCTTGGGCTTCCTATAAGGCTGCTATAAGAAAACACACCGAAGAATCATAGACATCCTACTGTTTAATGGAGAGGTTCTGTGAGGCTTGCCTCTAAGATACTTAAAGCCCACCCACTTCCCTTTTTCTGTTTTGAGATACCACTTTAAATATTTCTGAGGTCTTGACGAAGGACTTTACAGTCACACCCTTCATCTTTAGCCAAAGTTTTCCTGACAATGCCTTGGATTTTATCTTTTCCTAGAAGCTATTTTCTTATTTTTAGCATTGTTTGCCACCAGAAGAGGCAAGACTTAGGTACAGTTTTATTTTGAACACAGAAAGCTGTGGATAATTTATATCATTAATCATGATTCTTTTTGCCTAACTTTTAAATATTCATTTTAATATAGGAAGCCAGAAGAAGCCAGGTGATTCCTTCAATACTCTGCCTAGAAATATCTTTAAGTAAATAATGCTGTTTATTAAGTATATTTTATATTTCCCATGTCATTACAGGCGATGATGTTGCTAAACTTTCTGTACTATATAACAGCAATCCCTCTTTCTCCATCTTCCAATAACATTTCATCACTTTTCTTTAAGCCCTAGTTCACAGTCTTTTTATAAATTTGTCTATTTATTTATTTATTGGCTGCATTGGGTCTTCGTTGCTGCATGTGGGCTTTCTCTAGTTGTGGCGAGTGGAGGCTACTCTTTGTTGTGGTGCACAGGCTTCTCATTGCAGTGGCTTCTCTTGTTGTGGAGCAAGGCTCTAGGCACGTGGGCTTCAGTAGTTGTGGCGCACGGGCTTAGTTGCTCTGCAACTTGTGGGATCTTCCCAGACCAGGCCTTGAACCCGTGTCCCCTACATTGGCAGGTGGATTCTTAACCACTGCACCACCAGGGAAGTCCCTCATAGTCTTTTTTAGAGCTGCTGGGATTTGTTGACATTTTCTAAGTCCCTTAGAATTTCACTAATATCCCCCTGAGATTCTTCCAGCTTCTGTCTGTTGCTCAATCACAGATTAACATTTTTAGGTTTTATTACTGTGGCACCCTAACCCTAGTACCAAAATTCATATTTTTACTTTGACTTTATAAAACAAATCACTCCAAAACGAAGTTGCTTGAAACTACAAAAATAATTGATCTTTTATGTTTTTTACAGGGGGGTCAGTAATCAAGAGTGCTTTAGTTGTATAGTTCTGGCTCAGGCTGTCTCATGAAGTTCCTATCAGATACTATCAGGCTGGGGCTGCCGGGCCTAATACCAAGGTGGCTTATTCAAATGGATAGCACATTGGTGCTGGCTATTTTCCAGAGGCTTTAGTTTCTCTCTTCATGAGCTTCTCCACAGGGCTGGTTGAATGTCCTCATGGCATGGAGATGGCTTCCCTCAGAACAACCAATTCAGGATACCAAGACAGGACTGTAATACCTTTTTATGACCTAGCCAGAGGAATCACACATTCTCATTTCTACTGTATTCTGTTAGTCACACAAGGTTTGCTCTAATTCAGTGTGGGAGTGGATACATAAGGGCTCATATACCAGAAAGTATGTCCCTGCAGGTCATCTTGCTGGCTGGCTACAGCACTATCACTATACAATGCCTCCCAAGTGTGTATCATCTCCAGTTTGGACTTCTCACCTAAATCCAGCTGCTTGATCAATATCCAGTTACTTGATCAATATCCAGCTACTTGATCATTATATACAACTGCTTGATCAACATCTCTACCTGCAAGTCTAATAGGCATCTCAACATACCACATAGAAAACTGAGCATTTCATGTCTTTGTTCTTGCCCTTCAAATCTGTATCTCTTACTATCACCCCCATTTCAGAAAATGACAACTGCATTCTTCTAGTTGCTCCGGCCAAGGTTACTGAAGTTATCCTTTACTCACACTCTCTATCAAAATTCTATACATATAATCTGTGTACAGAAAACATTCTTTCAGCACATTTTAAGGACACACTTTTTAGACTTCCTTAGAGAAGAGGGCTGCTTAGGAATCCTAATTGCATTGTCCCAGAGCACACTGACTCTTAGCCTAAGGGAGAGAGGGTATAGCTCAAAAACAATTTGTAGGTGTGGTGATCCTCCAATGGAATGGATTGTAACTTGTTACAAAATATGATCTCATTTAAAAAAATGGAATTAATACAACTTGGATTGAAAGAGAGAGAGATACTCAACGTGGAAAAAAGGCACAGTGCTGGTTCAGAATGAGTGGGTATTCAAAAATTGAATATTTACTTTATTCTGGGAAAATTGCAAGGGTTCTTCAAATATTCTCATTGGATTTCAGTCATGTGAAGTAGATACTATTATACCTAATTCAGAAGTGAGAAAACAGAGGCTTAGAAGGATTAAATAATTCACCATTTTTTTTTATCATTAGCAAGTGGCAGAATTAAGAATTAAACCCAGGTGTTCCGAAGCAAGTTCAGTATTTTTTTGACGATGCGCCAGCAAGTTCGCATTTTGAGATCTGTGAATAAAAACAAAAAAGCCCCAGTTTTGTCCTATTGAAACACAGTTTAACATGAGGTCAAAATATATCCTCAAGCAGTGGACAATGAAGCAAAAATTGTGTAAGGAAGATGGTGAGGAGGAGCTTGGGCAGTACAAGAGTGACGGGGATGTAATGTCAATAAAGAAAGACTTATTTGGTACAATCAGGTCTAGGGCTGGTTGGTAGAAAGGACAAGAGTGCAGTACACACAGGAGTAAAGGAATAGAAGCAGAGTGACAGAAGCTGTTATAGGCTCTTGCTCTGGTTTGAGTGGTGGGATGCAGTGGAACTTTCAGGTCTTGATTGAAAGCTGAGAAAAGAGCATCAGGAAAAGAAAGGGAGATTTTGTGGGGGGGGTTTTGACATTTGGTAAATTCTTTAGATTTTAGCATTTCTAAAACAATTCTATGAATAAAGTGTGAAATGCAATTAAGACAGCTCTTCCACATGTCACACTGAATAGGCAGTGTTTTTTGTCCAAGCTGGAAAGAGTATGCAGAGGCAAGAATGTACACAAGATGGAAAGGTGATGAGCTCATTGTATAGAAGGTCTGCTTTCTTCCAGTAAAAGAAGGTCTGTTTTCTTCAATTGAGTGCACCTCAGAATCCCTTCCAAAAAGTCAATCAAGTAATAGAGAAGAGTGCATTTCAGCAACAGTAATAAGAAAAGCTCATATTCTTCTTACTCAATATAAACAAGGAAAAAAAAGATAACAGCAGAAAGTTGAGGAGCCAAGTATAGTTAACTACAGATACTTTCATAGTCTGTACAAGCTGAGCACAATGTGTGAGGAGGAGAGTTTCCTTGGGGAGCCAGGGAATTGACTTTGAGTGCTGATACATTAATCCTACTTAGAAACACTTATCATTGTAAATAATTAAAAAGTTTGATTTGAGGAGCCAGTCTATGCTAAAGGAAGTTCCAGGAAGAGAAACCAAACAAGATAATGGTCTCTATGGAATAATCTGAGGATGGAGAAGTAGAGAAATCATTCTGATATTATTGCTATTAAAAAAAGACAGTGTACCAATCTCTCTAACTTAGACTTTCAGAAAAATGAATGAGGACATGTTCTTCAACAGACACTCAATGAATTGAACAAAGTTGGACTTCAGTGAATACTGAATTACAGCAAGGAGGTGGAGGGGAGCATGAATGTAGTTGCAGATGAGCCTTAAGTATAAGTGGCCTATAAGCACAGAGGCTTATAATACAACATGGAATAATAGAAGGTTAGGATGTGTTTAATTTGCACGTCCTTTAGCACATCTACCAAAAGTCCCTCAAGTAATAAATGGGAAAACATGTAAACATGTACATTATTCTTACTGTAAATGTAAAAAGTTAAAATTGATAAATAGCTCAGTTTTTTTATAAGGGAAAAGCTGGTTTATATTTTCCCCTAAGTGTAGTCTTTTTCCTAGAGCCAGGATCAGTAGTGGAACAAATTTGTGCACAGTTGATGCATGTGGTCAAAAAGGGAATTGAGTTATAATAATAAAGGAATAGGGCTTCCCGGGTGGCGCAGTGGTTGAGAGTCCACCTGCTGATGCAGGGGACACGGGTTCGTGACCCAGTCCGGGAGGACCCTGCGTGACGCGGGGCGGCTGGGCCCGTGAGCCATGGCCGCTGGGCCTGCACATCCTGAGCCTGTGCTCTGCAACGGGAGAGGCCATAGCAGTGAGAGGCCCACATACCGCAAAAATAATAATAATAATAATAATAATAATAATAATAATAATAATAAAGGAATATAAGAGATAAGAAAAACTCAGTTTAGTTTTGGATAGCCCATCTTTTTATGCATTCATGGCATTTCTAAAGTCTGACCTTTTTCTATAGGAAACCACCTCCTTTAATTGTATGCTTGACAAAATGACCTCTTACTTGTGAGATCTTCAGCACCTGAAAAATCAAGTATGAAAGTTAACATTCATTGGTCCCTTATGTCATTATGGTGGAAGAGACAATCTGATAGAATCCCTAGTTCCAAGCTATTAAAAGAGAATAACAGTAAAACAAAACCCAGGATCTCTTGTCACCCAACAGGCAATTCTTCACTGATTTAGGAAAGCTCAGATGACAATGTTAGGTTCTTCTTCTGAGCTTTATATGTGGTTCTCTAAAATCTGATCTATGATGAATAATTGTTTATAAACCTCTAATTCATATGAATGGTACTACAGTTTAAAATCTGAATTTAACATTTTTAATGTTTTCTCAAGCAAGGGATTGCTACTGTTTATGATGACTTGAATTGTATTTAGGCTTAGTAATGACAATGAACATGTATACATTAATTATTCTTTTCATTTGCTCATTCTAAACCATAAAAGGGATTACATGAGATCCTAGATAAGAGCATATTTATTTACAACTTATAACACAGCCTTGAGCAGTTGCTATTGTGGTCTGCATTTACAAATGAAGAAATGAAGAAACTGAATCAAGAGCAGTGTTATCTTGAACAGTTTCCTTAATCCAGATATTTCAGCTCACAAGGGAATTCAAACTCATGGGTGTCTGACTATAAATAGCTCTTTTCTCTAAAAAATACCACCTCCTATGAGGACGGGAACATTCACATATTCAATGCCAGGTAGGATGAAGATTTTTTTTAACAATTGGAACTACTATGAAATACACTCTCTGGTTTGAGAGAGTATATTTCATAGTATTTCATGAGGCCTGGTTTCTTCCCTCTGCATGACATTCAGTAGGTAGGTGAGGAGGTGGAGTATCTACTCAGTCACTGTGACTAAAGGGAGAGACCACTGATGGCACCTCAGAGCAAGCTATTGAGTGGGGAGCATTGGCCACTTCTGGGCTTATTCAGCCTCTATGTCTGGTCAAAGGTCATAGTTTCTGGTTTTATTAAGTAAAAGTAAAAGTTCTTAATACTTTACTAAGTACCTATCCTCTGAACCTGGTACAGATCACAATTCAATGAAGCAAAGAAAGAATGACAACATCTAGACTTTCCATAATGTTACTGGTGTTTTTGACCCTTGGGTTTTAAATGGTTTTATTTATTTGATAACTATCATTCAACATATTAATGATCTTAAAGGCATTTCTGAGGTTGTGGCTTTCTTGAGTAATACTTGAGTAAAATTATACCTTATTTTTTAATTACTTGCAATATTCAGAGACAATATTTAATGTGTTTCTTTTTTAATTAATTAATTATGTTTTTGGCTGCATTGGGTCTTTGTTGTTGCGTGCGGGCTTTCTCTAGTTGTGGTGAGCGGGAGGCTACTCTTCGTTGCGGAGCGCGGGCTGTAGGTGCACGTGCTCTAGAGCGCAAGCTCAGTAGTTGTGGTGCACAGGCTTAGCTGTTCTGCAGCATTTAGGATCTTCCTGGAGCAGGGCTCAGACCCATGTCCCCTGAATTGGCAGGCAGATTCTTAACTGCTGCGCCACCAGGGAAGTCCAATGTGTTTCTTATTACACTTTTAATTATAGAATCAATTCATTTGATTGGTTAAAAAAATTCATGCTATATAGTGAATTAAATAAAATATAAAATCTAGTTGGCTTATCCCCTTTCCAGTATCCATCCCCAGCCAATTTCATTATCCGAAGGAAACTGTAAACTGTTTGCTTTTCTTTTTATTGTCCCTCAAATTTCAAATAACAAATTCACTTGATATATGATTTACTGACTTGTCAAATTAATATAGTGCCTAATGAATCTCCACCATAAAAATAAGAACTTGTGCATACTAACTTTTCTTTCAATTCTTCATTTACCTTCAATTTTTGTTAGTTATTACCATTTTTATGTTGCCAAACTTTATAACATTTCATTCTGTTCTTTAAACATTAAGTCTTCTTGCTATGTTTAGATTGATTCCAAATAATCAAAGGCTAAGGGGCAGCATTTACAATATGTTTTTCTAAATATTTTGTGCTACAAAGTCAAGAATGTGAGTGGACCCATAGAAAAGAAAATATGATCCTAAGGAATTAAAAATTCACGTTTTACAAAAGACCCTTCCAAATGTTAATGTCAAATAAACTTTTTTATTTTCTGTCCAGTCTCCTGCAAGCCTTCTGGGTCATATATGGTACAGGGATTGTAAATTTTCTGAGTTCTGGCATTATAAAACTAGAATCTAAAACTGATTTTGTATTGTTCTCACATTTTCCTACTAGTTTGGCAGTGTAGAGAGTGTAATATTCCAGATATTTCTCACCCAGAATTTGAAAACATTCTTCCACCCCTTGTTTCATTCTAAGAAAATCTGTGTCAGTGGTATGTGATTTTCACTTAAGTGATACAGAAGTATTTAGTGAACATCCCACTTATGTAGGTAACTTTTATTTCTCTGTAGAAGTTTTCAAATTTTTTTTCTTTAACCTCAGAATTCACAGTGCTGTGTCTAGAAGTTGGTCTTTTTTCTAACAAATCCTTCAGGTCTTTTCAATCTGAAACTTCTTCCAGATAGGGGGATATTCTATTGCATTCTGATTGGACCCTCTCTCCACTGTTTCTGCTTTCTCCTTTGAAAATATTTTTAGAAGGCTGTCAGACTTTCTGCAGCCTTCATAATTTCCCCCTCAATTTCTGTGTGTTTGTTTTACTTTATCATCTTACAATTGTTCTTTAAAATCACAAACTTTATTTTCAATCATATTTCCTTTTCTATCATTCACTCCATATTTATAAAAAGTCACAATGATTGCCGTGTTTTCTGATTGTTCTTTTCTTTGTCACCTGTGATAGTAATTTAATATATTATTCAAAGTGATTAAAAGTTTTCTACGGGGATCCTTTATTTTACATTTCCTACTTCACTCTGTTGATACTCTTTAAATATCTTGTGATGCAAATATCTTGTGACTATTATATGTATATATATTTGAATAAACTTGTGACTTAAAAAAACTATAATGGTTAGAATAAGTAGATGTTTTCTCTGACTTTGGGTAAGCATTTTCTAAACAGATCTTTCCCTTGAATAAGGGTTGGGGAACAGTGGCCTGTGCACGTCGGGAGAGCATGTAGGCAAAACAGCATCCCCATAGGATGTGTGAAGGAAATTTATCTGAAGACATTGCAGATCACTGTAATGTAGAAGGAGAAAAATGATCTAAGATAAACTATTTATTGGTGACCCCACTGGGAATTCATGGTGTAATGAAACTTGGATTTTCCCTATTCTTCAACAGAATCATTTTCTAGTAACCTTACTAAACTTTTAAGTCCTTGTGTCTCTTCTCAGAACTTCTTTTTCCATATTCATTTTAATATTTATTTTTTGTTTGTTTGTTTATTTATTTATTTATGCTGGGTCTTAGTTGCAGCAGGCGGGCTCCTTAGTTTGGGCTCGCGGCCTCCTTAGTTGCAGCATGTGGCCTCCTTAATTGTGGCATGCGAACTCAGTTGCGGCATTCATGTGGGATCTAGTTCCCTGACCAGGTATCAAACCCGGGCCCCCTGCATTGGGAGCATGGAGTCTTAACCACTGCACTACCAGGGAAGTCCCCATATTCATTTTAAATGAATCTCTGATAATTAACCTTTATTAAGAAGGCTTTTTGTCTTGCTGCTCCTTTGATAAACATTCTGTTGTGAATGGAAGTGTTATTTTATATACTACATGAAGTTCTTATTGATATTTCGAATCTTCCGTATGGGAAACAAGAAGGACCAAGAATAAAATAGAGATGATAGAGAAGTGGTACATTCCCAGGAAAAGAAGAGTAGTACCAGGCTTCCCTGGTGGCACAGTGGTTAAGAATCTGCCTGTCAATGTAGGGAACACAGGTTTGAGCCCCGGTCCAGGAAGATCCCACATGCTGCAGAGCAACTGAGCCTGTGCGCCACAGCTACTGAGCCTGCTCTCTGGAGCCTGCGAGCCACAACTACTGAGCCCGTGTACCACAACTACTGAAGCCCCTGCACCTAGAGCCCGTGCTCTGCAACAAGAGAAGCCGCGACAATAAGAAGCCTGCACACCTCAATGAAGAGTAGCCCCCGCTCACCACAACTAGAGAAAGTCCGCATGCAGCAATGAAGACCCAGCACAGCCAAAGATAAATAAATTAAATAAATAAATTAAAAAAGAAGGGGGGTACCATCTCACAGTGAAATGTTTCACAGCTTGTTGAAAAGCATTTGAGAGAATTAAAGGAAGTTTAAAAACATATGAAATATAGATGAGGCAGAGTAATGCTTCCTGGATGGATAGACTGAAAAAAGTTCTTAATGGCAAATGGAAAAGCATGTTTAAAAATTCTAAACGCTTGTTTTTGTTCTTTCTAGATTTCTTGTAATGAATGAGTGCTATACAAATAAATGAGACAAGGTGATGTTTGTACTTCACAGGGAATGCCTGATGAGAAATCCTGATGAACTCTTTTGAAATATACCTCATAGCCATCTAGGGCACTGATTTGAAGGCCAGTCTTCTGCTCAGTTCAGTGTCAGAATATCGATGCTTGCTTGAGTAGAAGGGGACTTTTATTTATTTTCATTTTATTCTTCTTCCAAAAAGGAATCACATACTTTCCCAGCTTGTATTAATTTATGATTAGGAAAAGTGATTTTCAGGTTAAAAAAGAAACAAAATCTGGGTTTTAATATATAGGATGGGATTAATATGAAAAGTATTGTCTAGTTTCTAAATTAACTGCAATATTATTTTATTACTATTATTTTCCGTTATTATTGCCATGCTGTACTACAGAAGCAGCAGTCGATCTATTTACCAAATAAAAAATTATTTCACTATTAGAAAAACCAACTGACACATCCTAAGAACTCATGTTTTTAGTGACAAATAGAAGGTACAACCTAAGGTAAGAATGTCAAACAATTGAGCTGGAATGAATTCGCTTGATCTTCAAAGATCTAACATGTTGTTTTGATGTTCTGTAGCTCCTGATGCCCAAATGTATAGGTTTTCATTTGTTTAAGGTCAATGATTTTTTCATAGACATGGGGTCAGAGAAAAATAAAGTTGCTGACCTTCTGTAATGTGTGTGTGTATGTGTGTGTGTGTGTTTATGGGAAATGTTTTGGGAGAGATCTGTCAACCCTTGCTAGGTAGGTTCATTTTGTCATTGACACTTTATCTTGAAAGATGCATGCTGGCATGCAAGGATGCAAGATTTAGTCAATAGAGTCTTTGTTCTTTGACAGACCTTATTACCACTATGCTGACCAACTGAGTGAATATGCCACAGAACTAAAACCATGACTACAATGTTTGTGTTTGTTGGACTGAGCTATATATATATATATACCCCAGATTATAGATTACAACAGTTTTGGTCTAAGAGTCCAGTTATTTTATGATGTTTATTCTATAGCTATAAGAAAAATAGTATGGAAAGTGTCATTCAAAGTAAAAATAAGAGAAATTTCATGCTATTCCCTTGGCTGATGTCAGCTGCAGTTAGACTGCACCTGGGAAGGATGAATTTGCTTTATGCACCTCTTCAAAATTCAATATTAACAACTGAATGACCCTAAGGAGCCAAAAGAGGAGAATATTCACACATTGTTATTATTTTATGGTTCTAGGCCATGCTGATCTTTTAGTAAACTGATAAAAGGAGTTTTGAATCATATTTTAAAAATTCAGTAAACCCTATTATTCTGAGTGGTCCTGTCTCCTGGGAATGCATCACACACTACAGCCGTAGTTTACCATGTGTGCAGTACAGAAGCTCCAGTTGACTGTGGCTACCTGGACTATTATTGACTAATAGTCTCTGTGGACCTAGAGCCTCTCTGTGGTGTCCAGTGAAGCTTCCAAAGCTAACTTTTATTTAAAGGTATAGTAAATGTTAACGAATTTGGAGTTAAGTTTTATGTCTTATGTAAATTGGTTGCCTGTATTTGAAATATCCACCATTTTTTTTTTTTTTTTTTTTTTTTTTTTTTTTTTTTTTTTTTCGGTACGCGGGCCTCTCACTGTTGTGGCCTCTCCCGTTGCGGAGCACAGGCTCCGGACGCACAGGCTCAGCGGCCATGGCTCACGGGCCCAGCCGCTCCGCGGCATATGGGATCCTCCCGGATCGGGGCACGAACCCGTATCCCCTGCATCGGCAGGCGGACTCTCAACCACTGCGCCACCAGGGAGGCCCCACCATTTTGTTTTTGCACTGGCATATTCAATACATGTCATGATTTAAGTTAACCTCAAATATTAAATACAGTAAACCATTAGCTCTCCAAGAACTTGGGAAATATGAGTCATTCTTGCATGGATTACTGCAAACTTCCATTAAAATATGGCACACAGACACAGTTTGTGTCTGCTCTCCAATCTGTAAGTTTACCTGTGTAAGTCTAATTAAGATTCTACTCAGGGCCTAGTCTTGGAATTTTAAAGTTCCTGCTCAGTACTGGTGACTGTAAACATGATTGGAAGGTCCAATGCATAAATACAAAAGCGTTTTTTTTTTTGCGGTACGCGGGCCTCTCTGTTGTGGCCTCTCCCGTTGCGGAGCACAGGCTCTGGACGCTCAGGCTCAGCGGCCATGGCTCACGGGCCCAGCCGCTCCGCGGCATGTGGGATCTTCCTGGACCGGGGCACGAACCCGTGTCCCCTGCATCAGCAGGCGGACTCTCAACCACTGCACCACCAGGGAAGCCCACATTTTATATTAAGTAATAATAATTAGAAGTGACCCCTATGGAATATATATGTAAAATATGCATGTATAACATTACAAAATGCATTTAGCTCATTTCAGTGTGGGAACATAGAGACTTTATCTCTCCTAGTATCAGTAGGGACATAGATTCATGACACACCATCTTGCATCAAAAGTACAGTTTTCGAGCCATAGCTTAGTAAAAACCTTTTCATAAATTCTATTCATACCGTCCTTGCCAATGTCCTTACCAATGTCCTAATTAACTCAGTCACACTTGAGTTTTAGTACTTTTAAGGAAGTTCATTCAGCCACCCTGAAATTGAAAAAAGACACCCACATATAAACATCACTAATATAGACATTTAAATGAAACTTTTCAAAGAGACTGAGAGAGATTGCAGAATAGGAAGGCATACAGCCTTCAACTAAGTATGTTATTTTCAAGGTATTTTACCTCCTTGAAGTGTATAGCTACTGAAGGTTACAAGGGTTCATATGGAGAGATAAAAGAATATTCCTGGTGTGATATGCATGATATCAACAAGGTTAGCTATGAAACAAAGAAGGTGTTTTTGAAAAGTATATTGTATTTATTGAATACACGATCACATATATTGTGATACACTTCTTTAAGTGTATTTTCAAAACCCACAGAATAAATCAAATTGATACCATGTTTCTTTTTAACAGAACCCAGCATGTGTCTATGCTATTATATTTGAAACTTTAAAATTTGCTTGTTGCATAGAAGGATAAAACATGACTCCTACCTTGAGTATCTTTGTAAGAAAAAAAGATGCATTTCACAAAGATAATTTCATATTTTCAAGTTTGGGAAGTCTTGTTCAATAAAATACTAAATTTCACCTTTTCTTTTACTGTTACCACATCAAGAGTCTATAGATGAAGCAGGAAAAATTAAGATCTCATGAAGGGAGTGAAAGAAAAAAAAAACACAGTGTGCTTTGCAAGTAAAAGATAGGAGTTTTAACAAATGATATGACAAGAGATCATTGGGAATTCATGGGTACAATCTCTAAAACATCATGTAGAAAAGCTTTATTCTGAGGGTCAAAACTGAAACTAAAGGGAATGTAGACGCTGAAAAGGAGTAATAGAATTATTTAGGATATGTTTACAGAAAAATAAAAACTAAAAAAAATTAAATTTTCTGTTTTGCCCTGAAAACATGACCAGGTAAGTCAAAGACTTAAAAGGAAAAAGAATGACTCAAAGGATGATTATTTCAAAAGATACATCAAAATAAAGCACATTATATAACTAAAGGCCATGCATTTGTACTCTTGGCATATTTATATAATGAAAAGTATATTTAATGTTTGTATAATTGTTTAATTTGTTTTGGAGGAAGAGACAGACAGTCAGCTGCTAGTGGATGCATTCTAAGTTCTAGAAACTTTGCCTGGTGCTTCTGGTACTTCTCATCTAAACATTATGAAACTCCAAGAGGAAACCATTTAAGTTCCCCTTTTATGAATGAGGCTTAAATGATTTGGAAACTTGCTCAATTTCAGTTTCATCCCCCTATACAGGGCCAGAATGTCACTACAAACCCTGGTCACTCTGACTTGAAGATTGATGTTCCTCCTACTCTACTATGCTGACACCTTACATTTTCAAGCCTTATTATTTTTTATGTTATCTCATTTCTTATGAGAACTCTATAAGATTGATAGAAAATAAACAAATATCCTTATTTTAGAAATAAGGAAATGAAAATCACAATAGAAAAACTGACAGCCTATTTCTGTTTTGTGATGGAGGTGATTTTGGGGGGTCCAAGTTTCAAATACCAGATGAATGTCTTTTCCATATTCTATTATGCTTCTAATGACCCCAGGATGGATGATAAGATGCTTATATAGAGAGAATTCAGAGTCAGGGTTCTAAGCTGTATATGTATTCAGAATTTGTGCATATCCAGGATTGTTTGGGCAGTGTTGACTCCAGTGTCATTTACCAGAGGGGTCCTTGTAACCTGATAGGACAAACCCTGATGAGATGGTCTCTGGGTATAAGCTGGGCCCAGGGCTAAGACCATCTAACATTTTAAAACAGTGGCCTCCCATTTTTCCCAGTCAGGGCTGAGGAAGAATTCAAGGAAACAAGATAGATGTGGGGAACCCAGTTTGTGAATGAGCAAAGGACTCTATTTGAGGGCATGGCATTGCACCATCACTCAGTTATGTTCTGACCAACATTCCCTTTATGTATTATCTGCTCCCAGAACTGATAGAAGGTCAAAAAATATTAAAGCATAAATTAAATAAAAAAGTAATATCACTAGAGGCACAGAAAAAATTGAGAAGTGTAAAGCCATTGTGTCTTGTGGCCTAACAACAGAGTTTAACTAAGATTAGGGGAAAGTATTTCCTCAGATTTTAGCATTGTAACTTATAGAGCAGGACCAAGAAGTAGAGACTATATGTATGATGGCCCAGCATGAGAACAGGACCAGCCTGTGAGAGTCCTGAGGAGAGAGGCCAGCTCAGCAAGAATTTTCACAGTTTATATTTCAGTTTTTGGGTTTTCTGGGTAATACATATAACATCTGCAAATAGTGCGGTGGACATTTACTGATTATACTAATGGTCAAGTGATACTAATATTTATTGAATGTTTAACTTATGTATAAGAGACAGAATTATATGTTTTCCATGTGATAGAAGACATTTTCATATATTGAGGTATGTGGAAGTCATGCTGGCCTATACAGGATTTAAGTTAAACTTTATGCTAACTAGAAGAGCCTGTTTTGTGGCTTATTAAATGTACATGGTACATCTGCTTTAACCATTGAAGAAAAGGGTGCACTGTCCATAAGCAAGGAATGTCCCTTTCAAAGATAGAGAAAAATGCCTCCCTTCCTGGGACATCAGTGCCAGGAATCTTTCTATATAAGGCTCCCTTCCCAGGCACCAAGGCCATACTGACTCACTGTGTACGTGCTGATTTGTCTTTTTTGGGGGGAAACTCTGATGGGATGTATCCTGTCATGGTTGATATTCTTTGTTCTGACAAGATATAAGACTGTGCTGATGAGAGATTAATGATTAGACCTCAGGACTTTACTCTCTTGGAATACATTTCTGTCACAAAGATATGTAGGAATAGAGGCGGTGTTCTCTATGTCTACCACAACTCTTCTAAGCAAGGTGTTCCAGGAACTGTCTATTGTCTGTTGTTCTAAGTAAGAAAATTGTAGCCAGTAAACATTTTATCCTTTGAATCTTCAGGTGTTTGTGGTTTATCTTTTTTCTACATTTGGAATTTCCAATTTGGCAACTATTTCTCTTTTCTCCTTGGAACTTAAAGTACTGATCATTAAAAATGATGACTTGGCTTCCGTATTTGAAAAGAATGGTTTGGATGAAAAAGAATAAGTATTAAATTGCAGATGGTTTGGTCTTTTCACTAGGGCAGCATTAAATTAAAAGTACCTCTTTTTGTAACCCTCCCCTACCCCCCAAAAAAGACTATGCTGAAAACCATGCTCCTTTGGAATAGTTCCTCAGAGCTATTTTAGAGGCTGTCTCCTGGGCTATAATCCTCAGTTTGGATTGAATACAACTCTCTTCTCTTCTTATTATAGACTGGTTATTGATTATTTCTGTCAATACGTGTATAACTTCATTTAATTCTTATAAAATCTGTGTCAGGTACCATTATTATTTTTGCTTTATGGGTGAAAAAATAGAGGCATAAAGAAGCTAAATAATTAGTCAAAAATCAAACAGCCATTAGATGGTAGACCCAGTTTAAACCCAGACAGTCTCTCTAGAGGCCACATGCTTAACCACTATGTGTTACTCCCTTTCCAGTAAGACCTTTTATCAGAGATTAATTTTTTATTAGTATGTCAAAGGCCATTAAAAGAAACGTACCTGATTTTTAAAAACAAATTAGCAGATGTTGAAATATTGCAAGATTATATTCAATGTAAACCCTAAAATAGCCAAAGTGTGAATTTTGAGAAGGTATGGAAATGATAAACAATCTGTTTTAAAATCGCACTTAGCAGTTTTAAATATTTTGTGGTATTTCAAGTGAAATAAAACAAAATTATTCTGGCTGCCTAGGTCAAAACTAAAGTTTGGGCTTTGGTTTGTTTAATTGACTTTTATTTCAAAAGCTAGTATCTCTCACATGTTTTCCAAAGTCTAACTTTAATTCCAGTCACCTTTAAATTGTTCACCCATTATTCTTTCACTCTATTACTAATCATTTATTAAGTACTTACTAAGAACCTTAACTCTCTGTTGATTGCAGGTATGCAAAATGTGAAAAGTCACAGACCCTGTGTTTAAGTAGTTAACAGCTTAATGAGAAAAATGAAACATAGTTAAGTTCTGTGACAGAGGGGAAGAAACCTCTGAGAGCAGTGGAAGCCAAGCTCACGGCTGCTGAGAAGGCAGTACCGAAGCTGAGAGATGCTGGCTCCTTGCCAGCCTAGGAAGGAAGAGTATTCCAGATGGTGGGAATAATGATGATGAGATTTGTCCTCAGTGGTTTTCCTAAACAGCTTTCATTTAGTTAGAACATGCTAAAAAATCTTGATCCTCACTGAAAGGTTTCCAGATATCATGGTATCCTTTATTTTCAGACTTCCAGGGTTCCTTCTTGACCCGTTCCTTGACCAGGTTTCAAATATCATGCTTTACTATACTTTCTTTTTCTTCTTGTTATTGCGCTCGAGCTTGCTAATTTAGACTTCCGTTGCTCACTTAAGTTGCATAAAATTGTGATTCTGTCTGCCAGAACTGATATGATTGGCAAATGTATGGACACATGGGCTTAAGCTACATGACTGTTCCACATAGTTATATCTTGAAATTTTTGCTTTAGCTTGATCGTTAAAACAGAGTACCCAGTTACACAAGTGTTCTTCATTATATTATTCCTTGCACAGTGATCAAAGTAACCTTGGCAAAGAATTTTCATATCATGCTGTAAACTGTTTCTACTATTCCTTTGTTGCACACACATTTCTCTTTAATTTTACTGATCTCTAAGGTTCTCCTGACATTTGAAACTTAGCATCTTGCTCAAGTTCTCTTCATTGTATTAATTTTAAATTTCCCAAGCTGAATCACATTTTTTTTTTTTTTTTTTTTTTTTTTGCGGTATGCGGGCCTCTCACTGTTGGGGCCTCTCCCGTTGCGGAGCACAGGCTTCAGACGCGCAGGCTCAGCGGCCATGGCTCACAGGGCCCAGCTGCTCCGCGGCATGTGGGACCTTCCCGGACCGGGGCATGAACCCACGTCCCCCGCATCGGCAGGCGGACTCTCAACCACTGTGCCACCAGGGAAGCCCTGAATCACATTTTAAAGTCCTCTTTAGACTCTCTGTTAGAGCCTTCCTGTCCTTTACAATTTGTCTCACTTTCCGATTTTGTATCATTTCAGAGCTTATTACATTTATTTAAGGACTGATGTAAAGAGAATTGAATTCCTGGAGTAAGAGGTCAGTCTGATTCACACACACTTTAAGAGATTCTGGCACGGTCAAAATTTGGGAGCCATCAGCTGGGATGTTGAGTTAAAGCCTAAGTGAAAGAGAAAAGAGAGGTTAAGAGTAAAGCAGTAGCATCTGTGCACCCCTTCTCCTCACCTCTCACACCCAGGTCAAATCTGAACAGGAAAGTAGAAAGGTGTCCTCTTTTGAGGTGGTCATATAACACAAGCCCTTATTTTCGTATTTCCAGAGACTACTTTTATCAAGCCTAATAATTTGCTTGTGAATCCCTTAGAACTTCCTTCCACTTACATCACAAGGAAGGTTATCTTTATTATTCTGTCAGACAATACAATCCTATTGAATACTTCCTCAAATAGATTCTCCAAAACACTGTTCTGGGAAATGTCAATAGTGTATCATGAAAAGTTAACAAGCATTTAAGTAGATTTTTTAAATGCCAAATGCTATATATCCCTTTGAGTATTCCCTGTAACTATTCCCATATTAAAGGATGAGAAAAGTTCTAGACTGATGATATTTGTTTAACACTTTTAAGTCAAGATTTCCAAAATGTGTTTTATTAAGGAACCTTTTTGATATGGTACAACTACCACCTTCTTGTGCAAAAGCATTCAGAAATCTAGATCCAAGTGAATTACCAGTTACCTCTTGGATCCAACTCACTGAGTCCCATTATCTTTCAGCTATTATAGGTATGGTGTTGAGTATGGAAAGTTTAGTACTTATAGACAGGTGATCCTAAGGAGAAGCTGATTTTCCACATCCACCCAAAACCTGTCCTTTGGTGCAGCTGTGACATTAGCTGTGGCCCTGGTAGACAGCTCCTTTGCTCACTGACCACATCGCATTCCAAGTTCTTGCCTGCCTTGTCCATGCCTCAGGACTTTTTGTGTAGTCTGCTAGGTCACTCACCCCAAACACAGGACATTCTGAAAGTGCTGAGGTAGAGGGCTTGGGAGGAGGCATTAACCTCTGAGTGGCAACTCTCAGCCAATAAGGTGAAAGATGAATGCCCCAGACTCTGTCCTTTGGATAGATGATCCTGAGGTGCAGACTACACCATTCCACAGAGGGTCCTCAGTGAGACTGAGTTCATTTGCCCACAGTAGAACCAGTTCAATAACTTACAACCTAATAAACTTTATTAGGTTTCTTCCCATTCCTTTCTCACCTTCACTTCTGTTTCCTGAGATCATCTCCCAAATAAGCTGAATCCTCATCTCAGGATCCTCTTTTTGGGAAAACCAAATTAAGACAATTTTTGTTTTCTTTTCCAAGATGGCAAAAATAGAAAAGGGTTATGTTGACAGCTGGAAGGATATATTTCCCTGGTTCCCTGATTCTCACGAGTCCATGTCATGTTTTGAGCTGATTCTTTCCTATGGGACAGGGTTATTTTAAGGGGATATAGTCAGATGGCCTCTTAGTTCTGCCATTTTGGCCTAAATCTTATCACTGAATTTTTGCTTTGTTCTTAAAGACATCTCCAACTTATAAAACAATAGTAATAATACCAGTTATTATTTATAAAGCAATTTTTGCAAAAAAATGTACAATATGCTTACAAATTATTCCATTCTCACAACTGCTTATGTAGATATTATTGTCCTCATTTTACAGGTACAAAACAACCCCCTGAGAGCTAGAAAAGTTAAATGATTTGCAGAAGATCATACTACTGGTAATCAGTGGAGCCGGGATCAGAACTCACATCTGTGTGACTCTGTGTTCCAAGCTCCAAGCCATTGTGCTCCACTACTTAAATTCTGCATTGAACAACTGTCTATCAGGCATTTTCACAGAGATAACTTCATCTGTAAAATGAGGATAATGGTACTACTTTCCTCATAGTGTCATCAGAATGTATCAAATAACTTATGTGAACATAAAACAATGCCTTACAGTCTCTATAAAAAGGTTTACTTTATTATCATCATTATTATTATGACTAATATTACTAGAATTAAATGGGGTCCATTTCTTTTCTTGGAGTCTTTGAGGAGATCCTCTGCAACCTCTGGTAGATGAGGAAAGAGTGCCAGCAGATGGAAGAGTATGTGGAATTGTTTTCAGAGCTAAGGCTAGAAGTGCTGTATATCAGCTCTACCTTCATTCCACTAACCAGTATCCAGTCACATGACCCAACCTGATTGCAGGGGAAATTGGGAAATACAGTTTAGCTGTGTGTCAGGATGAAAAATAAGGGAAGTACGGTGACTGTATAGCAGTATCTCATGTCATCATTATTTTAATTTCATTCAAATTTAACATGTTCAGAAATGAACTCCATCCCCAAGATATATCCAGAATCCCGTCATGTCTCACTACAGCTCCATCACCACCTTTCTAGTTTAAGCCATTATTTCTCTCCCTGATTTCTGCAATAACTATCGAATGGTTTGCCTCTTCCACTCTTACCTTTCTAAAAATGCATTCCTCAGTCAGAAAACAGATCAGTCTCTCTCAAATCATGTCTCCGCCTGCTCAAAACTCTCCAGTGAACTTCCATCACACTTACGATAAATTACAGATGCTCCATAATCTTTCCTGTCTATATCTTTGATGACCTCTCCTATCACACTTCTTCCTGCCTGTCCAGGACTGTAGACTTCTTCTTTCCTCTTCATGAAATTCTCTTCCCCTGCATCTATGCAATGATGCAGGGGAAGAGAATGTCATGAATTTCCTTCCTCATTTCATTCAAGGCTCTCCCTAGTATCATCTCCTCAAAGAGGAGATCACTTAAAATATGCCTCAGTTATTCTCCAACTCCTTTATTTATTTTTCTTCATAACACTTAAAATGCCTAATAATATATTGTATATTTATTTATTTACCAGTTACATTGGGCTTACCCCATTAGATTAAGTTTCTGGGAACAATGACTTTGTATAGTTCACTTCTGAATTGCTAACATTAGGGTGGTCTCTGGCATGCAGGAAGTGTTTAATACGTATTTGTTAAAGGGATGAATGACTGTTTGACTCCCTGCTATGACAGGTTTAACTCTTGCTAGTCCTCAAAGGGCTCATTTGTATCTTCCATCGATTACGGTGTTTTCTCTGTACCCCACACTTCCTTTCATTTGTTTTTCTTTTTCTTTATTTCTTTTTCATTTCTGAAGCTCCATAAACTGATGTCAGTTTCCCATGGTGCTCATGTCTCAACTGTCTGGATGTCTGAATATGTTTGTTTTCCCCATACTAGATATAAAGAGAAATGCTCTCTAGGGTTCCTATTCTGATTTCTTCATAATAATCCAATTCTGCCTATTGTTTATGATACCAGTTCAAAGCATTAATGCAAACTTACAAGGTTGGTTCACATCCTCTCTCTTTCCCTCTCTCCCTTCCTTCCTCATGGAATAGCCATTCAATCAGAAAATACAGTTTGGTATAATCTGTATGAATAGCTAGTAAATGGACAATCATCATATTTGAATTTTTACTATGTGTTTCCCATTATTATTTTCACATAGGAAGGAAGCACAGTGGGTGATATTGTTCATGTGGGCATTACCATTACTATTGCTATGATGCATACCTGTAACCTACAACAGCTGTTGTCTACAAGAATTTGTTACTGTGCCCCTTCGATTCCAAAGTACTATAAAGAATCATCAACTAGCTGTTACCCTCTCACTCCTCCATACTAAACATGCTCTTCAGAGATACCTCTGTTTAGAGAAGACATGACCATAATTCTAAGGATGTTTCTTTTAACAGTCTCTTAGGTTCTGAGAAACATGTTTGTGCTAAATTCCCCTAGAGGAAAAGGAATAAAAGCTTGATGCATTAAATTTTCTGGTTCTAAAATGACTGGTTATGTGGTTGCCATTGTAAATTAACTTGTTAATCTTTGTTTTACCACATATAAGATATAAAAATGCAAAAAATTATTTTCCAATTTGTATTTTAGTTCTTGGCTGTAAATAATCCAGGTACACCTAAACATAACTTTAAAGGATAACATATATAAAGCATTCTATTTTTCAGTTAAATTTTTATAAATAGATTGATTTTGCCCAATTTTTAAAAAGAAACAATGTGCCAAGATTGTGACTTGATCTACAATGACAGATATAGAAACAGGAATCAGAATTTACAGTTCTAGATTTGTTTTAGTTCATAACAGCTGAGACTTCTTCCCAAATTCAGAAAAATTCCTCCACATACTTCTCAAGTGTTTCTTGCATTATATCATAAGAAACATATTAATTTTAGCTCTACTGTTTCAATAAACATCAATAGAGATTTTCTTAGCTTAAAACAAGTCTATGCCAATTTGAAAAATAAGACTTTGATAGCATTGCAGAATTAATACCAAATAAGGTCATTTGCTTTGTGCTCTCTCTCTTTCCATTATTTAGTTCCTAAAGCAAAGATATGTAGGCTAAAAACAAAGGTATTGTTACCATTTCCCTAAATACCATTATGAAGTGTCTCAACTTTATATCTTTAATAAAAATGTCATTTGCAGCATAGTCAATGAGAGCCTAATGTTTACCAGGTCTGACGTAGATGCGTCTTTCTATTTTAGAGCTGGAACTTAAACCAGAGCCTATTCTTAACTCTTCAAGACAAGCAAAATAATTTCCATCTGTAAAGGAACTTCATTAGGAAAAAAATAATATAATGACATATTAGCAGGTATTCAAGATCGCACTTCATTATTCGACTTTGTATAACATCCATCTGTTAGAAGCCAGAAAGAGAAAATGTACATAAAAAAGCTTTGAAAGTCACAAAACCTTGTTTAAATGTAAAGCAGCAGTCAGACCTAAGACATATAGATAAAGGGGGCCCAAGGACTAATTTTCAGTAGCATTGGGCTCTCTTCTTCATCACCTCTGAAAACCTCACCTATTAATCCCTCCCTTAACAGCTCCACCAGCTCGCGAGTGTTGGCGGTCTCTCCACTGTCCTCTCTACTCTTTTCATTCTATCATGAAATACCAGAACAAAAAAGCAGCAGTAATACATTACCTACCCTACTAAAATATGGCCTGCTGCCCATTGAAGGCAAATTCTCTTGAAAATTACTATCACTTAAAAAATATTTATGAAATCTTTAAGTAAGAATACAAAGTCAAAAAGTCAGAATAAGAAAATTGATAGGGTACAAAGACTCTTGGATGAATAAGGGTGTTGCACAAAGAAAATTGTACAGACGGAAGTGTTTTCACAGAGATTAGGAGAAAATAAAACCAATATTCCCTTTTCTCAAATACAGTTGGGTCAGATTATTGGTAGGTTGCCTAAATTTCTGAGACCAGGAAAGACAGTTGTTGAAGACTGCAGACCAACTGCATAACTGACAAAGTCCTAGAGGACAGCAAGAGACCTCCTGTCAAAAGTCTTTTTCAACTTCACCAGATAGTGAAACAATACTTAAGTAAACTAGGGGTGATCAATATTTGAATTAATATAACAGCTAAGTGGAGGTGTGAAAATATTATAAATATAGTGATAAAATTATAAAATATATAGTTTGGATCTTTCAAGCCAACAATAAGATAAATATAATATTATACTTGAAAATAATTCAGTAGCTGCAGCATAATACAACTGGTGGACTATCTACCATTTACAAAACACTGTGTCAGACACTAGGTGGCGGCGACAAAGACAAATGAAGTATGAACTTGGACTTTAGTAAAAAATCTTTTAACTTAGTGAATTTAGGAATCTACATTCTAGAAGTCATCATACATTCTACCAAGTGATCCATTTCCCTGCCTTCCAACACATATGTTCAAAATATCCAAATAAATATTGATGAAAATATTTATAAAAATATGAATGTTTTGTCTGAAGATCATTTCCAGGGAAAACCTTTGTGACTTTGTAATTTGTTTCCAGAGCTCACCTAGAAGATGGCATACACATCTTCCTTAGACTAATTTTCTGTAGGGGAAGCAGAATGTGCCATGATTAAGTTGGATAAGCACTTAATAAATAGTTAAGAACTTAGCGGTGAAAGAGCCATCTACAGACTTTGCATAATGACTGTAATGCCTGAGAAAGCTGTTGAGTTCATTTCAGGGAAAGCTGCAAAAATCACAAAATTTATGCTATCAAAGAACTGCTACTGGATTCATCATGGAGAAATGCCACAGGAATCAGCACAAATAAACCTTTACCACCATTCAACTTTTGTTTTCTAGGGTTCCTTATACTTAAGCATTACAGCAATGGTATATTAACTTAAATTTAAAAAATATATCAATCTAGAAGGTGAAGAGTAAGCAAGGAAAGAAAAGCATCATTTATCATCTTGTGAGTGTAAAAATAAAGTTAAAAACATCGGGTTCTCTAATGCTTGCTCTTTTGCCTCTTTCTAGTCTGATCTTTTCCTAGATGCCTTGTAAATTTTGACATCCCCATGTTTCTGTGTGCACACTTTTCATAGAATTTCATTTATTCTTGTTATTTTATTTTTTATTTTAAATGTCTTCTATTATTTTAAAAAATGAAAATAAATTTGGTGTGTTTTTCCCCCTGAGTCCAAAAGCAACCAGGGCTGTGAATAAAAAGAAATTATGCAGATCTCACCTGTAAAATAGAAAAGTAAATTCTTCCTGAAATTCCATCCCCTGACTTTGATATTTATCTATTATTTGTTTACTGATGATTTATATACCCAGCACTGATTCTTGCTTGAGCTTTAGCCATGCATTTAAATGTTGAACTAGATTTCTAACAGGTTACATGAAAGTCAAAATATCCAAGACTGAACTTAGTGTATTTTGCCTCTATTATCCTAAGAAAGTACCAACATAACCTGCTTCTTCTTCTGAACTCTTTATTTCAGCTAATCACAGGGACATTTAAATAGTCATCTAACCTGAAAGTCTGTAGCCATCCTTAGCTTCTCCTTCAACATCAGCTAGTAGACTCATAGATTTTACCTGCAAATATTTCCTGGACACATTCCTACCCTCTAGCTTCATTGCCATTATCACTACTTTAGTTCAGGTCCTCATCTCTTCCAGATTTCTTTCCTCCTATCTTTACTTCTCTAATTCATCCTGCATCATGGCTGAAGTGGTATATCTGTCTCAGAGGATATGGTTTAGATTTCTCAACAGAGCATATGAAACCCTCCATGATTTAGACCAGTATCTCACATATGCTTCCACTTCCTGACTCAAAGCTTTAGTAATACTGAATTGCTTGCAATCCTCTCTGCTTTATGCACCCACCCTCCCCTACACAAACACATGATGTTTTACACTTTGTTTCTTCTTCCTTGGCTGCCCTGCCCTCATTCATTTGGTAACTTTACTCCCCTTACTTGGGGCTCTTAACTCCTCCTCGCTTAGGACTCAATTTTCATTCACTTCCTCAGGGAAACCTTCTTGGCTTTCATCTGCTGGCCTTGTCGTTGTGCTTCTGGGGTTCCATAGCAATGATGAGTTTAAGTTTGTCATCCTCACCATACTGGAAATTCGTTGAAAACTGGAACCATTCCTATCTCACCAGTGCTTTTCCAGGGCTCCACAGAATCTGGAAAATAATGGATCAGCATTTGTTTGAACAGTGAGTACCAAAGAGGATAAATGGCAGTGACCAAGAAAGGAATGGACAAAACTAGTCAATTATAGAATCCAACCCTTAAGTCTCTACTATACTCTTTACATTCACCACCATAATAAGTATAGCTTCTCACTTCTCAGCTGGTGATTCCCAGTTTTATAGATGCAGCTTTAATCTTTCTGCAAAATCTGCTTGGGTGCTGGACATCTTCCGCTTGGATGTGGGACATTTATTTTCTTTGCAATAGCATTACCATTCTTCCATACTGATCCTTTACTCTGAATCCAGTCTACTTTTCTTTTTTTTTTTTTTTTTTACATCTCCAGTAAATAAACTTTCTTTCCCTAAAAAAGATGGTCATTCTAAACTGTCCAAAACTGTCTTTCCTAAACTCTTTCACTAAATAATGGATACTGTATAATTCATTTCCCCCTCTCTCTCTCTGTCCCTCCCTCTGTCCCTTTCTCCCTCTTTTCCTCTCTCTTTTCCTCTTTCTCATCTGTCAAGAACTCATACTTGAATTTTACACACAGCTGTAAAAGTAATATGAGCGTAAATAATCGTTAATGAATGAATGAATAATTGTTAATGAATGAATGGAAAAACCCCATTCTTGGTTCTCTCTTGGGGTCAGTACCCCTGGCTCTCTGGTATACATCATATTCATTCCTGTTCTTTTGCCTCTGCTTGTATGAGCATACCTTAAGCACATCACAATACTTGATAATTAACAAAAGGTTACTTTGAGCTTTATTACACTTAATTTAAGGAGTTAAGTGAATATGAAAGGGTTGCCCTTAAAGAAGTTGAAAAAAAATTAGAAATCCCTTAGATAATAGGGCCTTGAAAAATTTACAGTTTGGAATAATACTGATATTTTTTCTGTATAATAAATTATAACTATGCCAACTGTACTCTTTTGTACATATTGATTAATATTCAATATTAGGGAAAAAGTTTGACCTTGATTTTAGTAGATGGATTTATTGTAAATCTTTTGAAAATGACTTAATGTCCACCAGGTTAAAATAATACTGACTGGGATAGCTCCACAAGGAAGAGAAAATTCACATTTTAAAGTATTAAAACTTTTTAAAGAGCTTTAGTTAAATTCAAGACTAAGCCAGAGGTCTGAAATAGAAGTTCTCTCAGCCCACTTATTACCTTTTGCTGATGCTTTCTCTGTGGTTACTCTGTCTGTGCGAGAAGATTCTAAAGCTAGAATGAATATTTGTTTTTTAATAGCTAGTTGTCCAGACCACCAATTGCTTTACGATGCTGTGGCTCTGAATTCAGTGTAGAGTATTAGATTAATGGCTTTTGCTTTGACCAGCAAGCACAGGAGAGTCAGGGAATAAAAAGCAGGACCCCTGTTTTCCCCATTGCAGGATTCTTTGTTCCCTGAACCACAGGGAGGATTAGTTTGAACAGTAGTGTGTAAAATGGATTCAGTCTCATAGATCCTATCACCTTTTATCACTCTGGTAAGGAAGGCTTCAATTTAATAAGACATGGTATTAGCTGTATTTGCTTTGTTTAGAACTTTTATATAGATTAGCAACCCCGGACTCTTTTTCTGGCTTTCTTTTTTCTTTTTTGACTCATGATAGTGTGATTAGCGCTAAAAAGAGGTGATGGCAGCAGCGGTGGAGGGGATTTTGAAGGTGCAGCTTTGATAAATATCGGGTATTTGGGACTCACAGGAAGACACTGTGTCCCACGTTCTTTGTTCGGGAATCTCCATGATCAGGATCTGTCAGGGAAGTCTCAGTGGTTTTTAGTTTCTGCCTAATGGAAAACAAGCAAAAAAGATCTCTCTCTGTCTGGTTGCACTCTGCTGTTAAGCTATCAGTCAATCTGCAGACTCACAGACAGAAATTGAATGAACACAAAAGCCATTTTCCTAGTTGGGATTCTGGCCCCCACCATCAGTGGCAACAACCACCTTTCCCCCACATACTCACAATCTCAATCTGTTTAGTATTTAATTTCCTTTCAACAAACATTTATTGGGTGCCAGGCATTGCATTAGGTGTTGAAGGGGGAGAGAAGATGAATATAAAACCTGGCCTCTGCTCTTGTTTGCATCACCTTGAAAACACAATTGTATCTCATAGAGTGATTTATTTGTTTAGTAATCTAGATTAGTAACTAGCCACACAAAATACACCTGGAGGCATAGCTAAAAAAGACATTAAAAATAGCAAGTCATGAGATACAGGGTCAGGTTACAGCATAAGGTAGATAAATAGGGTCCTGAGCAACACCTGGATACCAGAGAACTATAGTGAAGGTGTTATCATGTGGATCTTCCCAGATGACTAGTTCTTTGTGCCACTCAGAGTTAACACACACACACACACACACTCACACACTCTGCTTCTCTCTGCAACCAGACGTACATGCACAAAAAATATCCAGGTGACTTGATCGGCATCTGACATTTAGTAATTAGCAGTTTCAGAACTTCTTTTCTTGTTAATTTAAATTTAGATAAGCTGTGAATATCAATATTGGAATGAATTGAACCTGTTTTATTCTTTTGTCTAGTAATAATGGTGAAGGGCTTCCCTGGTGGCGCAGGGTTGAAAGTCCGCCTGCCGATGCAGGGGACACGGGTTCGTGCCCCGGTCCGGGAGGATCCCACATGCCGCGGAGCGGCTGGGCCCGAGGGCCATGGCCGCTGGGCCTGCGCGTCCGGAGCCTGTGCTCCGCAACGGGAGAGGCCACAACAGTGAGAGGCCCGCGTACCACACACACACAAAAAATAATGGTGATGATGATGATGATTTACATAAATCATCCTTTTCTCTTAAAGAGGTTTAGAGAATGCATTGTACAGATATTTTCTTTTTTGCTCCTGTGTAAGTGTTATAGAACACACAAATATTACTGTCTTTATTTTAGAGATTGAGAAACTGAGACATTGAACAGAGTAATGACTTCAAAAAGCCAGGAAACCTGGATTAGAATTCCTAATTTTAGGCCCGGAATCTACATGGGAGGCAGAAATAGATTGTCCAAAAGACACTTTCGCTACTATTCTTTGGTTTTGATCAGCTTATTTGCTTTCCAGCCGGATTTTAACACCCTCAAGAAATCACAACAGCAAAGTGACTGTACTGGGCTAGGGAGAAAGGGGGAAAGTGCCTTCTGCTTTTGCTTTGTTGTTTGGCAGAGCTAGTTTGATAAAAAAGGGAGTTTGGGAGTAAGAGGAAATCTTCTTTAATACAAATTTGTACATGTTGCTGCTGCTTTTTTTTTTTTTTTTTGTGGGTCAAACCAAAAATAAATTGTTCTGAGGAAGCAAAGCTTCTAAATGGCAGATTTCATGGCCATGGTCTTTGCTTTTTTCCCCAGTTCATTGCAATGGGAAGATAACATAAAGTGGTCACCCCTGGCAACCAAGCCCTGCTTCTTTAGTCTTCTGATGATTTGGAATCTAGTCTTTTTAAATTTAACATTCCTTGTACTTTAATTTTAAAAGACACACAAGTTTTTAAATAGCTATGTTTCTAAGATGCTGAAAGTTTTGTAAATTTCATGAGTTGTTTACACTCTTCCCTTTCATACTTCGAGTTTGCAAATAGGTCAGAAATTCACTGTGACAGTTTAAGCAGCCTGCTGTTGATGCAGTGTCTAACATGTTTTGACAGACATGGGAGCTTTCCAACACGTAAATTGCTATTGTGTTTCAGTATAACTCAAGTTTGAACCCCCTGCATTAGAAACAAATGCAAGATGTATTCTTGGCAACTGCTACTGCTTTTGGCTTTTTAAGAGGAACTTTGGCGGTCTCACCACTAGATGAGGGAAGGAGTGGTTATATCTAAACACACACACACACAAAACCGTGCACGTGCACACACACACACATAAATTCTTAGGCTTGAGAAGAATTTCAAATAATACCCAGTCACACACCCCCTGTCCCCCAGTTCCCAAACAGAATTATACCAACCCCTGAGAGACATTCATTTCTATGTCATGGCAACAACCATTTCACCAGCAGAGCCTCATCTCTTGGTTTATGTATTATTTGTAAAGATATTCTTTTAAAATCTAAATAGCTGTGAGATAAGGTAAAGTTTAATGGAAAGAGAAAAGGATCTGGAATCAGAAGGACTTAGTTTCATGTCCCAACTTCATCTCTGACCCTGTGTATAATTTGTAATATATTTTTTAATCATTCTGAACCACACTTTCCTCATCTGCAAAATGGGGATGATAATAACTTCATAAATTATTGTAAGAATTAAGTGATGTAACCTATGTAAAGTTTCTAGCACAGTATTTGGCACCAGATATGGCTCTTTTATTTTATTTCCTCCTCATATAAGCAGTATGAGAAAGATATCTCTATTTCATAAAAGAAGACTCTGTAGTTCAGAGTGGTGATGTGATTTCTCCAAGTTCTTATGTTAAGTAAAAAAAAAAAATAATCAAAAGGGCCAAATAACCCCTTACTTATCAAGGAAAATTAACTTTGGAATCTTCACATCTTTTCCAACATTTCAAATCCATATCTCAGTCACCTTTAGGGTAGATACGGTATCCATTTTCTCATAGTTCATACGTCAGAAGTAAAGGAAGTAAATAAAAATTGAACGTTGACAAATAGCTCTTTATCATTATTGAATGGACATTAATGGCAAATATTAGTTGAGTTTTAAACTTTGAGTGATGTTTTTCATGATTATGTAATAAATGCCTGTCTTTCCCATAAGACTAAAAGTTTCACGAGGTCAGGGACCACATATATATGCTGTATCCCCAGTGCCTGGCACATAGTAGTTATGTATAAATATTTAAATGAATTCTCTTAATTGAGTAACAATGTTTTTACAATGGTATAATTTCCAGTTTTTTTTTCAGTATATTCTTGTTTCTATATCTGGATTTTTTCTTTATAATCTACATTTTCTTTCTTTTATAAGTAAAATAAATTCTCATTGTTAAGGAAGATTTAGAAAATATGAACAAGATAAACAACAAAAAAAAATCATCCATCATGCTTTTGTTTGCTGTTTGCATTTGAAAAAGGAGATGAAAATCAATTTTGGTTGGACTTCAGAAAGTGTAGATGTTTCCCTTGGGATTTCTTGTTCTGACCACAGAGCTCTTGCTATTACAAGAGATAAAACTTAAAAGAACTTTTTGCTTTTAAGTTTCAACCAGATGTCTCAGGGAAAGGTGGCAAAAACCCCTCCACATTTTTTCAGTTTTGGTATCATTTTGGTAAGATTTGTTTAGGGAGCCACTCCCCTCAGGAGTCTTATAATTAATTTTCATTCTGCCTATTACTGTTCCCACAGTGAAGCAAGAATATTTTATTAATACATAGCACCACTATTCTGTTCAGATTAATTCTGAGTCATTTATGGACTATCTGAAAACTTCAAGCAATTTCTTTTAAAAATGCTACATAGGTAGCTAATATTTTAGTTCTGAACACTTTAAACTTTGACTGAAAATGTATTTAATTTGCTTTCAAACATGGCACAAGAATTTGTTTCAGTATTAAATTATTGACTTATAGCCTTTACCTTCAAAGTTCCATAATATCTTATATATGTATTTTTTGGCTTGGAGACTTGAGATTTTTTTTTTTTTTTTTTTTTTTTTTTTTTTTTTTTGCGGTATGCGGGCCTCACTATTGTGACCTCTCCCATTGCAGAGCACAGGCTCCGGATGCGCAGGCTCAGCGGCCATGGCTCACGGGCCCAGCCGCTCCGCGGCATGTGGGATCTTCCCGGACCGGGGCACGAACCCGCGTCCCCTGCATCGGCAGGCGGACTCTCAACCACTGCGCCACCAGGGAAGCCTGAGACTTGAGCTTTTTTAAAACTTGTTAATTAAAATATTTTTCCATGGTGTATTTAAGGACGAATTTATTTTAAATAATTTTGCCTTGTTCTCTCTACCTACTTTTTTAATCATAGAATTTTTTTCACTTATGTTTTTGATTGTCTTTTGACCCCACTCAGTTTTTCTCAATTCTTTCTTGGAACATCTAAACATCTTTTTATAATGTTGATTTTCTTAAAAAAATAAAGTGGTACAAGTGTACAGTTAAAAATATCAAATAGATCTAAAGGATTTACATTAAAAATCAGCAGTTCCTTGCCTCTCACCCTTTCCATCTCTTTCTATACACAGCTCTGCTCTCATTTAACTCTACCAGCTGTAAGTTCTGTTTTATACTTCTGTATGTTACGGTAGTGTTTTTATTCTGTTCTCTGTTGATGTATCCATTTTAAATATGATCTACTGACTAGTTGAATTTTAGGCTCTTATTACTACCATGCTTCCTCTCCCTCTGTCTTGCAAAAATGATTTTATCACAACTTTGATTAGATCAACAGTCCGTGTTTACATTATGATTATATAAGTATTACTCATTACTGAGATGAAGAATACACTATTATTTCAATAGTATACTAGCTTTAGTTTGTCCTAGATTTGGTAATTGCTTTTTGTTTTGCTTAGTTTTCTATGTGCCTATCAATAGTCCTTTAATAAATGTTCCAACAGATCTGGGAAATGCTTAGTAACAATTTTCGCCAAACACTATCAGATAGTGTTTAGTTCCATTTGTTATTCTTCTTGGAAACTGCCCTATTCCAACTCTCTAATCTCATGTTCTGACAAGGACTATTGCTTTCCAGGCCTGCTGCACAGCTGCTGCCCTGGAACTTCTTGGTAAATTTTCTACATTGAACCCCCAGTTTTCTGTGTATCATGCCTACTTCTCTCTTTCATTTATTTTGCTGAAATATGTCCTCCAGTAACCTCTCAAGAAGAGGAAGATGAGTAGTAACTTTTTGAATTACTGAGTGTCTGAAAATAACTTTATCCTCCCACTTGACTGGTAGTTTGGGTAGGGTAAAAATCATTTTCCTTGGCAAGTTGTGTCAACCAAAAAAAAAAAAAATATTGCAGGAGTCTGCAAAAAAGAAAATAATTTATTTGGGGGTTTAAGAATGCAGTTTGGGAGACACAGATTTGAGTAACCCTGAAAGAGTGTCCCGAGGAAGTGGAAGAGTCAGGGGCTTATAAAGACAAAGAGTCCCATGGTTGCTGAAAGTTACCTGGTAAGAATTGTGCTTGATTCTGATCAGAGAGTCAGAAAATATTTGTCGTTAAGGAATCTGAGTTGTTTTAGGGTGGGTGTCTGAGAAGTAGATAGACTGTCATGAGTTATATTAGAGTAAGGGTCCAGTAAGTATCTTGAGTTTCTGGCAGGTGTTCTGGATGACCTCATCAGGTCAGTGGTCAGATTCCATCCAGGCTGAGATACGTGCGTAAGTCACACTTCCTTAATGGCCTCCTGGCTCTATCTCAGCGAGCTCTCTTAGCAGACTCCATTTTCATTTTTCTCTCACAGTTGGAAGGCATCATTCCTCAGTCTTTTGGCATCCAGTGTGACTGATAAAAATTCCAAATGCTATCATGATTCCTTTTCCTTTGATTGTGTTTTGGTACTTGTTTTTGCATTATTTTTCTGGAAGCTTTTAGAGTTTCCTTTTATGCCTGTTTTGAAATTTTTTATTTCAGTCATTAGCCTAGTCATTCTGAGAAATTTTCATATGCATAATTTACTTCTCTCTGATTTTTCAGTTCTTTATTTCAGAGGTGGTATGGGGGTGAAATTTTATAATTGTTGGATTTTGTACTTTCCAGATTGATTTTCAAAATTATCATAGTTTACCTGTTCTCTCTCATGTTCTTTTCTGAGAGATTTACTTGGCTTTAGGTAGTAGCACTTCTGATTTTTAATTTCAAATATGTTTTAATTTAAAGGCTTGTTTATTATTATTTTTCTTAATAACAGTTATGTTTATTTGTTTCAAATTTATTGTTTACTTTGTAGACACTTTTCTCTTGATTCTGAGTATATATAATATGTATACAATTTTCATCTGTTCTCTTCTCTGCACTAGGATTTTCCTCCCTCCCTCCCTTCCTTCCTTCCTTTCGTTTTGTTTTGAATCCCTTTGATTTCTCTTTTTGACATTGAAAACACTTTTTAAATAGCAGCTGATCTTGATCTGTCCATTCATACTCCAGAGGCATCAAAAAGCTCATTGGAAGCTGAGTGCCTTCGTGGAAGAGTGCGCTTCTGAGTTGGAAGATTAGTTAACTATATTGTGAGCAGGAAGAAAGCCAGCCTTTTGATTGAGGGACCACAAAATGCCACAATGAGGATTTTTCTTGGGCTGTAGAGTTACACCCAGGAAGCTCCCTTTTCCAGCTTCTTGTGGTGGAAAGAGGGGAGATGATCTTTACATATAGTTTCTAGGCAAGAGAAGGAGAGGGATTCCCAAGAATGTGCAGTATGTTCACTTCATTGTATCTCGTTTTCACTCCTATATACCCTCCTTCTCTCCACTGTGATCCTGGCACAGTCTAGAGTCTTGCAGAGAGTCGGAAACTGTTGTCCTGCCAGTGCAGGGGGATGTGGGGAATACTTTTCTACTACAGACATGGAGAAAGAGACCTGGGATGTTCCAGCTGCCCTGTATAAAGTTTTTCAACTAATCTCTCTCTTTTCAGTCCTCATCCACCCCACTTCTTTGGTAACCTGTGTCTCCAATAGTTAAGCCTCTCAAAGGCTTTGGGGCAAGTTGCCTCCAATGCAGATTTTTAAAGAAAAGTGGAGGTAGTCCTTTCATGAAGAATGTCTAAATTGTCTTCTACCTAAAGAATAGGGGAAACATTCCTAACTCATAATTGCATGGATAATTTATCTATATCTGTAGCCTTCATCTGTGTTTAATATTGAACAGGGAGGTTTGGAGATACCTGATAATCCTTAAGCAGTATCCAGATATTCTACAGGTTAAACTTAAGTGGTTCTAATAAATAAAGAAGGGGTGGTTTAATTTTTGGTATTAATTAATTAAACAAATATTTATTATGCACTCACAATATTCCAAGAATTAGGCATATAAAGCTCATTGCTGTCTAATCAAATCAACATCATGTCCTTTATTAGTGCCAGTGAGCAAGTAAGGAACAAGTAGTCCATATAACATTGGCTAACCAACCTGATGAAAGGGAGACACATTTATTAGATTCACACATCCAAATCTATGAAAAGAAAATTTCTCAGAGTATTAATCCATAGAATTTATTTTTTACAAAAACCTGCCCCATTTAAAAAGTATTGTGCACCAAGCACAATATTCTGTGCATTTTGAAAAGGCGAAAACTGAGCATCAGACACCTTAAATAACTTGTGCAATATTAACACTAAGGTGTTGTCTGCTCTTAGCTACTGCACCATAAAACTGGTACTATTATTCCAACACAGTCAATGAAAACAACTGTCAGAGATACTGTCTGCTAAAGCTTTCCTACTAGGTATTTCTTGTTTACATCTTTATGAGGCATAATTTGCTCTCTATTTTAATTTTCTTTTTGCCTATAATAGCAGTGACAGCCTTAACTAGCTAAAAAGTATACTCAAAAAGACCACAGGGGAACTTAAAAATAAAACTTTAATGTATTTTCTTTATACCTATTCCCTTTTTCCTTCTAACCACCTAATTTCACAGATGCTGAGTTTTCTTTTTACAGAGTTTTGAAGCTGATATTTTGCTCTAGGAGTTTTGCATGACATTAGAGTTTGGAAGGAAAAATGTCAGAAAGTATTGTTTTGTTCTTCTTAAAACATAGTAAGCAGTGACCACCCAATTATTTTTGTATTATATTAGGAATAATCTCCAAAATCTTACTTCACTCGTGTCAAACAGAGCTTACCATACTTGGTTAATAAATGAAACTATTGTACATAACATTACTGGTTTAAATTTAAATAAAACTATGTGAAGTTACTATTTAAAATGGTGTCTTGTAAAAGACAAAAAGATCTCCTGACTTCCCCCTAAAAATATTTAGTAAGACATAAAGGTGACAAGAATTTGAAATAACGCTGAAAATTAAGCAAGAAATCACCATTGCCAACATTCATTGGAAAGTCCCCTAACTATAAAGTTTCTATATATGTTTAAATTTGATGTCCAGTAGGTGATGTTCAAGATACTGGGCCCATTGAGGGGTTTAAAGACCTACAACACTTAACTCCCTGTCTCTAAAAGCCTAGAAGACCTTTGGAGTATAAACTGTAGAACTCAAAAGTTTTCAGTGCATTGACAAGGATAGTACACACAAACTCTACAGATAGAAGAGATAGGGTTGGACAAGGAAGATTTTATAAAGAAATTGAGACTTGGGTTGGGCTTTGAAGGAAAGGTAGCATTGACTATATTTTAGTAAAGGTGAATGGGAAGAAGAGGAGAGTGAACAAGATAGAGGAGACAGGAATAGGTCTGGTACATTCAGAGATCTTGAAGTTACTGTGAATCTGTTACAGGTTGAAAATGGGCATTGGTTTCTTCTTACATGAAGTTTGTTAGCAGTGATTGTATTATAATTTGGTGGTGTTTCTGTGGAATGATATGAATATATTGCCCTTAAAAAATGAGAGGAAAACCTTGATAACACCTGTGAAAGAAACAAAACTAGAATCCAGACAGATCCAGGTGTTCAGGAAATTTTAACTTTTCCCTCCTGGCTTTCCTTCTAATTTTTGGATTAAGCTGTATTTACAACATATTTTTTTTCCTGTAGTATTTTATTGGAAACCCACTTTAAACCACACAAGAAAAATAAAACTAGAGGTGATCCTGATGAGGGGAGTTACAGGTTGGATTCTCTAGGAAGCAGATTCTGATGTGAAGGTAAGCCTGGAAATACTTTATTGTGAAGTGCTCTTGGAATCAACACCTGTTGAAGAGAAAGAAAGGACAGAGGGTTCAGCTGGGGGAGAAGTTTGGTCCTGATGCAGCCTTGTTGAATGTCTCAGCCAACCGCACAGGTTGCTCTGAAGTGGGAATGACATTTCTTAGTCCCTCATGTGGTGAGGGGCTAGGATGAAAGCTGGGGCCTTACTGAGACAGCTTTCTCCAGCTGAGGGCAGTTTATTGAAAGGGCTGAGATCTGAGAGCTGTTAACCCTTTTCTAGTTTCTGGAGGAGTAAATTTTTCAGTACTGAAGGAGGAGCTGGCTGGTACATCAAAGCATCTACTGCAGGAGGTCAAGCCATTTGGTGGATGCCAAAAACATTGCTTTGCCTGAATGCAAATTCAGGTGAAGATATGGATCATCTATGCAACATCACCAGTGTCAGTCTCCAAGGGCCACTACTACTTCACTGGGTAAAGAGGAGATGTGGAGCCTGTATTAGTTTGCTTGGTCTGCCATAACAGTATATCTCAGACTAAGTGGCTTAAACAACACAATCCTACCATTTTTGAGGCTAAAAGTCCAAGATCAGGGTTTCAGTTTCTGGTGAATGCTCTCTTTCTGGCTTGCAGGTAGCCACCTTCTAGCTACGTCCTCACATGGCCTCTCCTCAATATTTGCATGTGGAGAAAGAACTCTCTGATGCCTCTTATAAGAACACTAATCCTATCAGATTAGGGCCCCACCCTCGTGACTTCATTTAAACTTACTTCCTTAGGAGTCCCAACTCCAAATATAGCCACACTGGGGAATAGAGTTTCAACACATAAATCTGAGGAAGAGTTGGAGAAGTGTCACAAAAACATCTGTAGCAGGGTCAGTTAACTCAGGTTTTCACATTTCCTTAAGAAAATGGAGAAGTTTAAATTATAAATTATTTCTCTTCCCTAAAGTAGTGGTTTTTTCCCCAGCCTTTTGGTACTGGTACTGGGACACCTCAGGCCAAGCAGCTAGCCAGGTAGACACACAGCCCCACACACTGCAGGTCAGCTGCCTTAGAACCCCCTGAACCCCAGATGCCCCAGGACCTGGCCTTATCAACCAGCAGATGGACAACAGCCCCAGGACCACTGGAGCCCCACAGCCTACAGTGTCAGGAACTGGCCCATCCAACAGCAAGCTGGCTCCAACCCAAAGAACTCCTGTGCCCCAGCCCTGCTCATCAACCTGTCAACACCAGATCTAAGAAACTATGGCACCTTCAGCCAGCCATCCCAGGGTATGGCCACACCCACCAGTGGGTTGAAACCAGATTTGGGACACCATGGACCACATGCCAGCCATGTGAGGAACTGACCTTACCCACAAGTGGGCTGACTCCAACTCTGAGATCCCCAGGGCCCTGCAGTCAGAGATCCCAGTGCCTACCAGTGGGTCGGCACTAGCCCTAGAACCCTCTGGGCCCAGAGCCCATTTACTAGCAGGATGAAACCTCCTCCAAGACACCTTGGGCCCCTCAGCCAGCTGACTGGAATCTGGCCCTATTCACCAGCAGGCTGACACCAGCTTTGGGACACCATGGAACCCCCAGCTAACCATGTCAGGAACCAGCTCCACCCACCAGCAGGCCAACTCTAGTCTAGGACCACTGGCCCCACGATCAGCCACCCCGGGACCTGACTCCCTCCACCAGTGGGCCAGCACTAGCTCTCGTATCCCCTGAAGCTCCACAGCCAGTTGTCTCATGGCCGAACCAGGCTCACCAACAGCTGGCAACCTCTAAACAAGGCAAGGCCTGGCAACCAGAGGGACCGGGGGTCAGCCGTGCCTACCAGACCAACTGCAGTAGTCAACCCACCACAACAGAAGGGCCCACATAGCCCACATAGGGGACACCCCCAGAGCATATAGCTCTGGTGACCAGAGGGGAGTGCATTGCTGGGACATGTAGGATGTCTCCTATGTAAGGCCACTTCTCCAAGATCAGGAAACATAACCAACCTACCAAATATACATAGAAATAAAAACAACAAATTAAGTGAAATGAGGCAACAAAGGAATATGTTCCAAATGAAGGAATAAGATAAGAACTAAGTGAAATGGAGATAAGCAATCTACTTGATAAAGAATTCAAGTTAATGATCATAAAGATACTCAGAGAACTCAGGAGAAGAATGAATGAACACAGTGAGAAGTTTAACAAAGTGTTAGAAAATATAAAGAAGAACCAAACAAAGCTGAAGAATACAATGACTGAAATAAGAAAATACACTGGGTGGAATCAACAGTATATTAGATAATACAGAGGAATGGTTCAGTGAACTGAAAATAAGAGTAGTGGAAATCACTCAAGTAGACACAAAAAAAGAAAAAAATATTTAAAAAATGAGGAGTGTTTAAGAGATGTCTGGGCAACATTAAGCACACTCACATTCACATTACAGGGGTCCCTGAAGGAGAAGAGAGAGAGAAAGGGGCAGAGAACATATTTAAAGACATAATTGCTGAAACTTCCCTAACTTGGGAAAGGACACAAACATCCACGTCCAGGAATCAAAGAGAGTTCCGAACAGGATCAACCCAAAGAGGACCACACCAAGACACATCATAATTAAAATGGAAAAAAATAAAGAGAATATTAAAAGCAGCAAGGGAAAAGCAGCATGTTACATACAAGTGAACTCCCATAAGATAATCAGCTGACTTTTGAGCAGAAGCTTTGCTGTCCAGAAGAGAGTGGCATGACATATTTAAAGTGATGAAAGAGAAAAAAAACCCCAAACAGCCCTACAACCAAGAATACCAAGGCTATCACTTAGATAAGAAGGGGAAATGAAAAGTTTTACAGACAAGCAAAAGCTAAAATAGTTCAGCACCACAAACCAACTTTACAAGAAATGTTAAAGGGACTTCCTTAAGTGAAAAGGGCCACAACTATAAATATGAAAATTATGAAAGGAAAAATCTCATTGGTAAAGGCAAATATACAGTACAGGTAGTAAATCAACCACTTATAAAGCTAGTAGGAAGGTTAAAAGACAAAAGGAGTAAAATCATCTATATCCACAATAAGTAGTTGAGTGATACATAAAAGGATGTAAAATATGGTGTCACAAACAGTGAACATCGGGGCAGCAATAAAAATACAGGGTTGTTAAAATGTGTTCATGCTTAGATCAGCAACTTAAAATAATTATATATATATATTTTTTCCTATATATAGCATGGTATATCACAAGCCAAATGTCTTATGATACATAGACAAAAAAGAGAAAGGTATCCAGGTATAACACTAAAGATAGTCATTTAATCGCAAGGGAAGATAACAAAAGAAGAAAGGAACAAAACAGAACTATAGAAACAACCAGAAAACAGTTAACAAAATGACAATAACATACTATCAATAATTACTTTAAATGTAAATGGACTAAATGCTCCAGTCAAAATAAATAGAGTGGCTAAAAGAAGACACACATATGTATATATATGCTGCCTATAAGACACTCACTGCAGGTCCAAATACACACAGAGACTGAAGTGAGAGGATGGAAAGTTATTCTATGCAAGTGGAAACAAAAAGAAAGCTGGGTAACAATACTTATATCAGACAAAATAAACTATAAAACAAAGAGTATAACAAGAGACAAAGAAGGACATTATGTAATGATCAAGGGATTGATCCAAGAAGATATAAGAAGTGTAAATATATATGCACTCAATACAGGAGCACCTAAGTACATAAAGCAAATATTAACAGACATAAAGAGAGAAATTGACAGTAGCACAGTAATAAAAGGGGATTTTTAACATCCACTTACAACAAGGGACAGGTTATCCAGACAGAAAATTAAAGGTAACACTGGCCTTAAAGGACAAATTTGATCATATGGTTTAATAGATATAAATAGAACATTCCATCCAAAAGCAACAGAATATGCATTCTTTCCAAGTGCACATAACATTCTCTAGAATAGTTAACATGCTAGTCCACAAAACAAGTCTCAGTGAATTTAAGAGAATTGAAATCATATTGAACCTGTTTTCTGACTACAATGCTATGAGATAAGAAATCAACCATAAGGAAAAGAAAACTTCAAAAAACAGAAACATGTTGAGGCTAAACAATATGTTATTAAAGGACCAATGGCTTACTGAAGAATTCAAAGAGGAAATTAAAAATTACCTGGAGACAAATGAAAATGAAAACACAACAATCCAAATTCTGGGGGGTACAGTAAAAGTATTTCTAAGAGGGTAGTTTATAGTGATACAAGCCTACCTCAAGAAACAAGAAATATCTCAAATAATCTAACCATATATTTAAAGGAACTAGAAAGAGAAGAACAAACAAAACCCAAGGTGAGTAGAAGGAAAGAAGTCATAAAGATCAGAGCAGAAATAGATAAAATAAAGACTGAAAAATAATACAAATGATGAATGAAACTAAGGGCTGGTTCTTTGAAAATATTTTTTAAAAAATTGATAAACCTTTATCCAATATCATCTAGAAAAAAGAGAGAATGCCCAAATAAATAAAATCAGACATGAAAAAGAAGTTACAACTGACATCACAGAAATACAAAAGATTATAAGTAATTGCTATAAACAATTATATACCAATAAAATGGACAACCTAGAAGAAATGGACAAATTCCCAGAAATGTACAATCTCCCAAGACTGAATCAGGAAGAGATAGAAAATATGAACAGACCAATCATCAGTAGTGAAGTTGAATTGGTAATGAAAAAACTCCCAAAAAACAAGAGTTCAGGACCAGACAGCTTCACAGGTGAGTTCTACCAAACATTTACAGAAGAGTTAACAGCCATCCTTCTCAAACTATTCCAAAAATTTACAGAGGAAGGAGTGCTTTTGAACTCATTTTACAAAGCCAGCATCATCCTGATACCCAAACCAGACAAAGATATTAAAGAAAAAGACAGTTACAGGCCAATATCACTGATGAACATAAATGTAAAAATCCTCAATAAAATATAGGAAGCTGAATTCAACAATGCATTAAAAGGATCATACACCATAATCAAGTGGGATTTATCCCAGGGTTGCAAGGATGGTTCAGTATCCACAAATCAATCAGTGTGATATACCACATTAACAAATTGAAGAATAAAAATCACATAATCATCTCAATAGATGCAGAAAAAGTTTTTGACAAAATTCAACAGCAATTTATGACAAAAATTCTAAGCAAAGTGGGTATAGAGGGAACATACCTCAACATAATAAAGGCCATATATGACAAGCCCACAGCTAACATCATACTAATGGTGAAAAGAGAAAGGAAATCTTTAAGGTCAGGAATAAGACAAGGATTCCCACCCTCGCTACTTTAATTCAATGTAATATTGGAAGTCCTAAAGCATCAAACAGACAAGAAAAAGAAGTAAAAGTCATCCAAATTGGTATGGAATAAGTAAACTGTCACTGTTTGCAGATAACATGATACTATACATAGAAAATCCTAAATATGCCACCAAAAATAGCAGAACTCATCAGTGATTTTGGTAAAGATGCAGAATACAAAATTAATGAACAGAAATATGTTGCATTTCTATATACTATCAGAACTATCAGAAAGAGAAATTGAAAAACAGTCCCATTTACAATCACATAAAAAGAATAAAGTACCTAGGAATAAATCTAATTAAGGAGATGAAAACTCTGTCCTCTAAAAACTATATGATATTGATGTAAGGAATTAAAGACAACACAACCAGATGGAAACATATACCTTGCTCATGGATTGGAAAAATTAGTATTATTAAAGTGTCCATACTACTGAAGACAGCCTACAGATTCAATGCAATCCTTATAAAGATACCAAGGGCATTTTTCACAGAACTAGAACAAATAATTCTAAAATTTATATAAAAACGCAGAAGACCTGAATAGCCAAAACAATCTTGAGAAAAAAAGAACAAACTGGAGGTTTCATGCTCCCTGATTTCCAACTATACTACAAAGCTACAATAATCAAAACAATGTCATACTTGCACAAAAACAGACACATAGATCAATGGGACAGAATAGAGAACACAGAAATTAGCCCACACTTATATGGGCAATCAATCTACAACAGAGGAGGCAAGAATACAAAATGGGGAAAAGATAGCCTCTGCAATAAATTGTGCTGAGAAAACTGGACAGCTACCTGCAAAAGAATTAAACTGGACTACTTTCTCACACCATATACAAAAGTAAAGTCAAAATGGATTAAATACCTAAATGTAAGACCTAAAATTATAAAACTTCTAGAATAAAACATAGGCAGTGTACTCACTGACATCATCTTAGTGATATTTTTTGCATATGTCTCCCCAGGCAAGGGACACAAAAGCAAAAATAAACGAATGGGACTACATCAAACTAGAAAACTTTGCACAGCAAAGAAAACTACTAACAAAATGTATGGGAGAATATATTTTCAAATTATATATCTGATAAGGGCTTAATATCCAAAATACACAGAGAACTCATACAGCTCAACATCATGAAAACAAACAATGCAATTAAAAAATGGAAGACCTGAATAGACATTTTTCTGAAGAAGATATACAGATGGCCAACAGACACATGAAAAGATGCTCAACATAACTTATCATCAGGGAAATGCAAGTCAAAACCACAATGAGATATCAACACACACCTGTCTGAATGCTTGTTATCAAACAAAACAAATACCAAGTCTTGGCAAGGATGTGGTGAAAGGGGAATTCTTGTGCACAGTTGTTAATGTAAATTGGTATAGCCACAGTGGAAGACATTTCCTCAAAAAATTAGAAATAGTGCTACCGTATGATCCCACAATTTCATTCCTGAGTATTTATCAAGAGAAAATGAAAACACTACTTTGAAAATATATATGCACCTATGTGTTCATTACAACATTATGTAAAATAGCCAAGATATGGAAGCAACCTAAGTGTCCATCAACAGATGAATAAAGGAGGTACATATAAAATGGAATATTACTCAGCCATAAAAAGGAATAAAATCTTGCCATTAGCATCAACATGGATGAACTTAGAGGGTATTATGCTAAGTGAAATAAGTCAGACAGAGAAAGAAAAATACTATATGATTTCACTTTTATGTGGAATCTAAAAACAAAACAAATGAACAAACATAACAAAACAGAAACAGAGTCGTAGATACAGAGAAGAAACAAGTGGTTGCTAAAGAAGAAGAGGGGGTGTGGTGGAGGAGAATAATAGGTGAGGAAGATTAAGAAGTAAAAACTTCCAGTTGAAAAATAAATGAGTCACCAGTATGAAATGTATAGTGTGGGGAATATAGTCAATGATTAGGTAATATCTTTGTATGGTGACAAATGGTAATTAGACTTAGTGTGGTGATCATTTTGAAATATATAGAATTATTGAATCACTATGTTGTGTAATGGGAACTAACATGGTGTTGTAGGTCAATTATGCTTCAAAAGCAAACAAGCAAACTCATAGAAAAAGAGATCAGATTTTTGGTTACCAGAGGCAGGGGTAGGAGGAGGGGGAATTGGACAAAGGTAGTCAAAAGGTACAAACTTCCAGTTATAAGATAAATAAGGGATGTAATGTACAACATGATAAATATGATTAACACTGCTGTATGTTGTATATGAAGTTAAGAGAGTAGATCCTAAGAGTACTCATCACAAGGGAAAAATATTTTTTTCTACTGCTTTAATTTTGTATCTGTATTAGATGACGGATATTCACTAAACTTATTGTGATAATCATTTCATGATGTATGTAAGGCAAATCATTATGCTGTATACCTTAAACTTACAAGTGCTATATGTCAATTATATCTCAATAAAACTGGAAGAAAGAAAAAAGTGGGAGTTTTGGTTTGTTTCTTTGTTTTCTTACCCTTGAATAGAAAGCAAACAGATAAGGAACCCAAAATAACACCACCCCCCATTTCAATCAATCTCAATATAAATTTTTCCTGCACTGCCCTTTTGCAAGTTGCCTAGGATGGCCTGGGGTCAGCTGTTGCTGATGATTAAGTGCCTAGTTGAAGAATTGCCATGCTTGGGGCTGAATTCTATGCAAGGAAGGCACATTTTCTTTCAGGAGGAATAGAGTGAAGCAAACAGGTTTGTTTGGGATAACTTCAACACTACCAGTGAATCTTACTCCAATTTTATTCCCATCAATATTTTCAGTTATTGAAAATAGTAAGTATACATTCATTTACTCAATAAGTATATTTTAAGTGACTACCGTGTACCCCATGTATTTCAATTTATGTTTATTTTACCACCCATCCCACTCACAATTACTGATATACCTTATAAAAATTAGAACAATCTTAAATAGTTCTTATGTTTAATTTCTAATTAAAAATGAACTCATTATTAATCAGTGCCAATATTAAAAGCTTTTTTTTGTTATGTATAACTTGAAAATTCCTAGAGTTGTAATTAGAAATAACAGTAATTTGCTCTACTTTTCAGAGGGGGAGTATAGCTTACAAAACATTCAGTTGAATTGATTGATTCCTGTGGAAAATGAATTTTGTGATTACAAATGGTTGGATTAAATGGAATCTTTTATAATTGTATACATCACAGTATGCCTCCATAACATTTGACCTTTTGATAACTCTCAAGCAAATTCTCTGCTCAACTCTTAATGGACTTAGGAGAATTCACTACTTAAAAGAATGTAAAACCCTCTTTCTTCCTTTTGAGTGTTCATATGACAGTGCAATGTGGAAAGACAGCAATTCCATTGATATTTGATATGAGGAAAAGAGATTGAAAAATCTTACCCTGTAAATAGTGAGGACATATTTTATAGGCTTTTAGGGAGGTGAGGGGAGTGTTCAGATAGTGGATGGGCAACTGAGATGAAGAAGTGGAGTAAAATATTTTGCACTACAAAAGTCTCAGTATTTATTCAGCTTTCCATGTCGTATTTAACTTTACTTCCTCTTTTGTGTTCAGCAGTTTATAGGTAATGATGATAGATAAGGTTTTGAGACTATCTCCGAAGCCTGACCCTCCTGGCAAGTTGTTCATAAAACCCACAGTACACTTTCTTTCAGGCATAGCATGGAGGATCAAATCACATTTTAATCTCCTGTTTCCGGAATATTTCAGCTGGAGGGTAGAGAACAGTTCCATTGTTCTCCTCTGTGACAGCTTTATGTGTTCTTTAGAGGATGATGAGCAGTAGAATTTCTTTTCTTCTCTTTTCTTTATTCCTTTATATGCCGGCTTTCAAAACTTCACAGTTGAAATATGTGACTTGTCACATCCCATCACTAATAATATCCTCCCATTGAACGTGGGACATAGCTAGTCATACTTCTTAAGTGGATTCTGACCTGAAGGATAAAACAATCACTTTAAGTTCGTCTTTTGCGGTGCTCATATGAACTAGTTGGAATTCAGTCCTGCTGAGGGTGTTTCAAAGACACTGTCGATTGTAAACACTCATCTTTATTTGCCATGTAAATGGATATTTGGAAAACCACATGTTATGCATGATATCTGTATATCAATGTATCTGTGTATGTTCTTTCAGGTGATATATCAGTCAGAGAGTAACACATTATAAATCAAGGGCTAAACTTTGTGAAACAAAGCAATTGCTTGGAGCCAGAATAATAAGGAAGATTCAGAGAAGAGATAGATTAAGGGTAAATCCTTGAATAATAGAATTATTTATTCTGAGAATGAGGGCACAAACCAAGTGTGAGAGTAGGACTAATTAGACTATATTTCAGAAGCCATGAGAAGATTGTCCTAATTTCCAAGAAGTGGTGCAGTGAAAACAGGGCCTATCTTCATCTAGTTATCATTTTACTTCCCACACCCAGAGTGAGGCCTATGGTAAAATAGACTCTCAAGAGATATTTGTTAAATGAATGAATGGATGTAATTCAAGTAAGTGAAAAGCCAAAGATAAGACTGGGTGGGTCAAGATTATATTCTGACCACCTTTAGATAAATATTTGACTTTGTAAGAGACTCTTGTAAGTCATTTCATCCAGCTGACCACTTGCCCTTTTCCGCCTGACAGGCAGATATACTAGTGACTTGATGTTCAATCCACTTTTCATCTACAGTCTTACAGCCTCACGCAGATAATGCCATTTTGCCATGATGAGAATCATGTCCAAACTAGTGTTTTCTTTGATTGAACTTTTGAGTTGAGAGGTTACTGATATCCAGAGCTTAGAGCAAAATCTAAAAAGAAGCTGAAAAGACATGGAAAAAAAAAAAAGACCCTTGTACAAGACATTTTTTATTGGCCTGTGCTTCACACATCTTCTCACAGCAAAAACATGCTTAGAAGCCAAATTGTCGCTTCATCAGGAGAGAGTTTTGTTAGCCAGGAGAGCACCAGGCAGGTCAATAGAAATATACTGTGAGCTGACTGGCACTCTGACCCATGTCTAAATTTCATAGTCAAGGCAAGTGTGGAAGCAGAGTTGAGTTTCTCTGATTCAGGTGACACAGATAATATTACATCTGCCTTAATCTTTGTAAAATTTAGCAGCTCACAAGAAGAAGATTACTATAATAGGTCCTTAACTGTTCCCTACCTATATGTTGAATCTGCTCCCATTCTGTACCCAGAGTGTTGTCAGATTCATGGTTAGAAAAGGAGAATGTGATCACATTGGCTTCACTTGAAATCCTTCAACCTATCCCTGTGGCTTTCAGTGTAACATCCAAAGTCATTAGAACAGAGTACGAAACCCATCAGGCACCTCACATTCCCCTTCCCTCGTTTCCTTTTTGAGATTGTATTGAGTACCCACTCAATACAAGGAACTAGGCTCATTGCCAAGGATCCAATGATGAAAAAGGAATATAGACTTGCAGGGTCATTTCTCCCTACTTCTCAGCCCTAATCTCAAAAATGTTTAAGTGGACCTTTTTGCACAATAATCACTGTGCCTGGCTTTTCTTCTCCCTACTTTTTGCTTGATTCCTACTTGTTCTTAAAAATCCACCTAGGCCCCAGCCCTCCTCTCCCTCTCTAGGACCTGCAGGCCTGCATTTCCACGGCACACCGTGTTTTCCTCTCTCGTAGCCCTTGTGTGACGTGCTTTTCTCTGAGAAGAAAGCCTGTGGTTTTCATCTTTCCCTCCAGCAACTTGTGTGATGTCTACCACATAGCAGGTACTTAATAAACCTTAGTTACCCTCTTCTATTATCTTAGAACTTTCTTGATCGAATCTTATTTTTTCAGATGATTACTTTGATGGTGTGGATTTTATTCATTCCTTTGGCAAACATTTCTTGAGAATCTAGTTGGTGTCAGTCATTACACAGGCATAGTTCATTCTCAATTTCTCCAGCAACAATGGTGTTGAAGAACTGGAAACTCAGGTATAATATTGTCAGTCTCACAGTTCCTATGTGGCAAAAATGCTTCTCTAACTCAGATCTATATGACTCTAAAACCCAAGTTCCTTTTTTATGCCAAGCTTTTTCTTTGAGGATAAAGCACCATTTTAGGTACATTTTATACAGCAAATACAATTATACTACAGTTTAAATTCTGTCATCATAAACTCCTGAAGACCTTCAAATTCACTTATCACTTGATCATAATGACCATATTGTTAAAAATCCCTTTTACAGTCAGGATTGTACATAAGAAGACAGTCACTTAGGACTTTTTTGTTTTCCTGTTTTTCAATAAATTATCAGATGGAAAAGCAAAATAATTTTTTGCACTCAATGCAGGAAGGAGAAAGGTTCAACGTGAACTATACTCTCCTCCCTACACTTGTGGATTGAATGTACTAGTGCTGGTTTGTTTAGAGGAGCTGTTTCAAATTTCCGTCTTCAATCATTCCTCTAATAGGGGCTTAGGGAAAGATTTTTTCCCCTGTTTCATCTCCCTGTTATAAATTTTATATAAATGCAGGAGCTTGCTTGGTCTATATGTACTGTGGAAACAAGAATGGATGATTGGGGGCTGAGGCTAACAGAGAAAAGAGTTAAGCTACAGCTGATTGTTACCAGCGTTTGTATAGCAGATCAAAGATGGCTGCAAATTCTTTGACATTCTTTCCACATAGAAGTGAGGTTATTTTTTGAATTTGAGCAGACTCTGATTGCTTTGACTGATGTCATATTGTAGATATGAAACAGTGCTGCTTTCTAGGGCCAGACCTTAATACATCGATAGCTGTTACTTTCTCTCTCTTGGAACTCTCACTCTGGATCCCTGATTGACCATGAAAAGAGCATGACTACATGAAGGGGGAAAGGGGCCCATGGAGCCAAGTCTTCCAGATTTATTTGAAAGGAGCCAGGCTTGAAGCTCCCAGACCAGACCAACCACCAGCTGAATATTACTGAGTGACTGCAGTTGATGCTACAATCTTCTGGGAACAGAACAGTCTTCCAGAGGAGTCCCTCCTGAATTCTTAAACTGTGTTAATCCACTAAAGTTTGGGGTAGTTTGTTGACCATAATATATAATTAGAACAGTTTGTACCTAGACATCAATTAACAATTAACTTAAAATGATTCCACATCCACTGTAGGACTCACTGAGGCTAGCTAGATATATCGCACCTTCCTTCTCTCCGTTGGTCGTGCCACCATAATATATATGCTAGCAAAAGGGGAAGATGTGGGTTATCGTATATTGTTTTTTAAATCTCTCTAACTGATGGCAAACACTGATATTTATTTACCGCGTGAAATTTTCCAGATCACACTTACATTCATTTTCTCTCAATATTCTTATCATATGTCTAGTAAGGTGGTTTGCCAAGTCTGGATTATGCCATCTTGCAGATGGTGAAGCTCAGGCACAGGCCCTGGTTACTTCCCTGCAGTCACATAGCTAAGGTTCTCGGAGCACACTGTATTTTTTCTTTGCATATGTCTCAAATTTAATTACATTTAAGGTGATCATCTGCTAAATATCTGTCATACCAACTATACTTTAAGCTCCAAAAGGTCAATGAGCTTCTCTGTTTTACAGTTTATCACTCCATACTTAGAACTTAGCCTGTTGCCTGACAGAAAATACTCACTTAGTATTAGTTAAATGAATAAACTAATGAAGAATGGCAGAGCTGTGACTCAAACCTAGGTTTCCCTATTCAGAAGGGCAGTCTCTTTCCATCATACCAATGAGTGATGAGAGGGCACGAGTCATTCAGGAATTTCAGTTAAAGTACACAGCCACCAGTCACACTTTCCCCTTCCCCTCCTGCCTTTTTCACCAGGGCATTTCTTTATGCAGGAAATTTGAGTTTTGAAAAATTTTCTTAGTAATTCTGATACATTTCCTGTTGAGAACTAAGACACAAACTATTAGTATTCTTCCTCTTAAATTACATGTTGTTATATATGAGGAAGTGCTCTGAGAAAATACAGTGGTTTTCTACTTGGAAAGAAATACTCAAAAGCTGAGGAATCTACCTTCATGATTAAATGAATGGAAGATTGAGGGCACAGGGAGAACCTGAGTTAACCGATCATCAGCGGTATGAGAAGACAGTTCACTTTTAGGCATTTCAGCATGTCTTAGCTAATGTAGCTCCCATAAAGAAAACTATGCCGGTTACTTCCACCGTTGTTTACCCAAATGCTTCTGAACTCTGAAAGGCCCTTGAACTAAATGCCAGGTCCTAAGAATTGGTTGTGATCCTTAGGAGCTGCCTGCAGGCCAGCATACCTGGGGAATAAGGAGCTGCCTTCTGAGATCCCTGCCCTTTCCTTTTGTGCCTCTCAGGATTCTCAGCCAACTGAGCAATGAGAACAGGTGGCCAATAAAGTTAGGGAAAAAGTTCTATGAACCTTTTGTTTCTGGCTAGCTAAAACTCACATAGGGGAGGAAGTTGAAAGGGAGGGAGATAGGAGGAAGGAAAAGGAGAGAGAGAGGGAAAAGGGGGAGGGAGAGAAAAAGCATGCACGCGAGCGAGAGAGGGAGAACCTTAGCTCTAGGGAAAATAATTTCCTGGTAATGTATATGTATATATTCACACATCTCAGTGAAAACACTGTTGGATTAGGATTATGTGTAAAATTAGGTGTTTTAAGAACCTTGACTAGTTCTAGTGGACAACTGCTGGTATATTGTATGCCAAATGCCAAATTGCAAGTTGATACTAGAAGTTGGCACATGGATTATCTCAGCTGTAACTGAGGAAGAAGATAGAGGAAACACAATATCCTAAGAGGATGTCTGCAAACTGTATTCTACTCAATTTAGTAATTATTCCAAGAGAAGCACCACTTCTCCAGAGAAGATACACAAACAATCATAAGGCTAGCTCCTAGAGATCAAGGGAGGGTTTAAATATATTGTGTTTAATATCCTTACTAAGTTTAGGAAGCGTGCAACTTTTTAAAGATTTTCATATCAAATTAACTATTAGAAATATTTTGGAAAAAGCAAAGATTAAGCTAAAAATGCTCAAAAGCTCATTTTACAACATCAAATTCTGTCAACCTTTTGGACTATATCCCATTTTTTTGTTATCTTGAACAAAAATAATCATATTAAAGCAACATTCCATAAAGGGTAGAACTTACCTCTTTTGTCCCACTCTAGGCAAAACGCTCTTGTTTGCAGTAGTCCCATGGAGTCCAGCAAGCTAGTAACTTTCTCTACATATTTTAAAGGCTACTTCAGTGTGGGAGTTTAAAAACACAGCACAAGAATCTATTGCAAATGATTGAGCACAGACCCTAGAATGATTCTATGTATGTTTATTATGAAGATTACATCGGTATAAATGTATTTTATAAACTAATGGGTAAGTAAAGTAGTTTGCTATAAACTTTTCATTGCTCATCACCAAGGAACAGATAGAAATACCTCATGAGCTGTGGTTAAGAAAGTAATCATTGTTATAATTCATTCTAGATTCCAAATTGTACTAACCTTCCTTGATATGCTTCACACCATTTGTGTATCATGCTGATTTATGCTGTGATGTACATTTATTTTTCTTTGAAAAAATATTCTAAGGCCCTGTTACTTAGTCTTTGAACGCTTTATAATCAAAGTACTCAAAGAAGTCTTTATTCAGTTAACTAGTGTGCTTCCTCTTCTATATTTTGTAAGATTCTGTCTATTGATTGCTTTACACACCCTAGCAACACATGCTCTAACCAGTTAATACTGTAGCTCCCTCTCTAACTTCATTGTTCTCTGACTGTAGCCATTTTATTTTCTTCTCAATCAGCATTCATTCTCTGAATCAGGGAGAAAGTAGATGTTTTAGATATTTTATGACAGGAAGAGTAATTTCCTCTTTAGGATTTGAGATACCTAGCAGATAGCAGATGCTATTTCTGAAGTCTGGTGTCCCACTCCACCCCATCCTACCCCAGTCTACAGCAGTTCAGTAAAGTGATACTACCAGATTTTCTTTATACATTCATAAGTATTGCTTTTTATTTTGAACATAATAGTAATTATGGCCATATAACATATTTTTATTCTTTCTCTTTCCACTTAACATTTTATTATACCCCAAATATTTTGATACTTCCCATAACAGAATGAACTGAAGGTATATTAACTTTTTCCTTTCCTTTTAAAATTAATATAAGTCCATTAAAGCAAATTGCAAAATAAAGGGGAGAAAACAAAATTCCACCACTCTGTCTTCTTTATACAATATGTATATAAAATATACATATCTTTGTATTTTGCCATTTACTTTGCACCAGAAATTATAAGTATATGGGTAAATATCAATAAATTTTTTTCTTATTATATAAATATTTTTAAAAGATAATTTTTGCTTACAGTAAATATAACAATGTATTGTGGAGTTTAAACCATATGCAGAAGTAAAATGTATGACAACAATAGTACTAAAGCAAGGATATGGAAGAATACTGTTATAAATTTGTTATATAGATCTGAAATGGGATTATTTCACTTGAAGGTAGACTGTTAAAGATAAGTTAAAGATGTACATTATATATGTGAAAGCAAGCAATAAAATAGCACAGAGTTATAGCTAATAATCCAACTAAGGACAGATAATTGAATCACTAAATAGAATCAATCCAGAAGACAGCAAAAGAGGGAAAAGGGAACTAAGAAGAGATGAAACAAATAGAAAAGAAATCACAAGCTGATAGATTTAAACCTAAATGTAACAATAATCACATTAAATGTCAGTGGTCTAAACACCCCAATTTAAAAGGGAGAGTGAGACTGGATAATAATTTTAAAAAAGACCCAACTATCTGTTGCTTGGAAAAAAGTTTTGGAAAACAGAAATAATATCACTCACTCATAATGCCAGTACAATCATTGCGGTACTGGCATTATGAGTGAGTGTATTTGTATTTATTCCTTTCTAGTCTTTTTTCTTAGGTATATTTTCTTGTTTGCTACTGTGGCGTGTATACAGCTTTCTTTCTGTTTTTCTCACTTAAAGAATCTCGCTATATGGAAATGGGTTTAAACCTCGATGTTTCACAATAGTCCATTCTCTAGCAGTTATGAATTCAGAACCAAGTTTCTATATTAGCCAAATAAAAACTTGTCAAAGGTGTCCTATATGATCAGCAATAGGATACAAAATAAGAAGACATCCTATTCCCAGAAATTAAAAATAGCTTTCCTTAAAATGGCCTATTCTGGGGTAGATGGATCATGGTAGTAGTCAACAGTAAATGTTGATGATTCATTGTCTAGTTAGATCACATATTCTTAAATATGTAACTATTTGAACTAACTGTAATCTTTCTGTGATGACTTAGAAAGTTCTTTTGAAATATGTTTATTATGTTTAGGATTATCTTACAGCATCATTTATCCCTGAATTATGAAAACACAAAATTGCCTAGTAATAAAGATTTCTGGTTCATAGACTACTGAATCAACCACTTTTGGGTGAGCTTCTATATGTATAGCTTTTAGCTCAGCACTTCACATACAGTATTCACTTAGGAAATACTATTGATATATTTTTAAGTGTGCTGTCTTTATATTTTTTTTTTTTTTTTTTTTTTTTTTTTTTTTTTGTGGTATGCGGGCCTCTCACTGTTGTGGCCTCTCCCGTTGCGGAGCACAGGCTCCGGATGCGCAGGCTCAGCAGCCATGGCTCACGGGCCCAGCCGCTCCGCGGCATATGGGATCCTCCCAGACCGGGGCACGAACCCGTATCCCCTGCATCGGCAGGCGGACTCTCAACCACTGCGCCACCAGGGAGGCCCCTATATTTTTATTTAAGTATAAATATTTATAATAAGCTTTTTAAAAAACACCTTCATTGAAGTATAATTGCTTTACAATGGTGTGTTAGTTTCTGCTTTATAAAAAAGTGAATCAGCTATATCTATACATATATCCCCATATCTCCTCCCTCTTGCGTCTCCCTCCCATCTTCCCTATCCCACTCCTCTGGGAGGTTACAAAGCACCGAGCTGATCTCCCTGCGTTATGCAGCTGCTTCCCACAGCTCTCTATTTTACATTTGGTAGTATATATAAGTCCATGCCACTCTCTCACTTCGTCCCAGCATACCCTTCCCCCTACCTGTATCCTCAAGTCCATTCTGTACGTCTGCGTCTTTATTCCTGTCCTGCCCCTAGGTTCTTCAGAACCATTTTTTTTCTTAAGATTCCATATATATGTGTTAGCATATTATATTTGTTTTTCTCTTTCTGACTTACTTCACTCTGAGTGACAAAATCTAGGTCCATCCACCTCACTACAAATAACTCAATTTCGTTTCTTTTTATGGCTGAGTAATAATCCATTGTATATATGTGCCACATCTTCTTTATCCATTCATCTGTTGATGGACAATTAGGTTGCTTCCATGTCCTGGCTATTGTAAATAGAGCTGCAATGAACATTGTGGTACATGACTCTTTTGGAATTATGGTTTTCTCAGGGTATATGCCCAGGAATCAGATTGCTGGGTCGTATGGTAGTTCTATTTTTAGTTTTTTAAGGAACCTCCATACTGTTCTCCATAGTGGCTGTATCAATTTACATTCCCACCAACAGTGAAAGAAGGTTCTCTTTTATCCACACCCACTCAAGGATTTATTGTTTGTAGATTTTTTGATGATGCCCATTCTGACTGGTGTGAGGTGATAGCTATTGTAGTTTTGATTTGATTTTCTGTAATGATTAGTGATGTTGAGCATCCTTTCATGTGTTTCTTGGCAATCTGTATATCTTCTTTGGAGAAATGTCTATTTAGATGTTCTGCCCATTTTTGGATCGGGTTGTTTGCTTTTGTGATATTGAGATGCATGCGCTGCTTGTAAATTTTGGAGATTAATCCTTTGTCAGTTGCTTCATTTGCAAATATTTTCTCCCATTCTGAGGGTTATCTTTTTGTCTTGTTTATGGTTTCCTTTGTTCTGCAAAAGCTTTTAAGTTTCATTAGGTCCCATTTGTTTATTTTTGTTTTTATTTCCATTTCTCTAGGAGGTGGGTCAAAAAGGATCTTGCTGTGTTGTATGTCATGGAGTATTCTGCCTATGTTTTCCTCTAAGAGTTTGATAGTATCTGGCCTTACATTTAGGTCTTTAATCCATTTTGAGTTTATTTTTATGTGTGGTGTTACGGAGTGTTCTAAATTTATTCTTTTACACGTAGCTGTCCAGTTTTCCCATCACCACTTATTTCAGAGGCTGTCTTTTCTCCATTGTATATTCTTGCCTCCTTTATCAAAAATAAGATAACCATATGTGTGTGGGTTTATCTCTGGGCTTTCTATCCTTTCCCGTTGATCTATTTTTGTGTTTTTGTGTGAGTACCATACTGTCTTGATTACTGTAGCTTTGTAGTATAGTCTGAAGTCAGGGAGCCTGATTCCTCCAGCTCCATTTTTCTTTCTCAAGATTTCTTTGCCTATTCAGAGTCTTTGTGTTTCCATACAAATTGTGAATTTCTTTGTTCTAGTTCTGTGAAGAATTCCATTGGTAGTTTGATAGTGATTGCATTGAATCTGTAGGTTGCTTTGGGTAGTATAGTCATTTTCACAATGTTAATTTTTCCAATCCAAGAACCTGGTATATCTCTCCATCTGTTTGTATCATCTTTAATTTCTTTAATCAGTGTCTTATAGTTTTCTGCATACAGGTCATCTGTCTCCTTAGGTAGGTTTATTCTTCCTAGGTGTTTTTGTTGTTGTTGCAGTGGTAAATGGGAGTGCTTCCTTAAATTCACTTTCAGATTTTTCATCATTAGTGTATAGGAATGCATGGGATTTCTGTGCATTAATTTTGTATCCTGCTACTTTACCAAATTCATTGATGAGCTCTAGTAGTTTTCTGGTGGCATCTTTAGGACTCTCTATGTATAGCGTCATGTTATCTGCAAATTGTGACAGCTTTACTTCTTTTCCTTCTTGGATTCCTTTTATTGCTTTTTCGTCTCTTATTGCTGTAGCTAAAACTTCCAAAACAATGTTGAATAACAGTGGTGAGAGTGGGCAACCTTGTCTTGTTCCTAATCTTAGAGGAAATGGTTTCAGTTTTTCACCATTGAGAATGATGTTGGCTGTGGGTTTGTTATATATGGCCTTTATCATGTTGAGGTAATTTCCCTCTGTGCCTACTTTCTGGAGGGTTTTTAACATAAATGGGTTTTGAATTTTCAAAAGCTTTTCTGCATCTATTGAGATGATCATATGGTTTTTCTCCTTCAATTTGTTAATATGGTGTATCACATTGATTGATTTGTGTATATTGAAGAATCCTTGCATTCCTGGAATAAACCCCACTTGATCATGGTGTATGATCCTTTTAATATGCTGTTGGATTCCGTTTGCTAGTATTTTGTTGAGGATTTTTGCATCTATGTTCATCAATAATATTAGCTTGTAGTTTTCTTTCTTTGTGACATCTTTATCTGGTTTTGGTATCAGGGTGATGGTGGCCTCGTAGAATGAGTTTGGGAGTGTTCCTCCCTCTACTATATTTTGGAAGAGTTTGAGAAGGATAGGTGTTAGCTCTTCTCTCAATGTTTGATAGAATTCGCCTGTGAAGCCATCTGGTCCTGGGCTTTTGTTTGTTGGAAGATTTTTTATCACAGTTTCAATTTCAGTGCTTGTGATTGATCTGTTTATATTTTGTATTTCTTCCTGGTTCAGTCTTGGAAGGTTGAGCTTTTCTAAGAATTTTTCCATTTCTTCCAGGTTGTCCATTTTATTGGCATATAGTTGCTTGTAGTAATCTCTCATGATCCTTTACATTTCTGCAGTGTCAGTTGTTACTTCTCCTTTTTCATTTCTAATTCTATTGATTTGAGTCTTCTCCTTTTTTTTCTTGATGTGTCTGACTAATGGTTTATCAATTTTGTTCATCAGCTCAAAGAACCAATTTTTAGTTTTATTGATGTTTGCTATTGTTTCTTTCATTTCTTTTTCATTTATTTCTCATCTGATCTTTATGATTTCTTTCCTTCTGCTAACTTTGGTTTGTTTTAAAATTCTTGTTTCTCTAATTGCTTTAGGTGGAAGATTAAGTTGTTTATTTGAGATGTTTCTTGTTTCTTAAGGTAGGATTATATTGCTATAAACTTCCCTCTTAGAACTGATTTTGCTATATCCCATAGGTTTTGGTTTGTCGTGTTTTCATTGTCATTTGTTTCTAGGTATTTTTTTATTTCCTCTTTGATTTTTCAGTGATCTGTTGGTTATTAAGTAGTGTATTGTTTAGCCTCCATGTGTTTATATTTTTTACAGATTTTTTCCTGTAATTGATATGTAGTCTCCTAGTGTTGTGGTCAGAAAAGATACTTGATACAATTTCAATTTTCTTAAAATTACCAAGGCTTGATTTGTGACCCAAGGTACGATCTATCCTGGAGAATGTTCCATGAGCAGTTGAGAAGAAAGTATATTCTGTTGTTTTTGGATAGAATGTCCTATAAATATCAATTAAGTCCATCTTGTTTAATGTATCATTTAAAGCTTGTTTTTCCTTATTTATTTTCACTTTGGATGATCTGTCCATTGGTGAAAGTGAGGTGTTAAAGTCCCCTACTATGACTGTGTTACTGTCATTTTCCCCCTTTTTGGTGGTTAGTATTTACGTTATGCATTGAGGTGCTCCTCTGTTGGTTTCATAAATATTTAAAACTGTTATATATTCTTCTTGGATTGGTCCCTTGATCATTATGTAGTGTCCATCTTTGTCTCTTGTAATAGTCATTATTTTAAAGTCTATTTTGTCTGATATGGGAATTGCTACTCCAGCTTTCTTTTGATTTCCATTTGCATGGAATATCTTTTTCCCTCCCCTTACTTTCAGTCTGTATGTGTCCCTCAGACTGAAGTGGGTCTTTTGTAGACAGCATATATACGGGTCTTGTTTTTGTATCCGTTCAGCCAGTCTATGTCTTTTGGTTGGAACATTTAGTCCATTTACGTTTAAGGTAGTTATCGATATGTACGGTCCTATTACCATTTTCTTAAATCGTTTTGGGTTTGTTATTGTAGGCCTTTTCCTTCTCTTGTGTTTCCTGCCTAGAGAAGTTCCTTTAACACTTGTTGTAAAGCTCGTTTGGTGGTGCTGAACTCTCTTAGCTTTTGCTTCTCTGTGAAGATTGAAGATTGAAGATTTCCGTTGAATCTGAATGAGATCCTTGCTGGGTAGAGTAATCTGGGTTGTAAATTTTTCCCTTTCATCACTTTAAATATGTCCTGCCACTCCCTTCAGAGTGTCTGCTGAAATATCAGCTATTAACTTTATGGGGATTCCCTTGTATGTTATTTGTTGTTTTTCCCTTGCTGCTTTTAATATTTTTCTTTGTATTTAATTTTTGATAATTTGATTAATATGTGTCTTGGCATGTTTCTCCTTGGATTTATCCTGTATGGGACTCTCTGTGCTTCCTGTACTTGATTAAGTATTTCCTTTCACATATTAGGGAAGTTTTCAACTATAATCTCTTCAAATATTTTCTCAGTCCCTTTCTTTTTCTCTTCTTCCCTGAGACCCTGATAATTCTAATGTTGGTGTGTTTAATGTTGTCACAGAGGTCTCTGAGACTCTCCTCATTTCTTTTCATTCTTTTTTCTTTATTCTGCTCTGCAGTAGTTATTTCCACTATTTTTTCTTCCAGGTCACTTATCCGTTCTTCTGCCTCAGTTATTCTGCTATTGATTCCTTCTAGAGAATTTTTAATTTCATTTATTGTGTTGTTCTTCATTGTTTGTTTGATCTTTAGTTTTTCTAGGTCCTTGTTAAATGTTTCTTGCATTTTCTCCATTCTATTTCCAAGATTTTGGATCATCTTTACTATCATTATTTTGAATTCTTTTTCAGGTAGACTACCTATTTTCTCTTCATTTTTTTGGTCTGGTGGGTTTTTACCTTGCTCCTTCATCTGCTGTGTGTTTCTCTGTCTTCTCATTTTCCTTAACTTACTGTGTCTGGGGTCTCCTTTTCGCAGACTGCAGTTTCATAGTTCCCACTGTTTTTGGTGTCTGTCCCCAGTTGCTCTCGTTGGTTCAGTGGGTTGTTTAGGTTTCCTGGTTGAGGGGACTAGTGCCTGTGTTCTGTTGGATGAGACTGGATATTGTCTTTCTGGTGTGCAGGTCCATGTCTGTTGGTGTGTTTTGGGGTGTCTGTGACCTTATTATGATTTTAGGCAGCCTCTCTGCTAATGGGTGGGGTTGTTTTCCTGTCTTCCTAGTTTTTTGGCATAGGGTGTCCAGCACTGTAGCTTGCTGGTCATTGAGTGGAGCTAGGTCTTGGCGTTGAGATGGAAATCTCTGGGAGATTTTCTCCATTTGATATTACATGCAGCTCGGAGGTCTCAGGTGGACCAGTGTCATGAACTCAGCTCTGCCACCTCAGAGCACAGCCCTGATGCCCAGCTAGGGGAGGGGGGAGAGGGAGAGGGAGAGGGAGAAGGAAAGGGAGAGGGAGAGGGAGAGGGAGAGAGAGAGAGAAAAGAAGGAAAAGAATAAAATAAACTTATTAAAATAGAAAATAATTATTAAAAAAAATTTTTAAGTAATTTAAAAAAAAAGAAGGAAAGAAAGAAGAGAGCAACCAAACCACAAAACAAATCCACTAATGATAACAGCGCTAAAAACTATTCTAAAAAAAAACAAATGGACAGTCAGAACCCTAAGACAAATGTTAAAGCAAAGCTATACAGACAAAATCTCACAGAGACATACACATACACACTCACAAAAAGAGATAAAGGGAAAAAAAAATATATATTGTTGTTCCCCAAGTCCACCTCCTCAATTTGGGATGATTTGTTGTCTGTTCAGGTATTCCACAGATGCAGGGTACATCAAGTTGTTTGTGGAGGTTTAATCCGCTGCTCCTGAGGCTGCTGGGAGAAATTTCCCTTTCTCTTCTTTGTTCTCACAGCTCCCGGGGTTCCGCTTTGGATTTGGCCCCGCCTCTTGCATTTAGGTCACCTGAGGGCGTCTGTTCTTTGCTCAGACAGGACGCGGTTAAAGGAGCAGCTGATTCGGGGGCTCTGGCTCACTCAGGCCCGGGGGAAGGAGGGGCACGGAGCACGGAGGGGGCCTGCGGCGTCAGAGGACGGCGTGGCCTTGCAGCAGCCTGAGGCACGCTGTGCGTTTTCCCGCGGAAGTTGTCCCTGGATCACGGGACCCTGGCAGTGGCAGGCTGCACAGGCTCCCGGGAGGGGAGGTGTGGATAGTGACCTGCGCTTTCACACAGGCTTCTTGGTGGCTCCTGCAGCAGCCTTAGTGTCTCATGCCTGTCTCTGGGGTCTGTGCTGATGGCCGCAGCTCACGCCTGTCTCTCGAGCTGGTTTAGGCAGTCCTCTTAATCCCCCCTCCTCGCGCACCAGGAAACAGAGGCAAGAAAAAGTCTCTTGCCTCTTCGGCAGCTCCAGACTTACCCAGACTCCCTCCCATCTAGCTGTGGCGCACTATCCCACCTCAGGCTGTGTTCATGCAGCCAACCCCAGTCCTCTCCCTGGGATCCGACTGAAGCCCGAGCCTCAGCTCCCAGTCCCTGCCCGCCCCGGCGGGTGCGCAGACAAGCCTCTCGAGCTGGTGAGTGCTGGTGGGCACCAATCCTCTTTGTGGGAATCTCTCTGCTTTGCCCTCCGCACCCCTGTTGCTGCGCTCTCCTCCATGGCTCCGAAGCTTCCCCCCTCCGCCACCCGCCGTCTCTGCTCGCGAAGGGCCTTCCTAGTGTGTGGAAAACTTTCCTCCTTCACAGCTCCCTCCCACTGGTGCAGTCCTGTCCCTATTCTTTTGTCTCTGTTTTTTCTTTTGCCCTTCCCAGGTACGTGGGGAGTTTCTTGCCTTTTGGTAAGTCTGAGGTCTTCTGCCAGCGTTCAGTGGGTGTTCTGTAGGGGTTGTTCCACATGTGGATGTATTTCTGATGTATCTGTGGGGAGGAAGGTGATCTCCACGTCTTACTCTTCTGCCATCTTGAAGTTCCTCTTCTCAGTTACTTCTTATTATCATTCTCTTATTCCTAAATGCCATCATAAGTAGAATATTCTTACTCCAATTGCTAACTATGATACTGGATTCTTTCCACATTTTCTGCGTCGAACTGTAGGTACCATTTATAAGGACATGTAACAAGAAAGCATGTAATGTGTATGATATATGTAAAGAGTAAACTTGGGATACTATTCATAAATAGGAAGTAATTCTCAGCAAATTCATCAGTTAGGGTCATCCTAGTGTTTCTATTGTGATGGATAATGAAGGATGGCAATTTACTTTCTGTTTTTACCCTGTATCTTAAGACCCTCATTAATGGAGTGATTGATACATGGAAATCAATCCATGGTACAGTGGAAATTTTCAATTGATTTTTCCATGATACCAGGAAATTTGCAGTTGATTTATATTTGTGTGGGTTTTTTTTTTCTCAAAAATATTGTCTCAGATAAGTAGTAATTCCTGGAATAAAGGAACACTTTATCACAAGAAACTAAATAAATATGGGAGAATGAGCCCAATTAATGAATGCATTAAATACTGTATCTTTTCCAAATCTAAAACTCAGCTCCTCTCTAGTTTTCTAACGTTGCCATGCTAAAAGTAAGAGTAATTCTACTGTTTAAGAATAAATGTGTACATTATAAAACTTGTAAATACCAAGATATGCCTCCTATGGAATGAGTCTGAATTCTGTTGAGAATATTCTGGAACATGCTGAATCAGGGAAGGAGAAGGAGAAGGAGGCAGTGGTAAGGAAGCCATAGAATACAGGTTTTGACATCCACATATTAGCACATATTTTTGGATGAATAAACATGAATTTATAGGGGACAGAATATTTAAAATTATGCCTGTCATTGAAACTGTGAAACATAAGTATATAATTTTTCTTTTTTGCCTTTATAATTTTATGTAACAAATCTGAAACCATTACATGTAAAAAATGCCACAGAAGTCTCTTTTTGCTTAAATAATTATTTTAATAATAAACATGTCTGTTTAATGAGCATCACTTTACTAATCAAAATGTTACATATGCTCAAGAAAAGGTATTTGTATGCCAGCTTGCAAAGAGGAATATTACTCAATTTTATGTCTTGTTGTTTATTCAATAATTATTAAATTTCAACTGCATTTTGGAATGAGGTGGGGCATCCAAGTAATGTATAGCTCAGGCCATATAACAGGCTACTGGTGGCAATAAGACAGATTAATAGAAAGGGTCTTGGTCACAAGGAGTAGCAGTTTCCTCAATGACTTACAGTGAATTTTATAGGTTACCTATCAGTTTGTGTTATTAGAAGTAAAATGTAGAAGATCCTGACACCAAGTAGTCCTAAGGCCTACTTGAGAAAGGCCTTTGTGTTTCAGACAAATTCCTTGGTGTTGAATAGCGGTGAAGAATGTTTCTTTTAACACTTAGTCTGGTGTCCAGCATATAGTGGTCAGTCAGTTAATGTCACATAAAAGAGTGGATGTGTGAACAGCTGTCAGAGTGAGGAAACATGGGGAGTGAGGCATGGGGAACAGTGCTTGACATTAGAGAGAAATGTTACAGTTCTTCCTTGATGGTTGTAAACCTACTTTGTCTCTCAGTTTCTGAATAGTTGCAAACAATTGTAAGGAACCTCAACCACATTAATTTCTGCCTTTATTCATATTTTATGTAATAGCTGATATATTTAGAAAATGGGGCATGAAAATAAAATAAACACCCATGAATCCACCATCGGACCTAAAGAACCTAAGGGCCAGAACTTGATTTCTAATGTTGAAGCTATTTTTGTTTGTTGTTAATTAATCCATCCTTGTGTCACTCCTGTATGGGTAGCCATTATGTCTTTTCACCACATATTTTAAACCACATATTGATAGTTTTACCACATATTTATGTTTTTAAATGTTTGTCTTACCTTGTTTTTTTCTGAACTTTATAAATATTCTATCATACTACAAATGATAATTTTGGCCTAAATTGTTGCCTATAGCTGAGTATATTTACTTTTACCACTGTATAATATTCATAAAGTGATTATGACATTTGATTTGCCTATGGCTGCTTTCTTTTCTTTATTTAATTTATTTTTTCTATTAACATGCTGGTATCAATATGCTCCTAAAGTATAAACTCCACCTGGACAGGGATGTTTGTCTATTGATTTTTTTTTTAACTTAGAAAGGTGCCTGATGTAATGAGCACTCAATAAATGCTTGTCACTGTTGAGAGCAAAAAAGAACAAAAAATATTGTATGTGATTCCTAAATGTACCTGTGCAAGAGGTTTCCTCATATATATATTTATGTATATATAGTGTTCAAAATTTTGCTCACATATCCTCCAACAGAATTTTGAAAACTTGTGTGATTCTTCACACATTTTTAAGTTGGTACCTAATTTTTAAAAATCAACTGTTTAAGTGATTGCAAATGATGTAATTTCTGGTATATTTGTATATTGACATTTTAAACTGACACTGTAATATCCTTTTTAAAAGTAGATCGAATGGGATACAAATACCATTGTACTTTTTTTTTTTTTTTTTTTTTTGCTGTACGCGGGCCTCTCACTGCCGCAGCCTCTCCCGCTGCGGAGCACAGGCTCCGGCCGCGCAGGCCCAGCGGCCATGGCTCATGGGCCCAGCCACTCCGCGGCACTTGGGATCCTCCTGGACCGGGGCATAAATCCATGCCCCCTGCACCAGCAGGCGGACTCTCAACCACTATGCCACCAGGGAAGCCCTACCATTGTACTTTTTAACCCATTACCATTTACTTATAAAATGCAGATGAAAAGGTCTTTTTTAAAAGACAGAAATTTTATATTTTTTTCTCCTGGAGTCATATTTTCATTTCACTACCCCCACAGAATTTTATCCGAATGCAGTATATATTTGCACTTATATTTTCATTAGTCAACCTATTATACTTTACAATAAAATTATGTATATAAACTTGATTTAAAAAAAAAACATTTGTGCCTTTAAAACTCTTAAATGTTAATTATTTTCTGGATTTAGTTACCATAACAATTGTTATTAGTGCACAGTTGGTTAAAGCCATTTTGAAAAATAATTATTGAACATAAAATAAAACTTTATTTGGAAATGCATCTCTTTAGATGGATCTGACTGTTATTTTTCTATTTGTTCCTAGTTCTAGGATGACTATCATCAACTGCTGGAATGAGACAGATCCAGTGGAAATTCACAGTAAGAGAAAGTATTAGGCCACCAGTAAGGGTAGGGCTTACCCAAAGTATTGGAGTAATCATTGCTAAGTATGCATTGTGCATAGTAGAATTTTCTCTTCCCATAGGAAGGAATCAAAAAGTAGAGAAGTGGTTGACAAGTGCCAGAAAGGATATTTATTACTGAGTCAAAACCAAGTACGTTTTTAAAGTGTCTGATGATTTTTTCTTGGTAAAATTCAGGGAAATGTTTCTCTTATGAATCGTAAATGTTGAAGAAAATACAGAACACTTTTTACCTCCAATATATGTTCAATTTTCTTGAAGATGTGATGCTGAGATGTCAGAAATAACATAAACATTTTCATTTAAAAATTTTGAAATCATGTAAAATATCCGATTGAGAAACAGTTCTAGAAAAAGTCAGGGCATGAGATTTGAAGTACGCTGTTTTAATTCTAGGGTGCATTTCCAAACATTCTGAATATTTTAATTATATGATAGATAGAGTGGTAAGGCAGGTTACGTTATCTCGTGTTTGTGCTGTCTTTGATATTTCTTACCCTCACCATTTTTTGCTCTCCTCTCATGAACAAGGGTCTTTCCCTCAGGTACAGTGTCTTTTCCCACAGTTATAGGGCAAGAGAATGTGAGGCTATTAAATGGAAGCAGTCATTAGTCCCAAACTCCCTCTCTACAATATATATGTATTCACTGCAGCCTAATATAGTATGTGTGTGTATGGGGGGGTTACTTCTAATGTCCATGATAGAAACACATTTATATATAAGACTGGGAAAGATGTAAAGCCATATGATCAAAAAAGACATTGTGGATGATACCATCATTAAAAGAGAATTCTCTGTCACCAGTATTTTGAATTGTTACCATTATTTGGCTTCCTTGGAATTTATACTATTTAGGATAATGCATTATTATGAAATTGAAGATGGGTGAGAGCTATTTTTTTAATAAAATGGAAGAAAGGATGATTTTTGTGAAAAAAGAGATGAAAAGTAATTGTCATGAAATGTCTACCCTCTAATGAAAGCACATTCTCAGATCACTTCAGTGTATATACATTTCATATGGATGCTGGAAATCTAACAGTTCATTCCTTTAAATGTATCTGTGTCTGTAAGAGACTCCTCATGTACCCCAGGGTTACACATGAGCAATTTGCAGACTTCTGGCATATACCTGCGAGTACATTGCTCAGTCATGGGATATAACTCTTTTCATCTTTACAAAATAACTGCTAACTTGTTTAACCAAATAATTGTTCAAATTAATACTCCAACTAGAGGGTATGAGAATTTTCATTTTCTCTGCATATTTGCCAATACTTATTTCCAGATTTACTAATTGTAGGCAATCTAGTAGATATAAAATTATATTACACTTTGGTATTAAACAGCATTTCAGTGATACTAATTTACTAATGAGACTGTACATCCTTCCTTATGTTTACTTGCAATTTGTGATTCCTCTTCTGTGCAATGCTAATGCATACCTTTTTGCACATTTTCTACTGGATTGTTTGCCTTTATTATTATTTGTAGAATTTTAAAAATACATTTTGAATTTTAATTTATTTGTTAAATCTGTTGCAAATATCTTCTAGTTTTTGGCTTGTCTTTTTACGTTCCTTATGGAATCTTTTGATGAACACAAGTTCTCAATTAAATGCAGTCTAACTGATGTTTTTCCTTTATGATTAGAGCTTTTTGTATTTAGTTGAAAAATTCTTTTTTACCCAAAGTTTATAAAGAAATCTTCCTCCTATACTTTTCCTAAAAGTTTTAAAGTTTCTTGTTTCACCTTCAAGTCTTTAATTCATCTGGAATTGATTTTTGCATGTGGTTTGAAGTAGAGATTCAATTTCAGTTTTTCACACCATTAGCCAGAGCTGTTTATTGTTCAGTGCATCTCTTGTCTAAAGATCTGCAGTGCCATCTCTACTATATATCAAATTTCATGTCTGTGCAAGTCTGTTTCTGGACTTTTTATTTTCCTTTACTTATTTTCTGTCCATGCTAATACCACATTCTCTTTACTACTGTAGTTTTATAATGTCTGGATGTTTGTGGAAGATTTTAATCTTTTTAGTGGCAAAAAAATTTTGACACGTTTCCCATCAGACGGTAGAGTCTATTCCCCTCCACTTGTTGTGCTGCCCTGTGATTGCTTTGACCAGTGGAATATGGCTCCAGATCTAGACTTTTAAGATATCTGGCCATTTCCAGTGAGGTTCAAGGGATTGCTGTGCCACCAAGTAAGAAGTCTACCTGCCCTGCTGGAGATGCCACATGATGAGACCTTTATGACTACAGACAGAGGGAGAGGGGCCAGCTAAATTCACTCTGCTGGCTGTTCCTGCCAAGATCCCAGCATTTGAGTGAAGTTGACTGGGGCCCTCCAGACTAGTTAGCATCCAACTGAGTACCACTGAATGAACCCAAGAGGCACCACACAGGGTCGAGAGAAAAACCCTAGCTGTGGTGCCTTCCTGATATGTCAACTTTCCATTTTTAGGTCAAGTACTAATCTAGGAGTTGCCGTGGAAGGATTTTGCTGATGCAACTAAAGCCCCTAATCAGTGGACTTTAAGTAAGGACAGTTATTTCAGTGTGCCTAATTAAATTGGTTGGATGGCCTTAAAAGCAGGCTTGAATGTTTTCTGAGGAAGAGAAGAAATTCTGCCTTTGGACAGCAGCTTCTGCCTATGCCCATGGAATTTAGACCTGTATATAATCTTCCCTTCCTGATGCCCTGCCCTACAGACTTACTTAGCTAGCCCCCTCAACTGTGTAGGCCAGTTCCTTGAAATACATAAATCTTTGTAATAAATCCTACTGGTTTTGCTTCTTTGATTGAACATTTATGGATAGACTAGCTAAACCCTGCCCAAATTCCTGATTCATAGAGTCATGAAATTAATAGATAAATGTTGTTTTAAGCCACTGCAATTTGGGATAGTTTTCTACAAAGCAGGTGATAACCAAAACAATAATTAATAGGCTAAGTTGTCACATCTTTAATTTTTTAAAAAAAATTTAGTATCTTAGCTATTACTAGTTTTTGCTTTTCCATACAAGTTTTAAAATCTACTTTTACAGTTTCTTTGCAAACTCTATCGGTATGTTGGTGGGACTTGAATTACATCTGTAGACCAATTTTAGGTGAATGACATGGTTATGATATTGAATCTTCTTATACATCTATTTATTTCTTTGTTTATTTAATTCTTAAAGTTACTCAATAATGTTTTAAAATCTCCTCCAAATGGTCTTATATATTTTTGCCGTATTTTCTAGATACTTTATATCTTTAATGTTATTATATGTAAGTAATTTACTAAAATGAAAATTTCTCTTTGTTGCTGTGGGTGGGGAATGGTTTTATATACTGATCTTAGATTTCTGCTATCATGCTAAACTGTCTTCCCAGTTTTAATACTTTGCCTGAAGAATCTTTTAGGCTTTCATTTTCTGCCTTGTGTTTATCCCATCCCATCGCCCCATGACTTTCCTTTGGAAATTCTAAGTGGAAGGTGGATGGAGACAAAAAGCTGAGCTCAAGTTTACCCACGGCCATATTATAGATACTGCGATTTGTAGCATATGTGCTTTTAGGATACTGATGTATGTTCTTCTGTTGGGTCTTTACAATTTAACTGTGTGCTTGAGAAAAATTAGAGTTAAAAAGAAAACATATGGAAAGTGGAATAGTTACCGTATACTTAGAAGTCAAGATCCCAGTTTTGCCATTAACAAGCTATATGACCTTAGACTATGACTTAACCTTTTTAGACTAGCTTTTCTCACCTGTAAGATGGGGATTAAAATAAGCCTGCATCATAGGGTCTTAAGGACAAAGTGTAATGAGTGTATGCATGCAAAGTTCTCATCACTTTGAAAGCTCAATAATCACTTAGTAAGTGGTGGTTAATATGATTGTAAGCAAGTAACTATCTGTATTTAATTAAAAGTGTTTACTAAGTATTTACATATAATTTTTCTATGATTCAATTTACACTTTATTGTGAGATGTTAACATTTTAATGGTATATTCTCATCTACATGCTTTGGGAGGGCTGGCCAAAAGCAGGTGAAATTGGTCTTTCATTACCTTTCCTTCTTTAGATTCCCTGTACTTCCTTTCAGTCATTTCCCTTTTATGTGTTCCATGTTCTCATGCAAAGACCCCTTCATAAAATTTATACTAAAGAATTTGTGATTTATGTGATGTCCATGGCAGATCATTTCTTCAAAGATTGCTAAATAAATATGTGTGTGTGTGTGTGTGTGTATCCCATCCAATATGCTTTTCTCAAAATTCGATGTTGACATGCCTTCATCAAGCGGTGGCGGGTATTTATTACCTCCCTTTGAAACTGGGTGGACTTTTGTAAATGTCCTGATCAGTAGAATATGGTGAAGTGATGCAGATTAACTTCAGCAGCTAGATCATTAAATTCATTATGGCTTCTGCTTGGCTCTTCTCTGGACACTTGCCCTTGGAACCAGCCACCATGTTTTGAGGAGGCCCAGGCCACATAGAAAAGGTTTAACAGTTTCTTTGGGTCTTCATTTCGTTGTGAAGTTTCCTGTCATATAAAACTTAAATACATTTGCATGCTTTTCTCTTGCTAATCTGTCTTTTGTTACAGGGATCTCAGTTGAGAACTTAAAAGGGTAGAAGAAAAGAGATATCTTTTCTTCCTCTACACCTGTTTATTTCTTGATGGTGTTTTTTGATGAGCAGAATCTTTTAGTTTTGATTAAGACCAATTTTCCATTCAATCTTATACTGACAATAAGCAGTAGAAGGAAGGAAGACTAGGTAAATTTGTCAGCCTAATTTGCAAAGATGTCATTGCATGAAAGACCAAAGACAAGACCTTTGTGTTTGCTTTCTGTTATTTAATGTTTCCAAGAATAGATACATGATGTAACCATTCTTCAAAAATATGTTTGGAATCACAAAAGGACTCAGTTCTTCTTCTTAGCTTTGATGAAAAGTTTTTGTAAATAAAACTAGCATTTCTTTTAAAATGTGGATTTCCAAAATTATACCCTTAGTGACTTTTCAAAAATAGGAGTACAGGAAGCTGAGAGAAAAAAAAAAAAAAAACACCTCAAAGAAAACAACATTTTGGAACTGAACTAAAAATATATATGTAAAGTAAAATTAAAGTGAAAAATCAAGGATTTTAAGAAATTCTTCCCCAGGGAAGTTTGAGTGTGTGTGTGTGTATTTTCATGTGTGTGCATGTGTGTGTGTGTGTTTGCATTTGAACAGAAGTCATCCTGGCACTGTTTTTCCTTTCAAATTGTTCTAACCTTCAGACACAGAGAACCAGTAAAATATGCCTGTGTGACTCTTTCTAAAGCCAACTCTTAAAGGAAAACATTAAAGAAAAATAAAGTCTTAATTTGGATTTGTCTCTTTCCATGGTTATGCACTTGTCTTTTAATCAGACCAGTGTCTCCCATGGTTTTATTTCACGATTAAGAATACACAAGTTATCATATGTGGACTTTGTGTTAAAGAAAAGGTTATCATCTTGGAGCAAAACTCTTCTGGTCTGACTATAATAATGTTAGGTTAGGCTTACAATTCAAAAGTGATTATTTGAATGATGTTTTAGGTGTTTTCCCTCTTGACTGCTTTACAGTATTTAAAGCCTGAAACCAGTACCTCTGTTCTAATAACAAGGTTATGCCAAAGGTGGGGAAGAAAACAAGACCCAAGCAAGGAGTTAATAGCAGATACCACTGGCATCTTTAGTGAGAATATTCAAATTTGATCTTACTTATACATGCATTAAATGGTTCATCTGCATTTTCTGTTGAGTGTCAGAGCAGCATATAATTAAGAGAAATTGTAATTGCAGAGTACCCCATCATAGCTTAATAATTTTCTTATGCTTTGTTTAATGTTATTTAAAATCTTTCATTCTGTGGAAAGGGTCATGCTCCCTTTCAAGGAGGGCTAGCTGTGTCTAAAGACAGGTTTCAAAATTATAAGGGGTTGTTTTTATGTAGTTATTATAAGTTAGTAAATAATTATTAGCTGGTTATCTAATAAAAGGAGAGTAGATTATAATAATTTATACAGTTGGAGAAAGGGAAACCTGCTGAGAGAAAGAAACAAAACGAGATTTTTTTTTTCTTATTTTTCATCTGTATCACTGCTATCTGCTGCTGTAAGTACCTTTCCATCTGTATTTGGCCTGAAAAATTAAAGAAAAGCACGAAGCAGTCATAAAGGAGATTTAAACAGAAAGACAGGAAGATGTCTCTTAGGGACTGAATTGTGTTCCCTCAAAATCCATATGTTGAAGCTCTAATACCCAATGCAGCTGTATTGGAGATAGAGCCTTTAAGGAGTTAATTAAGGTTAAATGAGGTCATAATGGTGGGGACCTAATCAAATAGGACTGGTATCCTTATAAGGAGTAGAAGAGATACCAGAAGTATACCTACACAGAGGAAAGGCCATGTGAGGAGAGGACAGTGAAAAGGCGGCCATGTGAGGACATAGTGAAAAGGCAGCCATCTACAAGTCAGGAAGAGAAGTCTCACCAGAGACCAGCCTTGCTGATACCTCAATCCTAGCCTAGCAGTCTCCAGAGCTGGGAGAAAATATATTTCTGCTGTTTAAGCCGCACAGTCTGTGGTATTCTGTTATGGTGGCCCAAGCCCACTAATACCAGAACTGAGTAGGATCTATCCCCAGAAGTTTTAACATCAACTCTGTAAATTAGTATAAATTAAATCTGTATCAGCTGGACAAAGACTACCTTGATTTACCTTTACATTTATAAATAATTATTATGTTACTCAAATATGTATCAACATTTAAAACAAACCAATACATACATACATACATACATATATACATAAGAAAGACATACGATACCATCTAACATACTACCCTCATCCAAAATGCTAGAGGCTCAGTAGCCTGGAATTTATTATATTCCATTTAAAGATATTCCTGTTGCTTTAGCATGAAACTCTGACACTCTGCCAAGTTGTTGAGTGAGCACTGATTTTCCCAAGTGGGATGGATTGTGCATCTCATGACTGGTAATTTGGATCTCTGAATACCATTGCTCCATTGCTTTACAGTGTGCTTGGCTTATTGATCAGTGGTGTCTAGCTAGCTACTGGATTGCTTGTCTGTTGTTATCAGGTAGCAAATTGCAGGTATCTCAGTAACAAAATCTGTGTCTCTGTTTACAGTGATATTCAAAATCTAATTACCCTAAGCTTTATGAAGACAGAGATTTCAAATCTGAGATTTTAATTCATCTGGGGAGAATTATCAAATGCAATTTGGACATTTGTTGCTCCTTTATCCTAGGATGGCTGAGGTACTATCTAGGTGTCATTAACTCTAAGTGTTTTCTTTCAGATATACTTATATGCAGGCAGTTACAGGCTGCTAGCATGATATTAGAAAGCCGCCAGTGAAGGAGGTGTTATCTCATGCCTCATAAGAGTGCATAAATTCTAACATTTATGCAGCGATTCTGGCTTGTCCTTGGGAAAGGTAATTTTATCTCACTGAAGATAAGTGTATTTTGTAAGGACTTTGGATTTTTAGAAATGTTAGGAAATAATGACAGTCGGTGACACTTACTAACTTACATAGTTAATCAAGTGCTAGACCTAAAGGCTGGGAAAGGAGATAGGTAAACACTACAGTTTACAAGTGGTTAATGCTTTATTGCTGCTTCTTTTAGCTTGTGCCTGGAAAGGGCTCTGGAATTCATGTCATTCAGATAAGGCTGTGAAAAGAAGGATATTTAATAAGACAGAGAGACTCGGCTTTGAATTCTAGCTCTGCCTTTGACTGTTTCTCTTGGACATTTCATATAAGCTCTTTAAACTCAATTTCCTCATCTAATCCCAGTCACCACACAGTGTATTATTAAGGATGAAATGGGACAACCCAGGTTTAGTACACAGCAAGTGTAAAAAGTGCTCCACAAGTGTTCATTCCCTCTGTGTTTCTGTAGAATCTACAAGACATCCTCTGATTTCACTTTGTCCTCGGTAGTCACAGAAGTGGTGACAGGGCAGGATTTCATCCTTGCTATAGCAAAGAAGGTCCAGAGCAATGTCTTCAAAGCCAGTGTGAGGACTGTGCTGGGAGAGCACTCCCTTCCGGGCTCCTGTTAGCAACAATTTCTTCTTACTCTTCTATAAGTAACGTTCCAGCTGCGTCATGGTGAGCCACTTCTCTGATCAGGCTTGTACAACAAATATTTGTAATGGAGGTAGGGGGATGGATGACTGACATACTAGGTTCTAAAACATTCTAGCTAGTAAGGTACACATTTTTGTTTTGTTATTTCCCTCATTTTCTGTCTCTGCTTTTCCCTAAGATTCCTGGAAGGATAATGGGTGCATGTACATAAGGATATATACACACACAAACACGTGTGTGTATATATATGCCATTTAATTTAATTAAACATTTATAAAAGCTAACATAAACTGCTGTAAATTACCATGATTATGCACACCTTTTTGTCTCCATCAGAGCCTGACTTATAACCAACCTAGAATTTTCTGTGGCCTTTAATTCCATTGCTAACAATTCTCCACGGCCATATTCCTGCTCCCTTCTTAATGACTACCCCACAGTTCCCTGAAAAACTGAATACTCTAGCCCTCGTGCTCTCTGACATCACTGTAAAACTTGCTGGCTCTTTCTTTTCTTGGTTCCTCACTGTGGGCATCCTATTACAAAGTTTTAGCATACTCTTGTTCTCAAAAGGCCTACCTTTTAAATCTCTCATGACTTGTCCACGTCCTTGTTTTGAGTCTTAAGTTAACCCATATTCCTAATTGCTATACCCATATTCCTAACTGCTTGCAGGGCATCTCAGATTCTTCAAATGTAAAACCAAACCCATCTTATTGCAATGCCCTCCTCATTTCTAGTCTCTATTTCTTTCCCATAACATATTCACAAAAATGTCTTTGGCTTTTTAAATTTTTAAGTTATCTTTTATTTTCTTCTCTTGTTTATTAATAGCACTAGTCATTACCTGAAAACCTTGGAGATGTACATTAGAGCGATTCCATATATCATATCCAATTTTTGATTCTTACTTCAAATACCTTCCTAGGATTAAAAGTTCAGTATCTCAGTTTTTAAGGCTAAATTACTATATTTACCTCTTCGTGGACTCTCTGTTCACTCAAATCTGTTTAGCAATTATCCACACAACTCATTCGTTTTTTTTTTAAGGTATACTGTCTAACATTGTCATGCTGTTATATACCTGTTCTCCAAAACTGGGTGCTGAACTCTTCAGTGGCATTGTTTATGACCCAATGGACCAAGGTTCCTCAAATCTAGTGATACCCTGCATCCAAAACAGGGCATTTTCTGCTGCTTCTCTCACATAGGAGATAACTATGCCACCTTTCTTTATATTTTTGAGTTGGGCTGGTCTCAAAGTATTGTTAATTAAATAGTAAATCTCATCGATGCTATATGATCTGCTGACTAAATTCAGTGTGTGGCTACTTTAGTCAAATATTTTATGTATTTTACATCCCAGTCAATTTTACATATTTTTATTTTCTTATATTTAATATATCTTACATGCTAATTAATAAGAAATATCATACCTAGTTTATTTATCATATCTAGTTTATCCTTATAACATGTCTAGCATAGAAATGGGCTTGTAACTTGAGATCAAAATGTCAAAGCAATATTTTGTTAGCTAGACTGTTTGGCAAGTTGGGTTTTTGCTCAATACCTAAATGAGAAATTAACACAACTTGCTTCTTTTTTTCTTATCAGTAGCATTCTCAAAGCCAGACATACAGTAGGAACTCTACCAAAGTTTGTTGAATAAATGAGTAAATGAGTGAAGAAACAAATTCAAATCAAATATTCAGAGTAAGCATAACTGATGTTCTTCAACAAATTAACAACAAGGTAATTTTCCCACTTGTGGATGAGTTTCTGGAGTTAAATTCAATCATAAAGAGAGATTATATTCACTTGAGAATAAATGAACCTTTCTCATATATGTTAGTATGAACTTTCACTGTCATTAGTCTCATAAAAACATCCATGGGCAATTTTAACATCCTTAATACTTTGAGGATTATGCTCTCTGCATAGTACTGGCCATTAGGATCAACTACAAAACCTATACGTGGTAGGGGTCATGTTGCCTTTTAAAGCTACAGCAGTCATTTTTGTGGAGGAATGATCTTCTAACCTGCAATGGTATTCGTCACTATTAATGCCAATGCTGAGAATTACACTAGGCATAATCATGAGCCACTGGTTGTACTGTATGCAACATTCTTTCTTACTTGTCCAACTGAATTGCAAAGTGCATCTTGATCAAGATGCATATTATACATGGGATACTTACATCTGCAGATTTTACTTTGCTTGTATCCCTAGTACTTTAGGTGGGTCAGTTCAACTTTCACACACTCATATCTGCATTAGTCCCACTCATCTTTTGCTTCAGTTTATTAAATGGCTATCGTAAAATATAAAACACAGGTGAGAAGAAATGAGATATAATTTTACATATAACTGTAGAATTAATTTCATTTCCTTAATACTAGGAACCAACATATGAGGTAAAGTTGTGGAAAGTATGTGAAACATCTGTGCCTATGTTTAGGAAATTAATTTCAATTGAGGTTATTTTCCAGTTCTTTGGGGACAATAACTTGCTTCCGATTTTACTTCCCCTCATCTTCAAGCTTTGTTTGCCTCATCCCCCACATTAGAGCAGATTTGTGTCATTTTTATTTTCATTCTCATCTAATATATACTTGTAATTATAATCTTCCCCCATATAAAAATTTTTTTCATTTTCAACTTTTTTTTGGAGGAGGTATTTTTCTTCAGTAATCATAACAGAAGGGCTTTCGAATTTAAGATTCTCTAATACTTTCTAATTAATTCTATTTCATCCATTCTTAAGAAACTAAATTCATCTTTGTTGTCAGTAAAGTTACCATGTTGTCAAGGGCCTACTATTTGACCCCCAATTTATATGCATTATCTCATTTATTTTTCTCATTTAGTTCTAGGTATTATTATCTAATTTTACAAATGAGTAAAAGCAAGACTCAGGAAAGCTGTATAGCTTGTCTTAAGTAAAGCAGTTAGAGTCTCTCCAGGTCTGATTCCAAAATTCCCTGCTTTTTAAACTATTCCAGCATTTCATAGATGCCTACAGAAATAGACAAATTCCAGCATTTCATAGATGCCTGTAGTTGTTCTTAACTGTTTGACAAGATTCCATGCCAAGTTTAATAAGTTTGACTCACTGTTGCCATGTGTTAACTCTTGTAAAAGATAAAGATTTCAAAAAACGTTGACTTTCTTTAGTAGTTTCAATCTTTTGATGTGTTTTACCAGGTAGTTTAATTATGGTGGCCACTGTCTCTGAGTAGTTAGTTGGGCAGTGTCTGGGAAAAGAGCAGAATCAACTATCACAATGACATCCATGAATCCAGATCTTAGGAAATTGCACTACTGGTATGTAAAATAAGGCCAAAATTCATTAATTATTGTTATTTATAAATAACGTTGGCATGAGTTAGCCAATGGCCAAGAGACCTTGTTATTGGGTTCTCATAAAGGATAACATTGATAGGATCTTTGCAAATATAATCTTAGAGAATTGTAGGTGTTCCATAGACTTACCACACTGAAAAACATCTTTAAAGCCATCTCTGTGTTCTAAAAGAACACGCTTTACCTCAGATGTAAAATGGGGATTTTATTTGTGTTCTAAAGATAATCAGCACAGTGACTAGGAGGGGAACATTCTGGCAGATGAGTAAAGAAATCCTTGGTATTATGTTCTGGTTAAGAGCACCCAAGTACCATTTAGTATTTTTGACCAAAAAAAAAGAAAAGTCAAATATAATTGTCATAGTACAAGTGAAGTATGTTTTGGCCCATCAGGATTCTTAGAAGATTTATTGCAAATGAGAAGGTATGTGAACTGATTCTGTGCTAAATGTTACTCAATGAGTAAATGTGAGGCAATTATTTTTATCCGAAATGAGGTTGACTTGTACTATGTAGTCATGAATCTTTCTCAAACAATAAAATAAGAACCCTACTAACATGCACACTCTTGTCTGGGAGCTCAATATGAACTCTTGAGATTCTTTCCAGATTTAGTAAACTGATAAATCCTTATGCTTCTATGTATGAAAATGACACCATTGGTATCTTAAAGAAGGTTGTCAGAACATAAAGATATGTGTGTGTCTATGCACATACGTATGTGTATGTATAGGTATATATGTGTGTATGTGTGTGTATATGCGTTCTCTCTTCTTTAAAAAATCATCAGGAAATATTACTCATTTTTCAGCACATGGCAAGAACAAAAATCCTACCTGAAAGGAATAGTTTTCTTTTCTCCAGACAGTAAAAGTAAGTGTCTGACAATAAGGACTGTAATAGAATTGCTTTCTCCAACAGAATTATAGCATAATTACTAAGGGGCCATAATATATTTTATACTGCTCTGTTAGAACTTTCTACTATTTTTTATTCTTTAGAAGATTTTACTACACTGAACTCAGAACAGAGGTCCCAGTCCACACATCTGACAAATAAGTAAAAAAGTAATAACCCTAAATAGAAAATGCTTATAACTACATTCCACAGAGTTAATGCTCTACTACCTTTAACCCTTACTTTAGTTATGCTAATTCATCACCTAACCCATTCAAGGTTTAATTAAATAAAGTATTCAGTAATGTACAGTGCAAAGCTACCTTCTCCCATAAAAAATGTGTTTATATTTAGTTATAGGTTCATAGACTCTTCTGGATCTTTATATTTCCTAGTCTTTTCATAGAAGCAAAGTGAATAAATATACCTATCCCGTCTAAGTATTTGTAGTTGAATAGAAGTATGCTTAGTATTAAAAACAATTGATTATATATCTCAAGCAAAATTTTACTTTATAGAGCCTTTTGCCATCCAGTGAAAAGAGAAAAATGCCATTTTAAAGAATTAATTATATGACCCAGCAATCCCACTACTGGCCTATACCCTGAGAAAAACATAATTCAAAAAGAGTCATGTACCAAAATGTTCATTGCAGCTCTATTTACAATAGCCAGGACATGGAAGCAACCTACGTGTCCATCGACAGATGAATGGATAAAGAAGATGTGGTATATACATACAATGGAATATTACTCAGCCATAAAAAGAAACGAAATTGAGTTATTTGTAGTGAGGTGGATGGACCTAGAGTCTGTCATACAGAGTGAAGTAAGTCAGAAAGAGAAAAACAAATACCATATGCTAACACATATACATGTAATCTAAAACAAAAACAAAAACAAAAAAGGTTCTGATGAACCTAGGGGCAGGACGGGAATAAAAACACAGACCTACTAGTAGAGAATGGACTTGAGGACACGGGGAGGGGAAAGGGTAAGCTGGGACAAAGTGAGAGAGTGGCATGGACATATATACACTACCAAATGTAAAATAGATAGCTAGTGGGAAGCAGCCACCTAGCACAGGGAGATCAGCTTGGTGCTTTGTGACCACCTAGAGGGGTGGGATAGGGAGGGTGGGAGGGAGGGAGTTGCAAGAGGGAAGAGATATGGGAATATATGTATAGCTGATTCACTTTGTTAAAAAGCAGAAGCTAACACACCATTGTAAAGCAATAATACTCCAATAAAGATGTTAACCACCCCCCCAAAAAAGAATTAATTACATCTTTATTTTATAATCTCTAAGTAAATACTTTCAGGAAAAATCAAAAGTACTAGTGATTAAAAAATTAAATATCTGTACTTCAACATTCAGTTTCTTTTCTGAAAAATCATTTCTATGTTCACTGTCCTATGTATCTAAATTGGAATGCTTTGGTTTGTACTATCTTTAGTGGGAATTTAAAACTTAAGTGTGAGTAAAAGTCTATGTGGATATTTATTGTACCAGAAAATTTATAACTCAAACTTGTGGGAATTATTATTATTATTTTATTTTAAATTAATTAATTTATTTATGTATTAGCTGTGTTGGGTCTTCCTTGCTGCACGCGGGCTTTCTGCAGTTGCGGCGAGCATGGGCTACTCTTCATTGTGGTGCGCGGGCTTCTCATTGTGGTGGCTTCTCTTTTTGCAGAGCACGGGCTCTAGGTGCACAGGCTTCAGTAGTTGTGGCATGCGGGCTTAGTTGCTCTGCGGCATGTGGGATCTTCCCGGACTAGGGCTCAAACCCGTGTCCCCTTCATTGCCGGGTGGATTCTTAACCACTGTGCCACCAGGGAAGCCCAGACTTGTGAGAATTATTAAACTTTGGGCTTTTATTTTATGCTTTTGGAAGTTCTTATTCTCCTTTGTCTTCTGGCTTCTGTAACTGTGTGACATAAATTCCAATTTCCAAACAAGTTAATAAGCAAAATGTATTCTTATATTCTAAAAGCTCTCTGTTCATTAACTATGTTCCCACAACTAATGTTAAACGTATATTGCTTTCATAATTTTGTGTTGAGTAAGGAGGGGTTTGAAATTATTTTCAAGAATAAGACAAAAATTCTCCCATTCTAACACAACTTGATAACTATTACTCATACCTTCAAATTTGTCTGTTTAACTGTGTATTAAATTATGATGCTAATTTTATGAAATAGCCTATGTAAAATGAATATATTTACCTAACATATAGGTTTGGTTTATAAAGGTTAGTAAATGAAACCAGAGGCACCACTGCTTATCTTCAAATACCAGTGTAACCACCGCTGCTGCCCCACCTTTCATTCTAGAACTGGTCACTATGCTGAAGTTTCTGGTTATCTTTCCCTCAGATCTCTTTATAATTTTACCTACATGGATGTATTAGGTATTTACACGTTTAGAAAGGTTATGTTTCTTTATGTAGCAACACTCTTTATCCCTAGTTGCTCATTTTTGTATTGAAGTCCATGTTTAAGGTTTTTATGTAGCTATACCAGCTCGAGTTTGCTCTAGGCATTTTCCATTGTGCCTCTACCTCTTTTCTCATCTCTCTATGCTCTTTTTACAACTATACCTCTTGTGTATGGCATGTAACTGGATTTTGTTTTAATAAGGCTTTTCTGATATTATTTTAAATTATAAATTTTAGTTTATTTACTTTTATTACAGATACGCTTGCATTTGTTCTAACATTTTTTTTTAACATTTTGTTTTGTTCTATTTTTTTTTGGCTAGATTTTTCTATATTCATTTCCCCCCTATATTTCATTTGCCTTCTTTTGGATTGACTTTAGGATTATATTTCATTTTCCTTTTTTGCTCCATTAGTGCTTTGGAAGTTATGTACTTGATTGTTATTCCTTTAGTAGTTACTTTAGAAATTTCAACAGGTTTATTTAACTTAGAATTAGAAATAGTTAATCTATATTTAGAGGATAAATTCCCCAAAGTAAGATTCTAAAATCAAGGAATATGAGTGCTTTCATGGCTTCAAAAAATATACTGCTAAATTGTCATCCAAAAATGTTGTGAATGTATACTACCACTGACAATGCATAAATGTATGCTTTTCACATTCTTGCAGATGTTGAGTATTGTGATTATTTATTTATTTGTTTGTTTTTTATGCTAACTTGATTGCAGAGAGGTTTTCTTTATTGTTAGTATTTCTATACATTGCCTAAATAATATTTTCATGTGTGAGTTATATTTTTCCAATTTAGCTATATAATTACCAAATTTTATGTGCTCATTATAAAATGAATCATTTATTTGAGACTGGTATTTTTCATTGTCTATGTAACCGTCTTGTGTTTGTTGGTTAATTTATCTTATAAATTTTCTACATCATTGTGATCATACTTCTATTATAGAATATACTATTTAAACAGATATTTGTTCATGTTTCTTTATCTTCCCCAGATTGGAGCAATATTATATTCAAATCTCTACTTACATTACCTGACAGGATGTTCATGAGGGTAATCCTAAATGCCAGATACAGAGGTCCTTTTTTCTGAGCTGACAATGCTATCTTTAAGTGTATAAATCATGCCAGGTTGTTACTATATTTCAAGGATAGCCTCCAAAGGGAACAGAAGGGAATGTATTTTTCCCAGTCAATTTGTCATATTTAACTAGAAGTTGACTGCTTCATTTTAACATTTTTTGTGCTATAACATGTTGCTTTACTGAATGAACTTGAGGATGGAGGAAGATTGCATATGTTCCTTCCATCTCCTGAATTTTTCTGTAATTTGATAGTTGCTACTTAAATGTTCATTTCCATTAAATTCAATCATGTATACAAGAAGTTTATACCAAATAACAGCTACTCTAATAAGTATTAGGAATTAAAAGTTAATTAAGATACTGTTCTATATTCCTTTATAATTACTTGTAGTTGATTCTGAAAACATCTATTTCTATTTAGTTACTTCATTGATTTATTGAGATATGACTAGGTAACAGTACTGAGGTGAGCCTACTTTTGACATTTTTTTGTTTATGTACATACGTGTGTGTGTATGTATATTTTTAAATAACATTTTTTTCTTTGCATGCTTTTTATTTTATTCTTAATTTCAGCTCTTTTGAGGATTAATTGACACATAAAATTGTAAGTATTTAAAGTGTAAATCATGGTGATTTGATGTATGTATACATTGTGAAAGCAAACCCCCCTTTTAATTAATTAACACATTCATCACCTCGCATATTTATCTTTTTTGTGTGTGGGAACATTTACGTTCTACTCTCTTAGCAACTTTCAGTTACACAGTACAGTACTGTCAACTATAATCACCATGTTTTACATTAGATCCTCAGACCTTATTCCTTATAACTGAAAGTTGGTACACTTTTTTTTTTTTTTTTTTTGGGGGCCTCTCACTGTTGTGGCCTCTCCCGTTGCGGAGCACAGGCTCCGGACGTGCAGGCTCAGCGGCCATGGCTCACAAGCCCAGCCGCTCCGCGGCATGTGGGATCCTCCCAGACCGGGACATGAACCCACGTCCCCTGCATCGGCAGGCGGACTCACAACCACTGCACCACCAGGGAAGCCCAAGTTGGTACACTTTTGCTAATCTCTCCCTCTTTCACCCACTCTTCAGTCCCTGACAAAACCACTTTTCTATTCGATGAATCTGACTTTAAAAAAATTTTTCTTTTAGATTCTACATGTAAGTGCTACATGCAGTATTTGTCTTCCTCTGTCTGGTTTAGTATTTCACTTAGCATGGGGCCCTCAAGGTCCATCCACATTGTTGCAAATGCCAGGATTTTCTTCTTTCTCATGGCTGAATAATATTCCATTGTGTGTGTGTGTGTGTGTGTGTGTGTGTGTGAATCACATCTTTATCCATTCATCTGTTGATGGACATTTGGGTTGTATCCATATCTTGGTTGTTGTGAATAATGCTGCAATGAATATGGAATTACAGATATCTCTTCAAGATTCTGTTTTCATTTCCATTAGATATATACCTAGAAGTGGGCTTGCAGGATCAGATAGTAGTTCCTTTTTTAAGTTTTTGAAGAACTTCCATACTGCTTTCCAATTTACCAATTTATTCTCACCAAAATGCATAAGGGTTCCCTTTTCTCCACATCCTCACCAATACTTATCTCTTGTCTTTTAAAAAAATTTTATTGGAGTATAGTTGATTTACAATGTGTTAGTTTCTGCTCTACAGCAAAGTGAATCAGTTATACATATACATATGTCCCCATATCTCTTCCCTCTTGCATCTCCCTCCCTCCCACCCTCGCTATCCTACCCCTCTAGGTGGTCACAAAGCACTGAGCTGATCTCCCTGTGCTAGCCGGCTGCTTCCCACTAGCTATCTATTTTACATTTGGTAGTGTATATATGTCCATGCCACTCTCTCACTTTGTCCCAGCTTACCCTTCCCCATCCCCGTATCCTCAAGTCCATTCTCTAGTAGTCCTGTGTCTTGATTCCCATCTTGCCCCTAGGCTCTTCATGACCATTTGTTTTTTAGATTCCATATATATGTGTTAGCATATGGTATTTGTTTTTCTCTTTCTGACTTACTTCACTCTGTATGACAGACTCTAGATCCATCCACCTCGCTACAAATAACTCAATTTCATTTCTTTTTATGGCTGAGTAATATTCCATTGTATATATGTACCACTTCTTCTTTATTCATTCATCTGTTGATGGACACTTAGGTTGCTTCCATGTCATGGCTATTGTAAATAGAGCTGCAATGAACATTTTGGTACATGACTCTTTTTGAATTATGTTTTTCTCAGGGTATAGGCCAGTAGTGGGATTGCTGGGTCGTATGGTAGTTCTATTTTTAGTTTTTTAGGGAACCTCCATACTGTTCTCCATAGTGGCTGTATCAATTTACATTCCCACCAACAGTGCAAGAGGGTTCCCTTTTCTCCACACCCTCTCCAGCATTTATTGTTTGTAGATTTTTTGATGATGGCCCTTCTGACCGGTGTGAGATTATATCTCATTGTAGTTTTGATTTGCATTTCTCTAATGATTAGCGATGTTGATCATTCTTTCATGTGTTTGTTGGCAATCTGTATATCTTCTTTGGAGAAATGTCTATTTAGGTCTTCTGCCCATTTTTTGATTGGGTTGTTTGTTTTTTATGTATTGAGCTCCATGAGCTGCTTGTAAATTTTGGAGATTAATCCTTTGTCAGTTGCTCCATTTGCAAATATTTTCTCCCATTCTGAGGGTTGTCTTTTCGTCTCGTTTATGGTTTCCTTTGCTGTGCAAAAGCTTTTAAGTTTCATTAGGTCCAATTTGTTTATTTTTGTTTTTATTTCCATTTCTCTAAGAGGTGGGTCAAAAAGGATCTTGCTGTGATTTATGTCATGGAGTGTTCTGCCTGTGTTTTCCTCTAAGAGTTTGATAGTGTCTGGTCTTACATTTAGGTCTTTAATCCATTTTGAGTTTATTTTTGTGTGTGGTATTAGGGAATGTTCTAATTTCATTCTTTTACATGTAGCTGTCCAGTTTTCCCAGCACCACTTATTGAAGAGGCTGTCCTTCCTCCACTGTAAATTCCTGCCTCCTTTATCAAAGATAAGGTGACCATTTGTGTGTGGGTTTATCTCTGGGCTTTCTATCCTGTTCCATTGATCTATATTTCTGTTTTTGTGCCAGTACCATACTTTTTGTTTATTTTGGTTTTTAGGTTCCACATGTAAGTGAGATCATGCAGTTATTGTCTTTTTCTGTCTGACTTATTTCGCTTAGTGTAATACCCCCTAGATGCATCCATGCTGTCACAAATTATAAGATTTCATTCTTCTTTATGGCTGAATAGTATTCCGTTGTGTGTGTGTATGTGTGTGTGTGTGTGTATATGCCACATCTTCTGTGTTATCCATTTATTTTTTGATGGATACTTAGGTTGTTTCTGTATTGTGGCTATTTTAAATAATGCTACAATAAACATAGGCGTGTACATATCTTTTTTAGTTAGTTTTTTAAATTTTCTTTGGATAAATACCCAGAAGCAGAATTGCTTAATCCAATGGTAGTTTTATTTTTAATTTTTTGAGGAAACTCCATACTGTTTTCCAAAGTGGCAATGCTAACCATACATTCCAAAGAGAATGTTAAAAAATTTACATTCTCACCAACTGTGCATAAGGATTTTCTCTTCCTCACATCCTCGCCAACACTTGGTATTTGTTGGTTTTTTGATCATAACTATTCTGACAGATGTGAGGTGGCATCTGACTGTGGTTTGAATTTGCATTTCCCTGATGATTGGTGATGCTGAGCATCACAAGCTTACATATAAGTCTTTAGTCTAGTTTGAGTTTATTTTTATGTATGGTGGAGAAAGTAGTACAGTTTGGTTCTTTTGCATGTACTGTACACCATTTATTGAAAATTCTGTATTTTCCCTATTTTGTATTTTTACCTCCTTAGTTGTAGAGTATTTGACTACATAAGTGTGGGTTTATTTCTGGACTCTCTGTTCTGTTCCATTGATCTATCTCTTCTGTGTCCATTTTGGTGCCAGTTGCTTTGATTACTGTAGCTTTGTAGTATAATTTGAAATCAGGGAATGTGATATCTCAGATTTATTCTTCATTTCAAATTTGTTTTGGCTATTTGGTTTTCTCTCTGTGTGTGTGTGTGTGTGTTTCCATATAAATTTTAGAATTATTTGTTCTAGTTCTGTGAAAAATTCATTTGGTATTTTCATAGGGATTGCACTGAATATGTAGATTGCCTTGGGTAATATGATCATTTTAACAGTATTAAATCTTCCAATCCATGAGCATGCTATATTTTACCATGTGTTTATGTCATCTTCAATTTCTTTCATCAGTGAGCACAAGTCTTTTGCCTCCTTGGTTAGATTTGTTCCAGGTATTTTATTCTTTTTGATGAAATTGTAAATGGGATTATTTTCTTAATTTCTCTTTCTAATAGTTCTTTGCTAATGACAGAAAAGAAATAGATTTCTGTATATTAAGCTTGTATCCTGCAACCTTATTGAATTCATTTATTAAGTCTCATTGGTGGAGACTTTAGAGTTTTTATGTATAGTATCATGTCATCTGCAAATAGTGACAGTTTTACTTCTTCCCTTCCAATTTGAATGCCTTTTATTTCTTTTTCTTGTGATTGCTGTGGCTAGGACTTACAGTACTATGTTAAATAGAAGTGGCAAGTGTAAGAATCCTTGTCTTGTTCCTGACTTTTGTGAAAGCTTTCAGCTTTTCACCATTGAGTATGGTGTTAGCTGTGGGTTTTTCATAAATGACCTTTAGTGTGTTGAAATATATTCCCTACACAAACTTTGATGAGAATTTTTGTTTTTTATGAATGGGTGTTGAATTTTGTCAGATGCTTTTGCCGTGTCTATGGAGATGATTACGTGATATGTATCCTTCATTTTGTTAATGTGATGTATCTCATTGATTGATGTGCAGATATTGAACCATCCTCACATCCCTGGAATAAATCCCACTTGAAAATGTCATATGATCCTTTCTGTATATTGTCAAATTCAGTTTGGTAATATTTTGTGAGGATTTTTGCAGCCTTATTCCTCACAGTTATTAGACTATAATAGTTCATTTATATTTAAAATAGATATTGATGGGTATGTACTCATTGCCGGTTTGTTAATTGTTTTCTGGTTGTTTTTGTAGTTACTTCTGTTTCTCTCTTATTCTTTTGCTGTCTTCCCTTGTGATTTGATGACTCCTCTTTAGTTTTATGATTGGATTTCTTTCTCTTCTTTGTGCGTGTATCTAATATAGGCTTTTGGTTTGTGGTTACCATGAGGTTCATATATATATATATATATATACACACATACATACATATATACATGTTTATATATTGCATATATTATCTATAATAGTTATTCTCTTAAGTTGATAATCTCTTAAGTCCAAACACATTTTAACAACCCTGCATTTTTACACCCTCCCATGTTTAATATTTTTACATCATATTTTACATCTTTTGTTTTGTGCATTCTTTACATACTTATATCCTTTAATACATACTGTGGATAATAGATGATTTCACTACTTTTGTCTTAACTTTTCTGCTAGTTGTGTAAGTGGTTGATTGACTACCTTTTATGTATGTTTGCCTTTACCAACGAGATTTTTCCTTTCAAATTTTTATATTTAGAGTTGTATTCTTTTGTTTTCTGCTTAGAGAAGTTGCTTTTACATTTTCTGTAAAGCCAGTTTAGAGGTGCTGAACTCTGTTAACTTTTGCTTGTCTGTAAAACTCTCTACCTCTCCTTCAAATCTGAATGATAGCTCTGCTAGGCTGATTATACTTGGTTTAGGTTTTCCCCTTTTATCACTTTGAATATATCATACCACTCCCTTCTGACCTACAAAGTTTCTGCTGAAAAGTCAGTTCATTGTCTTATGGGAGTTTTCTTGTACATAACTCATTGCTTTTCTCTTACTGCTCTTAAGATTCTCTTTAAATTTAATTTTTGACATTTTAGTTATAATGTGTCTTGTTGTGCACCTATTTGGGTTCATCTTGTTTGGGAGTCTCTGAAGTTCCCGTTCCTGGGTGTCTGTTTCTTTTCCCAGGTTACGAAAGTTTATAGCTATTATGTCTTCAAATATTTTCTCTGCCCCCTTTTTTTTTTTTAATTTATTTTTGGCTGCGTTTTGGGTCTTTGTTGATGCACACGGGCTTTCTCTAGTTGCAGTGAGTGGGGGCTACTTTTCCTTTTGGTGTGCAGGCTTCTCAATGCAGTGGCTTCTCTTGTTGTGGAGCATGGGCTTTAGGTACACAGGCTTCAGTAGTTGTGGCACACGGGCTTAGTTGCTCCGTGGCATGTATGATCTTCCCAGAACAGAGACTGAACCCATGTCTTCTGCATTGGCAGGTGGATTCTTAACTACTGCACCACCAGGGAAGTCCCTCTCTGCCCCTTTCTATGTCTCTTCATCTGGGACCCCTGTAATGAAAATGTTAGTATGCTTGATGTTGTCTCAGAAGTCTCTTAAACTGTCCTCATTAATTTTTTATTTTCTTTTTTCTGCTCAACTTGGGTGATTTCCACTATTCTGTCTTCCAGTTCACGGATCTGTTGCTCTGTATCATCTAATCTACTGTTGATTCCTTCTAGTGTAATTTTTATTTAAGATATTGCATTATTAACCTCTGACTTGTTCTTCTTTATATTTTCTAATGCTTTGCTAAACTCACTGTGTTCATCTATTCTTTTCCCGATTGACTGGGCATCTTTATGATTATTAATTACTTTGAATTCTTAATGGATATATTGCTTATCTTCACTTTGACTAGTTCATTTTTGAGGTTTTGTCTTGTTCCTTCATTTGGAGCATACTCCTCTGTCTCCTCATTTTACACAAATCTCTGTGTTTACTTTTATGTGTTAGGTCAGTCAGTTATGTTTTCTGACTTTGCAGAAGTAGGAGACATCCTATGGGGCCCAGCAGCACACTCCTGTCTGGTCACCAAAACTAAACACTCTAAGTGTGCCTTCTGTGTAGGCTGTGTGGCATCTTCTGTTGTGGTGGGTCTGACTACTATGGGTGTGATGTTAGGTGGGGCTGACATTAGCCTGGTTGGCAGCCTGGTCTTGCCTCATGCAGTGGCTGCCATCCCCCTGGTATGGGGGTCTGGGACTCTGTTCTGCTGGCTCCATGACCTGTGGATTGCTGGATCTGATGCTAGTCTGCTGGTGGGCAGGTAAGCTCCCAGCACTAGTAGGCTAGTGGGAGGACTTCAAAATGGCTCTTTCCAACACTAGTTTTCTTGTGACAGAATGAGCTTTGCAAAATGGCTTCTGCTAGCATCTGTGTCCCTAGGTGTAGTCCCAGTTGCCTCCTGCCTTTTTGGAAGGCTCTCTAAGATTAGCAAGTGTACCTGACCCAGGCTTTTTTAAAATTACTGCCTCTGTGTGTGGTCTTTGAGTATGTGAGATTTTGCACCAGCCCTTTAAGAGCAGAGTCTATATTTTCTATAGCCCTTCAGTCTCTCCCATACGCAAGTCCCACCCACTGGCCTTCAATGCCAGATGTTCTAGATACTTGTCTTTCTGGTGTAGGACTCCTGGGCTGGTACACCTGATGTGGGGCTTGAATCATTCTCTCTTTGCAAGAACCTCTGCAATTGTGATTATTCTCCCATTTGTGGGTTGCATACTCTGTGTTGTGGGTCTTGACTACACCATGTCTGTGCCCCTCCTCCCATCTTGTTGTGTGGCTTTTTTTTAATATAGTAAATTTTGGAAAATCTATTATGCCAGTTTTCATGTGGTTCTCATAGATAGTTGTGCTTTAAATAGTTGTAATTTGGTGTGCCTGTGGAAGAAAGTGATCTCAGGGTCTTAACTACCTCACTGTCTTGGTCACACCTCCCCAGATATCAATATTTCCTCTGGTTCATCCAGCTAAGCTTGACTCAGGAAGATACTTCCACAGAGATGACAAGAGAATGAGAGAACCATGCATTCTGCACCTACTAAGTGTATAAATTTCCCCAATGGTAATTTAGGCCATGTATTCCTAGTGGTCAGTGTGTCAGTGCGCCATTGAACAACTTGATTACATTTATGCTGTCCATTTACACTGGAATAGTCACTTTTGCAGGAGCTTAATTATATTGGTTTACTGACCATTGTGTGTCTGATGAAAATGGTTACATAAATGTTACAACTTGAAATAATATTATAAATGATAATAGTTTGTTGTTACAGTGTAAATAGAGAATACTAATTTTTATGTACTGGGATAAATAAATCTATAAGCATTAAGTGAAAGGAGAGTGAACATAGGAAAACCTCATAAAAGACTGAAAACTGAAATTTAATGGGCTTATAATCTTTTTGCTTTTACTATTAAGTGTATTTTATAATATAAAATTCTATCAATTAGTGGCCTGTCCTTTTCTAATATAGCAGAATAACCTCTGGGCAAAACTTCAAGTTTTTCAAGAACAAAGGAAAATAATTATTAGACACAAAAAAGCAGGGGATAGACCAAAAAACACAAAAACATAATTCCAAGATATACTCTTGAGGTGAAAAAGTTGTCACAAGTCAAATGACTGCTGAGGACATTAAAAAAATACACAGTTAATATTATGGTAAAAATAAAGCAATCCTTTATCAGGTTACAATATTGGAAATCACACAATATCAAAATATGATATAAAATATGAAAGGATAATTACTATCATATATTTTACTTAAATTTGAATAAAGCTATTGACTTATTGATAATGAATCAGTTCACATCTGTGTTTACAGGAGTGAGAATTGCTTGACCACTTTTTGTCTGTTTATCACAGAAAGTCTGTAATGCAAGAGAGAATTTTTCTCTTAATTGATCCACTTAATGATTATTTTGTGAGCCATTGGGTGGACTAGAACAGGTGCAATGGCATCAAACTAATAGAGAATCAGCTATTCTCTAGAATGGGCACATTCTGTTCCAGTTTTTCCAATTCAGAAGTGTTGAAAGCAAGATCACAAAGAGATATTTGTATACACATGTTCACAGCAACATTAATCACAATAGTCAAAAGGTGGAAGTGGGGCTTCCCTGGTGGCGCGGTGGTTGAGAGTCCGCCTGCCGATGCGGGGGACATGGGCTCGTGCCCCGGTCTGGGAAGATCCCACATGCCGCGGAGCGGCTGGACCCATGAGCCATGGCCACTGAGCCTGCGCATCCGGAGCCTGTGCTCCGCAACGGGAGAGGCCACAGCAGTGAGAGGCCCGCGTACCAGAAAAAAAAAAAAAAATGGTGGAAGCAACCCATGTGTCTATCAACAGATAAATGGATAAACAAAATATGGTGTATATGTACAATAGCATATGATTCAATTTTAAAAAGGAAGACAATCCTGACACATGCTACAACATAGGTGAACCTTGAGAACATTAGCCAGTCACAAAAACAAATACTGTATGATTCCATTTATATGAAGTATATAGAATAGTCAAATTCATAGAGACAGAAATTAGAATGGTAATTGCCAGGGGCTAAGGGTAAGGGAGAAGGGGGAGTTGTTTAAGGGCTACAGAGTTTCAGTTTTGCAAAATGAAAGAGCTCTTCTGGAGATTGGTTGCACAACAGCATGAATATACTTAATACTACTGAACTGCACACTTAAAAATGTTTAAGGTGGTAAATTTTATATTATGTATATTTTACCACAATTAAAAGTAAATAAAAAAACACAAGGGAAGGACAAAAGTCAACCCAGATGACTATAGTGTTGAAACCAGAGTTTAGAAAAACTTTGCTTGTCTATACCATGGTCTCAAAGTGTGATTAGCAGCAGCATTATCATCACCTGGGGACTTCAAAACATTTTTATTCAATGTTTTATTCACCCTACTTAATAGGAAAAAGCAGATTTATATTGGGCTATCTCTAGTCCTCACTAAAATAAAATTAATACTGTAGTGACTTTTGTAAAATGAATAAAATTAGTATAAGAATTCAAAAAGTGTTCAACACTACTTTATGTTTCCCTTATAAGATATTTATGAATAAGGTAAATAATTTCACTTTAAAAAATTAGTTCAAGCCAATAGTAATATAAATAAAATTTAGAAGAAATGATCACTATAAACAAATATAAGAAACAGATTGATTTATGTGGACAAGGGGGCATTCCCCAGGTACTATTCAAAATATTTTTCTTCCACTTTTATTGAGATATAATTGATAGATGATATTAATAAGTTTAAGATGTACGGCAAAATGATTTGATATAAGTATATATTACAAAATGATTTCTACAGTAAGTTTAGTTAACATTCATCACCTCACGTAGTTACATTTTTTTTCCCTGTGATGAGAACTTTTAAGATCTGTTCCCTTAACAGCTTTCAAATATACAGTACAGTATTGTGACTCATGGGCGTCTTTGGAGACACTGGCCATGGTGCTGAACTTGAATTCTGGAGGCGCTTTGGTGTTCCAAGCCTGACCTCTTTAGTTTCTGGATAGTAAGAGTTCAAAGGAGGGATCCTGACAGGGCATCGTGTTTGGCAAAGACCACAGTGAAAAGATCACAGTGAGACATTTGAAAGGGTTCAGAGCTCCAGCTAAGTATCACGTAGAATGGAAATATCTCAATATTTTAACAACTGTTCTGGATGTACTGCTGTGTATTGATGACCCTGGCAATACTTTATTGGTTTGTTTTGAAAAGTTTGTGATCATATATGTCTGCTCAGTGACTTTAATTAGTTTTAACACATTACTCTGAAAATATGGAAATGTCATAAAATGTAACATCTGGGCTTGAATTAGATCAAGCCTCTGGAAAGTTGGAGGTATTAATAGTGGGGACTGAATTGTAGAATCTCAGAATAAAAATCAGAAAGGGTCAAGGGTGATCCAAGATAAGCATGTAATATTGAAAGATTATAGTTCAGTAGTTTGCACACTCTACTATTTAAACTGTGTTAAATGGGCCAAGAAAAAGGGATGGAAAATGCTTAATTCCTTTGTGGAGGAGACTAAATTAAAAAGCTGGCTAAATAAAACCTAAGAAAATAATAATTCACAATAATTGCTTTCACAATAATTATGAGGGTTTTGAACCTCCTGGTGAATACTGTTTAAATAATGATTTCTGTGTAGTATATATATAATATTATCTTTCCAGTCATGTTTGATAATTACTGTTAGCTTTACATTGACACACAGAATTTACCTTCCATATGCATTTTGTAAGGATAACTTTATTCTGTATCTGGTAAAAATGGATATATGATTTTTATCAGGCTGGTGAAATGTTAGTTTCTTCATTTTATGGTTCTAATGAACCCTCTTAAGAAGTTAGTAAAATATAACCAAAAATAGTACTGAGAGTTTTTTTTTCCCTTTATTCTTGAATCATTTGAGAGTAAGTTAACTGACAAGGTATGCCAGCATTTCAGAATACTCTAGAATATATTTTCTTGAAACAGGATTTCTCTTATATAACCAGACTACAACCATCAGAATTAGGAAATTAACAGTGATACATGCTATTATCTGATAAGCAGATCCCTCTCAAGTGTTGCCAGTTGTCCCAGTAATGTCCTTTTATCAAATAATCCAATCAACGTTCACGTGTTTCATTTATTTGTCATGCTTCTTTAGATTCCTCCAGTAATTTTGTAAATGTTTCTTAACTTGCATTTGTTTTATGTTTCCTCAGAATTAGATTCAGGGTGTGCACTTTTGCCAGCAATATCCCAGAAATGAAGCTTTGTTTTTATTGTATCTTACCAGGTAGTACACAATTCGTTAACCTTCATCACTTAAAATAGGGTTTGTAAACATGTTTCTCCACTCTAAATCACTTTCTTTCCTATGTATTCAATATGTATTTTATTCGGAGGTGTTTGAAAACATGGAAATATCACGTTGCTCACCAGACATTTACCTACTAATTTTAACATCTATTGATGTTTCTTGGCTGAATTAATTATTTCAAATAACGTTTCCAAACGGTGATTTTCTAGATTCCTTCTGTATTTAGACATTGACATTCTACTGTGAGTTTCTCTACTCTTAATTAATTACTTAATGTCAGTGTAGGCTCTTGGATTGCTATATTATTTAATGAGCTACAATTAGTTACTATTGTTATTTATTTAACTATATATTTTGCTTTAAAATCAACTTTTTACAAATATAATTTACCTACAATAAAATGAAACTATTTTAAGTATATTCTTCTGAGTTTTGACAAAGGTACTGATATATGTATGTGTAAACAGCAAGCCAATCAAGATATAGAATATTTATTTCACCTTAAAATGTTTCCTCATGTTCCTTTGCAGTCAATCTCTCCACCCACATCACATGGTTCCAGGCAACTTATTTTGTTTTTAGTCACTGAAGTGAAGTTTTGCCTATTGTAGAATTTTGTAGAAATGGAACCCTGCTATATATGTATCCTTTTGTGTCTGCATTATTTTGCTGATTATAATGTTTTGGGTATTTATCAAAGCAGTTTTACTGGTGTGAATTTTTCCAGTTACCTACCAAAATTTGTTTATCCATTCATCGATTTATTGACATTTTGGTTTTCTTTAGTTTGGGAATAAAAATGCTATGAACATCAATATATAAGCCTTTCGTGGACTGGATATATGATTTTATTTCTCTTGGACAAATACTTATATGTAGAATTGCTGAGTATTATGATTAGTGTATATTTAACTCTATAATAAACCACCCAACTTTTTCAAAGTGGCCATACCATTTAATATTTCTTCCAGGAATATGTAAGAGTTCCAGATGTTTCACATCCTCCTCAATACTTGGTATTGTCGGGCTTCTTAATTTTTGCCACTTTAGAGGGTGTGTAATGGTATCGCATTATGTTTTTAATTTGCATTTCTCTAATGACTAAAGCATTTTTAATGTATTTATTGGCTATACATTTATCTCCCTTTTTGTTATATCTATTCAAGTATTTTGTTCATTTTTTAAAGATTTGTTTTTATTTATTTATTTATTCATTTTGGCTGTGCTGGGTCTTAGTTGCGGCACGCGGGCTCTTTGTTGCAGCATGTGGGATCATTTTTAGTTGTGGTATGCGAACTCTTAGTTGCAGCATGTATGTGGGATCTAGTTCCCTGACCAGGGATCGAACCCTGGCCCCCTGCATTGGGAGTGTGAAATCTTACCCACTGGACCACCAGGGAAGTCCCTTTTGTTCATTTTTTATTGTGTTCTTCATTTTCTTCTTATTAAGCTGTAAGAATTCTTTTTATTTGGGGTACAGTTTCTTCATCATGTATATGCAAGTATTTTCTCCCATGTTGTGGCCTTTTAATTTTCTTTTAGGTGTTTTTGGAAAAGCAGAAGTTTCTGACTTTGATGAAATCTAATTCAATTTTTTTTCTTTTATGTTTGTTGATTTTTTTGTCTTTACTGAAAAATCTTTGAATAATCAACAATGTCAATGGGATTCCCATGCAAAATTCTGGAGCATGTCCTCTGGTGTTCTCTCCTGCGAAGAGCTCTGCCCTCTAAATTCCAGCAGCTTCTGCCTTCCTGAACTCCAATCTCTATCTTTTCAAGAGTTTTTGTTCTTTTTTAAAAAAAAAAAAATTCTTAAATCACTTGAGTATTAGTTACTGCCAAGGTGCCTCCACTACTTCTGAACACTCTTGTGTATTCACTGTGAAACTTTCATGTTCTCCTTAGATTCCAGTCCAGAAAATGTCCTCAGTCCAGAAAGTGTCTCCACACGGAAAGTCTGGGAGAGTTTTGGGCTCACCTAACTGATTTCCCTTCTCTCAGGGATCACAGCCATTTGCTGCTTGTTGTCCAATGTATCAAAACAGTGATTATATGTATATTTTATCCAGTTTGTAGATGTTGCAGTTAAGAGGACAGGTCCAGTGCCAGTTACTCCATCAGGGTTCATGTGGAGGAAGCTCTCCAGTAGACTAACAAATTTAATTTTGAAATAGATATTTAAAAAGTAAAATGTAGGCTATGTCATCATTCTTTCTTAGTGATTTCATTTTATAAAATTAAATCCCTGTACCACTAAATCTCTAAAGTATACTCTTAAAAATCCTACCAAACACTGCCCAGTTCTAGTTGGAGCTCTTTGTCATTTTCTTCTCAAGTCAGAGTACAGTCTTTCAGCATATGGTGTTCAGAATAAGAGTAACTAGAATGAACACTTCAATAGTCCTTCAAACATCATGATGTTAAATACATATGTACATGCATACATCCATCTATACATGCATATAAAATATGTAGGAGAATCCCAAATGACAATTAGAAGTACATACTCATCCTTAGAAAGATGTAGCAAATGACTTAATGCCTTCACACATAATCCTGAGCAAACCTTGTGCTAAAAATAAAAATTTGAAGATATATTGAAGTATAATAAGAGGCAAGGAATAAGCTAGTCTTCAAAAGGTAAACATTTGTTTCTATGAAACTTTTTTGACTTATACATTTCCCATTTCTTTCCATACACTCACTTGCCGTATTCTTCTCTTAGCAAAAGCAGCTTTCTTTTTTTTTTTTTTTTTTAATTTTTGTGGTACGCAGGCCTCTCTCACTGCCGTGGCCTCTCCCGCTGCGGAGCACAGGCTCCGGATGCGCAGGCCCAGCGGCCATGGCTCACGGGCCCAGCCGCTCTGCAGCATGTGAGATCCTCCCGGACCGGGGCACGAACCCGCGTCGCCTGCTTTGGCAGGCGGACTCCCAACCACTGCGCCACCAGGGAAGTCCCCCAAAGCAGCTTTTTTAAAGGCTACAAGTCACTTTCCCTTTGAACCATAAAAACAATTCAATGTAGATTTTTTGCCTTCTCTTTTTCTAGTAGAAGTACCACATGATGCTGAAGTACCACATGTGATTATAAAGGTTTCTTATATGCCACATAGTTACTATTGGAAATATCAATGTAGATTGGTAAGAGTTTGGAGTGAGGAATTCTACTGTCACACAGAAATTGATGTCACTTTTTTCTAGATTCTCTTACTAGGTAGTCTCATAAGATTCTTGGCCTCATTGTTCCTGTCCAGGTATATATATTATGGATAGACACACAAGGAAGTGCTTGAAGGAAGCTTAAGGTTACTTAACTTTCACTTTATATAGCAGAAGAAATAAATTTAGATGAACTCAAGTTCACTGCCCTCTTTGTCTCCATTCCTTGGCCAGCTTAATGGGAATTATACAATGAAGTGATGGGATGGGATATTTGGCTGCAAACAAGGCTTAATGCCTGGTATGTAGCATGTCATCTGCACATATTTTATCTCACTGAAGTGTTGACTATTGTTTGGCAATGATAAGCTTCTTAGTTATTTCATATAGTAAAAAACTTTGAAAATCTAAAGAAATATCTTTATCTGTCTAGCGATTTCAGTAGAATCTTTTGAAGGTTGTTAAGAAATATAAGTATGAAATCTAGTACGCACTGGTTTCATGATGACAGAATAGAGTTATTATCCAATTTCTCTACTGTATTACTAAGCTATTTCCTCTCAAATTTTCATGTGCATGAGAATCACGTGGAAGGCAGGCTTTCCCCCAAATTTTCTGATTCAGTTGGTCTGGGGTGGGGTCATAATTTGCATTTCTAAGAAGTTCCCAGGTGGTACTGATGCTGCTTGGAGAAACAGTGACTCAGGAAACCTCATATCATAAAAGAACTGCTTTCTTCAGGCAGAATTTTTCTAAAGTGTTAAATATATTTGCTAACTTGGATAACTGCCTGCCCTTGAATATGAACTGTAAATAGTATTATTTTTCTATTATGTTTAAGTGTTTTAATTCCTGTATTTGTAATAATGCTATTTGTTGCAATGATGCAAGTACATTTATTATAATTCCTTCCACAACTGAAGAGCTTCTTCGTTCTAAAAAACACCAGGCTTTTGTATTTGGATACAAGTTTTATGTTTATTTGTTTTCCTTGTCAGATCAGGTCTAATTTATGAATTTGCTCTGAATACATGCCTGCATTTCTGATATGTAAATTGCTTTAGACTGTAAGTCAGTAATTCAATTCAACTCTACAGTGCACCAATAACTTCTTTTTTTTCCCTTTTCTCTACTATGCAGTATAAGATTTTCACACTATATGCCTTTCTTTCACACATAGATCATGATGTACTATTCTCTACTGCTAAATGGAAGTAAATTCAAATGCAGATTAATTACAGGCTTTTCATCCAGTACACAACTTATTCTTTTAAAAGATCACTTCCTTTAACACATTCAATATAATTATATTCCAGTTTAGACTTCTTCAATTCCTTTATGTCTTTCTTCATTGTCTTCTCCTTCCTAACAGACATAAGTCTTTGTGTGAGCGTGCACACACACACACCACTGTTAAATCATCATAGTAATATCAGTATATTTAGGTAACACTTATGGTTATAAGTATACTGTAAAATGCCCTAACATTTATATAAACGAGATATGAGGTGTGGAATTCCCTCTATATTACACACAGGAAATCCGCATGGCTTAGTTTTATGGGAAATCTGTTGTTTCTTTGGGTTCAGTTCTTAAGCATGAAGAATATCAATCACACAACAGTCCCTTTCACACTCCATGAATACACAATAATATGCATTCAGCCCTCTGTTTTCCAAAAGCAAGTCTTATTGATGGTGATTGTATGTCTTTTTACCTTTCAAAAATGAGTATTTTAATGTCGATTGTCAATAAAATGATTTTTAGAAAGACTGAGGAAACAAGTCAAAGTCAACTATTACATACTAAGTATCAATTTCAAAATGAAATTTTTTGTTTAGGTTCATAAGAACCTAGGTTCAAGAATTTAGGAAAGGTATTCAAGCTAATTATAGAATATAAATGAAATGAAAAAAAATATATAGAGTGAAACATCCAGTTTACCGATGAGGAAATTGAATTTCAGAAGCTCTAAATGACATTTGCCACACATTCAGTTTGGCAGAAATTCTGGATTAGAACCATGGCATTGAGATTTCTAGAACTGTATTCTTTCCAATACTCACTCCAGAAGCATAAATTCAAAAAGAAAGGTGACCAGTAAAAATGATGTAACTTTTGTATTGGAAACAACATAAAAATGTTCTCTTCTTATCTGTAGCTTCCACGTGGTAACCGTCTCATCTTTATGCTTAGACAATGAATAGTTGAAACCTTAAAAGGAGCTGTTAGCACTGTTGACTTTGGTTGTTGGTTGATAACAGTATATAGCAATGGTTTATCAAGTTACCATTGTAAGTCCAACATGAATAATCATCAAAGCATAGTAATAAATAGAGACATCTGTAGAATATAGCTCCCATCAATACAAGAAATCATGTATTACATCATCTACCTTGCCGAATATTTTTAATGGATTCATCACATTACACTAGGTACTGAACTCTCAAAAATACAATGTTCTTGCAGAATAATGCATGTACAGAATTTCTGTGTTGTTTAAAAATCCAGCCCATGAAATAGCACCATGACACATTTTCCTAAGTGTAAGACAAAACCAAAAACCAGACAATCAAATCAGACTAGATAAGTAGCTTGATCTGAAGAACCATCACAAACATTTTTTTTTTAATAAGTTTATTTTATTTATTTATTTCTGGCTGCATTGGGTCTTTGTTGCTGCGCGTGGGCTTTCTCTAGTTGTGGCAAGCGGGACCTACTTTTCATTGTGGTGAGTGGGCTTCTCATTGTGGTGGCCTCTCTTGTTGCGGAGCACGGGCTTTAGAGCGCAGGCTCAGTAGTTGTGGCGCACGTACTTTGTTGCTCCATGGCATGTGGGATCTTCGCAGACCAGGCTTTGACCCCGTGTCCCCTTCATTGGCAGGCGATTCTTAACCACTGCGCCACCAGGGAAGCCCCCATCACAAACATTTAATCAAAATGAAATGATGCCTAGAGTCTGACAAATACTCCCTTAGCAACACCAGCCCTACTCATGGGGAAAAATAAATTTTTAAAGGGCTTCACGTCTGCAGTTGTATACTTCCAACTTCCATGATACTATTTTTTCCACCTTGTTTAATCACTACTGAGATCTTTTTATTTTTTTTAATTAATCAATATTTTTTTTAAATTGAAGTATAGTCAGTTTACAATGTTGTGTTAATTTCTGCTGTAGAGCAAAGTGATTCAGTTATATATACATATACATTCTCTTTTATAAATATTATTTTCCATTATGGTTTCATAGGATATTGAATATAGTCATCTGTGCTATACAGTAGGACCTTGTTGTTTATCCATTCTCTATATAAAAGTTTACATCTGCTTGGCAGCTCTCCCCCTTGGCAATCACTGGTCTGTTCTCTATGTCTGTGATTCTGTTTCTGTTTCATAGACAGTTTCATTTATGTCATATTTTAGATACCACATATAAGTGATATCATATGGTATTTGTCTTTCTCTTTCTGACTTACTTCACGTAGTATTATAATCTCTAGTTGTACCCATGTTGCTGCAAATGGCAATATTTCATTCTTTTTTATGGCTGAGTAGTATTCCATTGTATATATGTACCACATCTTCTTTATCCATTCCTCTGTTGATGGACATTTAGGTTGTTTCCATGTCTTGGCTATTGTGAATAGTGCTGCTGTGAACATAGGGGTGCATGTATCTTTTTGAATTATAGTTTTGTCTAGATCTATGCCCAGGAGTGGGATTGCTGGATCATATCGTAATTCTATTTTTGGTTTTCTGAGGAGCCTCCCTACTGTTTTCCACAGTGGCGGCAGCAACTTACATTCCCACCAACAGTGTAGGAGGGTTCCCTTTTCTCTACACCCTCTACAGCACTTGTTATTTGTAGACTTTTTAATGCTGGCCATTCTGACCAGCATGAAGTGGTACCTCACTGTAGTTTTGATTTGATTTCTCTAATAATTAGCGATGTTGAGCATCTTTTCATGTGCCTATTAGACATCTGTATTTCTTCTTCGGAGAAATGTCTATTTAGGTCTTCTGCCCAGTTTTCGATTGGGTTGTTTGTTTCTTTTGTTGTTGAGTTGTGTGAGCTGTTTGTATATTTTGGAAATTAAGCCCTTGTCAGTCACATCATTTGCAAATATTTTTTCCCATTCTGTAGATTGTCTTTTCATTTTGTTTATGGTTACCTTTGCTGTACAAAAGCTTGTAAGTTTGATTAAGTCCCATTTGTTTATTACTGAGATCTTTTGAAATTGCTCTCTTCATAAGCATTTGGGATCTTAAAATATTAACACTGCAAGGAATCTTAGAGTCCTTATGTATCAATTTTCACTTTACAGATGAAGGAAACCAAGGCCCAGAGGAAAGCATGTCCTTGAAAAGGTTACACAGTGATTCATAGGAAAACTGGGATTGGAACCTCTGCAGATTACTTCCAGACCATTATGTATCAATTTCTAGGTCAAGACAAACTGAATTGCTGGTGCTCTGGGCTCCATGGTTACCTATTCTTTGTTTATTCCTCTGCGTCACTCTGACAGTCACTATTCACAGTAAGTTAAATTCCTTGAGCCCTGAGCCCAGGGGGTTTAGATTGTTCTATAACTTTCAATTCAATTGAAGCATTACCTTGTTTATTATAGCAGTAGCTCAAAAGGAAACTTCTTTTAATAATACAAAAAAAAAAAGTCATGAAAGTGATTGTTCAGTTTGGAGTGTTAAAGAAAGTGAATTAATTGGTATCTATAAAAAGCTGCTTCCTATTGGGTTAACACAAAGAGTGAACTTTGAAGAAGTCTATAATTAAAATCGAAATTCTCACTTAGTTTTCATATTAGGGGGCCAGGATTCCTGTTTTTAAAAGATGACTTTGTAAAACAATGACTAATCTTGTTCAGTCCAACTTTTTACCCCTTCTTCCATAAAGCCACTGACATCACACTTTCAAGTCATTAACTCAAATCTTGGGGCTTTGCCATGTTGTGAAGCAAAGGTTGGGAAAGGAGCTAACAATGATCTAAATGTTAACACCTGAATACAAAGAAAGTGGACACAGCCAATAGCTAAGGAAATGTATTTCTTTAATTGAGTAAACACCAATGGGCAAGATCATGCATTTTAGAAAGGTAAAGACAAGTTCATATGCTATTCTTTTTTTTTTTTTTTTTTTTTTTTGCGGTACACGGGCCTCTCACTGCTGTGGCCTCCCCCGTTGCGGAGCACAGGCTCCAGACGCTCAGGCTCAGTGGCCATGGCTCACAGGCCCAGCCGCTCCATGGCATGTGAGATCTTCCTGGACCGGGGCACGAACCCACGTCCCTTGCATCGGCAGGCAGACTGTCAACCACTGCACCACCAGGGAAGCCCCATCTGCTATTATTTATTATCGATATCACAGTAGGAGGGAGGTTAGAAAGTAGAGGAGGAGGTCATAGACTTGGAGTGAGAAAATCTGGATTTAAATTGTTAATATGTCTCTTACCAACAGAGTAACTTTAGATAAATCACAAAACCTCCCTGAATCTCAGTTTACTCATCTAGAACATGGAGACAATTATATCTATCTTCTCTGTGTACTCAAGCATACATACACACAAAGTTATTGTGATTATTAAAGATGATAATGAATTTGAAAATGCTTAGAATATAAAGTATCATGTAATTGTTAAAATGTACCTGAAATTCAATGAGTAGGACTTATGAATGATGTAAACTCATATCTGGATATTACAGACTAAGTATTCTGAGTATCTGTGTCCTGTAATATGAATATCAGTATTTCAACTCACTGAGGGAATAGCTTCGAGATTTTGGCCAAGACATAGAACATATTTTAGTGAGATGAATGAAGACAGTCTTTTCAGCAGATGATATAGGTGCTTTATAAAACAGACATATCCTAAGAAGAAAAGGTAAAAAGAGAGTATCTTTTTTTTTCATAAATTTTTTTGAAATTTTAATTTTTAAATTTTTGGCTGTGTTGGGTCTTCGTTGCTGCTCACTGGCTTTCTCAAGTTGCAGTGAGTGGGCTTCTTATTGCGGTGGCTTCTCTATTATTTGAATCATTTTCTGATTAGCTTCTACCAGTTTTTAAAATGTGTTCCCAAGAGGGAAAATGGCTCTGGGATCTAATGAAAGTCAGACAAAGGGAAAAGTATTGTGAAATAAGCATAAAATTTTCTCTGCTTTGCAGTGAGCTGTGCCAGTTCCAGGACTGACAATGTACTCTGTGGATGAGAGCAGAGGTACTGTGGCTGGCTCTCACAGCATCCCTGGCAGAGCTGAATCACCTAAAGCCACGTGCAGGTAAGAATGTCATCCTGGGACTGGAAGTTCCTTTTTGGGCGTCTATTTACAGGCTTGTGATTTCATGGCAAATGAAGGGGTGAGATGAGACCAATTCATGCTGTTCATTCTGACACTTCATGGTTAAACAGTGTTGGGAGACAACAGATGGGGAGTGAATGTCATACGTTTCCAGAAGATTCTAGTCTGTCAGCAAGGCTACCCACTGATAATGAGGATATATATGTCAGAAAACACTTACTGGTTTTCTCAATTTTCTGTTGTACTTATAGTGAATTCCCACAAGTATGTTTTGAAACATGGAGTCCAGTTCCATAGTAAACACTGCATTTTATGACTCAGGTGTTAAAAGGAGCCCCCAAATATTTTTAGTATGCCCAGATTCAGGATCATACTTAGATAAATGCATTATCTGAACAAAACTGTCTTTTCCATTGATTCCCCTCAAACACATGAAATGTGTAAGTGATCTCGGTCAAATTCTGAAAAGACCTTTGCAAAATATGTTGTTATCCTACTTCCCTACAATGCTGAACTAACACTGAATGTCTCTCATGTTCTTATATCATTTGAAAATGATGATAATGATAATCTAATGATATCATTAATATACTATGATTAAATGATAATAATGGACTCTGGAGCCAGACTGCCTGGTTTACAAGACTGCCTGGGGTACAATCCCAACTTTGGCACTTACTCACTGTGTGACTTTAAAAATGTTACTTAACTTCTCTATGTCTCAATTTCCTCATCTGTAAAATTGGAACAAAGTACCTACCTTATAAGGTTGTTTTGAGCATTAAATGAGTTAATATTTGTAAAAGGTTTGAATAATACCAGTACAAAATAGGTTCATATGCATTAATTTAAAAGAAAGAATAAGGAGGGAGGAATTGCCCTACATGTCATACTTCAGTTAAGGCAGGATGATGCTGCTGTGAGGAGAAGACAAAATCAGCCACAGGGACAAAAGAGAGATCCAAGGAAAGACTCATCTTTGAGTTGAACTTCAATGGATGACTGAGGTACTTGGACAGATCACTGAAAAAGAGAAGAAATATTCAATAGATAGAGCTAGAGATGGTTCGTTAATAAAGAAAAAATAAGATTGGTTTTCTACCTCACACAGTATATAAAAATTAGCTTTGTATGGATTAAAATTTTTAAAGAGCAAAAGCTAAACTTTAAAAGTTTCAGAAGAAAATACAGGTACATGTCTTTCTGACCTTTGGTCAGTATGACTCAAAAGCACAAAAATTAAAAAAAGAAAGAACCAACAGATGGTGTGCAAATTAAATTAAACATTTGTTCCTCAAAAGCACTTTAAAGACAGTGAAGAGGGTATGAAAAGTTACTTGAAATTCTTTTTTTTAATTAGTTTCTGCTTTATAGCAAAGTGAATCACTTATATATATACATCTGTTCCCATATCCCTTCCCTCTTGCGTCTCCCTCCCTCCCACCCTCACTTGAAATTCTTATAGTCAGCAAAGACTATAATGAAGTATACATAGAGAGATCCCATACATTAAAATAGAAAAATGTTAACAATAAAAATGGTCAAAAATATTAATAGACATGTCACAAAATATGTATATAGCTAATAAAAATACGAAGAGTCACCAAACTTTACTAGTAATTGGAAGAACGTCAATAAAAGAACACAGTGAGATACTATTATTCATCACTCATCAATGGAATTTAAGAAATTTGATGGAACTGTGGTTTGGAGAGGATATGGATCTTTTACACATTGCTGTAAGAGTTTAAAATGATAAAACCATTTTAGAAATCAATTTAACATTGTTTTCTAGAGTTGAACATACCTGGACATATGATTCTTCCATGTATGTGCTGGAAGACATAACAAAAATATTCATTGTGTCACTGTTTATAGTAGCAAAAAGAAAAAAAACCTTAGAAACAACAAAAATGTCTATAAACAATGGAATGGATGACTACATTATGGAATTTTCGTAAAATGGAATACCATGTAGCAATAAAAAATTATCTGTAATTAAAAATCATGGATGAATCTTAGCATCATAATCTGAAGTGAATAAAGCAAGTCTTAAAAGACTACATAGTATATGACACCCTTTTTAAGAAGTTCAAAATCAAGTAAAGTCAAGCAATGAATTGTGCAGGTATGCATATGTGTGTCATAAAACTATAAAATCTGGTATCAACAAACAAAATTACATGTGATGGTTAGAATTCCTTTTTTAATTTATCAAACATGCAGTTGCACTAACCCCTCTTCAGACCTCTTATAGGCTGTCCTTTTAATAATAGCTTCAACTATTTCGTTTATGCAGACAACAGGAACATCTTGGATTTGTTGAATTTTGTAGATTGCAAAACACTTTTAATCTCCATTTCTAACAGTGAATAAAATGATGCTCAAAGAGCTTGTGACACATCTAAGGACATACAAGTTAGAAGATCCAGGATTTGATACCAAGTCTTATAACTCCAACTCTTACACTCTTTACAATCTTTTTTAAGGTCTAAATCATAATTCAGAAGCCAAATGTTCAAGGAGGTACTTTAATCTCAACATTTTCATAAAAGCATATATCACTTCCCTGCTCCTAAAATCATCGCATTATCCTATCTTGCTTCTTTCTTTAAATAAAACCACCTTTACACACGTAGGTTTTAAATCACAAATTTATTTTTAGTTTTTCCTTCTACACTATCAGCTACCAAGTCCTATAAATGATTACTAATGCCTTTTTAATTTTATCACCTATCTGACCTATGCTCTCTACTCTTCAAAGGATGTGAACATACCTGTATTCTGTACTTTCTCACTTTTCTCCCTTCCCTTCCTGCTCTCTAAAATCCCCTCCTTCCTTCCTTCCTTTCTTACTTGTCAAAGTCCCTTAAAATTAATCTTAAACACCTCCTCATTCAGGAAGTTTCTTACAGCTACCCCAGACTTATTTTCTCTCTTTGCCTCTGTCTCTCTATACATCTAGATTATTCTTTACTTGGATTTTTCTTAAGCCATTTACCTTCTTTGCTTTGTATTTTGTGTATCTATCTTATTATTCCTACCATTACCGGATTGTAAACTTTGTTCTGGTAGATATCATATTTCACTTATCTTTTTAATCCCTGTATAGCAAAGTCATGGAGTAGGTAATCAATAAATGTGCAATTACTTTTAGATGTGAAGGCAACCTATAGGCTGAATGAAGCCTTAAGATAGGGAATTACAGCAAAGTTTAGATTTGACATGAGACCCAAGAAATGAGTATATCAACTATTTCTAACTGTAACAATCTTTATTTATTGCAGTTTTTAATCAATTTATTTCTCCTTAAGGTTTTTCCCAAGAAAGTTTTAATATTGTTCTATATGTGTTTGATCTAAGGGCACAGGATATTAGATCATTTGGATGGACTCCTAGCAAAAAAATAGTTCTTCAAAATGTAAAGGTCTTTCAACTTGCAGGACCAGGTAGAAAGCCTGGGGTTTAAGTGAGTGATGAATCCTGAATTATCTTTTCAAAGAAGCTGGTCACCTACTTTAGAGAAGTTCAGGCCATTCCTTTCTCACTAATACAGATAATGTTTGCAAATAATGGAAATGCAGTCTTCTCCCAATGAGAAGGAATAAGGAACCCTGTAACCATCTGTGAACCCAGTGACAAGAGCAAGCTGGTGCTGAGGAAGTATGGCTTTACTTTATATCCTCGCATTCTGGGCAAAGAGAAAATTTCACTGTAATACTTAAGTATTTGATGATGAAACACTGTGATTTCATGCTTTCACATGAAAATCATATACATACATCAAAATTGAGTGATCCTCTATTAATTACCATGGTGAGAGTTAATGATTTTCTCTGAGCTTCTTCTAAAATTACAGAGACAAAATCCTGAACAGCCTGCATTTTGAGGGCTTAAAAAATGGAAAGTAAGTCAATCAGGCCAAAGTGAGATTTTGACTTTTGAATTCTCTAATGCAAATTTATTTCTCCTCTTTATTTCTTATAAATGCTTTTCTGTTCTTTTTTTATTGAAGTTTAGTTGATTTACAGTATTTTGTTAGGTTCAGGTGTTCAGCAAAGTGATTGTTATATAGAAATGTATACTTTTCAGATTATTTTCCAGTATAGGTTATTACAAGATACTGATTATACTTCCCTGTGCTATACAGTAAATCCTTGTTGCTTAGCTATTTTATGTATAGTAGTTTGTATCTGTTAATTCCATACTCCTAATTTATCCCTCTCCCTTCCGTTTCTCCTTTGGTAACCATAAGTTTGTTTTTTTATGTCTGTGAGTCTGTGTCTGTTTTATATATAGATTCATTTGAATTAATTTTTAGATTCCACATATAAATGATATCATATATATTTGTCTTTCTCCATCTGACTTACTTCACTTAGTATGATATTCTCTAGGTGTATCTATTTTGCTGCAAATGGCATTATTTCATTATGTCTGAATTATATCCCATTGTATCAGTGTGTGTGTGTGTGTATCACATCTTCTTAAACCAACTATCTGCTGGTGGTCACTTGGGTTATTTCCATGTCTTGGCTATTGTAAATAGTGCTGATATGAACATTGGGGTGCATGTATCTTTTCGAATTAGACTTTTCATCTTTTCCAGATTTATCCCCGGAATGGGATATCTGGATCACATGGTAGCTCTATTTTTAGTTTTTTTAAGGAAGCTCCATACTGTTTTCCATAGTGAACTGCACCAATTTACATTCCCACCAACAGTGTAGGAGGGTTCCCTTTTACATACCCTCCAGAACTTATTATTTGTAGACTTTTTGATGACAGCCATTCTGACTGGTGTGAGGTGATACCTCACTATGGTTTTGATTTGCATATAAATGCCTTTCTTTCTCCATTTCTCCACATTCCTTTTTATCTTTAATTTGCCTGAAGAAACTAACAAAAATGTCTGATTTTTAAAGTTATCTTTCCCCTACCAAGCCCAAAATTTAAAAATTTTGAATCTGGTGAACCCAAAAACTCATGAGTTTAGGTACCATGATTGTACCCATCATAAGTACACTTGCTTCTTTGGTGAAGAAAAGGTATCTTTAACTTATGTTTCTTATGAAGACAATCTTTGTCGTCAGATTATCTTCACTCAAATATCAACTCTGATGCTTTAATGATGTGCAACTCTGGGAAGTTTCCCCTAACTCTCCAAGTTCAATCCCTCTTCTGTAAAACTGCCATCATAATGATATTCGTCTCATTGTGATTTTGTGAGAATTAATTGAGACAATGTACGTAAAGTTTTCAGCTTTGTTATGTCACATAGTTGTGTTAAAATAAATAGATAGCTATCAATACTATTAATAAGCAGGCAGATCACTTTTATAGTAAAGCCAGGATGGATGTAGTTTGTAAATGGGTTACATAAGCAAATCATCCTGCTACTTCTGGTTAACACACATGCAGTGTAGGTAAAGATTGGCCGTAAGACTTTTTGCTGTAATCAGTTGTGTATATGAACGCTGGAAGTTTGCCATGCCCCAAAGAGTAAGCGTTCATCTACAAGTTTCAATGAAGAATTCTATAAAAGTTACTCTCTTCATCCCTGTTATAGACTTCTCTCACCTTAATATTCAGCAGTGACAGTCAACTGAGGGTTTCAGGTAAAATAAAATATTCCTTTTTTAATGTTTCTATAGTGTCTTCTGCATAACTCTATTATCACACTTTCTGTATTATAATTGTCTGTAATGTCTTTTCCAATAAAACTAGAGAGGAGAGAAGGAAGGAAGGGAGGGAGAGGGAAGGGAAAGAATGAGTGAGAATAGCAAGAACAGATTCAGAAACACCCTACATTTTCCTGGAATCTTTTGCAGGTGTTTGGGGTTCTTCTTCCCCTCAAAATAGAATATTTATTCTCTTAAATTTAGACACAGATGTTTGGAGCTTTTTGGATTTCTATGTAGACTTCAAAAATTATTTAGGCATTATTTATATTGCAAGCATTTGTAATGCCTATAATTATATAATTATAGGCGTTATTCATAACCATTGAAAATTTCTTCATGCTCAATTATTGTTATTAACAATTCTTGCCTAATGGAATGCTAACAATATCTGTATCTCTCTCCAAAAGGTAATGTATTTGTTGAGATAGTTTATAATAGTAAATAATACTCATTTCAAATATGCTAAATAAAGTGATATAAGACCAAGCTGACAATGGCCAAAAGATCCATTTAAAAATAGAAATGGTTCACATTGTTACAAAGCAGAAACTAATAATAAAAAATAAATAAATAAAATAAAAAAATAAAAATAGAAATGGTATACACAGCAAATATTTAGAAGAAACCTATAAAGCATAATAGGCTATTGAAAAAGGAAAGATACTACATAGTCATGCTATAGTTTAGGTGAACTAAGCTAACTTTCTTTTATGACATGGCTCCTAAAATCACTGGATGTGTTTTCTTAAAAGCTGAGTTTCTTGAAAAACACTGTCACTTTAGTGTTTTAAAAAATTGCCTAGAGTGTGTTAAGCATAGGTGAAGTTGAATAATTAAGTAGTGTTTCTTCACCAGAAGGAAATAAGAATATTAAAATATTTTTTCCTTAAATGTCATTTTCTATTCCAATGAAGACATATTTTAACAGTACAAACAAGTAAAAACAGCAAAGCAGAATAAAATAGTAGAAGATAGATATATCAAAAAGCTTTATTTTAATTTACCTTGCTTTAAGAATGGAATAAATGAGACTCAGCATCATTTCTGTGGTGTTTTTGCACCCCTAAAAATTATGACCTGATTTTAGTTACGACAAAATATCAGACAAACCTAACTTGAGGAACACCGTACAAAATAAATAATGAGTACTCTTCCAAGATTCCAAGATTGTGAAAGAAAAGGAATAAGAAAGCAAAGTCACACATTGGAGAGGAGCAAAGAGAAATAACAACTAAATGCAGTGTGGGGTTAAGATAGGTTTCTTGAGTAAAAAGGAGACATGGAAAAACATAATGGGAAAAAAAGACCTAGTAAAAAACTGGTGGAATTTGAATAAAATCTGCAATGTAGTTAATAATATTGTACCAATATTTCCTAGTTTTTAAAATTATATTATGGTTACATGTGGTGCTTGCATTAGAAAAAGCAGAATGGGGAATATACAGGAATCCTCTGTACTATTTTTGCAAGTTTTGTCTAAGTCTAAATTTAACATGTAAAGTAGAAAAATAAAAAGTTTGTTAACTTTCACCAGTTCCATAAGTTGATTAACAGAAACGTTTTGATTGGAGCTAAGGTCCCTTTTTTTTTCTCCACAGCACAGTACATTTCCATCAAAATGGATATTCTCTAGTTTAGTCAACAAAGCAAGTTAAGTTCCAGTATCTCATTTTATATTATCCTGAAATATTTGCAGTTGTCTAAATAAATATTCTAATCTTAATATTTAATAATATTAATGGTCCTAAGCAGAAAAGATTCCCAAAACTGGTAATGAATTAAATTAAGTCAATCACTTGAATTGTTGTTTAGAAAGATTATATCTAATCAGCAACAGAACTCATATACAAATTTGCATTAGATATTTCCAATAAGCATGAGCTTTTGACCACACTCTATCAAGACAAGAAGGTATTTTGGTATTAAAATAGCATTAAAAAGGTCACATTTATCCCATTATGACCTAGCAACCCTAACTTGCAACAACTGGAGGAGAGAAATTGTGAGAAAATGTGAAATTCCATTACAGCTATATATAAATCTGTGGATTAAGATGAAAGTACACATGGAAAGAGAGGCTTTCTGAAAGAAAAGTCTAAATGAGACATAGCCTGAGGCTTAGAAACCTAAGCCTCATTAGAATCTAATGGCATCTAGGAAATACAATCCTTCCTAAGTAAGAGTAAGATAAATTAACAACAACAAAAAGACTATCAAGGCATGAATTTGGGCTCAAGTCATTTCACAAATAATCTAGGAAATAAATATTTTTGAAACAGACTGTGAGTCAAGCATTGTGTTTTGCCTCAAGTTGATACTGATTCACCTCTACAACTTTGGGCAATTACATACCTTAGTCCTCTAATGCCTAAAAGTGGGATAATCCTTTTTAAAATTTATTTATTATTATTGTTTTTTCATTAGAGGAGTTTTTGATAAATACATGGTTAACATGTGGAAACATTTTACATTCTTGGATGGAAGGCATAAATATTTCCTTAGTTGCTGTTTTAAGTAGGAAGATGTCATTTGGTTTGCTGGAGGAAGCAAAGAAATATGGTATAAGCACTATTTTTGAGCTTTGCGAACTAAAGTCTTTACCAGGTAAGAGAAAAATCTGAAAATACTCTTCAGGATAGCAAATTGGAAGGACTTTTTCCTCTTATCGAATAATAAAATGACATAATAAATGGGAACTTAAGGTATTGGTTCTCTGCTCAGAATTCTTGCCTTTAGTCTGAGAGATCCTTTTAAAGTAAAATGGGCAAGTTGAGAATCCTAGTAAGTACTCTGAATACCTTTAAACCATGATAGTCCTTGTGAGTTCATAGGCAACACCTCTGTGTGCTTTTTACCCCAATAACGTTACTAAAACAGTGAGTGAAAAATTGTAAGAGCACAAGAATGGCCCCGGAGGACATAGAAACATGGCCTTTAATAGAAGAGGATTTTTTACGAAGAGGCTGATTTCACTCAGGATCTCTTGGGTTGTCACATTTTTCTCTCTAAGGAGGAATCTGATCATCTCAGAGTGAGGCAAAAAACAAAACAGAAATCTCTTGTCAAATCATATTTCAAACTCCATTAACTTTGCACTGTGAGGATAGTGCTTGAGTCACAGCATAAGTATAGCTATGGCTTCTGAAGTGGAATGAATGGATCGCCAAATCCAAGGAATATACATGTTTATATATTTTAGTTAACAGATGAGCAGTTATTAGTTCTGGACAGAGAATTTACCCCCCTACAACTTCATGAAAACAGAATACTCTGAGTTCTCTTAGTGTTAAAATGCTAGCCAAGTTCACTAGCAGTCTATTTTTCTCTGTTTTAGTAACGTATCCCTCTCTATATTGTCACAGGAGATTTGTCATTAAACAGGGATCTTTTAACAAAACCCCTCTGGTGGGAAAGCTGAGTGACAACATACACAAACTTGGGAAGAGAAGTGACTGTGCTTCTGCAGGAGAAGCAGCTGTTCAGTGAGAACTATGATCAGCTTAGGTTGCTTTGATACATTTCTGGTCTTTCTGTGTCTCTGATGCTGATCCAAATTTCCTTATCAAAATTAAAAGCCAAGTAGAAGATCTATAGGGAAATCACTCAAATAAGTCACAAGGTGAATTGTCAAAAGCATTTATTTTCTGGATACAAGCTAATCTGTGACCACTTTTCTTGTGATGGAAAGGAGGTCTCTCCTATAAGAGTGGATCCACCCACAGTTTTTTATTGTTGTTTGTCGGTTGGTTGGTTTGTATTCCCTTCTTTCTTAACATATTTTCAATAGGATTTAGCAATTTCTTTATCCAGATAAGCAAAAAGAGTTCCCACCTCTGAACTTCTTAGTTTCCAAATCAATAGTCATTACCCAAATATCAAGCCACCGTGTGGTCCTGTCGCAGCAGCACTGACATAATCTTTGAGCTTATAAGAAACTCAGAGTCTCAGGCCATACTCCAGCCCTACTGAGTCTGCCTTTTAATAAGATCCTGAGCTGATCTATTGCACATTAAAAGTTTAGAAGCACTATCTCATCCTATTAGACTAGCAGATGTCTGTTTTCCACTTCAGAGTTGGTAATTATAATTGTCCTTTGAGTCTGACAAATTGGAAGCTGAGTTATTATGTTTATGTACAACTGTATTTCTAAGGTTTTTTATCATTTTGAAATACACTAGAGAGACCTATGTAAAAATTAAGGCTCCAATTAGATGTGTATAAATTTTACTTTAAATATTCTATATTATACAACTATGTAAAAATTTGTCAGGAATTTTCTTTTGTTAGAAACAAGGCTTTCAATTGACAGATTATATAGTCTCTTCATAGATTGTAACAGGTAAAATCAATATCCTTTACTTATGCTAGCCATTATAATTAGCTGAAAACTGAGCAAAGGAAAATGCAGATGATAAGCAAAGTTATGCATTCCTTCAGGGCAGGAATTATGCCTCATGATATCACCGAAATACTAGACATATAATAATAAATAATATATAAATTCTAAAAAAAAATTGTTAAATAAATGACTATGGGCAAGTATAGCTCTTACTTGTTCAGATCACAAGGTGATAAAATGCCTTTTCCTCTAAGTCCCCATCTAGTGAAATCATTATGAACTTTTGGGCCTGTTTTTCCCCAGTAGGGTCTTGATTGTTTATGATTTCTCCTTGATTGCCATTATCTTTCACCTCTCCCATCATATGTAACACTCTAAATTCATAAGGTTGTATTTCCATATGCAATTGCTACCGACTTTGCTACTATAATTAAAAAATAAATGAGGCATAGCTACTGGGATCGGATGTGGTATCATCTCTGTGTACATTGACTCAAGTATTGTACCTACAGAGGAGGCAGAGGACTTTCTCCTCAAGAGCTTTATTCATGTTTATTTGTCTCCCAAAAAAGCCTTAAAGCCCTTTCTTTCTTTTTTTAACATCTTTATTAGAGTATTATTGCTTTACAATGGTATGTCAGTTTCTGCTTTATAACAAAGTGTATCAGTTATACATATACATATGTCCCCATATCTCTTCCCTCTTGCATCTCCCTCCCTCCCACCCTCCCTATCACACCCCCTAGGTGGTCACAAAGCACCCAGCTGATCTCCCTGTGCTATGTGGCTGCTTCCCACTAGCTATCTATTTTATGTTTGGTAGTGTATATATGTCCATGCCACTCTCTCACTTCGTCCCAACTTACCCTTCCCCCTCCCCATGTCCTCAAGTCCATTCTCTAGTAGGTCTGTGTCTTTATTCCTGTCTTGTGCCTAGGTTCTTCATGACCTGTTTTTTTTTTTTCTTAGATTCCATATATATGTGCTAGCATACGGTATTTGTTTTTCTCTTTCTGACTTACTTCACTTTGTGTGACAGACTCTAGGTCCATCCACCTCACGACAAATAACTCAATTTCGTTTCTTTTTATGGCTGAGTAATATTCCATTGTATATATGTGCCACATCTTTATCCATTCATCTGCTGATGGACACTTAGGTTGCTTCCATGTCCTGGCTATTGTAAATAGAGCTGCAGTGAACATTGTGGTACATGACTCTTTTGGAATTATGGTTTTCTCAGGGTATATGCCCAGGAATCAGATTGCTGGGTCATATGGTAGTTCTATTTTTAGTGTTTTAAGGAACCTCCATACTGTTCTCCATAGTGGCTGTATCAATTTACATTCCCACCAACAGTGCAAGAAGGTTCCCTTTTCTCCACACCCTCTCCAGCATTTATTGTTTGAAGATTTTTTGATGATGGCCCTTCTGACCGGTGTGAGATGATATCTCATTGTAGTTTTGATTTGCATTTCTCTAATGATTAATGATGTTGATCATTCTTTCATGTGTTTGTTGGCAATCTGTATATCTTCTTTGGAGAAATGTCTATTTAGGTCTTCTGCCCATTTTTGGATTGGGTTGTTTGTTTTTTTGATATTGAGCTGCATGAGTTGCTTGTATGTTTTGGAGATTAATCCTTTGTCAGTTGCTTCATTTGCAAATATTTTCTCCCATTCTGAGGCTTGATTTTTGTCTTGTTTATGGTTTTCTATGCTGTGCAAAAGGTTTTAAGTTTCATTAGGTCCCATTTGTTTATTTTTGTTTTCATTTCCATTTCTCTAGGAGTTTGGGTCAAAAAGGATCTTGCTGTGATTTATGTCATAGAGTGTTCTGCCTATGTTTTCCTCTAAGAGTTTGATAGTGTCTGGCCTTACATTTAGGTCTTTAATCCATTTTGAGCTTCTTTTTGTGTATGGTGTTAGGGAGTGTTCTAATTTCATTCTGTTACATGTAGCTGTCCAGTTTTCCCAGCACCACTTATTGAAGAGGCTGTCTTTTCTCCACTGTATATTCTTGCTTCCTTTATCAAAGATAAGTTGACCATATGTGCATGGGTTTATCTCTGGGCTTCCTATCCTGTTCCATTGATCTATATTTCTGTTTTTTGTGCCAGTACCATACTGTCTTGATTACTGTCACTTTGTAGTATAGTCTGAAACCTGGGAGCCTGATTCCTCCAGCTCCATTTTTCTTTATCAAGATTGGTTTGGCTATTCAGAATCTTTTGTGTTTCCATATAAATTGTGAAAGTTTTTGTTCTAGTTCTGTAAAAATTGCCAGTGGTAGTTTGATAGGGAATGCATTGAATCTCTACATTGCTTTGGGTAGTAGAGTCATTTTTGCAATGTTGATTCTTCCAATCCAAGAACATTGTATATCTGTCCATCTATTTGTATCATCTTTAATTTCTTTCATCAGTGTTTTATAATTTTCTGCATAGAGGTCTTTTGTCTCCTTAGGTAGGTTTAATCCTAGATGTTTTATTCTTTTTGTTGCAATGGTAAATGGGAGTGTTTTCTTAATTTCACTTTCAGATTTTTCATCATTAATGTATAGGAATGCAAGAGATTTCTGTGCATTAATTTTGTATCCTGCTACTTTACCAAATTCATTGATTAGCTTTAGTAGTTTTCTGGTAGCATCTTTAGGATCCTCTATGTATAGTATCATGTCATCTGCAAACAGTGACAGCTTTACTTCTTCTCTTCCAATTTGGATTCCTTTTATTTCTTTTTCTTCTCTGTTTACTGTGGCTAAAACTTCCAATACTATGTTGAATAATAGTAGTGAGAGTGGGCAACCTTGTCTTGTTCCTGATCTTAGTGGAAATGGTTTCAATTTTTCACCATTGAGGATGATGTTGGCTGTGGGTTTGTCATATATGGCCTTTATTATGTTGAGGAAAGTTCCCTCTGTGCCTGCTTTCTGGAGGGTTTTTATCATAAATGGGTGTTGAATTTTGTCAAAAGCTTTCTCTGCATCTATTGAGATGATCATATGGTTTTTCTCCTTCAATTTGTTAATATGGTGTATCATATTGATTGATTTGCATATACTGAAGAATCCTTGCATTCCTGGGATAAACCGCACTTGATCATAATGTATGATCCTTTTAATGTGCTGTTGGATTCCGTTTGCTAGTATTTTGTTGAGGATTTTTGCATCTATGTTCATCAGTGATATTGGCCTGTAGTTTTCTTTCTTTGTGACATCATTGTCTGGTTTTGGTATCAGAGTGATGGTGGCCTCGTAGAATGAGTTTGGGAGTGTTCCTCCCTTGCTATATTTTGGAAGAGTTTGAGAAGGATAGGTGTTGGCTCTTCTCTAAATGTTTGATAGAATTCGCCTGTGAAGCCATCTGGTCCTGGGCTTTCCTTAAAGCCCTTTCTTAAAGAACTTGAAAATTTGAGACATCTAGTGAAAATATTCAGTAAATAAATATGTATACATTAGCCATAATACTTAAAGTTGTGTTTAGGTCACTTTGGGGAATATGGACATGAACAAGAACAAACATGATACTGACAGATGGTGATAAAAATTAGAAGGAAATATATAAACAAAGAGATGTAATGGAAATAAATTGAGAGTGAGAGGCTATTCTAGGTCAGGGTGATGACTGAAGGTCCCTTGAGGAGGTGGTTATATTTGAAGTGAGTAGAGGTAGAAACTGGAAAATTGAATGCAAGGGAAAGGTGTGGGAAAGATAGGAATCAGGAATGGTACCTAGGTTTTTAGCTTGGGTAACTGTATAATTTGTTTTGTGATCTACTGAGACAATGGATTCACAATAAAAATGAGTGAGTGAATGAATAAATGAATGGCATTATTAATGGAGAAGTTAATGAACTTATGAAAGTTTTTTTGTATCTGGATATGAGGATATTTGAGTGATACCCTGACATCATCACAGTGTCCCATTCAATATTATTCCTCATAAATTCTACCAGGATGGAGCTAAAGCACCTTGATTCTCTCCTACATCAGGATGTGTTCCCCCACCCTACCATTCCCCTCCAATCTGGGGCATTCTCTGAGAGGTTGGCAGTGACCTCATCCTCTCTCTTAATTCCCATAACCTGGCCTCCATTCTAGTAGGCACAGCTAGTTCTGACAGTCCAAACTGTAGGTATGATGAGACATTTTTTGGATACTTATTTCACAAGATAATACCTGAAAAGTTGTTTGAAAAATGTGTGAGAAATGTCTCACAAATTTAATAATGCAGCAACACATTTTCAATTCTTTGAGCACATATGGAGCCACAGCGCTGTCCATCTCCACCATCACTTGTGCTATGTGCTCCATTTGTAGTGACATGTATTGGTTTCAGATGAAAGGAGTAGCTATGTACTCATATCCTGTAGTTCTTGCATAGAATACAAAGGCTTAGTTCTTACTTGCAGAAAATTTTAGGAAAAGTGTTGAGAAAAAGTGGTATAAAGGTATGTGAATTGTGGCTTTCCAGTACACCAGATGAAAGAACCAAATTCTTTGGCCACAATGCTTTTCTCCAAGTACAGTTGTATCTGAATGTCTTTTGATTCCTGTGATCTCTTAATACCAGTCATTGTCCCATCAATTTTTGCATATTTGGTATTTAGAATTGTTTTGTCAATTATGCTGATGATTCTTAAAGTTGAGCCCATGTGGACAATCATATGATATAACATTTCTTACACAGGATGTTTTAATTGCTCTTTGATTAGGACACAGGTAAATCAGCTGTGAAGTTGTCAGAGCTTGGAATCAATGACGTAATTTTAAAAATATGCTACCAAATACTTATAGTATGCGGCACACTTGTGGCATTACTCACTCTCTTTTAAAATTTGGTTGATTGCTTTATCCTTGAGATTTCTTAAAGGGGGTTTTATCCACCTTGAAAATAACAGAATAATAAGGTCCTAATCGGTTTCTAACTCTGAGAGAAGAAAGACTATTTGTGTATTTCTCACACAGAATGGGCCTAGAATGGTGTTGGTTAGATGTATTTAAGTTTCTGTAGCTTTTCAGGATATACTAGAGATTTATCATAGCTAAGAACTGTATTTCCCCACTTTATGATTTATAACTGCAACTTTCATATAATATTATACAAGTTATTAATAATTTTTAGTCTAAATGATGGAAATGAGATATGTGTCTGTTAGAAGAAAACACACGATAAGAAAAGAGATAAGTGAACACATATGACTCCTACAAAATCTTAGTTTCTAACATAGCAGTGGTCACTCAGATTTGTTTCCAGGCCCAAATCTATATGGACTTTTGTTTTAGTCTTATGTGCCAAAAGAAAGATTCCACTAAGAATTTCTAACAATATTAGGGCATAGCAATACGCTTTGGATATCCTGCCTGGCAGTAACAATGTCTGGAAGAGGAGGTGCTAGTGGCACTCAACAGGCAGGCAGACCCTGCTGGGAATAGAAATAGGCAGTACAAGTGGTTTATGATTAAGTTCTTCCCAGTGATAGTGGTAGGAGAATGGCAAGGTGAGATGAACAAACTGACCAGTATGTGACCTGAGTTTGAATGTTGTTTTATCTGCTTAATAAATATATAGTTTGGATAAAATATATTTTTGAGACTGAGATTTTAATCCTTGTTTATATATTATATATTCAGATATGTACTGTATATTTCATATGTTTGCTGTGATAATTAAATTGCTCAATAGATATAAAGCACCTAACATAGTGCCCTGCTGGTTGAATGAGTTCAGAATGTTGGTTCTCTTTCTCTCCTCCCCTTCTTCTCTATAGCAACTGAGAAGTAAAGAGAAGAAACATAAGGCAAATGATAGGTACTAGAAATAGAATATAAATGAAAAAATGAACAAGAGAACATTAGCTACATGAAAAAAATGGGAAGAGATAGATGATCTAAAGATAGGGATGAGCTATTGAACACATTATGCCTTATATAAATCAGATTAGAGAAGTAAGAGTTAGCAAAAGGAATAATTGATTAATGGTAAAGAAAAGTAATTGGGACAGGAAAAATGCTAAATGCGGAAGGAGAATAAAAGAACTGTTGTGAGAAGTTACATTGTATTGAAAAACACTTGCTATTAGTTTGCTAAGAACATTTAGAAACACTGTATAGGATACTGTCAAGAGTTGTATTAAGTCATTTGGAAATGACGTTATTCTTCTCTCTTTTGATTAAGTCCTCCCAGAAACTTGGAGTCCAACAAGTATAACAAATCTACCAAAGTTAGAAACTGCATCAGAGAATCTGTGAAAGAAAAACAAAACAAAACAAAAACAGAAACACCCCAGCGGGTTGTCTGGGAAAAAAAAATAAATGGACCCTTATGACACCATATATACTACTGGTGATTGAAGTCAATCCAATATTTTTGAAAACAGGCATATAAACAGATATTGAAATTATGGGTTATGTGTTACAAATATAATTTATAGTGAAGAGCTCTAATACATATTTTAGGACCGATGTAGAATAAACACCACCACATACACAGTAAATATAATTAATCCTGATGGTTCCCAGAGTCATACATTGTTATGGCCTATCAAAATAATGATGAATTTATCTAGATAGCAGATTAGCATCTAAATGGAATTATTAAATATTTCTTCAAATTACAGTTAGGTACATTCAGATAGTTTACTGCTCTCTGATCATAGCTTAGCCAAGAGTCTCAGAGTAAATATTTAAAACACAGTGTTTGAAAGGTCACTGATAATTCATAGGTGTTTTATGTAAATGTAAAAGTGTTTTCCCCTTTTGACTCAACTCACTGTGGTGTAAATTTCTTTAAATCTTTTTCTGAACTTCAATTTTTTTATATTACTTATTTGAACTTTTAAAAAATACCAGTAGTGTAAGATTAAAGGTAAGTAATGGGCCAGTATAAGTCAAGTTTTACCTGCTCTGTCATTAATAACTATAGATTGAATACTTAATTATATGTCATATTCAGTCATCCACATCTATATGCAATAATTAAGCTAAAAAACTGGCAAAAATGAATAGCGATGGAATTAGAGTATTTTCCATCCTCCTGCTATTAGACCAATCGTTTAAGAATATGCAAATGTAAGGAGGTAAAGAGGAGAATTTAACAGATACATTTCATTTCTTTATAGCTCTCAGTAATGAGGATGCATATTATTTCTCTCCTTAGAGCAAATTGTTTGAACTTGGAGCATAATAGTGGTTTGCGGTAAGGATCTCGGGCCAAAGACCATAACCTTCTCCAAAAAACCTTAAAGAAACTTTAAAAAAATTGTACAGTATAGAAGATCATCTTTCAGTTCTACATTTAGCAAAATGACTGTTTTGTACACCCAGAAAATACACTTTTCTTAAATTGAGGACAAAAATGTCCACAATTATTTCAAGCTATCCAGTCACTTCGAAGGGAAGATTTATTTTATGTAGGTTGTTTCATAGGAAATAGTGGCTGTATTTGCTTCTGAAATATATTTTGCATATAAAAATAATGAATTTTGTCTACATCTTCACTTTTTGAACAATGCTAAAATTGGATAATTCCCATTGGCAGTTGAAGTTACTTCTGAGGTCAGAGGAGTTAAACCCCATGTTGTTAATAGTGTGAATAAATAAAACAGCACAGCATCTGTCTCAGGTTATAATGCTACTTTGATACTTTCTGCCAACATGACTAACACTGAAAAAAAGAGAATTTTTAAAAAAAATTTTTTTGGCTGCACTGGGTCTTCATTGTGACACTACGAGGGATCAAACCCATGGCCCCTGCATTGGAAGGCAAATTTGTAACCACTGGACCACCGGGGAAGTCTCAAGAGAACTTTATTGAAGGGACACCTCCTGTTGAGCAGCAATGTCTTCCGTAATGTTATTTTCCTGCCTTCTTTGTTATGTTCGACTTAAGCAGCCATTGCCAGGTACCCTGTGTTCATCCCCTGTTGGAAGTTGCTACTGTTGAAAAGACTGCAGAGTCAGAGATTTAAGAGGGCTTCCTGGTACTTATGGCTGAATTCCAATATTGCTGTAGATCCTCTGTTGCTACACTTCCCAGTGAGGATATTTACTACCAAAAGACCTAATACATTCAAGTTCTTTAGAAAAATGTTAAAGGGATTTAAAACTAGAGTGGGTGAGGAAAACAACAACAACAAACACACAGGTCTAGCAATACAGTCAGTGCCAAACTGTTATGGGAGCAAAAGGAAAACCAGAAGTGTTGCCTTATGTGTTGAGGTCAAATAGTTCTCTTCCTTACAGGGTGTCCTTTCTTTCTATCTTGCTGGAAAATTCAAGGCATTGAACACCCACCACCACATCTACTCTCCTACCAACATGCAAACCTATATACTTGGACTTTGCTCCTATTATTATCAACTCTCTCTGTTACTCTTTAAGGGTAGATTCTCCACTGAAGTACAAGATCCCATCCCTCTCTCTTACTCAAGGATCTTGCTTGTGCAGTCTTTCTCCTATATCAGCAAAATTCTCTCTTCCTGGATCAAGCCCATCAACATTCAAACAGGCCAATATTTATATCTTAAAAAAATTGTTTTGATCCCAAGCCCATTGTAGTTACCATCCATTTCACTGTTTGTCCTTATAGAAAAATGACCCCAAAGTAATCAGTACTCACTACTACCAATTCCTTTCTTTCCAGACTCTCTTAAATTCACTCCAATAGACATTTCATTCCCATCACTCCACTGAAACTAATACATATAACCAAAGACCTCCATGTTACTTAATTCAGTCGTTCATGCTCAGTCATTATCTTACTTAGACTTTTAGCAAGTAATACTTTTTTTTTTCAATGTTGTACATTCCTGGTTTTCTACTACCAACTGGTCCCTCCTTTACATTTTCCTTTAGTTGTTCTTTTTCTTTTTCCTGATCTCTAAACTTCTTCAGAATGGCCTGAGATTCAGTCCTTTGACCTTTTCACTTCTCAGTCTACACTCAGTTATCCAGTGCTGTGATCTTAAATAATGGCCCTATGCTGCTGACGACCCCTAAAATTTCATCTCCAGCTTGACCTTCTCCTGAACACCAAATCTGTATATTCAACTTCCTACTTTTCATCTCTGTTCAATATCTAATAGACATCTCAAACTCAACATATCAAAAAAGAAACTCTCATAGCTCACATTGAACCCACTAGAAAGTCCTTTCAGCTTTACTTTCAAAATATGTCTTAAATTGTACCACTTGTCACCACCCTCACTGCCATCTCCATGGGCTACCTCCTTTATTTCTCAATGAAAGCACTGCCTTTAGCCTCCTTCTTTCTCCTCAATTTCTGTCTTGTAGCCTATGCTCAACAGAGAAGCCAGAGTGATGCTATTAAATGTAAATGTGGTTATGTCTCTCATTCAAAACTCTCTGATGTCTCTTCATCTCATTCAGAGTAAAAATCAAAGCCCTTTTTATGCTCTACACACCGTGTAATATCTGTCTCCCCATTACCTTTCAGGCCCTATCTATTCCAGTTGTGCCCCTGGCCGTTTCTGCTCCTTCCATGCTGGTCCCCCAGCACCTTGAACATGCCTGGCATTCTCCCCCATCAGTGCCTTTGTCTTAATGTTTCCTCTGCCTTAAGTACCCTTCCTCCCAGTGCTTCTAAAGCTTGCTCCATCATTTCCAAGTTTTTGCTTAAATGGCATGTTTTATAAGGTTGTTCCAGACTACCCTACTTAGAATGTAATTCCTCATCACTCCTCCCTACTATTTTTCTTTTCTCTATAAAATTTACTACCTTCTAACTTATCATAATATCTGTCTTTCTCCAGTAGAATGTCACTTTACAAAGGCAGGGACTTTTGCCTATTTATTCACTACTCTATCCCAAGTACCTAGAATAGTGTGTGGTATGTGTTAGGTTCAAAAAGTATATTTGTTGAATAAATGAAGATATTTTTATTGTACTGAGTGGAAGCTACACAACATTTTTTTTTTTTTTTTTTTTTTGAGAAGGAAACTTCTTGTATTTCTTTCAGATCTTCTTCTTAAGTACACCACATAACTGAAAGGGCCAAAAACTTTTTAGGCTTTGGTAAATCATTTCATTAACCATCTCATCTCTTTTCAGGTTGTTTTAAAAATTGATTGTGATATTTTCAAATTAGTAGAGTGGTGGAGTCAGAATTTTGAAGTCATATTTCCAGGGTTTGATCTCAGCTCATGAACTTCCTAGATGTGGGATCTTGGACAAAAGTCATTCAGTGCCTCTCTGTTCAGTAGTCTGTTAAACAGGGATAGTAAGTAATAAATCATTTACATCTTTGTAATTAATCTTCCAAATAACAATAAGATATAAAGTTTGTATCCAATACTTAGCACATAAGCTTAATTAAGTTATAAATTTTAGTATTATATTATTGTCTTTGCCATCGCTTGATGTGTTTCTTGCCCTTCTCTCTGGCTCACAGTTGCCCTGAGTCCTACTTGCTGAAAGTGCTTGGTAGATAGAAGAGAGGAGTATGGAGGTGGGAGAAGCAGTGGCCATGAAGAAGGGGCCAGGACTTGTGTTAGGCCATCAGAATAGATGAATAGAATAGTGGAGAGCACTATTCTAAAGTCAGTCATTCCCTAAGTTTAGTTATACTGATGGTAAACTGAAATTTAGGCAGCAGGAATTTGTCCTAAGTGGACAAAGATTACAGAGTTATTTCCCTCTTGTGACTATTTTGCTGTTTGATGCATGACTTCAGACCTTTCCAGTCTCCATTGAGATGGAGTTGATTTTTAAAGATAGTTGCACTGATTTTTAATGTTGTTTCCAAATCAGTATGACAAACAGTGAAAATTAGAGAAGGCTATTTAGAAATGACAAAAAAACTTGTTATAACTTATACTTTAACACTTAGTTATAGCACCATTACTTTAGTTGAATCTTGTTTATAGAATATGATGTTATTCTCTGGGTTCATTCATTCTCCAATGGTGAAGAAAGTAGAAATTACTGCATTCTTGTCTCAAAATAGAAATTCACAATTACATTATAAGGAATGTAATTAATTGTGACCACACTCATGAGCATATTGAAATAGAACATGCATTTTATTTTAAAAGTGAACCTACTTAGAAACTATATTAAATAGCCCTTTTCGACATCAATTTGGCTAATTAGGATCCAGCCCTGAACTAACATCAAAGAATGTGATTAACTTTTGAATCCTGAAATATTCTTCCTAATCATATTTGAAAAACTCTAATCCTGTCTCTGATTCCAGAAGCACAATATAGATCTCTTAACACTCTATTACTTAAAAATCTGATGAACATGTATAATCTGCTTCTGTGCTTTTTCCTGTATTCTCTCCACTGTGTTGGAATCTCTGCTTCTGACACAAAAATTGTGAACCCATATAAACAGAGAGGCTTAGTTTAGTGTGTGTGTGTTTGTTTATATATATGTATAAAATTATAAATCCCTGATTGCTGGTGTATATGTGGTGTCTGCTAACCTAATTCTTGCAACAGAACATTTCTTGCTCTGTAGTTTTATTGTCTGCTTCTGTATTCCCTGCTTTGTCATTTCTAAAGCATAAAAGATCTTAAATATCTTCATATTTAGGTCAACAGGGTACTTTTAAATTATGTTTATAATTAGGAATTTCTTTTCGCCTGCAAATGAGAAAGAGATTCTGGATGTTTCTAACCTTTCAAAGTCAAATGTGTTTATGTTCTTTTAGATAACTATCATTCCCCAAGCCTGTGGTGTTATTGAAAGAGATTACTTTCCGTTGCACAGCTGAGTCCAAATGCTTTTCTCTTGAAAGTGAGTTGCTCATTCATCTGAGGGTTTATTATGTCAGTGTCCTATAATTATTATTTAATTAAATAATGGCACACAGTAATATACTAGTAAAGATATTAAGGAGCTTAACATACAAACGAATTGTAGGATGATAATACCTAAAGCAGAATCTAGAGCAGGGAGTGCATAAGGAAATAGGATGTTACAGAAGAATGAAAGCTTATTTTTTTCAATCCTATTTTTTTCTAAGGTAAACTCATGTAAGGTAAGATCTGAGAAAGTTAATTGAAGGTCTTTTCAGTCCAAGGTTTCCAATTCTACTTGAGAAACCTCTTCAGAATATCAAAACAATTCTACTTTTAGATTTTTCTTCTGTTGTTTTTGTTGAGTATCTGGGGCTGTTAATGTTTGAAATTTTTTACTGTGTTTATATGGCACAATTCACTGCAGTTAAAAGAGGTGTTCTCTTTCACTGGATATTCAACTTCTGTTTATTTCAGCCCTCTCCTGCTGGTTGGCTTTTCAATATTAATTGATTAATTAAAAATAATAAACTGTTGTGTCTCTAGGTATCCCTATCAGCTTTCCTATGTTTCAGAAACATATGAAAATCCTTCTTCTAAATAGCCAGGGAGGAAGACAACAGTTCGCTTTTCAAACATGTTGTGTATAATGCCTACCAAGGGATTTTTATTAAAAGGAAAGACACTCAGAGTATATCCCATTTTTCCCCAGCAACACTAAAGCCATGGGCAGAGGTTCTGCTCTTGTCAGCCCCCAGGTTGGTATAACGGCTTCCCTGAAACTCACAGACCTATGATCATCTCTCCACTAAGCTTACCTGACTTTGCCATTGCTGGCCTTGGGTCTAGGACCCTACTCCTCCATGAGATTCCTCCATGAGCATCTTTGGAACCAAGCAAGTTCAGGATGTCTGAGACTCTAAGATGTCTAAGACTAAGAGTGGCTTTTTACTCTACTCCACTTTTTGGTATTTTAAAAAATGAGAATTTAACCCTGCCCATTTAGTTATAGATTTTCAGCTGAAAGTTTTCAGAAAAGTTGTTCTGCTATGAAATTTTCAAAGCCAGGATTTTCCCCTAAGTTTATCTGATGACACCCCAGTACTGGGAGGGAGGGGGGTTCAATAATAAGAAGCCTGGCATGCATGCTTTTTGAATGTGAAGAAAAGGCTCATTAGTATATGTTCAACAGGAAGGGTGGTCAATGAACTGACCACATAATAGGCACCGTTTCCCTACTATTTGCTTTAAGTATATTATTTCTACATTCATGATATTTCTGTGAGGTAATTATTATCTCTATTGACAGTCAGTAAAACTTGGGCTCACTGGGTTTAATTACTTGACCAGGATCACACAGTAACTTTCAAAGTATGGCTCTGAATCTAAGTTTTTCAGACCTTTTCCACAAAATCACACTGCCATTGTCTAATTATCACTAATTGTATTATTAAAGCTTCACTCTGGCCCTGAAAAATTTATCCAAGCTATTTAATCTTTCTGTGTCTCTGGTATATTTTCTGTAAAAGGGAAAAAATAATCCTTATCCACTTCAATGAACCCAAGTGAAGACAAAATCATTTATGTAAACAGCTCTGTAGATTATAAAACACTATTAATATATATCTTAGTAGTATCATGATATTTAAAGAACATTATTTCTTAAATGATTGCTGTAGTGGAAGTAATGGAGGTCACGAATAAATTTAAATCACATTCCCCTCAAATCAGGTGAAAACATGGCACAAAGTTTTTTAGTGTAGATTTATTTCATTAAAATTAAATCTTGTATTTAAAAACACACAGAAAACGTTTTTACAGACATTACCCAAAAAGGTAAAAATTAAAAGAAATACAGTAGTTAAGGAACACTAAATATAATATAAAGTCCCTTTATGAACAATGAACAAAAATTACGCTCACTTTGTTAAACTATTTTCCACACATAGGAAAAATTTTCACAATAATAGAATTCTAATTTTTCCACATTAGAATGGGTTAACAAGACTGAGCCCAGCTCTCTCTCTTGTCCCTTCTTCACCCACACTTACAACATCTATGACAGATGCAATTACAACCACAAGTTCTGTGCCGCGTCCCTGTTATCCCACACCCAGTCCCCAAATGGCTTTTGCCAAAAGGAAGCGAGCATTCTTCCTGGGGATTGCAGGCCTTATAAACCTACATAGTAACCAATGTAGAAGAGTACACTGTCCTCACTTCAACATGTGAAGGTTTTCCAGGCGTCAGATAGGAGATACCTTTCCTTAGATAGATGTGTTCCAAAAGGACTTTGCTGCTTTTCCTCCCCTCTACCCCATGACTCACTCTGTATACATCATAGGTGAATCTACATTTCAAGCACCTTTGAATATTATTTGGGATTTTTTTTGCCTATAATTATCTTAATAGTGTATGCATGTATATATATATATCTCAATAATAAATATCTTTTTTTTTTTTTTTTGCGGTATGTGGGCCTCTCACTGTTGTGGCCTCTCCCATTGCGGAGCAAAGGCTCCGGACGCGCAGGCTCAGCGGCCATGGCTCACGGGCCCAGCCGCTCCGTAGCATGTGGGGTCTTCCCAGACCGGGGCACGAACCTGTGTCCCCAGCATCGGCAGGCGGACTCTCAACCGCTGCTCCACCAGGGAAGCCCCAATAATAAATATCTTAATCCCTCTGTCTCTCTGTATGTCTTCTCTTTCTCTCTTCCTGTCCCACCCTCCCTCTCAATAGATAAATAGATACCATAGAGAGACAGCTGAGAGAGAGATTATATAGATACACACACACACACACACACACACACACACTTCCACCCACCCCAGATATAATAACAGTATGTAGTTTGACTTCCAATCCTAACTTTTCTGTTTCTTGAACCTAGTTAATCTCAAAGTAATTTTATAGCACAAGACAGTCAAACACTGGCAATGAGAGAACAGTGGGTGATGGGAGCATGAAGAATGGATACTCAGAGTCAGAGAAAGAGGTGAAGCTTTATGGGGCATTAGAGAGATTATGAGGCAAAGCTTCTACCTAGATTCCTAACCCCCACCACTGCCACATTCACACTACCCTACTGAATGAGAGTTAAAATATAGTGAACATGAACTAATAAGACTATATTCCTACATAGCTAAAAACTGAAACTGAACCTTTCAGTAATCCATTGGATTGCCCTCTCTAGTACATTGACATTGCTGTTTTACAGTACTTCCACTCCTACAGGTGACTGTAGTCTCTTATATTTATTTGGTATGTAAGGCATATTTTACAAAGAAAAAGTATATTCTTGGAAACAATATTCTAAGCCTTAAGTGTTTGTAACAGCTCATTGGTGGAAGCTTCATTGAAATGTTTATAAAGTATAACAAAGAGAGAACTTGATTGGAACTCAGATTTGTGAGTCAAGGAATGGGTCACACATCCTAGTGAGACACAGTTTAGTAGCCTATATTAAAGAGAAAGGGATAGAAATTCAAGAGATGCACAGGTTGCATCAAGTCTTAAAGGGATGGAATATCTGCCTGTGCATTATAGAAAAATCTTATGTAAAAATTGCAATAAAGTCAAAAACCTGTGGGTCATCTTAAATAAGTCATTATCAATTACTATTCAGAAAAAAATTCCTCATTTTTAAAATATATCAATTCAGAGTTATCTTTATATTTTTAATGTATTTTTCAATTTAGAAAGAGAAATAAAATGAATTTTATAATTTAAAGTGCGATTTTTCTGTTTTAGCTTCTTTAAAACTACATAAAATACAACTAAAATTTAACTTTTATTTAAAATACGTTTATATTTTAAGCAAATAAGAATGTTGAGAATATTGGCAAAATCAAATGCTTGGAATAGCCTGTCTATTTTCTTAAATATCTTTTGATGATATTGTACTAAATTATGAGTTATTCATGATTATAAACCTATTATGAGGATGCCAACTTTTAATGTCTTAATGTCTAAACTTTTAATATTTAAATGTTAAAAATGTAGATCTTTAACCCAAGTAATTTGGTCTTAAAAATCAAAGTCTGAAAATAAAGTCTTTAAGTGTCTCCACACTATAATGAGGACCCTAAAAGATCCACTGAACAGTGATTGAGTCACAGAAACCATCCTTTAAAACTTTGTACAGTATTTAAAACTAAAAATTACTGGTGCTTATACCCTGAGAAAATCATAATTCAAAAGGAGTCATGTACCACAATGTTCATTGCAGCACTATGTACAATAGCCAGGACGTGGAAGCAACCTACGTGTCCATTGACAGATGAATGGATAAAGAAGATGTGGCACATATATACAATGGGATAGTACTCAGCCATAAAAAGAAACGAAACTGAGTTATTTGTAGTGAGGTAGATGGACCTAGAGTCTGTCATACAGAGTGAAGTAAGTCAGAAAGAGAAAAAAAAATACCGTATGCTAACACATATATATGGAATCTAAAAAAAAAAAAAATGGTCATGAAGAACTTAGGGGCAAGATGGGAATCAAGACACAGACCTACTAGAGAATGGACTTGAGGATACGGGGATGGGGAAGGGTAAGCTGTGACAAAGTGAGAGAGTGGCATGGACATATATACACTACCAAACGTAAAATAGGTAGCTACTGGGAAGCAGCTGCATAGCACAGGGAGATCAGCTTGGTGCTTTGTGACCACCTAGAGGGGTGTGATAGGGAGGGTGGGAGGGAGGGAGATGCAAGAGGGAAGAGATATGGGGACATATGTATATGTATAACTGATTCACTTTGTTATAAAGCAGAAACTAACACACCATTGTAAAGCAATTATACTCCAATAAAGATGTTAAAAAAAAAAGAATTAAAGGAGAGTATGTAAATAAGCATCTTGCTTGGTGTCCCATTAAATGAGTGCATGATAAATGTTACTTTCCTTCCTTCTTCCTCTCCTGTCAAACCCATTATTTCCCTTCAAATCCAGCTCACATGTCACCTCTTTTCTGAAATCTTCCTATCTGTGTAGCAGGAGCAATTTATTTTGGTGTATTATGGTGCATACTTCATTGAAATACTACAACAATTTATTTTCATTATTTATTTATATATTTATCATTGCCACTAAATTATGAGTCCTTGAGAGCAAAGCCAATGTTTAATTCATTTGAAACTCCCATGTATAACATAGAGTATGTAAAAGTTTAAGCCCACAAGAAACACTTGTTAAATGAATGGACTTTTATTTTCAAAACTCAGTTCTCATCTCAGATAGAGGTTCCATTTTACAGTTATTTCACACCTCCCGCAGAAACATGTAGACCCTTATATCATATTTCTGGGGATTCAAGATCCTTGTCTTATTTTCATATCAGCAACTTCATCAAGAAATCTCTCCCAATACAGAGAGTGCTTTAAATGGCCATCATCACCCCCATTACAGAGTGATTCTTTATTAGTCTCACTATAATTCCTGTCACTGAAAGGTTACCCTGGATAACAGAAACTAAATCTTCTAATTAGTGCTTGGGAAACATTTTTTTTTTTTTTTACATTCTGAACCTGTAAAAATTAAGGGTCTTTCCATGGAATGTATGTTTATTTGTTAAATAGAAAATACTGAGCTGCACTTAGCAGTAAAGCTAGCAAAATACAAGAAGGTATATACTTTATTCTCCTTTGTTTCCACAACATTTATAATTTCTGCAAAGCAGAAAACAGCTGCTACACTGGCAATCTGCAGTATATTTTGGGCAAGTAGGACAGCAGGGTGACTAATGTGCACTGTAATGGCATTATAAGTGAGTCACTAGAGTGCAATTATCAGTATAGTTGCTGCATGCTTGGTTTATGATTGGGTTAATCAGTTCCTTAGCAGGTTTCACTCTGTGTCCTCTTCTGGTACACTTGAACATTTTATTCTCTTGTTTGGGGGACCTAGGCGTAGCCTTTATTTTAGTTTGTTCCCTAGTTAAATTTCATATGTCACCTTTGCTGCAAGTTGCTATTTTCCCTGGGTTCTGTTTGACCCCACAGACCAATTTGCAAACATCACCACTGTACAAAATTCAGTCAACGCTGAATTTCTCAAGGCATTGTGCATCTTAGCAACTAGGAGTCTCTCAAGGGAGCATGCTAGTTTTCTTTATTGCTTTTCTCACCCTTATTATTCATGGTCATGAGGACACACTGGGAGGAGATGGTATTAATTCTTCACGTGGAGTGGGCATCTCATAGGCAACTCATGGGCCTCTCAACTTGTAAATGACCAGAAGAGAGTGGTTTCTGGAGCACTCTGTGAACTATGGCCTAACATTTGAAAGGCAATACCTTCAAGACAATACCTTCAAGTTCTGTTTCCTTAATACTCCTGTTTCTATTTGAAAGCAAAGCTGAATTTTCTCCTTATTTTAGCACAACTCTGATTATTTCCCTCCCCTACTCAAAAATCTTTAATGAATTCCTAATTGTATCAGATGGGGTTTAAATATTCTACACATGGCAATCATGGTGGATAGGCTCTAGGGTGGCTCTATTTATCCCCACCTCTGGGTGTTTATGCCTTGTATTATCCTCTCCACTTGAACGTGGGAAGAATCTGTAACTTGCTCCTTATCGATAGGATTACATAGCAAGAAACTTTGGTGGGTCTCTAGGAACTTTGAACAGCAGCGAGGAGGTGAGGGTTGCTTATAACTCAACAGCCAGCAAAAGCAGCTAATGCTCAGTCTTACAGCTGCAAGAAACTAAATTGCACCAACTCTTTGAGCAGAAAAGTGGGCTGTTTCCCAGTTGAGCCTCCAGATGAGAATACAGCTGACCAACACCTTGATTGCAGCCTGTGAGACCCTAAACAGAGAACTCAGTTAAACTGTGCCCAGATTCCTGAACCAGAGAAATTAGGAAATAATGAAGCACTAAAGTTGTTTTAAGCACTAAAGTTGTGGCAATTGATTACACAGCCATAGAAAACTAATACAAAAATCAAAGGTTTTATCTATAATTTAGTTACCTTTTTAGCTGCTTCTTATATTCATGTGTGTGTTGTAAATTCCTGTCACACAAGACTATTTTCTAAATAGGATTCTTATCTACAGAATGCAGATATTAAGGAACTGACGTGTACAACCATCTTCACCATTAGGGGGGATGATGATACTTGGAAAGTTTTTGTGAGTATTAAATTATGACACACAGAAGCACTTATTACAATTTTTGGAACATTGTAGGTACTCAGTAAATACTAATTTCATTTCTTTTTCACTTGCCTTCCCTTTCCAAATAATCATTTTGGTCACCAGTCTCTATGCCTTCAGTTTTGCTATTCCTTCTTTCCAGAGTGCCCTTCACATTCATCTCCATTCCCCACTTTAAACCTCAGGTCAGATTTAACTTCTCTATGAAACATTTCTCTGCAAGAATCATAACCTTACTGTATCTATGCCCCTTCAGTACTTAAAAATCTGATAAAAGCTCTGATTAAGGTATAAAGTGATAACGATTCTGCTTCTATAAGAAGACATGTCTGTCATAATTATATTTACACTGTAGGCCTTCGTGGAATATGGTTCTTCCCCCCTGGTCCCATCTGTTATCAAGCCCCATCATTAGAGTCCAGCACAGGTCAGACACTGGGAACAGATCCTGGAGATCTGAAACTTCTGTCATAGGCTTACTCTGTTCCCTCCAAATGCACAACCTTCATTGTACAGGCCCTGCTTTTCTTTGCAACTATCTCACTTTTTTTTTCACTTTGTCACAACATTACACTAAAAATGGATGAGGAGATATGAGGTGTTTATTATTTATTTTTTTAGAAAAGAAATATGAGGATAGGAATAATACTAATAAGCAGGATTGTTACCTGGTGAGGGGAAGGGTGAAGGGTATTTTTTATTGTCGTTATCTAATCACAATATTCCCTCCACACACAGTTACAAATTCCATAACCCTCCTTGTGATTATGCTTTATCTGTATTGCTTTCTATCGTGTGATTTACATGAGTTTTTTCATCCATAAAATAGGCAGTCAAGCCTGGAACAAAAATAAGACAAAAACAGCATTTGTAGAATCAGAATGTCGCATTGAATGGAAGTAGAAATACCAGTTCTTTAACCCTGATAAAATCTCTTTTTTGCCCCCTGTTGTATTTGCCTTTAGAATTTGAGAGAGGGCTTTGGCATTGAAAATGATCATATTAAACATTATTCTCTTCATTCCTCAATGTATACAGCTGTTAGTTTTTCATGAGAGTCCTGTAATGTAGCTGGCAAAGTAGTAGTTATATTAAGAGAGATTAACTTTGGAGAGAAAAGAAATGCCTCTACTTTTTTTTTTTTTTACTCACTAACATTTTTAGGATCATATTTTATTTTCTTTAGATAATTTCCCTTTTGTTGCAATCTGTTGCATATTGGCTGAGTGCAGGTTTTTCCATAAATGTTGCACATGCATATGCATTAAATTGAATGGCTGTCTAGCCATGACAGACGAGAAGATGTTCCACTGAATGTTCAGTTGGTCCCAAGGGCTTTCCGGGCTGTTGCCATGATTCTGTAGCCCGTAATCTGGTTGGTTATCTCTTTGTAAATGTACATATAACTCAATCACAATATTTTTTTTTAATAAATGTTATACTGATGTTTGGCTCCTGAAGCTATGACTTGTCTGGTTATATCTCTATCATGAAATATAAACACACATGAAATATTAAATATAAAAGGATATAAGATTCAGTCCTGTTCAAAAAAGTAATATAAGATATAGTCTAGTTAAACTTCTAATTATACTATTCTACTGATGTATAGCTAGCTTGAAGTTATGGGTTGAAGGCTACCAATAAGAGAAACATACAAGACCCTCTTAGCTATGTTAGAAAGGGGCAGTGCTCATTCAGTGGGAGGCATGTTTTTATTCTAAGTTAATCTTTAGAACATTTGGAACATTTATTTACAATTAAATCCTATTAGAGGTGTTATCTTCCATGTGAAAAAGCACATACAAGATACTATTATTCAACAGCTCCTTTTAACCTAGAGAAAATTTCTTCTGAATAATTAAATACTGGCAAAGATGCCCTTTTGAGTTTCAGCTGAAGTACTTTGTATTTCCCTGTAGGAGCTACCTTTCTCCCACACTTTGTCCTGTATCTGCCACTATTGTCTGTCAGGGAAAATAAACTAGAATGCATCTATAATGCCAAAAGTTTTGTATACATAATCCCATTCAATACTAAGAAGAAATTTTTTCCACATCCCTTAGATTTAGTATCAGAAAAGCATTCGTAGGACTGTTCTCTTATAAAACCTAAACGTGTGACAGAAATCCACAGTCCATCAGACCACATTGAGAAGAACATTTTTGGTAACTGAGAAACTGGGAATACTTGGCTGCCTTATCTCTTTTTAATCTTCTTCAGATTGTCTATAAATATTTGAACATTTGAAAATAAAGATTATATTTATGTATCTCAAATGAGTAAAAGTAGAGTCAATGGAGAAAAGGAGATGAATTTTACTGTATTACCAGATTTCCCATAGGGTGGCTGTCATTAAGCATGACAAGCAGAGTCTTAGAAAAGATGTTATAGACAGAATTCAAGTACCAGATGAAATATTAGACCAGTATACCTTTAAAGCTCCTTAAAAACTTAAGATTCTATCAGTAGAATATTTTAAGGACCAAGCCTCCAAGTTTCTAAAACTCTGATCTGGTCATTAAATGGTTTCAGGATGGCCTTTCTTCCTCTATGATATTTTTCACTGACAATATTCATCATTCTTTGAAATTTATCAGTAATACGATAGAATAGAATGTCTGTGAAAAATGTAAAAAATGTAAAAAAGCAATAATGTCCAAAGGGATGAGAAAGTGCTATCCCTCATGATCCACCACTGATTGGATCATCTTCTTGAATAAAAACCACTCACTATGAATATCCTAAGGAAATAAACATATAACCCAGCATGGAGGATGGGTACTGTTTCAATTTTAGTCTTAAAATTACTCCTTTCCTCTGATGAGTAGTATTTTCCCTGCCTATAAGCCTTATTTTTGCCACATGTTTTCTGAGTACATACAAGAAAGTGATTTTAATGACTTATTAAATTATGTTTAATTGAGCTATATATTATAAATAGAGAATAAAATTATAATTCTAGGTATATTAGTCAAGGTTCTCCAGAGAACAGAAACAATATATATATTGAGAGAGAGAGAGAGAGATTGATTTAAGGAATTGTCTCATGTAATAATGGACATCCAAAATCTGCAGAGTCGGCTGGCAGTCTGGAGACCCAGGGAAAAGCTGATGTTGCAGTTCAAGTCCAAACACCATCTGCCAGAGCATTCCTTCTTGCTAGGTCAGTCTTTGATTGTATTCAGACCTTTAACTGATTGGATGAGGCCCACCCACTTTATGGAGAGCAATCTGCTTTAGTCAAAGTCAACTGATTTAAATGTTAATTTCATCCAAAAACATTCTCATAGAAACAATAATGTTTGATCAAATATCTGGACACTGTGGCCCAGCCAAATTGACACATAAAGTTAACCATCACAATAGGAATATATCCACTGAAGTCTTCCACTGTTTGAGTTTCTTTGTCTAGAAGCTGATCCTTCAGGATTTCTCCCCTTTCCTTTCTCTGGACTATGTTATTTGTAATGTTATGCATCACAGCAGTATTATATAAGCATATATGTGTATATATATGCACTGTAATTCAGGGTTTTGTTTTATGAAAGTTTCACTGACTTGTCACTGTTTTCTTTGGGTCATTTTTCACATTGTAATTATTGAATAAAAACATACCCAAGTCTATCAGAAACAAACTTAAGTTTTAACCTTATCTAGGTACTTTCAACTACCTTTTAAAACCTGTGCTATTCAAAGTGTGGTCTGTGGATCACTGACTGAGTAGCACTGATTTAATCCTCTCATGCTGCCACTTAGAGTGAATATTTTAAGCCTTGGCATATAATTATTTCTATATTTTGGCTACATGAAATTTCTGAAATCCCATTTTATGCAAATAAGTATTTGTAAATAGCAGTGATTATTTACAGACCACATTATAATATCAGCATTTAATTAAACTGATTTGGAAGCTTATAAAGATTATAACATTTTTTTCAAATTTTAATTACTAAAATTATCTGCCAATTATTATAATTGCTTACCTGTTAAATGGTCACTTTGGTAGAAATTAGTGAGTATATCACTTATAATGTGTGTATTATTTGGCAGAAAATAATTTTCGAATGTATATTTTAGCATTATGAGACAATGATTTTATATATCTTTTAATCTTAAATACTTCAGTACTTACTTCTGGGAGACATTATTCAAAAGTTAAAAAGTGGACACCAGGGCTTCCCTGGTGGCGCAGTGGTTGAGAGTCCGCCTGCCGATGCAGGGGACACAGGTTCGTGCTCCGGTCCGGGAAGATCCCACATGCCACGGAGTGGCTGGGCCCATGAGCCATGGCTGCTGAGCCTGTGAGTCCAGAGCCTGTGCTCCACAACGGGAGAGGCCACAACAGTGAGAGGCCTGGGTACTGCAAAAAAAAAAAAAAAAAAATTAGAACAACAATTACATCAGTGAATCTACTGATTTCCAGAGATACTCTTCCATGCCTCAATTAGGTAAGAGCAACATTAATATATTAATATTAATTATTATTAATATATTGATATTAGTTATTAATATATATTATATATAATATGATTTGTCATATATATGGATATATCTATCTATATATCTTCAGTGTATACTTTAAACAGAAAGTTTTACTTCTGTCCACTTCTCCACCTAGGTCAAAATAATGAACAAGTATACTTTTCTACTTTCTGAGAGGACTTTTTCTCAACTGCTGTCCTTAGAGTATGTATCTGTCTACCCACAAGGGAAGCTGACTGAAGCAGCTGTATACTTTTATTCACACCGTCATATAGAGATGACTCCTTTATGAACCAGGCCAGAGTTTTATTCTTCTCCATCCATTGCTTGAAGATACCTTCCTACCACCTTCACCATTCACTCTCCATGAAGCCTTAAGTGTATGCTGAACGAGACATTATATGCAACAGTGGTGGACAGCTTGGTTAGTTTGGGCCAACTGTGTAATTTACTCTTGGCTTCTGGACTTGCACAGATTCTATGCTAAATGTATAATTTCTAGCATATTGTAGGTTGGTGCTGCTCCTGCTCAACAATGTGAGTTGGAAGGTCTGACAATACCAACTTACTGTGGACAGCTTCTAGTTACAGTCAGTTGGTGTCTCAATCAGCCGCTTAGGCTCTACCAGGCCCCAGGAGCACACCAGGAACTGCTTTTCAAGCATCTATAAAAGAAACAAAATTACACCAAAACTCTTCAAGAGTCCATGCTGCAAATCTGTTGGGATTTGCCACAGAGGCATCTTTTTTTTTTTTTTTTAATTGGGGTATAGTTGATTTACAATGTTGTGTTAGTTTCAGGTGTGCAGTAAAGTGAATCAGTTATACATATATACACTCCTTTTTAGATTCTTTTCCCATATAGGCCATTAAAGACTATTTAATGAATAGAGTTCCCTGTGCTATACAGTAGGTCCTCATTAGTTATCTATTTTGTATATAGTAGTGCGTATATGTCAATCCCAATCTCCCAGTTCATCCCTCCCTCCCCTTTTACACCCTGATAACCATAAGTTTGTTTTCTACATCTGTAACTCTATTTCTATACACAAGTTCATTTGTAGCCTTTTTTAGATTTCACATATAAGCGATATCATATGATATTTGTCTTTCTTTGTCTAACTTACTTCACTCAGTGTGACAGTCTCAGTCCATCCATGTTGCTGCAAATGACATTATTTTGTTCTTTTTTATGTCTGAGTAATATTCCATTGTATATATGTACCACATCTTCTTTACCCATTCCTCTGTTGATGGACATTTAGGTTGCTTCCATGTCCTGGCTATTGTAAAGAGTGCTGCAATGAACACTGGGGTGCATGCATCTTTTCCAATTATGGTTTTCTCCAGAAATATACCCAGGAGTGGAAGTGCTGGATCATATGGTAGCTCTGTTTTTAGTTTTTTAAGGAACCTCCATACTATTCTCCATAGCTGCTCTACCAATTTACATTTCCACTAACAGTGTAGGAGGGTTCCCTTTTCTCCACACCCTCTCCAGCATTTACTGTTTGTAGATTTTTTGATGATGGTCATTCTGACCAGTGTGAAGTGATACCTTGTTATAGTTTTGATTTGCATTTCTCTAATAATTGTTGATGTTGAGCATCTTTTCATGTGCTTTTTGTCCATCTGTATGTCTTCTTTGAAGAAATGTCTATTTAGATCTTCCACCTCTTTTTTGATTGGATTGTCTGTTTTTATGATATTGAACTGAATGAGCTCTTTGTATATTTTGGAGATGAATCCCATCAGCTGCTTCATTTGCAAATATTTTGTCCCATTCTGAGGGTTGTCTTTTTTTTTTTTTTTTTTTTGTGGTACACGGGCCTCTCACTGTTGTGGCCTCTCCCGTTGCGGAGCACAGGCTCTGGACACGCAGGCTCAGCGGCCATGGCTCACAGGCCCAGCCGCTCTGTGGCATGTGGGATCTTCCTGGACCGGGGCACGAACCTGTGTCCCCTGCACTAGCAGGTGGACTCTCAACCGCTGCGCCACCAGGGAAGCCCGGTTGTCTCTTTATTTATGGTTTCCTTCGCTGTGGAAAAGCTTTTAAGCTTAATTAGGTCCCATTTGTTTATTTTTGTTTCTATTTTCATTACTCTAAGAGGTGGATCAAAAAAAGATCTTGCTGGGATTTATGTCAGAGTGTTCTGCCTATATTTTCCTCTAAGAGCTTTATAGTGTCTTGCCTTAGATTTAGGCCTTTAATCCATTTTGAGTTTACTTTTGTGTATGCTTTTAGAGGGTGTTCTATTTTCATTTTTTTACATGTAGCTGTCCAGTTTTCCCAACACTGCATCTTCTTCTACAATAAGAACCTCTAGGTCAGTTGGATCTACTGGGTTATATGGCCTGAGTAGTAGGACAGTTTGCACTGCAGCCTGATGCTGAGCCCTCTCTTGCTCTAGGTCTCACCTAAATCTGGAAACCTTCCGAGTCACACAGTAAAAGGGTCAGAGCACTAGTCCCAAACGTGGTATACGCTATCTCTTAAATCACAAGGGGTACACCTAGAGCTGTGCTCATGATAGGAGATATAGGGTGTAATAACATGTCCCTTTCATAGAGATGACATCCCTAGATGATTAGACCCTTAAAACTTCACTGATATGGCAGACTCTGAACATTTGTAGGGTCTACCTCCAAATGTCTGGCATGCAATGTGTCTTTCTAGGACATCCAGAGTATTGCTACTCACTGCTCCCCAGATCCAATTAACATGATATCATTGGTAGAGTGGACAAATGTGATAGTGTACAGACTGTCAGGACAATTGAGGTCCTTGCAGATCAGATCATGTGTTTCCGGAGGGCAGGAAAGTTATTATGTCCATGGGACATGGTAGTGAGCTGTAACCTCCTTATAAAAACAAACTCCTTTACTCCTTTTTACTTATCAATACAGGAAAGAACACACTTGCCATAGTAGCTACACACAGAGTTCCTGAACTATATTGATCTGCTCCAGTAAAGATACCACATCTCACAGAGCAACTGTTATTGGGGCTACCACTTATTAAATATTTGTTCTACCCTTCTATGATCTATCTGTTTTTTGCCACACAGGGAAACATGGCAGATGTTGGGAACCTTAACCCTTGTATACTTCAACTATTTGAGGGGATGATAACCTGTGAAATTTACCCAAGATAGAATAGTGATTGTGATTTACTATGTTAGCTGGAGATAGCATTTTACACAGCCCTTCCTACATGAACGCTTCTTACTCCAAGTCAGAGAAGACATTTTGAGGAAATGGGTACATACTGAATCCATGAACGTACTGGGCCTCATATAAAAGAAACCTGGACCAGGATTTCATTTACAGTGGTTTTCATAAACTCCAGTCTTACTGGGGGCCAAGTGGTCTCTCAGGTCTGGACATCTTCCTTATTATAGTGTATAACTACTCTTGTAAATGGCTGCAGATTTCATTGGGGGAAGTATTGCAGGAGTGTTCATCATATAAAGTTGTGATGGCATTACAAGGTCCTACCTCAAGGAGATCTGGCCTCCCCTTAACTGATGAGTTCTGTGTATGACAGCCAACTCAGATCAGGAAACAGCGTGAGGGATCAAACTTTTCCATTGTAGTATGTGAAAGAAGGTCCCTCCCTCAACTGCCCTCAAATAATCTGAAACAAATAAACATAAAAGCCAAATTTATTGCTTACTAAACAAGGGATAGCTGGTCCTGGAAAGCACTATGTCTGCAAACAATGATTCTCTATAGGATTTTGAGAAGCATAGAATTCAGGGATCAGCTAACATTCAGCCAAGGAAGCATTTAGGGAGTGGTTATTTTTCAGCCAAGGAAGCACAACTACTGGAGCATCCCTTGTTGACTGTCTCGCTTCAAGAATCATGGGCTGCTACTAATTGGCTGACTTCAGAGGCATAAGTACTGAGGCGTAAGTCACTGATCAATTGGGATGGGTTTTAACTGGCTATAGCAATAACTTGTCCATGGATAGGGCTATAACTAAAGAAGAATCAATATCTTTCTTTTATGAAGTTTGAGAAGGGAACTGGTTTTCACAAGCAGCTGACAACAATGTTTAGCTCCCCACACCTTGATTTGTTTTTTCTGGTTGCATAAGCTAAAGTATGCACAAGTTGCTGTCCGTTTCTCTTGCCCTAAGAACACTATGGCCTATTAGCCATTGTCAGTGACCCCATGGTCAATACATCCTGGTTATCTGGTACCTGTTATGGAAATTATATCCACTTTGGTTCTGCTATTCTATAACCTCATCATCCTTATCAACACTAGCATATTCAGTTCCATGGTAGCACATGTAATTGTCAAACTTGACCTTTAGATGATTTCTACTGAGATTTTCAAAGATACCAGTGACCTCCCTCACCAAGGAACTCCTCAAGGCTTTAATGAAGGGAATTTCCTCTGCCCCTCACAAGGAATAGAGTCAAGTGGTAGTTCTCCATACTGTGTAAATTTCTTCGGCTGTGCTTAATCCCTGAGTCTTTTGACCCTTTTTAAATACTTTGCAAAGGTAATCCAGAATTATCACATTATTTAGTAGGGTCATTGTCATTTCCAAGTTTTAACAAGTCCATATCAGGAGTATATCATGACAGGTTCCAAGTGTCTCTGCTAGGACGCTAAGTCCTGAATCATAAGAGAGTGTTCCCATGTCAGTAAGTTCTCCCCTATCCAGCATTGTAGTCCACACCCATCCTGGTCAAGCATAGTCAACACCACATTCCTGTGTGTTCTGCTAGTTCCTGTTGGTATATTTTAGTCAAGTCCTGTGGTTCTTTTGGTAGGTAAAGCAGAGACCAAATTTTCCCTCTCAAGAAATGCTAAGCAGTGGCTGTAGTTACTGGACTGGAGGTAAAGGGGAAAGGCAGGGGAGGATCTTGGGGAAGATGAGCATCATGTTGTAAGGCAGCTACCTGCGGTAAAGTCCTTCTTTCAGAAGGTTAGACAACTCTAGCAAGGGGAAAAAGGTGCTTCTTTTACCCACAAGGGTCTAGCTAATATGGGGTTCAAGGATATGAGGCATATTCACTCAAATGCCTCTATCCAAAGTCTCAGGGGCTACTTCTTCTTTGTGAAGTCCTTGACTTGAGGGAAGAAATTATTTGACTTTTGTGGAGGCAGAGAACTAGAGATATTTAAGAGTACAGTAGTATAAGTTAGAGGTGTTTAAGAGATTATGTGTGTGAGGAGAATATTATTGATGGTGGAAATTTTGGGAGAGTATAAAAATAAGTGCTTAAATCATAAAGTAAAAGATGTATTTTCACAACACTGACAAACAGACCTTCTTTCAAAGAAGAAGAAATGAAACGAAAAACAACAACAAAACAAAGAAGCATTTGTCAGTGATGAGGTCTAAAGAACAAGGAAGATCAGAGTTTGAGCCAGAAAATCTGGATCATCTCAACTAGGATGGCAGTTAAAGCTGTGGAGGAAAACTGCAGAATGAGCGACTCATCAAGGAGTATGCAAAAGTTTTGGAACAAATGACCTAAGTTATATGATAGGGAGACATTAAATTATAGTCAGCCTAAACCCCCACTAAATCTAAGGGTTAGAAGAACATCATAAATAATTTATTGGTTCATTCATTCAAGGTATGTTTACAAACTAAGCACTGTGCTACACTCTGGGCTTATAAAGGATAATCAAGCTAAGAGATCTGCTATTACAGGAAATATTTAAGGTACATAAACCTGCAGGTGCCATTTGTTCATTCAATCAACATGTATTTACTTAGTGTCTTTAATGTGACAGTTAACTATTTAATCATGATATTTTTATAGACTGTTTGACAGACTGCAATGTTTGGGGGATAAAAAGGAGCATAAGAATCACGTTCAATTCTTAGATAATTCCTACTCTGGTATGAGAGGCATATGAATATGAACAAAGTAAAATGACTATTGATACTACACAGATTTGGAAATTATGTTTTGGGAGCTTAGAACACAGATTAAGTCTGCTCTGGTAGCAAGGAAACTTTATCCAAAAAAAAAAAGGGAAAAAAGAAATTCTGGGTAGAAAGAAGCATGTGCTAAGGTAAAGAACACAAGGGACTTGAACTGTTGAAAAAATGGTGAGATATTTGGTGTGGCCAAAGCTTAAGTCTCATGGGGAATGAGGAGAGAGGAGTGGAATAAGATCAAAAACCCTAAGAAGGGTTGATTGTGAATAAATTGTGGGAGACTTTATATTTTTTCTACAGTTCTTAAGGAACTAGTATGGGTTCTGAAGCAGGGAGATAGCAAGCCACATTGTTTTCTACACACTATGGGATTTGGTAGCAGTGTGGATAGGGGATAGGAGGAGCAAGCAGGTCTAATGATAGGAATACCAGCTAGTATCTAATGGTAGGAATACCAGCTAGTAGTACATTGAAGTTATCCAAAGCAGAAAGAATGAGTGTCAAACTAAATTAGAATAAACTGAAATGAGAAGCTGGATTTATGAGTCATTGTTGGGGCATTTATAACTAGATTTTAAAATCTAAATTCTTCAACATATCAAACCAAAATCCTGATTTAAAAAGAAGAGGAAGGAGGAGAAGGTAGAGGAGGAGGAAGAGGAAAAAAGAATTTTGTTGTGAGTATTAAGATCTGTGACCTAGATCCGTATGTTTGTGAAGTTGAAGAAAGAAATGGAAGAATATTATTCAATGAAAAGAGACAAGCCATATGAGCATATTGGCTATTCAGTTAATGACTGATTTTATTATTTCCATAGATTTTGGAAAGCTGTTTATTAAAATTTGACATCTATTCTTAATTAAAACACACAATAAAGTAGGAATCCAATGTGCGTTCACGTGCGTGCACACACACACACCAAGCATCATGCTTTATGGTGGAGCAGAGGTGAGGGAATAAATAGAAGCATTCTCACCAAAGTTAAAAATAAGACGGAATCACCTTTATTACAACTATTTTTTACCATTGCTCAAGTGAATCCAAACAACACAATTAGGTAGAATAAAGAAGTAAGAAGCATACAATTGAAAAATAAGACAAAATATGGTTTGTACATGACAAGTTTTTGACCTGGAAAACCCCAGAGAGTTAATTAGAGCATTCTTATGCATGCTGATAAATTAAAATGTGTCAGTACTATAAGATTATTATTAAAAGCACTATCCTTCATCTTTTTAAACTGAAGAAATAGTTTGAAGATATAATGAAGGAAAAAGCTTTATTATAGCATTATGTAATTAAAACATCTAGGAATAAAATTTTAAAATGTGCTGGATCTATATACAAAATGTTTGAATATTTTAAATCACAAAGTGTCATGATTCAAACATACAAAAATAAGCAAAATAATAGGTGAATCTCTGTACACTTATCATCCAATCACAACAATATTGTTTTGTCTATACTCCACCATCATATTATTTTGAATAATTCCAGATAGGAAATTATTTCATCCACAATTGTTTTTGTATTCCTTAATATCATCAAATATTCAATTTTCCTTTAATTATTTGCCATATTGCAATATCATCAAATATACAATTGTTCTTTAAAATATCCAATTTATATATATAAGCATATAATATTTAAAACATATATTATACATGTTTAAAGTGTGTGTGTATATATATATACATAAAACAAATACATTACATATTTGTTTTATATAAATACAAGTATATTTTTTTAAAGAAACTAGAAACTGGGTCATTTATGCTGTGTAGTTTCATACAATGTAGTTTAACTTATTTTTCTGACATCTCTATTTCCTGTAAATTGGATCTACAGCTTTGATCTGATTTGAGTTCAATTTTTTGTCAAGAATATATGTAACATAATGTTCTTCCATCTGAAGACACATGAAGTCTTGTTGTCTCTATTTGTGTAATATTAACAGCTGTTCATGCTCAATGACTAGATTTATTTAATAAGAATTGTAAAATGGTGATGTTCTAAATCTAACATTAATCCTCAGCTTACCAGCTGAGATATTTCTGTAAAGAAGAACTTTCCTCTTCTCCAAAGGTAGAATGTGTATAGGAAAGCAGGATAAGGTTAAATTTTTCCCTTAGTTAGCAGTTTGCAAAACAATGTATTTTTTCCCTAGCATCTTCCAAAGGGAACCAAATAGAACTTTCAAAATAATATTTTACTTACTAACTCAAGGATTTAATAATATATGATGTGTTGCATCTATTGTGGTTATTATTGCTATTAACATCAGTTAGAGACTCTTCACCAGGAAAGAAAGAATTAGAATATTGTATAATTATTCATTTGTTTTATGCTACATTACACGCAAGAGCCTCAAATAACAATACCATTAATGACATCACCATCAACAATATGATTACTACAATTTTTTTTTAAACATCTATATTGGAGTATAATTGCTTTACAATGGCTTGTTAGTTTCTGCTTTGTAACAAAGTGAATCAGCTATGCATATACATATATCCCCATATCTCCTCCCTCTTGCATCTCCCTCCCACACTCCCTATCCCACCCCTCTAGGTGGTCACAAAGCACCGAGCTGATCTTCCTGTGCTATGTGGCTGCTTCCCACTAGCTATCTATTTTACATTTGCTAGTATATATAAGTCCATGGCACTGTCTCACTTCGTCCCAGCTTACCTTCCTGCTCCCATGTCCTCAAGTCCATTCTCTACATCTGCATATCATTCCTGTCCCCTAGGTTCTTCATAACATTTTTTTTTAGATTCCATATATATGTGTTAGCATATGGTATTTATTTTTTTCTTTCTGACATACTTCACTCCGTATGACAGGCTCTAGGTCCATCCACCTCACTTCTAATAACTCAGTTTTGTTTCTTTTTAGGGCTGAGTAATATTCCATTGTATATATGTGCCACATCTTCTTTCTCCATTCATCTGTTGATGGACACTTAGGTTGCTTCTGTGTCCTGGCTATTGTAAATAGAGCTGCAATAAACATTGTAGTACATGTCTCTTTTTGAGTTATGGTTTTCTCAGGGTATATGCCCAGTAGTGGGATTGCTGGGTCATATGGTAGTTCTATTTGTAGTTTTTAAGGAACCACCATACTGTTCTCCATAGTGGCTGTACCAATTCACGTTCCCACCAACAGTGCAAGAGCGTTCCCTTTTGTCCACACCATCTCCAGCATTTATTGTTTGTAGATTTTTTGATGATGGCCATTCTGACTGGTGTGAGTTGATACCTCATTGTAGTTTTGATTTGCATTTCTCTAATGATTAGTGATGTTGAGCATTCTTTCATGTGTTTCTTGGCTGTCTGTATATCTTCTTTGGAGAAGTATCTATTTAGATCTTCTGCCCATTTTTGGACTGGGTTGTTTGTTTTTTTCATATTGAGCTGCATGAGCTGCTTGTAAATTTCGGAGATTAGTCCTTTGTCAGTTGTTTCGATGGCAAATATTTTCTCCCATTCTGAGGGTTGTCTTTTCATCTTGCTTATGGTTTCCTTTGCTGTGCAAAAGCTTTGAAGTTTCATTAGGTCCCATTTGTTTATTTTTGTTTTTATTTCCATTTCTCTAGGAGGTAGGTCAAAAAGGATCTTGCTGTGATGTATGACATGGAGTGTTCTGCCTATGTTTTCCTCTAAGAGTTTTATAGTGTCTGGCCTTACAGTTAGGTCTTTAATCTATTTTGAGGGGTTTTTTTGTGTATGGTGTTAGGGAGTGTTCTAATTTCATTCTTTTACATGTAGCTGACTAGTTTTTCCAGCACCACTTATTGAAGAGGCTGTCTTTTTGCCATTGTATATTCTTGCCTCCTTTATCAAAAATAAGGTGACCATATGTGCGTGGGTTTATCTCTGAGCTTTCTATCCTGTTCCATTGATTTATATTTCTGTTTGTCTGCCAGTACCATACTGTCTTGATGACTGTAGCTTGGTAGTATAGTCTGAAGGTCAGGAGCCTGATTCATCCAGCTTTGTTTTTCTTTCTCAAGATTGCTTTGGCTATTTGGGGTCTTTTGTGTTTCCATACAAATTGTGAAATGTTTTGTTCTAGTTCTGTGAAGAATGCCATTAGTAGTTTGATAGGGATTGCATTGCATCTGTAGATTGCTTTGGGTAGTATAGTCATTTTCACACTGTTGTTACTTCCAATCCAAGAACATGGTATATTTCTCCATCTGTTTGTATCATCTTTAATTTCTTTCATCAGTGTCTTATAATTTTCTGCATACAGGTCTTTTTTTTCCTTAGGTAGGTTTATCCTAGGTATTTTATTCTCTTTGTTGCAGTGGCAAATGGGAGTTTTTCCTTAATTTCTCTTTCACATTTTTCATCTTTGGTGTATAGGAATGCAAGAGATTTCTGTGCATTAATTTTGTATCCTGCTACTTTACCAAATTCTTTGATTAGCTCTAGTAGTTTTCTGGTAGAGTCTTTAGGATTCTCTATGTATACTATCATGTCATCTGCAAACAGTGACAGCTTTTTTTCTTCTTTTCCAATTTGGATTCCTTTTATTTCTTTTTCTTCTCTGATTGCTGTGGCTAAAACTTCCAAAACTATGTTGAATAATAGTGGTGAGAGTGGGCAACCTTGTCTTTTTCCTGAGTTTAGTGGAAGTGGTTTCAGGTTTTCACTATTGAGAATGATGTTGGCTGTGGGTTTGTCATATATGGCCTTTATTATGTTGAGGTAAGTTCCCTCTATGACTACTTTCTGAAGGGTTTTTATCATAAATGAGTGTTGAATTTTGTCTAAAGCCTTTTCTGCATCTATTGAGATTATCGTATGGTTTTTCTCCTTAAATTTGTTAATATGGTGTATCACATTGATTTATTTGCATATATTGAAGAATCCTTGCATTCCTGGGATTAACCCCACTTGATCATGGTGTATGATCCTTTTCATGTGCAGTTGAATTCTGTTTGCTAGTATTTTGTGGAGGATTTTTGCATCTATGTTCATCAGTGATATTGGCCCTTAGTTCTCTTTCTTTGTGACATCTTTGTCTGGTTTTCATATCAGGGTGATGGTGGCCTTGTAGAATGAGTTTGGGAGTGTTCCTCCCTCTGCTATATTTTGGAAGAGTTTGAGAAGGATAGGTGTTAGTTCTTCTGTAAATGTTTCATAAAATTCACCTGTGAAGCCATCTGATCCTGAGCTTTGTTTGTTGCAAGATTTTTAATCACAGTCTCAATTGCAGTGCTTGTGATTGGTCTGTTCATATTTTCTATTTCTTCCTGGTTCACTCTTGGAAGGTTGTGCTTTTCTAAGAATTTGTCCATATCTTCCAGGTTGTCCATGTTATTGGCATATAGTTGCTTATAGTAATCTCTCATAATCCTTTGTATTTCTGCAGTGTCAATTGTTACATCTCCTTTTTCTTTTCTAATGCTGTTGATTTGAGATTTCTCCTATTTTTTCGTGATGAATCCTGCTAAAGGTTTATCAATTTTGTTTATCTTCTCAAAGAACCAGCTTTTAGTTTTATTGATCTTTGCTATTGTTTCCTTCATTTCTTTTTCACTTGTTTCTCATCTGATCTTTATGATTTCTTTCCTTCTGCTAACTTTGGGATTTTTTTTTTTTGTTCTTCTTTCTCCAGTTGCTTTAGGTGTAAGTTTAGCTTGTTTATTTGAGATGTTTCTTGTTTCTTCAGGTAGGATTGTATTGCTATAAACTTCCATGTTAGAACTGCTTTTGCTGCATCCCATAGGTTTTGGGTTGTTGTGTATTCATTATCATATGTTTCTATGTGTTTTTTGATTCCCTCTTTGATTCCTTCAGTGATCTCTTGGTTATTAAGTAGCGTATTGTTTAGCCTCCATGTGTTTGTATTTTTTACAGATTTTTTCCTGTAATTGATATCCAGTCTCATAGCATTGTGGTTGAAAAGATACTTGATATGATTTCAATTTTCTTAAATTTACCAAGGCTTGATTTGTGACCCAAGATATGATCTATCCTGAAGAATGTTCCTTGAGCACTTGAGAAGAAAGTGTATTGTGTTGTTTTTGGTTGGAATGTCCTATAAATATCAATTAAGTCTATCTTGTTTAATGTGTCATCGAAAGCTTGTGTTTCCTTATTTATTTTTATTTTGGCTGATCTGTCTATTGGTGAAAGTGGGGTGCTAAATTCCCCTACTATGATTGTGTTACTCTCGATGTCCCCTTTTATGACTGTTAGCATTTACCTTATGAATTGAGGTGCCACTATGTTGGGTGCATGAATATCTACAATTGTTATATCTTCTTCTTGGATTCATCCCTTGATCATTATGTAGTGTCCTTCTTTGTCTCTTATAATAGTCTTTATTTTAAAGTCTATTTTGTCGGATATGAGAATCGCTACTCGAGCTTTCTTTTGATTTCCATTTGCATGGAATATCTTTTTCCATCCCCTCACTTTCTATCTGTGTGTGTCCCTACATCTGAAATGGGTCTCTCGTAGACACCACATATATTGGTCTTGTTTTTGTGTCCATTCAGCCAGTCTGTGTCTTTTGGTTGGAGCATTTAATCCATTTACATTTAAGGTAATTATTGATATGTATGTTCCTATTACCATTTTCTTAATTGTTTTGGGTTTGTTATTGTACGTCTTTTCCTTCTCTTGCATATCTTTTCTAAGGAAGTTCCTTTAGCATTTGCTGTAAAGCTGGTTTGGTGGTGCTGAATTCTCTTAGATTCTGCTTGTCTGTAAAAGTTTTAATTTCTCCATTGAATCTGAATGATATCCTTGCTGTGTAGAGCAATCTTGATTGTAGTTTCTTCCCTTTCATCACTTTAATTATGTCCTGCCCCTCCCTTCTGGCTTGCAGAATTTCTGCTGAGCCATCAGCTGTTAACGTTATGGGGATTCCCTTGTATGCTATTTGTTGTTTTTCTCTTGCTGATTTTAATATTTTTTCTTTGTATTTAATATTTGAATATTTGATTAATATGTGTTTTGTTGTGTTTCTCCTCTGATTTATCCTTATGGGACTCTGTGTTCTTCCTGGACTTGATTAACTATTTCCTTTCTCATATTAGGGAAGTTTTCAACTATAATCTCTTCAAATATTTTCTCCGACCCTTTCTTTTTCTCCTATTCTTCTGGGACCCCTATAATTCGAATGGTGGTGCATTTAATATTGTCCCAGAGGTCCCTGAGACTGTCCTCATTCTTTTCTCTTTATCCTGCTCTGCAGTAGTTATGTCCAATATTTTATCTTCCAGGTCACTTCTCCATTCTTTTGCATTAGTTATTCTGCTGTTGATTCCTTCTAGAATTTTTTAATTTCATTTATTGTGTTGTTCATCATTGTTTCTTTGCTCTTTAGTTCTTCTAGGTCCTTGTTAAATGTTTCTTGTATTTTCTCCATTCTATTTCCAAGATTTTGGAAGATGTTTATTCTCATTACTCTGAATTCTTTATCAGGTAGACTGCCTATTTCCCGTTCATTTGTTTGGTCTGGTGTGGTTTTATCTTGCTTCTTCATCTCCTTTTTGTTTCTCTGTCTTCTCATTTTCCTTACCTTACTGTGTTTGGGGTCTGCTTTTCGCAGGCTGCAGTTTCATCATTCCTGTTGTTTTTGGTGTCTGCCCCCAGTGGCTAAGGTTGGTTCAGTGGTTTGTGTAGGCTTCTTGGTGGAGGGGACTAGTGCCTGTGTTCTGGTGGATGAGGCTGGACCTTGTTTTTCTTGTGTGCATATCCGCGTCTGGTGGTGTGTTTTGGCATGTCTGTGACCTTATTATGATTTTACGCAGCCTCTCTGCTAATGGGTGGGGTTGTGTTCCTGTCTTGCTAGTTGTTTGGCATAGGGTGTCCAGCACTGTAACTTGATGGTTGTTGAGTGGAACTGGGTCTTAGCGTTGAGATGGAGATCCCTGGGAGAGCTTTTGCCATTTAATATTACATGGAGGTGGGAGGTGTCTGGTGGACCAGTGTCCTGAACTTGGTTCTCCCACCTCAGAGGCACAGGCCTGACACCTGGCCAGAACACCAAGACCCTGTCAGCCACACGGAAAAAGAGAAAAGGGAAAAATATATATATTTCATTGCTCCCAAAGTCCACCACCTCAATTTTGGGATAGTTCTTTGTCTTTTCAGGTATTCACAGATGCATGGTACATCAAGTTGATTGTGAAGATTTAATCCACTGCTCCTGAGGCTGCTGGAAGAGATTTCCCTTTCTCTTCTTTGTTAGCACAGCTCCTGGGGTTCATCTTTGCATTTGGCCCCACCTCTGCATGTAGGCCACCTGAGGACGTCTGTTCTTCGCTCACACAGGACGGGGTTAAAGGAGCAGCTGACTGGGGGCTCTGGCTCACTCAGGCTGGTGGGAGGGAGGGGTACGGAATGCCGGGTGAGCCTGTGGCAGGAGCTGGTGGCATGACATTGCAACAGCCTGAGGCGCCCCGTGTGTTCTCCTGGGGCTGTTGTCCCTAGATCACGGGACCCTGGCAGTGGCGGGCTGCACAGGCTCCCGAGAGGGGAGGTTTGGATAGTGACCTGTGCTTGCACACAGGCTTCTTGGTGGCGGCAGCAGCAGCCTTAGCATCTCTTGCCCATCTTTGGTGTCTGTGCTGATAGCTGCAGCTCGCGCCCGTTTCTGGAGCTCGTTCAAGCAGTGCTCTGAATCCCCTCGCATTGTGCACCCCGAAACAATGGTCTCTTGCCTCTTAGGCAGGGCCAGACTTCTTCACGGGCTCCCTCTCGGCTAGCTGTGGTGCACTAGCCCCCTTCAGGCTGTGTTCAAGCAGCCAACCCCAGTCCTCTCCCTGGGATCCGACCTCCAAAGCCCGAGCCTCAGCTCCCAGCTCCCGCCCGCCCCGGCAGGTGAGCAGGCTAATCTCTCAGGCTGGTGAGTGCTGATCTGCAGTGATCCTCTGTGCGGGAATCTCTCCATTTTGCCCTCTGCATCCCTGTTGCTGCGCTCTCCTCCATGGCTCTGAAGCTTCCCCCCCTTGCCCACCCCTTCTCCACCCGCGGAGGGGCTTCCTAGTGTGTGGAAACCTTTTCCTCCTTCTCAGCTCCTTCCCACTGGTGCAGGTCCCATCCCTATTCTTTTGTCTCTGTTTTTTCTTTTGCCCTACCCAGGTATGTGGGTTGTTTCTTGCCTTTTGGGAGGTCTGAGGTCTTCTGCCTGCATTTAGTAGGTGTTTGTAGGAGTTGTTCCACATGTAGATGTGTTTCTGATGTATTTGTGGGGAGAAAGGAGATCTCCACGTCTCACTCCTCTACCATCTTGAAGGTTTCCTCCAGTTTTTTTTTTTTTTTTTTTTTTTTTTTTTAGTTTTTTTCTGTCTTTATGCTATAATCCACATTACCATGTTCTCTTAAATCACTTGGAATAGATCCTCTGTACTGGTATGCCACCAACTAGATATAAAGTGCATTTGTTTTATTTCAACTTTTAGAGATTTCTTTCTTTTAAAAACATAATTTTGTTTTGTGATTATATAAATATTTATATAACATTTTTGTTTTTAAAAAATCATTTGGAATTTTATACCATTTTAATTCATAATACTGAAATACATCATATTTTAATGTATTTAGAATGGTGTATACCATTTTTACACAAAATTTTTCATTTTTTTATTAATTATTCTAAGTGTGAGGACTATGTTTGCATATATAACTACATAACCATTCTTAAGAAAATGTATTTAATTCTAAGATCATTAAAGAACAGGTTCTTCTCAAAACTAGAATTATTTTTTTAGATTATCATCTCAATTTGCCAAAGAATAGGGCCTTCTTAAAATTATAAGATACTCAGTGACAAAATATTTTACAACCATATTGCTATGTATTTTTCCTTTCATTTATCCCATTACTGAAAATAAAAATCATTCTTTAGAAAAGCAGAAAGTGTTATTAGAGATTTCTTTTGTGAAGCCCTCTATTTTATAGATGAAGAAACAAGTTCCAGCCATGAAGATGAAAATACAAATGTGATTTGTAAATTGATTAAAAAGAAAGTTGATATTTAAGTTAGATTTTCTTTTTTTTTTTGTTCCAGTCAGAGATTTTACTTATCCTTCGGTGTAATAGGTGCTATATTAGAAGCAGAAAGTAAATAATATCAGACCGATTTATCATATGGAAAAATAGGTAAGCATTTGAAGCTTGATGTCAGAAGTAATTCTCTCCAGAAACCGAAAATAGTATATGAACTTTATCCACAGTGCCTTCACAGAGCTGTTGTGGAATCTTCCAGAGAGATTTTATATTGTCATGAGTCTCACCCTTCAGAGAAGAGTAAGAGCCCCAAAAAACTAAATGGCTTTGGAAATAAATGAAATAATAAGAATGAGACAATCATAGAATTTTAGTGATGGAAGAATGTCAGAAGCACTGTCACCATTCTGACTTTTAAAGCTGTGCAGCCTCCTTCACAAGCATCCAGAATGACCTGAAGCACACAGATCTTGTCGGCTGTGTGCACTGAAAGACACTTTATTGATGTGCTTGAATAGAGCAAAGACCTCACCTATTCACCTTTGAGCATTTAGCATAATGCCTGGCATATATTGGAGCCACTAAAGTGTTTATTCAGCAAATGCATACCCCAAATGAATATCAGTAGAAGGAACAAATAATTACAATATCATTCAGTGAATATTTTCTCTAATAATCATTTTTACAAAAAACAACAATGGATTCCTCTATACTCTAAAAATCTTTTAACAGGTAAAACACTTTTTGTGTTATAAAATGTCCTTAGGTGTATTAGAAGAGCTGACATCTATATGTTTTGTGATGTTATGGCAGCCTAAGTATATTCTTTGAGTAGTCCGAACACAGATTTTTCTAAATAAAAATATTTATGAAAAATAATTTTTAGAGGCACATATTAGGACAGAGAGACCTATTTCTGAAATAGGAATTCTGTAATATAACATATAAATACTTAATACCTAGTTAGAGGTAGTTATAATATGTCATAATTATATCCTTTTTATTACTGTTAGAGAGGCTCAGGAACTATAATAAATATAGAAATAACTTATGCTTTGTATGATGAGTCTCACTAGTCTTGAATTTAATTTTTTTTTACTTTTTAATATGTTATCACATTTTGTGAGAGACTTTCTGCTGAGAAAGTTACATGTGTAATCTTTAAATGGAGGTAATCATGATGGATGGGACTAGTGGGGCTAAAATCAATGTTGATTCATCTGCCCTTAATCTGGATGATACTGATGTATCCTTGGAATGTGCAACCTAATGAAGATATTCTTGGAGATTCTCAGAGTGGAGAGGATCTGGGATTAAATCCAGATGGATTCTGGCACCTAAAAATAAATGCAGTCAGAAGTACTTGAAGGTCAAATGTTTTTGAGTATGTGATAAGCCATTGGAGTTTTCAAAGCAAATGGATAGGATGAATTCTAAATGGGAGAGTATGTAATTTTCAAGATTGATTTATTAAGATAAGTACTTTATCTCTGTTTTTACATTGCTTCTTTTACATACATAGTAGAATGGCATTTTTGAATTTTAACTGAGGTAATTTTTTTCCTATTATATCCTTGGCTCATTGAACTCTGGTATGTGTCCATGTTCAACAATGACATGATACAGTAAAAATACAGAGAGAGAGGGAAAAAAGTAAAGTACTGTTGCTTTTGAATTTAAAATTCTAAGACTTCATTGAAATGGGAAGCATTCGTGCACATAGACAGTTACTGTCAGAGAATATATGGAAAGAGAGAAAAGATTCTCACTCTGGAGTACAGAGACATCCTAGATTTGGAAGGATTGTGAGAAAAGAAAGAAAATGTGACAAGTGACAGGCCTGTCCCAGGATGAGGGACCAGATGTGAAGGTACCAGGTGTATCAGAAAGAGTCGGCATTCAGGGTGCTCCAGCCACTATCCACTAGCAGCCACTTCATTAGCCTCATCTGGGAGTTAAATTCTCAGCCATGCGTAACTCCTAGGCTATAGTAATTGGACACCAAACTTCACCTGTGCCAAATATTAAATATAATTTTACTTTCCATTGGCAGAGAAGACTTTTCTAGGCAGCAGCCAGGGTGCTTCCTTTAGACTTTCCAGGAACAGTGAAGCCATTTGACTCTCCTTATATTTTACTGACTTACCTTGGGTACGAAGCTTACTTTTGATTTGCCAGAATAAGGAAAAACTCTGTGATGGAAAGCAGCACCCTGGATATTGTCAAAGAAAAATTGCACAGGACAGAGTTAAACAGGCAAGGGAGACCTTATTCAAGACTATTGCAATAGGAGAGGACAATTGAACTCAACCTTGAATATAAGAGGGTCAGGTGGGATTTATAAATGCCCATAGGCAGGTGAAGAAGTGGATGATAACTACTAAGAACTTGGTTAGGTATCAGGTGTGGGGAGAAAGAGGAACTTGATTGGATATCAAGGGTTGAGGTAGTGTCTCTAAACTGGATTAGCAGGATTCTTTATGAAAATTCAGTTCAGCGACCAAAGATGGGGCCAAGGACAAGGCCTAGTTGAAAAAAGTGCTCAGAGGACCCTGAACAAAGTTCGGTTAAAGTTGTAGCCCTTGTCAACATCTAGAGGAAGAGAGCGCCATGGAGGAAGAAGCACCATTCTTCCCCACCAATCCTGCTTGCCAATCTCTGTCACCCCATACTTTCACAGCCTTCCTGCCCCCATTACATATATAATCATACTTTTTGGACCAGAGCAATCTGAGGAACAAACTGCCTCAATAATGTATCCATTTGCATAAATTATTTGTGCTACCTGAAGCCACCATGCCTAGGGCAGAGCTTCTTGCCGCTGGCCTGTACTGTGAGGGAGAATCATCAGGTTAAATGTTCGGGGAATTAAAATCTTCCAGCCCACATTTCTTTAGCTTGACCTTCCAGCATTCTGCATGATACTTAAAATAGGTCTGTATTTTAAAGTAGCAACCTCTACTTAGTGTTTGATGAATCTATACTAATGGTTCTAATCTCATGGAATTACCTGGGGAACTTTGTAAATATATAAATACACAGAGACTGTACTGGACAAACTTAATCAGAACTTACACAGTACGGGTTGAGGACAGAGGCAGCTTTCTGTATTTTTACAGTTTCCAGGCAATTGTGATAACCATATGTATTTTGGAAATGGTGATCTTGACAACTGTCCTCCAGGGCAGTCCTCCCACACCCTGGAGCTCACAATGAGTATGCTGGGCCATCAAAATACTGTAAAAGGAAGGGAATGGATCACCTTGGTGTTTGCTTTGGAGACTACGAAATAACTGTAATAATTGTACAATTGCAATTGTAGCTAGCAATTATCGAGTGCATTCTATTCAACAAGCTCTGTATTATTAGCCTATGAAATCCTTACATGGCAACTGCGATATTACTCTCTTTACTTTGAAATGAGAAAAGTGAGGCTTTAGAAGTTAAGTAATGTGACCAAGGTCATGCAGTGTAAGTGACAGTGCCAGGAATCATAGTCAGATCTGCAAAAGTCACGTCCTTATTCTTAACTATTTTATAATACAGCCTCAATATTTTATTTCCTAGATTATTTTTAATTAGCAGTTACAGTTACCTAATGAGGTTGGAAGCAAAAGAAAGGTAAAATAAAAAAATAAATACATATTCCCATCATGTAGTTAGCTACTGTTAATAATTTAAAGTAGTTTTATATTTCTTTGCATATTTTTATGTGATCTTTGTAGCCTATTTTTCTGATATGCATACAGGAATATGTTCAACTTAAAAAAAACAAACCTATTTCTAGCAAACATTTCCCCATATCATATAATATCTATAAAACTCTTACCCTCAATGGTTGCCTAATCTATTATCTTTATGTAACCAGTCACCTAGTTTTGGACTTGTTAATTATTTCTAAATCTTTGCTATTATAAATAACATTGAATACCTCAATAAACTTATCAAACACTAAATAATATTGTGAAAAACATACACACATATGCACACGCATGCACTCACACATATATATATAGGTATCCTTATTTGTCCAAGTATCTATTTCTTCAGGATATATTCCTAAAAGTTATTTTATTAAAAAAGCAAATGATTTAAAAATCTAAATACATGATGCCAAATTTCTTACTAGAAAGACATATAAACATATGTCTTACTATAAAGACATAAAACTTATAACTAGCAGTATGTGAAGTGACTTTAATTATATTTATTCCCTCATTGAATGGTACCATTTTTCATCTTTGCTAATGTGATAAAGTGATATCTTGAAATTATAAATTTTATACCCCTTTTAACCATTTTTTTATATTTTCTTGGGTAAATAGTATGTATCCTTTGTTTTTCCTTAGAATTTGCATCTAATAACAACAGCAACAGTTTAAATTCTATGAATCACTAGCTATATGCCAGACACCATTTAAAAGCTTTATATGAGTTACCTAATATGCTCCCAACAACAGGCCAGTAAATAAACACTCTTACTTAATATTTCCATTTTATGTGTTAGGAAACTGAAGAGAGATGAAGTGAAGACATCTGCTGAAGACTGCACAGCTAGTACATTCTCTTTTTAGGTTACAGTGATCAATAATTTTTCTGTAATAGGTTTTTTGCAAATAATTTGCCAATTTTGTTATTTAACTTTCCATTTTATCCATAATGTTTCTATTGTGCAGAAATCAGAAGTTTGTATATGGTCAGATCATCAATTTATTTAATGATTTCTTCCTTTGCTTCAAAGATTACAAAGTAACACCTCTATTTCAATAACAAATGTTCTCCCATAATTCTAGTTCTTATTATTTTCTTTATTTTTTTACATACTTGGAATATATAAATGATATGAGATGGGAATCTAAATTTAAGTTGAGTTTTTCCACAAATAATGAATACTTTAAAATTTACTGAACAATCCTTTATTTTCCTGTTGGTTTGTGATAGCCCTTATTATATGCTACATTCATATATATGCGTTCTATTAAATTATTTTATTTCCTCTGGAAGTCATAACATCATTTCATTATTATATATTGTAAAACTTTTAAATGTGATAAAGGTTTTAAACCTTTTATTTCTTTTTATTCTATCTTTTTTAAAGTATTATTTTTATTGAGGTTACACTGATTTATAGTATATAAGTTTCATGTATACAACATTATATTTCTACTTCTGTATACCGTATAGTGTGCTCACCACCAAAACTTTAGTTTGTTTTATTCATTTATTTTGTTTTTTTGTTTGTTTACTAGTGTTTATATTCCACATATGAATGAAATCATTTGGTATTTGTCTCTTTCTCTTTGATTTATTTCACTTAGCATGATACCCTCATGTTCCATCCATGTTGTCACAAATGGCAAGATTTCATCTTATTTTATAGCTCTGTAGTATTCCATATTTATAGTATGTATACCACATCTTCTTTATCCATTCATCCCTTGATGGGCACTTAGGTTGTTTCCATATCTTGGCTATTGTAAATAATGCTGCAATGAATATGGGGGTGCAGACATTCTTTCAAATTAGTGTTTAAATACCCAGAAGTGGGATAGGTGGACCATATTGTAGTTATATCCTCAATTTTTTGAGGAATCCTCATACTGTCTTCCATAGTGTCTGTACCAATTTACATTTCCACTAACAGTGTGCTAGGATTCCCTTTTCTTCAAGTTTTCACCAACACTTGTTATTTGTTGTCTTTCTGATACCATTCTGACAGGTGTGAAGTGATATCTCATTGTGGTTTTGATTTGCATTTCGCTGATGTTAAGCACGTTTTCACTTGTCTGTTGGCCATCTGTATGTCTTCTTTGGAAAAATGTTTATCAGGTGCTCTGGCCATTTTTTAATTGGGTTGTTTATTTTTTGTTGTTGAGTTGTATTAGTTGTTTGTTTGTTTGTTTGTTTTGTTTTTCTTTGCGGTACGCGGGCCTCTCACTGTTGTGGCCTCTCCCGTTGTGGAGCACAGGCTCTGGACGTGCCGGCTCAGCGGCCATGGCTCACGGGCCCAGCCGCTCCGTGGCATGTGGGATCTTCCCGGACCAGGGCACGAACCTGTGTCCCCTGCATTGGCAAGCAGACTCTCAACCACTGCACCACCAGGGAAGCCCATTAGTTATTTTTATGTATTTCATATATTTTATATTTTATATATTTTGTATTAACCCCTTATCAGATATATCATTTGCAAATATCTTCTCCCATTTGGTACATTGTATTTTTATTTTATTAATGGTTTCCTTTGCTGTGAAGAAGCTTTTTAGCTTGATGTAATCCCATTTGTGTATTTTTGCTTTTGTTTCCCTTGCCTGAGAAGGCATAGCTAGAAAATTTTTGCTAAGACCTATGTCAAAGAGTGTATACTGCCTGTGTTTTCTTCTAGGAGTTCTATGGTTTCAGATCTTACATTCAAGTCTTCAATACACTTTGATTTAACTTTTGTGTATGGTGTAAGATAGTAATTTAGTTTCATTTTTTTTTTGCATGTGGCTGTCCAGTTTTCCCAGCACCATTTATTAAAGAGACTGTCCTTTCTTCACTGTATATTCTTTGATCCTTTGTCATGAACTTTCTACATATGCATGGGTTTATTTCTGGGATCTCAATTCTGTTCCATTGATCTGTGTGTCTGTTTTTCTGCCAATACCATGCTGTTTTGACTACTATGGCTTTGTAATATAGTTTCAAACCAGGGCATGTGAACCTCCAGCTTTATTATTTTTTCACAGAATTGCTTTGGCTATTTGAGGTCTTTTGCAGTTCCATATAAATTTTATTTTTTTGTTCTATTTCTGTGAAAAATGTCCTTGTAATTTGATACAGACTGCATTGAATCTGTAGATTGTTTTAGGTAATATGGACATTTTGATAATGTTAATTCTTCCAATCCATGAGCATGGAATATATTTGCACTTACTTGTGTCTTCTTCAGTTTCTTTCAACAGCGTCTTATAGTTTTCAGTGTACAGTTCTTTCACCTCCTTAAATATACTCCTAGGTTTAAGAACCTTTTAGAGTAATCTCTAGGATTCTGACCATTGGTCCATCTGGCAGAATATTCTCTTGAAAGTAGAAAAAAGAAGAAAATGAAGTTATAGGAAACAGCAAGTGAGAGAGAACAAACAAACAAACAAAATCTGTGACATTGAGGTTAATATTACTTAAAATCTATGCTGTCTCACTCTGAACATACTCACATGCACACATGTACTACAGATAGGTACACAACCTATATAAAGAAAAATATTTTGTAGCTATTCCTGGAAACAAACTTGTAATGGTACACAGAAATTATATTTCTTTGCTTAGGAGCTATAAAGTGTGAAAGCCATTTTGAGAAAAATGTTAAATGAAGGCATTCCAAATTTTCATGCACATGAACCACAATATATTCTGAATATGCTTTTGTCATTAGCTGGGCACAATATTGTGTGTGCTTATTCACAGCAAAATAATTCATATTTTTTAATCACTATCAAAATTTTTGGTTCTAATAGGGAAAAATCACTTTATCTTTAAAAATATATATTGAGAACATATTATTCTAAGTATTAAGAATACAAAGACAAATGAGTCATGGCTCTTGCCTTCAAAAACTCAGTTTCAAAAGCCTAGAAAACATGTTAAACAGAATTATAATGCACTATGGTCAACTAATAATAATGGATTAAAAGAACAGGTACAAAGGAGGAAATATCCAGTTAAGGGAAAGGTGAAATCTTGTTGGAAGCAGTGATATTAGAGTAAACAGAGTACAAATTCACAAATAATATCATTGTGTATTATTATGTACTGTGCATCTGAAAATAAGTTTCAATACTGTAATATCTTTTCAGATTTGAATACCTTAATTTAAGAATTTCATTGGCCAATAAACAGTGTTTTTGAACAAAATACATGTCAGAAATCATCACAATTGCATTTCCTGATTTTCTGTCATTACAACCTTACTTACTCAGATTTTTCTAGCATTTGAAATTTTTGGCATCTTGCAATACTTTAATCTTGCATGTTGATATGTTCCAGCTACAAAAATAATATACTACATCATGGCGCCCTATGAGGTGCCATGAAGGGAAGAAGGGAAACATTTTTCCACCCCTACACAGCCCAGTTTCCTCTTACACTTCCTTGTCAACATAGCTCCTCTCTCTTTCCCTCCCTTTTCTTCTCTTTCCCTCTTTCCTTTTTTTCCTCCTTCCCTCTCTTTCTCTCTCTCCCTCTCATTTTGCAGATTAGTTCTTTCTTTTTCAGTATAGGTGTACCACCTCACATCCAGCCCTCTGGGGCTTCTCAGGTAAAGCTATCAGCTGAGACTTGTCCAGTTGCTCTAACTCATACATATTCCAAATACTAGGTAGAATGTAATTGGACAAGCTTGGGTAAAGTATCCCTTTCAGATTCAACCAATCCAAGATGATATGAGAGGTTCATGTGAGAATGTTTATTGCTGTAAAGCAGAAACAAAAGGATTGACAGATGAAATAGTTGGCCGCTTTGTGTGCTGCTCTTATTGACAGTGTCAAATCTGAGTACAATAAAACCTCTTCAGTAGTCATGTTTTAAAACCAGGAGACTGGACTAAGTAACTCTAAGGTTGATTCCTAGAGAAGAGGGAAAGCCATAAAATCCACAGTGATACAATGCTAATAATAATAGTATTAAAGAATTACTAAATTGTTCATCAATAAAATATTTAATGAAATAACTAATTGCACAATGAATCATTGTTTTGATATAAAAGGCACTTTATGTCATTTAATACTTCTAAATAAATATATTTTACATCACATATTATAATGCTATTATACATTAAGTATATTATATTAAACATATCACATTATACCATATTTTAAATATATTGTATAATATTTAAAACTATTCTATGAGGTGGGTGTAAAATTATCATCAATAAACAAGAAGAAAACTGATATTCAGAAAGTCTAACTTGCTTAAGCCTACTGCTGTAGACTGAATGTTTGTGTCCCTTCAAAATTCGTACGTTGAAACCTAATCCCCCCTGTAATGGTATTTGGAGGTAAGGTCTTTGGGAGGTGACTAATTCCCTCATGAATGAGATTAGTGCCCTTATAGAAGAGGCCCCGGAGAGCTCCCTTACTCCTTCCACTATGTGCAGTTACAGTGAGAAAATGGCCATCTGTGAACCAAGAGAGGTGCCCTCACCAGACACTGAATCTTCTGGAACCTTGATCTTGGACTTCCCTGCCTCCAGAACTGTCAGAAATAAATGTTTGTTGCTTAATCCACCCAGTCTATGGTATTTTAAAAAAAATATTGAAATACAGTTGAAGTACAATATTATATTAGTTTCAGATATAATACACAATGATTTGACATGCTCATATATTGTAAAATGATCACCATGATAAGTATAGTAACCATCTGTCCCCATACTAGTTATTATATTATTATTAGCCATATTCCTTATGCTGTATATTACATCCCCATGGCATATTCATTTTGTAATTAGAGGTTTGTACCTATTAATTCACTTCACCTATTTTCACCTACCTTCACACCCCTTCCCTCTGGCAACCACCCATTTGTTCTTTGTATCTATCTGTAAGACGACTGTTTTCATTTTGTTTTGTTTGTTTGTTGTTTCATTTTTTAGATTCTACATACAATTGAGTTCGTATGATATTTGACTTTCTCTGGCATTTTACTTATCTGGTATACCATTTATCTTTTATCAATTTCATGGATCTCTAGATCCATCAATGATATTGCAAATGACAAAACTTCATTTTTTGATGGCTGAGTAACATTCCATTGTGTATGTTTATATATATGTGTACATATATACATATATGTGTGTATATATGTTTGTATATATACATATATGTATATATATAAGTGTATGTGTGTGTGTGTGTGTATATATATATATATATATGCAGTACATTTTTATCCATTCATCTATCTGTAGACACTTATGTTACTTCCATATCTTGCCTATTGTAAATAATGTTGCAATGAACATACATCTTTTCAAATTAATGATTTTGTTTTCTTTGGGTAAACATATAGTGGTTTTATTTTTAATTTTTTGAGGAAACTCCATACTGTCTCCATAGTGGCTACACCAATTTAAAATCCTACCAAGTGCAAGAGGATTTCCTTTTCTCCAAATCCTTGCCAACCTTGTTATCTATTGTCTTTTTGATGATAGCCATTCTGATAGGTATGAAGTGAAATCTCATTGTGGTTTTGATTTGCATATCCCTGAGCATCTTTTCATATCCTTGTTGACCACCTGTATGTCTTCTTTGGAACAACGTGTATACGGGTTCTCTGCCCAATTTTTAATCAGGCTGTTTGTCTTTTTATCTTAAGTTGTATGAGTTCTTTTTATATTTTGGATATTAACCCCTTATCAGATATATCATTTGCAAATATCTCCCATTCTGGTGGTGGCCTTTATGTTTTTTGATAGTTTCCTTTTCTGAACAAAAGCTTTTTAGTTTAATGTAGTTTAATTTGTTTATTTTTGCTTTTGTTTCTCTTGACTGAGGAGGCAGATCCAAAAAAATATTGCTTAAGCTGATGTCTAAGAGCAGACTGCCCGTATTTTCTTCTAGGAGTTTTATGCTGTCAGGTCTTACATTTAGGTTGTTAATTCATTTTGAGTTTATTTTTGTATATGGTGTGAGAAAGTATTTCAGTCTGATGCTTTTTCATGTAGCTATTCAGTTTTCCCAACACCATTTATTGAAGTGACTGTCCCCTCCCCATTATATATTCTTACCTCCTTTTTGACTGTCCATTTAAGCATGGGTTTATTTCTGTGCTCTCGATTCTGTTCCATCCATCTATGTGACTGTCTTTGTTCCAGTATCATACAGTTTTCATTACTGTAAGTAGCATTGTAGTATAGTTTGAAATCAGTGAGTGTGATACCTCCAGATTTGTTCTTCTTTTTCAAGATTGTTTTGGATATTTGGGGTCTTTTCTGCCATACAAATTTTGGAATTCCCTATTCTAGTTCTGTGAAAAATGCCACTGGTATTTTGATAGGATTACATTGAATCTGTAGATTGCCTAGGGCAGTATGGTCGTCTTAACAATTTTGATTCTTCCAATACATGAGTACGGTATATCTTTCTATTTTTGTGTCATCTTCAGTTTCTTTCATCAATGTCTTACAGTTTTCAGAGTACAAGTCTTTTGCCTACTTGGTTAGGTTTATTCCTAGGTATTTTATTCTTTTTGATGCAGTTGTAAATGGGGTTGTTTTCATAATTTTTTTTGATAGTTCATTATTAGTGTATAAAAAAGCAACAGAGTTCTGGATATTAACTTTGTATCCTACAACTTTACTGAATTTATTTAAAAATTCTAATAGTTTTATTGGTGGTATATTTAGCATTTTTGTATATATAGTATCATGTCATCTGCAAACAGTGACAGTTTTACTTCTTCCTTTCCAATTTGTTTGTCTTTTATTTCTTTCTGTTTTCTGATTGCTGTAGCTAGGACATCCAATACCATGCTGAATAAAAGTGGTGAGATTGGGCATGCTTGCCTTATTCCTAGTCTTAGAGGAAATGCTGTCAGCTTTTCAGCATTGAGTATGAGGTGGGCTGTGGATTTGTCATATATAGTCTTTATTGTGTTGGAGTATGTTCCCTGTATACTCATTTTGTTGAGCATTTTTATCATAAATGGATGTTGAAATTATCAAAAGCTTTTTTTGCATTTATTGAGATGATCATATGACTTTTATTCTTGAATTTGTTAATATGGTGTATCTCATTGATTGATTTGCAGATATTGAATGATTCTTGCATCCCTCGGATAAATCCCACTTGATCATGGTTCTGATCCTTTTAATGTATTGTTGAATTCAGTTTGCTAATATCATGTTGAAGTTCCCTGCATCTGTGTTCATCAAAGATATTGTCCTGTAATTTTCTTTTATGTGGTGTATTTGTCTGGTTTTGGCATCAAGGTGGTGCTGGCCTCAGAGGATGAGTTTGGAAGTGTTTCTTCCTCTTAAACTTTTTTGAATAGTTTGAAAAGGATACACATTAACTTTTTTAAATGTTTGGTAGAATTCACCTGAGAAGCCATCTGGTCCTGGACTTTTGTTTGTTCAGATAATTTTTATTACTGATTCAATTTTATTACTGGTAATTGGTCTGTGCATATTTTCTATTTCTTCCTGATTCAGTCTTGGGTGGTTGTACGTTTCTAGGAATTTATCCATTTCTTCTAGGTTATTTCTCTTTATTAGCATATAATTGTAGTAATCTCTTATGAGCCTTTGCATTTCTGTAGTGTTGGTTGTAACTTCTCCTTTTTCACTTCCGATTTTTTTTATATGGGTACTCTTTTCTGCTTGATAAGTCTGGCTAAAAGTTTTGTCAAATTTATTTATCTTTTCAAAGAACCAGTTATTTGTTTCGTTTATCTTTATTATTATTATTATAACTTTATGTTTTGTTTATTCTTCTTTTTCTAGTTCTTTAGGTGTAAGGTTAGATTGTTTACTTGAGATTTTTCTTGTTCATGAAGTAGCCTTGTGTTGCTATAAACTTCCTTCTTATAACTGCTTTTGCTGCAGCCAATAGGTTTTAGATCATTGCATTTTCATTTTCATTTGTCTCCAGATATTTTATAATGTACTTTTTATTTCTTCAGTGGCCCATTGATTGTTTAGTAGCATGTTGTTTAGGCCCCATGTTTTTTGTAATTTTTTCTTGTAGTTGATTTATAATCTCATACAATTTTGGTCAGAAAAGATGCTTGATGTGATTTCAATCTTTTAAATTTATTTATACTTTTTTATGGCTTACCGTATGATCTCACCTGGAGAATATTCTGTGTGCACTTGAAAAACATAGGTATTGTGTTGTATTTGGATTGTCATTTGAGGCCAGTGTTTCCTTATCAATTTTCTGTCTGGAAAATATGCCCTTTGTTGTAAGTGAGGTATTAAAGTCCTCTACTGTCATCCTATTACTGTCAATTTCTCTCTTTTTCTTTGCTAATATTTGCTTTATGAATTTAGGTGCTCTCAGGTGTTGGGTGCACATACATTTACAATTGTTATATCTTCTTGTTTGATTGATCCCTTCAACATTATATAATGTCCTTCTTTGTCTCTTGTTACAGGCTTTGCTTTAAAGTTTATTTTATCCAGTATAAGTATTGCTACTCAAGATATTTTTTTTTTCATTTGCATGAAGTATCTTTTTCCATTCCCTCACTTTAGTCTGCATGTGTCTTTAGATCTGAAGTGTGTCTCTTGCAGGCAGTATATATATGAGTCTTGTTTTTTTATCCACTCATCTATTCTGTCCTCTGATTGGAGCATTTAATCCCTTTACATTTAATGCAGTTATTGCTAGGTATGTATCTATTGCCATTTTCTTGAGTGTTTGCTCATTGTTTTTGTAGTTCTTCTCTTCTTTTGCTCTTTTCCTTTGTGATACATTGATTATCACAATAATGTTACGTTTGGATACCTTTCACTTTTTGTGTGTGTGTATCTATTATAGATTTTCGGTTTGTGGTTACCATGACGGTCATATATAACAAACTACATAGGTAGATTGATAGATAAAGTTGGTGATCTCTTTTTTTTTTTTGCAGTATGCAGGCCTCTCACTGTTGTGGCCTCTCCCATTGCAGAGCACAGGCTCCGGACAAGCAGGCTCAGCAGCCATGGCTCACGGGCCCAGCCACTCCGCGGCATGTGGGATCTTCCCAGACCAGGGCACGAACCCCTGTCTCCTGCATCAGCAGGTGGACTCTTAACCACTGTGCCACCAGGGAAGCCCTCTTTTTCTTTTTTAATTTAATTTAATTTATTTTTTTAAACAGAAGGTTCTTGTTAGTCATCAATTTTATACACATCAGTGTACACATGTCAATCCCAATCGCCCAATTCATCACACCATGACCCCCACCCCCCTGACGCTTTCCCCCCTTGGTGTCCATAAGTTTGTTCTCTACATCTCTGTCTCAGTTTCTGCCCTGAAAACTGGTTCATCTGTACCATTTTTCTAGGTTCTACATATATGCGTGGATATACGATATTTGTTTTTCTGTTTCTGACTTAGCTCACTCTTTACGACAGTCTCTAGATCCATCCACATCTCAACAAATGACCCAGTTTCATTCTTTTTTATGGCTGAGTAATATTCCATTGTATATATGTACCACATCTTCTTTATCCAGTCATCTGTCAGTGGGCATCTAGGTTGCTTCCATGTCCTGGATATTGTAAATAGTGCTGCAATGAACATTGGGGTGCATGTGTCTTTTTGAATTATGGTTTTCTCTGGGTATATGTCCAGCAGTGGGATTGCTGGGTCATATGGTAATTCTATTTTTAGTTCTGTAAGGAACCTCCATACTGTTCTCCATAGTGGATATATCAATTTACACTCCCACCAACAGTGCAAGAGGGTTCCCTTTTCTCCACACCCTCTCCAGCATTTGTTGTTTGTAGATTTTCTGATGGTGCCCATTTTAACTGGTGTGAGGTGATACCTCGTTGTAGTTTTGATTTGCATTTCTCTAATAACTAGTGATGTTGAGCAAATTTTCATTTGCTTCTTGGCCATCTGTGTGTCTTCTTTGGAGAAATGTCTATTTAGGTCTTCTGCCCATTTTTTGATTGGGTTGTTTGTTTTTTTAATGTTGAGCTGCATGAGCTGTTCATATATTTTGGAGATTAATCCTTTGTCCATTGATTCCTTTGCAAATACTTTCTCCCATTCTGAGGGTTGTCTTTTCGTCTTGTTTATGGTTTCCTTTGCTGTGCAAAAGCTTTGAAGTTTCATTACGTCCCATTTGTTTATTTTTGTTTTTATTTCCATTACTCTAGGAGGTGGATCAAGAAAGATCTTGCTGTGATTTATGTCAAAGAGTGTTCTTCCTATGTTTTCCTCTAAGAGTTTTAAAGTGTCCAGTCTTACATTTAGGTCTCTAATTCATTTTGAGTTTATTTTTGTGTATGGTGTTAGGGAGTGTTCTAATGTCACTCTTTTACATGTAGCTGTCTAGTTTTCCCAGCACCACTTATTGAAGAGACTGTCTTTTCTCCATTGTACATCCTTGCCTCCTTTTTCATAGATTAGTTGACCATAGGTCCGTGGGTTTATCTCTGGGCTTTCTATCATTTTCCATTGATCTATGTTTCTGTTTTTGAGCCAGTAGCATATTGTCTTGATTACTGTAGCTTTGTAGTATAGTCTGAGGTCAGGGAGTCTGATTCCTCCAGTTTCGTTTTTTTCCTTCAAGACTCCTTTGGCTATTTGGGGTCTTTTGTGTCTCCATACAAATTTTAAGATGATTTGTTCTAATTCTGTAAAAAATGCCATTGGTAATTTGATAGGGATTGCATTGAATCTGTATATTGCTTTGTGTAATATAGTCATTTTCACAATATTGATTCTTCCAATCCAAGAACATGGTATATCTCTCCATCTGTTGGTATCTTCTTTAATTTCTTTCATCAGTGTCTTATAATTTTCTGCATACAGGTCTTTTGTCTCCCTAGGTAGGTTTATTCCTAGGTATTTTATTCTTTTTGTTGCAATGGTAAATGGGAGTGTTTCCTAAATTCTCTTTCAGATTTTGCATCATTAGTGTATAAGAATGCAAGAGATTTCTGTGCATTAATTTTGTATCTTGCACCTTTACCAAACTCATTGATTAGCTTTTGTAGTTTTCTGGTGGCATCTTTCGGATTCCCTATTTATAGTATCATGTCATCAGCAAACAGTGACAGTTTTACTTCTTCTTTTCCAGTTTGTATTCCTTTTATTTCTTTTTCTTCTCAGATTGCCATGGCTAGAACTTCCAAAACTATGTTGAATGATAGTGGTGGGATTGGATATCCTTGTCTTGTTCCTGATCTTAGAGGAAATGCTTTCAGTTTTTCACCATTGAGAATGATGTTTGTTGTGGGTTTGTCATATATGGCCTTTATTATGTTGAGGTAGGTTCCCTCTATGCCCACTTTCTGGAGAGTTTTTATCATAAATATGTGTTGAATTTTGTCAAAAGCTTTTTCTGCATCTATTGAGATGATCGTATGGTTTTTATTCTTCAGCTTGTTAATATGGTGTATCACATTGATTGATTTGCATATATTGAAGAGTCCTTACATCCCTGGGATAAATCCCACTTGATCATGGTGTATGATCCTTTTAATGTGTTGTTGGATTCTGTTTGCTAGTATTTTGTTGAGGATTTTTGCATCTATATTCATCAGTGATATTGGTCTGTTATTTTCTTTTTTTGTAGTATCTTTGTCTGGTTTTGGTATCAGGGTGATGGTGCCCTCATAGAATGAGTTTGGGAGTGTTCCTTCCTCCTCAATTATTTGCAAGAGACTGAGAAGGATGGGTGTTAGCTCTTCTCTAAATGTTTGATAGAATTCACGTGTGAAGCCGTCTGGTCCTGGACTTTTGTTTTTTGGAAGATTTTAAATCACAGTTTCAATTTCATTACTTGTGATTAGTCTGTTTCTATTTTCTATTTCTTCCTGGTTCAGTCTCAGAGGGTTGTGCTTTTCTAAGAATTTGTCCATTTCTTCCAGGTTGTCCATTTTATTGGCATAGAGTTGCTTGTAGTAGTCTGTTAGGATGCTTTGTATTTCTGCGGTGTCTGTTGTAACTTCTCCTTTTTCATTTCTAATTATATTAATTTGAGTCCTCTCCCTCTTTTTCTTGATGAGTCTGGCTAATGGTTTATCCCTTTTGTTTATCTTGTCAAAGAACCAGCTTTTAGTTTTATTGATCTTTGCTATTGTTTTCTTTGTTTCTATTTCATTTATTTCTGCTCTGATCTTTATGATTTCTTTCCTTCTGCTAACTTTGGGTTTTGTTTGTTCTTCTCTCTCTAGTTACTTTAGGTGTAAGCTTAGATTGTTTATTTGAGATTTTTCTTGTTTCTTGAGGTAGGCTTGTATAGGTATAAACTTCCCTCTTAGAACTGCTTTTGCTGCATCCCATAGGTTTTGGATTGTTGTGTTTTCATTGTCATGTGTCTCTAGGTATTTTTTTATTTCTTCAATGATCTCTTGGTTATTTAGTAACGTATTATTTAGCCTCCATGTGTTTGTGTTTTTTACACCTTTTCCCCTGTAATTCTTTTCAACTCTCACAGTGTTGTGGTCAGAAAAGGTGCTTGGTATGATTTCAATTTTCTTAAACTTACTGAGGCATGATTTGTGACCCAAGATGTGATCTATCCTGGAGAATGTTCTGTGCGCACTTGAGAAGAAAATGTAATCTGCTGGTTTTGAATGGAATGTCCTATAAATATTAATTAAGTCTATCTGCTCTATTGTGTCATTTAAAGTTTCTGTTTCCTTATTTATGTTCATCTTGGAAGATCTGTCCATTGGTGTAAATGAGGTGTTAAAGTCTTCCACTGTTATTCTGTTACTGACAATTTCCTCTTTTATAGCTATTAGCAGTTGCCTTATGTATTGAGGTGCTCCTATGTTGGGTGCATATATATTTATAACTGTTATATCTTCTTCTTGGATTGATCCCTTGATCATTATGTAGTGTCTTTCCTTGTCTCTTGTAACATTCTTTATTTTAAAGTCTATTTTATCTGATATGAGTATTGCTTTCTTTTGATTTTCATTTGCATGGAATATCTTTTTCCATCCCCTCACTTTCAGTCTGTATGTGTCCCTAGGTCTGAAGTGGGTCTCTTGTAGACAGCATATATATGGGTGTTGTTTTTGTATCCATTCAACAAGCCTGTGTCTTTTGTTTGGAGCATTTAATCCATTCACGTTTAGGGTAATTATCAATATGTGTGTTCCTATGACCACTTTCTTAATTGTTTTGTGTTTGTTTTTGTAAGTCCTTTTCTCCTCTTTTGTTTCCCACTTAGAGAAGTTCCTTCAGCATTTGTTATAAAGCTGGTTTGGTGGTGCTGAATTCTCTTAGCTTTTCCTTGTCTGTAAAGCTTTTGATTTCTTCTTCGAATCTGAATGAGATCTTTCCAGGTAGAGTAATCTTGGTTTTAGGTTCTTCCCTTTCATCACTTTAAGTATATCATGCCACTCCCTTCTGGCTTGTAGAGTGTCTGCTGAGAAATCCGCTGTTAACCTTATGGGAGTTCCCTTGTATGTTATTTTTCATTTTTCCCTTGCTGCTTTCAATAATTTTTCTTTGTCTTTAATTTTTGCCAGTTTGATTACTGTGTGTCTTGATGTGTTTCTCCTTGGGTTTATCCTGTATGGGACTCTCTGTGCTTCCTGGACTTGGGTGGCTATTTCCTTTCCCATATTAGGGAAGTTTTCCACTATAATCTCTTCAAATATTTTCTCGGTTCCTTTCTCTCTCTCTTCTCCTTCTGTGACCCCTATAATATGAATATTGTTGTGTTTAATGTGGTCCCAGAGGTCTCTTAGGCTGTCTTCATTTCTTTTAATCCTTTTTTCTTTATTCTGTTCCTCAGCAGTGAATTCCACCATTCTGTCTTCCAGGTCACTTATCTGTTCTTCTTCCTCAGTTATTCTGCTATTGATTCCTTCTAGTGTAGTTTTTTTTTTTTTTCAGTTATTGTATTGTTCATATCTGTTTGTTTGTTCTTTAATTCTTCTAGGTCTTTGTTAAACATTTCTTGCATCTTCTCGATCTTTGCCTCCATTCTTTTTCTGAGGTCCTGGATCATCTTCACTATCATTATTGTGAATTCTTTTTCTGGAAGTTTGCCTATCATCAGTTCATTTAGTTGTTTTTCTGTGGTTTTATCTTGTTCCTTCATCTGGTACATAGCCCTCTGCCTTTTCATCTTGTCTATCTTTCTGTGAATATGGTTTTTGTTCCACAGGCTACATGGTTGTAGTTCTTTTTTCTTCTGCTGTCTGCCCTCTGGTGGATGAGGTTATCTAAGGGGCTTGTGCAAGTTCCCTGATGGGAGGGACTGGTGGTGGGTAGAGCTGGCTGTTGCTGTGGTGGGCAGAGCTCAGTAAAACTTTAATCTGCTTGTCTGCTGATGGGTGGGGCTGTGTTCCCTTCCTGTTGTTGTTTGACCTGAGGCAACCCAACAGTGTAACCTGCCTGGGCTCCTTGGTAGGGCTAATGGCAGACTCTGGGAGGCCTCACGCTAAGGAGTACTTTTCAGAACTTCTGCTGCCAGTGTCCTTGTCCTCACGATGAGCCACAGCCACCCCCCACCTCTGCAGGAGACCCTCCAACACTAGCAGGTAGGTCTGTTTCAGTCTTCTCTGGGGTCACTGCTCCTTTCCCTGAGTCCCGATGCGCACACTACTTTGTGTGTGCCCTCCAAGAGTGGAGTCTCTGTTTCCCCCCATCCTGTCGAAATTCTTTAATCAAATCCCACTATCCTTCAAGGTCTGATTCTTTGGGAATTCCTCCTCCCGTTGCCTGACCCCCAGGTTCAGAGTCCTGATGTGGGGCTCAGAACCTTCACTTCAGTGGATGGACTTCTGTGGTATAAGTGTTCTCCAGTTTGTGGGTCACTCACCCAGCAGTTATGGGATTTGATTTTATTGTGATTGCACCCCTCCTACCATATCATTGTGGCTTCTCCTTTGTCTTTGGATGTGGGGTATATTTTTTGGTGAGTTCCAGTGTCCTCCTGTCAATGATTGTTCAGCAATTAGTTGTGATTCTGGTGTTCTCGCAAGAGGGAGTGAGAGCACATCGTTCTACTCCACCATCTTGGTTCAGGGCCCCTGGTGTTCTCTTAAGTTTGAATATATTCTAACAATCCTGCGTTTTTACTCTCCCCACCCATGTTTAATGTTTTTGACATTGTATATTATATTTTTTTATTTTTCATATTCCATCAGTACTTATTGTGGATATAGATGATTTCACTACTTTTTTCATTTAATCTTTCTACTAGCTTTATAAGCAGTTGATCTATTTTTACTGTATATTTACCTTTACCAAAATTTTCTTCATAATTTTCTTATTTCTGGTTGTGGCCTTTTCTTTTGTGCTGAGAAAAGTCCCTTTAACATTTCTTGTAGAACTGATTTAGTGGTGCTGAACTCTTTTATCTTTAGCTTGTCTGTAAAACTCTTTATCTGTCCTTGAAATCTGAATTACAGCCTTATCTGGTAGTATACTCTTGACTCTAGGTTATTTCCTTTCATTACTTTGAATATATATTTCCTTTCCTTTCTGGCCAGAAAACTTTCTGCTGAGAAGTAAGCTAGTTGTGTTTTGGGAGTCCCCTTATATGTAACTAGTTGTTTTTCTTTTGCTCTTTTTAGGATTCTCTCTTTATCTTTAATTTTTGCCACTTTAATTGTAATCTGTATTGGTTTAGACCTCTTGGGTTTGTCTTGTTTGGAACTCTCTGTGCTTCCTGGACCTGAATGTCTGTTTCATTTTCCAGATTAGGGAATTCTTTTACATCTTATTTCTTCAAATAATTTATCTGCCCTTTTCTTTCTCTCTTTTTCTTCTTGGACCCCTATAGTATGGAAATTAGTGTATTAGATATTGTCCTAGAGGTCTCATAAGGTATACTCATTTATTTCTGTTTTCTTTTTTCTGTTCATCTTGGGTGATTCCCACTACTCTGTCTTACAGATCACTGATTTGGTCTTCTGTGTCATCTACTCTGTTTGATTCCTTCTAGTGTACATTTTATTTCAGTTATTGTATTTATACCTCTGTTTGCTGCTTCTTTATATTTCTTCTTTATATTTATATTCATACATTCTTCTCCTGAGCTCAGTGAGCACCTTTATGATTATTACCTTGAACTCTCTACTTATTAGATTGCTTGTCTCCACTTCGTTTAGTTCTGAGCATTTGCCTTGTTTTTTCATTTGGAACGTATTCCTCTGTTTCCTTATTTTGCCTAGTTCTCTGTGTTTATTTCTATGCATTAGATAGGTTGGTAATGTTTCCCAACTCTTGGAGCAGTGGCCTTATGTAGGAGACATCCTATGGGACCCAGGAGCATCCTCTCCTCTGGTCACCAGAGCTGTATGCTCTAGGGGTGCCCCCTGTGTAGCCTGTGTAGGCCCTTATAGTGTGACCTGTGTAGGCCCTTCCATTATGATAGGGTCAACTACTGTGGGTGTGCTGGTAGGTGGGGCTGGCCGCCGGCCCAGTTAGCTGCAAGGCCTTGTGTTGTGTGGTGGCTACTTGTCTGCTGGATGGTGGGGCTAGGTGCCTGTGTACCTGGTTGCACAGGTTGAGGGACCAAAGAGCCATGGGGCTGGTGTCCACCTCCTGGGTGATGGGGCCAGGCCCTTGTGGCTGGCTCTGTGGCCAGAGGGCTGCAGTGTTGGTGCCAGTCTGCCGGTAGGTGGTTAAGCCCCCAGCACTAGTAGGCTAGAAGGAGGACTGCAAAATAGCACTTGTCAGTACTAGTGTTCATGTGGTTGAACAAGCTTTTAAAAATGCCTGCTGCCCGCTTCCCTGGTGGCGCAGTGGTTAAGAGTCTGCCTGCTGATGCAGGGGACACGGTTTCGTGCCCTGGTCCGGGAAGGTCCCACATGCCGTGGAGCAGCTGCGCCCATGAGCCATGGCCGCTGGGCCTGCACGTCCAGAGCCTGTGCTCCGCAACGGGAGAGGCCACCTCAGTGAGAGGCCCGCGTACTGCAAAAAAAAAAAAAAAAAATAGCTGCTGCCAATGTCTCTGTCCCCAGGCAGAATACCAGTTGCCTCCTAACTCTCTGGGAGGCTCTCCAAGATCAGCAAGTGGGTCTGACCTAGGTTTCTTTCAGACTACTGCCTCTGCACTGATACTTGGAATGTGTGAGATTTTGCACATGTTCTTTAAAAGCAAAGTCTCTGTTCCTATAGCCCTCTCGCTCTCTCAGACATAAGTCCCACTAGTTTCCAAGCCAGACATTCTATGGGCTCATCTCCCTGGTGTAACACCCCAAGGATGGGGAGCCTGATGTGGGGCTCAGACCCCTTGCTTCTTGGGGAGGACCTCTGCAATTGTGATTATCTTCCCATTTGTGGGTTGCTGACCCAGGGCTGTGAATCCTTACTATACTCTGTGTCTGCCCCTCTTACCCATCCTGTTGTGGTTCCTTCTTTTTATCTTTAGTTGTGGAAAGCCTTTTCTGCTAGTCTTTGGGTTGTACTCATAGATAGTTGCTCTATGAGTAGTTGTGATTTTGGTGTTCCTGTGGGAGAAGTTGGGTTCAAGGTATTTCTAGTCTGCCATCTTGGCTATGCCCCTTAGCCAGTCTATGTTTTTGTTTTGTTTTGTTTGTTTGTATGTTTGTTACAGCAGCCTGAATGAACTAAGACAGAAACTGAGACAAAAAGTGGGGATATTACTGTAACAAATGCCATGGAAGAGGCTTTGGAACTGGGTATTGGAAAGAGGACGGAAGAGTTTTGAGATGCATACTAGAAAAAACCCACATTACTGTGAACCAACCATTAAGGGCAATTTTGGTGAGAGCTCAGAAAGAAAAGAGTAGAGTTGGAAAGAAAGTCTCAATTTTCTTAGAGAATAGCTAAGTAATCCAGAACATGACTTGGTAGAACTATGACAGTTAAGGGTCATTTTGGTGATATGTCAGTTAGAAATGAGGAACATGTTATTGGAAACAGAAGGAAAGGCCATCCTTGTTACAAAGTAGCAAAGAACTTGGCTGAAATATGTTCCTATTCTAGTGTTTTTTAGAAGGTAGAACTTGCAATTGATGAAATTGGTTATTTATCTAAAGCTGTTTCTGAGCAAATTGTTGAAGATGTGCCTTGGCTCCACCTGATTGCATATAGTAAAACATGAGCAGAGAGAAATAACTTATAGACAGAATTGTTAAGCAAAAAAGCAAGCAAAATGTAAGGATTTGGAAAATTCTTAGCCTCTCCATATTATAAAAAATTAGAATGCTGTGGGTGTGGCCAGCTGACCATTCGATAAGAAGATTAGTATGTATCAGCCATCTCAACAGAACCTAGGAGCTATTCTCCAAGACAATGAAAGAATGCCACCAAAGGTGATTTGGAGATCATCAGAGCTGCCACTCATGTCACAGGCCCAGAGTGCAAGGACCCAGAGGGCAGAGCAATTTCAAAAGAGAGCTTGTGGGTATCTGTGGGACCTAGGCTTGCACTGCCTGATACTGTGTAATTCACCAGTTCCTCTCCCTACACCTCAGTGCTGCACTCCTCATCTGCCCCAGGTTTGGTTCTGGTGAGCTCTAGTATAGCACACAGCCCCTCCCCAGGCTGCAGACAGCTAACTTTGTCAGCATCTGTGTGGGGCAATCTCTGCCAATGACAGAGTGCACAGGCTCACGGGGCATGGCTACCTCTACCTAGCTTTCAAAAAATAGAGCTGCCTGGAACCAAGGTGGGTACAGGACCCCTACCCTGGAGAGCCACAGGCACAGCCCCTGTAGGGAGCCACCCCAGGGTAGGGCCCAAGCAGATTTGATGTGAAGCTGTTCTGTTGAGCCTTGGGGATGATGTTATCACTCCACTAGGCCTGGTAGGGCCTAATGGAATTTGCCTCATTAAGTTTTGGACTTACTTGGGGCCTGTCATTTATAGAAGAGACCCAAGACCCTTATCCTGGCCACCATGTGAGGACACAGGGAGAAGATAGCAACTTATGAAGTGAGCTCTCTCAACTTGCACTAAATTTGCAGATGCCTTGATCTTGGACTTCTTAGCCTCCAGAACTGTGAGAAATGTTTGTTGTTTAAGCTACCCAGTCTTTGATCTTTTTGTTATAGCAACCTGAACAGAGTAAGACAGCTACCCAGATAGTAAGTTTTAGAGGCTAGGCCCCAAAGTAAGTTTGAAGATAAAGTATACCTTACTGGCTCATTTTTAAATAATTATCAAATTTGTTCCAAGGTTGTTTTTTTCAACACGTACTGTTAAAATATAATGGTCAGTGAAATAAATTTCATAGTTATGAGCCCAATTTTACTTTATTTCTACCACTTTTTGTTTAAAATTTATGTGTATAAATATATATACACACATTAATATATACACATATATGTTTATAAGTACATACATACATTCAAAATATGTATACACACCACACAAATACATACATACATGTATAGAAAAGTTTTTAAATTTACCTTCTATCATTTAAAGGATTTTATCCTAGGCATTGCTATGATTTGTAAGTATATAAATTATTTTTTTATTCTTATAAAGATGTTTATCTAAAGACAGCATTCAAAACTCTCAAAATGAAGAGGCAGCCTGTCTTCTTTTTTTCTTCTAAATGAAAATGTGCTTCTATTTTCCAATTATCGATTCTGTAGGATTATGGCATGATTACCAGCTATGAACCAGAAGCTTTCTTGAGTGATGATTGTCTCTGACAGTTCTTTTGGTACTCATTGAAATAATATGGTATACTGTTATTTTTATGTGTGTAAGTTCTGTCTTTCAAGCAGATTCTAAGTTTCTTGATAATGTATCCCCTCATCAACCCCCCTTCCCAGAGACTATTATGGGAATGGGCTCATTGTCTCCACTGGGTAATGTTTGACCATGAGAACAGAAGGTCACAGAAATTGGTAAAGTAAGTAGTTGGTTTATTTTAATACTATGTCTCACAGAAACCAAGGACAGGAAATACAGCCGGTTCTCATAAGAAAAGAAGCTTAAACAGTAGAGTCAGTGTAAATGATATAGAATGAGACATTTTCTGATATTTTGGAATTGCAGTTAAACCTAATTGTAAATTAAGCTTACAACAGACTCCTAGTGCTTTATATTCCAAAGAGAATTCCAATGAACAACTCATAATGGTGGCCAGATTTCTCTCCACAGAGCTTACCAATGATTACTCCACCACGCTCTCCCTAGAGAAGAAAAAGAGAGACTTGAGGGTATATAGATGCGTCAGATTGTCTTGGCACTGCACGTGGGCAGAGTGTACCAAAAATAGTAAGAGGCTGCTAAGTATCCTCTTGCAACTCTCCCTTCTTCTCAACTATGGAAGAGAGAAAGTAAGAGCAACTTACCAGTAGCATAGCCAAGTTTGAGGGATGGTCGAAGAGAATCACTAGAAGAGATTGGGTATACCTCTAAGAAATGGAATTGGGCATCTCATTACCTGAGTGGATGTTGGTCAAATTGCAGAACTTGAAAGCCCATTCTTGTGATCATGAGAGAAGAGAATAATGAGGAAGCTCTTGAAGACCTTGATTTGTATGCTCTGAATTTGGGGTGATGTGCATTTATTGTCTACAGCTTTTGGCAGGCTGAGGATTATCTGGAGAATCCCATGCTATTAGGACTTGGAGAAAGCATGATGAAAGGTATTGGGAAGAAGATGGAGGCAACCTCTATTCCATCCTTATTATCTTTGACCCTCAGTTGATGAGAGAGCAAATCTCAGCAGTCACTGGGTGTTTGATTGAAGGAGAAAAGGAATTAATGGAGGGACAGAAGACAGAGCTGACCAGACAGCTGCCAGGCAAAACAATGGGATGCCTAACATTACAAAAAAAGGATCAGAAATTGGACGTCAAGCAGGATCACTTAGGGACAAAGCTGCCTCTGTCTGATAGGATAATCTACAGTGGAATGATCTAGGATTGAGGCGATGCCCATTCTAAGAAAATCACACATCATCTCCTCGGGGACATCCAGAATCAGATAGAATCAGAATGAACCAAAATGTCCAGGGATATTTATCACCAGAGATAACCTTACCAAGTTAAGTATGGGAACATTTTCTCATGTCTTTCCACCCACAAGCTATTAAAAGAACAAGTGACTAGAAGGAGTGAATGGGAGTGGGGCAGGGTTGGGAGTAAGTTCTTTGAATCAGATATGTGACTGGAATATTAAACTAGACTGAATTAAATTTTAATGACGGACAGTGACCAAAACATCTTTCTAAGGCAAAGGAAGGGATCTAGTGGGGCACATTTGAAAGGAATAATTAAAAACTAAAACCAACCAATGTTAATAAAATCTAATCTTTTTAAAGTCAATGTCTACTTCTCTCATGGGTGGTTTATCTTTTGCCTCTTTCAATTACAGGTGTGATACAGTCTCATTTTCTTCTTTTCTTTGCCTTTATCTCCTCCCTATCTACATAAGTTTGTCCTGCCTGAATATAACTTAACATGGCCCCAAGGTTATATGACCCCAGTGCAAATCACCATCTGACTATGTGTCTTGTAATATGCATTTTCAAGAGAAGATATTAACTTGCTTAACTCATCTAGCAAATAGATTCTCCTTAGGTGTGTCATTGGTCCAATTAGCTTTGGACATGGTGTGGACATATGGTACAAATGGCAGCAAAAATGGAGGATCGTTGTAAATTTTCTTAGGAAGGGACGTAGCAAGTAGGTAGTCATTACTTAGAGTGAGTGTTCACTTAATGTTTTGTGGATTGTGATACCTTTTGGATGAGTCAATGTCTTGAACATATATCTGTAACTTTCTCAAATCACAGAGTGGCTCTCTGGTATTATGTCAGAGTAGATCATAATAGATCTACTAACCTACCTATTGCTTGTGAACAAAGAGGAAGTTTTGTTAAGCAGGTCAAATCTGACATCTGTTCTCCATCAGGAAGAATGAAACAAGCAAGATAATCTTCCTTCAAATTACTTGCTCACGATTAAGCACAGAGCTTCAAGTAAATGAAAAGTGCAGTTGCATTAGTAATGTACTTGTTCCTCAAAGTGGAGTATAAAAAATTACATATACAACTGAATATCGCTGTTAGAGAAGCACTGAACTTCTTGGGGTCAGACGGGCTCGGAACTCCTGTATCGCAGTGTTCTGAATATCTCACACCATGTTCTTGAGAGCAGCAGAGGGTTTTGCATTTGATATGCAACTGAGGAAACACACATATATGCTGGACAATGTATTTTCTTGTTACTTGGCAACAGTTTCTTTTTCCTCTTAGCAACAGTAGAGAGAAGAGCTTTTAGAAAACTTTAAAAAAAGAGAAAACAGAAAAAGTCAAAGCCTTTCATATTGCCTTTGGCTGGAGGGCATATTAGAAGGAACTGGATTCAGCTGTGGATAAAATGAAGTATATTTGTTACCTAGTTATGGTTATGTCCCTATTGAAATGTAACCAAAAGTTTTAATATCTTAGTCATATAATTATTTCACTCCTATACTACAGTTCGTTAAGTATTATAAATCATAGCCCTCTTAGTCAATTTATATTCATGTCGGTTTTCCCAGTATGTGCTACTCACACTGAAAAGAAACATAGCAGGAAAGGTAATGATTTTCAGGTGACCTGTTATTATTGGTTAACCAGCCACTGCCTGGATTTCTCACTTATACTACAATTCTTTCTTTTATATTTATAGAAACCTTGTTTCTATTTATATATTAAAAAGGTGACTTTTTAATTACTGAATTTGAGTTATGTAATGTTTCCACATATACATGTTTGTGTATATGCACATATACACATACATGTGCCTTGACAATGCCCATTTTTTTCAGCTTTTCAAATGCCTCATTATCCCTTCATGACACTTCATATTCTGTAAAAACCACCATCACCTCTTCTTAAAAGGCAGTATAGTATTGTAGAAGACCATGGACTGTAGGAGCAGACAGCTGAGTTCAAACACTAATTCTGCTCCTTACTGGCCCTGTGCCTCAATTTCCTCACTTGTAAAATGGAGACGATGATAACATCTTTAGGGTTAATATAAAGATTAAACGAGTTAAAGTATGTAATAAAACATTTAGAACAAATTGTACCACATTATGAGCACATATGTACTAACTACACCATATTGTTTCCAGGCTCTGCTCCAGTAACACCTCCACTAGGAAGCCTTTTTTAGTGCTTCCTATCTGGGTAAGAGTCACCTCCAAAGTTTGCACATGGTACTCCTACCCCCAGTGTGCTAGCATACATCTACCATTTCCCCTAACATAAAACAGATATAAAATACAAAACCCTGAGACCTGTCTCAGCAGCACTAGTGAAAGAGATATACAATTCAATATTTGAGTCTCAGCAGTAGGTATAGCTTTTGCTTAATCTCTGCTCTCACCCTCCACAAACTGGCATTGCCTTTTATTAGTGTGTATGTGAGGAAGATCTCTGCTCCCTCTCTGCTTCTTGCTTCTATTATCCTCTTTTATTTTTTTTCTCCCCAAGCACACAAAAGGAGCAATTAATAAAATTTTTGGTCAGATGCCCAAAAAATTCATTAGACCACTTTCTCTAATGGGCAACTCCGTGTAAAAGCTCACTCTGTGTGCACCCACTCTTCTACTCTGGGCAATGGTGAACCAATTCAGAGTCCTCTTAGGACTCATCCATCTTGCTCTCCACTCTTCCTTCCAACTGACTCGAAGAACGTTCATGAATACTTACATCTCCTCTACTAACAAACAATTCAGCCCAAGATTGGTAAAATGCCAGAATTTAATTTTGTACATTTAGTTTTGTACATCTCTTGGGCATCTATGCTTGCCCATAGTTTCTAACTGGGCTTTACCAAGCCTCTGCTTTGAGCATCTCAAACACGAGACTAATTAATGTCAAATTGACATTTTATACTTATTCCTTATATATAGAATGAGTCTTATAATAAATTTATAAGAAAGGGTGCCTTGTCAAGACAGGGTTAGTGTATTCCTAGATTTCTTTAGGATATTGGGATGAAGCTTTATTCCCAGCTTTTCTTTTAAGTTAAATTTTATATTGAATTCAGTGTGATACAGAAATTACTATTTTGTAAAATAGGGGTAAATGCAGTTAGCATTCACAAATCAAATTTGTAGAATCATATAATTCTCTGTTGGAGACCTGGGCTCTAAGTTCAACTCCACAAGCAAGAACCTAGTATAATATTGTGTGACATTAGGCAAATCATTTAACCTGTGACATATTTCCCTCAAAGAAAGAGATATAAAATACATTCTACTGGGCTTCCCTGGTGGCGCAGTGGTTGAGAGTCCACCTGCTGATGCAGGGGACACGGGTTCGTGCCCCGGTCCAGGAAGATCCCACATGCCACGGAGTGGCTGGGCCCGTGAGCCATGGCCACTGAGCCTGCGCGTCCGGAGCCTGTGCTCTGCAACGGGAGAGGCCACAACAGTGAGAGGCCCACGTACCGCAAACAAACAAACAAAAACATTCTACTTACTTTAGTATGTTATAGTGGTTGTTTAAATATACATATATGTGATATATATATGTATATATATATATATAAAATAAATGTTTATGGCATTATTTTCTAGATGAAGAAACTGGAAAGTTAACTAAATTGTTTAAAGACATGGTTTTTCAGTGGAAGGAACTAAATTTCAGGGCATTACTCCTTGCATCCATTTCCTTATCCTTCTTCAAAATGAAGAAAATTCCATAATGTGAGGGAATTCAGGGCAGCCAGGAATTCTGTCTTGTAATTCTCTATCATCTTAAGAGTGGGAACCATAGTATACAAAAGTTTTTGATTGAAGGTTTTTACTTCCAGAATTAGAGAAACACCCAAGCAACACCACTGATGAGTCTGAGTACCAGTTATATCACCTACTCACCTACACAGTGACGTATCTGGTTGGCTGTGTTATGGGTTGCCCTACTCTCTCAATCTCATGACTTCCTTCTTGTGTCCGCCCCAGAACAACTATCTCCTCTGCACCTGTACCAGTACTCCCATGACTATGCTCTGTACCTTGAGGTCAGTGAGTTCTGAGATGGAACAGTTCTCAGTGATGAATGTGGCCTCTGGACTCCAGGCCCTTTGCCTGTTAATCTCATTATATACAGGTCAGGCCTCTCACCACTCCTGAGAGTCAGTGGAATAGCAACCTCAAAGCCAGAGCCACACAGTCTGTCTAGACAGAAAAGGACCCTTTCCAGAGAGGATAGAGTCTCATCCATCAGAGCCCCCAAATTCCTCAAAACTGGAATCCACCCAGGCTGTAGCAGTCTTGTAATATTCTCTTTCCATCAAACAGAAAACAGCCCGGGCTATTTTGGCAGCTTGTCAGGACCTCACTGTCCTGGCTAATCCGTCCATCCTTACCCTCATTCCATTTGTATCTTTCCTCTGGAAAACTCACTCACCACTTCTTCCAAAACTTTTTCCAAACTTATGTCCCCCAGATTCCATGTTCTACATTGTATAATCTCCTTTGTATACTTAATCATCGAAATGGCTGATATTTACAAACTTCTTGGTCTCACATCATTATTCTTGAATTTTATCATCATCCTGGGTAATTTTCATGTTTGTGTGAAAGACTTGTATAAAACCCTAACCTCTCAATTTCTCGACCTCCTTTTCCCCTGGATTATTACCTTCCCTACATTTGTATTAGTACTCCCACAGCTACTCTCTGCATCTCTTGATCAACTCTTGAAACATTTAGCTTCCAGAGCTCTGAGATGGAACAGTTGTCAATGATGAAAGCTCCTATACTTCCAATTATCTAACTCAGCTATGCTCATTTTACATGTTTAAGGTGTAAGTCAGAAGGAGGTGAGAAAAAGGTAAGTAAAGGACACCAGGGATTAGAGGCTTTACTGAACTCAACTTTCGTGGTTTAGCATCTCTTAGACTATATCATAGACTTAAATAAATATATGTTCAAATATATTTTACTTGGTTTCACACTGCTTTCAGAAAGCCATTTTTGAATGCTTACCCTCTTCCCTCTCTCTCTTTCTCTCTCTCTCTCTATATATATGTAAATATACAAAATACAATAATAAAGTAACACATAATATTAGTTTTAACTTATTTTATTAAATAAATATATTAAATAATTATTTAAATTACTTTAAAATAATTGGAAAATTGGCAAGATAAAATTTATAAAAAAGTACAAATTTAAAAATTTTCTTGTGACACCACAATAAATCAACCCCTACTTTGGAGACAGTGCTCTACTTTTTCTCCCATTTTCCTTACATAAAACCCATCTAGAAGACTCTGATTCTGAATGTGATCACCAGGCCGTTGAGCTCTCCTAGAGTAAGAACCACAAATGCAAATCTTGCTCTCTGTTATAGGCATGCTCTCCACTTAACTGAGTGCTCAATACCACCAATTAATGTTTCCATTCTAGTTAGCGTTCTCTCATTTCACACAGCTGGCAGTTCCATGCTTTTCTACTCTCTGTACTCTACCCTATCTACTCACCTTTCTTTTCACTAAATGACTTTATCTCAGCTTTCAATCTCACTAGATGACTATATACTTCACAGAAGGTATAGAAACCATCAAGTAGATTCTCTCAGCTTTCTGCCACCTTATCCACAACATGTCTCTGCACCCATTTTTTTCTTTCTCTTTATTAGGAAAGCGCAGTTTTCCCAGAACAATCTCATTTTCTGCAAGTCATCCCAGGATAAATATTAATAGTTCCTCCTTACATTATTGAAATGTTACCCTAACTATACTGGAAGCTCCCCTCCCCTCTACTTCTCTCTTAATATCAGGATATTATCACCTTTTCATTATCTGTTAATTATACCATCCTTTTCTTGTATCTTCCACATTTGAGTATCCTCTGGCTTTCTTCCATCAGTATTAATGTTTTTCCCATAGTAAAAATTAAAACTCTTTTTTTTAATTGGAGTGTAATTGCTTTACAATGTTGTGTTAGTTTCTTCCATGGTTTCTTTAGCTGCTTCTCTTTCTCAGCTCACACCTCTTGAAAGAGTCTTCAGATTAAATATAAACTGCTTATAGTTTACAGTATATAAACTGCTTGAAAAAGCTTCCCTGATTCTACAGATAGAGAAGTTTGGGCATCCTCCCTATGTGCTTTTCTTATAATACTTTTTCCAGGGAAACAGAGATAATAATAATAATATAAATACACACACACACACACACACACATGTAAAAAAATAAGACGTTGGCTCATGCAGTTATGGAGGCTGAGAAGTTCTAAGATCTGCAAGAGGCAACCTGGAGACTCTGGAAAGATGATGATACAGCCCTAGTCTGAGTCTGAAAGCCTGAGAACCAGGAGAACCAACAGTGTAAGTTCCAATCCAAGTCCGAGTCTGAGGGCAGAAGAAGAATAATGTCCCAGCTTGAAGGCAGTCATGCAGAGAGAATGAATTCTCCCTTAGCATTTCTGCACTATTCAGGCCTTCCATGGAGTGAATGAGGCTCACTCACATTGGGGAGGGCAACCTGCTTTCCTCAGTCTACTGATTCAAATGTTAATCTCATCTAGAAACACCTTCACAGATACACTCAGAATAACGTTTAAGCAAATATCTGGGCCACCCATGACCTAGTAACTTTGACGTATAAAGTTAACCATCACAAGTCTATTCCTTGTCAACTTGGCACCCATATGCATCCCCTTTAACTATACTTAATTTCCAAATAAAAAAATAACAAGGCCACAATTCTACCTAACATGATACAACTATGCTATATATAACCAAACATTCACTAACCTCTTCCCCAGAAGATTGATGTTTACTTTTCTCCTTGATATCCCATAACTTAAATACTATGATGTAAAGTTAACAATACTTAAATACTATGATATAAAGTCAGGACATCTTATGTTCCATGATAAGGAAATAAGACAGAGAAGAAAACAAAGACATTTGCTGTACATTCACACAAACACATTCATAACAAAAGAAGGAGGAAATACTCATGACAGTTACAGTCTTCATTTTTCTAACAGGTCATGTGGTTGAAGCTGATATTTATAACTACTTTTTTCCACTATTCATTCTGCATTCCCTTTGCTTCATCAAGTACCTCAACTGGTTGTGGTTCTTTGCCTGGTGGGGTGGGCAACTAGTAGTCCTGTCTGGATTGGATTATTATAGTTTAACATTGACCTTAATCACAAGTCATGGTATTCCTAAGAGATGCCCTATGGGATCTCCTATATTCCAGACATACTCTTCCTTACCTCCATTGTGGAGGAGCAGTCCAGTTTCCCCTTTGTAGTCATAATCAATCACTCCAGTCAACACAGTAACTACCTTTGTTGATTCAGAAGCACAGGAGTCCAAAGTGTCTGGGGAGCCTTAACTTCCAGTTCAATACAGTTATTGTTGTGTCTCCAGGTTGAAGCATTCCTCCCTTTGGAACCAATACCTCTGGGTCAGCAGAGCATCAGATTACAGTAACAGCAAGCAAAACTTTTGCTAGAGCATCATTAGGGGTAGTAGGGAGTGGTGTCACTCCCATTTTTGCACCTTTATTCCTGGACATGTGAATCCTGGCTATGATAGAAATAGCACCAAATATTGGATGCTGATTCAGCTAAGAAGCTTGTCCCAACCCTGCAAGACATTGTCACCTAGCTGGCACTGAATCTTCAAAAGGCCATTCTACCATTCTGTAAAACCAGCTGCTTCAGGACTGTGGGAAACATTGAAAGACCAGTGAATTCCATGAGCGTATACCCATTGCACTCACTTCATTTGCTGTGAAGTGAGTTCCTTGATCAGAAACAATGCTGTGTAGAATAACATGATGGTGGATAAGGCATTCTGTAAGTCCACAGATGATATTTTGGCAGAAGCATTATATGCAGGGAAGTCAAGTCCATATCCAGAGTAAGTGTCTATTCCAATAACAACAAAACACTGCCTCTTCCATGATGGAAGTTGTTCAAGATAATCAACCTGCCATTAGGTAGTTGGCAACTCAACCCATGGAATGGTACCATATTGATGACTTAGTGTTGATGTCTGCTGTTGGCTGATTGGGCACTTAGAATTAGCCATAGTCAGGTAAGTTTTGGTGAGTGAAAGTCTATGTGGCTGAGCTCATGTGTAGCCTCCATCTTTGCCACTGTGGTCACTTTGATAAGGAGCCCCCATTGGGCAATGACAGGGATGGCTCAGGGAAAAGGCTGATAGGTATACACAGAACAGGTTATCCTATCCACTTGATAATTAAGTAAAATTGTCTTCTGCTGAGGTCACCTTTTAGTGAGTATTCATATTGGAGACAAATAGCTTCATGTTTTTTACCCACTTATGATACTTCTTCCCCAAATTTGCTTGTCATCAATTTTCTAATCATGTTCCATTTAGTTCCCTTACCATCCAGCCAAACCATTGGCTACAGCCCATGAATTCAGTATATTATTGCACATCTGGCCATTTATCCTTCCAAACAAAGTGAACAACTAGGTATACTACTTGACATTCTGCCCACTGGGAGAATTTCCTTTTACTACTGACATTCAGGGATGTCCTATAAAGGTGCTACAGTGCTATAGCTGTCCACTTTCTGCTGGTGCATGTTTATTGTGCAGAACCATCTGTAAACCAGGCCTGAGTCTTCTCTTCCTTGGTCCAGTGATCATAGGGAACTACCTATGAGGCAATAGGTTCAGGCTGGGAGAGAGACCCCTGTGTGGCAGTGTAGCAGGAGTGGGGACCATGGACATTTAGGCTACTTCTCCATGTAACTTGCATGAGCCTTCAGGGCCTGTTTAGGCCTAATCACTTATATCCCACTTCCATTTGATAATGGCATGCTGCTGTGCAATCCATCTTTATGGCTTGATGGGTCACGTAGTGTCTAGTTCATGATGGGCAGCTCAAGACACATGGTAACTAAGTGGCCTGTCATTAATCATTCAGTTTTTACTAGGGCCTGACAGGAGGACAGGAGCTACTTCTCAAAAGGAGAGTAGTCATCCACAGAGAATGACAGGGCTTTTCTCCAAAATCCTAAGGATCTGCACTGTGATTCATCTAAATAGACCTGCCAAAGGTAGCAAACACTTATCTAAATCTGCCACTGCCACTTCAAACACCACTGGATCTGCTGGATCATTTGACCAAGAAGCAGAGCAATTTGTATGGAAACCTGCACCTGTTATTGAGTCTTCTCTTGTTTTGGACCCCACTCAAAACTAGCAACTTTTTGGGACACTTGGTAAATGAGCCAGAGTAGCACACCCTAGTGATTAATCAGTTGCCTCCAAAATCCAGGGAGGTCTACTAGGTAGTGTGCCTCTTTTTTTTTCTGGAGGACGGGACTGATGCAACAACTTAATCTTCACCTTGAAAAGGATATCTCAGCATGTCTCACATCACTGGACCCTAGACATTTTGCTGAGGTAGAAGGCTTCCTAAATTTTTGTTGCATTTATTTCCCATCCTCTGACACAAAAATGTCTTACCAATAAGTCTAGAGTAGTTGCTACTTCTGCTCACTAGGCCCAATCAGCATAAGTAATGTAATGGACCAGTGTAATGTCATGTGGAAAGGAAAGGTGATCAAGATCCCTGGAAGCTAAATTATGACACATCGGGTTGGAGAGTTTGTACACCCCTGAGGTAGGACAGTGAAAGTGTATTTCTGGCCCTGCCAGCTGAAATCAAACTGCTTCTGATGGGTCTTATTGGCAGGAATGGGGGAGGGAAGGCATTTGCCAGACCAGTAGCTACTTACCAGGTACTGGGGGTTTGTTGATTTGCTCAAGCAATGAAACTACATTGGATACAGTAGCTGAAATTGCTGCAGTTGGAGTCAACACCTAATTAAGCTTACAGTAATACACTGTCACTCTCAAGATCCTTCTGTATTTTACACAAGCCAAATGGGAGACTTGGATCAATTTATTGATAGTAAACCAAAAGCAAAACTGAAATCCCCTGAAGAGCTTTCAAGTACTGGAGGCAGAAGACTAATACCCCAACTCAAAGACAGGTAGAGACAGCAAATTCTTCCTTATTCAGTTTTTTGTTCTATTCAGGCCTCCAATGGATTGGATGAGGCACACCCACATTGGGGAGGGCAATCTTCTTTACTCAGTCTACCAATTTCAATGTTAATCTCATCTAGAAACATCCTCATGGATCCACCCAAAATGTTTAACCAAATATCTGGGCACCCTGTGGCCCAATCAAACTGACACATAAAATTAACTGTCTCAACATTAAACTGAATTGATGGGTAACATGCGATTCACATACATGATGAGAAAACCAGTATCCATTCCAATATCCGTATCTCCACTAAATGGTTGATGCTGATTTTGTGTGTTGGCTCTTTGATGTGTGGTTCTTTTTTCTCCAGCATTGCACTGCTGGATACCACCCAAGTCCTGTATATGTGATTATATATGCATTCCCCACCTTTTCTTCCTGATATATCACTGATTCAAGACTGTATGACTGAATTAAGATATGAAGAAACTAAGTGAATTTAAATTATAGCCAGCACAGAACAGCAACAAATTAAAAATTAATCATAGACATTCCTGAATGTTAAAGTTCCCTCACTTGTGCACACTTCTAGAGAAACTGACTGGTCTAAAGTTCTAGTCCCCTCTCATATTCTCAAACCCTTCCTCAATCCCATCTCCTTTCTATTCTTTCTTCATCCTTCTAACTGTCCAGTGTTTAACATTTCAACTATCTCTGATGCCTAGCCAATTCCAACTATGATTTGAAGTTTATTTCTCCGTAAGGTATTTTGCTAAGCAAAATAGTCTGCTTTTTAAAAAGGAATTCTAATAAAAAAAAAAAGCAGAAAAGAAAAAATGAATTTTGTTGCCAATAGTAGTTTAGACTAGTTTCTTTTTTTTTTTCTAAACCACTCTTGTCTATATTTTCCACATAAACATAAGCTATTTCAGAGCTGGGTCCGTATCCTGCTTTGCCATTTATTTCACAAGCAGCTTTCCTAGTGTCTGGCCTGTTTTAAACAGTAAATAAATATGTGCACAGTGAGTGTAGAAACCTGAAAAATCTTAATACTAAGACAATATGACTACAGCAAAATACATACATATATACATATGTAAGTGGGTTATTTTTTAAGTTTTTTTAAATTCTTTCTTTGATAACACAACTTAGACCACCTGACATTTTCAAGCAGTCATCTCACAGAGTCACCTTTAAGGTTAAATGAGAACGATAAAAGGGCAAGAGTTCTCATATCAAGCTCTGGTGACATAGAAGAATGGCAGCACATGTCTAAGCATGATCCTTATTGGTTAGCCCTAGACTAAGGTTGTATGAACTTAAATATTTTTGATTTACTCTATTAAGAGTATTCATGCTTACTCAAGTCTGAGTACTCTGCAGCCAATACTGACTTCCATGATCCATTTCCCCCAATTGTTACTTCTTCCTACCTTTACAGTTAGTAGCATATCTATCAACCACAGCTCGGTGAATCCCTTCTACTCAAAATAACAAGCTTATCAAAGATGTAAATAGCTAATTATAATTTATAAACATGGCCTGGGTGTTTGAGCTGGAAATATAGATATTACATCCGATCTAAAAGAGTTCTTGGACTATCATTACATTTTGTATATCTCAAATGTTGCATATAATGGCCTATTCTCTTATTATCACAATTATATAAAAATTTTATGGTAATTAGAATGTTGGTTTTACATTTACTTAGGTTTTATATTACATTTTTGTGTTATGTAGGATTTGTCATATGTCTATTCATTTTTCACTATGTTCTTATATATTCTGTAGATTTAAAACAAAAAACTTCTTAATTTAATGTTTTCAAATATCCCTTTATTTTAATTTTTATTTAGGCTTTAGTTTTTTGTTTTTTTTTTTTTTTGCTGTACGCGGGCCTCTCGCTGTTGTGGCCTCTCCCGTTGCGGAGCGCAGGCTCCGGACGCGCAGGCTCAGCGGCCATGGCTCATGGGCCCAGCCGCTCTGCGGCATGTGGGATCCTCCCAAATCGGGGCATGAACCCGTGTCCCCTGCATCGGCAGGCGGACTCTCAACCACTGCGCCACCAGGGAAGCCCTAGGCTTTAGTTTAATATTACTTAATGACAGCAACTTCTAAATATTTCCTGAAAAAGAAAATCTGAAATACATCTGCAAACTGCAGTATGGAATGATTAATACAATGAAACTGCATAGTTTGTACATTACAGTGTCTCCTCTCCTACCAGGAGGAATCTCTCAACGTTTTTGGAGAGGAGTGACATTTACGATAAAGACATTTCTCAAAAAAAGTGATCCCAATAGTCTGTCAAACAAACCAATAATGTTTCAGAAATTTGGTAACTTCATCAAAGTTTACAAACTTTTTTTAGTGGTTATTTTTATGTACGTTTTTATGTAGTTCTGCACAGAAACATCCTGTTGCAGTGCGAAAAGTAAGGTCTTAAAAATTAGCTGGATTCAATCAGTTGAAATCCCAACATTAAACTCTCTGGCTATAAGAATTTGTACAAGTAACTTATGCAGAAGTTTTCAGATTTATAAAGTTAGAATATCTCATCTTGTTGTCTTAAACGTTTGGAAATGATATATGTAAAACATTTACCCAGTGTCCAGGACTGAGTATATTATTACATTCTTGCCAAAATATAACTAATTTTTCTCCTATAGCATGTTCTTTTGCCTGTGGTGGCCTCCAGTAACTGCCTGGTTTAATCATAGCTGAGGTCTGTAGCTCTTAGAGCTGCATGCATAACACTGGCCATGCAGCCCTCACAGCAACTATCTTCCAGAATTATAACCAAGATGCTGCTTTGAATACCAAGAGACCCTTTTCATTCAGCAGCCATGCCTCCCTCTATCAGCTGAAACTAATTCAAGTAATATTTCTTCTCTTTGCACTTATTTCTTTTATCCATCAGGAATGCTGATTTTACTGAATGCTAAATTGACCTTCAATATCCTCAAGCTCAAATTTGGTATCTTATATCTGGCCTCCAATTTCAGGATGAAGTGCTTCATGAAACACTGACTTTAAATTCTAAATGAGGATTCTTAGTCTGGCATCCTTGGACACATCTTCAATATCTATGAAAGTGTGTTTTAAATAGTATTAGAAAGTAGAATGTTGAAGGAAACAGAATTTCTTTGTTCAATGTTATCAACACATGTTGGGTTAGTGAAATTTTGTTTTTAATTTCAATTTATTTTATTTAATTTCTAATATAAAGTTTATTTTTATTTCAATTTATTTTATTTCATTTTTAATTAAGAAAAACTTTTATTGAAGTATAATTTACCCACAACAAAGTATACCCATTTAAAACATACACTTTAGTAAGTTTCTACAGATGTATAAACTCATGAAACCATCACCACAATCAAGATACAGACTCTTTCCATCATTCAAAAATTTGAGTGAAACACCTCTAAGAGTTTTCTTGTGCTACTTTGCAGGTCCTCCTTTTCTCCGTCCCTCCCCTGTCCCAGGCAACCACTGATCTGCTTTCCATCATTATAGATTAGGTTGTATTTTCTAGAATTTTATGTAAATTAAATCATAGAGTATATACTCTTTTGCCTCTGGCTTCTTTCTCTCAACATAATATTTTTGAGATCCATATTGTTTTATCAGTAGTTCATGTCTTTTTATTGCTGGGTAATATTTCACTGAATACTAAGGCAATATGCCACGACTGAACACAAAGGACATACCATAATTTATCATTTCACCTGTTGATAGACATTTGAGTAGTTTCCAGGTTTTGGCTTTGTGAAATAACTTACTGTGAACATTTGTGTACAAGTCTTTGTATGGATACATGATTTGGGGCTTAAATACTTAGGAGTATAATTGCTGAGTTATATGGTAAGTATATGTTTAACTCACAGAAACTGCTAGTTTGCCTGAGTAGTTGTAGTATTTTAAGTTCCCACCAGCAGTGTGTGAGAGTTCTAGTTGTTCCACATCCTTGTCAACATTTTGAATTTCTAAACTTTAGCTATTCTGGTAAGTGTGCAGTGGTATTTCTGTGTGTATTTTTCCCCCTGTTTTTTGTTTTTTTTTTGCTTTTGATTTTTGAGGTATAATTTACATATACTAAAATTCATTCTTTAATTTAGCATATAGTTTTTTAAAAAGAGATAGCATTTTTAATCATTAAAAAGTAAATTAGATAACCAAAGTTTTAACTCTTGATCAGTCTCATAAAACATTGATTAATTCCATATCAACATATATGATTCAACATCACACTTTAATGTTTGCTTTTAGTTATATGGGGGATAAAAAAGTTTTATTTGAAATTTCAAATACTGATTTTTTTAAAGCACTTTACTGAAGTATGAATGACAAACAAGCTGTACACATTTAAAACTTGATGAATTTGGAGATAAGTAGATATCTATGAAACCATCACCACAATCTATGCCATAAATATATCTATCATCTCCAAAAGTTTTTACTCACTCTATTTATTATTATTGTTATTAATTTTTCTAATAAGAACACAAGATCTACACTTTTAGTAGTTTTTAAGCATACAATACAGTATTGTTAACTATAAGCACAGTGCTGTACAGTATATCTATAAGACTTATTTACCTTGTATAGCTGAAACATTGTGCCCTTTGATTGATAATCTCTCCATTTTTTCCTCTCCTCTGCCCCTGGCAACTACCAATCTACTCTCTGCTTCTAAAAGTTTGACTTTTTTTTTTTTTTTTTGCGGTACGCGGGCCTCTCACTGTTGTGGCCTCTCCCGTTGCGGAGCACAGGCTCCGGACGCGCAGGTTCAGTGGCCATGGCTCACGGGCCCAGCCGCTCCACGGCATGTGGGATCTTCCCGGACCGGGGCACGAACCCGTGTCCCCTGCATCGGCAGGCAGACTCACAACCACTGCGCCACCAGGGAAGCCCTAAAAGTTTGTCTATTTTAGATGCCTCATGTGAGTGGTGTCATGTAGTATTTCTCCTTCAGTATTTGCTCATTTCATTTAGCTTAATGTCCTTCAGGTTTATCCATATTGTCACATACAGCAGGATTTCCTTCTTTTTTAAGGCTAAATAATATTCCATTTGTTGTATATACGACATTTTCTTTATCTGTTTATCCATTAATGGACATTTATGTTGCTTCCTCCATGTGTCAGCTGTTGTGAATAATTCTTCAATTAACATGGTTGTGCAGATATCTTTTTGAGATTCTTACTTCAGTTCCTTTGGATATATACTCAGAAGTGGGATTTCTGGATTATATGGTAATTCTATTTTTAATTTTTAAAGGAACCTTCATACTGTTTTCTATAGCAGCTCCACCAATTTACACTCCTACAAAGGAATGTAAAAGGGTTCCCTTTTCTCTGCATCCTCACCAGCATTTGTTATCTTTTTAAAAAATAAGTCATTCTAATAAGTATGATTTTGGCACACTGTGGTTTTGATTTGCATTTCCCTGGTGTTTAGTGATGTTGAGCACCTTTTCATAAACCTGTCGGTATATCTTCTTTGGAGAAATGTTTATTCAAGTCCTTTGCCATTTTTAGTTATTTGTTTTTTGCTATTGAGTTATAGGAGTTCCTTATATATTTAAGGTATTAACCCTTTATCAAATATATGGTTTGCAGATATTTTCACCTGTTCTCTAAGTTTCCTTTTCAGTTTGATATTTTTCTTTACTATGCAGAATCTTTTTAGTTTAATGTAATCCTACTTGTCTATTTTTGCTTTTGTTGCCTGTGCTTTTGGTAACATAGCCAAGAAATCATTACCAAGACCAATGTCAAGAAGCTTTTTCCTGTTTTCTTCTAGAAGTTTTATGGTTTCAGTTGTTAACATTTAAGTCTTTAATCTCTTTTGAATTGTTTTTGTGTATGGTGTAAAATAAGAGTCCCATTTTATTATTTTGCATGTGGATATTCAGTTTTCCCAACACCATTTATTAAAGGGAATATCCTTCCCCATTATCTATTCTTAGCATCCTTGTTGAAGATCAGTTGACTGTATATGTGTGGTTTATTTCTGGGCTCTCTGTTCTGTTCCATGGTTTGTATGTCTGTTTTTATGCCAGTTCCATACTGTTCTGACTACTGTAGTTTTGTAATATATTTATACGTCACGTATTATTTTCCTGATTTTGTTTAGTTGCTCATGTTCTCTTGTAGTTCACTGAGCATCTTTAAGATGACTACTTGAATTCTTTGTCAGGCAGTTTGTAGATCTCTATTTCTCTAGGGTTGGTTATAGGAGCTTTATTTTGTTTCTTTGGTGATGTCATGTTTCCCTAATTCTTTGCAATTCTTTTGGCCATGCATTGATATCTGCACATTTGAAGAAGCAATCCACCTCTTCTAGTCTTTATAGACTGGCTTCAGCAGGGAAAGCCCTTCACAAATCAGCCTGGCCAGAGCATGGTGTGTGGGTGGGCTCACTCCCAGGATCTAGATGTGGGCAGGCCCAGGGCCAGATTCCCAGAATGGATGGGCCTGCTTCCTGCAGGGGTTGAGGGGGGAGGAGGGATAGGCCAGCTGTTGAGATCCTCACTCTAGCTATTGAGAGTGCCCCCCCCCTCTTTCCTTTGTTCTTAGATAACCCCAAGTGATCTAGTCATGCTGATTCCCTCAGTGTCCTGGGTGAGGCTTTGAGAGAAGCAGGTCTTGGAAGGTCTGGGATAGTTAGATGCTCATTTTACTCTCTCTTTCCCTCATGGGGCTGTGCTGTGCTGCCTTAGGGGAGGGGTAAAGCAATACTGTTTTTCTTACCCTTTTTGATGCATCTTTTCTTATTTCTGTGCTTCTCCAGGGTGCTGTAGTCTCACCTGGATTCTGGAGCTTTCATGAAGGCATTTTTGTCCAAGGACGATTGTTAAATAGGTGTTTCTTTGGGAAGGGCTGGAACTTCCTATTCTTCTATCTTGCTGACATCACTCTCTCTGGTCAATTTAATATATGTTAATCAGAGATGACTATGTGATCAACTGAACCACTCATGATTAATATCAGTTTAACTATATTCAATAGTTTAGTATTACAAGTAAATCTATGGTGAATCTTTTGCTAAATTAGTAGTCATTTTAAACATAAGTAAAATTTTAATTATCTGATATATGGATTTTTTGCAGATTAAATAATATTAAAGTGATCTTAAACCTGAATTTTGAGTAGCTCTACCCATTTCCAAATATTTGTTGTTTCTTGAAGCAAACTGCATTGCTTTGATATCTACTCACATTCCTCTTTGAAATTAAACAACTAAAAACTTGGAACTTACCCATGGGATAAAGGGTTAATTAACAATATAGATTTACATTTCTCTTTGATTGCACAAAATTCTTATTTTACCTGGCTTACATCAAAGATAAAGTGTTTATGTTCATTTATGTTAATTGTTGACCTTTTCTTTTGATTAACTAAGACTGTAACCAATTAGAATTGGAGACATATTTCATGTTCACCTAACATGGTGTATATCTAGTCTAAATGTGGAAATGAATGTCTTATGTAGGTAGCATAAAACAGGCACATAAAGGAGAGATTTTCAACGAACAGTTCTTCATTGTGAGAGCAATTGTTTTAGCATTCTAATTCACTACAAAATAAAACTGTGAGAATTTTGAGAAATGAACAGAAATTAACATTGATCAAGTGTTCCAGGCATACTCAACCAAAGGACTAACAATCTAATTGTTGAATATGCAATTCTAAGACCCTTTAGGACCAAATTGTGAAAATATAGAATTGTCATAGTTTAGGGAGATTATCTTCTCAGTGTATTTAATACCATAAAGGCCAAACTGTAAGCATTGTGTTTAGTTCTGGACATCACCCTTGAGAGGGGTTATTCATATGCTGGAGCTTGTCTAAACAACACATTGATTGTTGGGACCTCAGACCACATGATTAACTATTGGAGTAACTGGGGTATTTAACTTGGAAAAAAAACCAATCAAAAAACAAAACAAAAAACAAACTTGATAGTGGTCTTCAAATACTTGAGAGACTTTTATGTTACACATCAATTAGGATTGTTTTTTCAGGGTTTCAGGGGGTGGGGGGTAGGTAAAAATTAAGACTATAAATTTCACTTTAACATTTAAAAAAAACCTCCTAATATTCAGAACCACTTAAAAAGCTATAATGGTTTGCTTTAACAAGAAGGATATTATCATTGGAAATAGTCAAGGATACTAAACTGTCATTGAGTTGTGAGGATATAGAGTAGATTCGAAGATCCAATAGATACTTGGCTTAACTCTATAAGTGGGTTAGGCCTATCAATGTCCCCTCTAAATTTGATTATTTCTGAATATATGGTATAAAAATGATTGTAGAACCTAATTTGAAAAGGAATGACACAGTAAAAACATGAAATAGATAGAGAAACATTTATCAAAAGACATTAGTCCTACACACAATAAAATACAAAATAATGCTGAGAGAAACAAAAGGAGCCATAAATAAATGGTGAGATATGTCAAGTTCATGTATTGGGAGATTCAGTGTTGATAAAGTGTTAATTTTCCCTGAAGTTATTTATTAATTCATTGCAATCCAAATAAAGATGCCAAAGGATATATTCTGATAGAAATTGACATGCTTGATTTTAAAATTTATATGAAAACCCAAGCAACCTAAAATAGTTAAACAGTTTTGTAAAATAAGAACAAAGCTGGAGAACTAGCACTATCATGATTTCAAAACTTGACATAGATATATTTATATAATCTATATGTATATTATGTAGAGAGGTAGATACAGATATATAGATGTAGAACTATCACAGAATGAAAAATAAATCAATGCAGTGGTAAATGGGCAAAATCAAAATAGTGGAACAGACATTTCACAAAATAAGGTATATGAATATGAAGTAAGTATTGAAAGGATGCTCAGCATCATTAGTTATTAGGAAAATCCAGTTAAAATCACAATTAGGTGCAATACCCCACCTAGTAGGATGGCTACCATTGAAAAGACAACAAATGTTGGCAAGGATGCAGAGCAACTTGAACACATACATTGTAGGTGAGAATGTAAAATGATAGAGCCACTTTTGAAAACTATTTGGCAGTATCTTATAAATGTAAATGTATACCTGTTATACCGCCCAACATTTTCACTGTTATCAAAGAGATGTGAAAACATTTGTCCATTAAAAAGACTTGTACAGTAATATTCATAGGTTTATTCATAAGGGTCAAGAACTGAAAGCAACCCAAATATTTCTTAGCAAGGAAATTAACAAACATATTTTTATAAATTCATAAAACGGGATACTTCTAAACGATAAAAAGAAACAAACTACTGACATAGGTGATAACATGGATGAATATAAAAAAAATATGTTGTAGGAAATAAGCCAGATGAATATAAGTTCATACTGTATGAATCCATTTATGTGAAATGTTAGAAAGTCAAAATAATCTTTAGTAACAGAAAGTAAGTCAGAGATTTTCAGGGATGCATTGCACTGGCTGCAAAGAGGCACTCAGGAAACTTTGGGGGTGAAAGAAATGCTTTATATCTTAATTTTCATGGTGGTTAAACAGGTTTATTTATTATGCAAATTCATTAATTGTATGCTTAAAAAGAAAGATGGTGAAAAAACATACATGTTAAAAGTAATCAGAATGTAAAGAGCTAAATATTATAGAAACATCTTAAGAGTGATTGTTTTAGGAATAAGCATAATAAAAACATTGCCCAAAATACTATTGAACGATCAAAAGTCACTAAAGAAAAAGAAGATACTCACAGAATAGAAAAAGAAAAAAAAAGAGGTGGAGAAGAAAGGAGAGAACCGTTTATATTAATTGATACTTTTCCATGTAAACAATGACTAAATGTTAATGTAGACATAAAATCTGATTATAAAGGAAAAGGGTAATATTCTCTTGGTGGTTTCAGGAAATGATGTTTTTGTAAGTAATATAATTTAGAACAGGCTTGAAAGAATGTTCTCCTTCTACATCATCCCAAACTGCCTTTTCAATAAAAAAGACATATGGCATTAATTATAGGATGGCAATGTGAAAGGCACATGTTAATTTTCATGTGAAAGAAATTTCATAAAATATTTTTATGACTATCATCATCGTTATAATAACACTTCCAAAATACTTGCCCAGCCCTGAAAGGAATATTCGAATTTTATGTCAATTGCAGCAGGCTAAATCAAAGATGTTGATGTTATCATATTTAGAATAATAGTCCTGGGCTTCCCTGGTGTTGCAGTGATTGAGAGTCCGCCTGCCAATGCAGGGGATGCGGGTTCGTGCCCCGGTCCAGGAGGATCCCACATGCCATGGAGCGGCTGGGCCAGTGAGCCATGGCCGCTGAGCCTGCACGTCCGGAGCCTGTGCTCTGCAACGGGAGAGGCCACAGCAGTGGGAGGCCCGCGTACCGCAAAAAAAAAAAAAAAGAAAGTAGTCCTTTTTCTTTAATATTTGCATAGAAAATAACAGGGAAATGAAATGCACCTGTTGATATTTTTGAATTTTTCTAGGTTACACACACACTGGAGTGTGTGGGTGTATAGCAGATCCTCATTATATATATATATATATATATATTTTATATATGAATTATATATGAATATATGTATGTATATATACACAGTAGATCCTCATTATTTACAGATTTCATATTTAGGAATTCATCTACTTGCTAAAATTTATTTGTAAACCCAAAAATCAATATTCATAACACTTTTGCAGTCGTTCGTGAGCATGTGCAGAGAGGCAAAGGTCTTAGTTCATGCATTGTGCACGTTTCCATCTAAGGTCAAAGCACATTCTCAGCTGACTTGGAACAAAGTGATTCTCTGCCTTCTTGTTTCAGCTCTCATACTGTGAACAAATATCCTTTCTGTGATCTATTTAGTGCCACATCTCTCACATTTTCGTGCTTTTGGTTGGTGATTTCATTGTTTAAAATGACTTCTAAGCATAGTGCAAGTGTGTTCTAGTGTCCCTAACTGCAAAACTCTGATGTGCCTTACAGAGAAAGTACATATGTTAGACAAGCTTCATTCAGGTGTGAGTTAACAGTTCTGTTGGCCATGAGTTCAATGTTAATGAATCAACAATGTCTACTCAATAAGGTGTCTGTAAATAGAAATACATATAAAACAAGACTATATATCAATCTGTTGATGAAAATGTTGTGACCAGAGGCTCCTAAGAACCTAACCCTGTATTTCTCCTGGGATCAATGGTTCAGTATTTGCTAATGCAGTGTTCATGGTGACTCTATAGAGCATAACAACTATGAATAATGGGAATGGACTATACAGATTAAGGAAGTAGACACTGACTTCTTTTCAGTAATCTCTCATTCAGATTACTTAAAGCAGTGACCATGAAATTGTCAGGCAAGAATCATTTGGGGGACTTTCTGGGGATCTCATTATTATTGTCCCTGTCTCTAACTGGGTGCAATATTTCTCTGCTCAGTTCTGGCAACAGTTAGCTCTTGAGGATCCAATGAGCAGACAGAAGCTTCGGACATAGGTTCAGACTGACTTATCAGTGTTCTTTTCTCTCATAGCCGTATTTTGTGAGCATCTGCTTTTTGTGATCTAGGCTCTACTTTTCTGCATGAATTTCTAATACCTACTAGTTCTCTGCTACTTTGGCGGTTTTCTCTAAACTCCAACTCGAGCTTTATAGTTAAGGTACCCACCATGGCTGAGTAGCTCCTAAGACTCCTGCTCTGGTTTTTTCCTAGATGACTGACACCATGGCTAGAGAAAGTATCAAGGCAAGATGTTTTTATGTAAGTATCTGAGAAAGAGACTGCCCTATTTGGTATAACAAAGTTATACATGCACATGGTAATACATAAAGAAAACAACAGAAAACCTACAATAAAAATCTAGCCACCTCCAGCTCCAGCTTATTCCTTTAAATTTCCAGTGCCTTCCCCTGGAAGAAATCATTTTTAACCATTTCTATTTTTATTCCTATTGCTGACTATTCCTCAAAAAATAAGTCATAGCCATATAACATTATCTAGACATTATTTATTGACTATGAAAAATGAAGACTTTGCATTCATATACTCTCTTACCTACCATTCTCACCCCTCCATTATTTATACTTATGTGATTATTTTTAATTTATTCTTTGATATTCGTGGTTGACTTCCAATAATTAATAGTTATTTTAACGTTTGACTTTGTACCATGTCTCTTTTCCTTCTTAAACTTTACAACTCTGTTAGCTGTGTTTTACTTTATGAATTCCACCTTTTCCCCCACATCTCTCTTTCTTTTCTAAACCTTCCAACTTCTGTCAGCTGTTTTACTAAATTTTCAGAATAGATAGTATTTATATTTTGTTTTTAAACATTATTTATTTATTATTTTACCTTTTTCCCCTTCCAGCATTACTGAGACATAATTGACACATAGCACTGTACAAGTTTGTGTACAGCATAATGATTTAACTTACATACATCATGAAATGATTATCACAATAAGTTTAGTGAACATCCATCATCTCACAGAGATACAAAATTAAAGAAACAGGAAAAAAATTATTTCCCTTGTGGTGAGAACTCTTAGGATTAACTCTCTTAACAACTGTCATATATTACCTACAACAGTGTTAATTATATTTATCATGTTGTACATTATATCCCTAGAACTGATTTATTTTACAACTAGAAGTTTGTACCTTTTGACTCCCTTCATCCAATCCTCCCTCCTCCCACTCCCTCCCTGCCTCTGGTAACTGCAAATCTGATCTCTTTTTCTATGAGTTTGTTTGTTGAACCCTATTTAAACTTCCTTGTTTGATCTCAAGGTCAATTCTAAATGTTTAAAAGCAAATAACAGGATTTACTTTACTGTAATATTACTCAGTACAGAGGCAAGCTGAGTGGTAGGGTTTTGTTTCTTTCTAATAGATTCATTATAACCTTGTGCCATTGAAAACACATGGTCCTAGAGTAAAATTTAATCTTTTCCTACATCCTATCAGTGGTTTAAGATTAGGGAAATCACTTTACTTTATATTTGGATCACAAGTCTGTTGTTTTTCTTTCCACTGATTATTATTATACTATATATAATAATATATATTATATATACAATAATATATATTATATATACTTATATATTATATTATTGAGATTTTAAATTGCTTTTGGTTTTTTCTTAGAAAAAATACAAATGTCTTCTTTAAGTTGTGGCTAATGGATTTTAGGTTTTTATTCTGTTACTTGAATTTGGAGGGTATTGATTTCCTGATTTATTTTGGATGGTTTCTCTTCAGGTCTATCACAAACTGTCATTCTGAACTTTATTTGTATCAAAGTTTTGGAGTAATTCCATTGTTTTCCTCTTTGTAGACTTCACACTTACTTCACTAAAGTACATTCCCAGGTAACTTCCTTAGAATAGGTGTATTGAATGTGAACTTTCTGAATCTTTGCCTGTCTAAAATTACCAATTCAGTCAGGTACAGAAATTTCATAGGCTAAAATTGTTTTCTCAGAACTTGTAAGTTATTGAACCCCATACCACTGCTGCTGCTGAAAAGATGACATGGATCCTTGTTTCTAGCCTTTCCTTCCTCCCTCCCTTCCTCCCTCTCTTCCTTCCTTCCTTCCTTCTCTAAATATATATATATATATATATATATATATATATATATATATATATATATATATATGAACACCCAAGAGCCAGGGGCTCTGATATCTGAGGGCAGGAGTAGAAGGATGTATTAGCTCAAGAAGAGAAAGAAAATTCACCTCCACTTTTGTGTTCTATTGGGTCCCTCAGCAGTTCGGATGATGCCCACCCACACTGGTGAGGGTGGATCTTCTTTACTCAGTCTACTGATTCAAATGTATATCTCTTCCAGAAACACCCTAATAGACACACCCAGAAATAATGTTTTACCAGCTATCTGAGCATCCCTTAGCCTAGTGAAGTTGACATATAAAATTAGCCATCACATCTGTGTTTTCTTGGTTTATATTTTCAGACCATCCTAGATTTTACTCTGTTGACAGTATCTTCAATTCACCTTTTCTGTTGTCTTTCTGTGGTAAATCCAGGTGGGAAAAAATCAACCCTGGATGATTTCAACTGGCTATCTTCAGTTCTCTATTCCCAGGTAGCTAAATTGAGCTGGAGAAAAATCAACAAACCACCCAGACTAATGCTAATACAAAAGTATGATCCACAAATTGAAACAGGATTTAAATTGTCTTATATTACTTATACATTTCCCCACTCTATTATTTTGCCCATTCTCCATAGCTATTATTTAAAATTTTATTCTCTTATATTTCACACCCTCACATCTTCCCTTGACTTTCTGAGGCAAATGACTTCCTAACCTATTTGCAAAGACACTAGAAGTCACAAACAAGGACTTGTCTCAACTCCTATATTATTGACTATACACTTACCTACATTTTTACTCACCCATGGTTTCTTTCCTTCCGTACAACAGAAAAGGGTTCTCTGTAGATACCTTTTCGAAGGCTTGCTTTGATTCCTGTGTTGAGACTACACAGCAGCGAAGAGATGCTAACATAGAAACCCACTAGGAGACTATAGTTTAGGTGACAAATTATTGTAGCTTGGTCTGGGGAGATAGCAGTAGAAATTATATGAGAAATGACCAAATTCTTGATGTAAAGGTAAAGCTAGTTATATTTGCTTAAGGAATAGATGGAATGTGTGAGAAAAAGGGGAGTCAAGGACATCTCCAAGATTTTTTAACAATTGAAGAATAGAGTTACCAGTTGCTGAGCTGGATAGGACTGTAGAAGTAGAAGGATTTGGGATAAAGATCAAATCAATTTGACACATTAAGTTTAAGACATTCGTTAGACATCCAAGTGGATGTGTTAAGTAGGCGATTGTATCTATAATTCTGAAATTCAGGGAAAACTCCAGGTTGGGGATTTACATTTGCAATCTGTAAGCATGCACATGTACTGAAAACATATGTCCAAATGAGACCACTAAAGAAATATGTCTAAGAAGAAAGGAAAGTCCACCCAATAACTGAATTCTGGGGCATTTGGGTTAGGAAGTTTTGTTTTGGTTAGGAAGATGAGGAAGAGCTATAAAGTGAGACTGAGAATGAGATGGGATGAGTTACTGTCCTGGGAGCCAAGTGAAGGAATTGTTTCCAGCAGAAAAGAGTGCTAAAAACAGTGTTAAATTTACAGAGAGATGAAAAAGATGAGAATTTAAAATTGTCTGTTAGGTTTAACAGTGTAGATGGAGATTATTTGTGACCTTGTCAAGAGCAGTTTCAGTGGAACAAACATGAGAAATGGAATCAGAGAGAACACTTATATTGCCAGGTATTTTTAAAAGATATAAAATATTATATAGAAACATTAGCATGTTTGTATTGTGATAACAGTAATGTTGTACAGAGACAAAAATTGTTATTGTATTTGCAAGGAGACAATTGCTGGGTCAAATATCCTTGAGTAAGTGATTGGACTTTGTTAGGAGCAAGGAAAGTTCTGTCTGTTTGTCTATGTATCTATCCATCTATTGGTCATATTGTAGAAGAGAAGCCAGAATATATAGATAGGTAGATGGTAGACATTTTGGAGACTTGTAAAATGATATGTTAATTACATCTATTTTCTCAGAGAAATGTGAAGCAAGGTCATCAGTCAAGAGTGCAAATGGTGGAGAAGGTTTTTGATATTTGAGGAGAGACGACATGAAGTAATCATTTAGGAAAGTGGGAGAGCAATTGACTCTAGAAGAAAATAATTAGTTACACGATGTTAAGTTTATGCTATGAGAAATATGCAATTTCTATTTAAGTTCAGTCAACAATGGCTGAAAATCATAGTTTCTGTTTGCTTTGTTTTTCTTTTAACAATCTAATTTTTTCTGCCCTCATTAATTATTTCTCACTCATTTCTTTAATATTTTTTTTGCTGACTAGTCACATCTCTTATTAAGCCCATTGTGGCTATAAAGTTGGACTTATGGGATTAAAAGAAAATTTGAAGCATGAAACCATTTAAATTTAATTCTTTTAATAAAAAAGTAATCCATGGTTTGTCAAAATCCATAGAAATATATACCACAAAAATAATTTTATCGTATATAAATTTTAAAAAGCCAACCTGAATATGGGAAACCCAAAAGGGAATGCAACCTGTAACAAAAATTCTATCACAAGTAACTTATTACAAATGAATGATAAGTTATTAAATAACTGATTACAAATGAATGACATAACAATAATGACAGAGAAGAAAAGGACAAACCTAACACACTTTGGAAAACAGTATTATGACTGGATACAGGTTAAAGACAAGAGGAATGGTACACAAATAATGTGCTATATTTGGGTTTCTCATGGAGGTATGGGTTAGCCACTCAAAAACTACTTTATTTGTGTACCATGGTGGAACAAAGAAGCGCATGTATTGTAGATAATGAAAGCCAGTTTCTCCTTGTCAGAAAAATAAGTTACAAATAAATAAGGAAAAGGTAAAGGCTAGAATAGACCTTGTGCTATGAGATTAGAATCAGAAGTACCAGTAAGAGCCATGGTTTTAAAAATACATATGCAGATAGATAGACAAAGAAATCGGTGTAGATGGTATGTCATTGTAGGAAGGATGTTTGTGTGTGTGTGTGTGTGTGTGTGTGAGTGAGTGTGATCTTCTAGCACTGTCCCCAGAGAGGGCTTAAAATAATTGGCATCCTAGTAGGAATGAACACACCTATCATTCTGATATTGGTTTTTAAAGACCATGCTACAATAAAAGGAACCCAGGCTCCTTGGAGAAGTAGTTGATACCAGAGATGGAGCAGGGAAAATACAGGATGAGCCTATAGAGCATTCTGTAATTCCAGAAAGTAAAGAAGTGCTCAAAAAAAGAAGGGGACACATTAAAAGGGCAAAGGAGGCAACCTGAAAGATGATTTAATTGTAAAGTTGGAGCAGATTGAGTAACAAAATAAATAACAATAGTATTCAATTATAACCTCTACAATAAAATAATACTCATGATATAAATAAATAATGAATAAATAAATACATGGAGAAGGGACAATGTTTTCTTACCAAATTATAATATATGTAGAAGAAACAAGAGATATAGAAAACCACCATTAGTAAAACACAGTAATTGTTGTTGCATCATGGATGCTAGAAGCAGTGGGTGAAAGTTTGCAGAAATACAGGATTTTACATAGTCCCAAAGGATGCCCCCCAAGATATTTTTTAATGACAAAGGGAAAATAGTAATTTTATAATAGAAAACCTGGTGACACCACTTTGACCAAGTAGTTAAGGACAGCATCACCAATAAAAAGATGTATCAGCATCATATACTCCTAATATAACACTCTTATGATACTCTTGCTTAAAATGCATAAACTCAGTCTACTCGTGAGAAAACATCAGACAAACCCAAAATGAGGGGCATTACAAAATATTTTATCAGTACTCTTCAAGAGTGTCAAGGTTATGAAAGACAAAGTGAGACAGGAGAACTGTTAAAAATTGGAGAGGCTGAGGAGACACAAGAACTAAATGCATTATGGGATTCTGGATTGGATCAGATAACAGAAAAGGACCTTAACAGAAAAACTAATAAAATTCAAGTATGTCTGCAGTTTAGTTTAAAAAAATAACAAATCGGGCTTCCCTGGTGGCGCAGTGGTTGAGAGTCCGCCTGCCAATGCAGGGGACACGGGTTCGTGCCCCAGTCCGGGAGGATCCCACATGCCACAGAGCGGCTGGGCCCGTGAGCCATGGCCACTGGGCCTGTGCGTCCAGAGCCTGTGCTCCGCAACGGGAGAGGCCACAACAGTGAGAAGCCCGCGTACCGCAAAAAAAAAAAAAAAAAAAAAAAATCAAAAAATTAAATATTTATTTTTAGGCAGAGCACACAATGTTTGAGCTGTCTCCTCTGCCCCACTCTAAGCCCCAGAAGGTCAAGGCCTGTGCACACTGTAGTGGATCATGAAGTTTTTGTTGAATGACTACATCAAAATTGAATTTTGTCTGTGACACTGTGTTATAATGATCTGTTATGAATTTTAAGTTCTCTCTCTACTGTGAGGTTCTTAAAGCCAATGATCTTATATATAAAAACTAGATCTGGGACACAAAGATAAATGTTTGCTAAATGTGTAAGTGAATATTGTTGAATATCTAAATTTAAATAGGACCCCTCCCTGTAAGGATAACTATAAGCTATTAAAAATTGTGATAAGTACTTCTGAGTGCAAATATATTGTGGTCATATGGTTTAAATATGTGTGTGCATGTTTTTTTGTGTTTTATTTTTCATCATACTCTGGCACAGAAAAATGGACGATAGAAGAATGCCCTTTACTAGTATAAATGATATATAATTCTTATTAACAAAATAACAACACAAATAGAGATTTGATGATATTTTTATAATTTTGTGTTCTCCCGCAATATCATCAGCAGCAACAGTAATTCTTAACTTTGAAATAGTAAGAACTTTATTCTCTTGCTGTTTTCGTATTTTATATATAATATTTGTGATGGGCTGAGAATTTACACAAAAGGTAGTAGCAATTCACAGTGAAATTTAGAATTGACTTTCATGCTTACATGCTTACTCATAGATTGTTACAACAAACAAAAAAGAACAAATAAAATTTTAATAATGCTTTTACTGGAATACACTGAAATATGTAAATTAAGATAAAACTGTATTTGTTAAAATTTATATTCTCTAAAATAAATCTTTTTGATTATTAATTTCCTTTAAATAAGAATGAAAATCATATCCTAAAAGTATCAAGATTTAAATTAATTTTAATTTGAAAAAATGAAGTTCATAGGAGGAAAATAATTAACATTTATAAATAAAAACACTGAAGATGGCATTTTCAACCTAACATCATTTTAATGGAAAATTCCCATATTACTTTAATTTTAAAGAGAGATAATATATTCACAATTTATTATAAACCTATTTTAAAAAAAGGAGTAAGAGCACTAAACAATGGAAAAGAAATGAATTTTCTAAAAATTATTGGATCAATTCTTTCTAGTTAATGTAAACAATTTAATCTGGTTTTTACATGTCAGATAAAAGAATCATAGGTAATACATAACACTAGGTGCTCAAAAATCTAATCAAAATCTCTAAAAATGAGTTATTTACCAACACTGGAGTATTCAATAACAGAAAATGAGATATATTGAATAGAGTTTTGTTTGTTTGTTTTTTACCATTAGGTTTCTTTATTTCCTCAAAGCACAAACTTCATTTTCTTGCTGTATGCCCCAAAGCCATTGCATGGATAATATTTTGTTAAATTATAGACAATGAAATAGATTTCTAGATTACTCATAGGTTTTCTTTTCAAAATTTAACGGTATTTCCTGAGCAAGTTCTGAATTAGATTTTGCCTCTAAATGAAACCAACACACATTGGAAAAGAAAAAGCCACTTTATCAACAAAGAGTAAGAAGAAGAGACTGGCATAACTTGTGATTTCTAGAGGTAAAAGTACTTTTAGGGTCTCTGGCATATTGGTGACCAAAAAAAGCAATAAAAAAATGGTAAAACATGGTAGGTTAATTGATAGGAGACTTTAAATGGCAGTGAGATGAATATCCATAGGGTTAGGGAGTGAACTGAATTTAGAAATTTACTATCAGCAAATGAAACACATATTCAGAAAGCCTGGATCTGTGTGATTGCATGGTGATCTCTTGAGATATGTCACTGAAGGCTAATGGACCTGCCTCAAAGGGGTTGAGTTATGTGGTATTGGGAGCTCAACTTCAATAGAAAGAAAGCTTTAGAAAACAAGGGGAAACGGAGGATGTTAATCCCATAAATGTTATTCATTGATTTATGCATTAATATATTCAGCAAACAAATACTTTTCCTGGCAGTATGATCTAAGACAGTGTGATTTTAATTCTAAGATTAAAAAAAATCTCCCTTAAATTATTATCCCAAACGTAAAATTAAGGTTTTGGGGACTATTTTGGAGATGGAAATTGCATACATTCTAATTACATGAAAATATAAATGATAAAACATTGCTAAAAACCCATCCATAGGAAAAAACATAATTAACTGTAGGAGTTATTTTAAGATGAAAAGTATAAATGAATGACTTTTTCTTTAAATTTCTCCCTTTCTTTATTCTTACCTATTGCTGCTCTTTCCTTCCTTCCAGCACTACCACCACTCCCTCCTCCAGCCTCAATTACTCTAAAAGTTACCACCTGTTAGATCCTTGGTTCTCAACGCTCACTGTACATTAGAATCACCTGAGATCTGCACCCACTCAGGCAAATTAAATCAGAATCTCAAGGAGAGTGAAGTGTTGATGTTTGCTTTTTAAGGTGCTCCCGTGTTGATCTTAATGTACAGCCAAGTTTGAAAAACTGTCTTCTTAGGTGGAATTAACAAGGTAAGTCAGAAAGTTTTCACCAATTAAACACCTACCAGTACTCAGCAACTGCCCTAGCATGATGGGCATATGATGGCATAAACACTAGGCTGTGTATCCACATTGTGTACAAATTTACTGCAGTGAATAGTCATTTCTAAATTTAAGTTAGTAACTCTGGGCTTATATGTCTTAATTTATCAGTTACATGCTATATGTAAGAAAGTTTTTATTAATAAAAATTAAATTATCTAAGGCTTTGAATTATTTATTTATTTCATATATTAAAATCTTTACAATAATATTATCTCACTTGTAATCTGATATGTTTTCTGATGGGAAAGAAACAGTTTGAGTTACAGCTGGCAAGGCCTAGAAATTGTGCTCACAATGTAAAAGTGAACTCAGTTGAAACCATGGGCTAAGGAGTCAGGTTGCATAAATTCAAGTCAGCTTTGTGGTTTACTAGTTCTGTTTTCTTCGGCCAGTCATTTAACTTATTTGTACTTTTATTTTCTCATCTGTAAAATAGGGATAATACTATTCCTACTTTATCAAGTTGTTGTGAGGAATAAACAACCTAGAGTTCCTGACATATGGCAAGTACTATGGAAGTGTTAGCTATGACTATTATGTTTCAGGCTTCCATGTTTTACCATTTTGAGAGGCTATTACTATTTATTCATATGTTGTAGATATTCTTATGCATTCTATGTCCAAAATGTTTGTAACCTTTTGCTTTATATTGTTGAAAAATATTTTGGGGATATTAAAATATGAGTATATCTAGGGGGAATAGGTTGTAAATGCAGATGTCTGTTATTTCTTGGATAAAAATAGACTGAGAATCATTGGCTCAGACCTAAAGACATTTGAGAAAGGAGAAATTGGTATGGCATACTCCATTGAATACTAATCAAAGAAGCAAAGAGTTGAGCAAGACATTGAAAGTATGTGGAATTTGAATAGTCAAGGAGGAAGTGGGAAGGGGGTTGCTGATGAGTCTCAGAAGTAGACTTGAGTATGAAACATGATATGAATTAGACCAGGTGTCATAGTTGTCCCTATTACCTTAGCCTAATATTCTGTTTTTGTTTTTACCTTGGATAATATAGAAAATATCCACATTACCTATTCATCTGCAAAGACACAGAGTTCTTCAGCATATGCGCAAATTTTTCTTTACACCCCAGGATACTGCAATGGACAAAACATCAGCATATTTGGAGTCAGTCAGCCATATTGTTATGAAATGAATTACTACTAATAGATTTCCTATATTATGACATTCAAAAGAGCATTCTTTATAATTAAAAATATATATATGTGAGCATCATGATTATTATCATCATTTTTTACCATAATGAGGAAAGTATCCTTTGTTTAGCAGCCTAGAAGCTTGAATTTTCTGTTATCCTAAAACATTATTTATTTTTTACTGCAGTGAAGTTTATGGAGAAGAGCCCACTCCAGGACACCAGGGGTTCTACCTGGCCACAACTCCTCTATCTCCAAATAGATATGTAATTTTGAATAAATTACTAATGTCAGTTCCCTTATTTGAAAAATGGAGGAAATAAGATTTACAAACAACTCACAGGGTTGTTAGAAAGGACCACATATATAGTGCTGTAAGATTCTCTGTAAAAACTAATAAATATTTACATATGTATATATTTCTGTTGAGTTTAGAGAGAGTCATATTTTATTATTTCTAGTTTTGGTAACATTTTGTATGCAATGAATGCATTCTTTATTGTAAACATCTATTTGAAATGGTCTGTGCCTTTACTCTCTGAATCCCTAGCACCTAGGACAGTGTGTAGTATACACCATTTTTTTTAAGTTGCTATTTGAATAAATGTTAAAACATGTACTGTAGTATATTAGATTTTTCCTGCACTTGGAAGCAGAAAGACTAGGTTTAAACCCTAGTCTGTCTGCTTACTGCCTCAATGACTTTGAGAAGAATCTTAAACCCTCTGAATCTTCATTGTCCTCAATCTATATTTTTAAAACATTGGTGCACATTTAACAGAAACTATTGCTTCTTTTCTCTTAAAATATACTCCCACACAACTGCATGAAATTTAAATAGGTTCATTGACTCAACGAAGCCCATTCATTAACTTATTTTGCATAAATATCTTTTTTAATTCACATGATAAATATATATTAAGTACCTACTGTGTGGCCAGAACTCTGCTAGGCAATGGATTCCAGCCGGGAGAAGTAAAGACATGCTTTATGCTTTCATGATGTTTATAATCTGTGGAGGGTAAATAACCACTAATAACTAATGGATAAGAATTGTCATGAGGGAAAAGAACATAAGGTCTTTGAGAGTACTGAAAAATTGATGATCAGGAAAGATTTCCTTGAGAACATAATAATTGAACCGAAATTTTAGGAATGAGTTATAGTTAATAGTCAACGGGATACGAGTGGGAAGAAAGGAGTCTAGGAGGAGGGAATAAGATGTTCAAAGGACTAATGGCTAGAGAGGGTATGATCTACAAGAGGAAATGTTAAAAGGCTGCTTTCCTGGAGAGCAAAAAGAAAGGAAGACTGAGAGACGAGAATGGACCAGCAAGAATGTCCTTGTATGATGCATTAAGGATTTTAGTCTCTATCCTAAGAGAACTGGAAAAAAAAATCTCTAAAGCTTTTCCTCATGCCAAATTTACATAGTAAATGAGATTTTAAAAAATCAATGAAGCTGGGCTTCCCTGGTGGCAGGGGACACGGGTTCGTGCCCCGGTCCGGGAAGATCCCACATGCCGCGGAGCGGCTGGGCCCGTGAGCCATGGCCGCTGAGCCTGTGCGTCCGGAGCCTGTGCTCCGCAATGGGAGAGGCCACAGCAGTGAGAGGCCCGCATACCACAAAAAAAAAAAAAAAAAAAAAAAAAAATTAATGAAGCTGTCTGAGACCTTCAAAAAATTTATGTATTGTTTCATTACAAAATATTTCCTATGCTGTTTTCAACATCTTTCATGATAGTAATACTTAAAATGAAGTTTATCTGAATGAATGTTATTTTTATGAGCTATTTGCAAGCTCCAAAATAGAAAGAAAATATTTTTACTTTCTAGAATAGTCATTTTCAAACCAGTAACTACAGGAAAATAGATTAGAAAGTTTTAAAAAATTAAAAATACAACTTTGGTCCAGAATCCATCTCTTTTACCACTTTCTTCTTATTTTATATAACTGTGATTTTCTTTTACATAAATCCACTAGAGAAATGCACACAAATTTAGTCATAGTATAAAAATATTCACTAATTAACCCACCACTTATTTAATTAGTCCCCACTCAGACATTCCTCTTAGTTTAACATAACATTTATCTTAACCCATTACACCAATTAATTTGTCAACATCTGAATAAATTTCCTGCTAATGTGTATGCACACATATCTATCATTATCATCTATCCATCTACGCTGAAAAACCAAAATATTATTAAAAATGCAACTCAACTGCAAATTTAAACTGTAAAATTTGCAACTCATGCATGGTTTCAAGAAGTCCAAGGAAATGATATTAGGGATATTCTGACACCTCAGACAAAGTATTATCAAATAAAAATTATTATAGCAGTTTACACTTATTGAACACTTGCTATGTGTCAGGCACTGTTCCAAGATATATACATATTTAGTCCTCTCAACAAACTTATGAAGGAGGTTCTTCAATTATCTTCATTTTTAGGTGGAGAAAAAAATTCACACAGAGTAACTTGTCTCTGCAACTTAGCTCAAAGGTGATGAGCTAGCAAGGGCAACAAGTGCAAGCAGTCTGAATCAGAGCTCAGAGCACTCTGTCTCTTGGATTGGTAAAGTTAAACCAGTTAAAATTAAAGTAAAAGAATAATGATATGATTGGCATTTCAAAGAGAATGACTCGAATATCAAAGGATTAAAGGAAGCTATTAGGAAAATTGATAAGATCCTTGAATAATTTGCAGATGTGAGTAAAATTTTACAAATACTATATTGGGCTAATACGAAATTTGGCTGGAATAATCACAGATAAACAGTTCATGATTTCTAAAGGTTAATGTACAACCTACTTTCTGTCAAATATACAACAGATATATTATGCTCTTTTTAAAATAAAATTTAGTAAAAGTTTTGAAGTCCTAATTAAAGCATGTTTTCATTATTTACCAAAAAATTTTGGTCTGCACTTGCTGTGAATGCTTTTGTTTGGTTTGCTTTCAAATGTCTGATGTTCCACTTATTTCATTTAGCTTCTTTTTACATGAAATATTTGTGGAATGCAATACACTGCCTTCCTCTAGAATAATCTAAAGAACAACATTTCCTTTTTCTTTCACTGGCAGCCCAGACACATATTCAGTCTCAGCTAATCATTCACTACTTCCTGTGACTTTGAATCTTTGAGGGAGTCATGTGAAGTACAAGTACAATTGAGAAAATATTTATTATGATGCGGGTGGTTTCATAAGAGACAGTAGCAGGAGTCTGACCGCAGCACTCGTGACTGTTTCTGATGATGATATAGAGCAAAGCAATGACAGTGTTTGACTTGGCTCTTCCTCTGGGGTGAACATGGTGGTGGTTTTGTGGTTCAGTCCCTCTCCCTTGGTTTTTGTCCACTTTAAAAACCTTGGTAGCCTCTAAGAAGCATACACCATATGGATTAAGATGAGAAAAAGATTTAATAGGGGGAAATGTGTGAAGAGGATGAAGAAAGGGGAGGAAGCAGCAATAAACCAGGAAAGCCTTCAGACTGTGTTGCAGGTCTGACACCCATGAAAGGAGAGGGATGAGAAGGACAGGACTGTGCATTTTTGAGAGTTTTGGTCAGGTCACTGGGATGTCTCTAAGAAAAAGTTGCACATTAGTGAAATCGCACATAGGGCAGAAGTAGCCCAGCTTATCTGTAGTACTTTGCTGTGCTCAGTCATTGGGGCTGCGAGTGGCTTGGAAAAAGCAGTGTCTGCTGTGAATATTGGGGTGTCTCCAAAGGTACATTTTCATGGCCACCACATTGAGTTTCTAGAATTTTCAATTCTATAAACTGTTGATATTATTCCAAAGATATTCTTTTCCTGCTTTATTTAGTCAAGGTGATTATTTTTTCTTGCTGCTAGGAAGATCAACCTGTACCTTTTTTTTTTTTTTTTTTTTTGCGGTATGCGGGCCTCTCACTGTTGTGGCCTCTCCCATTGTGGAGCACAGGCTCTGGATGCGCAGGCTCAGCGGCCATGGCTCACAGGCCCAGCCGCTTCGCGGCATGTGGGGTCTTCCTGGACCGGGGCACGAACCCGTGTCCCCTGCATCGGCATGCAGACTCTCAACCACTGCGCCACCAGGGAAGCCCTAACCTATACCATTTTATGAAGTCTTTCTTTATTTGGCTTTTTAACGACACAGATTGTTTTTGGAGTTTGGTGGCTTGTTATCATTTATGGACTTAGCAGCTCAGGTTTGCTGTTGTATTTCCCTATAGTTCATTGTAGAAACTCTAGCTGAAGAAAAATATACAAATGTATGCTTCTTGCCAGTGTTTACATTCAAACAATCCTGAAGTGTTCATATTTCAAGTAAACATTTCATTACAGGGTTTCCTTTGCATTGTCTTCTTAGAGAGGTTTCTCATTTTTCTTAGGGTAAAGATCAAAATACAAAACAGAAGTCCTTACATAGTCTAGTGATCTGGGTCTACTTGCATCTGCGGTCTAATCTGGCATCATGCCTCCCCTCACTCTTTTCCCACTGCATTGTTGTTTCAGTTTCTCTCAAGTGCTGTGTTAGCTCAGGTCCTCCAGGAAGCAGTTGCCAAGACAGGAGTAAATGTGCAAGTTATGCTTACCCTTGCAAAGGTTAAAGGGCAGGAGGTCAGACAAGAAAAAGAGAGCCTTCGGGTTGCAGTGCAGGTGTGATATCTGTGAAGGAAAGGCAGAGGAAGGAAGAGTCAACTGCCGAACAATTACAAGGTTTCAGCCAGGTTGATAAGGAATTCTTGAGCCAGTTTCCTGTTAAAAGAGTTCTATGTCTTGCAGGATTGGGCCTGTGTTAGTACTCCCAACTGTGCTTAGAACTTGGCCAGGATCAAGAAGAGAAAGTAGTAGACCTAAGATGCTCTTTTTTTATAGCTACCATGCCCACCCCTTGCTCCAAAGAGATCTATTTCTTCATGCAGGTTTGGAGAACAGCTTCTTCATAGTTCCTTTGGGCTTTTATCTGAGGGATAACATAAAAGAGGGAGTTTAGTGGGAAGAACTATAGCCCATGCTTCTTAGTTGGTCTCAGGGATTTAGTTGATACTTAGCCTCTCCTTGCTGTTCTCCATTCTATATTCCTCTCGCCTTCAACTATCACCTGGGCATGTCATTGAGACTTACCTTGTAGTGTGATCCAAACTTTTCTTCTTCAGCAGTCTGAACCTTTGGCAGTCACACTATTTTCAAGCCAGAGTTGCTACACATGTTCATTCACAGTCAACATGGGCAAAGCACTACCAGGAGATGCCCAAGTGGGTGACCCGGATCTATACAGAGACCTCCATGACTAAACTGTGTAAAGGCATTCCTCCCTCCTCCTACTAATGATGTTTAATTCCTCAGGATGGTGACGACTCTTCCTACTTGTTGGTCCATGTATACAAGGAGCCTCAAAAACTTGGTGGCAAACTTCGATAGTCCTGGTCCCCATCTTCCATAGCCATTATATCCTAGAATTCCAGACACAGATTCTTTATCTATCCCATGCTTTCACAACTTGATACCAACACACTTGACTCAGACAGTTCTTTTCCACTCATTAATTGTTTTGATGGGATGACTAATTCCTGCAGCTTCATACACTTTCATCCTGTGATATCCTATATGTCTATCTTGATGAATGAACTGTGTTTTTGAAAAGACTTTTATATAATTTGTGAATGCAGCATTCTACAAATGTTAACTAGATCATGGGAGATCAGGACATCCAACCTCCTATTGACTATTCAGTTAACTGCTACACTAGGGGGACCAGGACCACCAACCATGCAGATCCCAGAGGTATGGCGCTGGGAAGTCCAAAATTTCCCAGTGGGTCATTGAGAGTGATAGCCAATGGAGTCAGTCTTCCTATTCATAGTTCCCTATGGATGTCATGACAAAGTACCACAAACTGAGTGTCTTAAAACAGCAGAAATTTATTATCTCACAGGTCTAGATGCTAGAAGTCTGATATCAAGGTGTCAGGAGGATCAATTCCTTCTGGAGGCTCTGAGGGAGAAACCATCCCATGCCTTTTCCTTCATTTCTGCTGGTGGCCAGCAGTCCTTACCATTTTTTGGCCTTTGGACACATGAATCCAATCTCTGCCTCTGTCTTCATATTACCTTCTGTCTCTGTATCTTCACCTCATCTTCCTTCTGTGTGCATCTTTGTGTTCAATTTCTCTCTTCTTATAAGGACACCGGTCATCAGATCAAGGCCCATCCTAATACAGTATAATCTCATCTTACGTTCATTACATTTATAGAGACCCTATTTTCAAGTAATGTCACTTTCTAAGGTTCTAGGTGGGTATGAATTTTGGTGGGACACTATTCAACCCAGTATAAACCCCTTTCTCCCTCTGGCCTAGCTAACTCCCAGTCTTTCTTCAGATTCAGGCTGTCGTCACTTCCATGACTTGGCTGTTGTCACTTCCATTTTTCCTGTTTATACAGCTTCATAACATTATATACTCTTTGTAGCACTTATCTCAGGACAGTATTATTGAATATGTTTATGTGTGTGATTCTTTTCTTGGTGTCCATCTTCCCATGCTAAGCTAGCTGTATGCTTAAAGGGCACAAAGAATTTCTCTTATTTTTTACTCATTACTGTATCCCTAGAGTCTAGCACATTTCCTAACACATATAATATGTACAAAGAATAAAATATGAATAAGTAAACAAATAGCTCAGATTCTGAAATAAAGAACAAAAGAGGGATGGTGGAGGAGGGTGGTAATGAACACTTCTGCCCTCAGTTGTAAGAAAAAGGAACACCGAGTAAGTAACCCTTCATCTGTTCACAATTCACATGTGAATTCTGCTGCGAAAGATTCTGCCCTAGATTGGCCTTGAACTTTATGAGAGAAGTTAGAAAACTGATTATTGGAGATATACAGGCTCCTAAGGCAAAAGGGAGCAAAGAAGAGGAGGAGGAGAAATTGCAGGGAGAAACAGTGCACTGGCTAAGGTGTATTGGACTGCCCTTCAGAGTGATGATTACAGTGGTGGCAACCATAAGTTAGGGGTAAGTAAGGCAGGCCTTGACTGCATGACAGTAAGGATGGGTTAATGTCTACCTATAATCAAAAATAGGTTACAAGTTTCTTTTTCCAGACAACATAAAGCTGCACACTATTAGCCCCACAGTATAATGAATTATACTTCTTGTTCTGTGTAGAAGTCTCTATTTTGTCAGTGTGGAAAAAAAAAAAGTGACACTGGTGAAATTGTATGAAACCAGAATGGGAGTGGAACAAAGGGAATTTTCAGTGGCAGTATTAGCAGACAGAAGGCACTATCCACAGGTGGCATCTCCAGTTAGAGACTTAAAAATGTCATCCAACCAAGAAACAGGTACAAAGATATAATGTCGGAAGAAAACGGAGGAAATAGATAACCAAATGGAACTTAGATGAAGGAAGCTGATGATGCACCAAAAAAAAAATTGTTTTATAAATTCACCCCCTAGCCAAGCTGTGTCTGTTTCAAACTCATGGAAGTTTTGCAAAGTTCAAACCTCTATGGTTTCATTGCTTTAAGTGTGAAGTCATTCTTGCTAGTACAGATAGAAGAGCACAGGAGGTCACATAATTCCTTCCTTAGCAGAACTGGGTGGGGAGGGGAAGCAGTGGATGCTCATTCAAGTCTGAGTTCAGTGTCCTGAAGAATTCAGAAGGCTTTGCAAGCCAGGTAGGTTTGAAAGTGATAAATAAATTTACTTTAAGTTCCTGTTCTCTTGCAAACGTTAAACTTCTGATAAAATTCAGTTGAAATCCTCCCAGTCTCACGTTTTCAATTAAGAAAAGCTGATAAAGAGAGAAAACCTTTTGACAGTTATCCTTGTGACCACTAATAATTACCATCCTCTTATTGGCAAGTTTTGGTAATATTTGATTCAGAAAGTGCTAAAAAAGCACAGTTCTTATCCTTAGGAGTTGTGAATGTAAATGAATGTTACACATCTGTGCCCAAATCTCCACTCTGAAAATGGTTTGGGGAGTTAGTTTAAACTTTAAGAAGGCTTAGAAATAGTTGGTTAAAATATTCATAACACTACCAAAGGGAAAGCAGTTATTTTTGCCACTCAGACTTTAGAAATGCTTCCATTTAGGGTATATTTTGACATGCAATTTTTAATTTATTTTATAGCAGCTCAGTGGTTCTCAGGTGTCATTATATTTTGTACCCCTCAAGTAATCAATTAGAAAACATATTTCTAAATCAGAACATCTAGATCCGTGTTTTGAAATCTTCAGTGCTATATGTAGCTTGTTGGTCAGATATTCCATGTGGCATGTATGTGGATTAATGGTTCAGTAACTTGTTCTTTTACTAAACTCTCACATGGTTTGGAATGTGTTGTTTTGATTAACTTTTAGTAAGTGTTCAGTGTTGTGTATCAGAAAGGCATGGTCTTGGGCATCAGATAGAAGTGGCTGCAAATACTAAGTCTGCATTTTTACTAGCTGTGTAAATGTGGGTGAGGCACTTTGCATTTCTGAACCTCAGTTACCTTATTTTGAAAGATGCTTTAGCATTGTTCAAGCATTATTGAGAATACACTCATGAAATAGATGAATGTAAAATAAGCAATCAATACATTTGTTTCCTTCCTTCCTATTTCTTTTTTTTTTTATTAGTTTCTGCTTTATAACAAAGTGAATCAGTCATACATATACATCTGTTCCCACATCCCTTCCCTCATGCATCTCCCTCCCTCCCACCCTCCCCATCCCACCCCTCCAGGCGGTCACAAAGCACCGAGCTGATCTCCCTGTGCTCTGCGGCTGCTTCCCACTATCTATCTACCTTACGTTTGGTAGTGTATATCTGTCCATGCCTCTCTTTTGCTTTGTCACAGCTTACCCTTCCCCCTCCCCATATCCTCAAGTCCATTCTCAAGTCGGTCTGTGTCTTTATTCCCGTTTTACCCCTAGGTTCTTCATGACATTTTTTTTTTAATTCCATATATATGTGTTAGCATACGGTATTCTAAGCGTTCAGCCTACAGTTCTTCAAACACTACTCAACAATTATTTGTTGATGATATCACAGAATTTCAGATAAGAGTTGTATTGGCAGCTGGATTCCTACTGCTGCCTGTTTCCACTTGCCCTTTTTCAGTTACCCTGATATTAACACCATCGTTGTATTTCCCATTGGCACATATTTATTGGCTTTTACATGAGGGAAATAGTCTAAGCAACTATTCTCTGATTTTCATTGACAGTTTCTTAACTTGCTTTTGAATCTTTGTACGCTTTTGCTCCTGGGGGCCAGGAGTCAGAGTCTAAGAAAAAAGATAAAATCGAGAAGAAATATTCTAGCCACCAAAAATTATTGAATGAGAAACTCAAATAAATAGAAAGAGTGAAACTAGTATAGAAAATGAGAATATCCAAACACAGCTTCAAGCAGAGAAATTTATTAGTTTAACCTATAGGGATAATGATACATTAGCTTCTTAGAAAAGAAAAAGAGGCATCTTACTATGCTAGTTATGAAGAATGGAAGTCATTAAAGAGCTAAAGAACTACAGGGATGTAATTATGAGGAAGGGCTAACCCAGTAGATCAATAATCAACCTTAATAAAAAAGAATCTGAAGGAAGGGTTAAGAAAATTGGATGACACTTAAATACTAGGAATAGTCCTAGTATTTAACTTTAACAAAGGAAAAGACAATATATCATGAAAGTACACACACACACACACACACACACATCAAATGAAATGGGGGAAAATGGAAAGAGAAAGAAGAAAACGTCTAAAGCAAACTTGAAGTATCCACGTATGTCTTAGAAAATTGATCTTATAGTCTATCTCAATAGTTCATCAGCAAATATTCCCATCCTATTAACATCCCTCCCTTGACTGAAGCACTACAATGTCAAAGGATGAAATGCTGTCTTTTCAAACTGTGTTGAATGTTGTGTAGGGTTAGCTTCTTATTGCCATGAGTCATTTACTCAGAAGCACAGAGACCTTGGTTTCAGTGATCACATACATGCACACAGACACACTCACACAGCATGGATTAACTTTGTACATGTGATGTCTAGAGGATCCAGAAAGAAATAACATGAAGAGGTAAGGAACTCACAAAGATTTAAAGTCAAGTGCTGAGCTGTTGCCATTGTGGATTTTTAAACCTTGAGCACAAGAGCAATTAGTAGCCTTGATGTTATCACAAAGGACAGTTCCCAAACCATATGATGATAAAGCCTCAGCAGAAATAATCTCTTCAGAAATGGCTGCCACTAATTCAAGGTCTTCTCTAGCAATAAATGATGTGTTGATTTGAGTTGTGTTAGCAAAATAAAGAAGAATAGATACAAAACAAGAAGCAAATATTTCCATGGAAGTTCACTGAAATATAATTAATGAGACCCTGTAAATTATTGCTTAAAGAGATGATGAAATATATCATTTTTTGGCAGGTGGTTTTTAATCCAAACATTATCTAAGAGGAATACTAATATAAAAAAATAGCCATAGTAAGATGAACAGAGGTGTAATCAGCTATCTTTCTATAGTCCGTTTCTATTCTAACTATTAAAAGGGGGTGATTTTAAATTTGCATACTTAGAATGCTGATGGAAGTATCAGTCACACTTTTTTTTCTCCTATCTCTGAGTTAACAGAGAGGAAGAAAGGAAAATGGTTAGAGGATTGTAATTATTAGGAACTTTGTCAGTAAAAAAAATAAATAAATTACTCCTAAAAAGGAAAAAAATAAGGTAGAAAAGTGTAAGAAAATAAGATAACTTTAAGCCATAACTCTTCTTAAGGAAGACATAGCTAGTACAAGCCCTCTCTCATGTAGGTATAGAGATATAAATATGATATGTGAATGTACCTGGCCTCCATGGAAAAAATGTATTTTATAAATCCAAGAATGGAGATTGACTAAAATATCTTAACCAGTCCGCCCTTTAAGGAAACTATCAATTTTAAAATCCAGAGACCTTAATGCATAGAATAAAACAGGCTCAGGATCATAATGGAAAGTACATAAAAGTTCCTTCTTTTCTTGAGGTGCCACACTGACATGACTATCTTTGATATTTTCTGAAGAAATAGAATTGTAAAAAGTGCCAGGCTCATAGCAGTTTAACACTCTTCCTGAAGCCCTAGAAAAATTAGAATAATATTAAGAGGAAAGAAACACAAAACTCACCCAGAGCTGCAGCAAACTTGCTTCACTGAAGCTGATAATGTTCAGCATGAATGGACTTGAGAAGCAGTTTTACCAAACTTTTCAAAGCACGTTTTCTAATAACTAAATTCCTCATTCTTTGAAAATTAGTAAGATAGTGGACTAATTATCACAATCATAGAATTTCACCACCTTCGATCAGTTCTAGGTGGAAGTTCTAGGTGGCACCTCTTTCCTCTTGGCCATAAGCCATTTTTAACAAACCCATGGCTGTTTCTCTCCAGGGTTATGGATCTCAGTAGAGAAATATTATTCTCAAGAAATCATTTTCTGTTTAAGAAAGATGTCTCAAAATTCACTTCCTGTGTGCTATATTATGATTATTTCTCTTTTGCCTTTGAGCATATTTGTGTGGCTGGTCTTTCTAATATTGCTGTTTTTGAGTTTCCACTTCCGTGAACTTCTGTGTTACAAATTATATACAACATCACCTGTCTAGCCTGCAGCTCATTTGTGATTTATTAATTAGGTGCCCATGAGTTCTAAGGGATTAATGGCTTAGTATATCTCTTGTCTCCTGAGGCATCCTCAGTTCTTCATAATTGATCACTAAATGTTTGCCAAACACTTGCTTATCACCACTTCTGCATCCCGCAGATGTTCATTACTTAACTTGTCGAAATGTTTGTATTACTTCACTAGTTAAATATCTCTGTACTATTTCATCTTAAGAAATGATGAAGAAAAAATTTGAGACAGAAATAATTTAATACTTACCTCAAAATGATCACTCATCACCTAAAATGAGGTACAGGACATTTTAGTTTTAAATGTCGTTTTTTAATCCCTTGGAAATTAGAAACAGGTGTAATCTGAATCAAGCTAATTTAGTTAATTAACTACAGTATCCTCTGACACAAATGCTAGCTATAAACAAGTCTTATGATTCAAGTCACATGTTATAATCTACAGCAAGAAGAACCATTTATGAAATTAACTGACTACATGAAGAATACCACTACAGCTTCATAGAGATATTTAAAATGTTATTTGTTTATTTGTGTACTTAGACATTTTAGAAAAGTGAAATTCATCACCTAATTGTAATCGTGGATTCATAGATACTTTCTAGAATTTTAGAACAATAACTAAGTGCTTCCTATGTGCTATGAACTGTTGTAAGATCTGAGGATTCAGCAGTAGAGAAGATACACATAGTTATTATTCTCAAGAGCTTACATTCTAGAAAGGAAACACAATACATAAGCAAATAACTGGACAAGGAAATTTCAGAGGCTGGTAAATGTTATTAATTAGTTAATTCAATGAAGATTTATTAAACTTCAAACATGCACTAGGTTCTAGATGCTAGGGACATAGCTGTGAAAAAAAAAGTCCAACTCTATTCTCAAATTTTTATTTTGTGAGAGAGGCAGATAATAAACATCATACTTCTATGTGTATATTGCTATAGATAGTAATGAGTATTTTTAAAGTAAAAATGAAATGGGAAGTTGTGATTGAGAGACTGGAGAAGAGTAAAAGAGGTTTCTTTAGATATATGGTGGCCAAGTAAAGGTCAAATTTGATGTGAGACCTGCTGAAAGTGAGGCAGAGAGCTTTGAGAGTATCTGGGAGGGAAGAGTTCCTGTCAAATACAAAGGAATCCATATTTCATATGCTCTATTGTTCAACATTAGGAAATCAAATGATTCAACCAGTGTAGGTTATTTTTACCACCAATTTATTGGGAAACTAATTTCATTGGGAATTATGTAACAGCATATAAAAATGGGCATCTTCCTTAACTTCCATTCTGAAGATTTCACAGGGTGTATGTTACATCAGACATCAAGTTGAGTGTGAAACTAAACTCCATATGATAATTTATTTAAAACAAAACAGTTAGCTCTATGGCTTTTCACTCACTTTGAGAATGTAAAGGGTTCTTGAGAGGGAAGAGCATGTGTGAGATCTTCCTGAGAAAGGAAGAGCTGTTGCTATTCCATGGTATCGCTTCAGTTTCCTGGGAAGTTTTTTTTGTTTGTTTAAAACTTTAATTTACAAATTTTCAACATATACAAACATTATTGATTTTATTATATCAACCTTATATCCTATGACCTCTTTAGATTTCTTGGGATTTTTAATGTAGATGATTATATTGTCTACAAATAGAGATCTTTATCCATTACTTTGCAATTTTTAATGTTTTTGGTGGTTTTTTCTTGCCTTATTACGTGGACTAGGACCACCAGTATAATGTAGAATAGTTATTTATGTTGTGTCAAGGACCTTTTGTCTCTAAGTTCATAAGAGATATTGGTCTGTAGTTTTTCTTCTCTTTCTTCTTCTTTTGAGTAATGTCTGCCTGCTTTTTTTTTTTCAGGGTAATGCTGAACTTAAAAAATAAGTTGGAAAATATTTTCTCTTTTCTATTTTCTGGTAATATTAGTGTAGAAATTGTATTGTTTCTTCCTTGAATATTCTGCAGAATTCACAAGCAATGCAATCTGGGTCTGGGTGTTAAACTTTGTGTAAGGTTATTAACCTTAATTTCTACTTCATTAAGAGGTATAGGAGCATAAATCATAGTATGTATTTATTTACTGATGAATTTTATCAGTTTGTTCTTTCGAAGAATTTATTTTCATCTGTATTATCAAATTTATCAGCACATTTGTTTATAATATTCCCTTATCATACTTTTACTGTCAGATCTCTAGTGATGTACCCTTATTTGTGCTTCTTCCTTTCTTTCTTTTTTCTTGACCACTATGACTAAGAGTTTATTAATTTTATTGATCTTTTCCTAGTGTCATTAATTTTTCTGTTTTAAGTGTCATTGGTTTCTGCTCTTATTTTTTTTGTTTTTTTCTTCTGCCAGCTTTGGGTTTTAATTTGCTCTTTTTTAAAAAGGTATTAATGGTATGAAATTAGATCACAGATTTAGGATCTTTCATTGTTTCTAACATAAGCATTTAACACTATAAATTTCCCAATAATAACTGTATCTCACAAATTTTCATATGTTCATAATTTTCACATGAATCCTTTTTTCAATGTATTTGTTTACAAGTCAAAGTACTTTCTATTTTTCCTTATTATTTTTTTTATTTAACCAAAGGATTATTTAGAAGTATATAGTTTAATTTATAAATATTTAGGAATTTTCATAGATCTTTATGTTATTAATTTCTAGTTTAATTCTATTATGATCAGAGAACATTTTATTTGATTTCAATCTTTTGAATTTGTTGAGATTTCTTTATAATTCAGAATATGATCTACTATGGTATATGTTCTATGTGCACTTGAGAAGGACGTGTATTTCCTAATACTGGATGGGATATTCTAAATGGCAATTAGGTCAATTACATTGAGAGTGTTGTTCAAATCCTCTATATTCTTACTGCTTTAATATCTATCTGTTCTGTCTGTTCCTGAGAGAGGAGTGTTGAAGACTCTTAACAATAAATGTGAAGTAGTCTATTTCTCTTTTCAGTTGTATCAGTTTTTTCTTCATGTGTTAAAGCCCTGTCATTAGCTGTATACACATTTAAGATTGTTATAACTTCCTAACTAATCCAATTGTTGTGTGTGTGTGTGTGTGCATCTCCATATCTATATATCTATATTTTCTTTACCTCTGGTATTAACTCTTGTTCTGAAGCCTACTTTGTCATAATAATATAGCTTCTCCTGATCTCTTTTGATCAATATTTGCACTGTATATAATTTTCCATTCTTTTCTTTTAACTTAAGTCTTTACATTTAAACTGTATTTTTTTTTTTTTTTTTTTTTTTTTTTTTTTTTTTTTGTGGTACGCGGGCCTCTCACTGTTGTGGCCTCTCCCGTTGCGGAGCACAGGCTCCGGATGCGCAGGCTCAGCAGCCATGGCTCACGGGCCCAGCCGCTCCGCGGCATATGGGATCCTCCCAGACCGGGGCACGAACCCGTATCCCCTGCATCGGCAGGCGGACTCTCAACCACTGCGCCACCAGGGAGGCCCCTAAACTGTATTTTTTTTACATAGTATATAGTTTGGGTCTTTAGTTATTATACAGACTGATAATCTCTGTCTTTTAATTGACTATTTACAACATTTCATGCAAATTTTATATAGTTGGGTTTAAAGTTACCATCTTACATTTTGTTTTTCAGTTGGGGAATCTGTTTCTTGTTCTCTTTGTTCTTCTTTTTCTGACTTCTTTTAAATTACTTGAATTTTTATTATTTTATATCTATTATTGGCTTATTAGTTATAATTATTTTATTTTTTATTGGTTTCTAAGGTTTATATTATACAACTTTAACTTGTCATTGTCTACCTCCCAATCGTTTCAGTTCACATATATAGTATAAATAGATGCAACCTTACCTTATATTGTTATACACTTTAATTCTACATATGTTATAAACCACATAGTACAATGTTTCTATATTTACCTTAGACATTCAATTATCTTACAAAGAGATTAAATTTTTTTTAAAAAAATGCTGTTTACACTTGCCCACAATTTTACCATTTCCAGTGCTCTTTATTTTTCTTTAATTTTTAATTAGTTAATTTTTTAAAATTAGTTAATTAATTTATTTTTGGCTGTGTTGGGTCTTTATTAGAATCAGCTAAGTTATTATATGCGAATCGGCAAAACATTCTTAACTGTCCTTCTGAAAGTTGTGTCAATTCCTTTCCTGTGAGTCACTCAAACTCTTTTTTTAAAAGTTAAATTTGAGCACACTGAACAGAGATGGTAAGAAGTTTCATGTGCTGTGTAGAAACTCACAGTTATTTTTTTTTATTAATTTAATTTATTTTATTTTTGGCTGTGTTGGGTCTTTGTTGCTGCGCACAGGCTTTTCTCTAGTTGCGGTGAGCGGCGGCTACTCTTTGTTGCAATGCGTGGGCTTCTCATTGTGGTGGCTTCTCTTTGTTTTTAAGCACAGGCTCTAGGCGCATGGGCCTGAGTAGTTGCAGCACATGGGCTCAGTAGTTGTGGCTCACAGGCTCCAGAGCGCAGGCTCAGTAGTTGTGATGCACGGGCTTAGTTGCTCTGTGGCCTGTGGGATCTTCCTGGGCCAGGGCTTGAACCCATGTCCCCTGCATTGGCAGGCAGATTCCTAACCACTGTGCCACCAGAGAAGCCCTCCAGTGCTCTTTATTATATACATCTTTGTATTGTGTGTGTGAGTGTGTGTATGTGTGTGTGTGTTTGTGTTTTTGCATACATGCATGGTATCTAAGTTTCTGTCTGGTATCATACTCCTTCTGTTTAAAGAACTTCTTTAAGTACTTCTCATCTTCCAGCAGGGAATTCTTGTCAGTTTTTGACCAAAAAGGTCTTTATTTTATCTTCATTTTGAAAGTGTGTTTCTTTTGGCTTTCAGTACCATAAATGTGTCATTGTATTATCTTCTGGCTTGCATAATTTCTGATTAGAAGTCTGCTGTAATTCTTATCTTTGTTCCTCTATACATTATAGTTCCTCCTGCATTCTCCTGGCTGCTTTAAGAGTTTATCTTTCATTTTCAGCAGTCCAGCTATCATGTATATAGATGGATTTTTGTTTGATTTTTATCCTGCTGAGCTTCCTGAATTGGTGATTAGTTTTTGTAATGGGTTGAATGGTGCCCCTCCCCTGAAAAGATATGTCCATTCTAATCTTTGAGACCTTTGAACGTGACCATATTTGGAAGGAAAGCCTTTGCAAGTGTAATTAAGTAAAAGATTTCAAGATATTATCATCTTGGATTATCAGGTGTCCTTATAAGTGTCCTTATAAGAGACACACAGAGATTAGGCCAGGTGAAAATGTAGACAGAGATTTAGGTTGTTCAGCCACCAGCCAGGGAACACCTGGAGCTACAAGAAACTGGATGAGACAAGGAAATATTCTCTCCTAGAACACATAGAGAGAGTGTGACCCTGGATACACCTTGATTTCAGACTTCTGGCCTCTAGAACTGTGATAGAATGAATTTCTATAAAAACAGAAAGCCACAAAATTTGCAATAATTTATTACATCAGCCCAAGAAAACTAATGCAGTTGTTTTTTATTCTTTTGCGGAAACTCTGCTTTCATTTCTTCAAATATTTCCTGAGCTAATATGCTCATGAATGGAATGCATCATCGATCCATTTTTTGTTTTTTTAATAACATTTCTACATATTTTACATGTTATCCTCTCTGCTGAAATTGTCCAGTTTCCTGTATTTTGTCTGTCTATTCCAACAGATGGGTTTTGCTTATACCTTGCTGCATGAACAATTGATCCTAGACTGAGCCCTGTGGGTGAGAGAGTTTGTTGATCTTCTTTCAGAGGCTTAAGTTTTATTCTTTGTAGGAGAGAAAGATCCAGGGAAGCCTATGGGGTTTTGTTCTGTCCTTTGTCAATCATTGATCACCTCCTAAAGGCCTATGCCACCAAGTAGGTCTCTCTTTATCTTCTGTTCAGGCCTTGATCTTTCTCATAAGCACCTGATCTTTCTCATTGGCCTGTAAAAAAAGCCAATGAGTGTGTATAGATTCACCTTGACATGCTAGCACACATGACCTTTAAGAATTTTTTAAAAATTTAATTGTTCTTATTTACTTTAATGACTGCCACTTTTTCTTCCTGTGTTCTTCCAAATGTGAAACAGTCCATTGGCCTTATCTCTCCCCAGAGGGACTTGGAATTTTTACAGTTCTGTTTTCTTACAACTTCAGGTGTATTTTTGGCTCAAATTAAAAAAGTAATATTTTGTAAATTATTTGACTCTTTATTGTCAGGTGGAAACAGTGTTGTGTTGTGAATTTCTGCATCCTAAGGAGAAACAAAGCTCTTCTATTACTTTTTCAATCATGATGAGATTTTTGCCACCATTTCTCCTTTTTATTCTACTCAGTATATTGTTGGTTTATTTTTCTTTCAGTCATGATTTTTTTTGCCATAGATTTCTCTATGTTATTTGTATTTTCAAGGAACCAATTTTTGGTGTTGTTAATGTTGATTTTATTATTCGTTTTTTCTATATTATTGATTTCTGCCCTCATCTATATTATTTATTTTCTTATTTTTTACTTATAGTTATTAGATTGCTACCCTTCCAAGTTTTTTTTTTTTGTTTGTTTGTTTTTTTGCGGTATGCGGGCCTCTCACTGTTGTGGCCACCCCCGCTGCAGAGCACAGGCTCCGGACACGCAGGCCCAGCGGCCATGGCCCACGGGCCCAGCCGCTCTGCGGCATGTGGGATCCTCCCAGACCGGGGCACGAACCCGCATCCCCCGCATCAGCAGGCGGACTCCCAACCACTGCGCCACCAGGGAAGCCCCCAAGTTTTAATTTTTATTGTTTTCTAATAAATGTATTTTAGTAAAGTTCTAAGTATTGCTTCAGCTGTTTACCACAAATTTTGACATACGTTTGCACTATTTTCAGTTTCATTTAAAAATATTTTTATTGTCCACGTGACTTTTTTTGTGTTAAAGATAATGGGCTTATGGTACTTATCTTAACTATTTGAATATTACTAACTTGAGATATCTGTTCTTTGTGATTAGCAGTACTCTTTTCCCAAGGTGTATGCATGACAACATATATTTCTTAGTCAGAAAAATCATATATATATACTAGATTCTTCCCATACTTCTATGCACCAGTTCACTCAGAGCTTCTAAGTGCTTTTCTCCCAGTAAGACCCTGAATAAAACCTAATCTCACAACTCTCATGTTGTACATTTTTCTTTGGTAGTTTTGGCAACCATGAACGGACCCAGAGCAGATTGCTCTCCTTCTCCTAAGCTCTACAGGGGTCTAGAGCCTAGTGCCTGTCCACCTCCTCAGTAAGTCCAGATGACTGAGTAGGTCTCCTCAGGAAGGGATACCTGAATTCTCAGTTGAAAGACACTGAGAAGGTTGCTCAGTTGAAAGACACTGGGAAGCTTTGAACTGGGTAATTAGGTAAGGGGTGACCTGGCATCTTTCCTTGACTTGACTACTTTAACAGAGTTTGTCAGAATAAAAGTAAAGATACCAAATGAAAGCTTTCAACTCCAAAGATAAGGGACACTGTTCCCCCTAGCCTGTTACAGCTTTCTTAGACAACTGAGAAATTTACAGGAGTGGTAGAGGCAAGTCCTCATACCATGTAGCAGTCTCATAGGGAAGCCTCATTAATTAAAAAAAAAAATCACTCATCCGAGGATACACATGTATGAATTGGCCATAGAGTTTTCTGAGAGCCCATGAGGTTTTAGAGGGAGAAACCGAGATAGTAAAAGAGCTAAAACAACTCTAACGTGACACTGAGAAGAGTTAAGCTCATAAACAGCCCACCACACACTTTTTAATAGTAATTTTATCCTGACAAACCAACTTTAAAATGGGAAATCAAGCCTCCCAAGCAGAAGAAAAAGGGCCACCAGATAACTTACCTCTGACTAACACCCCAGCTGGGTTTATGTATGTATGGAGATTATACTTGGAAGTACTTGCTTAAATAGGAACTGAAGGAGATCTCACCCTGAAATGGCAAAGACGGGGCTCTTTTGACATTCCAAATTTTTTTTTCCTACACAACTAGAGAAAGCTGGCTATAAGATCAGACAGATTGAATGAAAAACTTATTTTGATTGGTATTTAGGTGCTTCTAAAAGAGGAAATAGTAACTTCTTTACAGGAAATCAATAAAATATTGCTTGAAACCATATCAAAATTTAAAAATGCCACTGATGCTGGTCCAATCTTTCCCTCTGCTCCTCCCTGTTTCTCTAAATGTGCACCACAATGCTCTCCTCCTTGCTATCTGTCTCTCTCTGAACTTCCTCTTATAACACCAAAATTGATTTCCCACAGAAGGCAACAGTAGTTCTAAAAGCTGATAAAAATGTGTTTCATTATTATGGCCATTTTGAAAAATCTTTTTTTTTCTTCAAAATTCTGATCTTAAGGGAACCAAAGCTTTTCTAGGAGCAATTTGCATTACCTTTTCATGCCTTAGATATAAATGTTCTGCCTGTTCTTAGGTATCTTGTTCTGTGTCTTGAGAGCTTGGTGTATTGACCAGTGAGAAAACTCTCTCTGGTCTCTGCCATCTGGAAGATGCACATATGGTATTTGGCAGCCAGTCAAATACCTCTGTCTGGCCATGCCAGTTCTCAGGGAAATTTGTTATAAGGGGTCCCAGTCCATAAGGGACGTTTATCATCTCAAACTTCATTGTGTCTGCCTGAACAATGAAGGCTTTTACTTTCAGAACTTTTTTGGTGGGGAGCAAACTTTCAAGATCTTGTGAGGACTGCATCCTTTGCACTCTCTTGTGGGATGCATCTTGCATTGTATTGGTTTGAGTGGCTATTAAGATCCTACTTGTCAATGGCCAGATGATGGATCCTTTAAATAGGAAAATCTTCTAAATTGGTAAATTTTTTTAGAAAGCTCTCATCATAAACAGCTGTTTTATTGGTACCTATGGAAAGACTAAATTGGGAGCGAGAGCTGGGAGGGATCAGGGTGAGCTGGTTCCCACCACTGCTTGAATAAGCACGGACAGTGGCCACCATTGTCTCTGCTTAGCTAGACCAGAGTCTTTTCCCAGGTTCTGGCTGGCCCAGATACTGTGCCAAGCTGTGGTGTGTAGTGAGCAGGGCCGAGGTGTTTGCCCCACTCAGACTGGGGAGTGTGGCAAGGTGGCAGCTGCCAGTGCAGAGCTTTCTCTGCCCCGATTTTTGTCAAACCAGCACCATGCACTCTTTGTGAGTAGAGCCTAGGCTTCTCCAGCCTTATATCTGTCCCATCAGTTCTCCCATCAGGCAAGGGGGCTTGTCTCCTCTGCATAGGACCCCAGAACTAGGATGCCCAGTCTGTGGCTGGATCTGCTCACTCCTTAGGATGAGGGTCCACCCATGTGGACCTTCTCTTCCTTTCAGATGCCTCCCAGGGGCTCAGGTCCCGACCTGATGCTTTTTTTCCATCCTACTCAGTTACATGGAAATCTTTCTTGCAGCTTTGGTTGTATAGGAGTTATTCTGCTGTTTTCCAGTTAGTCTTCTGTGAGAATTGTTCCACATATAGTTGTATTTTTGATGTGTCCGTGGGGAGGTGGTGAGCTCCAAGTCCTACTCTGCCATCTTGATCTGATCTCCTATTGGCTTTTAATCTTTGTCTTCCAGATACAAGGAAACCTTTCTTCCTATGCTAACTATGACTTAAAATAAGTTGGTAAAGTATACCTTTTAAACAAAGATGAAACATTTATCTTTTTCTTTCTATCTGGTCCCTCCAGAATTTGGTTTCTTCATCTGGCTCCCCTCTTAGACTTGGTGTCTTATTACAATCCAGATTGAAACTAGTTATACTCGTCATTGTCCTAATTTGTTCTTTCATTTTGTGTTTAAACTGTTTACGTTTTGTGTCTTTTGCTGCTGTATCATGACCTTATTAATGTTGTTACTGGTATTACTGTTGTTTCTTGCATTACCCAATGTATAACCAGATCTCTGACAAAATTAATGATGGCTAAATGTCTTGAGGCAATCAATCACATATATAGTTCTATATAAAATTATTTTTAATAATGCAACTCTAGATATTGGAAGAAGCAACAAGAGAAAAATATTTCCTGGATCATAATAGACCAGTAAGACAGATGACCTAGAGAATTTTTAGCGCATGAAAGGCCTATCAAGAACCTTACCTGACCTAGGAATGAGCCTTCCTAGTGCTGTGGGACAAATTGGTCATAAAATGCCTCCCAAATCTTGGCTGGATTTATGACCAAAACAGGGGAGACTGTGAACAAAAAAGAGCAAAGAATATTCCACACAGACCAGTTATACAAGGGGTGAATTGCAACTCACTGCAATTGCCTACCAACAGTACACCCTGCGAGGAATGGAGTATGAAAAACAGGATGAAGCACTTTGTGCTTTGGATAAACGCACCCCTAGATAGTTAAATACATATCTTAGGAAGAGTTTCAGTGACCCCAGATTCTTGCATCTTCCCATACATAGAAAAGCACTGAAATCATTAACTTGAGATAGCTGTTCTTTGTGATTAGCAATAATCTTTTACCAAGATATATGCCTTGACTACATGTATTTCCTAGCCAAAAAAAGTCATATATATATATCTGGCTTCTCTCCTACCTCTGTGGAGCAGTTTTCTTGGAGCTACTGATTGTCTGTCTCCCAGGCTATAGTACTTCATTAGGACTCTGAGTAAATCTTAAACTCACAACTCTCATGTTGTGCATTTTTCTTTAAGTTGACAAGGTATAACAGTAAAAATGCTGAAATCCAAAGACAAGGAGAAAGTTGGGTTTGTTTGTTTGTTTGTTTTTGTTTTTGCTTTTGTTTTATGTGCAATGCCCAGGGAAGGCAAGACAAAATAGATTAGTGGTTGTTTAGGGTTGGAAAGGGATAAACAGAGATAGGGAGGTGATAGCTAATGGGAGCAGGGTTTCTTTTTCAAGGTGATGAAAATGTTCTAAATTGCAGTGATGGTTGAACATATCTGTGAATATGCTAAATAATACTGTACCTTTAAATGGTTACATTGTACATTTTATGGATTATATCTAAATAAATGGTTTAAAAGGAATTACATTTATAGAAGACCCATACATAAATGTTTATATAAACTTCGTAATTTATAATATTGAAATATTCTGAAGGAGTGAATCCATGTGTTATTGAACAAGATTAGTTTACACTGTACCTGCAGGACTCCCTCATATCAGAAGTAAAATGCCAAATATTTCAGGACTATGTCAGGAGTTCCAGGTGCATTATAGGACTAAGAGAACTGGGCATACAGGAAACTGCTGATTTACACCAAATTGAGAAAGGCTGTTCCTGCTTGTCAGCGGTCACACTTCAGTGAAGTGTATTGTTAATCAGAAGGCCACCTGCACCAATCAGTGAGTCATCAGTGAGGATAGATATACTTGTGGGTGGAAACATCTTAATTTTATAAGTACTCATTGAAATTTTCTAAGACATTTTCAGCCTCTTGTGAACAGGCACAGTTTCTCTTGAAGAGCAAAGCATACACAGTTAATAATAGAAGAAAAGCAAATAACGCTTAAGAATCAGTGTTCTACATTCAAGGTGCCATATTTCCATCCCCCTTTCAACTTAATTCTCTTGGAATTATAGAGCTCTTGTAAATATCAAAAGGACCATTCACTGTCTTTGAGGAGAAATGTGCTCAGTTGGAGCATTACACTTAGGTACAAAAAATCAACGCCTTTTTATGCTTCAACTTTCCCATCAAGAAAATAGAAACAGCTGAGAAAATGGTTGTCTTCTGGGGTCTTATTAGTAAAGTGTAAAATTCTTTGACTCTTATAGAAGAAAATATGCACATTATTGTATGAATAAAAGGAGGACAGATTAGCCATTTATGCAGCGTACCCAGAACACATCCACCAACTTCACTAGCTAGAGTTAAATAAAATGCTCTCAGGAAGTTATCATCACAGGATCTACAGAGTAGACGTACTATGGCTTAGAAAAGGTTTGTGCCCCTAGACATTGAAGGGATACAATTTAATTCTGAAGTACTGAAGTGGTCAGGAAATGGAGTTAATAGATGTTACCTTAATGAGTTATTTTTCATTTGTACTTTTCAAATCCTGTTGAACAACAAAAATTCCCACCGCACATTTAGTTGTATCTTCCTGATGCTCAGACCATGGGTATAAATGTTACTGCAAGTTATTTCTTTAATCCACTGTCCCAGAGGTAGAAGCACAAAAAAGACAAGGCTGTAAAAAGTTGGCGCAGAGCTAATAGTAAGCAATGCTGTTTTGTGTTTCATGCCAAAAGCTGGAATTTTTGCTGCTATTATAAGAAAGGGGAAAACAAGTGGCAAAGAGCTTTCTTTGGAAATGAATACACCACTGGCCCCAGGGTGGATGTGAAATCACCACCATCAACGGACAGTATTACACAAAGAAAGCATATTGAATGAGCCCACCTTTGTAATAGGAAGTAAGAAGCCATGTGGAAAAAGGCTTTTCAACAGTGGATTACAACTATATCGAAATCAAGAACTTAAAGTGTAAGAGAATCATATCTGTCTGGGGGAAAGAGTTCCTGTTACTTGCTGGGATGCAGGGCCAGGATGTGCTAGGTTGAGTCATCTTTCCAGCAAAAAAAACTTGGAGTAAAATAGTGGGACTAATTTTTTTTTTTGTATTTTACTTAACATATATTTTTATTACAAATGATATCCATCCTCTTTTAGAATTTTTTAAGCAAGCATGAGAAGAGGACACTGGTTATGGCTAAGGCCTGACAGAAACCAGAGATCTAAAAGAGCAAGCAGTAAAGCAGAATAAAGTCCTGTATCTTTTCTTCCTAAAACTTTCTTACCATGTGTCTATAGTGTGGCTGTGTTACAAACAAGAAGCTCATGTCTATTGGGGGCTTTTGCCTGAGCCTAACACTGACAGGCACATTTATAACAGAGTACTAAGTAAAATTCAGATCTAAATTTAGAGAATCTAAAGCATAGATTGAATGGAATGTCATTCTTATTGATCTGTATCAACTTTTACTCTGTTGCCCCATATATATTTTATAGCTCTCATTTCTCTCTTTTTTTTCCCCACATCTTATTTTATTTTACTCCTTTTATCTGACCCAAATTGAACCACTGTATCATTTGCTATATTGGTTAGGATTGCCTTCAATTGCCTGAAATGACAGTGACTTCACCAAATAAGAGTTTACTTTTGAAGTCTGAAGATAAACTCTGCTGGGCCTGTAAAGTGGTGCTCATGATGTCAAAAATGTCTCAGCCAGCTGCAATTTTTCTTCCACACAAGCCTCAGCACAAAACTTTCATCATCATAGTGCCAAGATATTGCTGTACCTATAGGCAACCGATCTACATGCCAGGGGAGAAAAAGGAAGAAGGAGGGAATAAAAAGTAAAAATAGAAAAGCAAAGCAAACAAAAAAATGTCAGCTGAATCTTTATGCCTTTAAAAATGTTTACATCTGTTTATATCACATTGGCCAGAACTGGTTAACATGGCCACCCTCTATGATGGACTGAAAAAAAAAAAAAAGGGATTCTCTTTAGTAAAGATGAATGGGTTTGGAGTAGACAGCTAATGTTTAGTGCAGTGGCCCTACTGCAGTTAATACTTTTTTCTGCCTCCTGTTTTAACAGTAATTGTACAGTTAGATTGCAATCACTTAATTAATTAAATCAATCGATTTGTTATAAAGCTCCTTTCTAATACTAACTCATTAAAATGGTGATTTTCAACGTTTAGTGGATATTGGCAGCACCTAGAGGGCTTGTTAAAACACAGATTGCTGGGCCCCACCCTCAGAGTTTCTGATCCAGGAGGTTTGGGATGGAGTCTAGGAATTGAGATAATTTAAAAAGTTCCCTGGTGATGATTATGCAGCTCATCCAAGGGCCACACTTTAAAGGAAGCAGTTTGGTCATTTTGTAGGGAGAATTTTACAGAGTTCTCATAGTTTCTCAAAGCCAAACTTTTGTGGGTCATGCTTTCTGCATCTTTACAGGTTACAACATGTTCTTTATCTTTTGAATGAGATTATGGGAGGGCCCCAAAATGATACTTTATTCTATGTATTATGCTTAATAACATAAAAAATAAATACTTATACTCCTAATGCAAAAATGTCAAACAACAAAGAGGCCTGTTGACCACTGACCCAGGCCCAGTGCCTCAGCCTCTTTCATAGAGATGACTACTTTTAGTAATTTGATGTGTATTTTTCCACAGCTTTTAAATTCATCTATATTGTAATTGAATATCTATGTATTTACTTAAAATTTATTACATAGGGTTTTAAAAAATATAAATATTATTGGATTACATGCATTTTTCATGGGATTGCTTTTGACTGCTTAACAATATCTTAAATTTTTTCCTAAAATTTGACTTTTAAAAATTAAAAATGTAGGCTTTGTAAAATAATTAGAAGTATTCAGCCACCTATTGAATGTGAGCCACATTACTCTAGAAGTACAGGTGACATAAATTGTAATATAAAAAGTATAAAAACCATTCTCAGTTCATATAGAAAATGTCAGATTTCTCCACTGTAAAGTTACTCTTTTTTTCCCCTCTCCAATAGAGGAATATCCTATAAATATTTGACCAATACTCCTCAAAATTGTCAAGGTCATTAAAGAAAAAATCTCAGAAACTGTCATAGCTAAGAGGAGCTGAAGCAGACATGAAAACTAAATGTAAGAGGGATGAAAGTTAATATGCACAGCCCACACTTAAGGAAGTTATGATCCACCTTCTTGAGGGTACATTATCTATATAAATTATCCAGTTGCCTATAAATGTCCATAAAACAGTGAATGTTTCCTTATAGTACCAATATTATTCAAACTGTATAAAGTGACAGTTCCTTGCTTTTTGAAAATGCATTTAATCTCTTGTCAGTGAGAGGATTTATGAGCTGTCATGACCTTTACAGAATAAAAAGCACACAATATGAGGCTCAGAGAAAGGAAAAGAAATGATGAATGAAGACATATGCATCACTTAGATTTATAGGCTTGTATAGGGGCATGTCTTTATGTTTACTTAGCAATATTTGAAGATAAATTATCCTACACATTTGAATAATAAGACTAAAAGATTGCAAGATGCAAGTTATTAAAATTTCAAAATGAGGAAGTGTGCTGAAGAGCACTTCAGAATGCATCCTTCCTTTGCCTAAGTTGTGTTTTATTTAGTTACTAACAAAATATCTGTTTTTATTTGTGTGTGGTGCCCATTCCATCAAAGCAATGATATGAAAGGCAAATTTTTGACCTAAATATAACATGTAGAAAAACACTTCGTAATTATACAGCTTAATGTTTTACAAATGAATATGCCCATGTTACCAGCATGCAGATCAAGAAATATTACATTACCAACACCACGAGACCTCCAATGCCCCTCTTCAGTCACTACCCTCAAAAGCAAACAGTAACCTGACTTCTAGCACCATAGATCATTTTTTTTTCTTTTTTACACTTCATACAAATTAAATCATATACATGCTATATATTTTTTAATACCAGACTTCTTTTACTCAGTGTTATATCCATGAGTTTCAACTATTTTGTTTTGCACATTTATAGTTCCTGTATTAAAACTGTCACATAATATTCTATTTGGGAATACACTACAATTAACTTATTCATTCTATTGTTGGATATTTGGGTAGATTCCAGTATTGGGAGAGTATGAATTGTGCTGCTATGAACATTACTGTGTGTATCTTCTGGTGAAAATATATATATATATATATATATATATATATATATATATATATATATATAGCACATATATGAAGGAGTTGAATTGTTGGATCATAGAGTAAACTTATGTTCACCTTTAGAAGATATTGCCAAACAATTTCCCAAAATAGTTGTATCAATTTGCCCTATAATGAGCAGTGTAGGAGAATGAATTCTGACTGCTCCACATTCCTACCAACAATTTTTGGGGGTCTTTTTCAATTTTGCAATTCTTGTTTATATATAGGGGTATATTATTGTTGTAATCTGTAGTTCCTCACTAAATAACAGAATTGAATAATACTTTTAAATAAATTCATTGAACAATTGGATATCCTCTTTTGTGAAAAATCTGTTTATGTCTTTTGCTCAATTTTCTTAAAAAGTCACCTTTTTCTTACTGATTTATAGAAGTTTTAAAAATATATTTTGGATGAAAGTCCATTGTTGGACATAAATGTATTGCAAATGTCTTCTTCCAGTGAGTAGGTTAATTTACAATTTTTAATGATGACTTTTAATAAAGAGAAGTTTTAAGTCTTAATATAGATGTGTGTACGTGTGCACGCATACACATGCACATTTGCTTTATGTTGGTGTTTCTTTATGCCTTCTTAAGAAATCTTTGCTTACACATAGGTCAAGAAAATGTTTTTCTCCACTTCCTTCTAAATCCTTATAGTTTAAATTCTGTATTTATGTCTACAATCTATGTGGAATTGTGTTTTGTGTTGGATGTGAAAGAGAGGTCAAGGTCCTTTTTTCCCTTTATGGACATCTAGTTAACCCAGCATCACTTTTTAAAAAATGATCATCCTTTCACAACTGCACTGAAGTGATCTTGCATATGTTAATTTGATTTGTCTATAGTTATATCAATTTGACACTATAATAATACATCTTTATTCTAAGGCAGTATGGTACTGATATTTAGTAGTTTAAGTCTTCCAGCATTGTGTGTCTTTAAGATTGCTGTGGCTAATCTTGGAACTTTGTCTTTTCATGTAAAATCATCTTATCAGGTCACACATATGCATGCCTGCATGTATACACACACACACACACACACACACACATAAAGATTCTGAGATATTGATTAGGATTACAATGAATTATGAAGATTAATTTGGAAAGAATCACTACATTTGCAATATTAAATTTTGCAACCCATTACCATGACATATTCCTCCATTTATTTAGAAAAATGACATATCTATCATTTATTCAAAGATTTAAAATCTTTCTCTAATTCTATATTTATGTTTATTCACACACACATTTGTAATTTCCATACATAAATAAAAAATATATAATGAGTTACATTTTATTATATAAACATGATATATAAACTTATATATATATCTGTGTTACTTAGAATTTTTGCACAAATTTTATTAAATTTATTTATTAGATTCTAATAAATCTATTAAATTTATTGCACATTATTAGATTTATTCCTAGGCATTTGATGTTTTCTGATACAATCATAAATAGCAACTTTCATAAATTTTATTTTCTATACATTAATATTGATATATAGAAATAAACAGATACATTAAATTAAACCATAAAATATTCAATATTATTTTTGACCTATGAAATTATTGATTTTGTATTATCGAACATAATACATTTACCTTGAATACAGTGACCTGGTTATATTTGCATACTGATTTTAATAGTTGATGTGTTGATTTTTAGGATTTTCTTTATAATCATTTTCTCTATAACAATTCTATTTTTCTAGTTTTTATTTTTTCCTATTTTTCATGCCTCTTTGCATTGACTAGGATCTTAATGCTACTTTTAAGAGTTACTATATTTACTCAGCTACTGCCAATGAGCTGTGAATCTATTTAAGTATTCAGTGTTAGGATTTTGACTATATGCACGCAAAGATATAGCCAGATAATGATTTTTATCAGGAGCCATTTAGACTTCTGATTTCTTATACAGTAAATAATATTGTGTACTATTCAAAAGAGCAATGCTGTGAAATGACTATAACATCACCACAGTGATGAATAGTTTATATAACTTTATATAATATATATGCATATTTAATTGTATTCTCTCTTTCTTATCTGTACCTGCTCAATAATGTGTGTTAGTTTTAGCATCTCAGTTAGACTAACTCTATTTGTGGGTAGGAAATATGTCTTACTTTTTTTCATTCCCTTCAGTTCTAATTGGGTAAAAACAAATCAGACCCTTGTAAGCATATTAATTGGCTAATTGTGCTGTACTAATTTCAATAACTTGAGTATTCTTTTGCCTTTAGATATGGAAGAAACAATGTGTAATGTAAGTACTATTAGAACTTCTAGTATCACCTCACAGCTGGAGAACACTTAAGATTATTCACAAAACAATTTCAATATGTTATCTCACTTTAACCTTACATTTTTGAGGTAAGATTTTCAAAAGCTTTAGTAAATAAACACATGATATGCACATAATATTTCATGCAATGACATATAATTTTAACTTTACTACCATCTGCTGGGACAGACTACTTGACACAGTAATAAAACAAGCTATATTGAGCACCTCCTGTTTACCAGGCATTGTGTAAACTACTGTACCTTAAAGAGATTTGAAGAGATCACAATCTGATCATTCAAAGGGTTCTGGTGGCTGACTTGAGAAGAGAAACCAAATTCCCACTTGGCAGAAGAGGGAGAATCCCATGGGTTAAAATTTTCTTTACAGAGATTTTTATCCAGATGGTTTCAACCTAATTTTATGCCTCAGTGCACTGGAAAGAAAACAACATATGGCATAATCTATACAGATTATTGTAAGAGCTTCCTAGTTTGGTACTCTGCCCTGGAGCCTCACCCTATAATCCCTCTGGCACAGTGTTCTTAGATCAGATTAATGTTTCCCTAACACAAAATATGACTTTTTTTCTCAAAGCTTCCATCTTTACCCCATCCCATCCCTGCCTACATTATACCCCCGTTTCCTCTTTCTTTTTCTGGATAAAATGAAAATTCATCAATCTAGTTATTCATAGTCACCTTTATTAATTTCTACCATACCTACCCAGTTACTCCCATGATGCATACCCTCAATTCCTCCACGTGCATCACTAAATATGGACATGTTCATGATAAATCTGAAACTTCGGCTTAACAAGCCCCAATTTCCCAATTGAAATAACCTTTTAAATCCTTTCCAATCTATTCCAGTGATACCTTAGTTCTTCATCATTATGGACTTTTCTAAGATTTTGACTAAAGCTATGTGCTCCCCTGAAATTCATCTATGCACTAGTCAGTAAGAAACCTTGATATAGTCTAACCCTAATTACCAAAATGCCCAACTTGTCTTGTTATTAATGAGTGTATTTGACCCATGACCATTTTACCTTTTTTCTGTGTTAGTCCAAATATTTGCAGCCTTCTGCTCATAGACATATTTAATCTCATCATATTTATATTATTTGTTTGAAATTATCATTAGAGCAATTATAGAGCAGGTTATTTTTTATAAGCAGAACTATCTTTTCTGTCTTCCCCTCTACCTTTGTACCTTCTTTCCTTCTGTCTTAGTATGACCCTACATCACAAAGATATAATTTATAAGGTCATGCAGATTAATTCCAAGCAACATTTGGCAAATAGCTTTGTCATCCATTACTAATGGGTATACACATGTGAAATTCAGTGGAAGGCAACAATTTATGTGAACACTAAAATGAGTTACATGCAATACTATTAATTCTGGCAGGCAAGAAAAGAAAAAGAAGTCTTACCAAGAACTTTAGATTCCTTGTCCATGGTGAATAGATCACTGTGATATCTGTTTAATAGCTCTTAAATTTTGTCTCCTTGTAGGTGAGCCTTGGCTTGTTTTTATACAAGGGAACTTTCACCTTATTAGATTTCATTGGCTTTATCGGCATCTGTCTTTGAACTGATATTCAAACTAAACCCAAGTGTATTTTTGAACAGTTCAGGTATTTTTTGCATTAATTTTCTACTGTTAGATTTTACTGGTTTACCTAAATTGAATTCAGGGCTCTTAGGTACAGGTAGAACATTTCCCCATATAACAAGCAGGAAACTCAATCTTGGAACTTTGGCTGATGTTGGATAGGCTAATGTGCAAACTGGATCTCAGACCCCCCACTATTCATTTACATGAATCTATAGCTCCATGAAACTTCTGAGTCTTTAATTACTTTGTATTTGCTCATACCAGCACTTTTGTTCATGCTTACTTCACCTAAAACTAGTTCTCCTCTACTTAGTATGTAAGACCTGACTCAAGTCTCAGGTCATCCAAGAAGATGCCTCTGATCACACTTATTCAGTGAACTTTTATTCCTATTAATTCCTATAGTCCTTACTCTTGACATAACATAATCAGAAATTGTATACAGATTTTTCTCAATTTACGTTACATCCAGATAAACCCATCTTAAATTGAAAATACTGCATTTGAAAATGCATTTAATTCACCTACCTTACTGAACATCATAGCTTAGCCTGGCCTACCTTGAACGTGTTCAGAACCCTTCTTTTAGCCTTAAGTTGGGAAAAATCATCTAACACAAAGACACTTTTTATAATAAAGTGTTGAATATCTCATGTAATTTATTGAATACTGTACTGAAAGTGAAAAACAGAATGGTTGCCTGGGTACAAAGTGGTTGTGAATGTATTGGTTGTTCACCCTCATGATCAAGTGGCTGACTGGGAGCTACCCAGTATCACCAGAGAGTATCATACCACATATTTCTAGCCAGGGGAAAAAAATAAAAAATTCAAAATTGGAAGTATGGTTTCTTCTGAATGTGTATAACTTTCATATCATTGTAAAGTTGAAAAATTCTAGGTCAAACCAGTATAGTCAGGGCCATCTGTACTCTAATACTGAAGTTATCTTTACCTTTTTGCTTACACTGCTTTGCTGTTTCTATTTCTAGTCTTTGAGCACAAGGTTTTTTATAGTTAATATTTCTTTGGATTCTTCTTAATATCAGGCACAGTATCATTCCCATGAAGGTTAATTAACATGTGTTGGATGATCCACATTTGGTGGTAAATAACATGAAGTTCAGTTTGTAACTTCTGGATCAAAACTGCCCAATATTTACATAGTCCCATGCTTGAGAAACATTTCTGCAATTCTAAATGTAAGCAGATCCTCTGTTCTGATCCCCTTTTCTGTGAAAACCCTGAGTGGTTCATTACCCACAAGCTGTAGTGTAATAATAATATGCTCTATAACAAAAGTAGGATCCAGTTATGGAAATTAGAATTGGCAAAAAATTGTGGTTCTGCAAATATGTGTTCATAAAACACATTAAAATTTCAACAGTGATTTAGTTAGAATTTTCTAACTAGCTAAAATCCCATTTCCAAAAATAGCCTTGAAATGGTATGTGTTGGAACTATCTAATATCAAGAAACCAACTTGTGTTAATGAATTAAGCTGTATCAAATTACTGTGATCCAAGCATCAATCAGTCATTTTCCAGATTTTGTGAATTTGGCACCATCAGAATTTGGCTGAAGGCACCCAAATCATAAAGACAAAGCAATTTGCTGCCAGAGTTGTAATTTAAACTTACTATCATGCCACTAATTTCTTTTACAACAAGTTACCCTGTTAGTTGCTCCCACATACATAAATAAACTTTGATATTTTAAGAGATCACAGCTATGAGGTAAAGGTTCATTGTAGACAACGTATCATTTATATCACTGAGTAGGCTTAGGGGAAAAAATGGTTGAGGAAAACAGTCTTAGCAAGAGTAAAATTAAATCATGGATTAGTTCTCTGATTTACTAATGTACTTAAAGCCTGACACTGTTTATGATTTTGAGTTTAAAATAATCCTAACATCACCATATAATATTGTTTAAAGTTAGAAGAGAGTGTCCTTTCAGTGGTGATAAAAATCATATTGAAACTCTAGGAAATGGTAAGAATAATGACTGAAAAACGGACATGTTCTCATCAAATCCAAAGTCATAGCCTTTATATATCTTTAGTGCTTTCTATTAAAGATCTGGCTAACTATTTTCAACATGAAACAGCTTCTTTGGACTCATGTACAAGCAGTGGGCTTCTTAAGTGTCTCATGCCAACACCAGCATGAAGCATTAAAAAAGAAAAAAAGAAAACTAAGCATAGTGGGAGTGGCAAAACCTCCAAGATTCAAATGTACATATATGGCATTGTCTGAGACTGAATGAAGCCCCCATATAATTTATCTTATCAAATTTCCACAGTCTGGAACAGCTGCATTTTAAGATCTAGAATGAAAGGCTCTTTCAATAATTGTTGGTGAAAATTAAGGCATGATCATTGTACTGAAAAATCACTTAACTGGTTAAAACACTTGCAAAGATGTAAAACATTCTACAAAGAATAAATCTAGAACTGATATTCTAAAACAAGTTTACATAAACCAAGTAGTTTTTTATGTTTCTATCATTCATTGTCCTTTAAGGTTAACTGTTTATATTTTTATTAGCAATAGAATTAGCAAATTTAAAGCAATATAACAAAATCAAACTTGATTCTAGAGGTGCAAATTAGAAATATTTCAAGAGTATACATTTGTATAAAAGACCAATGTTACATGTTGTAATAATGTCACTTTAAGGTAAAATAATATTTTAGAAACATAAGTAATGTACAGTGAGTTTTTCTTTTTGCTTTTGGTCTCTATATTTTGGTGATGATTCATAGAAAGTTTAAGGGACTTGCTCCAGGACTCACAAAATATTCAAACTGATGCTTATAGCAGTTAGTAATACTACATCATTTTGAGCAAAGAATATTTTTTATAGAAGGAACCTGTGGTGCTTGGTTCAAGCTCTTGCATAACAAGGACTTGCCATGTTCCAAGACATGTTTATTTAATATGACAAACTTAAATTGAACCATCGCATACTCTTCAATAGCTTTCCATTTGGAATATATCCAATAGCCACCCAGAAAGCTGCCATACATATCTAGATTGGCATATATCTCACTACAACACAGTGAACTCTAACACGATAAGCATATCACAGTGCTGCTGCAGTAGTTCATCAGTGAAGCATGTAATGGAAAAGCAATGAGAAAATCCACAGTTATGAAAACAGTGCAATAAAATAATTTAGACCAAGTTAGTCCCTAAAAAATGTTGAGAAATGGGCTTCACGTCCTTTGGGTATGTATATTTTCAGGCTTTGCAGTTTAGTAGCAGAACATCCTAGCTGTGAAAATGGTGCTTTAAAAAAATATAGAGTATAATGGTTAAGAACTCAGGCTCTGCAGTGAGACAAACTTCACGTTGGTTCTTAGTGGTGACTTAAAATCGCCATGAGTTTGGGCAAATTACTTAAACTTGATAAGTCTTCATCTCTTTTGATAAATTGATAAATTTAGTAATAATTCAATCTCACAGAGGGGTTCTAAGACTTAAGAGGGCTAAGTAATGTAAAGTGCTTCACACAACTTCTGGAGAACTGTATGTGTTTGATAAGTGCTAAATATTTTTAAGACGGTCCATGAAAAGAAGTTCACAACTGGCATAGTGGTAGAACCAGCATAATGATACTAACTCACTAAACTCAGTCTTCTTGATTCAGTAATGTTATGTTTGACTCTGCTTATTACAATAGAAACAAGCAAATTATAGGTTATTTTCAATCATTATCCATGTACGTAGGTGTTTTTCACAGCCCACCAAGTAAAATGTGTGGTGATTTAAGCATAAATGCTTCCAAGAAGACCATATTAAGTTCATTTTTAGGACTGCCCCAAAATGTTAACTTATGTTATGGACCATTTGTACTAAAGTAATTTAACCATCTTGATTTGGTTTCTCGTATGAGGAAAAAAAGATATATGTTTGTTTCAGCATGCAAATGTAATACCTAAAATTATATCAAATATTGCTTTGAAGAAAAGATTTAGTTTATTAATATTTTAAATGGTTTAAAGTATTTGTTGTTCCAAACCAAATTTCTTTTTTCAAATTTCTATGGAACTACACATAGTAAAAATACAATCTAAGGAGTGTCATATGTTAATGAAGAAAATGAATTAGTGAAAGTTAAGGAATCAAATTCAAGTAAAGTTGTGTCACAAATTAGTGTATTTGGTGGCTATGATAAAAATTGTTGTATGAGATTTTAAATCTTAAGTATTGATATTTTTTTAGAAATGTGAATATACTAAGACTCATATAATAAGATGATTTTTGATAATGTTCCATGAGAGTCCAGTTGCAACTTATTTATTTTGAGGTAGATATTTTTGGTAGAAAATGATAAGAATGCCTGAATTTCCTCTGCAAACAGTTGCTAATTTGAGAGGAAGAGTAGTGATTAGACTCTATAGTCATGTTATCAGATGATGCATTTTAATGAAAATGATTTAAGTGGATAAAACATTTAATCTGAATAAATTGGCTTAGACTGTTGGAGGCCAAATGCATTGGAGTTGGAACTGACTAGAGAAAAGTGTGCATAAGAACATCTGAGGAGAGTGTGTGGGTCATGTCCAGGCGCTCACTGGAAGTGAGTGATTGAATCTGTGTTTGGGAGCTGTGCTGGGAGAATAGAGCCTATACCACAGGTTGCTGGGGTAGGAAATCTTATAGAAAAATCTGCTTATGATTCACTTGTGTGTCTAATAGTCATGTTTTCTCCAATGTCTTTTTATTTTGTTGAAGCAATAATCAAGTGAATATATGATCTATTTCTTTACAACATTTTTAGATGTATATTTTAGTGTGAGCATATGCTCCCCCTGTTCCCCTCATTTTTGGTTCGTTTTGGGGCATAGGTGCATGTCATTTAATGCCAGTCTAAATAACCAAGATAAATTTTATACCTGTATTTTTTTTTACCTCTCATATCTAGAATGGAATTATAGATTATTAATAATCCTTGATTCAAAGCATATACTCATCATTGGCACATGCATGGCCTATTTCTATTTGTTCATTTAACTATTTAGTAATTAATTTTAAGTAATGCTTATCTATAAAGTATTTATCCAAAGAAAGAACTACAACTCTGAAAATAATTTACAGGAAGCTATATCTCTCCCTATCTTCTCTCCCTCTCTCCTTTACCCCAAGTAACCATAGTTTGAATCTTGTGTTCATAGTTCCCTTAATTTTGCATTAAAATGAACTTTATTTTTACCCTAATAGCATTTAGCAAACATGACCATTCAAAATGTCAGAACACTAGTATTTCCTTTTTCTTGAAGACCTTTTTTTTTAAACAGTTTTAGCATCACAGCAAAATGGAGAGGAAGACACAGAGATTGCCCATGTAACCCCTGCCCCACCACATGCATAACTTTCCCCAGTATCAACAGACTCCAGAGTGGTACATTTGTTACAATTGATAAAGCTCTATCATAATTGCCCAAATCCTGTAGTTTACATTAGGGTTCACTCTTGGGATTGTACAGTCTATGGATTTGGATAAATGTATAATGCCATGTATCCATCATTAATTACAACACAGAGTATTTTCACTGCCCTAAAAATCCTATGTGGTGCTTCGGTTCATCCATTCCCATCTGCCCACACCCTGGTAACCACAGATCTTTATACTATCTCCATAGTTTTGCCTTTTCCAGTATGTCCTAGAGTTGGAATCATACAGTATTTAGCCTTTTCTGATTGGCTTCTTTCACTTAGTAATATGCATTTATACTTCCTCTGTGTCTTTTCATGGCTTCATAGCTCTTTTTTCAGCTTTATTGTGGTATAATTGACAAATAAAATTGTTATCTATTTAATGTGTACAGTGTGATAATTTGATGTACATATAAATTGGGAACAGATTCCCCCATCTAGTTAATAAGCACAGCCATCACCTAACATATTTACCTTTCTGTTTTTTTCTTTTACATAGAGAACCCTTAAGTTCTACTCTCTTAGCAGATTTCAAATATACAATATAATGTTAAAAACTATAGTCATCATATTATATATTAGATCCTCAGAACTTATTCATCTAATAAATGAAAACTTGTACTCTTTTACCAGCTTCTCTGTATTTCCCTTGCTGCCCAGCTGTTGGCAACAACTATCCTACTCCCTGTTGTTTCTATGAGTTTGATTACTACTGCTTCTGTTCCCCCTCCCCTCCCCCTTCTCCTCATCCTTCTCCTCCTTCAACTCCTCCTTCTTCTTCTTATTTTAGATTACACATGTAAGGGATACCATGCAGTATTTGTCTTTCTCTTTCTGGCTTATTTTACTCAGTATAGTGCCCTCCATGTTCTTCCATATTGTAGGAAAATGGCAGGATTTCCTTCTTTTTAAAGTCTGAATAAATAATATTCCTTTGTGTAAGTATGTGTATATGTAATAATCATTTATATAAGATAACATTATTAAGATGTCCTATCTTGTTCTGTAATATTATTTCAAAAACATAGTATTTCAGTAAAGTTTGATCCCAACAGGAGGATAATTTATGAACCTCACATGAAAAGACAGCTCTTTATGCAACTGTGCTAAGAATGTGACCTCTTTTCATATTCATATAAATATGAAGTTCATCTATCATTTACACTTTTTAAGGACTCTGTATTTTCCAGATGTTCATGTTTGTGATTTTAGTAATATGCTTAGTAATTCTGTGTATGTTTCTTCCGGAGTTTGATAACATTGCTTGCAGCAGATTTTTTTTTTTTTTTTTTAAAGAATGAACTGTGACAAGCCTACATGAGAAAAAAAAAAGTATAACATTTTCTTTATCCATTCATCTATTGACAGATACTTGGTTGTTTCCATACCTTGGCTATTGTGAATAATACTGCAGTGAACATGACAGTACAGATACGTTTTCCAGATAATAGTTTCTTTTCCTTTGGATATATACAAGGAAGTGGGATTGCTAGTTCTATTTTTAATTCCTTGAGGAACCTCCATACTGTTTTCCATAGTGAGCGGCTGTACCAGTTTACATTCCAACCAACAGTGTACAACTGTTCTCTTTTTTTCTCATCTTTGCTAGCATTTCTTATCTCTTGTCTTTTTGATAATAGCCATCCTAACAGATGTGAGATGATATTTCATTGTGGTTTTGATTTTAATTTCCCTTATGATTAGTGACGTTGAGCACCTTTTCAGGTTTCTCCACTGTGTATTATTGGGTCCCCTGTCAAAAATTAATTGATCGTATATGCATGGGTTTACTTCTGAGCTTTCTACTCTGTCCACTGATCTATGTGTTTGTTTTTATACTGATACCATATGGTTTTTATTACTATAGTTTGTAATGTAGTGTGAAATCAGGAACTGTGATGCCTCCAACTTTGTTCTTCTTTCTCAAGAATGTTGGCTATTTGGGGTGGTTTGTGGTTCCATACAAATTTTAGACATGTTAATTCTATTTATGAAAAATGCCCATGGAATTTTGATAGAGATTGCATTGAATTTTACATCACATTGGGTAGCATGGAAATTTTAACAATATTAAGTTTTCCAGTTCATGAACATGGAATACCTTTTCATTTATTTGTGTCTTCTTCAATTTCTTTCATCAGTGTGCTGTATTTTTCAGTGTACAAATTTTTTACCTTTTTAAAATTTATTCCTCAGTATTTTATTATCCAGAACACTGACATCATCAAATACTGGTAAGGATGTGGAGGAATGAATGAGAGTTCCAATTGTTCTACAACCTTACCAGCATTTGGTGTTGTCATTGTTCTGGATTTTGACTGTTCTAATAGGTGTGTGGTGATATCTCATTGTTGTATTAATTTGCATTTCCCTGATGACATATGATTTGAAGCATCTTTTTAAATGAGTATTTGCTATCTCTGTGTTTTCTTTCATGAGTTGACGTCTTAGATGAGGTGACATTTTAGATACAATAACAAAGATACAGTCAATACAAGAAGGAATAGATAAGCTTTGGTGAGATACAGTCTTTCACCCTTTTTAAATTGGGGTGATTGTTTTCTGTTTTTTTAATTCAATTTAATTTAATTTATTTTTTATACAACCGGTTCTTATTAGTTATTGATTTTATACATATTAGTGTATACATGTCAATCCCAATCTCCCAATTCATCCCACCCCCCCCACCCACCACCCCCCACCCCCCACCTTGCCCCCCTTGGTGTCCATACGTTTGTTCTCTACATCTGTGTCTCAATTTCTGCCCTGCAAACCGTTTCATCTGTACCATTTTTCTAGATTCCATATATATATGTTAATATACGATATTTGTTTTTCTCTTTCTGACTTACTTCACTCTGTATGACAGTCGCTAGGTCCATCCATGTCTCTAAAACTGACCCAGTTTCATTCTTTTTATGGCTGAGTAATATTCCATTGTATATATGTACCACATTTTCTTTATCCATTCATCTGTCAGTGGGCATTTAGCTTGCTTCCATGACCTGGCTATTGTAAATAGTGCTGCACTGAACATTGGTGTGCATGTGTCTTTTTGAATTATGGTTTCCTCTGGGTATATGCCCAGTAGTGGGATTGCTGGGTCATATAGTAATTCTATTTTTAGTTTCTTAAGGAAACTCCATACTGTTCTCCATAATGGCTGTATCAATTTACATTCCCACCAACAGTGCAAGAGGGTTCCCTTTATTCCACACCCTCTCCAGCGTTTGTTGTTTGTAGATTTTCTGATGATGGCCATTCTATGTGGTGTGAGTTGATACCTCATTGTAGTTTTGATTTGCATTTCTCTAATAATTAGTGATGTTGAACAGCTTTTCATGTGCCTCTTGGCCATTGCTATGTCTTCTTTGGAGAAATGTCTATTTAGGTCTTCTGCCCATTTTTGGATTGGGTTGTTTGTTTTTTGATATTGAGCTACATGAGCTGTTTATATATTTTGGAGATTAATCCTTTGTCCGTTAATTTGTTTGCAAATATTTTCTCCCATTCTCAGGGTTGTCTTTAGGTTTTTTATAGTTTCCTTTGCTGGGCAAAAGATTTAAAGTTTCATTAGGTCCCATTTGTTTATTTTTGTTTTTATTTCCATCACTCTGGGAGGTGGGTCAAAAAAGATCTTGCTTTGATATATGTCAAAGAGTGTTCTTCATATGTTTACCTCTAAGAATTTTATAGTGTCCGGTCTTACATTTAGGTATTTAATCCATTTTGAGTTTATATTTGTGTATGGTGTTAGGGAGTGTTCTAATTTCATTCTTTTACATGTAGCTGTCCAATTTTCACAGCACCACTTATTGAAGTGGCTGTCTTTTCTCCTTTGCATATTCTTGTCTCCCTTATCAAAAATAAGGTGACCATATGTGCGTGGGTTTATCTCTGGACTGTCTATCCTGTTCCATTGATCTATATTTCTGTTTTTGTGCTGGTACCATATTGTCTTCACTACTGTGGCTTTGTAGTATAGTCTGATATCAGAGAGTCTGATTCCTCCAGCTCCATTTTTTTCCCTCAAGACTGCTTTGGCTATTTGTGGTCTTTTCTGTCCGCATAGAAATTTTAAGATTTTTTTGTTCTAGTTCTATAAAAAATGCCACTGGTAATTTGACAGGGATTGCATTGAATCTGTAGGTTGCTTTGGGTAGTATAGTCATTTTCACAATATTGATTCTTCCAATCCAAGAACATGGTATATCTCTCCATCTGTTTCTGTCATCTTTGATTTCTTTCATCAGAGTCTTATAGTTTTCTGAGTACAGGTCTTTTACCTCCTTATGTAGGTTTATTCCTAGATATTTTATTCTTTTTGTTGCAATGGTAAATGGGAGTGTTTCCTTAGTTTCTCTTCCAGAGTTTTCATCATTAGTGTATAGGAATGCAAGAAATTTCTGTGCATTAATTTTGTATCTTGCAACTTTACCAAATTCACTGATTAGCTCTAGTAGTTTTCTGGTGGCACTTTAGGATTCTCTATGTATAGTATCACGTCACCTGCAAACAGTGACAGTTTTATGTCTTTTTTTCTGATTTATATCCCTTTTATTTCTTTTTCTTCTCTGATTGCTGTGGCTAGGACTTCCAAAACTGTGTTGAATAATAGTGGCAAGAGTGGTCATCCTTGTCTTGTTCCTGATCTTAGAGGAAATGCTTTCAGTTTTTCACCATTGAGAATGATGTTGGCTGTGGGTTTGTCGTATATGGACTTTATTATGTTGAGGTAGGTTCCCTCTATGCCCACTTTCTGGAGAGTTTTTTCATAAATAGGTGTTGAATTTTGTCAAAAGATTTTTCTGCATCTATTGAGATAATCCTAAGGTTTTTATTGCTCAGTTTTTAATATGCTGTTTCACATTGATTGATTTGCGTATATATATATTTTTTAATTAATTTATTTTTTTTTTGCAGTACACGGGCCTCTCACTGTTGTGGCCTCTCCTGTTGTGGAGCACCGGCTCTGGACGCACAGGCTCAGTGGCCATGGCTCACAGGCCCAGCTGCTCCGCAGCACGTGGGATCTTCCTGGACTGGGGCACGAACCCGTGTACCCTGCAGTGGCAGGTGGACTCTCAACCACTGCGCCACCAGGGAAGCCCTGATTTGCATATATTGAAGAATCTTTCATCCCTGGGATAAATGCCACTTGATCATGGTGTATGATCCTTTTAATGTGTCGTTGGATTCTGTTTGCTAGTTTTTTGTTGAGGATTTTTTCATCTATATTCATCAGTGATATTGGTCTGTAATTTCTTCTTTTGTAGTATCTTTGGTTTTGGTATCAGTGTGATGGTGGCCTCATAGAATGAGTTTGGGAGTGTTCCTTCCTCTGCTATTTTTTGGAAGAGTTTGACAAGCATGGGTATTAGCTCTCCTCTAAATTTTTGATAGAATTCACCTGTGAAGCCATCCAGTCCTGGACTTTTGTTTGTTGGAAAAAATTAAACACAGTTTCAATTTCATTACTTGGGATTGGTGTGTTCATATTTTCTGTTTCTTCCTGGTTCAGTCTTGGAAGGTTTTACCTTTCTAAAAATTTGTCCTTTTCTTCCAGGTTGTCCATTTTATTGCCATAGAGTTGCTTGTAGTAGTCTCTTAGGATGCTTTGTATTTCTGTGGTGTCCATTGTAACTTCTCCATTTTCATTTCTAATTTTATTGATTTGAGTCCTCTCCCTCTTTCTCTTGATGAGTCTGGCTAAAAGTTTATCAATTTTGTTTATCTTCTCAAAGAGCCAGCTTTCAGTTTTATTGGTCTTTGCTATTGTTTTTTTGTTTCTATTTCATTTATTTCTGCTCTGATCTTTATGATTTCTTTCCTTCTACTAACCTTGGGTTCTGCTTGTTCTTCTTTCTCTAGTTCCTTTAGGTATAAGGTTAGATTGTTTATTTGAGATTTTTCTTGTTTCTTGAGATAGGATTGTATTGCTGTAAACTTCCCTCTTAGAACTGCTTTTGCTGCATCCCATAGGTTTTGGATCATTGTGTCTTCATTGTCATTTGTCTCTAGGTATTTTTTGATTTACTGTTTGATTTCTTCAGTGATCTCTTGGTTATTTAGTAACATATTGTGTAGCCTTCATGTGTTTGTGTTTCTACCTTTTTTTTCCCTGTAATTTATTTCTAATTTCATAGCATTTTGGTCGGAAAAGATGCTTGATATGATGTCAGTTTTCTTAAATTTACTGAGGTTTGATCTGTAACCCAAGATGTGATCTATCCTGGAGAATGTTCCACGTGCTCTTGTGGAGAGAGTGTAATCTCGTGTTTTTGGATGGAATGTCCTATAAATATCAATTAAATCTGTCTGGTCTATTGTTTCATTTAAAGCTTGTGTTTCCCTATTAATTTTCTGTCTGATGATCTGTCCATTGGTGTAATTGAGATGTTTTGAAGTCCCCCACTATAATTGTGTTACTTTCATTTTTCTTTTTTTATTAGCTTCTGCTTTATAACAAAGTGAATCAGTCATACATATACATCTGTTCCCACATCCCTTCCCTCATGCATCTCCCTCCCTCCCACCCTCCCCATCCCACCCCTCCCGGCGGTCACAAAGCACCGAGCTGATCTCCTTGTGCTCTGCGGCTGCTTCCCACTATCTATCTACCTTACGTTTGGTAGTGTATATATGTCCATGCCTCTCTTTCGCTTTGTCACAGCTTACCCTTCCCCCTCCCCATATCCTCAAGTCCATTCTCAAGTCGGTCTGTGTCTTTATTCCCGTTTTACCCCTAGGTTCTTCATGACATTTTTTTTTTAATTCTATATATATGTGTTAGCATATGGTATTTGTCTTTCTCTTTCTGACTTACTTCACTCTGTATGACAGGCTCTAGGTCTATCCACCTCACTACAAATAGCTCAGTTTCGTTTCTTTTTATGGCTGAGTAATATTCCATTGTATATATGTGCCACATCTTCTTTATCCATTCATCCGATGATGGACACTTAGGTTGTTTCCAGCTCCGGGCTATTGTGAATAGAGATGCAATGAACATTTTGGTAAATGTCTATTTTTGAATTATGGTTTTCCCAGGGTATATGCCTAGTAGTGGGATTGCTGGGTCATATGGTAGTTCTATTTTTAGTTTTTTAAGTAACCTCCATACTGTTCTCCATAGTGGCTGTACCAATTCACATTCCCACCAGCAGTGCAAGAGTGTTCCCTTTTCTCCACACCCTCTCCAGCATTTATTGTTTCTAGATTTCTTGATGATGGCCATTCTGACTGGTGTGAGATGATATCTCATTGTAGTTTTGATTTGCATTTCTCTAATGATTAATGATGTTGAGCATTCTTTCATGGGTTTGTTGGCAGTCTGTATATCTTCTTTGGAGAAATGCCTATTTAAGTCTTCTGCCCATTTTTGGATTAGGTTGTTTGATTTTTGCTATTGAGCTGCATGAGCTGTTTATAAATTTTGGAGATTAATCCTTTGTCAGTTGCTTCATTTGCAAATATTTTCTCCCATTCTGAGGGTTGTCTTTTGGTCTTGTTTATGGTTTCCTTTGCTGTGCAAAAGCTTTGAAGTTTCATTAGGTTCCATTTGTTTATCTTTGTTTTTATTTCCATTTCTCTAGGAGGTGGGTCCAAAAGGATCTTGCTGTGATTTATGTCATAGAGTGTTCTGCCTATGTTTTCCTCTAAGAGTTTGATAGTGTCTGGCCTTACATTTAGGTCTTTAATCCATTTTGAGCTTATTTTTGTGTATGGTGTTAGGGAGTGGTCTAATCTCATACTTTTACATGTCCCTGTCCAGTTTTCCCAGCACCACTTATTGAACAGACTGTCTTTTCTCCACTGTACATTCCTGCCTCATTTATCAAAGATAAGGGGACTATATGTGCGTGGGTTTATCTCTGGGCTTTCTATCCTGTTCCATTGATCTATCTTTCTGTTTTTGTGCCAGTACCATACTGTCTTGATTACTGTAGCTTTGCAGTATAGTCTGAAGTCAGGGAGCCTGATTCCTCCAGCTCCATTTTTTGTTCTCAAGATTGCTTTGACTATTCAGGGTCTTTGTGTTTCCAAGCAAATTGTGAAATTTTTTGTTCTAGTTCTGTGAAAAATGCCAGTGGTAGTTTGATAGGGATTGCATTGAATCTGTAGATTGCTTTGGGTAGTAGACTCATTTTCACAATATTGATTCTTCCAATCCAGGAGCATAGTATATCTCTCCATCTATTTGTATCATCTTTAATTTTTTCATCAGTCTCTTATAATTTTCTGCATACAGGTCTTTTGTCTCCTTAGGTAGGTTTATTCCTCGATATTTTGTTCTTTTTGTTGCAATGGTAAATGGGAGTATTTTCTTGATTTCATTTTCAGATTTTTCATCATTAGTGTACAGGAATGCCAGAGATTTCTGTGCATTAATTTTGTATCCTGCTACTTTACCAAATTCATTGATTAGCTCTAGTAGTTTTCTGGTAGCATCTTTAGGATTCTTTTTGTATAGTATCACGTCATCTGCAAACAGTGACAGCTTTACTTCTTATTTTCCAATTTGGATTCCTTTTATTTCCTTTTCTTCTCTGATTGCTGTGGCTAAAACTTCCAAAAGTAGGTTGAATAAGAGTGGTGAGAGTGGGCAACCTTGTCTTGTTCCTGATCTTAGTGGAAATGGTTTCAGTTTTTCACCATTGAGGACAATGTTGGCTGTGGGTTTGTCATATATGGCCTTTATTATGTTGAGGAAAGTTCCCTCTATGCCTACTTTCTGCAGGGTTTTTATCATAAATGGGTGTTGAATTTTGTTGAAAGCTTTCTCTGCATCTATTGAGATGATCATATGGTTTTTCTCCTTCAACTTGTTAATATGGTGTATCACATTGATTGATTTGCGTATATTGAAGAATCCTTGCATTCCTGGAATAAACCCCACTTGATCATGGTGTATGATCCTTTTAATGTGCTGTTGGATTCTGTTTGCTAGTATTTTGTTGAGGATTTTTGCATCTATGTTCATCAGTGACATTGGCCTGTAGTTTTCTTTCTTTGTGACATCCATGCCTGGTTTTGGTATCAAGGTGATGGTGGCCTCGTAGAATGAGTTTGGGAGTGTTCCTTCCTCTGAAATTGTTTGGAAGAGTTTGAGGAGGATGGGTGTTAGCTCTTCTCTAAATGTCTGATAGAATTTGCCTGTGAAGCCATCTGGTCCTGGGCTTTTGTTTGTTGGAAGATTTTTAATCACAGTTTCAATTTCAGTGCTTGTGATTGGTCTATTCATATTTTCTATTTCTTCCTGATTCAGTCTTGGCAGGTTGTGCATTTCTAAGAATTTGTCCATTTCTTGCAGCTTGTCCATTTTATTGGCATAGAGTTGCTTGTAGTAATCTCTCATGATCTTTTGTATTTCTGCAGTGTCAGTTGTTACTTCTCCTTTTTCATTTCTAATTCTATTGATTTGAGTCTTCTCCCTTTTTTTCTTGATGAGTCCGGCTAATGGTTTGTCAATTTTGTTTATCTTCTGAAAGAACCAGCTTTTAGTTTTATTGATCTTTGCTATCGTTTCCTTCATTTCTTTTTCATTTATTTCTGCTCTGATCTTTATGATTTCTTTCCTTCTGCTAGCTTTGGGGTTTTTTTGTTCTTCTTTCTCTAATTGCTTTAGGTGCAGGGTCAGGTTGTTTACTCGAGATGTGTCCTGTTTCTTAAGGTGGGATTGTATTGCTATAAACTTCCCCCTTAGAACTGCTTTTGCTGCGTCCCATAGGTTTTGGGTCATCGTGTCTCCACTGTCATTTGTTTCTAGGTATTTTTTAATTTCCTCTTTGATTTCTTCAGTGATCACTTCGTTATTGAGTAGTGTATTGTTTAGCCTCCATGTATTTGTATTTTTTACAGATCTTTTCCTGTAATTGATGTCTAGTCTCATAGCATTGTGGTCGGAAAAGATACTTGATACAATTTCAATTTTCTTAAATTTACCAAGGCTTGATTTGTGACCCAAGATATGATCTATCCTGGAGAATGTTCCATGAGCACTTGAGAAAAATGTGTATTCTGTTGTTTTTGGATGGAATGTCCTATAAATATCAATTAAGTCCACCTTGTTTAATGTCTCATTTAAAGCTTGTGTTTCCTTATTTATTTTCATTTTGGATGATCTGTCCATTGGTGAAAGTGGGGTGTTAAAGTCCCCTACTATGATTGTGTTACTGTCGATTTCTCCTTTTATGGCTGTTAGTATTTGCCTTATGTATTGAGGTGCTCCTATGTTGGGTGCATAAATATTTACAATTGTTATATCGTCTTCTTGGATCGATCCCTTGATCATTATGCCGTGTCCTTCTTTGTCTCTTCTAATAGTCTTTATTTTAAAGTCTATTTTGTGTGATATAAGAATTGCTACTCCAGCTTTCTTTTGATTTCCACTTGCATGGAATATCTTTTTCCATCCCCTTACTTTCAATCTGTATGTGTCCCTAGGTCTGAAGTGGATCTCTTGTAGACAGCATATATATGGGTCTTGTTTTTGTATCCATTCAGCCACTCTGTGTCTTTTGGTGGGAGCATTTAGTCCATTTACATTTAAGGTAATTATTGATATGTATGTTCCTATTCCCATTTCCTTAATTGCTTTGGGTTCGTTATTGTATGTATATTCCTTCTGTTGTGTTTCTTGCCTAGAGAAGTTCCTTTACATTTGTTGGAAAGCTGGTGTGGTGGTGCTGAACTCTCTCAGCTTTTGCTTGTCTGTAAACGTTTTAATTTCTCCATCAAATCTGAATGAGATCCTTGCTGGGTAGAGTAGTCTTGGTTGCAGGTTTCTCTCCTTCATCACTTTAATTATGTCCTGCCACTCCCTTCTGGCTTGTAGAGTTTCTGCTGAGAGATCAGCTCTTAACCTGATGGGGATTCCCTTGTGTGTTATTTGTTTTTTTTCCCTTGCTGCTTTTAATATGATTTCTTTGTGTTTAATTTTTGACAGTTTGATTAATATGTGTCTTGGCGTATTTCTCCTTGGATTTATTCTGTATGGGACTCTCTGTGCCTCCTGGACTTGATTAACTATTTCCTTTCCCATATTAGGGAACTTTTCAACTATAATCTCTTCAAATATTTTCTCAGTCCCTTTCTTTTTCTCTTCTTCTTGTGGAACCCCTATAATTCGAATGTTGGTGCGTTTAATGTTGTCCCAGAGGTCTCTGAGACTGTCCTCTGTTCTTTTCATTCTTTTTTCTTTATTTTGCTCTGCAGCAGTTATTTCCACTATTTTATCTTCCACCTCACTTATCCATTCTTCTGCCTCAGTTATTGTGCTATTGATCCCATCTAGAGTATTTTTCATTTCATTTATTGTGTTTTTAATCGATGCTTGATTCATCTTTAGTTCTTCTAGGTCCTTGTTAACTGTTTCTTGCATTTTGTCTATTCTATTTCCAAGATTTTGGATCTTGGAAATACAATCTTGGATCATCTTTCCTATCATTATTCTGAATTCTTTTTCAGGTAGACTGCCTATTACCTCTTCATTTGTTAGGTCTGGTGGGTTTTTATCTTGCTCCTTCTCCTGCTGTGTGTTTTTCTGTCTTCTCATTTTGCTTATGTTACTGTGTTTGGGGTCTCCTTTTTGCAGGCTGAAGATTCGTAGTTCCCATTGTTTTTGTTGTCTGTCCCTAGTGGCTAAGGTTGTTTCAGTAGGTTGTGTAGGCTTCCTGATGGGGGGGACTAGTGCCTGTGTTCTGGTGGTTGAACCTCGATCTTGTCTTTCTGGTGGACAGGTCCATGTCTGGTGGTGTGTTTTGGGGTGCCTGTGGCCTTATTATGTTTTTTGGCAGCCTCTCTGCTAATGGGTGGGGTTGTGTTCCTGCCTTGCTAGTTGCTTGGCATAGGGTGACCAGCACTGTAGCTTGCTGGTCGTTGACTGAAGCTTTGTGCTTGTGTTGAGATGGAGATGTCTGGGAGATTTTCGCTGCTTGATATTATGTGGAGCTGGGAGGTCTCTTGTCGACCCGTGTCCTGAAGTTGGCTCTCCCACTTCAGAGGCACAGCACTGACTCCTGGCTGCAGCACCAAGAGCCTTTCATCTACCCGGCTCAGAATAAAAGGGAGAAAAAGTAGAGAGAAAGAATTGGTAGAAGAAAGAAAGAGAGAGAGAAAGAAAGGAAGAAGGAAAGAAAGGAAGGAAGGAAGGAAGAAAGAAAGAATGGAGGGAGGGAGGGAGGAAGGATGGAAAGAAAGAAATAAAGAAAGCAGGGAGGGAGGGAGGGAGGAATGAAAGAAAAAGGAAGAGTGAATGGAAGAAGGGACTGAGGGAGGGAGGAAGGAAAGAAAGAAAGAAAGAAAGAAAAGACAGGAGGGAGGGAGGGAGGAAGGAAAGAAAAAGAAAGTGAAAGGAAGAAGGGTGGGAGGGAGGGAGGAAGGAAAGAAAGACAGGAGGGAGGGAGGAAAGAAAGAAAAAGAAAGAGTGAAAGGAAGAAGGGAGGGAGGAAGGAAAGAAAGAGAGAAAGAAGGAAAGGAGGGGCGGAGGGAGGGAGGGAGTAAGGGTAGGTAGGAAAGAAAGCAAGAGCAGGTAAAGTAAAATAGAATAAAGTATGAAATATAGTAGCGTTATTAAAATTAAAAAGTAATTATTGAAAAAAAAAACGGACAGATAGAACCCTGGGACATATGGTGGAAGCAAAGCTATACAGAGAGAATCTTACACAGAAGAATACACATACACATTCACAAAAAGAGAGCAGGGGGAAAAATTAAAAATCTTGCTCTCCAAGTCCACCTCCTCAATTTGGGATAATTTGTTGTAAAAAGAGGAAAAGGGTGAGAAATCTGAAATCTTGCTCTCTAAGTCCACTTCCTTAATTTGGGATAGTTCGTTGTAAAAAGAGTAAAAGGGGGGAAAGTCTTAAATCTTGTCCTCAAAGTCCACTTCCTCAATTTGGGATGATTCGCTGTCCATTCATGCACTCCACAGACGCAGGGCACATCAAGTGGACCGTGGAGCTTTAATCTGCTGCCTCTGAGGCTGCACAGAGAGATTTCCCTGTCTCTTCTCTGCTCTCACAGCTCCCGGGTCTCAGCCTTGGACCTGGCCCCGCCTCTGCACGTAGGTCACCGGAGGGCGTCCGTTCTTCGCTCAGACAGGACGGGTTTAAAGGAGCCGCTGATGCGGGGGCTCTGGCTCACTCAGGCAGAGGGGAGGGAGGGGCGCGCAGTGTGGGGCGGGCCTGCGGCGGCAGAGGCCGGCGTGACGTTGCACCAGACCGAGGCACTCCGTGCGCTTTTCCGGGAAAGCCGTCCCCGGGTCCCGGGACCCCGGCAGTGGTGGGGTGCACAGGCCCCCCGGAAGGCGTGGCGGACAGTGACCTGCGCTCGCACACAGGCCCCGCGGCGGCGGCAGCAGCAGCCCCAGCATCCCACGCCCGTCTTCGGGGTCCGCGCCTTTAGCCGCGGCTCGCACCCGTCTCCGGCGCTTCCCCAAGCAGCCCTCTTAATGCCCTCTCCTCGCGCCCCAGGAAACAAAAGGGAAGAAAAAGTCTCTTGCCTCTTTGGCAGCTCCAGACCCTTTCCCCAAACTCCCTCCGGGCTAGCCGTGGTGCACTAACCCCTTCAGGCTCTCTTCCTGCCGCCAGCCCCAGTCCTCTCTCGTTTTTCTCTTTTATAGCTGTTAGTATTTGCCTTATGTATTCAGGTGCTCCTATGTTGGGTGCATATATATTTGCAATTGTTATATCTTCTTCTTGGATTGATCCCTTGATCATTATGTAGTGTCCTTCCTTGTCTCTTGTAACATTCTTTATTTTAAAGTCATTTTATCTGATATGAGTATTGCTACTCCCGCTTTCTTTTGATTTCCATTTGCATGGAATATCTTTTTCCATCCTCTCACTTTTAGTCTGTATGTGTCCTAGGTCTGAAGTGGGTCTCTTGTAGATAGCATATATATGGGTCTTGTTTCTGTATCTGTTCAGTGAGCCTGTGTCTTTTGGTTGGACCATTTCATTCATTCATATTTAAGGTAATTATCAATATGTATGTTCCTATTACCATTTTCTTAATTGTGTTGGGGTTTTTTTTGTGGATCCTTTTCTTCTTCTTTTTTTTTTTTTTTTTTTTTTTTTTTTTTTTTTTTTTTTGCGGTACATGGGCCTCTCACTCTTGTGGCCTCTCCCATTGCAGAGCACAGGCTCCGGATGCACAGGCTCAGCGGCCATGGCTCACGGGCCTAGCCGCTCTGCGGCATGTGTGATCTTCCTGGACCGGGGCACAAACCCATGTCCCCTGCATCAGCAGGCAGACTCTCAACCATTGCACCACCAGGAAAGCCTGTAGATCCTTTTGTTTTCTTGTGTTTCCCACTTAGAAAATTTCCTTTAGCGTTTGTTGTGGAGCTCGTTTGTTGGTGCTGAATTCTCTTCCTCTTGCTTGTCTGTAAACCTTTTCATTTCTCCATCAAATCTGAATGAGTTCCTTGCTGGGTAGAGTAATCTTGGTTGTAGTTTCTTCACTTTTATCACTCTAAATATATCATGCCACTCCCTTCTGGTTTGTGGAGTTTTTGCTGAGAAATCAGCTGTTAACCTTATGGGAGTTCCCTTCTGTTATTTGTTGCTTTTCCCTTGTTGCTTTTAATAATTTTTCTCGGTCTTTAATTTTTGTCACTTTGATTACTATGTATCTTGGCGTGTTTCTCCTTGGATTTATCCTGACTGGGGCTCTCTGTGCTTCCTGGACTTGGGTGGCTATTTTCTTTCCCATGTTTGGGAAGTTTTCCACTATAATGTCTTCAAATATTTTCTGAGGTCCTTTCTCTCTCTCTCTTCCCCTTCGGAGAACCCTATAGTGTGAATGTTGGTGTGTTTAATGGTGTCCCAGAGGTCCCTTAGGTTGTCTTCATTTCTTTTCATTCTTTTCTCTTTATTCTGTTCCATGGCAGTGAATTCCACCGTTCTGTCTTCCAGGTCATTTATCTTTTCTTCTGCCTCAGTTATTCTGCTATTGCTTCTTTCTAGTGTGTTTTCATTTCAGTTATTGTATTGTTCATTTCTGCTTGTTTGTTCTTTAATTTTTCTAGGTATTTTTTCTTTAATTCTTCTAGGTCTTTGTTAAACATTTTTTGCATCTTCTTGATCTTTGCCTACATTCTTTTTCTGAGGTCCCGGATATACTTCACTATCATTATTCTGAATTCTTTTTGTGGAAGGTTGCCTATCTCCACTTCATTTAATTGTTTTTCTTGGGTTTTATCTTGTTCCTTCATCTGGTACATAGCCCTCTGCCTTTCATTTTGTCTATCTTTCTGTGAATGTGGTTTTCATTCCACAGGCTCTATGATTCAGCATATAGTTTTAAATAATATTGCCACTCTCATTTGAATAAAGGATGCATCAATTTTACAATTTCCTGTTCCAGAGATGATAATAATAGTGAAAGCTTCAGAAATAAATATCCTCAAATTCACCATGAATGATTTGATTTGCAATTTCTGGAAGGCTTTCAACAATGGAAGAAGACAAACGTTGCATGTGAAATTTCACTTGACCCAGAAGCCCTGTTCTTAATTCTCACACATCTTCTGACATGTGTCACAGTATCCTAGGATTGATGGTGATTTGTGAAGGTCGTCTCTTCATTCCATTTCTGCTATTGTTGGAGGGTCTCCTGCAGAGCTGGAGGTTTGCTGTGGCTCACCACAAAGACAAGGACACTGGCAGCAGAAGTTCTGGGAAGTACTCCTTGGTGTGAGCCCTCCCAAATTCTGCCATTAGCCCCACTCTGGGTTGCTGGTTTTCTTATTATTGAGTTTAAGAATTCTTTTTTTCTTTTTTGGATAAGAGTTCTTTATCAGATGTGTCTTTTGCAAATATTTTCTCCCAGTCTGTGGTTTGTCTTCTAATTCTCTTAATATTGCTTTCAACAATGCAGAAATATTTAATTTTAATGAAGTTCAGCTTATCCATTCTTACTCATTTGGACTGTGTCTTTGATGTTGTATTTAAAATGTCACTTCTAGGGCTTCCCTGGTGGTGCAGTGGTTGAGAGTCCGCCTGCCGATGCAGGGGACATGGGTTCATGCCCCGGTCTGGGAAGATCCCACATGCCGCGGAGCGGCTAGGCCCATGAGCCATGGCTGCTGGGCCTGCGCGTCCAGAGCCTGTGCTCCGCAACGGGAGAGGCCACAGCAGTGAGAAGCCCACGTAATGCAAAAAAAAAAAAAAAAAAAAAAGTCACTGCTATACCCAAGTTTATCTATGTTTTCTCTTATGTTATCTTCTAGGAATTTTATTGTTTTGTGTTCTACCCTTACATATGATGCATTGCAAGTTAGTTTTTGTGAAGGGTGTAAGGTCTGTGTCTACACTCATTTTTTTCCATGTGGATGTCCAGTTTTTCCAGCACCATTTGTTGAAGAGAATATCTTTGTTCCATTATATTTTCTTTACTATTCTGTCAAATATCAGTTGACTATATTTAGTGTAGGTCTATTTCTGGGCTCTCTATTCTGTTCCATTGATGTATTTGTCTATTATTTTGCCATTACATATTGTCTTGATTACTGTAGCTTTATACTAAGTCTTGAAGTCATGTAGGACAGTGCAGTCCTCCAACTGTTTTCTTCTCTTTCAATATTGTTTTGCCACTGTGTCTTTTGTTTGTTCACATAAAATTTAGAATCAGCTTGTCAATATCCACAAAATAACTTGTTGAGATTTTACTCTTTTTTTTTTTTTTTGCGGTACGCGGGCCTCTCACTGTTGTGGCCTCTCCCAGTGCGGAGCACAGGCTCTGGTCGCTCAGGCTCAGCAGCCATGGCTCACGGGCCCAGCCGCTTCGCGGCATGTGGGATCTTCCCAGACCAGGGCACGAACCCGTGTCCCCTGCATTGGCAGGCGGACTCTCAACCACTGCGCCACCAGGGAAGCCCAACTTGTTGAGATTTTGATTGGGATTGCATTGAGTCTTTAGATCAAGTTGGGAACAGAACTGGCATCTTGAATATATTTAGTTTTCCTATCCATGAACAGAGATGCAATACATTTCCATTTACTTAGTTTTTTTTATTTCTTTCATCAGAGTTCTGTAGTTTTCCTCATGTAGATTTTGTATATATTTTGTTATGTTTATACATAAATAGTTCTTTTTTTCATGCTAATGTAAATGGTATTATGTTTTTAATTTAAAATTCCACTTGTTTGTTGATGGTATATAGGAATGTGATTGACTTTTGTATATTAACCTTCTATTCCACAATCTTGATTCAATCACTTTTTGTTCCAGGAATTTTTTGTCTCTTCTTTTGGATTTTCTACATACACCATCATGTCACCTGCAAACAAGGTCAGTTTAAGTGCTTTCTCTCAATATATATACCTTCTGTATTATTTTCTTGTCTTGTTGCATTAGCTTGTATTTCCAGTACAGTGTTGAAAAAGAAAGATAAAGGGAGACATTCTTGACTTGTTCTTGATCTTAGCAGGAAAGCTTCTAGATTCTTGCACTATTAAGTATGATGTTAGCTGTAGGATTTTGTGGATATTCATTATCAAGTTGAGGAAGCTCCCCTCTGTTCCTAGTTTACTGAGAATTCAAGTGATCTTTTAAACTCCAACACATCGCATCTCTTTATGTCTGTAGATATATCACTGGAATATAAAATGTTAAGCTAATTGAACTATTCATAATATTATTTAAATCTCAGGAATTGGTACATAATGGGTACTAAAAATAAAATTTTTGAGTGACTGACACTTCATCTTACAAAAAAAATAATGCTAAAATACATTAAAGGGGCTTCCCTGGTGGTGCAGTGGTTGAGAGTCTGCCTGCTAAAATACATTAAAGGGGCTTCCCTGGTGGCTCAGTGGTTGAGAGTCTGCCTGCCAATGCAGGGGACACAGGTTCATGCCCTGGTCCAGTAGGATCCCCCATGCCATGGAGTGGCTGGGCCTGTGAGCCATGGCTGCTGAGCCTGCGCGTCCGGAGCCTGTGCTCCACAACGGGAGAGGCCACAGCAGTGGGAGGCCCACACACCACAAAAAAAAAAAAGAAAAAAAAAAACATTAAAAATGTGCTTCAATCCACTTGCAATTACAATAAAAAATTGGAAAACTCCACCCTAATGGCAAAGTTAAGTTTACTAATAATTCAAGTTATGTGTTAATTATATCAAATTACTCAATGGAGCAACTTTATTTAGTGTAATAATATTGTAATAAGTTTTTATCTGCATATTTGAAATAATTTCTTCTCAAAGCAGATGACTTTGATAGCAATAATTATTAATTCTTATAATGTGCTAACAGCTAACTTCTAAAAATATTATTAAATTTTCAAATTTTAAATCATTTTACCTACTGAAAATTGAAAACTATTTAAATGGTAACATGGCCAAGTGAAACAAGATTTATCTTTAGGAATAAAAAATATATAGGCTTCAGTCCTGATGCTGTGAAGAAACAGTCATTTAACAAATAATCATCATTATATGTAGGATATTTAATCTAGTTCTTTAGCAGTGCAAATTTAATTTTAAATATTGCATAGTATTTTTAAGTTATAGGAAGTTAAGAGATTTTTCTGGGGAGGCACTATTCAATAGAACTGCCTGTAATGATGGAAATGTGCTGTATTTCACTGCCCACCATGGTAATGCCTAGTGACATGTCAATTAAGCACTTGAAATTGTCAAGAGTGACTGAAAAAGTAAAATTTTAAATTGTATTTGATTTTTATTAATTTAAATTTTAATTCAGATAACCACATATGGCTAAAGTTGAATCCAGGAGATTGAATTTCCTCAATTGATAGATATTAAATTAATGGACAGGAAAAATTAACTCTCTCAAGGTCTTACAACTAAGCCAAAAATCCAGCCATTTGGTATTTGAAAATTTCTCATTAAGTAACTTTTATGAAATTTGCGATATTTTGTGGTACTGTTAATACAGTGGGAATTCATAGAAGGGAAAAACTGTGTCAATTGTGAAAAATTATGTGTCACTTATGGTTGAGTGAGGGATTCACAGAATTTTGAAGAATGCCTGAGAAGAATGAATCTTGGACATTTAGGAAAGATTTATTAAAATAATTTTTGTGGGTTTTTTGTTGCTCTTGTTGTTGAAAGTGGCTACTTTGGAGATGAGCTCCATTTTTAAAAAGTGATAGCATTCTGACAAACCAAGAACTAAATAAACATATTTCTTGTAGTAGCCAAAATGTTAATGGCTTAAATCAACATTTATTTATTATTGATACTTCACAGTTTCTGTAGGTCAGGAATCTGAGCATGACTTAGCTGACTCCTCTGCTTCAGGGTCTCTCACAAGGCTGCAGTAATGGTGTTGGAGGGAGAAGCAATCTCATCTAAGGGCTCAATCAGGGGTGGATCCAAGGATCTGCCTCTAAGCTCAGTCATGTGATTATTTCCAGTTTCTCAAGAGCTGTTGGAATGGTAGTTTCCATTTCTTTCTGACTGTTGGCTAGATGCCACCCTTAGTGTCTTCCCGTCTGGGTCCCTCCCTCGGGAAGCTCACAACATGGCATCTTGCTTCATTAGATCAAAAGTTCAAAATGCCAAAGAGATAACAATTGCAAGTAAGACGGGTATTACTATTTAGTGGCCCAATTTCAGAGGTGGCATCCTGTAACTTTTATTTTACAAGCAAGTCATTAGGTCCAGTGCACACAAAAACAGAGAGGAATTACAAAAGGGCATAGATATCAGTAGAGGGAGATGAATGAGTGTCATTTCATAAGTTTCCCATCACATTAATTAACCAAAATGTCAAAAAAAATTTAAGAAATGTGATACTTTCCAATACCATTTATCAGAAGTCCTACAAAGAAACCTCTGCCTTAAATACTAAAAATAAATGGAAGTCTATGAAGCCATGAGTATGATTTTTTATGGTATATTCACGCTAACAACCTAAATTTTGCAAATATAAGTTCTTAATACTGTCAGCTGTGTTTTATATAGTGTCACTTGCTGAATGAAAAGTGAAAGCTGGAAAAGTTCTACTAGACAAAGTTTTAGTTATTTAGTCCTGAGCACCATTTTTATTTAGCATTGTCATGTAACTCCATTGTTTGCAACCTTTACTTATTGCTATGGTGATGGTATGTGGTCTTTACCACAAATTGCACACAATCCTATAAAGATTACTTGTCTCAAAAGAAGACTAGCTTCTAAGTTAAGAATGGACAAGGTAATCTAGTATGAGGAAAGTAATTTATCATAATCCAATAGCCTAGGAGACTGCTCATACATACAAAGTAGTCATTAATTACAAAAGTCATCCATACATTCTATTCCTGTGAATTACAGTTAGGGATTTTCTAAAGTGTTAAATATTATGCATCCCCAAAATGGTAAAATTTAACTCTGATTACAGGCTACTAACTGTATGTTGTATTATTCTAAAAAGATGACAGAGAGATTTAAGTAGAAAATGTGTGTGACATAAGATCCAAATCTTGTATCCGTTTCTACAGGATAGAATTGTAAAGTAATTACAATCAAATACCTGAAGAGACATAATTCTAATACCACTCATTCCCTCTTTCTTTTAAAGCCAGTCATTTCCCTTAGAGTTTTCAGTTTCCTTAATCTCTCTGCAGCATTTCAGCCTACTTTACACATTATCCTGTTTTTTTTCCTTCTGTTTACAGTAAACTTCCATCAGCAGTGGTGAAAGGTTGTCATCTTCTTTTCCTCATTAGACACTTACTCTTAACTTTCCATGTCCCATATAAACATGCTATGCCAAAGGTTACCAATAATATACAAATAAAATTAAATCCTCTGAATATTTACCTTTTCTAGCGTTGAATCCCTCTTATCTTTTAGCCCTTCTTGCAGCTCTTCCACTTCTGCCTCAGGCTCATCTCTCTATGACCAACGTATATTCCTTGATCTTGATTCTTTCCCTGGATTCTTAAATTTAGGAGTGCCTTGAGATTAAGACTTCAGCTTTTTGCTCTTCTTTGTCTAGATTCTGTTTAGTCACTGGCTCTTGAAGAAATTATCCACTTGAGCGATCATATCTGAGTTGGTGACTCCTACCTCTACATCTCCAGCATATTTCCTGAATATAAGTTCTGCTTGTGCAGCTGCTTGCTGAGCATTTGCACTTGGACAAACCTGTGTTATCTCAATCAAAATATAATTGCACTGAATTATATTATTTCCTAAGATAAACAAACTTTTCTTTAACCTTTTATGTTCTCTGTCAAATTTAGCAATTTTCTCTCAGTTAGCCAGGCTTAAAATAAAAGTTATCTTTGACTCTTGACTTGAAATATTGAGATTACTTGACCTCTCTAATTTCAGCTTTTCTCACCTGAAAATGAGTATGATAATAAGTCCTATCTCTTAGTATTGTTCTAAAGATTAAGTTATATAAAGCATTCAAAGTACTTAGCACAGTGCCTGACATGTAAAAAGCCCCTTTTGTTGTTATTGTATCATATTCTAGAATGGAATGATTTAGTATTTGAATACATACTTCTTTAAAATTTTATAGTATTACTGAAATTACAATCAAAATATCTATGAAATATTTTTCAGAGCTTGACAAAATATATCTAAGTAGACAAGATTAGCCTAGCAAATTCTGAAATAAAGCAATGGTAGGGACATGCCATATATGCTGTTGTAGCTGTTTTTATAGTTTAGTTGAATATGTGATAAACACCTATTTGTATTATAAGAAAACAACTTATATATAAATAAAATAACTAATTGAGGAAATTGTAAAAGCATGTATTGCCTGGATTACAAGAAAATTTAGAATTTTGTCCATAAAAAATTAAGACCATATTAAAAAGGCAAATAATTTACTAAAAATGAAAATTTTTCAGTGGTAGTTTAAATACTATACAAAACTGTATACACTATATAATAATCAAAGTGTGTAGATACTGTATATAAAATGCTGGTGAAATATTTTTCAATAGTATTTTAAATGCTATATCAACAACATATGAGGGTGCCTCCTTTATAGCAATATCACCAGTATTGATTATGGCCATTAATAAAAACTAAGAAAAGACAAACTACATAATTTGACAAGTAAAACTTAGGATCTCATTGATGTTTAAATTCCAGTTTCTGTTACATGTAATTTGAATGTTTTTCCTTTCTGTTTACCATCTTTATTTTTTTGTAAAAGTCACTTTTAAAAAACATTGAGAAAATGCAATGATGATGGAGGACTGTAGTTTGAGCAAATCTACCTCCTGCTTAAACACTTAGAGCAGATGGTGTATTTTAAAGGTACACTGTTGATAAGTAGATTGAGAAAAGATTACTCCATGCCCAATTAAGTTCTCACCTGCAGAACTGTCTAAAGAAAGTTGAACAACTTAGAGACAAACATACTCTATATTTTTCTGGAATAGAATAGAGCTGTGATGAGAGAGTTGGGTTTTCTAACATGGTCCAGAATTTAACCACATCTTGTAAGCTAATATGCACAATAGTAATACTCTGAATAAGCTGTATTAACTCAGAGAAGCATAGAGGCTCAGTAGATAAAGACTATCTCAACATATTTGCTGTTTATAGGAAAAGAACCCAAGGGGATTCAGAAATGACATAAGGGAAATAGACATGAAATAAAATATGACTGTCATGTATATATTGTTGAGCAACAACTAATATTTTCATATGTAAGCACAATTAGGGCTTTCTAAGAAAAAATTACTGGCAACCAGGATTAGAGGATATTTGTCTGGTGAACATGCCTTGAATGTTGGAGACCTCCAAAGAGATTTACAGCCCTGTCTCCTGTGGAGCCTTTTATTTCATTCCAAAGGGTTGCAAACATCCAAGGACCTTCCTGTCTTCTCCAAGAGAGGATTTGTTTATGTTAGAAACGTAATGTCTTTTCCTCTCTCTGGAGGGAAAGGGGGGCTGCTGTGCAGCCGTTTCTATGTAAACTCCAAAATTCTTAATCTCTGGGTTCTTCATCTGTCATAGAGACTCTCCATTTTCCCTCATCACATCACCTCAAGGAAGAGAAGGGGGCATGAAGAACTATACGGTTATTGCTTTAAATAATAATGATCTCTGACCCAGAAACCTTGCATTTTCTTACCTTGTATTGAAAACATATCATTGTTTGTCATTTGTGGATATTAAAAGCTACACAAGTCTAAAGAGAGGAGTTGGATTCTCTCTCTTGTTAATAACTGTGTTCTAAATAATTATTGTATTCTTGTAGCCACAAAGTGTGTAAATAGTACTAGTTATTTGCATAGCACTGTGGGCACTCTGGGCCTCATATGTCTTTAGGGACCATGGAGTTTTGAGAAAGGGGAATTGCTAGCAAATGTGCAGGCAAATGAGACCAAATAAGACAACAAAAACAGTAACAATACTTCTAGGTCTTGAATCCATGATACTTACCAACATTTAATGAGCTGAACTTTCAAAGTCCACAGAAAGGTGGTTCCTAAATAGAGCTTAAAAACTATTCAGAGATGAGGGCTCCCCTGGTGGCGCAGTGCTTGAGAGTCCGCCTGCCGATGCAGGGGATACGGGTTCGTGCCCCAGTCCGGGAGGATCCCACATGCCGCGGAGCGGCTGGGCCCGTGAGCCATGGCTGCTGAGCCTGTGTGTCCGGAGCCTGTGCTCCGCAACGGGAGAGGCCACAACAGTGAGAGGCCCGCGTACCGCAAAAAAAAAAAAAAAAAAAAAAACTATTCAGAGACGAAAAGAGAGAGATAAAGGCAAATGCGTTATAGTGAGTTTTTTTCCATAATGAGAAATTCACTCGCCCTAGAGGACTGGCCTTTTTTTCCTGAGATTTGCTTCCTACCTTTTGAAGTTAAAATATTATTTTAAACAGTAATGATAATGGCAAGTTATATTTTATCTGTTGGTTCATTACATGATGGTAAAATGTCACTATTATTGTTTTGAAATTTTATTAACAATGAAAGTGCAGTCTTAGTCCCATGGCTTTAAATGATTTGTATTTCTTACTGGTTATGAAATCTATAGTTCTACCAGCAGCTTTGGATGAAAGTGGTTGCCTTGAGTTAGGATGTGGTAGGATGAACCCCAGGTTTGGATAACTCAAAGACACAAACAACTAAGTCATTAAATTTTAAAGTAGAAAATGTATTGCTTTATTATCTGCATATATATTTAAATATACATATTTAATATATATGCATATATATTTAATATTTCTCTAAGAAGTGAGAGACAGGAAAAGTTTTATATATATACAACATCAAGACAAATCAAATTCCTTCCTCTGTAAGTTTCTTCATAAGAGGTATTACTCATTTCCTCCTAAAATTGTAAAACCCACTTAAACAGATGATATTATTACTGAACATAGTTTTATGAAAATTCCTAAGAAAACCTCAAACTTTAACTTAGTTCTATGCTGAATTTTCCAGGATTGATAAACATCAGTCCCAGATGCAGATGCTTGGGAGCATAGGACTTTGGAATATTTAACTATTAACCAAATCTTATCTGTTGAGTTTACTATCTTTGTGACTCGTCACTGAGTTGGAGGGAAATGTAGTTTAATTTTGACACGTGATTCTACTTTTACTATTTTACGCATTAATTAACCTCTATTCTAGGGGATGTGCACTATGTTTATTCATATTGCATCTCTCCTAAGCAATCCTGCTCTGCTCGGTGTATGTGCTCAACAGGGAGAACAAATGTCCACCCTATCAATGGTGGTACCCATGTCAAACCATAAGGCTCTGGATTTGAGGCCACATTTCTAGTTCCAGTTGTGGTCCACGTGGATACTGCTGTCTTGGGATTCACCCCAGTCAGTAAATGGAAAAATCATGAGGCAATAGTAAAATAATTCCAGAGTTCATTTTAACAAGCTCAAGATAGAGATCATAATATGAGAATAATATCATCCAGAATGTTTCCATCCTTTTAAATTTTTATCAGTTTTAATTACATTCCCAATAGCTTCTCTCAATATGGGTCCCTGACCTTTGAGAGATCTCTTGTAGCTCTCAAAGGATAGCTCTTAATATAAAGAAAAGGGCATATGTGCTATCCTAATAATAATGGCAAATGTTAAACTTTTGTACATGTGTGTAGAAGTCTATGAAAGATGCCTGCTGACTACTATAGGTATAAAAAGTGTATAAATGGTGATTTAATCTTGTAAAATGTTGTTTAAATATATACACCTGTGTATATATTTATGTATATCAAAGCAATACACTAAACATTCAACAAAATGATATTCTAAATCATTTTAATTTTGTTCTTTTAACTTTATAAATGAATTTGATCTTAAGATATACAAATAAACCTTGAACAATTCTGAAAATACATTGTTCAAATTATATCTGGGATTAGTTCAATATCATGAACTTGACAAAATGGATTGCAAGAGGGAACAATTGAGATAAATTATTTACAAACAAGGTAGTAAGAAGGATGATCACGATACAAGGAGAACTGGAGAAATATTGGAGAAGACAATGTGTGTGAGAAAGTATATATAGTGAAATGCTGTTTTAAAAAGCTATCTTCAAATTTCAGAAGGGCTATCATATTAAAGATACCTATATTTGTATCTATGCTTATGTGCATGTGTCCTGGGGTTACTTCAGAGGACAAAGACTAAGGTCAACGGGGGAAGATAGAGCAAAGTAAATTTCTGTATAATTCATTAAAAATCTAAAAATTTTAACTGTTTAAAATTTGAATAGGTGATCTTATGAAGTAGTAATACTCCTTCCTTTCTCTCTACTCCCTCCAAAAATTTCAAGTAGAGGCCAGAACGTTTGAGTAACTGTGTATTCCAAATCAGAGATTCTAGGGCAGTAAGAATTAAACATAATTATTTTCCTGGTTATGTGTCTATCATAAATTCTTATTAATTTTAATTTCTGATTTAATTAATTTAATTTAAAATTCAATTAATTTTAATTTCTTAATAATTTTACAGTATTTTGTTTATCATTAAGCTAGAACACTGATTTTAATAGTTACAAAATTTGGCTTATTTTAAAAACTGTTCAAGGTAGGGGATGCAAATAGAAAACTAAATTTCTTCAAAATGTATTCATTAGTCTGGCCTTTGAAGGAATTATCCCAATTCCTAGTATAATGAAACCTAAACTTTTGTTTGATCATTCCTCAACCTCCACCAAAACTTGAGTGACTTATTTCATTGCTTCTTAAAACTTACCTCTGACTCTTTCCGATTTTCTTCATACAGAGAGCTAGTAGAATATAAAAATATATTTAAAAACAAAGGTTAGCGTCTGGCTTGGCAACTTACTAGCTTTGTAACCATGAATAAACTCATAACCTCACTGGGATATTAATGTTTACCCCATTCACTTACCTACTATGAGTATTAAATGGTATAATGTAGAATATGTAATGTGTACCAAGGAGCCTGGCCTGGAATATTACCTACTAATATTTTCAAGATTCAAAGAAATTGATTTCCCTGAGAACAAGTATGGTATATACTCTCTAAGTATTGCATAACTTTTGGGATTTCAAGTCTTGAATATTTTCTAAGTTTTCAGTGTGTGTTTTTCATTGGAAGATCTATTTACCCATCCTACAAATATTCATTCAATACATATAATGTGCCATTCTGTTAGGTACTATTATCAATAAATACAAATATATGATAGAAATAAAAATAAACACAATGCATTTTATTTATTTTAAATAAAATAAATGAGGACCTAGCCTTCATAGAGTTTATAGACAAAGACAGATAAACAATTATGATAAATATTAGTATTACTGTGATAAGGAGGGTGATCATATAGTTTACTGTCCCACTAGGATAATAAACAAACAAACACAGTATAAATAAACATTATTGAACTTAAAGGAGCATTTCACTTTAGGTATTTTCTTAATCCATAAATGCGAGAAATACAATCACCATAATATCAGGAAGGGAAGGAGTCCATGTAATTTCTTAACTTTAATAAATTGGTTTCAAGGATCTATAGTATAAAACTTTAATGAAATGAGTAGGTAATTCTATATAATACTTAAACATATATCAAAAAAACCTATCGATTTCCAGTATTCATATAACTATGTGAATAATGATATTCAGAAATAGTGTATAATGGTCATTTAAAGATGAATATTGTTCCAAGTTTCTTTTCACATTTTGAGGGTAGGTAAAACCAGAAATAAAAAAGAGAGGGGAACCCTTCCCAGAACCTCATTAGTCTCTGTATAATCCTTAATATCTACCTGTCTTCTCTCCATTGTAATTGAGTCACTCCAGTCAAACTCAATCAGCTAATAATGTTTTTATATTTCTGTATCATGATTTTGGTTTGATTTAGTATCCTTAAATATTTAGGAGAAAAGCAGACTGAGTTTGTGCAGAAATCCAGTGCACTTGTAGCTATTTCTTCCTCTTCCAGTATTTCTACTTTTATTCCTTGCATTGACTCCAATGATCTTACACTTGAAGTTGCATTTATAGCACTCTCTGGGGAAATTTTTTACAACTATGTTCTGAAGCAGGCAGCACATGAAGAAAATAGTTGCTCAGGTATGTGTGAAAAGAAATAGATATGCCAAGATAGTTGGGGGGAAATGTGTGAAAGCTGAATTTCTTTAGATGGGATGTGAGTTAGGTCAACTATACTTAGGGTTTCACCTGATTGTACCTATTTCATTCAGTTAAACTGAAATCAAAGTCTTATTTATCCAAAAGAAGTTTGGGTGAATTCGATGAATTCTTTACAGCCACTAAGGTGATATTTACTTCCCAAAGTAAAAGGCAGTGTAGATTTGTTATATAAAGACACCATGTCTAGCACTAAATTTCTGCTCACAAATTTAGCTGAATGAAAAGAAGAATGTAGTCATCCTTATTAGTTATATGTCAAAGACTCAAATACATTTATGTTCTATTGTAGAATAGGAATAAATAAGGAAAAAAAAGGAGCTTAACTTGAGAAGAAGATTTGCTTGGATTTCAGTCTGTTTCGTCACTTGCTGGTTAGTGAGATATTGGACTAAGCATGTGAATTCCTGTTTGCTTTATTAAAATAGCTAGGAGTCTTCTGGTTGCAAGTGACCAAAAGCCAATAAAAATTGTTTTTTGGCAGTTCAGATAATGTATTGGCTGACATAATCAAATTGAATCAAAGGCAGTGATGAAGCTCAGGGATGCCCAGAACCAGACTCCAATCCTGTCAGGATTTCTCTCTTCATTTCCCTTTATTTCCTTTCCCTTATATCAGCTTTCTCAACTTTTCCACTAGAAAGCACAGACCTGTGTGTCTCTTTTTTATTTATTTATTTATTTTTGCAGTACGTGGGCCTCTCACTGTTGTGGCCTCTCCCGTTGCGGAGCACAGGCTCCGGACGCGCAGGCTCAGTGGCCATGGCTCACGGGGCCAGCCACTCCGCGGCATGTGGGATCTTCCTGGACCGGGGCACGAACCCATGTCCCCTGCATCGGCAGGTGGACTCTCAACCACTGCGCCACCAGGGAAGCCCAAGACCTGTGTCTCTTGGATCTAACTGGAAACATCCCATGGAAGAACTTTGATTAAACTGGCCTATATCAATTGTTTACATATAAATCCAGGGAGATGGAATAGCATAATTGACAGCAGCCACTGGAGTGTCAGTGTAAGGGAGAAGTGATGAGCATAGGAAAAAGTAGATGTCAACTATGGTAACAAGGTCATTGTAGGAATTACAAATATAAAGCCAAGCCTGGCACATATTAATTACTTAATACGTATAGATTTTCTTTTCCTTTCATTCCCTCCCTTAGAGATGGCAGAATGCCTGAAATGACTCCAACATCTTAGTTCTACTGGATCTCCTGTTTCTTTAATCAAACTGGACTTATTTTATCTTTTCAAGAATTCCTTTGAAATCCAAGTGTCTCTAAGGAAAAATATAGCATGATGTCATGGTAAATAAGCACACATTTTTAGGGACTTCCCTGACAGTCCAGTGGTTAAGACTCTGTGCTTCCAGTGCAGGGGTCACGGGTTCGAGCTCTGGTCGGGGAACTAAGATCCAGCATGCCGTATGGTGCATCCAAAAAAAAAAGCACACATTTTTAGTCATACAGACTTGGGTTCTAATCTCACTTCTGCCACTTGCTAGTTCTGTGCCCCTGGGCAATTAATTTTTCTCTAGCCCGGTTTCCTCATCTATAAAATAAGGATGAGGTCATTTTAAGAATGTGATAATATTTATGAATTGCTTAGCAGAGTATTTGGAAACCAATAAGTAAAATAATAGTTACTGTTAGGGTTGTTCTCGAACTCCTTTATTTTCCAAGTGATCCTTGCATATCAACTTGTCCCATCCAGGAGAACCTGATGCCATGAAGATGACCAGCAGATATTCATTGAGCATCACCACTTAGTGTTTTTGATGTTTAAATATTTTTTGTATACAGAAACACAGAATTTTTTTTAAGAAAGAAAGAGAGCAGCAGTGTAAATCAATGAGAAGAGCAAATGAAAAGTTCATCAGCTGTGAATCCTAATTTCAGTTTTTCCATTCATGTATTTTGTGATTTTCAAGAAGTCCTTAGCTTCTTCCTTCAACTCTATCTGGCCCAATATTCTATCTGTAAATCTGAAATGAAATGCTATATCTCAATATCATAGCTTGCTTTCAAAGAAGTAAATGATAAAAGATACTATAAAGAGTCAATGTTTAATAGTGACCTATAATTAACCTGTGGAACAAGGTTATATGCTATACTGAATGTTTTCATTACTCATATAAGCTAAATGAGGTCTTAAATACTTCAATGAACCTGAAAGTTCTGATGCATATTAAATTTTAAAACTACAGAAACTATTTTCATTGTGAGGAAATCACCCACTGCTACACCAAGGCAGATCATAAATATAACCTTTTTAACATGTGTAGAACCTTTTAACCACTATATCCCCTACCTTAGGTGAGGCATATGCAGGAAAGAACAAAGGTGTGTATGTTACTTGATTTTGTGGTGTTTATAGTCTGTTGAGGAGAAGATATTAAAGAGAACAGTAAGAGCCAGTGGCAGAGGCAATCATGAGAATGTACTGTTCAGATCTTCTCTGATGAGAGAACTTACTAAAAGAAGTAGCTAAGTGACAGCCTGCATTGCAGTGTACGTGCTGAGGCTACTGTCTCCTCAAGATCCTATCAGGTAATAACTGTGCATGGTAGGGGTACTCCAGCCATTGCATTGCCCACTGGGTGAGTTTTCTAATGGAAAATTTTGTTCTGGGGCTCCCCATCAGCCAGAGAAAACTATCAAGGCATTTTCAGAACTGCACTGTAGTCTGAGACTCTTCTTACACAATCTTCCTTTCTTCTTATTTTCTTTAACAGGAGTCAAACCTGCATTGAGGTCGGTAGGCTCCTCCCACTCTCCTGCTCCTTCCCCGTTTATTTTTTTATTTTAAAATTTTATTTATTTATTTGTTTGTTTATTTATTTATGGCTGCGTTGGGTCTTTGTTGCTGCGTGCTGGCTTTCTCTAGTTGCGGCGAGGGGGGGCTACTCTTCGTTGCGGTGTGTGGGTTTCTTGTTGTGGTGGCTTCTCTTTGTTGCAGAGCACGGACTCTAGGCACGCGGGCTTCAGTAGTTGTGATACACGGGTTCAGTAGTTGTGGCTCGCGGGCTCTAAAGCACAGGCTCAGTAGTTGTGGTGCACGGGCTTAGTTGTTCCGCGGCATGTGGGATCTTCCTGTACCAGGGCTTGAACCCATGTCCCCTGCATTGGCAGGCCGGTTCTTAACCACTGTGCCACCAGGGAAATCCCTCCTTTATTTTTCACAAGCGTTTCATCCAATAAATCTCTTGAATGACAAATTTCATTCTGGTATCTGCTTCTCTGAGGAAATACACAGACACAGTATCCAAACGAGCATTACTATCAATGATTTTAAAATTAGATACCTAGTTGTATAGGGATACTAAAATCATAATAGGGTAATTTAGTTCTTTTCAAAAAGCCTAATGTAACTATATGTTTAACCTAACTAGTTCTGCATACATTATTTACTAGTCACAATTAGTTTGCTAGAAGAAAAATGAAGTAGTCAGTGTTTTGTGCTGCCTTCCTGTTCACAATCCTGTTTTTGGAATGGATTTTCACTTTCAGCTCCACAACCTCTTGTCCCAGTCAAAGGTGATTAGATCAAGGGACCTCCAGCCCTTGGAAAGACAGTCCTTGCCCATGGCTAAGATAATAAAATTTCCTTTAGGAAGAATATGTACAGTAAACATAAAGTTCATAGTCCATGCATGGCATATCCTAGAGATGGAAGAATATATAGACATGTGTTGGGTAGTTGGTTTGAGTTCTCTACAAAAGGATGGCAATTATGAGTGGAAAAGATAAAAGCAAAGAAGAGATCATAAAGCCCCTGAGAGGTAGAGAGAACAACCTTGTTTTCACTTTCCATTTCTGTCTCAGGTCACTAAGTTGTCATCAATCAGGAAAAGGAAGGAAACTAATTTATTTATTCTACAAATATTTATTAAATATTTGCTATGACCAGGCACTCTTCCAGGTGATGGGGATACAATAATGAAAAAAATACAGAAGTGCATTCCCCTGTGAATTTTACATTCAAGGAGAGAGCCAGACAACAACAACAAAAATGCATTAATAAGCAATTAATGCATACATTCATAAATATGTAAATAATTTTATTTGAAATTGGTAAGTACAATATACAGCAGGGGAAAAGGGGTGGAAAGACTGGAGAACAGGAAGAAATTGTTCTTTTAGATAAAGAGGAAGGCACCATTAAGAAGATAACATTTGAGCCTGTGTGAATGGAGTATAGGAATGAACCATGTGAACATCTAGAAAAAGTGCATTCTAGCAGAGAAAATGCCAGTGTTACCACCAGAGTGACAGCTGGACAGAGAGGTAAAGTGAAACAGAATAATCCCTATTGCTGCCACTGGTCCTAAGATTATAATAGGTATTCATCATTTCCCTTCTCCACCACACATTCTGTATATCCCCCACCTTAGACCAGTACCACAGCTAGCCTGGGTTGCTTGTGTGCCTTCTGGTGTGACCTAGACCATCCCCAAGAGTTTAAATCCTTAATTATCATTCCTTCTTGGGCCATGCTTGCTGAAACTGCCCATTTACTGTTATCACTGGGCACAGATACACCAAGCAATTCCGCGGTAAAGTCTCTGTCTTACTGACATAGTCCCCCCTACTCCCATTGCGTAGGAGCTACCCTTGCTCTTGAGGATGACTAGAAGCAGTAACCCTCTTTTCCCGATAGTGCAGTTGGTTTCAGTGGCGTGAAGAAACCAGAGAGACGAGGGGCTAATTGTAGCTTCAGGTTCATTGGGACCCTAGTTATGTCTCCTAGCTGAATTATTCCTGCTAAAAACCAGTACTTCTAACCAACCACAGCCTAAGGTCTGTCTTGGGAATGGAAAGACAAATTCTGTAATCAGTTCACTGGAAGTGAAAGTAAAAGAGTCAATTTACTTGTACCTCTTGGTTCCCAGATTTATGTATTCAGTCTATAGATGGCAAAGTACCATATATCAATTGGTAGTCCAAAGTAAATATATACTTTATCCTGGAAGACAGGACTCCAGTCTGGAGAGTGTTGTCCCTAATCTGGTACATTACCTAAGCCTTTAACAGACCATTCTACTGTGCAGTTTAGTCAACTGCTTCTGAGCAATGGTTTATAGAAGACTGGTGAATCCCATGCTGTGCACCCAATATTGCCCCAATATGCTTTAAAATGTATGCAGTGCTCTGCAGCAATATTGTATGGAATGCCATGTTAATAGATCGGCTATTCTATAAACCCTCAGTTAGTGGTGCTATCAGTGGCATTGTGGACAGAAAATGGACAGAAAAGCAAACCCATAGCCATGGTATGAATCAATTCAAATAGGAACAAATCACTATTACCTCTAGGAAATGATCCAGTATCATTCACCTCCCACCAAAAAAAAAAAAAAAAAAAGCTGTGTATAATGGTGCTGTGTCAATTACTCAGCATCAGTCTCTTGGGTGGCAGGTGGGGCATTCTACAGTGTCATTAACTAAACAAGGATTTGAAGTAAGAGGCGCTAATGGTGTTGGGTCCATATATATTCTTCACCTCTATCTTCATGGTTGCTTTCCCCTCTGTACCAGCATCAGGTGACTGAAGAGAAATAGGCTGACATCCATTGGATGAGTTATTCTTTTCCTCTAATATTTTTTTAGAATTTCTTTTGTGTACGTACTCATTAGTAGCCATATGCTCTGTATCTTCTCATAGATATATGTATACATCTTTTCTCCAGAGCTTTTTGTTTCTAATTTTCAAATCTTGTTCTTTCCAGAACCTTAATTAATCAGCAAAAGCTGCTCTCCCACAGCTGAGGAGTCCATGTATTGATATACCCATACTTCAAACAACTTTTCTCCTTGTAATAATTGCTTGCCTACTGGAACACTATTCTCTTATGACTGTCATTAAAGCAACCACTGAGTAGCTTTATAATGACAGTTACAACAGCTAGAATAACAGTGCCCCTATATATTAATTATTTCTCTTGTTTTCTCCTGCCTTGTCAGTTGATAATATGAATTTCTTCATAAGGTTATAGTTTACCATGAGGAAGAAGCACAGGTACAATAGAAGCAGATAACATGAGTTTGAGTCACCTGTATATATAATTTATTCATGCTTTTTGGAGCTTCTTGGGCCCAATACAAAATATACCATTTGCATTATCAATGGCTACTGTGCCTATCTGATTGCATGATTCAGTGGATCTGATAATATCAAGATCATGGTGGATAACTTCAATTCCATAGTCATTTGATGTTCCTGATAAGACATTAGCAATGTTGAACTCCATCTAAGCCCTTTGCTCCAAGAAAACATCAACGGTTAAGAAATCTTACCCTCCTTTTGTGTCTAGGATATATCTAATGACCTTGGATTGTCCTGCTCTTGCATAGTCTAAGACTCATCTTCACCTTTCCTGAATTTCTTGGGAAAGACCTATCTTTAAACTTTCTCATGACAATCTTAAGACCCACACATAACTCATTTGTCTCCCTGTATTTATCTAATCTCAGGTTCCTTCCATTTCTTCAAGACATTTCTGATTAATGAATATCTCCCCACTGCAATCACCTGAATAAAACCATCTCCTAAGTGTTGCATTTTGTCTTCTAGGGCTTTCTATCTTTTTTGGACCCCATGATATGCCAGCAGCTGTTTTACAAATGGTGAGTAGTTTCTGTTGTACTCTAAAAATGTTGTATTATGACTTTAAATTATTTTTAATTTTTAGATTATCGGTTGATTTTGATATGAAGAATGATGCCAAATTACATTTGAAAAATCTTTTCTACATCTATCAAGATATTGGTTTTCTACTGCTAATGTGACATATAGTACATGAAAACAATTTCTAATATTAAACCAACAATGTAAGGATATATTTTACTTGATTGTGTAGATTAACCTTTCATGATATTATTTTTTTTAATTTTCATTGAAGTATAGTTGATTTACAATGTTGTATTAGTTTCAGCTGTACAGCAAAGTGAATCAGTTATACATATACATATATCCACTCTTTTTTTAGATTCTTTTCCCTATAGGCCATTACAGAGTATTGAGTAGAGTTCCCTGCTCTATACAGTAGGTCCTTATTAGTTATCTATTTTATATATAGTAATGTGTATATGTCAATCCCAGTCTCCCAATTTATCCCTGCCCCTCCTTATCCCCTGGTAACCGTAAGTTTATTTTCTATATCTGTGACTCTACTTCTGTTTTGTAAATAAGTTCATTTGTACCCTTTTTCTAGATTCTACATATAAGCAAAATCATATGATATTTGTCTTTCTGTATCTGACTTACTTCACTCAGTATGTGATGATATTTAATTTTAATGCTTATTCTTATATTCTTGCGTTCATGCATCTGTCAGTAATTTTTTGGGAAACTTAGCAGAATTTTTTGTCAGATAAATGCATTAGATTTATTTCACTAGATTCATAAAGTGAATTGTGAAGTGTACCATATTTTTTATGCTCTAAAATATCTTTATAATGTGGAAATTATCAATTTCCTAATATTTTGAAAGAATCAATAAAAGTGAATCTTACTTATTCTTTTTTATTGGTAAATATAACTTTAATATCAGTAACACATTTTAATTATGCTTCTTGCCTAGCTATTACATATTGAGTCAATTTTGAACATTTATTTTACAGAAAATAAGATATTTTAGTGAAATTTAAAAAAATTGTTAGTAATCATTTGCATACTATTTTATTATAATTAATAACTATATATATATTTGTATTTTCTTCTCCATCTCAAGGAATTATGGTTACAAAACACAGTGCAAATATTATGGATCGTACGAAGTAATGATCATAATACAGCTAACACTTTGGACGGTTCAGTGAGAGAAAGGGAGAAAGTGTTAGGCTATTTTTAAGAAATATTTCATAGATTTTACATATTTCATAGATTTTATAGATTTGGCATAAGATATTTTAAGTAATTTAAAAATACAAATTCAAATGCTTAATGCTTTACATAAATTTTATTATAAGAGTTTGAAAGCAGATGCATCTGATATTTATCAAGTTTTTCAAAGAGAGAAGAAAATTTTACTTACTCTTACCTAAATCCTATCTTCTGAGTTCTCTTACCCACCCCCTTGGGGGGAAGGAGAAGATTATTTGAATTATCCAAGGATAATTGAAAATGGAACAGTCCATGGCACTGAGAGGCTAAGGCTGCTCTTGTACAGGACTGCAGCCTGATCTTTTGACCTCAACCACAATCATACAAGAGTGTTGCAGCAGTATAGCTTCCATAACTGGGGCAGCAACAGTGCAATCTCAATGGGTCAGACAAAAGTCGGTTCATCTTTTTCATACTCCCAATCAAGATTCAAATAACATGGGTGTTCAATCTCATTCCGGTGTCATTTTGTTATAGAAAAATAGACACCAGCATGTTAACAGTGGTTATATCTTGATTTGGGGTTTCCAGATTGTTTTATTGATTTTTGTTTTCATTATTTCTATCTTCTGTATTTCTATGATGATTGCATATTATCTGTGTATTAAAACAGTAAGGAGAGATATAAAATAAGCAAAATACTACTGGAAGTATATCTGCTAAAATATTTATGGAGATTTAATCTGAAAATTGAATTATTGGTGGTTTTTTCCTTTCTTCAAAAAATAATAGTTAGGAAAAAAGTTAGATTTTAAAAAGAGCTTATAAAAAAAAAAGCTACCAAAGGTGGAATGAATGTGATAAATTTGTTGTGAACAGAAAGAGAAAAATATCCCACTCTACTCTTGACATTTGTCAGCAACCTTCCTACGCTGAGAATTTCTAAGCTTTCTCTATCCTGGGTTTTTGCTCATGATTTCAAGTATTAATGCCGCCTTTTATTTTGGCTTTGAATGTTATTTTTCTTTTTCCTAAGCCCCTATCTCTTTTTATTTGTATTCAACTTTCAGGATATCTAGCTCCCAAACTCTCTATAACCACTGCTCACTTGATGGATGTTCCCCTTTCCCAATTTATTCATCACTGTCACTTTACGATCTTTTAAAATAAGGCTTAGTCTTTCACACTCTCAAAGTAGAGTGTGTCTGGGGATTACTGCAACTAATCAATTAGCAGTTGAGCAATCTTGTTATAAATAATCTCAAATGCATTATAAAGTATGAGCTAATTGAAATAAATAGTAGAGTTTAAACCAATGTTTACAATAATGCTTCAGAGTAAACAAGTGGTGAAATCACTAATACAGGACTAGGAAGGGCAAGCTTCTTCTTTCAACTTGTATTTAAGAAGTGGTTAACCAGGCTGTTTCCATGAATTGAGAAATGTAGGTCATTTAAAGAGGAATGAACTGTTTTCTAAAATCAATAAATTATGGAATGAGGAGAAAATATTTTTAGGTGTCCTCTGTGGGCACATTAATGCTTTTCTAGAGACTGCATAATTGCTTTGCTCAATTATTTGAAGAAAAGATTGGAATGCCTCCTTTGAAAGGAAACCAAATTAGAACTGTGTCAAACTCCACAGCAGCCAATCTCCAGGGGCTTTTGTGCAACAGTCACTCCTTGGGTGCTTAGAATGTTTCTTGAGCAGCCGTTAAATTGATTCCATTGCATCTTTCAGAAATCAAAGATGAGTGCTCATGTATTTCTGTAATTTTGACCACTGGATTGTCTGGATACAGGTATGGATTAGACACTGTCACCAGATTCTCTATCTATACTTTACTCATTTTCTTTTATGTGGATTGGGCAGCATATAAATGCAAGTGAATATATATATATAGCCAAATTATTTGTGTGTGTGTGTGTGTGTTATTTGTAGGTCAAATGAGAATGCCAGACAAACCCAAGCACTTTTATAAAATGGAGCTGCTCCAAGGTTTATTTATTCTACTATGACCACTAGAATCATGAATGTAAGAGACAGAGATAGGCACCTTGTCCAGGTTCCTAGTTATTGTAACAAGACCAGCCATGTTTTTGGTTGCTTTTTTTTACCCAAGACTTACTGAAAATAGCAGAGACTTTTGGTGAGAATAGGTGAAGCCCATCCTATACTGTTGTACAGTTAACTTTACACAGCTATGAGCTACAGAGTATAAACAGTGGGCTGGTTACTTTCTACTTTCTATTTCATCTTATGATATGTTTGGTGAGAGTATCAAGGAAGAGGAGCTAATGGATGTGAGACACCTGAATCCTTCATAACACTGTTTCTCAGGGATAGAATTTCTCACAGATTCATGCCTAGTAGAATCACCTGGTCAAGAAAGCTTTTACAGTCAGGAGGAATAAAAGGCTACTAGGCTAGGACCACCTTAGCAAAGATCATAATTTAATTATTTATGGTGGTATCTTGTTAATGGTATGTTTTTAAAACCACCTTATAGTAGAGAACCATTGTATTGGAGTTCAGACTTACAAAGTTCCTGTTGCATTTGCCAAATCCAATTTGACCCCATTTCCCTGGCACCCATGAAACACCTGTATGGTGACTTGCACTCATTATTTTCTTCCTGTAGCTGATTGTGGATATACAGTTTTTTGTGTGTGTGTTTGGCATATTTAGGAGTTCTGCAGTGAAATAAGTAAAAAAAAAAAATAAAAATCAGAATCAATTTTTAATGTATGTTTTAGGAAACTCAGTATACTTTATTTCATTTTTAACTGGACCAGCTGACTTTACCATTCCCACTTCCCTTTTCCCCTGAAAAAAGGAAAAGTATTTTACATTAATAGGGCAAGTTGAATTTTTGACCATTTCTTTTATTTTGTCTTAATATCCTAATTCTAAATGGGTTGGCTGTCAGCTGGTATCTGTTTATAAATGTGAAAATGCCACCAGTCACATTTCTCAAGTTGCACCATGGTATGCCTTTTTAAGTAAGAGTAATAGTTATAAAAGTTTTACTTCTTACTAATTACATATAGATAACTCCAGATGGTCCAAAATTTATTTCAGAGTCCAGAAACTGGATTGAATCAATCTACCATTACTAGCACCTAGAATCCTCATCTATACTTGTGAGTCAGTAATGCCTAATGGTTAAGGAGATAAGCTCTTATGTTGGGTATATGTGACCAGCTCTTAGCTCTGTCACATACTTGCTTTTGTCCCTGGATGTTTTTATTGTCTCTGTGCTTCTCATTCCTCACCTATAAAATTAGGATAATTATAATCTTCTCATGCACAGGATTGATACTATGCACATGACACATAATGAATGCTCAGTGAGTTAGCTGTTATTTAATATTTTTGATGTGGGCTCCTTTCATATTCAGGTTAGACTTATGTGAAATACCCTAACTGCCTAACTGAAAGGCCACCTCCAATGCCTCTCCTGTATCCCAAAGTCAAGTGTGATCTATAATATAAATATTGATACATCTATATTATGCACCTTCAATGTGGTGAGTTGCTAATATCATCAGAGACCCTGCGACTATTTTACCTAAATTATCTTAATGTGAAAAAAATCCAAATTGCAGCTTTAACTCTCCAGATTGAAATGCCTGCACTGAAATATATTGAAATTATGTAAATAGATTTAAGTCAAGAACACATTTTTCTCTGGAAAGATTTATATCAGTGTATTATAAATGGATATTTCTGGGTGAATATTATGGACATTAAATTTTTTCTTCTTTTATCTTATATTCATTTTCTTATTATTCTAAACTAGTTATTTTTAAATAAAAATGATTTTTAATTAGTAACACACCGCTTTCACATTGATATCATAACTTCATTTATTATACCATTAAATCTCCTTTATATAGTGATTAAACCACATAATTTTGAAAGGTATAAAGTACTTCAGTAAGTCAGTTTTAGACTAATAAAAAATATTACATAAATCCAAGCAAGTATGCATAACTAGGTAAAACATGATTGATGGAAAATGAAAATATTATGTCTAGCTGTCTGTCTAGAACATAGCCTTATGATTTACTATAAAATATATAAAGCACCTCCTCATCCAAATCTCACTGTCTATGTCTCTCAAAAAATGAATGAAATATAGCTTATATAATTTCTTTTCTTTGGGCACTGAAATATATTTTCTGAAATTCTGTTGAGAAAAGTCAAAACTACTGTTTTAGAGCTTATAGATCTTATTGATGTTAATTTGATATGTATTAAATGAACATACCTTGGGTAAATTTAATGTTCAAATTTTGAAAGTAAAATTTTTCTTGAGTCTGAAAACTTTAAATACTAAACAAAAGACTTAAAAACGATTTTATTCCTGGAAGGAAAAATATAATACCTAGAAGCTGTCACTAGGCTTTTTTTTAAGGCTTTATTTAATCACATGAATTGGACATTTGTTCCAAATTAATTGCTTCTTTTCAGTTTTTATACAATGCGTGTGTATTTTATGTCTCCCTTGCTTTGAGGGTTTTAAAACGGATGAATGTAATAGACTGCTTTGGATAAGATTCAAACTTTTTGGCAGCCTCCTAAGTAACAGAAGCCTGTACTTAATCAAATAGTATGTTTTAGTCTCTTAGCTATTTTTTCAAGGTTTGAACCAATGCTCTTTATTTTTTTTTTTTATTTTTTCAACATGTTTATTGGAGTATAATTTCTCTACAATGGTGCATTAGCTTCTGCTTTATAACAAAGTGAATCAGCCATACGTATAGACATATCCCCATATCCCCTGCTTCTTGAGTCTCCCTCCTACCCTCCCTAACCCACCCCTCTAGGTGGTCACAAATCACTAAGCTGATCTCCCTGTGCTATGCAGCTACTTCCCACCAGCCATCCATTCTACATTTGGTAGTGTATATATGTCCATGCCACTCTCCCACCTCTTCCCAGCCCACCCCTCCCCCTCCTCGTGTCCTCAAGTCCACTCTCCGTGTCTGCGTCTTTATTCCTGTCCTGCCCTTAGGTTTTTCAGAAACATTTTTTTTTTTTGTAAATCCCATATATATGTCTTAGCATACGGTATTTGCTTTTCCCTTTCTGACTTACTTCACTCTGTATGACAGACTGTAGCTCTATCCACTTCACTACAAATAACTCAGTTTCATTTCTTTATATGGCCGAATAATATTCCATTGTAAATATGTGCCATATCTTCTTTATCCATTCATTTGTCAGTGGACACATAGGTGGCTTCCACGTCCTGGCTATTGTAAATAGTGCTGCAATGAACACTGTGGTACATGACTCTTTTTGAAGTATGGTTTTCTCAGGGTATATGCCCAGTAGTGGGATTGGTACGTCATATGGTAGTTCTGTTTTTAGTTTTTCAAGGAACCTCCATACTGTTCTCCATAGTGGCTGTATCAATTTACATTCCCACCAACAGTGCAAGAGAGTTCCCTTTTCTCCACACCTTCTCCAGCATTTATTTTTTGTAGACTTTTTGATGATGGCGATTCTGACTGGAGTGAGGTGATACCTCTTGTAGTTTTGATTTGCTTTTCTCTAAAGATTAGTGATGCTGAGCAAACTTTCATGTGTTTATTGGCAATCTGTATATCTTCTTTGGAGAAATGTCTATTTAGTTCTTCTGCCCATTTTTGGATTGGGTTGTTTCTTTTGTGATATTGAGTTGCATGACCTGCTTGTATATTTTGGAGATTAATCCTTTGTCAGTTGCATCATTTAAAAATGTTTTCTCCCATTCTGAAGGCTGTTTTTTCATTTTGTTTATGGTTTCATTTGCTCTGCAAAAGTTTCTAAGTCTCATTAGGTCCCATTTATTTATTTCTGTTTATATTTCTCTTTCTCTATGAGGTGGGTCAAAAAAGATCTTGCTGTGATTTATGTCATAGAGTGTTCTACTTATGTTTTCCTCTAAGAGTTTTATAGTCTGGCCTTACATTTAAGTCTTTAAACCATTTTGACTTGATTTTTGTGTATGGTGTTATGGAGTGTTCTAATTTCATTCTTTTACATGTAACTGTCCAGTTTTCCCAGCACCACTTATTGAAAAGGCTGTCTTTTCACCATTGTATATTCTTGCCTCCTTTATCAAAGATAAGGTGACCATATGTGTGTGAGTTTAACTCTGGGCTCTATGTCCTGTTCCATTGATCTATATTTCTGTTTTTGTGCCAGTACCATACTGTCTTGATTATTGTAACTTTGTAATATAGTCTGAAGTCAGAGAGCCTAATTCCTCCAGCTCCATATTTCTCTCTCAAGATTCCTTTGGCTATGCAGGGACCTTTGTGTTTCCATACAAATTGTGAAATTTTTAGTTCTAGTTTTGTTAAAAATGCCATTGGTAGTTTGATAGGGACTGCATTGAATCTGTAGATTGCTTTGGGTAGTATAGTCATTTTCACAATGTTGGTTCTCCCAATCCAAGAACATGGTATGTCTCTCCATCTGTTTGTATCATCTTTAATTTTTTCATCAGTGTCTTATAGTTTTCTGCATACAGGTCTTTTGTCTCCTTAGGTAGGGTTATTCCTAGGTATTTTATTTATTTATTTATTTATTTTTGCATTGGTAAATGGGAGTGTTTCCTTAATTTCTCTTTCAGATTTTTCATCATTAATGTATAAGAATGCAAGAGATTTCTGTGCATTAATTTTGTATCCTGCTAATTCACCAAATTCATTGATTAGCTGTAGTAGTTTTCTGGTAGCGTCTTGAGGACTCTCTATGTATAGTATCATGTCATCTACATACAGTGACAGTTTTACTTCTTCTTTTCCAATTTGGATTCCTTTTATTTCTTTTTCTTCTCTGATTGCTATGGCTAAAATTTCCAAAACTATGTTGAATAATAGTGGTGAGAGTGGGCAACCTTGTCTTGTTCCTGATCTTAGTGGAAATGGTTTTAGTTTTTCACCATTTAGGATGATGTTGCCTGTGGATTTGTCATATATGGCCTTTATTATGCTGAGGAAGGTTCCCTCTATGCCTACTTTCTAGAGGGTTTTTATCATAAATTGGTATTGAATTTTGTCGAAAGCTTTTTCTGTATCTATTGAGATGATCATATGGTTTTTCTCCTTCACTTTGTTAATATGGTGTATCACATTGCTTGATTTGCATATATTGAAGAATCCTTGCATCCCTGGGATAAACCCCACTTGATCATGGTGTATGATCCTTTGAATGTGCTGTTGGATTCTGTTTGCTTGTATTTTGTTGAGGATTTTTGCCACTATGTTCATCAGTGATATTAGCCTGTAGTTTTCTTTCTTTGTGACACCTTTGTCTGGTTTTGGTATCAGGGTGATGGTGGCCTCATAGAATGAGTTTGAGAGTGTTCCTCCCTCTGCTGTATTTTGAAAAAATTTGAGAAGGATAGGTAGTAGCTCTTTCTAAATGTTTGAAAGAATTTGCCTGTGAAGCCATCTGGTCCTGGGCTTTTAATTGTTGGAAGATTTTTAATCACAGTTTCAACTTCAGTGCTTGTGATTGGTCTATTCATATTTTCTATTTCTTCCTGGTTCAGTCTCAGAAGGTTGTGCTTTACTAAGAATTTATCCATTTCTTCCAGGTTGTCCATTTTATTGGCATAGAGTTGCTTGTAGTAATCTCTCATGATCCTTTGTATTTCTGCAGTGTCAGTTGTTACTTCTCCTTTTTCATTTCTAATTCTATTGATTTGAGTCTTCTCCCTTTTTTTCTTGATGACTCTGGCTAATTGTTTATCAATTTTGTTTATCTTCTTAAAGAACCAGCTTTTAGTTTTCCTGATATTTGCTATTGTTTCCTTCATTTCTTTTTCATTTATTTCTGATATGATCTTTATGATTTCTTTCCTTCTGTTAACTTTTGGGGGTTTTTTTTTGTTCTTTTTTCTCTAATTGCTTTAGGTGTAAGGTTAGGTTGTTTATTTGAGATTTTTCTTGGTTCTTAAGGTAGGATTGCATTGCTATAAACTTCCCTCTTTGTACTGCTTTTGCTGCATCCCATAGGTTTTGGGTCATCGTGTTTTCATTGTCATTTGTTTCTAGGTATTTTTTGATTTCCTCTTTCATTTCTTCAGTGAGATCTTGGTTATTAAGTAGTGTGTTATTTAGCCTTCATATGTTTGTATTTTTTACAGATTTTTTCCTGTAATTGATATCTAGTCTCATAGAGTTCTGTTTGGAAAAGAAGCTTGATACAAATTCAATTTTCTTAAATTTACCAAGGCTTGATTTGTGACACAAGATATGATCTATCCTGGAGAATGTTCCATGAGCACTTGAGAAGAAAATATAATCTGCTGTTTTTGGATGTAATGTCCTATAAATATCAATTAAGTCCATCGTATTAAATGTATCATTTAAAGCTTGTGTTTCCTTATTTATTTTCCTTTTGGATGATCTGTCCATTAGTGAAAGTGGGGTGTTACAGTCCCCTACTATGATTGTGTTAGTGTCGATTTCTCCTTTTATGGCTGTTAGTATTTGCCTTATATAATGAGGTGCTCCTATATTGGGTGCATAAATATTTACAACTGTTATATCTTCTTCTTGGATTGATCCCTTGTTCATTATGTAGCGTCCTTCTTTGTCTCTTGTAATAGTCTTTGTTTTAAAGTCTACTTTGTCTGATATGAGAATTGCTACTCCAGCTTTCTTTTGATTTCCATTTGCATGTAATATCTTTTTCCATCCCCTCACTTTCAGTCTGTATGTGTCCCTAGGTCTGAAGTGGGTCTCTTGTAGACAGCACATATATGGGTTTTATTTTTGTATCCATTCAGCCAGTCTATGTCTTTTGGTTGGAGCATTTAATCCATTTACATTTAAGGTAGTTATTGATATGTATGTTCCTATTACCATTTTCTTAATTGTTTTGGGTTTGTTATTGTAGGTCTCTTCCTTCTCTTGTGTTTCCTGCCCAGAGAAGTTCCTTTAGCATTTGTTGTAAAACTGGTTTGGTGGTGCTGAATTCTCTTTGCTTTTACTTGTCTGTAAAAGTTTTAATTTCTCCATCAAATCTGAATGAGATCCTTGCTGGGTAGAGTAATCTTGGTTGTAGGTTTTTCTCCTTCATCACTTTAACTATGTCCTGCCTCTCCCTTCTGGCTTGCAGAGTTTCTGCTGAAAGATCAGCTGTTAACCATATTGGGATTCCCTTGTGTGTTATTTTTTGTTTTTTCCTTGCTGCTTTTAATATTTTTTCTTTGTATTTAATTTTTGATAGTTTGATTAATATGTGTCTTGGCATGTTTCTGCTTGGATTTTTCCTATATGGGACCCTCTGTGCTTCCTGGACTTGAATAATTATTTCCTTTCCCACGTTAGGGAAGTTTTCCACTATAATCTCTTCAAATATTTTCTCAGTCCCTTTCTTCATCTCTTCTTTCTCTGGAACCCCTTTAATTCAAATGTAGGTGTGTTTAATGTTATCCCAGATGTCTCTGAGACTGTCCTCAGTTCTCTTCATTCTTTTTTCTTTATTCTGGTCCGCAGTCGTTATTTCCACTATTTTATCTTCCAGGTCACTTATCCGTTCTTCTCCCTCAGTTATTCTGCTATTGATCCCTTCTAGAGAACTTTAAATTTCATTTATTGTGTTGTTCATCACTGTTTGTTTGCTCTTTAGTTCTTCTAGGTCCTTGTTAAACGTTTCTTGTATTTTCTCCATTCTATTTCCAAGATTTTGCATCATCTTTACTATCATTATTCTGAATTCTTTTTCAGGTAGACTGCCTATTTCCTCTTCATTTGTTAGGTCTGGTGAGTTTTTGCCTTTCTCCAAGTGCTGTGTGTTTCTCTGTCTTCTCATTTTGCTTAACTTACTGTGTTTGTGGTCTCCTTTTCTCAACCTGCAGGTTTGTAGTTCCCGTTGTTTTTGGTGTCTGTCCCCAGTGGCTAAGGTTGGTTCAGTGGGGTGTGTAGGCTTCCTCATTGAGGGGACTAGTGCCCATTTTCTGTTGGATGAGGCTGGATCTTGTCTTTCTTGTGGGCAGGTCCACATCTGATGGTGTGTTTTGTGGTGTCTGTGGCCTTACTATGATTTTAGGCAGCATCTCTGCTAATGGGTTGTGTTGTGTTCCTATCTTGCTAGTTGTTTGGCATAGGGTGTCCAGCAGTGTAGCTTGTTGGTCGTTGAGTGAAGTTGGGTCTTGGCGTTGAGATGGAGATCTCTGGGAGATTTTTGCCATTTGATATTACCTGGAGCTGGGAAGTCTGTTGTGGACCAGTGTCCTGAAGTTGGCTCTCCCACCTCAGAGGCACAGCCCTGATGCCTGACTGGAGCACAAAGATCTTGTCATCCTCACAGCTCAGAATAAAAGGGAGAAAAGGTAGAGAGGAAGGAAGGAAGGAAGGAAGGAAGGAAGGAGGGAAGAAAGAAAGAAAGAGAAGGAAGGAGGGAGGGAGGAAGGAAGGAAGGAAGGGGAAGATAAAATAAAATAAAGTAAAATAAAATAAAATAAAGTTATTTAAATAAAGAATAAAAATTAATTATGAGGGAAAAAATTTTTAAGTAATTAAAAAAAAACACAAAAAAATGGACAGACTGAAGCTTAGGACAAATGGTAAAAGCAAAGCTATACAGACAAAATCACACACAGAAGCATACACATACACACTCAGAAAATGAAAAAAAACGGAAAAAAATATTTATATATATTGTTGCTCCCAAAGTCCACCTCCTCAATTTGGGATTATTCGTTGTCTATTCACGTATTCCACAGATGCAGGGTACATCAGTTTGATTGTGGAGATTTAATCCACTGCTCTTGAGGCTGCTGGGAGAAATTTCCCTTTCTCTTCTGTGATCGCACAGCTCCCGGGATTCAGCTTTGGATTTGGACCCACCTCTGTGTGTAGGTCTCCTGAGGGTATCTGTTCTTTTCTCAGACAGGATGGCATTAAAGGAGCAGCTGATTCGGGGGCTCTCGCTCATTCATTCCAGGGGGACGAAGGTGTACGGATGTGGGGCGAGCCTGTAGCGGCAGAGCCTGGCGTGATGTTGCACCAGCCTGAGGTGTGCCGTGTGTTCTCCCGAGGAAGTTGTTCCTGGTTCCTGGGACCGCGGCAGTGGCGGGCTGCACAGGCTCCCCAGAAGGGGGGTGTGGATAGTGACCTGTGCTCGCACACAGGCTTCTCGGTGGCTCCAGCAGCAGCCTTAGCATCTCATGCCCGTCTCTGGGGTCTGCACTGATAGCCGCGGCTCACGCCCGTCTCTGGAGCTCCTTTAAGCAGCAGTCTTAATGCCCCCTCCTCGTGCACCAGGAAAAAAGGGGCAAGAAAATTCTTACCTCTTCGGCAGCTGTGGCACACTGTCCCCCTTCAGGCTGTGTTCAGGCAGCCAACCCCAGTCCTCTCCCTGGTATCCAACCGAAGCCTGAGCCTCAGTTCCTCCCCACCCCGCCCTGGCTGGTCGGCACCAATCCTCTATGCGGGAATCTCTGCACTTTGCCCTATGCACCCCTGTTGCTGCACTCTCCTCCATGGCTCCGAAGCTTCCCCCCTCCGCCCCCTGCAGTCTCCACCCATGAACGGGCTTCCTAGTGTGCAGAAACCTTTCCTCCTTCACAGCTCCTTCCCACTGGTGCAGGTCCTTTTGTCTCTGTTTTCCCTTTTTTCTTTTGCCCTACCCAGGTACATGAGGAGTTTCTTGCCTTTTGGGAGGTCTGAGGTCTTATGCCAGTGTTCAGTAGGTGTTCTGTAGGAGTTGTTCCACATGTAGATGTATTTCTGATGTATTTGTGGCAAGGAAAGTGATCTCTGTGTCTTACTCTTCCACCATCTTGAAGCTCCTCTGTCCTAGTGAATTTTATCAAACATTTCTGGAAGAAATATCACCAATCTTTCACCAATTCTTTCAGAATATAGAAGAGCGTTAATGAGTCTGGAATAACTCTAACACCAAAACATATCAATGTCATTATAATATTATGAAGACACAGTGAGGATTTGGTGATCCTAAAGTTTTTCTGAATTTTTGGATAGTAAACATATTGCTCAACTTTAGATGTGGATAAGTAAGTAATCAAGTTAAAGGTTTAAGTTTAACCCTTATAATAATAGAAATAAAAAGATGAAAATACCACCCAAGCTAGTAAAGAAGGAAAAATAGTGAGAAAAAAATTTTTTTAAAGAATTGCAAACAATTCCAGAAGAATTTAAAAGATAGATAGATAAATATATAGATAGGCATAAAGTAAAAAATTAGAAAACATAAATTAGCATTGTAGAAACAAATCCAAATACATCAATAATCATAATCATTAAAAAATAGACCAACTCATCAAAGAGACTAAATATTGTCAGATAAATTAAAATACTTAGTAATATTAAGTTTATATGAAATATATCTAAATTTAAGGTAGAGAAAGTTTAAGAATAAAAGGACAAAAAATACTGTGAAAATGCTAAACAAAAGAAGGCAAGTAAGCAAAAGAAAAATTTGGCAAAATATAATTTAGAGTAGGATTTAAGTCAAAAAGCACTGATAGAAATATAGAGTTTTACTATTTATGGATAAAATGATTTCATTTACTAGGAAGAAATTCTGAAGTGAAACAGCTGCTAACAAATCTCTAAAATAAAGAAAAATTGAAATCAGCAAAATCTCCTAAAACTGAATGAGACTGCAACGTACCTTTCTCAGCAATTGATAGATCCAGCACACAAAAAGACAGTAGGATCTAGACTATTTAAACAATATAACTAACAGGAGTTATCTAATCTGTATATGTGTAATACCATAATTTAAAAAAATACATACTCTTTTCAGAACAAAGCCATATCAGATCTTGGTGATATTTAAATAATTTATATCATAATGTACTCTCTGACTACAATGCACTTAACCTGTAAATCAATAATAGAATAGCAAAACCCAGTAAGTTAGAAAAATTTGAAAATCAGAAAAACGCAATTAGAAAATTTAACAAAATCACCTTAATAGCTCATATGTGAAAAAATAAATCAAAATGGACATTTTTAAGTGCTAAGATTTAGTGATAACAAAAATATTATATCTAAATTTGTATAAAGCTAAAGTTGCCTACTTAAAGGCAACTCTGTAGCATTAAACATTTTATGTTAGGAAAGAAGAAAGGCTAAAAAATGGGTGTCTGACATCTGAAGTCAGCAAAATAAAAACAAAAACAAAATAAAATTATAATTAAGTGAAATAATAAAGATGAGTTAATATTAGTGAAACAGGAAAAGTAAAAGCTACTTTAGAAAGATCAATAAAGATTTGGTTTTTTGAAAAGTGATAAAATTAGCCAAGCACTGGCAAAATTTATCAGACCAAAACAAACAAAAACAGAGAGAGAGAGAAGACATGAATAAATAACAGTAGGAGTGAAAAATGGAAATGAGACTATAGTAGCATAAATGAGTAAAAAGATAAGAAAAATTAAGAACATTATGCCAATCAATTTGAAAATGTGGGAAATGTTACTTTTCTATATAAATATAACATACTAAAACTGAATCAAGAGAGAAATCTCTTTGTCTTTCTTTACATTACATGGTCAGTCGGTAGTTGAACACCTTCTCACAATAAAAAGACCAAGCCTAAGTGAATTTATAGAAAGTTCTGTTAAACATTCTTATGGGAGATATTTCTAAATTATACAGGTATCTTCAGAGAAGAGAAAGATTAGCTATCTGAATGCATCAGTGTATAAAAAAGTACTGTATCATGGACAATGTTGGCTTATTCTAGGAATATGTTTTTTATATTAAAAATATTTTAAAATATCTTAATGTAATTAATCTCATAAAATAGTTAAAGGACAAAAACTATGTCATCTAAATAGTTACAGAAAATACCATATTTGATAGTAGATGTTACCTTTTCATGAAATAAAAAATTAGCTTTTTGGTAAGGAGCCATTAGAACAGAGGAAAACAGGCCTGTGAAGTCTTAGCTGGGAGGAAGCCCAAACATATATGCTAATAATTCTGGCCATAATGCCTCATAATGCCTCATAACTGTTACCTTCTTCCTGGCAAGGGGAGAAGACACACCACTGAAACACAGATATACACCAGAGAAGAGTAAGGGTCTGAAAAGTGTTCCTAAAGGCCTAAAAGAGGAACAAAAGAAACAGCTGTGAAGGGAAGACAAGTGATTCATGTTAGAAAAGAAAAAGAAAAAAAAAACACAAAAGGAAACAACCTGATCACGAAGAAGGCAGAATGTAGGAAGAAATGAAAGCCCTGAGGTTGAAGAGTGAAAGAAACTTGGGGAGGAAGGGAAGGTACACTGTTAAAGCAGTGACTTGTTTAGCTTGTACACACGAGGGGTGGCAGTGTAGGTAATACATCACACTGAAAATACTGGAATGGTAGTGATGGTGGATGGAGTCATGCTTCTCAAGGTGTGACCCACAAAAGACCTACATCAGATTTACCTGGAGGCAGCATTCAACCCACCCTTCCCATTCCCTCAATATACCCTTCCCATTCCCTCCAACGTGACTGAGTCTGAACCCTGGGCAAGAAGGATCTCAGAGAATGTGCTTATTTAACAGACACCCAGGGTAATGCTGAGATTGATAAAATTTTGATAAGCCCTGGCCTAGATATTCCCAATGAAAGCATATCTCTTCTTATCATCCATCCACATTTGAGGTGATAACATGGACAATAAATGTCAGGAACTTGAGAAAGGACAAATGGAGGTTATCCAGTTTCCTATGTTATCCATTGACTTAAAGTTAAAATTTTTATTGTCTATTTATTAAATCTGTTAACTTTCCTCTAGAGCTTAAAAAATACACATGGTTTGACATCGCACTTCAGTTGTTTTTTTTTTAAACAATTTTTCACAAGTACAGGACAGAAAAATGTGGAATATTTATATAATTCATATTGTATAACACCTGGCCTGATTTTTTAAAAAGGGGAAAGTTAATACAATAAAGATTCAGTAGCTATTATAAATTGCTGTGTATACTATATTTATACACTATTTAATAATGAAGAAAGCCTGAAGTTAAATATTATTGTTTATATAATATTTTGCTTTATAAAACATCCTTTAAGATTAATAGAAGTACAAATAGACAAAATGATAGGGGTGTTTTTATTGGGAAGATAATTATTGCCCAGGAAAAAAAATTATAGTTTTAAAATTAAAGAGGGTGTGTAAACATATACCAGAGCAAGAGGAGGAATGAAAAATAGCTATAGATATTAGTTAAATACATGTTTAATAAGTTGTTACAGGGTAATGTATTAACATTTATGGAAATTTAAAATACAGGCAAGAAAGAATGATGATATCCTTGTTCTGTTTCTGTCCTGGTCAGATTACACCCGGAGTGTTATATGTGGATCCTAGCGCTTTGGAATGGGCATACACAAATCAGGTATTAAGGGCTATTTGATGGTACACTCCAGGAATATTCCATATTATAGTTAGGGTTTTAGGCAGAATAAGAACAGAGACATAGTGTTTATTTTCAAGTAGTTTGAAAGCCACTGTACAGAGTTTACCCTATGTACACTCAAGATGTAGAACCAGGTCCTACCGTGTAACACAGGGGACTATATTCAATATCCTGTGATAAACTATAATGGAAAAGAATATTAAAAATGTATATATATGTATAACTGAATCACTTTGCTGTAGAGCAGAAATTATGCAACATTGTAAAACAACTATACTTCAATAAAATAAATTTTAAAAAGATGTAGACCAGAGATAAAGTGAGGAAGTAATAAGAACACAAGAACACAGATTACAGGACAGTTAGCAAGGTGGGATGATTTACGTTGGTCAATATAGTCACCACTGAAAGTCTTCAAATATAGGCTAGATGACCTTGGCAATTTTAAAATATGACCCAAAAATCTATTGAGAGGTGGGTCATGACTCCTTCCCCTTGAATCTGGGTTTTGTGACTGCTTGACTAGTGGAATATGGAGAAAGTGATGATATGGCAGCCTTTAGGCCCTGGCCCTTAGGAAGCTGAGAGCTTCTATTTTCTATCTCTTGTTACATTTGCTCTTGGAACTCAACTACCATGTGGTGCAGAAGCTGAAGCCATCTGTGGGGAGCCCTATGCAGAGAAGAATTGACAGTTGGCAGCAACTTTTAAGCCTTGTAATTGAAACATCTTGGAAGTGGGTCCTCCAGCCCCAATCTAGGTGCCCAAGAATCCCCTCGTATACTTTCCCCTAGTATCCCTGTCATCAAAAAATCGAAAGTTTTCTTTATGATTTATTTCAGTCTTAACCATTATTTCATCTCAGGCTGCATCCTACACTAAGGCTGTCTCCTATCATCTCCTAGGAGGTCTGAGGCAATTCCTAACATTTCTTTCTTGGATGAGCAGCACTTACTCAAAATGTCTTTCTCTCATGTGTTTCCTTGTTACTATTTAAACCTTGATGAAATTATGCTGTTTCTCTTGATTATTCTTAGTGTCTTCCAAGGCACTATCACATGCCTGTTATTTTCAGCTTTTCCATAACCCAATTTAAAAGCTTCCTTTTTTCATTTTATACCTCTTCCCTTTCTATAGAAAGAGCAGCAGAAAAAAAATAAAATATAGTGGGAAACTGTAGGAAAAAAAAAAAAAAAGAGCAGGCCCTTGGCTTGCTTAACCAAAATCCAACCTGTCAAAAATTCCATTTAGTACAAATATTGGCAGATCAAAATCCTACATATCTCTTTTCAATTACTACTGTTATAACATTTAAGGCTTTGCCTTAGAGAAAGGGGGATATTTCTTCTGATGGTTTTAATTTTCTTATAAAGAAACACTTCTTGTATAGAGGTAGCATGGTTATGGTACCGTAATCGGTAATTTATTCATTTAGAAAGCTAGTATGGTATTGTGGGAAGAAAATAGACTCTGAGTCAGACAGAACTTGGTTTAATTCTAGCTTTTCCACTACCTAGCTATATTGTTTCTGGATTTCTGTTAAGTCTGTTGCCTCCTACATAAATTGTGGATAACATAATCACCTTGTCAGATAAATGAAAACTGATTGAGGTAATGTATCTAAAGCTCCGAGTGCAGTTTTTAAGTCAGTTGATATTTTAACTATCACAATAAGCCTGTCACCGTTTGATAAAGCTGGGACAGTTTGATATGGGAAGTTATGAGAGCATCATATATGCTCAAAATAAAGTTATTAATTTCAGTATAGAATGTTGAGTTGTCTAAGAGACGGGTAGAGAATGATAAAGATTAAGGAACTTCTCATTTTAACACTTTTATAAGGGAATTTTGGACTCCTGGAATTTTGTGTATAGAGCAATGAGTATTAGAAAATTACTGATATAAAGATTAGACTTATGGGATCTCTTAAAAGAAAAAATATGTGAAATGATGCAGAATACATTGAGAGATAATCTTGAGGGATGTGAGAATTAAATAGGTATAAAAGCAACAAGCCAATCAACAAGAAAGATGCCACACAATTTAGAATAAGGAAGAAAAAAAGAGTAAAAAGGAGAAAGAATGAGTTTTGGTTTAAGGGAGACATTCTCGAGAAAAAATATTACTTGCAATGAAAAATATATTAACTTTCTTATTTTGACAGAATTAAACATTTTGATTCATCTTTGACCAAAGAATAACTTGTTGTAGCTAATTAGCCAGTCCAATATCTATTAAATTAAATGTGGATTTGAATATTATTTTCAGTAACTTTGGAATTGGCTATTAATTCCAGAGTGTTTGTAAATTACTTTGAAATTAAGTTTTATTTTATGAGTATTACTTTCAGGAAGAGCAAACATTTTGCAAGAGCAAACACAGGTAGACTCATAACTCACATTTAATCTCACCTTTATTGTAATCACCTGTGAACAGCAGAATCACCCACAGTGCCTCCTACATATATGTATACTGTCTTGCTTATAAATAATAAGTACCAGAATGAAGCACACTCATGAAAAATGAAGTACTAGCAAAATTATACCATCTGGTATAATGACTCAGTTCAATGGATGGGTAATAAACTGTGAAATATATAGTAAAACATACATTGATCATCTATAACAGATTATGATAGGAATAAAGATGTAAAATTTTGAGGACAAATATAAGAAACCTTTTCAAAACACATCTTTATTATAAAATTTAAAACTTTATATTAAAGTTTTATACCTTTAGATGTTTTCTGATAGAAATTTGAACTGGAATTCATAAAATGGAATCAACAACAGAAATTCATACTGTATCTTTAGTCTACATAGTGGGTGCAGTGCTATACTACAGTCAAACAATTGTTAAAGTTTTTAGGAATTTTGTGAGCTGATGAACATCACTTTAGTAGCTTGAAATGAGCCATAGAGGGAGTATTTACACCACAGACATTGGTAAAACACTACAAATGAGAACTTGTGCTTCCCCGGAGAGCCAGTTGTCAAATATTTACCAGCACTTGATTGGTTACGGAAATAATACTTTCTGTGCTTTAACTGATTAACATTTTCAGAGTTTCCTGTTGGGAAAATCCTTCAGCATGTATGTTAATTTTTAGGTGCTGTTTTATGAGTGATTGATTATTATTATTAATATTTTAATTAAAATATTAAAAAGAGACTGCCTTTTAAGAAAAGTCAGTGACAGTTTGTCCCATTTTCTTTCTCTCAAACTATCAGATGGGGAAATTAATATCTGAGAGACTTTTGGCAGAAGTGTCCCTAAATTTTATTTTCTAAAAAGTTCAACTTAAAAAAATAATAATTTCCACTGAAATCTTGTACTTAGAAGCATAACATTTTGTTCTAAAAACAAATGTTGACTATTCCTTTAATATAGGGAGCTGTTTTAGGAAAACAGCATAAGGTAAAATTGTTTTGGTTGACATACATTTATATGTGTTAAAAATTTAAAAAGGAAACAATTACTGCTTCATATAAATTTTATTGATATTCTGGTACCTAAAAAGTAATTTTAATTTTAACTAAATGGTATTAACTGCATCTATTTATATAAGAACCAAAAAATGTTTCCAAGAAGGAAATACGGATCCAAAATCCTGTGTGTCCATGAGAAACATTTACTGTTAGCCTCAGTGGAATTCGACCACTTTTCTATTTGCCAACTTAGCACTTAAAAAATCTAAGCAAATTTTCTTTTGACCTGGGTTTTGGGAATTAACACTTGATTTGACTGATGGGTGGATTGATTGGCATCTGATTAAATACAAAAATTCAGAGAATGCATGTGGCCAAAGCAGCAGTTACTTGTGTAGAAATGACACTTTGTCTGAAACTCTGTAATTTATAGGATGAAAAAAGTTAAATTATGTTTTTTTACCAATTTCCTCCTTACCCTGACTGCACCCATTCCTCAATAATGTGTTAACATCATCTGCTCTGCTATGCTATGATAGAAAACTTTCTGCTAGATTCTTCAGCGGCCTTCTTGAGTTGATGGCAGACGTTGACATACTCATGTCTTCGGCCCCTTTCTTCTCTCTTTCTTCTCTCTCCTCTTCTGTAATTCAAGGTGCATATACATTATCTTAGGAGCACATTGTTTCTTGATTCCTATTCAACCAAAACCATTCATTATAACTCCATTTATAGCTATGCTATTGATGGCAATTTTATGCTAAATATTCATTTAAAAGTTTAAGATATTTTTATAAGGCTATAAGTTACTCCGATAAATCTACGAAGCCAAAGTCAGCAGCTCTTACCAATTGGAGAAGAAGTTATGGACAAAATCACTAACTTAGAAAACAATATTGGTTCTATTGTAAAAATGAATCTTTAATATTTATTGCATATTGTCCTAAGTGTTTTATATGTCTAAATTAATCAGATTTTCATAACATCTCTATAGAGAAATTTTCAGTGGCATTTCTGAAATGAGGAATGATGAACTTGAGGCACAGAGAAGACAAATACTTGCTTTAGTTATTAAGCAGATGTGCGAGAATGCAAAACTAGGAATCTAGCTTTATAACTCATGCTCTTAACCACTGTGTTATACAGTTTATCTCAAAAAGGCAGATTATCTCAATGAATTTTAGAGAAATAACATTTCATAAGCACAAACTAAACAATCTAAACTGACATATTTTAATTAAAATATACTTCCTATGGCAGTTATTCATGCTGAATCTGTGCTTTTGTAGCTCTTCTAGGGAGGCCAACCTGTTTTATTCTAATATGAGCTATAGTTATCCCAATATACTGCTCTTACTTGGAAGCTGGACAAGTTATAGTCATAGCAAAAATCCTTAGTATGTCCAGAGAAACAGGTGCAAATGAGAGAAAAAGAACAAAAGCCCAATGAAGTGCTAGATTCTAAGGAAAATTACTGCTGATTAGGTTTCCTCTTAGTGCTTCATATTCTTTAGTGAGAGACTATAGTACCCATTGTATTTTCTGTTGCTACTTATGGGGAATTAGATGTTTAGATAAGAGGCTGACCCAAGACTAATTAGAAATCTATCTCTAAATTTTAAGTTGGCAAACTAAAGAAGTTTCTTCCTTCTCCTCCCATAAATTAATATCCCCCAGTTCCTCACTTCCAACCTGTGACTGTTTACCTGATAATTCACAAAAACATTAACTGAACCAGAATGTTTCCAGACTTGGAGATGCAAAAAAAGGGATGAGCAGTTGGGGACACCTGATAAGCAGGCAGTTTCGGAGAAACTTTACATTGATTAGAGTGACCTTAACACCTTATCCAAAAAGCCAGAAAACAAGCTTATAACCACACAGGCAGGAGAGAAGAGCATCTTTATTTCTGGAGAAACGAAAATGTCCCAGAGTAGAGCAAAATAAAATATGAAGCATCCCAAGTACAAAATATATCTCACTGCCTAATTGATCACTCTGCAGTGAACTCTAGCAACTGATGAATTGTACCTATTCAGAAAGACCAGAGAATCAGCTTTTCAGTGCCTCACTACTAAGTATAAATATATAACCAAGAATAAACAGACATTTATGGAAAACCTCTAACAGAGGATTAGAGAGCAAAACCAATAAGCTTAAAGTGGAAACTTAAAAGAAACAGAGACAATGTAGGAAAAAAACCTCTATATAGGAAGCATAACTCATATTCTCAGTGAAATAAAAGAATGTATTTCAACCTTGAAATGAAAACATGATGTGAGAATTAAGGGACAGTTAGGCAACAATGAAAGCTTTTAGAAATTAGAAATGTGATGGCTAAAATATAAACGTTAGTAATAGGATTGGGAGATATGATTAAAGAAATTTCATAGGAAATAAGGAGATGAACAAACAAAGAAACAAAGAAAAGAAAACTGTGGATCAGTCCAGTGAGTCCAATATCTGACAAATGGGCATTCCAGGAAGAGAGGAGAAAACAGGAGAAAAATGATCAAAAGCATTATGAGAAAATCAGATGTATGTTTCCATTTGAAATGTCTTAATGAGAACACAATGAATAAACAAGATAGATATTGGGTAAAATTTTGGGATATACAGGATAAAACAAAGATCCTAAAAGCATCAAGGGAGAAAAAGAAGCACATAAAATGAAATAGGAATCGTAATAGGAATTGTAATGGAATCATACTTCTCAATAGTTTCAGTAGCAATTTGAGATTATAGAGGACAGTGGAACAATACCTTGAAAGTTTTCTAAATAGAATTTGATAACTGGCCAGCCCATGTGTGGACATGTAGAGTATAACATTTTGGGGGAGGAAAGGACTGAAAATATTTCTGTATCTTGCATACCTTCTCAGAAAGCTACCAGGGAATGGGTTCTGCCAAAGCAAATAAGAAGACCAAGAAAGAGGGAAAAATAGGATCCATGGTAAAGTACCTTAAACACAACAGACAAGAGGAGAGAATTTCCAGTGTGTCATCTGTCTAGAGAATAAAGATCCAGATTGGTTCATGAAGAGAATATTCTTTGGGAGGGAGGTCTCTACAGAACCAATAGAATGAGTACATTCAACATAGTTTGTTCATATGGAAAATTATATGACTGTGGAATGACTTAGATATACCAAATGAAAATGTAAACAATTATTAATTAAGGAAAATAGAAAGGCACATGGGTAAAGAAATGTAATCACAGACATTACTTGGTTATAAGTTATAATTATATATACACTGATTATAATTTAAAACTACTACATTGAGAGAATGGGAGAAGAGAAGAGGTATGTAAGAGAGCTAAAGGTGCATATTCCATAATAGGAAGTAAAAAGAGAAAAAATACTGATACATCAAAGGAGATCTTGGTTTCCAATCAGCTGTTTTTACTGGTCAGAAGTGATAAACCCCGTTTAGATCTTTCTAATAACATATTCACTGTTTGTGCCTCCAATGGTGGAACAGATATGTTGCTTCCTTCCCTTTCCTCCATGTTGATACCACCAGCCCTGAGCTGAACCTACTTCTTTTCTTTCAATAGACCCAGGTGAAAGGCTCATTTTAGGACCAGTGATGGGGCTGTCCTGTCAAATAGTACCTGCTTTTGATGATGCTATAGGCAGCAAATTCCATACAAATTTCTCTGCCTTACAGTGTGACAGATCTAGTCAAGGAGCTATAATAAATAGTATGTAATAAACCAGTTATTTATTATGATTGCTGGCACAAACTTCAGTAATAAAAGGAGCTTCAGTGGAGGGAAAGTAATTTCCAAATAGAATGAGTGCTGGTTGAGGATGAAAAGAGAAATCTGAAGTGGTATATTTTGCATCACACTCAAGAACGGTAGTGCTCAGTAGTAGAGGAAGGAAAATAAATTGTGGATGCCACCAAGACCAGCAGGATAATAGATTGAGGATAAATACAAGAGGGAGGTATATGTGTTTTGAAGTGTCCTTAGTTAAAGGAATCTAGGGAGCATCTGTCAGGATTAAATATTTTTAAGTCTTTTCCTAGAACGGTCATCATTACAATTACTATTATTGTTATTAGGCAAGGCTGAAACAGAAATGTTAATATTGTATGTTTAGAAGTTCCTGGACTGGGAGCTGGAAAGCTAAGTTTGGCTTGATCACCAATCAATGAAAAATTTTTAGCTGATAAACTTTCTTCACTATGCCTATTTTTCCCTCTTCAAATAATCGAGAACACCATATAGAAGAAGGTGTTTGGAATCAACATTTAAATCACAGATCCATAAGAATCTAAAGTATATCAGTGATGAATGAGTATATAACTGTATTCAAAACTGTTCCTCAGTAATATCTTTCTTTGTAAAATAATTACAACAGAAATTATTGTGATTCTCACACTCATTGCTCTCACTTAAATCCATTCTTATTTATACTGAATGGCTTTCATTTCAAAACATGTTCCCCAGAAGATTTATTAGTCAGAACTCAGTCCATTCTATTCCACTATATTAAAGGATTCCTGCCTCAAATCCATTTTTTGGAATAAAGGAAAATGGCAATAAAATATTTCAGGATTCAGCAAATCCCTTAAAATGATGAATAAAACAAGAAAAACCTTTAGATTATATATTATTGATGGTTTACCAAATATTAGCAATAATAAAACATTTAAAAATCTATGTTTTTGTAAAAAATGAATCACATAATAAAGTCAGTGGAACCGAAGGCTTTATTAAAAATATTCTCTCAGCATGACATTTCTAAGTTTGCTTGCTCTCATATTCCTCATGTGGAGATGAACAATCCCTAAAGCTTTAACAATTCTGCTTTTGTTCTTAATTATTTTAGACAATCTTAAAATCTTTAACTTTTTGGCCAAGGTAAGCCTTTTATGATTCTTTTCCCAATTCAGTTAAATTTACTGAAGTTCAATGAATATGTACATATATACATATACATTTAAGTACCCATATACATATATATTATAAATTTATATATGTGTGTATTTAGAGACTGAGCAAGCATGTGTGTCTGGAAGGGAGGATTCATCCTGCAATGTAGTAGGAAATGTGACTCAAGCTATATTTGTTCATTAGTAATAATAACTCATTGTTTAGTCAGTTAATGTGTGGGAGGCATTCTACCAAGAACTTTACTTACATTATCTATTTGAGTTTTTATAACAATACTAGGGACTCTGTATTTTTTAAAATATTTAAGCATGGAGTGGGAAGAATCTTATTCATGATCTCACTTAGCATTAAATGTTATAGGGGTTTTAAAGCCAGTCTATCTGATCAAAAACTGACTTCTTAAGCACTTCGACATACTGCTTTATTCAAGGTGAAGCAGCAATAAAACAAGTGAATATGGAGTCTTTAAAAAAGCAAATTTATGTCTATGAAAAAGGAAAATAGGAAAGGAAGTATCGTATATACATTAAATGTTGTTATTATAAGATTTGGACTACCTTTCTGAAAAACATCTGGATCACTTCCCACAAGGGAAGAATTTGTTATGAGGAATTAACGTATAGCAGTATTACAGTAACTTCCTTTGAATACAACAAATCAGAAAGCCTTGTGCTGATACAACCAAATTAAATATGAAAAATAAGAAAACAGGTTGACCCAATGCTACTGTCACTTATCTATGGCAGCCATGGCAATGCTGTTTTAGAATATAAAATGGAGTTTTTTGCTATGTGGGGGAAATTCTTTGCTGTCTTTGTTGCATCTGCTTCAACTGACATTGCTTATTTCTTATCACTATCATGATAAACATTATAAAATATTTCAAAATCTTTAGCCGTGTAAGTTCCTAGGTGAATTTGGGAAAGCTTTCCAATTGCCACTCACTCTATAGCCTAAAAATATACACTTAGCTCATAATGAGGAAATGTATCATTTTTCTACAGCTTCACAGATTGAAGGACAGCAACAGAGACCTCAGGTGCCATTTTGGTCGTCTTCCTTTCACTGTGATCATCATACAAAATCCTTCTATGGCCCTAAACCTAACTTAGGTACTTAAAAATCAAAAAGTGGTGAAAGAATTATCAAGTAAAATGGAAACTAATAATAATTGGGACAGATGTTCTCAATTCTATGTCTACCCTCAACTAGGAAAACTCTTATAGAGAAGGTTGAGAATGTGATACTTTTATGACTAATTAATAATTTTAGATTAAACCTGAGACTTCCATTTATGAACATTATTGATGAGCTGGTATCAGATGAATTATTCTGCCAAGAACAATTAGAAAATTTGAATAAAATGCAAAATATGTTTGAAGATATTGAAGACTTACCTGAACAAATAGGACTTGAAGAAGCCACAGCTTTGAGTGTAGTGTTACGAGTTGAATGGTGCCCCCCCATTCATATTTTAAACTCTTAACCCTCAGTGCCTCAGAATATGACCTTATTTGGACATAGGGTCATTGCAGTTGTAATTAAGTTAGGAGGAGGTCATATTGGAGTAGGTGGGTCCCAAATCCAATATGGCTGGTGTCCTTTTGGAAAAGGGGAAACTTGGGAACAGATGCACACAAAGAGGATGACTTGTGAAAATGAAGGCACAGATTAGGGTGATACATTTACACACCAGGAACATCAAAGATTTCCAGCAGACAACAAGAAGTTAAGAGAGAGATCTGGAATGAATCCTTTCCTCACAGTTCTCAGAAGGAACCAACCCTGCCAACACCTTGATTTTGGTCTACTAGTCTCCAAAATTGTAAGACAATAAATTTCTGTTTTTTAGGCCACCCAATTTGTGGCACTTTGTTACAGAAGTCCTAACAAACTAATACAAGTAGGGAAACACATTGAGGTATCATGTTTTGCCTCAAAGCATTTTCTGATAAATAGTGTAAAGCCAAAAAGATAAATAAAAAGCTAAGCAGAAAACAGAAAATAAGAGATTGGAAAACTGAGCCAAGTGTTTGATACATTCATGTGACTAGGGAGACAAACTTTGGTATTCAGGTCTTCCAAATGAGCCAAGCTTGACGGGCCAAAATTCAGGAGAGAAAGGAAAAACATTGATCTTACCTAATGCTTTTCCTTCAAAGGCAATTTGAGATTTGTAAATGGGGCAAGAGAAAAGAAGAAAGAGGCAGCACAGTTGCTAGAATCCAAGCAGGGCTATTGACAATCTTACAGTGCTGGAGAGATCTAAAAAATGGAGTTTAGGATCCTCAGTGGAGAAGTACTGTGGAAAACATACCGAATTTTCAATTAGAGATGTAGCACAGAAATAAGTTAAACAGGAAATAGAAAAGTCCTCAAGTTTCAAATTAGCTCAATTCCAGATGAAAATTACTGTGATTTCCCCTATTTTAATTATCTGTCAAAAATAAAAGTACATCCTCTTTGGAAGAATATATCATTGAACAGAGTCTCCATAATTTTGTATACAGCACACCTAGCATTCAGTTAAAATTAAGCAGGAAAGCCAGAAGACAAGAAAAAAATGACCAAAAACCAAAAGATTAAACAACAATAGAGATAGACCCAGAACTGAACTAGATATTGGAATTATGAGATATAGACTTTTATAAAACCTTGATTAGTAATTTTTTAAAATAATAAGATAAAAATGTCACCAGAGAATTTTATCCATGGAAAAGAATCAAAAGAAAATTCTTAATAAGGGGAAATAAAATGCTGAGGAAATATGGCAGAAAGAGATCAGAAGGAAAGGTGACATAGGGTTCAGAGTCCCCTAATTAAGACTGAATAAAAAATACTTTTTAAATCATCTATCTTCGGTATGCTTTTTTTAAAAAAAATTAAAGTATAGTTGATTTACAATATTGTGTTAGTTTCAGGTGTACAACAAAGTGATTCAGTTATATATATATTTTTCAGATTATTTTCCATTATAGGTTGTAATAAGATAGTGAATATATTTCCTATGCTATGCAATAAATCCTTGCTGCTTATCGATTTTATTTTTTTAAAAAAGAAAATTCTTAACAGAAAATGTAATAATTGAAACTATGGAGTCAATAGATGGCTTTACTGTGACAAAGTGGGAGAGTGGCATGGACATATATACACTACGTAAAATAGATAGCTAGTGGGAAGCAGCCACATAGCACAGGGAGATCAGCTTGGTGCTTTGTGACCACCTAGAGAGGTGGGATAGGGCAGGTGGGAGGGAGGGAGATGCAAGAGGGAAGAGATATGGGAACATATGTATATGTATAACTGATTCACTTTGTTATAAAGCAGAAACTAACACACCATTGTAAAGCAATTATACTCCAATAAAGATGTTAAAAAAAAGAATTAAAACCTAAAAAAAAAAAAAGATGGCTTTACCACTTTATTAGATATAGCAGAGGAAGGTATTAGTAAAGTAGGAAAATACATACATAAAATATTCAAAATAAAGCATAAAGAAGAAGAAAATGAAATATTGATGAAAGGCCATAGGTGACAAATCAGAAAATGAGAAACTTAATATATGGTCACAAAATAAACAGATCAAAATGAGGCCAAAACAATATTTGCAGAGATAGTGATGAAGAATTATCTAAATGAGAGATGAAAGACTTCAATTCACAGATTCAAGAGATTTTATGAACCGAAAGCAAAATAAATACAAAGAAAACCAGAAGTGCATAATAGGGTATCTGATAGAAATCAACAAGAGAGAATAAATTGTAAAATCAGTGGAGGTAGGAGATGCAAGATGGCTTGGTAGCTGAGAAGCACATTGCCATCGAAGGAGACCCAATGAAAATTACAACTCCTCCTCAATCAAAACTATGAAAGTGAGAAGACTGTGGTTTGACATCATCAATTAGCTGATGGAAGTAGCGGTCTAGAATTCTATACCCAGAAAAAATACTCTTCAAAGATGAAGGAGGGCTTTCCTGGTGGCGCAGTGGTTGAGAGTCCGCCTGCCGATGCAGGGGACACGGGTTCGTGCCCCGGTCTGGGAGGATCCCACATGCCGCGGAGCGGCTGGGCCCGTGAGCCATGGCCGCTGAGCCTGCGCGTCCGGAGCCTGTGCTCCGCAAGGGGAGAGGCCGCAGCAGTGAGAGGCCCGCCTACCGCAAAAAAAAAAAAAAAAAAAAAAAAAAAAAGATGAAGGAAAAATAAAAACATGTATAGAAAAACACATATTGAGAAATTGTAACTGATGAGAATGTTAACTAAAATATTAGTGAAAAGACCCTAACACTACAGTTAAGAAAATAATACACTATGACCTACTAAGGTTTAAGCCAGGACTGGAAGGATGTTTCAATATTAGAAAAATCTGTTAATAGGATGCACCGTATTAATAGATCTAAGGAAAAATTAACATGTTTAACTCCATTTAGTGTAATTATTGATGTTAGAGTTTACATCTACCACTTTGCTGTTTGTTTTATATTTGATACACCTGTTCTTTTAATCTCTTTTTTTGCCTTATTTCAGAGTAAGCAAGTGGTTTTATCATTCCAATTGCCTCTCCTATTAACTTGTTAGTTACATATTATTTTATTCATCTATTGTTGGTAACCAAAGATTATAATATTCATTCTTGACATAATAGATTCTATACGAATTATTACCTTTACCACTTCATGTATCAAAGTGAAACAATCTTAGAAAACTTTTGCTTTTATTTCTTTCTACATTTTGTGTTATTATTCTCCTGTGTTTTAATTCTACATATACTTTGAAATAATCTGGACTATATTACTTTGTTTGATACAGCTAGCAGTCATTTATATTTACCCACACATTTACTCTTTCTCTTGCTCTTCATTCTTTCCTGCATTTCTGTATTTTCATCTGGAAAAAGTTTCTTCTGTGGTTTCATCATGAATAATATTTTTTTTCTTTTGAAAGAATTCCTTTAGTATATTTTTAGTGCATGTCTCCTGGAAATTAATTTCTGTTTTTATTTTAATTTTTATTTGTAAATAATTTCAAAGTTACAGAAGAGTTGCAAGAAATTGTAAAAAAAATATTATTCTTTATCCAGATTATTATTTATTCTTTTCCTCTCTATTTGCTTTTGCTTTTTCTCTTTTGCTTACACACACACACACATGAAAACATTTTTTCCTGAATCATTTGAGGTTAAATTACATACATTATGGTTGCTTGCTCCTAAACATTTCCGTGTGTATTTCCTAAGAATAGTTATATTCTTGTTTTAAAAAAACACTGTACAGTTATCACCTCTAATATATTCAATAATGATGCCCTACTTTAATCTAGAATTTGTTTTCCAATTTTGTCATTTGAACCAATGATACCATTTTATAGGCATGTTTTTCCCTTTAGTACAAGATTCGGTCTAGCAACAGGTATTGCACTTAGGTGTCGTGTCGCTTTAGTCTCCTTTCACCTGACACATTTCCACAGCCCTTCTTTGTCTTTTATGATTCCTGGTTTTTGATGAATACAGTCAGAACCCATCCTGATTTTAAATTTTACTCACCCCCTTTGGATCAATCCTATCTTTTCCTATGGGGGAATGTGTAAGAGTCCCGGGGTTGCAGGTGATGATGGGGTAGGTAAAGATCGAATCCATTTTTTATTCCACCTACCATCTTGCTGATACATAAATGCAAAATCCTCACAGCCATCCTAAGAAATAGGTATTTTCTATCTCTATCTCAAGTAGTAAATGCTAGACACAGGAATCCAACAATGTGTAACTAGTAGGAAGTTACAGTGCTATTGCTGAGATCAGTCTTCCTGGGGTAGGAAGGCTGCTCACTCAGAAAACAGGAACAATCTAAGTGCTTTCATTTCATTTATACACTGCCACGGCCAATTGCTCAACTGTATGTTACAAGTAGAATAAGTTCAATTCCTTACAGCTAGAATTACAAACACTGTTTTCTGATATACCAAAGTAACATCTTTCCATAGTTTTATGAGAAGAAATTTATAAATGTTTTTTTCCTCAAAAGTCAAGTTCTCTTTAGTAAATTAAGGCAACTATGATATACAACAAGTTAGATACCAAGGAAGCATATATAATTTTCTTGTTATTCTAAAAAGGATATTTTTTAGTGGTCTAAAGAATATTTTTTATTGCTCCAAAATACCTTTGTAATATTATAAATTGGGGCTTTAATACTAACTTTATTGAAATATAATTCACGTTTTAATCTTCTCTTTTTGTTGCTGATTATTTGAATTTTACCTCATCTTCCTTTTATTTCATCTCTCCCCAAGAGAAAAAAATAAACAAACAATATTATTTGATAAAGAAAAGAGAAAGATAAAACAATCTGCCTAAATTCTTCCACGTTTATTTGGGAAACATGAAATAGACTTATCAAATACTAAAGTTTATAATTTCAACTTTATAAAAGAAATTTTTCAGAGACAACACATTTATGTGTTTTGTCATATAAGTATAAGACCATTACTTTATTTTATTTTATAAAGAATATAGTGAGGTATATTTGTTTAAATTATACTTTTCTTTTTCAAGCATTTCTTTAGCTATATCTCTATTGAGTTATATCAGAAACATTAGGTACTCAATACATACATGCCCAATTAGTGAATGGATGAATGACATTACACTGTAATATTTGTCAAGGTTCAGAATAATTAATGGTATTGGAAACCATCTTTTAAAAGGGAGAGGAGAAAATCCCTAAAGAAAGTAAGAAGGAAATGGTGAGTTTCCAAGAAAATGCATTTTAATTCCATCTTAGGCCTAAATTAAGACAAGAGCTGCCTTCAGTCTCAAAAAGTCACTTGTAGATTATAGCAACTAGAATTTACTTATTAGTCTGGGCATTCTGAACAGGACTGTTGGTTAACATTCTATACCCTATGCTTTGTTCCCCCTGTTTACCCTTGTGTCCATTTCTCTCTAAGAGTGCCATTCCTGTCAGCAGCTTCACGAAACCTGGAACTGACCACTTAAACCACCCATTTGTCAATGACCAAACCAAAATGCAGGTCCATCAGGAAGCTCTTCTTGATCTTCCCAACTACAACTGACCTCTCCTTCATCTGAATATTCCTGGCACTTTGTTCCTCTATCGAGCTGCTGAATCCATTGCCACTTCCTCCACTTCCCTTTCTAGTTCTGATCTCAGAGAGACAGCAGTGAGCGGTCCTGAAGAGAGATCTTAGTTCCCTGCCCAGGAATTAGACCTGGGTCGCCTGGATGAAAACCAGGAATCCTAACCACTAGATCCCCAGGGGCTAGAAGATAGAAGCAAAGTGACCCTGGCTCTTTACCCTGTTTGAAATCAAGAATATTTCAGGGAGGCAAAAACTGTAAAAACAGGTACAAAATTTATTATGAGAGACACAGCATAACATGTGAGAGAGCACACAGAGAAACAGTTTATTTATTTAAGTCAGAAGCTAGGTAGAAACACACAACCAGAGAGAAAGGGTATGGGTGTCCCTTCTAATGAAGAGGAGTGTGGGCATCCTGAATGAGGAGTACAGTAAAGAGGTGATTTAAATCACTTATATAGGACAGTCCTTCTGGGTCTTTGTCTACATTTGGCCAGTTGTCTTGTTTCTTTTTTATTACCCCTGACTAGTCCCAGGACCCTCCCCAAGATGCGTGCAAACTTTTTTGCTAAGATGGATCCCACCCCAGCAGCCTGTGGGTGCATGTCCACACTTATTATGCAGTGGCGCCCCCCCCCCTTTTTGACCCCCAATGAGACTTCCTGCGCATGTGCAGACAAGGAAGTTTTCCTTGACGTCAGGAGTGGGCACCATATCTCTTTACTTCAGCAGAGCTCAGCTTCTGCCACTAGCTTTGTCCTTGGAGTGTCTGGATGAGAACAAAGCTTCAGTTTTACTCCAGTTGACAAACACTAGCTGTCCAGCCCAGGGATCCATCTATCCCCTACCTCAGTTCAACCTTGAAAAGGACCACTGCTTCAGAAGAAATGTCACTCTTTGGTATCTAACTTGTAATATATCAGAGTTGGAGAGGAAAGAATTTTGCTAGTGAAGAATATTTTAGTATTCTTAATTTAATTCTAAAACTATTTTTAGAGTGGTGCATACAAAGCTAGAAATGGAGAATTGCAAAGGACAGGGATATGCATTTACTTTTCATTGGAAAGTTAATCAATTTGTTAATTTAGTGCAAGAGCCTCAAGAGTTCAAAAGTGTGAACAAGATAAAAATTATGAGAAGAAGAGATATATACAAAGGATAAGAGAAATTTGGGAGATTGTGGTAATGGTGGTGAAGATAGTGATGTAGTAGGCCATTCAAGAAAGAGAGTAACTACATTCATGGAATGGTAAGTGTGTGATTAATAAGAGAAGGCTGAGTATTCAAAATATATCCAAGTTGAGTCTTTTGTGGTCTAGCCCTTAATTTTCTACATTCAGTATATTGATAATTTCTAAAGGCAGAGGCAACTAAGAAAAGCAGATGTTAGAACAGAATGGCAAAACAGAATAATACACACAACTCTTAAGAGGAAAAATAAAAAGGGAGAAATATTACTATTTCATGAGAAGTCTTCACAAACTTTAATCTATTTAGTTTTTAGTTCTTTGTTCTGTCAAAGTTATTTTTATGGATCAGGAAAAAGTTGAGCAAAGAAGCATGGAAACAAGATCAAACTTCTCTTTTTAATGTCAGGAAAATAGACAGTTGATTTTGACCCAAATCCTAGCAGACGCTGCACAGTAGCAGGACTTTATCTCTCAGGGAGCAAAGGTCTTGCTCTGAGTCTGAAGGCCTAAAAAACTCATCCTATATGATGGACAATGAATATGGCTTCATCCTTCTCCCGGAAATTCAGGACACATCCGTGCTATTTTTAATATAAATTAGATTAATCAGAGATTCATTTATTCCAAGTAAACTGTTCTGAGGCCCTGTGAAGGAGCAACTACCTGGGGATCTGAAGGTCTTCAGTTCAAATCCCAGCAGAAGGAAATCTGTTTCATTTTAAACAGTGAAAAGTGTTCCTTTCTAAGAGAAAAAAAAACAAGAGCAGAATTCTCAGTCTCCATCATTATAAGGTATGGACTTGTATTTGAATATTTTCAGTTTTTTCCACTCTCAAGTATAATTTTAATAAATGGTTCTGGAAGTAACAACTATTATAAGGAATTATAAAGAACAGCACAAAAGCATAGCTAAAAACAAAATTCAAAACAAAACAAGAAACATAAAGAGAGACAAAACTTGACAGAAATTAAAAATATACAATATATGGGATTTGTTTAAGGGTCCATCTCCTGTTTTTACTCCCTACGTTTACTGCCATGCACATGTTAATATATAAATTGCTCTGTATTTTTAAGATGACTGTGTGGGAAGAATGATTCTCTAGGGGTAAGCACCTTGGCCCTTTCATACATGTCTTCCTGCTCCATCATCTCCACTCTACCCTAAGTCCATCTCTGCCTGACTTCCCAATCAGGAAACTCGGAAGACATGTTGAAATGCTCAGTGAGAACCTAGCTCTTGAACCTGGTGTTTACAGATCATACACTGCTGTGTAAACCTCTCTGCTCCAGTGCTCATCTTTCCTCTGAGGGAACTTAAGACCTGTCCCTTTGTTTCGCCTTCCCTAGGCTCTGGGCCACCCATCACCTGGTACCATGAAATGAAACATCAGAAATCACTTGCTTCGTTTAGGCTTCCTACTGATTTTGTTTTAGAGATGGGGGTAGAGTTGTGTCTGAGTCATTAAGTAAGAATGTTAAGGGTATGTGTGTCTGCCCTCCCAAAGCATGTTCCAGTGATGACAGAAAATCAGGAGGGCCAAGCCCAGAAGTTAGTTTTCGAAGTCTAGGAGGTTGTTATTGGAACAAAGTCTCTCATTTCACCAAAAAAACTGGTAATCATAGCATTTTAAAGGGAGTTTTCACAGCTTTGAGAGTGCAGAGCCCATTTTCAGAGGAAACCAAAAGAAATAACAAAGCTGAGTCCCAGTTTGTGCTCTCAATCAGATTGCCACAGCCAGGGTGTCACCAGGGCTACTTTCAAAATGTTTACAAGGGGTATTTAGAACACCTTTGCATGTGCCTTTTGCTGTCTTTCAGGGGAAACAGTCATTTCCAATTGAACCCATAAAGTACCTGTCAAAACCTGATTTTCTGTAGAACGTTGATAAACACTGGAGCACCAATGCAGCAACGAATATTTTACCAACATATCCATATGTGAACTACTTTGGAATTATTCTTGTTCAGCGCTTAAAATATTTCTTGTTGGAAAAGAGCATACAATGAAATGGGCTAAGTCTCACATTCTTAGTGAGAAATACACAGCATGATGAGCTTATGGGGATGAGAAAGTGATAAGGCACTATGGTCAAGTGTCATTTGTGAGGAAGAAAAGTGCGCTTAGCCTTTCATTATCTTTTCTTCAACCATGGTTAGGAATTCTGATGGATGTTGGGTACATGGACTTTTTCTTCTGTGCAAGAGAAACAAAGCAACAAGTATAAACAAACTGGCAAAAAAAAAATCAAGGAAATAAAATAACAATGGGACTTAGATAGTTGTTTGCCACTGCTACTTAGCATAGAGGCCAATGGTGGCTCACAGGTCATGATGATATTTGCAACCAAAAATTTCAGCTATGTGTCTCCATGTCTTGAGCCATCTTGTTCCTTTTCCCAAAGTGTTTTATCTCTCCACCTGTGACATCCATGGGCATGCACTTCTCAGATCTCCCTTGAAGAGAGAACTTGAGGTTCTCTCTGGCTGTCACCCCTTTGGGAACCAGCACAACACTCACACCAAGCCATACTCTTCTTGGGCTGCTCCCAGCCAGTGCCTGATTGCAGCTGTCCTGTAATGAACAGTCTTTGCTCTGAACATTCCCTTTCAGCCTGACTGAGACTTTCTCAGGGCTTCACTGCAATTTGTAGCTGTTCCTACTCAATCCTCTGATGTACCCTCTCTCCTTTCATAGGTCTCTTCTCTGAATCATTTCCTAGAGCTTCTTTCTACCTACTCTTGCTACCTTTCCCTCTGTCCTTCATAGGCATTTGCCCAATAAATCTCTCGCACATTTAATTCCCTCTTGATGTTGCTTCTCAGAGTAGCACACACTCTGAACTAGCATACACTCTATAACAGATTGCGTTACTCATGAAAAGTCAAGGCCAAGCTCAAATGCCACTACTACCTTCATGAACTTTCTTCTAATCCTTCTAATTGGTTCTAATATCTTATTCCTTGAAACCCTTCCCACAAGAAAAATTTATATTTTTTATAAGTGTTATAAAACTATCTTAATTTATCCATTGCTTTATTTCTCTGATTAGAAGACAGACACTCTTGTGCCACTTTTAAAATATTTATTCTTTCACACTGTTTACCTCACTACCTGACATATAGGAGGCATTCATCACCTCTTTGTTCAATTTAATCAAATGGATTTTTATCTTACTTAATATGGTGCTTACACTACTAGAAAGTAACTTGGATGGCCTGCTGGTTTTCTTCAATGCACATCATTTTCAATAGGCAAACTCTCTCCCTTTATTACTTCTGTGGTATCTTCTTAATGTCCCAACTTAATTGTTTTTCAGTAAGGATTAGAAGATTTAGAATTATTTTTTGCAGTATGTCCACTCATCCTTCTATGTGCTTGGTCCTGTGCTAGGTAAAAACACCAAGATGAAAAAGACATGGTCCCTATCTTCAAATAGCATAGAGTATAGTAGTAAAGACTAGTATGCAAAGAAATATGATAATAAAATATTTGAAGTTTCATGACATGTCTGTAAAAAAAATCAGCAGTTGCATAAATAGGGGATGGCCAATCCTACATGTGAAATCAGGGAAGTCTTCATAGATATGATAATATTTTATATGAGTCTTAGAAAATCTGTGGGAACTCATAGAAAAGAGGAGCATTATGCAGTGAATGCTGTGAATCGCCCCCTCTCCTCATACCCCCTTGAATAAGGTAGGACTTGCTCCCCCCACTGCCAAGAGTTCTGCAAGATGGCCCTCAGCTGACAGTCCTGTTTGCAATGACCTCCAATTAAAAACATAAAGAAAAACCAAAAACTGCCTTGCCTAAAGTTGTGTTTCCTGTAGGGATAACCTAGAGCTGACAACTGTTCAGTGTGTGGGTTTAAAAGCTTAGACTTCTCACTCTTAGCTCGGGACAACTCTGAAGATCCATTCCAACTAAAGAAATCCCTGTGGGGTTGGCTGACAACTTTACTGGGACTGAATCACAAACTATTTCCCTCTTCCCAGTCCTTCCTTCCATAGGTTTTAAAACCAGGAAGAATTCTGCATGCTAATTGCATCTCAGAATCTGCTTTTCAGAGAACCCAAACTATAACAAGTACATTCAGTCCAGGCAGGGGCAAGCAGGGCAAGCCGAGCATGGTTATAAAATGGTAGTTTGGAGTACCACAATATTCTGGAAATGGCCTCCCAGATCCCTGCATGTTATATATATATATATATATATTTTTTGCTTTGTTTGTTTTTAACTTTTTTTCTGAGATAATAAACACATATACAGAAAAGTGTCTTTATCAGCATTAAAATCTTTTCCTTTTCATATGTATATTTTCTACTGTTATGTGGCAAGGAATATTCTAGGAAGGTCCTGCGAATCATCTAGTATTTTGTATTGTCCATACTACTTTCACATTCTGTGAATGGAACGTTTGAGTAAGTAGGAAATGATGCAGCAAAACTTCTTCCTTTGATTTTAGTAACATCCCAATAGAACTAAATACATAATTACTCCATTGGTTTTTATTCTCTCAATGATTCATTAAAAAAACAAACAAACAAAAAAAAAACAGATCCCTGTAATGCAAACAATTAAACTGAATTAGAGTTGCCCAGCTAGACACATGCTCATAGATCAGCTCAGTCCACCAACCTCATGAAACTATAACCTCAGAGAAGAGAATTCCCCTACTTGGAAAACTACTACAGTGTGTTCATCTCTACTTTGTACCTCATCACTCATTTTAGTAAAAATACAACTCTAGGAACACCACACATCAAAAATTGCAGCAGTCCAACTTGGGGCAATGCTGACATAAAATTCCTGAGTAGAAGAGGCACATGGATCACAGGACAATATAACGTAACACACCTTTTTTTTTTTTATCCCTCCTATGTTATAATGTCTTATGCTAACATCATTATTTGAAGTTGCACCTATTGAAACAGGAAGAGCATTGCTTTTCAAAGCAAGGTGAAAGTTGAGCAAGTGATTATACTGAAAGCTGGTGGGAGGCTCATTTTGGCTGAAACAGGAGAAATAGGAGAGTCGGTCACTTTATTGGACTCTGAAAGTCACAAAGATGTCCTCAAATAACGATATATTTTTATTTTCTTTAAAAAAGCCTCAATTTATTATTTTTTAATTACTACAGCTATTTGAAGGTGATGAAGTACAATAAATAAAAAATACATTCAATGCATTTTCTGAAAACCAGTGAGGTCAGCAAAATATTTTTTCAGGGAAATTACATATATGGGTAATTTCTATACCTATTTTTGTTATCATTATGAGTCCTAGGTTATAAGAACTGAGACCTATAGCCTATCATTGGCTGAATATTTCCTAGAAGTACTATTTTTCAATTTCAGAAAATATAACCAGATACACCCCCAGATTTACATATGTCAAATAACATTTCCTTAGGGAAATTCTCTGGTATATTTCTCCTCTCATCCTTTTTGCTTCTTTTAAGAAAAAAATTTCCCCTCTGCATGCTATAGAAGTTTTTTGGCTAGTTTTTTTACTCAAAAGTAGATTTCAATCTACTATTAGAGTTTTTCCCCTTGAAATCCATTCTTTTTTTTTTTTAACAGCTTTACTGGAGTATAATTGCTTTACATTGTTGTTAGTTTCTGCTGTATAACAAAGTGAAGCAGCTATACATATACATATATTAATTGTAGGTTACCTTTTTGTTCCCATTTTTCTTTTTTCTCTTCCTCTCAACTATATTTATATATCTTTAAATCAGCAACATCCTTGAATTGTGTTCATTTCCTACAGTTGGGATTTGATTCTTGAAAATCAAACTGATTGCAGGCTCAGCCCTGGAGATGTATTCTGGCATCATCATTTTACATAATGTTAGAGAAATGTGGGAAAGAAAGATGCATTTTGGGGGTGGTATGTACACAAGATGCAAATGAAGGAGATCTAGGCAAAGCAAAACAGGGTGATTCTAATTTAGTGCTCCAATTAGTTTTGCAGATAGCTAGACACTTGTCTCTCATTTTCAATCACTCCTCTGTTTGTAGAGCACTTTGATGGGCTGTCTTGATAGCAAAATTATAGGCAATTAAATTTAGAGGGCTAATTTTTCCAATGATTTCAACTTCAGAAAAATAAAATGGGAGATCACTTAAATATATCTTATAAAATGAAACAGTATTGTTTCAATGGATCAAAAGCTTTGTCTGTTAGAGAGTAAAAGGGCCAGCCTTTGGCATCAATCACATTTTTTATGAGAAACAGAACTTTTCAGCTCTTGAGGCTTCATCACAGAAAAATGATGCCACCTCTCTGCTGTAAGGCTTGCTTCAAGACGTGAGGATGGAGAGGTATTTGGCAGCAGCTGTTAACCCACCTGCAGAGAAAACTTCTGTCTCATTTCATCTATTGAATTGTTCACACGATCTAGACTAGTGTTTAGTTGTTCACAATTAAAGAGCACCTGGCCTTCAGAGACGGTTCCAAAATAGATGGTCAGAGAGCCTGCAGGGTCTGAATGTTAAGCTGTTCTTCCTGATTAAATACTATCTCACCATATACAAGATGCTCTTCCAAGAACATTCAGTTGACTAACGGAGGCAAAGTTAAAAGCTCGAGTTAAGAAAACTTGGCCATCTTCCCACACCTATCTCTGTAGTGACAGCCCTAAATGCTGTATTTATTTGCTTTTCATTGTCTATACATTTTCCAGTGCTGGGAAACCAGCACTGCAACATTTGAGATGTACATCTAAATCTGTACTTTCATGGGTTTCATCTGTCCTAAGGAATGTGGATCATAATACCTGCTTATACTAAAATGTTCTGGAAAGAGGCTCTTTTATCCTAGGAATCAATTGCATCTCCTTAGAATGCATGGATGCCAATAATGTATTCTGGCTTTTACACCAGAAAGTAATGCGATTGAAATGACTGAAAGTAAAGCCTATTAGAGAACAGCACATGTTTGAAAACTGAAATATAGCAATACCAGCACAAATCAATGTCTGGATGGCCATAGTAGCCAATACTATGGCTTACAATTATTTAAATTATAAGGGAGAGGAAATAGGTTTTTAATCATAAAGGAATTTATTTAAATAAGCTGTTTAAGGGAGTGCTTAAAGTGAAGATATCTTAGAAATTCCAAGTTAAGTTTCCTGGCAGATATCCTGGCTAGAATCATGAGTAATTTTACTCTAAGAGACATATGAAAATCTTAATACTAGGTTTCTTAGTTATTTTAGTTGAAGTTGAATTTTTAAGGGGATTGAAGTGCATTTTTGACATTTAGTACCTATTACAGTTCTCTATAAAAGAATATAATTCTCTTGTGTCAGGATGGTAAAGATTACACTGTTTGCTTGAGAGGCAGCTGTTTAGCCTCTTAGGTAAATATAGTATAAGAAAAACTTGGATTTGTACACATCCAGTTATGTTTGTAACCATTCATTTCAGCCTGGGAAAGTTATATTTTCATGATTTTATGTTTAAAGCATGCATAAAAGGGACAAATTATTGATAAAATAAAAACATGCAGTATTAGAAATGTGACTTAAGAATAAACAAGGTAACAGAAATACAACCAGTAATAGCCTTGAATTTAAGTACTCAATAAACATTCACATTCCAACAACACAGAGAGATTGAGTTAACAAAAATCACAATGAAATAAAATAAGCGTAAAATTACAAATTGAAATGTAATATAACCACAAGACTAGTCCTCCATGATTTTAAGCTACAGAATGAACATTGCCATTGGATTCATCACTAAAATGTGGCAGATGTGGGAAAAATGGGTTATTTTGCCAGACAGAGGATGTTTGAACCTCTTCTTTTTTAATATACTAGAGGCACATGATCTTGACTTATTGATTCCTTTGTTACATATAATGTGATTTGAAATTGTGTCAGTCTTGACAAATGCTTAATGCATTGAAACTATTAAAACTAATAGGACGAATGCATGGGGAGTAAATTATTCTTTTCTATTAGTTGTATGGACATGGACAGGCCATTTTACAGCTTTCTATCTTGCTTTTCTCATCTGTGTTAAGTAATAGTTGGATTTGGCTGATTGCCAGGGTTCTTTCCAACTCTAAAAAGTTATCACTCAGTAAGTTCACATTACTTTTTCAGGGAGTTCACAAATATGTCATTCTGATTAAGTAATAATTTACAAAATAATATATATGCTGATATATTATCTTTTTTTACAAAGTGGAAGGTATATCCTATGTGATGGAATTAGCAACGATAGTCAAATGGTCATGTACATGACAATGTGCACGTTCTGTCAATTGCTTCAGCCACTACTTTGGGAAGGATGGGACAGAAGTAAAGGGACAGAAACCCTAGGAAAGAAGAATTATGCCAGCCTAACTCAAAATATAAGCTGGAACCACAAAAGCTCAGTCTCAACCCTGATACTTCTACTTAGTAAAATGTGACCTTAGGCAAGTTATATAACCCATCTGTGCTTGAGTTTCCTTATCTGTTCAATGAGCCAATAGTAGTTCATATTTTTACTCGGCTGATGTGCAGAATAAGAAACTTTCCAAATAAAATGCATTTAAAACAGCATCTGTCACATAATAGGGTAGTCAATTAGTATTAGCAACAATATTATTATTATTTATTATTGTTTAGAATCTACTTCTATACTTATTCATGTGTCTCTAATAGCAACTCAGTGAGGTAATTTTTACTATCCACATTATGTAGATAAAGAAACTGAGAATTTATATGTGGAATCTAAAATATGACACAAATGAACCTATCTATGAAACAGAAACAAAATCAGGGACATAGAGAATAGACTGGTGGTTGCCAAGGGGGAGGCGGGTGGGAGAGGGTAGGACTGGGAGTTTCGGATTAGCAGAAGCAAAGTGGTATATATAGAAAGGATAAACAACAAGACAACAAGGTCGTACTATAGCACAGGGAACTATATTCAATATCCTGTGATAAACTATAATGGAAAATAATATGAAAAAGAATGTGTGTGTGTATATATTTATATATAAAGCTGAGTCACTTTGCTGTACAGCAGTAATTAACATTGTAATTCAACTTTACTTCAGTAAACAATAAAAAAAAAAAAGAAAGTGAGAATCAGAAACCTTATGTAACTTACCCAAAGGTCACACAAATTGTAAGTGGCAGAGTGAAGGTTTAAACCCAGTCCTTTTTGGCTCAAATCTTCTTTTCCCTCCATCAAGTGGAACACACTGCCTGCCATATTTTCTCTAGGTATCCTACCTGCCTATCACCCTTCCCCCTCCTCTAATCTGTGTAGAATTTTCCACCAGTAGTTGTGCTGCTAATTATTTAAACCTGTGGACTTTCCTTCATGAATTTGAAATTTGAATCTTTATAAGAGACTTAAGGATTATTCTTTCCTCGGGACATTTGACCCTGAATCCTCAAGACCTTCTTTCTTAGTCCACAGCCTCTCGAAATCATGGCAGCATATAAGATCTTCACAAAATCCTTGATATCTCAACATGTTTGACTTATTTAGATGTAGTAATTAAGTAGCTAGTTAACACTATTAAATAGTGTTATATGGGAACACATTTTTATCAGCAATTCCTCTGAGATGATTGCATTAAGCAAATAATAGTCCAAAACTATGACTATCTATAAAACTAAAGGAAAAGAATTCAATAATATGTACCCCACATCAAGCCTCATTAACCTATTTACAGTGTAATTATACATTGTATCCTAAAAGATACACTTCTAACCATAAATATAAAAGGGATGCATTATCATTAGAAACTAGATCTTCTGGTTATGAAGAAAAAGAAGAATCAAGGCTGGAAAAGGAAAATGATTGATATTATGCAATTAAGAGTCAGTATTGGGAATAAAAGAAAGAAGCATGTTAGATATTTAGGTATTGAGTCTTTTCATTTAAAAACATTAAACAAATTCCTTGCTCTTCGTGACTAGTTCCAAAAAATCAAACAGAACCCATTTTAGCTTTAACTGATTTCTAAGCTTCTTTTATTCCCACCCACATTAACCAATATTTTCAGGCCGAAACATTTGTGAGTCAGAAATGTAGTCATATTTCATCCTTCGACTTTTTCCCTTATTTACACCCCACCCCCATCAAATCCCCCAGAAACTCCTATTTTTTGTCTCATCCACTCCTCTTCATCCCCATTGCTTATACTCTCCTCCAAGCTACCATTTTATTTCCTTTGGATATTCTAATGTTTTCCTAACTGGTTTTTTTAGTCTCACCCTTGCCCATATATAAAGAATCTATCCTCCTCACAGCAACCAGACTGATTTAAAAAATCGGTTCCCCGGTGTAAACATACATTGAACAAACATGTCTCATGCGTTCTCTGTGGGACGGCAAAACCAAGAGCCTATAGTGCCAAGAAGGAAGTGTAAATGAGTGAAGTAGATTGGAACTGAGACACTATGGGATAGTAGATACTGTGGCAAAGTGGAATGTGACTTCCCTATCTAAATGGCATGATTTTTGTGGATAAAAGTGGGGTCATTGTTGCCAGATGATCTGATTTTTGAAGAGGAACTTTCAACCCACAGTTTTATGTAAAATCTCCTAATCTTTGAATATTGAAAAGCATTTAAATTTATTTTCCAAAATACTATGCAAGCCAAATAAAACACAAATATAGACCAGCTCTAATCCCTAAGCCAAGACTTAGCACCTCTACCCTATAAGTGATTGGGATCACACCTAGGTCAGTAGTAGTTTATCGAAGGTGATGTTTATATGTATATGTGACTGTGTAAGGGGAGGCAATCCAGTCCCCCCACCCCCCGTCCCTGCCCCTGCCAGGTGCAGGCAGCAAGGGGCTGTATTGTCTGTAGATAACTTAATAATGAAACCAACTAAAAGTCCATCTACTTTTTGTTATCGTCATGCACCAACAATGCTAAATCATGTCCTCTGCTCCAGGACAGACCAATCCCACACCTTTCCACCTTGGTGTCCCCGTGTTCCATACCTTTCCTCATACCTTTCCATCGCTCACGCATCATGCTCCAGTCTCCTGGTCTTCTTTCTGTTCCTGAAAGAAACCAAATGTCTTCTTTCATAGGGACTTTTAAATTGGGTTAACACGTCAATTAGAATGTTCTTCTTTTGTTCCTTCCAATTATTGACTTATCCTCATTTTTCTGATGGCAGCTTAAATTTATTTTCTTCAGTAAGACCTTTCTGAATCTCACAGTAACCCCCCCAATCATTCTCTTTACATCACCCCGTTTTATCTTGTCACATCTGACATTGTTTGAAATTATTTTGTTTACTTGTTGTATTTTGTATTGTCTCCCTCACCATCTCTCCTGCCCCCCACTCATGCTGGAATGTAAATTCAATGAGAATAAGAATGTTGTCTTTTTAAATATTCACTGATTTATCCCCAGTGACTAATGCATTGCCTGGTACACAGTTGGCCAATAAATATTTCTTAAATGAATGCAAATGTTAACATTCCCAAAGATCAATCTAAACTATATGTAAAAACACATGTACTAGAGAAAGCAACTTTGGTACAGTTTACCATATAGCCTAGATGAGTCTCTCTGGAAGTAACTACATTTTATTCTGATGAATGTCTCCCATGCTGGTTTCATATAATATATGAAAAAAGTTAATATACAGTAAATAACACTATCAAGAAGTGAAAACTTATGTATGTATTTGGTCTCAGAGCATGCAAGTCCATAGGATCTGAGTAATATTGGAACAGTTGCATCATTATCCATCAGAGTTAATAGGGTTAAGTAAAGGTATTATTTGCCAAAAAATGATAATGACATTTTTCAGATTTTTAAAAAATTTTAAGTGATTACCGCCACCTTTACTATTCCTTTTTGATTTCTATAAAATGTAGATGTGAATAATATAGCATATTTAATCATCTCCACAGTATTAGTGTTTAACATTGAAATTTAAATTTACTTTTTTTTTGTTTCATACCTGTTTTTATTGGAAATCAATAATAAATGTCAAAAATAATCAAAACTCTAAATATGTTAGCTAGGCATCAAAGACAATTTCATTATACCTTAACATATTAGAAATGCTATATATTGCATAAATAGTTTCTGCAAGGTAATGATAATAATAAATATATTCACAGGCAAAATGTCAATACTAGGTACAACTGTGAGAATTCCAGCGTAGTTTCATTAATAATATTTTATTACAGTAATGATGAGTCCCTATTGACGCTATCTTATAATATAGAAGAAACCTACAATGACACATAGGCAGGAGCCATGTTTGACACTTGGTGCCTCTCTGGTCTAGCCCAAATTCTCAGGAATAGCCTGAAGATGCTATTTCACAAGAAAATGTGGAATAGTATGAAAGATGCAGGAGGACAGGAGTTCACGTGACGTGTTTCTAATCGGCATCAGGATCCCTATTTTTGTCTCTCCTTTTTGAACCCAAGCCAATTTGTAATTGTTCTGTGTTTCAGTGCTTTATTTGTATTCCATTGTTTACTCTCTCTTTAGGTCCTTCCTGCCCCTCCTTTAATACCAGTGCTGTTTTGTTATTGTATTTAATAAAAGCTTTGCTTTACACATGTGTTTTAAATATAACAAGTATAAACTCTTCAAAAATAGTTAATGCACTAAAATTATTACATTTCATTCATATACATATAATATTTGTGTAAATGTATATATTTTCTAAATTGCACAAAATCTAGCTCTGAGACCTCACTTACTAGTGTCATCAAAAAATGTGGTCAGACATTTTTTGGTGAAGGTCTTCCCCTCTCAGTGCAAGAATGTGGAGACAAGGCCTGTGGTCAGCAGTCTGCCATAGTCTCGGCTAAAATTCTTATTTTCCAGGTCTAGGTTCAAATATCCTACAACTGAGCATGGTAGATTTTGCTGGCTGTTTTCACACAGTCCATGCCAAGAACAGCAACAGGGACCATTGCCTTTGGGTCCCAAAGTGTAGCTCAAACGCAGGTCTGCCTCTCTAAATTCTGTTGATTTTCCTATAGCATGCTGTGCACCTGCTCCTGACCCCCCATAATCTAGCGAATTTGAAAAACAAAACAGTACAAAAATGAATATCAGTTCTAAACAGCATTTCTAAAGTGTGTTCCATGGAGAGCTGCTTCTTCACCGTTACAGATGTTATCTTTAAAAAAGTTTTGTTTACCAAATAAGTACAGGAAATATCGAATTGAACAAATGTAAAGAGATTTCTTTATGGTAGGATTTCTTATATCCTTTGTATGGTAATATTGTATTTGAAATCTCCAAGAGGAGAAAATAATGAACATTTCCTGAAATTTTGTGACAACCAAAACCTTTTTTGTAAACCAAATTTAACTAGATTTTATAGAATCCTCTTTAGGACTCTTTAAAATAGGATGATTGCTTAATTCTGAAATCTAAGAATAATTGCACATTTTAAAAAAAATTAACATTTAATTGAAGTATAGTTCAACTACAATATCATGTTAGTTTCAGATGTACAGCAAAGTGATTCGTTTATACACATATGTATGTCTATTCTTTTTCAGATTCTTTTTCACTATAGGTATTACAAGATATTAAATATAGTTCCCTGTGCTATACAGGTCCTTGTTGTTTATCTATTTCATATATAGTAGTGTGTATATGTTAATCTTAAACTTGCACATTTTTTTAAGTAACACATATGGTCTGTTACCTTGCTACTCAAAATCTTGTCTGAGGACCAGAACTGAACGAGTCCCAAAGTGATTCCTATGCCTGTTCAGCTTGAGGCACTCTTCTATAATCCTACGTCATTATTTTCCAGTGGGACTTTAATCTGTAGTAAGTAGAAGTCTTTCCTTGGGGCACATCCCTCATACCTGTTTGTATAAGATGCCTCACTCTGAGGAAAGAGAGGGAAGATTTATGTACCTTACCTCCTGATCTCTCATCTTCAATAGAACTCAACCCCAGCAAACACACACACACACACACACACACACACACACACACACACACACTCAGAGTCCAAACACTCCTTTATTGGGGGCTGGAGAGAAGTGAAAATTGGATCCAAACTGAGACTTATTTCCTCTGGAGATGAGAGGGAAAAATGGGCCACAATAGCATCAACAGAGGGCAGGGTTGGGGAACTAATTCATCAATTCATTAAGTAAGTGACTTCATTCCTAGAAGGCAGCCTAGGAGATTGACACTATATATTTCAGTAGACTAGATAATCAACAATTATTTTTTTCCTTTTTAAGGAGGTTGGTAGAGATGTGTGCATTTGCATTTAAGGGTTATGCTGAGTCAGTAACAAGGGGTAGAAACAAGAATATAATCTCATAGCAACTCAAAAATATACTCAACATCACTTTACTTGTTATTCCTCACCTTCTTCATTTCCCATAAGAAAAATGAAAATTATGGCATTCACACCAGTCCTGATGAGGACTGCCATCAAGACAAACATGTATTTTCTGACACTTTGAAATATGATACATGAGCTGACAGCTTTCTCTTGAGAAAAATTCCTTCTTAGAAGTTGAAAATTCAATAACTGATGCATTTTGACCTTTTAAAATGGTGAGCTATAAAAATCAAGGTTTTCTACCAACCTTTTCAACCAAGTTGGACTGCTTCCCAGTGTATTCCCCCTGTTGGAAGAGCAGAGGAGGCCAGTTGTATCTATGTGCTTTTCACATGCCAGAATACTCCCTCTGACCTGGAGATGTCTGTTCTTGCATTTATGGGAGTGGCATTTTCTGGGTCATCTAGCGTGACCTTCAAATTTGCTGAAATGTCAGCTCTTTGTTGGGCCTCCTCCAGTGCTACTTTGCTTCCCTAGCCACCTTGTTGGGAAACAACTGGGCAATGTTGGATTTATCCAAATGTGTCAAATTGAATATTGAATCAACAAGGTCTGCAAATGTTTATTATTGAATTCCAGCATATCTCACAGGATTTGATTCTGTCCAGGGTAGGGATTCCTCACCTCGTTTCTTAGATTGAGCATGTAGGATTTTGTGTCACTGTATAACATAAGCCAGAAGACTGCTATGCACACAAGATTAAGTTGTGGCCCCTTGATATACAGGGGTTTTTTTGTTGTTTTTTTTTCTGAATACTACATATTCTGGGATTGTTACATTACATCCCTCCCAAGGCATATGAAAATGTTCAAGGGCATCATAAAATCCCTGCATAGCAGAAACAAAGCATCTTTCTGATTCATAATTGATCTGACAGTGTCACATTGCTTGCTTGCTCTTCTCTGAGAATATCTTCAATGTGGCAGAACTTCCTAGTTCATATCAAAACTGTGAAAGGGGTTAGTAAAAAGTTCTTTGACAAAACAAATTATAGTGAACATGCATAAAATCAGACCATTAATTGTACTGTTGTTCTCTATGACAAATATTTGGCAAATAGAGTTTTTAATTAAAAAGTTTCTTGAGAACCCAGTGCTTATCGTGTTCCTATTTGTTTTCTTTGAATCGGTTCCTGCAATTTCCACTGAACAGTGCTAGAAAAAGTAGAGATGAGTCAGTGAATAAGGATAAATCTTTCTAAGAGAGGCTTATGTGAAATCTTTTCAAGAATCACTAAAACAGAAGGTCATCTTTCTTTACACAAAAGCACAATTTTGTTTTTCATCTGCTTTATCAAGGAAGCAAAGAGCTTTGCAAGTGATTTGTAGTATGCTTTTGGTGAATAATAAAACCTTTCTCTTTTCTCTCTTTTTCTCTGTCATAGTGACAAACATTTTGACACCATTCTTCAAATTATGGAAAATAATCAGAAAGGGAAAAGAGAGACGCTATGTCACTCTGTCAAAAATCCCTGGGCATTTCAAATTTTAGCTCTGCATGAAGGAGTGTGTATTTATCTAATTTCACACTTGGGTAGTGAATCATTAATCCAGAATGAAAATGGACATTTCACTTTTCCGGATTCCTCTTCCCGTTTAAAGTAGCCAATCAAACAGCTTAATTTTTCATTACTTAAACAAAGAAAGAATATTTGGAAATTATTTCTTGTACATCTCATTTATCCACAAGCACTCTAATTAGCCCACATGAAATTTGAAGCTATTTACATACCTGCCTAATACAACTGTTTTTATTCTCCTATTTGACCTTACTTCTGTTTCTATTGCTATTTACTCCCTACTGCCCCTGGCTTTTTTTTTTTTTTTTTTTTTTTTTTTTTCCTTTTGGATTTTGCTACTATATTGCTTTCAGGTCTTCTAGATTTATACTTATTTGAAATAAGGTGAGCAAGTTTGGTGTTGCTTCCTTTACATGATGAGAATATGTATAACCAGACGATGGCATGATATATGCTAATAACTATCCTTTCGTAAGTACTTATTTTGTTTTTTTTATATTATCACATTTATCCTTACAACAAATCCTTGAATAATAAAGTCACTATTTTTCAAATGAATAAAATGATGTTTGCATAACTTCCCCAAGATCAAAGAGCTAAAACATGTTGTATAAGGATTCAAACCCAGTGTTAGCCACACATATTGTCTTTGAAGTCAGATAGATTTCATTTAATAATGACTTTGTGAGCCCAGAGTTGTTCATTCACCTAAGCCCTGAAGAGCAGCCATCCTGATGTTTCCTATCATGCTCCCCCAGCCTGTTGCTTTTAGTCAGGCTCCCTCTTCCTCATTACTTTTCCCTATCTCCTCTATTTTAAAATGTTTCTCGATCTTAAAACCTGCTAGAAGAGTCTCTTATTCAGATTTTAACTGTTCACTTCTCCTGGAATTCACCTCTCTCAAACAGCTATAGAATTTTACTTTGTGATACTATTCTGGTAGCCTAAGTTTGTCCTTTCTTCTTCTGTGGTCCTTATCTTTCATATGTATTGTAGTTGCTGCAGTACTTAAGAGACTTTGTCTACCATATATTAAATTATTTGAGATCAGGTATTTACCCTTATATCTTGAATGTATGAGTGTTCAATTAATGTTTGCTTGAGACTAAAGGTTGGTAAATGATATCAGCAGTTGAGTACAGAATCAACCCATGACTTATTCTTCTGGCCTGACTAGTTGCCTACACTCACTTTCTAACGTAATATCTGCAATGGGGGTGGGTGAAATAATGAAGAGGGGTCAAAAGGTACAAATTTCCAATTATAAAATAAATAAGTCATGGGAATGTAATGTACAGCATGGTGACAGTTAATAATACTGTATTTGAAAGTTGCTAAGAGAGTAGATCTTGAAAGTGCTCATCACAGGAAAAAAAAAGTTTTGTAACTATATATGGTAATGGGTGTTAACTAAATTTATTGTGCTGATCATTTTGCAAAATATGCAAATATCAAATCCTCAAATTGTATACCTGAAACTAATATGTCAATTATGCCTCAATAAAAAAAAAATTTTTTTAAAGAGTAAGAATGGGTACTTTTAACCAACAGCACTCTTTGCCGCTGAATCTGATTCATTCATGGGTCATTTTTTTTTTTTTTGCGGTACGCGGGCCTCTCACTGTTGTGGCCTCTCCTGTTGTGGAGCACAGACTCCGGGTGCGCAGGCTCAGCGGCCATGGCTCACGGGCGTAGCCGCTCTGCGGCATGTGGGATCTTCCCGGACCGGGGCATGAACCCGTGTCCCCTGCATCGGCAGGCGGACTCTCAACCACTGCACCACCAGGGAAGCCCCATGGGTCATCTTGATGCTCCCTTGGGTCCAGGTGTCAATCTTCTAATTTTTGGTTTCTGGATCAGGCACATCTTTACAGACTTTTCAAAATAAAATTACCTCCATCAGTGTGTACTGTTCAAATGACATCCTTTTACAGCCAGCGTTTGCTCTGGGTCCTGTCATTGACATAAGCCACTGGTTCAGTCATCACCTCTTGTTATCAGGGGCCTGGCTTCTTTTAGACCCTGGGACACTGTTGGAAGGAACCTCAGAGACAAAATCATAATCCTTCCTCCTCACTTTATAATAATGGTAGTACTAAGGCCCAGAGAAGGACAACAACTTTCGTTTTCACATTATGACACATTATGACATAGTTAGATCTAGACCCAAGCATCCTTGATCTGAGTCCTAAGTACCATTTTGGGAATATATCAACGCTTTTCTTTTCTGTTTCTTTCTTTTTTTATTCTTTGTGAACACTGGGACAAGCCCAAGCAGCAGGGCTATTTCCATGGCCAAATATCCAGGCCTTCATTTTACATCTCACTGACTCTCCTCAGAACTCCTTCTCTTCAAAAAGAAAGGAAAGAGGCTGCTCCTCCACTCTCCCTGTTTTCATCAGCACATTTAAGCTCAGATCCAGTAGAATATCTCCCCAACACGCACACACACACACACACACGGCTTGATTTAAACTAAGACTTGAGATCTATTGAATAACCCTCTAAATATAGACACAAATGGGAAAAAAATCTGCTATGTTTTTTGAAGGGAAACAGTGAATCTATCACCCTTTTTGATGAGATTCAAGACTATGTGAGCAGCCAAATTCACATCACCCACTCCTCCATGAGCACTTGTTGTGGTCTGTATTTAATTTCTATTTAGTATGCTGGCACCTGTTACACTCCTTTCTGCAAATGATGTTATTTCCCCTTCTTACTCCCAATTCTCAATCCATACCCTTTATATTCACTCAGAGGAAGTGAGAGTAACCTCACACACTAACACTTCATGTCTGACAGAAGTACCTTTAGATCAAATGTCTCCGCCACCTGAAATGCCAAGGAAGCCTTTGGGTGCCTTTGAACTTTCAGGGACGGGTGATTGCAAGGAATGCCTCCCTCACAGAGGGGGGTGGCACCGCTGTTCACCATACTGGTGACGGGTATGGCTGAGGGTGAGTCCCTTTTGTCTCTTGAACAACCTGCCAGATAGTCAGCCTTTTAAGCTTGTATGAAAAATAAATTCAAAGGTCACCTTCAGAATACATGGTTAAGAGAATCTCCACCCCAATCAATCACTCATAAACCTCAGCTGATAAATTTATGAGACACCACCTCAGGTGATAAAATGTAGCCAGAGGATGTTCACACTGCAGCACCTGGGTGACTTGCTTTTAGACACAATTCTTGCTGATAACTCATGAAAAAGAGCTTTCCTCTAATAAGGGAAAAAGGAAAGAAGTCTCTCTTGGGCTTAAGATTGGAGCCACAAATACATTTATATGCTATTTAAGAGGAGTCAGCTAATTCATTTCAATAATCATTTATTGAAACCCTAACATAAGTTATACACTATGCTAGGACCCAGAGTCACAAAGATGATTGAGACCCAGTTCCCTGACTTGAAGAAGTTAACTGTATAATTGGGAACATCACAGCTTCAACACTGAGGCTCTGGAACCAGCCTGCTAAAGTCTCCTCCCTCTCTGTTTATATGCCACTGGCATTTCCACTGTCCTGTGAATGATACTGCTCCCATGGAAGGTTCCTGACCAGCCCCATCCCCTCTGCCTGTTAAAACTCTAGGATTTATTAATCCATTCATTATGTATTTATTACATCCGGTAACTAAGCAGGGGAGATGGAGAAGAACAGAACATGCACAGCTTCTCTCTTACAGCTAGTGAGCCAAGACACATAATGAACAAGCAAGTAAATGAATAATGTAATTCAAATAGTGCTATGAAAAAAGAAATTAAAGGTATGATGTAATAGAGAGTAACTGAAATGGGTTAAATGAGACAAAATGATCAAGGAAGGTTCCCAGGAAGGTGACATTTGGATCAAAATCTAGATGTTGGGCTTCCCTGGTGGCGCAGTGGTTGAGAGTCCGCCTGCCGATGCAGGCCACACGGGTTCGTGCCCCGGTCCGGGAAGATCCCACATGCCGCAGAGCGGCCAGGTCCATGAGCCATGGCCGCTGAGCCTGTGCGTCCAGAGCCTGTGCTCCGCAATGGGAGAGGCCACAGCAGTGAGAGGCCCGCATACCAAAAAAACAAAACAAAACAAAACAAAAAAAACCCTAGATGTTAAAAAGGAGCTGGCCATGTGGAAATCTGTGATAAGAACTTTCTAGGCGGAAAAACTATGAGGACAAAGGCCTTGAGTCAGGCACCAAGTTGAGGTATCTGAGGGACAGAAAGATGGCCAGTGAAACTGAGAAATTACAAGCCCATTAAGTAAAACAGAAAACAGTAGGGGATAAATTCTGAGAGGTAAGTAGGAGCAGCTCGGGTAGGAGCTTCTGAGCCATGGTGAGGATTATGGATTATATACCTGCAATATCATTAGATGCTTTATAAGTCCTGGAATTGTGTAAAACGATGTATGTTTTAAAAATATCACACTGGCTCCTATGTGATCAGTAACTCCTATTAGTGATTCTTACTGCATGATCTCTAGATTTCTGTGTCTCAAGTGAAACGACCATCTGTAGACTTCAGGGTGAATCCTATATATCATACGTGTAAGAAGATACCATTCACAATATATAACTTGTAATCTTAGTAACTACAATCTGCACCAATGATGAAACTTTGCATTATAAAAAACACCACTTTTTACCCTCAGCTTTCATTCAATAATTTCACACTCTTTGTGTTTTTTTGGAAAAAATAGGAAATAAATTACTTTGAATATTTTATGGCATTTGTTAGACATTTATTTGTTCATCTTCATCAAATGTTTATTGAATGTTAGTTATGCACTAGGTCCTATTCTAGGTGCTATGATTACAGCAGTGACCATAGTTACATAGTTTGTGCCTTCACAGAGATTTCACTCGAATAGGGAAGAGAGAGTTGGGGGAAAAAAAGTAATAAAACTTCAGATAGGGATGCTTGCTATGAAGAAGAACAAGTAGGCAAGAGAATGGTTAGGGGCTAGGAAGGATGGGTATCTGATCCTAAGGAAAGTAAATTTGCAGGTCCAGGTGATATGACTAATTGAAAGAAATTTCTCTCTGAGTTGGCATTTATGTGATCAGCCATGCTGCTTGCTTTGCTCCATCCTTATGCAGATTAATCAGTTGGGAGAGATTCTTGACAGACGTTTGGCTGTGAATGTTTGCATTCATTTATTACTCTTATTTTTAAGAGGAAAATCCTTAGATGAATGGTTGAGTCAAGTAAGTTTTCATCTATTTCAGATGGATATTTCTGTCTTGCTCTAGGATGAATAGAGATTTGGAAAACATTTTCATGGACGATAGAGAAAGGAGGTTTAGATCTGCCCTTGGAACCCGGGTTTCTCAATTGAAAAAATCTAAAAGTTCCTTTTCTCTGAGACAAAATGTGTAATTTCATGAAGGTCACCGTAATTCTCATCTACCTCCTGGAGAAAATTCTTGACATCAGCTTGAAGGTGCTTTTATAACAGACTCACTATAGAAATGTTCATTTCTTTTCAGTGTGTTTAATTCCCTACTCTGACACTGGCTAGTTAAGCGACCTTGGGCAAATTTCTTTCTCTCACAAAACTTTTGATTCTCCCTGACAAATTCCCTTTTCTTCATCACTCACACAGGTCTTGAAATCTCATCTCCCACAGGAAGCAGTTCTAATAAATTAGAGAAGAAATGATTAATTCCAGTATGTCACTTCCACTGTGTTCTGCTTCTATTCTGTGTCCCTACTAAATGCACTCATCCCCTACCCCAGTTTATAGCTAATAAAAAGACACTTTGGTTTTAATTTCATTATTTATTTAAAACTAATTACTTATGTTGTCATCCCATCTACATACTTACCTATTTCGTAGGTTATATTCTAAAGTAATTAACTTATCCTTTCAGCTTCATTGAAAATGGTCTTTACCCTCTACCTTTAATTCTGCTTAACAAAAAAGAGGATATTTTTTTCAGGAGTACAACTTCTTCCAGACACATCTGAAAATATCAGATGGCCCTGGGTGTCAGAGTATGGCCTAACATAGAGACTACTCTGAACACAGAGCCTCAATATGACTTTTATATCTGTATTCTTAGTCTTACATCCAGTGTCTTGCACACTGTAAGTGCTCAGTATTAGCTGGTCAAATGTTGGTAGCAAAACACATCTTAGTACTGCCTAAGAAACCAGGACGCATCTCTTAGGATCTAAGGTTTCCACAGAGTTTAGTCATGGCTTTGGCAGCCTGGTCTCTGGAAAGCTTGGGATGGGGGGTAAAGGGGCAGGGAATTCTGGAAATCCAGCTTGCCACCATCTCTGACACTAATTAGCTGGATGATCTTGGGAAAATCACCTACTCTCCTTAGCACTCATATACATATATGAAATTGAATGAGATTATCTCTAGAGTAATTTAGATGTAGGAGTTCATGATTCTATTCATAATATCTCAAATAAACCAAAGCTTCTCCTAGGGACTATAGCTAAAACCATGTTATACTGTGGTCAGAAGTAATGTCTGGGTGATTGTGATCCTTCCCAGTAAGAGGTTGGTATAATGGTTATGCTTGCAAGTGTATCAAGGAAGGAATTATCTCCTAAGCATTGGCATGTCCAGTGCAGCAGGAAACTAACACCAGACTTCAATCAACTGGGAGCCTGAGATGAGAGAATTTTGATGTCGCCAACAGGCACATGAAAAATGCTCAATTATCAGAGAAATTGTTAGAGAATTATTAGAGAAATGCAAATCAAAACTACAATGAGGTATCAGAATGGGCATCATCAAAAAGTCTACAAATAATAAATGCTGGAGAGGGTTTGGAGAAAACAGACGCTTCCTACACTGTTGGTGGGAATGTAAATTGGTGCAGCAACTATGGCGAACAGTATGGAGGTTCCTTAAAAAACTAAAAATAGAGCTACAATATGATCCAGCAATTCCACTCCTGGGCTTCCAGAGAAAACTCTAATTCAAAAAGATACATGAACCCCAATGTTCATAGCAGCACTATTTACAATAGCCAAGACATGGAAGCAACCTAAATGTCCATCAACAGATGGATAAAGAAGATGTGGTATATTTATACAATGGAATATTACTCAACCATAAAAAAGAATGAAATAATGCCGTTTGCAGCAACACAGATGGACCTAAAGATTATCATACTAAGTGATGTAAGTCAGACAGAGAATGACAAATATCATATCATATCGCTTATATGTGGAATCTAAAAGAAGGAAACAAATGAAATTATTCACAAAACAGAAATAGATCCACAGACATAGAAAACAAATTTATGGTTACCAAAAGGGAAAGGAGGGGAGGGATAAATTTGGAATTTAGGATTAAAAGATACATACTACTATATATAAAATAGATAAACAATGAGGACCTACCATATAGCACAGGGAACTGTATTCAATATCTTGTAATAATCTATAATGGAAAAGAATCTGAAAAAGAATGCATATATATATGTATAACTGAATCACTTTGCTGGACACCTGAAACATTGTAAATCAACTATACTTTAATAAAAATTTTAAAAAACGAAGTTTGATGTCTAGCAGGTAACTGGATCTATTATTTAGCAAAGAAGGCTGCACACATAGCAGGGTACTGCGAAATACTACTTCTAGTACTGCTGCTGCAGCTATGAATATAATCTGCTTCACACTCAAGAGCACTGTAAGAATTAATGAGTGCAAAGTGCTATTGTGAAGGAGTGAAACTTCCAGAGCCTGGTCTATGCCTGTGAAATGGGCTGACACTAAATAACCCAAAGGTCCCCTAAGCAGGGTGCCGTAAGTATTAACATATGTATTACAGTGCATTAACAGTAGGGGCAATTAAAGTAACTCTGACCTAAACATAACAATGGCTAAATCATCCCTACTAGGCAGAGCAGAAAATTGTACACAGCTTTTGGGTATGGGGCAGTGAATAAGATCACAGCACCTCAGTGATAGTGAGGCAGGGGCAGCACTAAACGAAAGCTATGGGATTCACAAGAGACCCTGGCTCATTTCCAGGGAACACTTCCCCTGCAATTAAACATCAAGAGGGCATTCATGTACCCTGCACTAACGCAGTGCTGTGGTGTTTATTTATCCCTTTGAAGACACATATAGGAAAAAAGAACACTATTTTCACACGTGGACATAGGGGCAACATCTCAGCTGACTAATAAACTCTATTTTTTCCTTTACATTGCAAGTCTCCAGCTTTGAGGGTCTCCCTGCTGCTCGCATAAGAGAGCGCAGAGAGATGTCACCACTGGTGCTGTCTCGAACATCGTTCATGGGGATTACAGTATGACTTTACGGGGTAGCAGCACAAGTGGTTATACTGGGCATTCTTTAGAGGAAAGAAAACTTCTGTGAGAACTGACAGAGCACATTGTAGTCTTAAGAGCTCCTTATTCAATGGCCTGTCCTAATCATGGCTGGGGAAAAATAATCTTTTTATTTTTTTGCTCAAATAATAAGAACTCCTGAGCCACTCTTCGGTTATCAAAGGCTCACTATGTGGTCTTTGTCCTCTTTGGCCACTGTGTCTGCTCCCAAGGACGCCTGTGATTTTGAAGTTACCCTCACCTTCTCCTACTTGAGCTTTCTCTTTCCCCGTCTCTCTTCTGTTAAACAGGAGCTTTGTGTGAGCAAGTTGCTATGGATGTTGCTGCTGCTTCAATGAAAAGTGTTATGAATAAAGCCACATTTTCCTAAAGGCTTCAGAAAACAAAACAGCTGGTTGGTTTAACAACCATCCTTGCCAAGAGTTTTCTGCATGATTAGGAATATAAGAATACTGCTTATAATCTGAGAACTCCCCCTCTTTTCTTCAGAAAATAGAACAGAACAGAACAAAACTTTTTTGCTGCTTCCTGAAAAATAGCTACTTGGTAAGAAATAAGTACAAATGGTGAGACTATTTCTCAAAGCCTGGCTCTGTTTGGGGTTCTGAGGCCATAGGACCAGGCTATATCTTCACTCATGGATTTCAACTTTCCATGTGTTGCAGTGGGAATCTGGCCTATAGGACACAGTTACACATGCTTATAAATTACAGTCCTCTGTTCTGTTCTCACACTGGTAGAGGACAGATTCTTAAAGGTACAGAGGTTAAGCAGTGGAGTCATTAACATCAAGATGGTTAATTCTCAGAATTACCTTCTGCATTATGAAAATTTATAAATACTCTGTGTTACAATGGGACTTACAATGGGACTTTTTCTGTTACTGTTTTGGTTTTGGTTTCATTTGGTTTTGATTTTTAACAGTAATTTGCTGGGGATTCTGTCTGGTTAGGAAATAATCTTTGGGAAAAACAATGTATGAAACCCTTCTATTTCAAAACATAAGTTATAAATTAAATTTATTTGTGTTGAAAAAAAATCAGAATTACTTAACAAATAATCATTTTTACTTGCACATTTCCTCCTTTTTCTATCCAGATTCCATCAACCCAGGGCTGGCTTTATGTGACCTATGTGAACCTGTTAAAATGCTTAAATGTTAAAAAATGGTTAAAGAGGATAGTCAAGGTGATAAAAACAAACTTTATCTAACATTTCATGAAGCAGTTAGTCTCTATTCCCAAGGGTCCAGAGAATTGCAGAATGGGGCGGAAGGCAGGAAGCTTTTATAGAATAAAGAATAAGGAACAAAGAAGAGAGAAATAGAAAGTGAATAAGGAACAGGAAATATGTAACAGAGCCCACATGCAATGGCTCATTCTTTTCCTGCTCCTGAATTGACTCTGTACTACTTATTTCCTATCTCAAAGACCTCATCTTTCCAGTTGCTCAAGGAGACACATAAGAATGTTCATCCTCTTCCCTTTCCCTCCTGCATCACATCTAGTGGCTCCTAGATTTCTCTTTTCACAGTTTGTGACTGATTTCAGAATAAAATAAATTCTCTGTAATATGGCGTGAAAGATCTTCCTGATCTGGCCCCTAATTATTTTCCAAATTCATTCTGTGTTGTCTTTACTGTTTCCCACCCCCCAAATCACTTTTAAACTACTTACAATTCCTCAAATGAAATGTCCTCTTTCTCATTTTCATAGTTTCCCACATTCTACTCTTCTTCCATAACACAAACACATTGTATTTGCCTTCCTAGTAACATTTATCACAAAGCATTGCTGTTGTTTATTTATGTGGTTTTTCCAATAGGTTTTGAACTTCTTGAAGGCAGACACCATGTTTCAGTTTTTGTATCCCCTATAACTAGCAGAGAATTTAGTATAAGATATATATTAAATATAATACATGGATATAAGCACGTGTCCCATATTTTAAAAGTTTCAATGACCTCGCATTGTTTTCAGTATAAAGTACACACTCTTCAGCACCTCTCCTGTATCATCTTTTCCCACTTTTCTATTTTATGTTTCAACAATAAGGAAGTACTTCTGGCTAGTCATTGTCTCATACTGATTTACGTCTCTTTGCTTCTGTATACGATGTTGCTCATGCCCAGAACAGCTCCCCCTCCCCATTTTCTGCCCAGTGAACTTCTACTCATTCTCAAAAATTTAACTCAAGCATCAGCTTTCTTTGGAAGTCGCTGTGTTCTCTCTCCTTTCCCTTTCCTGCAATTTAGGCTCCCTCTCCTTTAGCATCTTAGAACTTCTTTCTCCATTATTGTACTTTTCGTATTATATTATACCTTTTGCTTTTATTGTCTTGCTCTTCAGAGAAAGGAAACAGATCCTTTTTACATCCTCAGTATGTAACAAGACACATGGGGGCTCAATAAATATTGAAAAAGGGAAAACATTATATACCTAGAACTAAGTCCTAGATATCTGTCCTGCTTTTCTGAATAATTTACATTGCATCATGACACTTTCCATGAAAAGAGTTCCCTCCAAGATGGATCACACAGTATTTCAACCATGCCCTCATTGCATAACACATTATTAGTTCTGTATTAGATAGGAAACAGATTAAGAGGCTGTAAGAAAGACACCTAAAATATAAAGTAAAATTAAAGCTCCTGGCTCTCTCTTGTAGCATTCTAGAGATACTTGGCTTTAGGCTTCTATTAGTTCCCTGCACCCCCACCACCACCACCAACCAGTTCTCCAATTATCTGACACCAACCTGGTGTCCTACAATTCAATTCAATTCTGACTCTGACTAACCAGAATTAGTGTCAGACTCCACAGATTAAGGGCTTAATCCCACAAGAATGTCCTCACTTCAGATGCCAGTCTCAAGTAACAGGTCCGCAGGTTGCCCACACTTCTGTTTGACATGGTTATAAAATTGGGGGTTCCCATAAGCTCTTCTCCATGTTTGATAATTTGCTGGAACTACTCGCAGAACTCTGAAAAATGCTATACACTCTGTTATAGTTTATTACAAAGGCTATAAATGAGCAGCCAGATGAAGAATGAAAGAACAACCTAACTAACCGATAGGTATGCTCTATATATTAAACAACTCAAGAAATAAATATTTTTATATCCTATGTTCAATTTTCATAAATGTCTGCCTTTATCCTCACTTTGAGATTCTCAATTATTACTTTTTATACTATCAGTGTATCTTCCTCTAGAAGGCTTCTCTTTCTAATTTACAGGTTATAGTATCTGTAAGTTTTTCCACCAGGTAATTGAACTTATTAAGGCTGTGTGTGAAATAGAATTAAATAGGCTCTGGGAGATAACCTAAGGGACATTTTTATGACATAAAGTAAGCATACATTTTAGTACCTGTCCTTGCAAATCTTTTTTTATTATTCAAGTATATTTTCATTTATTTCCTATGTTTATAGATAGCTTCAGCAAATACGTATCTCTGGAGAAGTTAGTTAGGAAGTTTGATTTACTCATACACATAGAGATAATTACCAAAAACTTAATAAAGTTTTGAAATGTGAAGTATAAAGGGAATTTTAAAAAAACAATAAGTATCACAACATGTTGAATTGAATGAAAAGTTATTTTACTCTCTGAAAAACAAAAACACAAAGAAAACAGAAACCTCATTAGAGTTTATTGGTAAAAGTATGCATGATAATGTCATCCTCTGGTTTATAGATTGCAAGAAATTAGAGGATTCCCAAGTAAATATGTGGCATGTACTAAGAGACACCTTTTTGAAGTCACTTCCTCTGATGCTGTCTGAGTAAGAAGAATCTCTCTCTCCTTCTATGTCTTTTTTAAATCCCCTGGTCTGTATTCTGGCCAGAGCTAAGCCATTTTTTATCCTTAGTCTGCTTTATTGCAGTTGGGAAGCAAAACAGTGATAGTGACACTATTAGGGAAGACAGGAAATTTTGGAAGCAGCTAAAATTGAAGTGTAACAGAATGTGTGTGTGTGTGTGTGTGTGTGTGTTTGTGGTTTGATGTTGCATTTATAGCTGTTGCCTGCCCAGCCCCCAACATCTAGACATCCAAAAATCCAGAGATCCTGGTTGTTGAACCTGAACAATTGTATGACAATTGGGTAATGAAAATATCAGTTGTCTTAATTGCTGCTTTTTTCTAACTTGCTGAGATAACCATAAATAAAGGCAGTGGCCCTGATTGGATAAGGTAAAACCACATCTTTCTTCAGAATTTTTTGGTGGAAGTCAGTATATCTGAGTATGAAGGTGCTAAGCTTTTTAGGATGGAAAAAATGATGGAACAGCCTGTCACCTCTATGTCATTCATTTAACCCCATTTCCCCCCAAAAATACCTCCAATCATGAACAGCAGCAACTCTTTAAATGGTGATTGAATTCTAAACATTCATCACACGAAGAATAGTCTACAGATTTAAGGATATCAAATTCCTAATTTGATTTCTATGTGTGGCTGAATAATTTTAGCAAAGGGCTAATGGAACCTTTTTTCTTTTTTTAAAATCATTTTGTAAGATCTTTAAAATGGATAATTAACAACATAATGATTATTAAAAATATTCAGAGATCCTAATACCCATAGTCTTCTTTTTTATCTGCCAGGAGAGCACAAAATTTTGTCCCTTGGTCCCCTTCAAATATTTTCTTCCTTGCTTTTTACACAATGTAAAGTCCCCTTCCTTCTCTCACAACAGTTGTTATATAATAGAGAAATGACACAGAGGTGTTAGTCTGTGAGGTTAAAACTAGAGCTAGGAGACAAAATAAAGCATATAATGCAGAAAACAAAAAGGTTAGTCCATCATGCCTCAGCAATATCTGTCATCTATGGATAAAGAACTGGAATTCTCTACATCTACCGTGAGTGACCAGAACAAGAGCAAGTTTGTGTTGTACTTCCTATTACATACCACATACTGAGTTTCTTTATTATGAATGCTAATGAACCAACCAAAACTATAAAAAGAGGCCAAAAGAATAAGGAAAAAATAAGATTTGAGTCATAAAAATGCAGTATTTTTTTTTCCTTTTCATAGAATCTTAGGCAAAGGAGTTTCTTAGTAGATCTAGCATCTTGAAATAAAAAGAAATACTAATGAAATGCAAAAAAATAAAACAGAAAAAAATCAAACTTTTATGTTCTGTATTCACACTTTATTTAACAAACTTTCTTATGGAGTAATCTATTATTGTATGTATCATTGAAATGTTAAAAAAAAAAGATAAATCAAGCTCTCTCTTTTTCTCTCTAAACATCTGCCTCTGTATCTGTATATCTCTATATCTATCTCCAGCCATAGCCAATGTGAACTTTGCATGCTGAATACACCTTCAGCCTCTTAGAGTTCCACACCCCAGGGTATGCAGTGCAGTCATTTTTGTTTATTCTACTCTAAGCTCTTCTGCCATTTATTTTGTGTTCTCATAAATAATTTTGGACTCATATAAGCATGTTAGTGGTGGTAATGTACCTCCCAAAAGAAACAAAGGGAAAGTACCATGCAAGCTCAAGACTTGAAGCAACTTCAAGGAGAGGGTCAAGGAAGCAGAGTGTGAATGGGAGTGTGAAGGTAGGGAATGACATTGTAAAGGATGTCATAACAACCTCTGTGGCAGGGGAAGACTGACCCATGATCACATGAGCTGGAGCTGGAAGAGACTAAGGCCTGAGGCAAATCACATCTTTAAGGAATATGAGAACCACAATCATCACCACTCTAAAATTCAATAATGCAAATCCTTAAAATGTTTGCACTAAGAAATCTGTATTTGTGCTCATCCAACTCAATATGTTCCTGTATTAGTCTACCTGGGCTGCCATAACGAAATACCATAAACTAGGTGACTTAAACAACAGAAATTTATTTGCTCACAGTACTGGAGGCCAGAAGTCCTACACTGGTGTTCCAGCATGGCTGGGTTCTGGTGAGGGCTATCTTTCTGACTCGCAAACATCCTCCTTACCATGTCCTTACATCATGGAGGTAGAGTGAGGTCTCTGGTTTCTCTTCTTAGGGCACTAATCCTGTCAGGGCCCCATCCTTATGACCTTTTCAAGTCTTAATTACTTCCTTACACCAAGTACTGTCACACTGAAAGCTAGAGCTTCAAAATATGAATTTTGGGGGGACAAGGTTCCGTCCACAGCAATGACATTTCTAGAAATTTTTCTTGCACTCTCCAACAATGTGTGCATATGCAACTGTACTGGCATATTCTTTAATAGCCAGACTGCCAAGAGTACAATAAGCAGAAACAAAATCCAAGCAGGCCTTCCTTATCTAAACATAATTGGCAATGTTCAACTGAGTCTTTTTCAGATTTCATCACTCTGAAATAACTTTTCTCCTTCTATCTTCCATCTCTTAAGATCCTTTGTGATTATATTGGACCCACTAAGATAATTGGGGGAAATCTACCAATTTAAAGTCATCTGATAAGAAACATTAATTTTACCTGCAACATTAACTTCCCTATCCATGTAACATAACATTGTCACAAGTTCCAGGGATTAGAATGTAGACATCTTTGGAGGACCATTCTTCTTTTTGTTCCTGCCTACCACCATAGTCATATAATTATATTAGAACACATAATTTCTTGTACCTGTAATCTAACAAGGTAAAGGACAAGTAAATTAAATCATTAAGTTTGGAACCGGGATTTGACCTAAATATAACGATTATCCTGGGCATTTTAATTTCTGGCTTCCTAAAAACGGGCCTTTTAAAATTGGATAATACTCAAATCAGATTATGGATATAAATTAAAGTGCATTTAATCAACGGTACACAATTCAATTGTCCTCCACTTCTCTTTAGCATTCAGTCAGCTGACACTCACAAATTTTCACACAGTTTAATAAAGAGAAACACATAAACTTTGCTATAGGGAATACACTGAATTTGAAATTAAGATTTAACGTATTCCAATTTCAAACTATAAAAGATTTTAGAAAGTGTGAGCAAAGAAATGCCCACATTTACAATGGATTTGGAAATATTAAATTGTTTTATTACTGTCATTGCACAATATCAGTTTTACAAACAATTAGTATTTCAGTTATATTTTATACAGGGTGAACATTAAAAAAATAACAATGTTAATTTGATGATCTTGGAAAATGCTCAAATATATGTTACTTGAAACAATAATGCACTCTTTCCAAGTAGTATGGAAAGTAATATGAACGATATTAAAGTAATATCTTTAATTAAGATATTTACTGTGCTTATTTTATACAACATTTGGAAGAATACAAAATTTTAAAAGGATACAGACTCCTAGAATTTACATATCTGGTAGAGGAGAGAATAAAAACAAAATTATATAAAATATTACATTTATATCACCTTATGTTTTACTTTAATACAAATAATATAAAATATAACTTTTCTTTTTTTTTTATTTTTGTAAACCAATGCAATTTGGTCAATTGGCCTAGCGTCTTCTTGAGAGAACAGGACAGGTAGTGAAAAAACTCTATTTTTGTTTCAATTATTTTAGTTGAACCAACATGGCTGATCATTCACTTTGAGTTCTGTACACAAACTTACAGTGATCAAAAGTCAGAGTAAAAAGTTAAAGCACCAAAAGAGTCAGCACATGCTCGCTACACACACACACACACACACACACACACACAACTTGTTCTTTTTATGCATCATGTTAAAAGAACCAAGATAATAAAGCCATGTTGTGCATATATTTCATATTTGTCCTACCATATACAAATACCAAATAAATACTTGCCAAATGAATGAGTGAACAGTTGTCCTCAATGAATTTATTCAACATATTAAAGTCTTTAAGGTTGCAAAGAAGAGACAGACTCATTCAAAATTGAAATTTATTGAAAAAGAAAATGGGAATTTAGGAATAGAAAATTTCATCTTTTAAGTATATGGCCACTCTGGGTCCTAGGATTTCTCACCCTGGATATAGCAGAGCTTCCATGGAGTACTAGAGCATTATTTCAGTACGTTGTAAGCTATGTCCTGATTTTCTTAACTGAAGATTTTTCTTGATTTCTTTAATACTTATCATGGAAAATTTTAATACACAAAACTAGTTCAGTGGCCCCATATCTCCACCACACAGCTGCAACAGTCATCATTTCATTGCCACTCTTCTTTAATTTCTGTTACCTCTACTGGCCCTTACCTCACTGGATTATTTTGAAGCAAATCCCAGACATCATGTCATTTCATCTATACATATTTATAGATGTGTCACATTTTTAAGTTGACAGGTTGGGTGTGATATTTTGAAAGTGCCACATTAAATCAATATATTGTCAATTTCTTTCTACTGGGTTGTCTTTTATAATGGAATTACAGGAACACATTATATGCTGTATGTGTGAGTCCTTTGCTTTTATGTGTTTGTGTCTATATTTAAACAATATGTTCTCCCACTCTATGTCTTTTGAGTTACTTTATGGTGTATTTGGAAAAATAGAATTTCTCATTTTTATTGCAGGCTGTTTAACATCTTTATTGGAGTATAATTGCTTTACAATCTTGTGTTAGTTTCTGCTGTATAACAAAGTGAATCAGATGTACGGATACATATATCCACAAATACCCTTGCTCTTGAGTCTCCCTCCAATCCTCCCTATCCCACCCCTCTAGGTGGTCACAAAGGACAGAGCTGATCTCCCTGTGTTATGCTGTTGCTTCCCACCAGCTATCTATTTTATATTTGGTAGTGTTTATATGTCCATGCCACTCTCTTACTTCATCCCAGCTTACCCTTCCCCCCTCCCCGTGTCCTCAAGTCCATTCTCTATGTCTGCGTCTTCATTCCTGTCCTGCCCCTAGGATCTTCAGAACAATTTTTTTAGATTCCATATATATGTGTTAGCATACGGTATTTGTTTTTCTCTTTCTGACTTACTTCACTCTGTATGACAGACACTATGTCCATCCACCTCACTACAAATAACTCAATTTCGTTTCTTTTTATGGCTGAGGAATATTCCATTGTATATATGTGCCACATGTTCTTTATCCATTCATCTGTCGATGGACACTTAGGTTGCTTCCATGCCCTGGCTATTGTAAATAGAGCTGCAATGAACATTGTGGTACATGACTCTTTTTGAATTATGGTTTTCTCAGGGTATATGCCCAGTAGTGGGATTGCTGGGTTGTATGGTATTTCTATTTTTAGTTTTTTATGGAACCCCCAAAATGTTCTTCATAGTGGCTATATCAGTTTACATTCCCACCAACAGTGCAAGAGGGTTCCCTTTTCTCCAAACCCTCTCCAGCATTTATTGCTTGTAGATTTTTTGATGATGGCCGTTCTGACTGGTGTTGAGGTGATACCTCATTGTAGTTTTGATTTGCATTTCTCTAATGATTAGTGATATTGGACATCCCTTCATGTGTTTATTGGCAAGCTGTATATCTTTGGAGAAATGTCTATTTAGGTCTTCTGCCCATCTTTGGATTGGCTTGTTTGTTATATTGATATTGAGCTGCATGAGCTGCTTGTAAATTTTGGAGATTAATCCTTTGTCAGCTGCTTCATTTGCAAATATTTTTTCCCATTCTGAGGGCTGTCTTTTCATCTTGTTTCTGTTTTCCTTTGCTGTGCAAAAGCTTTTAAGTTTCATTCGGTCCCACTTGTTTATTTTTGGTTTTATTTCCATTACTCTAGGAGGTGGGTCAAAAAGGATATTGCTGTGATGTATGTCATGGAGTGTTCTGCCTATATTTTCCTCTACGTGTTTGATAGCGTCTGGCCTTACATTTAGGTCTTTAATCCATTTTGACTTTATTTTTGTGTATGCTGTTAGGGAGTGATCTAATTTCATTCTTTTACATGTAGCTGTCCAGTTTTCACAGCATCACGTATTGAAGAGGCTGTCTTTTCTCCATTGTATATTCATGCCTCCTTTATCAATAAAAAAGGTGACCGTATGTGCGTGGGTTTATCTCTGGGCTTTCTATCCTGTTCCATTGATCTGTATGTCTGTTTTTGTGCCAGTATCACACTGTCTTGATTACTGTAGCTTTGCAGTTTTGTCTGAAGTCCGGAATCCTGATTCCTCCAGCTCCATTTTTCTTTCTCAAGATTGCTTTGGCTATTCGGGGTCTTTTGTGTCTCCATACAGATTGTGAAATTTTTTGTTCTACTTCTGTGAAAAATGCCACTGGTAGTTTGATAAGGATTGCATTGAATCAGTAGATTGCTTTGAGTAGTATCGTCTTTTCACAATGTTGATTCTTCCAATCCAAGAACATGGTATATCTCTCCATCTGTTTGTATCATCTTTAATTTCTTCCATCAGTGTCTAATAGTTTTCTGCATACAGGTGTTTTGTCTCCTTAGGTAGGGTTATTCCTAGGTATTTTATTCTGTTTGTTGCAATGGTAAGTGGGAGTGTTTCTTCAATTTCTCTTTCAGATATTTAATCATTAGTGCATAGGAATGCAAGAGATTTCTGTGCATTAATTCTGTATCCTGCTACTTTACCGAGTTCATTGATTAGCTCTGTTAGTTTTCTGGTGGCATCTTTAGGATTCTCTATGTATACTATTATGTCATCACCAGTGACAGCTTTACTTCTTCTTTTCTGATTTGGATTCCTTTTAATTCTTTTTCTTCTCTGATGCTATAGCTAAAACTTCCAAAACTATGTTGAATAAGAGTGGTGAGAGTGGACAACCTTGTCTTGCTCCTGATCTTAGAGGAAATGGTTTCAGGTTTTCCCTATTGAGAATGATGTTGGCTGTGGGTTTGTCATATATGGCCTTTAATATGTTGAGGTAAGTTCCCTCTATGCCTACTTTCTGGAGGATTTTTATCATAAATGGATGTTGAATTTTGTTGAAAGCTTTTCCTGCATCTATTGAGATGATAATATGGTTTTTCTCCTTCAATTTGTTAATATGAGGTATCATATTGATTGATCTGCGTATATTGAAGAATCCTTGCATTCCTAGGATAAACCCCACTTGATCATGGTGTATGATCCTTTTAATGTGCTGTTGGATTCTGTTTGCTAGTATTTTGTTGAGGATTTTTGCATCTTTGTTCATCAATGATTTTGGCCTGTAGTTCTCTTTCTTTGTGACATCTTTTTCTGGTTTTGCTATGAGGGTGATGGTGGCCTCCTAGAATGAGTTTGGGAGTGTTCCTCCCTCTGCTATATTTTGAAAGAGTTTGAGAAGGATAAGTGTTAACTCTTCTCTAAATGTTTGATAGAATTCGCCTGTGAAACCATCTGGTCATGGGGTTTTGTTTGTTGGAAGATTTTTAATCACAGTCTCAATTACAGTGCTTGTGATCGGTCTGTTTATATTTTCTAATTCTTCCCGGTTCAGTCTCAGAAGGTTGTGCTTTTCTAAGCATTTGTCCATTTCTTCCAGGTTTCCATTTTATTGGCATAAAGTTGCTTGTAGTAATCTCTCATGATTCTTTGTATTTCTGCAGCATCAGTTACTTCTCTTTTTTCATTTCTAATTCTGTTGATTTGTCTTCTCCCATTTTTTCTTGATGGGTCTGGCTAATGGTTTATCAATTTTGTTTATCTTCTCAAAGAACCAGCTTTTAGTTTTATTGATCTTTGCTATTGTTTCCTTCATTTCTTTTTCATTTATTTCTCATCTGATCTTTATGATTTCTTTCCTTCTGCTAATTTTGGAGCTTTCATGTTCTTCCTTATCTGATTGCTTTAGGTGTAAGGTTAAGTTGTTTATTTGAGATGTTTCTTGTTTCTTTAGTTAGGTTTGTATTGCTATAAACTTCCCTCTTTGAACTGCTTTTGCTGCATCCTATAAGATTTGGGTCATCGTGTTTTCATTGTCATTTATTTCTAGGTATTTTTTGATTTCCTCTTTGATTTCTTCAGTGATCTCTTGGTTATTTAGTAGTGTATTGTTTAGCCTCCATGTGTTTGTATTTTTTACAGATTTTTTCCTGTAATTGATATCTAGTCTCATAGCCTTGTGGTCGGAAAAGATACTTGATACGATTTCAATTTTCTTAAATTTCCTGAGGCTTGATTTGTGACCCAAGATATGATCTATCCTTGAGAATGTTCCATGAGTACTTGAGAAGAAAGTGTATTCTGTTGTTTTTTGTCTATCAATTTTTGTCCTTTATGTATTTAGTAATTTTTATGTCCAGTGGAAGAAAGGTTCACTTACACCAAGGTCATGGACGTGTTACTGTATGTTGCTATGATCTGAATGCTTGTGTTCCCCCCCCCCAAATTCATATGTTAAAATTCTTATGCTCCATGTGGTGGTATTAAAAGGTGGTCTTTCTGGGAGATGCTTAGGTCATGATCATTGAGGTCTCATGAATGGGATTAGTGCTCATGTAAAAGAGACCCCACAGAGCTCTGTATCCCCTTCCACCACGTGAGGACACAGCGAGAAGTCAGAAGTCTGCAACCTTGGAAGATGGCCACTACCATAACCTGAACATGCTGACACCCTGATGTAGTTCTTCCAGCCTTCAGACCTATGAGAAATAAATTTCTGTTCCTTATAAGCTACCCAGTCTGTGACATTATGTTATTGCAGCCCAAGCAGACTAAGACATATGTTTTTTTCTTTTTTAAAAAATTTAATTTATTTAATTTATTTATTTATTATTTTTGGCTGTGTTGTGTCTTCATTGCTGTGCACAGGCTTTCTCTAGTTGTGGCGAGCAGGGCTACTCTATGTTGTCATGTGTGGGCTGCTCTTGTTATGGAGCATGAGCTCTAGGTGTGTGGGCTTCAGTAGTTGTGGCACGCGGGCTTCAGTACTTGTGGCTCACGGGCTCTAGAGCGCAGGCTCAGTAGTTGTGGCACATGGGCTTAGTTGCTCCATGGCATGTGGGATCTTCCCAGATCAGGGCTCAAACCTGTGTCCCCTGCTTTGGCAGGCGGATTCTTAAGCACTGTGCCACCAGTGAAGCCTGATATATATATTTTTATAAAAACTTTAGTTTTTAACTTTCACATTTATCTTCAATCTAACTGAAATTTAAATTTGTATACTATGAAAGGCAGGTGCCAAATTTCACTTTTTTTATGTGGGCATTTAATTATTCCAGCACCATCTATTAACTACAGCATCCTCCTTCACAATGCAATGGTACCATTGTCTTTTATTAAGTGGACTGTGTGTGTATGCATCTTCATCAGCACTATGGTACTGTAAAATTGTAAGTTCTCTGGAAATTTTCTTCTAGTTTGTTTTAGCTTGGTCCTTTGCCTTTCCATATACATTTTAGAATATACTTGTCAAATTCCACTAGAAATTAAAAAACAAAAGGCTGCTGGGACTTCCCTGGCAGTCCAGTGGTTGGGATTTTGCCTTCCAGTGCAGGTGGTGGGGGTTCAATCCCTGGTCAGGGAGGTAGGATCCCACATGTCTCATGGCCATAAAAACCAAGGCATAAATCAGGAGCAATATTGTGACAAATTCATTTGAGACTTTAAAAATGTTCCACATCAAAAAATCTTTAAAAAAAAGGATATCTTTATAATAGTGAATCTTCTAATCCAAGAATATAGTATATCTCTCCATTTATTTAATTACTCTCAATAATGTTTTGTACTATTTTTGTAGAGATTTCCTCTGCAGAAATTTAACATCATTCATTAGTTTACCCCCTCCTATTTTTTATTGTTTTATTTCTTTGTAAATGGTATGAGTTTTAAATTTAATTTCCTATTTGCTGTTGGTAGATAGAAATGCAATTGATATTTGGTATTAAACTTGTACCTTGTGACCTTGCTAAATTTATTTATTAATTCTAATATATATGTGTGGACTCTTTTGAATTTTATATTTTACAAATGATAGTTCTGTTTCTTTCTCCAAAGCCATGTATTTTTAATTTATTTTCCTTGCTTTACTGCATTGGTTAGAATGTCTAGTGTGGGGTTGAATAAAAGTAATACTAGCATCTTAATCTTGTTCTCAATCTCAGTAAGAAAGCTCTCCATATCCACTTCTAAGTTTGATGGTGTTTGGGGGATTTTGTAGATGGTTTTTATCATAATAAAAAATTATTCTACCCCTAGTTTTATTATGAACGGATTATTGACATGATCAATGATGACTGTCCTTCTTTCTGTTAATGTGGTGAGTTGTATTGATTTTCTAATGTTGAATCAACTTAGCATTCTTGAAATAAGCCCATTTGGTCAAGGTAGAACTATTTTTTATAATAAAGGATGTGGTTTCCTAGTTGTTTATTTAGAATCTTTGCATCTATGTTTATAATGTAGACTGTCCAGTAATGATTTTTTCCTTAAATTTTAGTGACTTTTTCAACTTTTGATATCAAGTTTATGCTCGCCTCATAAAATGAATTAGAAAGTATGGCTTTTTTCTTAATTTCTTGAGTCATTTTGTATATTATTGGGATTTTTTTTCAGTAAAGTCTTTGGAAGAACATTAGGAAAATTATCTAAGCCTAAAGTTTTCTTTGTGGAAAGATCTATAAATTAAGGATCAAATTACTTTAATAGATATAAGATTATTTAGATTTTCTATTTCTATTGGATTCAGTTTTGCTAAGTTGTATTTTCCCAGTTCATCTCCATTTTCAAATTTACTTGCACACATCTTGTTTATAATACTTATTTATTAATATTTTATTAAGTTTAGGATCTCTTGCTGTTGTCTTTTTCATTGCTGATACTACAAATGTATTTCCACTTTTTTATTTATCATTGATCAATCTTAATAGAAATGTTTAATTTTTATTAGTTTTGTCAAAAGACCCAAATTTGTTGTTTTCTTTTTATATAAATAATTTTTCTGTTTAATTTGTACCTGTTCTTTGTATTTTTATTATCTGTATTTTACTCTCTTTGGGTTTAGTTTGATATTCCTTTGTTAATTCTTTGAGATGGAATTTTAGGTCATTAAATATCAAATTTTTTAGTTTTCTAATCTATGCATTTTGTATTATAGATTTCTCTTTAAGCATATCTTTCAGTATATCCAATATTTTTTTCATTATCACATTTATTTCAAATTAAATTCTAATTTCCTTTGTGATATCTATTCTTATTCATGTTTCATTTTAGAATAATATTGTTTAGCTTCCAACATTTGGGTGTTGTTTAAACTTTTCTTTATTTAAATTGATTTCTAGCATAATTCCTTTTTGGTCAAAAAAAATGCTTTGAAATAATTTAAAAATTTGGGAGCCTTACTTTAGGGTTCAGCATATCATCATTTTGATAAATGTTGCATATGCACTTGAAGAAAATGTCTTTTTAGGTCATTAATGGGTTTAGTGTTCTTTATATGACAGGTTAATTTTGTTAATTTAGTTTATGTCTTCTATATCTTTCTGATGTTTTTGTTTGTATACACCATCAGCTATGAAGAAAGGTTTATTTTAAAGTCTCATATGCAACATGGATTTTCTGTTCCTTTTTTTAGTTCTGTCAATTTTTGCTTCATGTCCTTTGAAGCTCTGATATGGGAACATGGATTGTACCTTGTGATATCTTTCTTTTGGGTTGACCCTTTTATTATCATAAAATATATCTCTTTATTTCTTATAAGTCTTTTGAATTTAAAGTCAACTTTGTCTGTTTTTGGTATAGTTTCACCAATTTTATTTTGTTTACTGTGTATATGATATATCTTTCTGTACTTCTAATTCCAACCTTATTTTTTATTTCAGATGTTTTCTTATATTTAAGGTATATTTCTGGTAAGCAGAATGTACTTGAATTATTTTATGAAATTATTGATACGTTTAGGTTTATATTTACAGTCTCATGATTTGTTTTCTGTTTGCCTCGTCTTTTTCATAGTCCCTTTTCTTCTTCACTTTGCCTGCTTTTGAATTAAACTACTTTTATTACGTGGCTTTTTCCTTTAAAGGGAAAAGTTAAAGGGAAAGTTAAGTGACATTCCTTTACTCTTCTCATTAGTGTCTATTCTAAAGAATATAAAATGCATTTTTGAGTCAGAATAATAAAATCTAACATAAATTATATATATTTTAATGAATATAAAATATGAAATCTAATATAAAATATTACTTTTCCCACTTTCATTGAAATGTTCAACTGTTAAGTTTCTATAGGTTGCTTCACTCTTTTGTTGAAGCAAAACTCTTTGTTCACTTTACTATAGAGTTTCTTTTAAGCATTTTGCAGATTGCACTCTCTGTTGTCATTTAATATGTTCTGCTATCCCCTGTGTTACTTTGCAATTAGTAATTGAATCTAGAGGCTTGATCCACTCTAGTCTTGATATTTCTTTATCAGGTACACTTCATAATGGTGTTGTGTACTTCCATGAGATGGTATGTAATGTATAATTATCTCTTTTTTAATGATATAAGTGGCCATTAGAGTAATTTCAGACATGATAATATGTAGAAAACCTAAAAAAAATAATAATGGGAAACTTACCTCAAATAATATGAGAATAAAAATATGTTATAAAAATCCCATATATAAAAATTGATAGCCTTCACATATACATACAAATATGAATTCAGTGATATAATGGAAGAAAAGATGCCATTGCTATAACAATAAATAAATGGATAGAAAAATAAGTAAATATAAAATACCTAGATGAAATTTAACAAAACACAAAATTGACTTGAATAAATGGAATGGCATATTACTTCTTGAGTAAGAAATCTCAATATTATAAAGAAGTCAATATCCCTATGATAAAATATAAAATTAAAGCAATTACAGTGTAAAACCCATCAGTTTCCCCCTTCCCCTTTGTCTCCCTAAACTTAATAAATTGGTTGTAAAGTTTGGTTGGAAAATCAAACTAGAATGAATAGCCAGGAAAAAAAAACCTGAAAAATAAAAGCAGTGGTATGTGGGGATGAGGGGATTGAGGGGTGGATTGTCTCTGCAGATTTTAGAACATATTGTAAAACCTCTGCAAATAAAATAGAATTGTATTAGCTCATGAATAGAAAGATAAATTAATAGAGGAGGAAAAAAGCCCATTTGAATATGGACCTTTAATATTTGATAAAGGTGACAAATTAGGGGGGAAATATGGAAGTTTTAATAAGTGATACTGTTCCAACTAAATAACTTTATGGAAAACAATAAAATTGAAACCTGATCTTAAATCACCTGTGTTTGTGTTTGTGTGTGTGTGTGTGTTTAGCAATTAGATCTGTTGGCCATCATCCAACCTTTTCTACTATATGAACTGTCATGTCCAGCTTTCCCTGATGTAGCCAGCCAGCTTTTGTCCAATCTTATTGAGTCTGTCTAGCTCTGGTACTGATTCCTACCTGAGTCTATTAGAGCAGATGTATATATGTTTACATCCAGATATCAATTTACATTTCACTGTAAAATATGTACAAAAAATATTTTAAGTCACTTTCTTTAAAAGGCATCTACATTTATTATAGCCACAATAGCTTCAAAATCTTTTATTATAGTCAGTCAACTACAGTGTAATGAAATTATATGATTATTAATGTATATTATACATAATGCACATATTTAAAAGCAGTAGTGTGACTGATTATTCAAAAAAATTAAATGTTCATTGTTTCAGACTTTCTATTTCTCAACTAAATGATTTCCTCTGAAGTCTTTTGCAACTGACTTTCCTTTGCATAGTTCATTTGGCTTGGAATCTGATGAAAGTATTCTGACTTCTTGGTAAGCTCTTGGAACAAGCCTCTATTGCTATGGGAAGGTATCCAAAATTTATGGATCAGTAATCTAATCCAGACTGGCAACTCCTATGGAATGAACTGAATTTCCCTTTTACTGTGTTCACCCTCTCACGTGGAGCACCTGGTCACAAGCCCTATTCATCACCTCAGCCCAGTTCTCAAAATCACCTTCACAAGCCATGTTCCTGCCTTTTATGTAGCATCCAAGTTTCCATGCCTGTGCTAATAAATTGGATGACATGAATGATTGTGTATATGCCATGTCTGACAGTTTTTGCAGTTCAATGTATTCCTTCTGTACCATAGATTTTAGGCTTTCTGAGTACATAAGACTCAATATAGAATGTCATTTTATGCCACAGGAAGTGGTAAGTCCCATCCCTAATATGATCATGTATATATAGAGAGGAGTCTTGGTTGGCAACAAACAGTGTAATAAATTCCAAAAGAGGTGTAACATTGGGAAGAATATCATAAATGTTCTTTCAGTCATTCAGGAAAATATATTGAGAAAAACGTAGAGGGTGTGATAGTACCAGATAAAAACTGAACTTTTGAGATCATAGGAAGATTTTCAGGGTAATGGAAAGAGTCACAATGGTACTTAGATTCTAGTCTCAGCTTTTTCAGTTTTGTGACTTTGAACAATAGTTCAGTTTAAGATCCCTGTCTATATCATTGAAGGATTGGTGCAAGTAACCATTAACAGCCTTTCAAAGTTTGACTTTGGTGAATCTGAACCTTGATACCTTGATATCTATACTTTGAGAGATAGATAGGACTGGATTTTCAAGTGACTAAACCTAACTACTTTGACTTGAGGCACGTGGAGACTCCCTTTGAAGAAAACATCTACCTACTCTATGCTCTGGATCTGAAAATAAATGTATGGCACCTCTTTTTGATCATGAAAGCTTTTTAGTTATCAGGAGAAATGATTTCTTAGGGCTTACCAACCTATGAATCATGACTTCTTAGAATAAATGTTATTCTCTATGAATAGAGTACAAGAAAGGGACACAGATGGAGGAGGAAAGTACTTTAAAATGAGGAAAAAGAAACCTTACTTTGAAACCAACCTTCAGTCAACTTTTTTGATAAATAGCAGTTAACCTCCAGTGAATTTTGAATAGGCTTTGCCCTTTGGTTCCCACAGGTATGCTAAACAGAAGCCCAGGAAGGAAAAAATCCACTTGATTAAAAATTGTCTATGAGAGGAGATATGGCAGAAACATCATCCTTTTTAGATTTCTGATCTTCAGAGATAATTGTATTATATAAAGCTCATAAGATGTTCAGATCAATACCAGACATTGATAGAAGATATATATGCTGTGGTGAAGGAATATATGTGTTAATATATACAGATATATCTTACAGAAGTATAAAACAAATGGATCAATGAACAGTCCATTGTGATGTAATATTTGTGTGTCCATCTATCCTGACATTCCTACATAAGTATCAACAAAGTTATGCAAAAAAAAGCTGTAAAATGCTGAACACATACCCATTTATTACATGTAATGTAATAAATTCCAAAGGAGGCATAACTTTAAGAAAATAGTATACATGATCCTCCAATAATTCTAGAACATTTACTGATGAAGAGGCAGAGGTTGGGATTATATAACATAAAAGCTTCAAAGTTCTGGGGTCCAAGGAAAATTCTCAGCATAGTAGAGAATGTTCTTAAAAACTGATCCCACAAGGAGCACATAGCATTTGACCTCTTGAAATTAGCGCCAGTCTCACAACAGATGTGAGCTGAAAGTGGGGACAATAAATAAGTAAATAAAGGCCCTAGCCAACTCCAACTGCACGGGGATCATTTTTACAGGCAGAAAGTAATTATCCTGCTGGAAGTTAGCCAGAACACCAGAGAGAGTGAACATCCTTATCCCATCTCAAAATTCTGTGGGATTTTTAATGAACACAAATGGTCATGACCTTGAGCTTTATGCTCCATCCACAAAAAGAACTTCTTAACAGCAATGCCTGTGTGTTTCCTCCATCAACCCAAGCTGCAGGGCACTGATTCAGAACCAAAGATTAAGTCTGTGAACGCTGGGAAGATAATGAGGACCCCTACAAAAATTACTCAGTTCAATTAAATGACTAATTTTACAAAATAGTAACAGTAGTGTTTGGCTGCCAGTAGCAAACTGCAAAACTGCTTAACAAATTTCTATAGAGGAATTTAGTATTTTAATGACAAAGTGGAAATCATCTATAAGGGCTTAATGCTACTTCTGCTGCCACGTAGAACAGCTCTCTTATCCTCCCCAACACCAGTTTTACTTTTGCTCATTAGTCATGGTTTCCCAGTCTTGGACTAATTTTGCACACATGTATTTGATTTGCAGTGAATGGATGACAGATTAGCCAGATTGGAAATCATAATTGAGCAGAGATCCATGTAATGTAAATCACATAGCCCAGCATCCACTTCTGTTTGCCAAGACAGCATTCTTAGAAGTTGCCAGATAAAATGACAGCCCTCAGGTTGAATACCAAGCATCATTTATGAGATGGTAGACTTTTTGAGAGCTTCTTAACATGAACCAAGCTCTGACTTTGTAGCTACAGCCCATGAATAACCACAAAGAGAAAGCCTCTAGGAGGATATTGGTATAATGGGATCACAAGGTAAAAATGGGAAAGTATCACTTTTGATCACTTACTATGTGCCAGACCTTGTACTAGGATTTTACACATAGTACTTCATTTAATTTTCTCAGTAATGTAATGGGTGCTATTAATGGCATTTAACACATAAGGCGGCGAGATATTATTTCTGTAGAGGAATGTAAGCAACTAACACCTCTGTCTTCACCTCCCTGAGCTTCTTTGCAAATAAAAATAATTTGGTCCTTTAAAAATGCAAAACACACACACACACACACACACACACACAAACTCAGGCTAGAAGTTCATGTTATTTATATAGATCTGGGAAGAGAAACATTATGGCATGAATAGTCCATATAATGATATTGTGTCTATTGTAAAACCATGACAACTAAATTGTAGTTTATATGCCTAACACTAGAAGATGATGTTGTATTGTGCCAGGCATTTATTTTCCCATTTCCTCTTAAATGCATCCCTTCACACTTCATGTGTTGCAATCTATTGGAGGGAACCAGTCTTTCAAACAATTTCCCAAGTTCACTTGCTACTGTGAGAGTACAGCTAATGGGAGGGAACTGGTATGACATTGCAGGACAGGATAAATAAAAAGCCAGGGTACGTATCCTCTTCTCTCTGCCTCAAACAGTGAGCAGTGGCTTTGTTCTTCCCTGGCTCCAGCTCCTATCAAACTTGTCCTTCCTCCCTGGTCCCAGATGCTGTTATCAGTTACATTATTTTCTTAATTTCGTTTTCAAGTTGTTTACTGTTGCTTTACAGAAATAAAATGGATTTTTCTATTGATCTGGTATCCTGCAACCCTGATGAACTCTTTTACTACTTATAATAATTGTTATTTGTGGCTTCCTTAAAATTTCTGTGTACAAGATCATATCTTCTGCAAACAGAAGTGGTTTATTTCTTCCTTTCCAAACTGGCTGCCTTTTATTTCTTTTCCTTGCCTAATTACCCCAGCTAGAACTACAGTACAATGTTGAATAGATGTAGCGAGAGCAAAGATCATTGTTCTTCTATCGCTAATTTTAAGGTGCAAACATTGCCTTTGTCATTACATATGAGGTTAGCTGTGTGTTTCTTGTAGGTGCACTTTATCAGGTTAAGGAATCTTTTCTATTTCTAATCTGTTTGTTTTTATGTAAAAGGGTGTTGGATATGTTCAATTGCTTTTTCTGTGCTTTTTGAGATAATCATGTGTTTTTAGTCCTTTAATCTATTAATATGATGTATTACATTGAATGAATTTTGGATGTTAAACAAATGTTGTGTTCCTGGCTAAATTCCACTTGGCCAGGGGGTATAATCCTTTCCATACTTTATGGATTCAGTTTGCTAGTATTTTGTTAAGAATTTTTGCATCTATTGGGTGGGCCAAAATGTTCGTTTGTTTTTTTTCTGTAAGATGGCTCTAGTAGCACTTATTTGCCTTTAACTTCATTTGAAACAACTTTTTTAAATTGTATGTGACATCTGTCATATCAGTGTGCATTTAAAAAGATTTATCAATTCTTTTTCATTTATTTCTGATCTGATCTTTATGATTTCTTTCCTTCTGCTAACTTTGGGGTTTTTTGTTCTTCTTTCTCTAATTGCATTAGGTGTAAGGTTAGGTTGTTTATTTGAGATGTTTTTTGTTTCTTGAGGTAGGATTCTATTGCTATAAAATGAAGGAAGCAATATAAAAATTGATAAAACTAAAATCTGGTTCTTTGAGAAGATAAAAAAATTGATAAACCATTAGCCAGACTCATCAAGAAAAAAAGGTAGAAGACTCATATCAATAGAATTAGAAATGAAAAAGGAGAAGTAACAATTGACACTGCAGAAATACAAAGGATCATGAGAGATTACTACAAGCAACTATATGCCAATAAAATGGACAACCTGGAAGAAATGGACAGATTCTTAGAAAAGCACAACCTTCCGAAACTGAACCAGGAAGAAATAGAAAATGTAAACAGACCAATCACAAACAATGAAATTGAGACTGTGATTAAAAATCTTCCAACAAACAAAACCCCATGACCAGATGGCTTCACAGGCGAATTCTATCAAACATTGAGAGAAGAGCTAACACCCATCCTTCTCAAACTCTTCCAAAACATAGCAGGGGGAGGAACACTCCCAAACTCATTCTATAAGGCCACCATCACCATGATACCAAAACAAGAAAAAGATGTCACAAAGAAAGAAAACTACAAGCCAAAATCACTGATGAACATAGACGCAAAAATCCTCAACAAAATACTAGCAAACAGAATCCAACAGCACATTAAAAGGATCATACACCATGATTAAGTGGGGTTTACCCCAGGAATGCAAGGATTCTTCCATATACACAAATCAATCAATGTGATAAACCATATTTAAAAAGTGAAGGAGAAAAACCGTATGATCATCTCAATAGATGCAGAAAAAGCTTTCAACAAAATTCAACACCCATTTATGATAAAAACCCTCCAGAAAGTAGGCATAGAGGGAACTTACCTCAACAAAATAAAGGCCATATATGACAAATCCACAGCCAACATCATTCTCAATGGTAAAAAACTGAAACCATTTCCACTAAGATCAGGAGCAAGACAAGGTTGCCCACTCTCACCACTATTATTCAACATAGTTTTGGAAGTTTTAGCCACAGCAATCAGAAAAGGAAAAGAAATAAAAGGAATCCAAATTGGGAAAGAAGAAGTAAAGCTGTCACTGTTTGCCGATGACATAATAGTATATATAGAGAATCCTAAAGATGCTACCAGAAAACTACTAGAGCTAATCAATGAATTTGGTAAAGTAGCAGGATACAAAATTAATGCACAGAAATATATTGCATTCCTATACACTAATGATTAAATACCTGAAAGAGAAATTAAGGCAACATTCCCACTTACCATTGCAACAAACAGAATAAAATAACTAGGAATAAAACTACCTAAGGAGACAAAAGACCTGTATGCAGAAAACTATAAGACACTGATGAAAGATATTAAAGATGACACAAACAGATGGAGAGATATACCATGTTCTTGGATTGGAAGAATCAACATTGTGAAAATGACTATACTCCCCAAAGTAATCTACAGATTCAATGCAATCCCTATCAAACTACTAATGGCATTTTTCTCATTTTTTATGGAAAAACAAGAGACCCGGAATAGCCAAAGCAATCTTGAGAAAGAAAAACGGAGCTGGAGGAATCAGGCTCCTGGACTTCAGACTATACTACAAAGCTACAGTAATCAAGACAGTATGTTACTGGCACAAAAAGAGAAATATAGATCAGTGGAACAGGAAAGAAAGCTCAGAAATAAACCCATGCACACATGGTCACCTTATTTTCGATAAAGGAGGCAAGAATATATAATAGAGAAAAGACAGCCTCTTCAATAAGTGGTGCTGTGAAAACTGGACAGCTACATGTAAAATAATGAAATTAGAATGCTACCTAACATCATACACAAAAATAAACTCAAAATGCATTAAAGACCTAAATGTAATGCCAGACAGTATCAAACTCATAGAGGAAAACATACTCAGAACACTGTATGACATATATCACAGCAAGATCCTTTTTGACCCACCTCCTAGAGAAATGGAAATAAAAACAAAAATAAACAAATGGGACCTATTGAAACGTAAAAGCTTTTGCACAGCAAAGGAAAACATGAACAAGACGAAAAGACAACCCTCAGACTGGGAGAAAATATTTGTAAATTAACCAACTGACAAAGGGTTAATCTCTAAAGTTTACAAGCAGCTCATGCAGTTCAATATCAAAAAAAGAAATAACCCAATCCAAAAATGGGCAGAAGACCTAAATAGACATTTCTCCAAAAAAGATATACAGATAGCCAACAAACACATGAAAGAATGTGCAACATCACTAATCGTTAGAGAAATGCAAATCAAAACTACCTCACACCACTCAGAATGGCCATCATCAAAATCTACAAACAATGTTGGAAAGGGTGTGGAGAAAAGGGGACCCTCTTGCACTGTTTGGGGGAATGTAAATTGATACAGCCACTATGGAGAACAGTATGGAGGTTCCTTAAAAAACTAAAATAGAGCTACCATATGACCCAACAATCCCACTACTGGGCATATACCCTGAGAAAACCATAATTCAAAAAGAGTCATGTACCACAATGTTCATTGCAGCTCTATTTACAATAGTCAGGACATGGAAGCAACCTAAGTGTCCATCGACAGATGAATGGATAACGAAGGTGTGGCATATGTATACAATGGAATATTCCTCAGCCATAACAAGAAGTGAAGTTGAGTTATTTGTAGTGAGGTGGACGGACCTACAGTCTGTCATACAGAGTGAAGTAAGAGAAAAACAAATACCGTATGCTAACACATATATATGGAATCTAAAAAAAAAAAAAAAAAAAAAAAAAGGTTATGAAGAACCTAGGGGCAGGACAGGAATAAAGACGCATATGTAGAGAATGGACTTGAGGACATGGGAGGGGGAAGGGTAAGCTGGGACAAAGTGAGAGAGTGGCATGGACTAATATATACTACCAAATGTAAAATAGATAGCTAGTGGGAAACAGCTGCATAACACAGGGAGATCAGCTTGGTGCTTTGTGACCACCTAGAGGGGTGGGATAGGGAGGGTGGGAGGGAGGGAGACGCATGAGGGAAGAGATATGGGAATATATGTATATGTATAACTGATTCACTTTGTTATAAAGCAGAAAACTAACACACCATTTTAAAGCAATTATACTCCAATAAAGATGTTTTTTAAAATAAAAAGAGAAGGGGGAGGAGACACAGGGATATAGGTATATGTATAGCTGATTCACCTTGTTATAAAGCAGCAACTAACATACCATTTTAAAGCAATTATACTCCAATAAAGATGTTTTAAAAAAAAGACATCAAAATTGGTGAATTTTTAACGTAGCCATTTTAACATTGAAGATGGAAGAAAAAAATCAACATTTTTGTTATGTTTTATTATTTCAAGAAAGTTAAGAACTCAACTGAAACACAATAAACAAGATTTGTGGAGTGTATGGAGAAGGTGCTGTGACGGATTGAAGATGTCAGAAGTGGTTTGTGAATTTTCGTGCTGGAGATTTCTGGCTGGTTGATGCTCCACAGCCGGGTAGACTAATTGAAGTTGATGGCGATCTAATCAAGACATTAATTGGGAACAATCAACATTATACCAAGCAGGAGAGCACCTATATATTCAAAATATCCAAATCAAGCGTTAAAAATCATTTGCACTAGCTTCATTATGTTAATCCCTTTGATGCCTGGGTTACACACAAGTTAAGTGAAAAAAACTTTCTTGACCATATTTCCACATGCTATTCTCTACTGAAATGTAATGAAAATGTTTCGTTTTCAAAACAAATTGTGATGGGCAATGAAAAGTGGGTACCATACAATAATGTGGAATGGAAGAGATCGTGGGGCAAGTGAAATGAACTGCCACTAACCACACCAAAGGCCGGTCTTCATCCAAAGAAGGTGATGTTGTGTATATGGTAGGATTGGAAGGGAGTTCTCTATCATGAGCTCTTTCTGGAAAACTAAACGACTAATTCCAACAAGTACTGCTCCCAATTAGACCAACTGAGAGCGGCACTAGACCAAAAGCATCTGGAATTAGTCGACAGAAGATGCATAATCTTCCATCAGGATAATGCAAGACCGCATGTTTCTTTGATGACCAGGCAAAAACTGTTACAGCTTGTCTGGGAAGTTCTGATTCATCCACCGTAATTCACTAGACATTGCACCTTCAGATTTCCATTTATTTCGGTCTTTACAAAATCCTCTTAATGGAAAAAATTTCAATTCCCTGGAAGACTGTAAAAGGCACCTGGAACAGTTCTTTGCTTTGAAAGATAAAAAGTTTTGGGAAGATGGAATTATGAAGTTGCCTGTTAAATGGCAGAAGGTAGTGGAACAAAAGGGTGAATATGTTGTTCAATAAAGTTATTGGTGAAAATTAAAAATGTATCTTTTATTTTTGCTTAAAAAACTGAAGGCATTCTTTGGCCCACCCAATATATTCATAAGGGATATTAGTGTGTAGTTTTCTTTCTTGTTTTATCTTTGTCTGGTTTTGTTATCAAGGTATTATTAGCCTCATAGAAAGAATTGAAAAGAGATTTTCCTCTTCAGTGTTTTATAAGATTTTGTGAAAGATGTGCTCTAAATATTGGTAGAATCCAACAATGAAACCATCTTACCTGGAATTTCTTTGTGGCAAATTTTAAAATTACTAATTCTATCTCTTTATTTGTTTTGAATATTCAGATTTTTTATTTCTTCTTGTATCAGTATCAGTAATTTGTGTCTTTCTTGGATTTATTCATCTAGGTTTTCTAATTTTTTGGTGTACAATTACTTATAGTATTTTTTATAATCATTTTTATTCCTGTAAGTTCAATAGTAATATTCCCTCTCTCATTCCTGATTTTGGTTATTGTGTCTTCTCTCTTATTTTCTTGGTCATTCTAACTAAAGGTTTTTCAACTTTATTGATCTTTTCAAAGAACTAACTTTTGGTATCATTGATTTTTCTCTATTGCTTTTAAATTATCTATATCACCTATTTTTGCTCTAATCTTTATTATTTTTTCTTTTGTTTGATTTAGATATGCTTTGTTCTTTCATTTCTAGTTTCTTATGGTGGAATGTTAGATTATTTCAGATATTTCTACTTTATAGGCTTTTATAGGTAAAAATATCCCTCTAAGGGCTGTTTTAGCTCATTCTACAAGTTTTGGTATATTAAAATTATTTTTTTTCATCTTAAAGCATTTTCTAATTTTCCTTGTTATTTTTCTTTGACCCACTGGTTATTCAAGACAGTATTTGTTTTTATTTTCACATATTTGTGAATTCCTAAATTTTCTTCTTTATTTCTAATACCATTCAATTTTGGTCAAAAACATACTTTGTATGATCTTAATCCTTTTAAATTTATTGAGACTTGTATTATGTCCTAATGTATAGTATATCTTGGATAATGTCCTATATGCATTTGAGAAGAATGCATATTCTGCTGTTAATAGGTGAAGGAGTCTATAACTGTAGAGTTTACAGAATTATAGTTATATATTAGATATTGATATAGATGTAGATATAGATATAGATATAGATATAGATGTAATTGGTTAACGATGTTACCCAAGTCTTCTATTCACTTGTTGCTTTTTTGCCTGGTTGTTCTATACATTATTGAAAGTTGGGTAGTGAAATCTACTATGATTGTGAATTATATATTTCTCCCTTCAATACTGTCAGTTTTTGCTTCATCTTTTTGATATTATGTTATTAGATATATGTTTATAATTGTTATGCCTTGCTTGTGGAATGACCCCTTACCATATAAATTGTCCTCCTTCGTAGGTATTAAAATTTTTGCTTTAAAATCATTTTGCCTGACATTAATCATGCCAATCCAGACCTATTTTGGTCACTGTTTGCATAGTTTATCTCTTTTTTCATCCTTTTCTTTCAACGTATTTGTTTCTTTTCATCTAAAGTATGTTTTTTTATAGCTAGCTTACGGTTGTATCATTTTTAAAACTATTCTGACAATTGCTGCCCTTTGATTCTCAGATTAATGTTTTCATTTATATTTAATGCACTTACTGGTAAGGTAGGACTTACATCTGTCATTTTACTATTATTTTCTATATGTCTTATATCTTTGTTTCTCTCTTCCTCCATTACTGCTTTATTTTGTGTTAAATAGATCTTTCCTACTGTACCATTTTAATCATCTTGTGTTTGTTATGTTTTTTTGTTATTTTCTTAATGGCAACCCTAGAGACTAAAATTATTATCTTAATTTAAAGCAACCTAGTTTGGATTTGGATTAGTGCTAACTTTGTTTCAATAGTATATAGGAACTTTGTTCCGTAATACATCCATTCCCTCCACCCTCTTTTGTACATATATATGTATGTATATAATATGTGTGTATGTATTTTCACTGTTTCCATCCTTTATTATTAGTTGGAAACAAACCTAACAAACTGGAGGTGATGACATTCCACAATCCCAAGAGGTAAGGGAAATAGCTTTGCATTTTGTCCCTGTTTTAAAAAATTAAATACATCATAGCAAAAGTTAAAAAAGAAAAGGTGAAAGCCCCAGATGTCAGTAGGGAGAGGGAGGGGATCCAGGGGAGCAACAGGCCCCCTGTACCATAATCTTCCTTGAATAAATGTTCCTCAAATTTTTGCAAACAAGTGTTTGCTAATTCACAGAATTCCAAAAAAGCTGTGTTTTTGTTGCTTTCTCACATGAGAAGATATATGAGGGACCTCATTCTGCCCTTCCAGAAGTCCTACCCCTAGAGACATTGTAAGGAATATTTTAATATAACCTCTTCTTGTATATGTATAAAGGCAGTTGTTAGGAACAGTTTAATGTCCAATACTGTATGAGTCACAAATACAAGCCACATATATTAATTTAAATATTTAATGGTTATATTAACATAAGTAAAAAGAAACAAGTGAACTAAACTTTATTAAGCTATTTAACCCTATATATCCAAATTATTATCTGTTCAACATGCAGTCATTAGAAAACATTGAGATACTTCATATTCTTTTTTTTGCACTAAGTCTTTGAAATCTGGTGTGTATTTTAACTTATATCATAATTTAATTCAGCTAGCCATATTTAAAGTACTCAAGAGCCACATAAATCTAGTGACTACCATGTTTTAGAGCACAGTTATGGAACATACTACTTGGTTTAATCACCATTCTGCCAGTTGCAAGTTGAATTACCTGTGCTGTTTACTTATTTGTGTCTCCTTTAAATTTTCTCAACTTGTAAAATATGAACTTAAAATGACTTTTACTTTACAGTTTGCTTGTCAAACTAGGGCTTGTTAGCCAAGCCTAATTCACTGAGTGTTTTCATAAAAACAGTTTTATTGGAATTCATCCATATTCATTCATTTATGTGTTGCCTATGGCTGCATTTGAGCTACAATAGCAGAATTCAATAGTTGAGACAGAGGCTATATGGCTTGCAAAGCCTAGGATATTTATCATCCAGCCCTTTATATAAACAGTGTGTTGGATCTTGCTTTATACAGTTGTAAGGATTAAGTGATTTAACAAATGTAAAATACTTACAATAAAGGCCAATATGTAAGTATTTCTCATATATTAGCTAAAATTATTATGAATAGACACAGCTTAATAAGAAATGTATCTGCTAATACACTAATACTTTGCACCTGAAAATACTGCAAATAACAGAAAAGAACAGTTTTTCCCAATTAACATAGTTAGCCAAAGTATGTTGTTCTTAACTTTTCATGAATTTTAAGATAAAAACAGATACAATAGTTTTTATTTGGGGACACAATAATCCTCATTGTGTAAAGCATATTAAGAAACTATATTATGCCAATACATTCCAAATTATGGCTCTTTACCTAAAACAATTTTTTGGCATTTTCTTCACACCTGATTTTTTTCAATGATAAAATGAAAGGCTAGCTATAGGAGCATTTTACCAAATTTTCCATCCAAATCCTTGATCCATGAGATGCTACATATGGCTGACCCAATGGAATATTTTTGTGCTATCTCGAATGTTGGCAAATATGCCATCAGGTTGTTATCTAAGCTAATAGCCTGTTCTTTAAGGGGGAAGAGGAGTCTAGAGGAAACTTGTCATGAGGGAATTTCCAGTCTTGATTCCATGCAGTACTTATTGTCATTAACTCCCAGTACTTGTTAGTCACAGAAGGTAACTTGTTTAACTAAAACAAACATCATATGAAATACATGTTAGAACTACATTAACAAGTAGCTACTTCCTTCCCCCTTCTCATTAGGACAATTTATTTTTTTAAAAAAATTTATTTATTTTATTTATTTATTTTTGGCTGATTTGGGTCTTCGTTGCTGTGTGCGGGCTTTCTCTGGTTGCGGCGGGCAGGGGTAATCTTTGTTGTGGTGCGCGGGCTTCTCATTGAGGTGGCTTCTCTTGTTGTGCAGCACGGGCTCTAGGCATGTGGGCTTCAGTAGTTGTGGCATGCAGGCTCAGTAGTTGTGGCTCACGAGCTGTAGAGCGCAGGCTCAGTAGTTGTGGCGCATGGGCTTAGTTGCTTCGCGGCATACGGGACCTTCCCGGACCAGAGCTCGAGCCCATGTCCCCTGCACTGGCAGGAGGATTCTTAACCACTGCACCACCAGGGAAGCCCAGGACAATTTATTTTTATGTAAGTTCCAAACTGATAGAAAACTTAATTGAAGTCCACTGGTTGTTTGTATCCTCTCCTATTTCTGTTATATACATCTAATGTTTAACCAACATTAGAGAGTACGTACTCTGCCAGATGCTGTGGCACACACAAATTAACAACTGAGACTTTGTTCTCTAGGAGTTAAAATTAAACAATGAAGTATAATACAAAGCAGTACCAGTATTCAGTACCAAGTTAAAGCAGTCATATTGTGCTGTGGGACAACAGAAGGAAAAGAGGCCAGTCTGATCGACAGGGCCTGAAAATTCTGCACAGACATGATGCCCTTTGATTTGAGCCTTGACTGATGACTTGGCATTTCCTGGCTTCAAAACAATCCCAGGTGAATTAAACCTTAAGAAAACTGTATCAATATATAATATACCCAGGAAAAGGCCATAAGTTTAGTATGAATGAGTGATGGAATAGCCAAATACAGGTAACAGCCAATGAGTTTAAAGCAATAAGATGGGGGACTTCCCTGGTGGCACAGTGGATAAGACTCCATGCTCCCAATACAGGGGGCCTGGTTTCGATCCCTGGTCAGGGAACTAGATCCCACATGCATGCTGCAACTAAGAGTTCACATGCTGCAACTAAGACCCAGTGCAGTCAAATAAATAAATAGATAAATATTTTTAAAAAAAGAAAGAAAGAAGATGGTACACATGAACCTATTTACTAAACAGAAATAGAGTCACAAATGTAGAAAACAAACTTATGGTTACCAAGGGGAAAGTTGGGGGGAGGGATAAATTGGGAGACTGGGATTGACATATACACACTACTGTATATAAAATAGATAACTAATAAGAACCTACTGTATAGCACAGGGAACTCTACTCAATACTCTGTAATGACCTATATGGGAACAGAGTCTAAAAAAGAGTGGATATATGTATATGTATAACTGCTTTGCTGTACAGCAGAAACTAACACAACATTGTAAATCAACTATACTCCAATAAAAATTAGTTATAAAAAAAGAAATAAGAATGGATTGTTTATGGAATATTTCTCATACTGTATTAAAGAGTTTTGATCATATACTATAGGAAAACATGGATCAAGAACAAGTTTTCTGCTAGGAATAAAATATATTTAAATCCTCAAAATTCTTTCCAATGGGTAATAAAAAATAAAAGGTACAAATTGATCTTTTGAGAGAGGCAAATTTCCCTTTACTCCATCTTTAGGTCTTAGTTAGAGGGATAGATATTTCTGTATTTTTAGGAAAGAGGAAAAAAATTCTGAGCCTTCATAGGAGTAAACTCTCTCCCTTTATTGTCCTGTTTAATATTCTCTATAATGATTCTGTCTCTGATTGAGTCTTTGTTTCCGGAAGCTGGTACAATAAGACAGGCTGAGGTGACCTAGTAGAGGAAGCTTAAACCTCTGGCTGTGGGGCTTAGGGTAAAAACAGACCCCTCTTTTCTTGTCCCATTTGTTCTTGGACTTATTGGAGGAGCTCGTATTTCAGTGTGAGCTTGGAAAAGAATTTCTCAAACTCATCATTATTGATATTTTGGCCAGATAATTCTTTGCTGTGGGGAGTCTGTCCTATGCATTATAGGATGTCTAGCAACTTCTATGACCTCTATCCACTAGATGCCGAAGCACTCCCCAGTTGTGATAACTAAAATATCTCCAGACATTGCCAGATATCCCCTGGGAAAGGAAAATTGTTCCCAGATGAGAACCACTGTCTTAGAGACAAAGCAAGACAAGGAGGCTTTCAGTCTGTTGGGTTCTAAATACGAATTCTGTCTCTTACAAACAGGAGAATGTTAATGGTTCCTCATAATCCAATTAAGTACACAATGCATATACATTAATGAATGTGGTTTTAAAACTTATCATAAAGATTATAAAGTTTCCTACAGCATCCTCTCTTCCAATTCCCATTAGAAACCTTACACTAAGTAGCCCTTCAAGAATTCAGATGTCACTCTTTTATTTAGTGTAATTTGTTTTTTAGTGCAGTGTTTTTGAGATTCAAGGATTTTTTGAATGTTCCATTTACACACACATCTTCATGGACACTACTTCGATTCATTGAGCTGTATGTCTATCCTTAAGCCACTACCACACTGTTTTGATAATTATAGCTTTTTAGTAAGTCTTGAAATCAGATAGTGTAGATATTCCAATCTTGTTCTTCTTTTCCAGAGTTGTTTTAACTATTTTAGATTTCAAATTTTTCAATAGAAGTTTTCATCATTAACTTGTCAGTTTCTTCAAAAAGCCTGTTAGGATTTTAATTGGGATTGCATTGAATCTATAGTACAATTTGGGGAGAATTGTCATTTTAATAATATTGAATCTTCTAATCTATTAACAAGGTATATATCTCTATTATTTAATTTCTTTTTGCAGTGTTTTGTAGTTTTCAGTGTACAGGTATTCCATATCTTTGGTTAAATTTATTCATAAATATATATATTTTTGATTTGTATGTAAATGGAACATTGAAAAAATCATTTTCTAATTGTTTATTGCTGATATGGAAGGGAAAAAAAAGAATTCAGATGTTGAGAATGCTAAGGTCATAGGTTACTGTCAAATATAATAATCTTATTTCAATTCAATTTATAATTTTAACTGTTTTTTTCAATAATACAACAGACTTAAGGTTTAAAATAGTTTCTGGCTCCCTGTCACCAAAATAAATAAATAAATAAAATTGGAAACAATTTTCACTTACCAATAATTCAAGTTGGATTGAGAGAAAATGTAGATTTAACTTATGGCATACACTGACTGTTTTCCTGAACAAGAGGACAATAAGAAACTTTAAAAACCTGGGGTATATGGCATCACAAGAAATTGCTCTCTGAGGGGAACAAAGTAATATTTTCATCTTCCTGACCCATCTAAAGCAATATTCTTTCTTTTACCAAGAGAGAACTGTAGAAAATAACTGAGTAGAACAAGGCTAATTCAGGGTAAAAATAATGCTCTTGGGGGATGAAGGAGGGTAGTGTGTAAATAAGAGCCCTACTAATTGGGTATGGTGGAAATTATATTAGTTAATGTACAAATATAAGCTGAAAGTGTATGTGTTCAGAGTTCAGCATATCAGAGAGCCAACCTTCGAAATAGAAGGAGATGTCATGTCATTATAGCAGACACATGTTAGTTTCTGGGACTTGAATGGGCTGCTGTACACAACACCAACCTCCACTGGTAGATTTTATTTTATTTATTTATTTATTTATTTATTTTGCGGTATGCAGGCCTCTCACTGTTGTGGCCTCTCCCATTGCAGAGCACAGGCTCCGGATGCACAGGCTCAGCAGCCATGGCTCACGGGCCTAGCCGCTCTGCGGCATGTGGGATCTTCCCAGACCAGGGCACGAACCCGTGTCCCCTGCATCGGCAGGTGGACTCTCAACCACTGTGCCACCAGGGAAGCCCTCTACTGGTAGATTTTAAAAGGAGATTTGGCCATGACAGACATGAACAGAAAGCTGGGCCAGGATCAAGCTGTACACCCTGTACTTGTATGCTGAGCTAATGAAATCTCACTTTACCAATATCAAGCAAGGTTCATAAAAAATTGAACAGAACAAAGGAAAGAAGAGAGCATCCACTAGAACTGAATGCAGAATATGCTGCTGAAAATGGTCTAATGCACAATTCATAACATTGACTGACTACTTCAATAGAATTCAGTGAGGTGAGGCCACTAAAAATTAATGCAGGAATCCATATGGAGAGAAAAGACTAAGCTGAAAAGACAACGAAGTAAGAAGAAAACCAGGTGTATTATAAAAGATGATAGCCTAGATAATAAAGAATACCACTGGGGGACTCCAGCTCCTGCTTACGATGTAGAAATCTAGAAAGAGCATCATTCCCACCCTAACAGCATGAAAAACCTGGATACTATACAAAATCACATTTTCTTTAAAGAACTGATGGCACAAAGTAACCAAATACCCTGAATCCTATGTAAAGACGGGTGTCTTCACGGAGAGACAGAACACCAGTGCTGGCTCAACACCAGAAAAGTGAGTAAGAAGAACTCAACTGTTGTGAAATTTTTTAATTATTTTTGAAAAAACTGAGACTGGGCTACCAATGTGTGATTGGCACCCCTAGAAGCCACAGACATAAGGAGAGTTTGCACCTGTTCACAAACTGCTGCACAGACCTCCACTAGGTATTCACAAGGAAGATTGGGGTTGTTGTGGAGGACTGGAGAAAGCTCCCCTCAGTGGTGCAGGCCTGGTAGAGGGGAGTGGCTGCTGCTATAGAAAAGGCAGAAAGCACTACAGAGAGCATTGTCCCCAAAGAACAGCAAGCCCTGTCATCCCTGGGGGCACAGGAGAAAAACCTTTGTGCCTGGGGGAAGGGAAACGAAAACCTTTATCCCTAGAGGAGTGGCAGGATTATGAAATTTACATAGAAAGATAAAGAAACTAGAATATCCAGAACAGCTTTGAAAGAAGGACAACAAAGGAGCTTTCAATCTACTTGATATCAAAGTTTACTGTAAAGCAGCATTACTCAAGACAGTGTGATATTGGCAAAGGATTAGAATAGATTAGAATAGAATATTGGGATAGAATAGGAAGTTCAGAAATAGGCCCACACAAATAGGGTTAATTTTCAACAAATGTTCAAAATAAACTCAGTGGAGAAAGGATCATCTTTAAACTGTTACTGCTACTACCACTGACAGTATTATTGTCTAACGTTTATTGATTTTTTTAAATTAATTAATTTATTTTTGCTGTGTTGCATCTTCATTTCTGTGCGAGGGCTTTCTCTAGTTGTGGCAAACGGGGGCCACTCTTCATTGCGGTGCGCGGGCCTCTCACTATCGCGGCCTCTTGTTGCGGAGCACAGGCTCCAGACGCGCAGGCTCAGCAGTCGTGGCTCACGGGCCCAGTTGCTCCGCGGCATGTGGGATCCTCCCAGACCAGGGCTCGAACCCGTGTCCCCTGCATTAGCAGGCAGACTCTCAACCACTGCGCCACCAGGGAAGCCCCGTTTATTGATTTTTGATTTGCACTATGGTAAACCATTTACCTGAGTTATTTGACTTAATCTTAAAACTTGTTTTCTTTATTTAATAGGTAAGAAAACTAAAGTTTAGAAAGGTTGTATTATATGATAAAGTCATAAAAATAGTAATTGGCAGAGTTAGAAAATATATGGACATATATTCTTACCAAGTAAGAATTGAAAGAAAAAGAAGAGCTTTAAGAAAGATGGTCATGGTGCAAATAGATGGGTGATTAGTACTAAAATCAGTAATATTATAACTAATCTCAACCCCAAATTGGTTTTAAATTAAAAAATAAATTTTATAATAGAAAATATCTAACGTAAAATGTACTAACACTAAATGTAAATAGACTAAGCATTCAAATGAAAGGAAAATGACAGTAGAAAATAAATAACCACTCCAAATTAAAATCTCACTTTCTCTAGTTTAGATTATGACCTTGTAATATATATTTAATATATATTCCAGTGGAGTTAGAGTTAATTTCCTTTTTAGTATTCTTCCATTTCACATTTTTCTTAGCTATTTCCTCATGTATTTTTTCAGTTTACTGTTTCAAAAATGTAACAATTTCCAGAACAAAAGATCATTGAGATTTTTATTAGAAGCATATTTAATTTATCATTCAATTTGGAAAGAATTGGCTTTCTTATTTTTTGGTGTTTCCACTTAAAACAAGTTTTGATTTCTCTTTAGTGTGTGTTGCACAGTTCTAGTTACTGATATTTCTTGTGTTTTCTCTTGTTTTAGGTTTTTCTTTTCTTATTATTGTTGTCATTGAAAAAAATTTATATCTTAATTTCTATGCTGTTACAGAACTATTATTGTATTAAAGACCTCTAGAAAATGGTTCCATTATTAACATATTTTAATGTTATACTTCAATAGCACATTGGTTTCATTTTACCATAAAATCTACAAGCAAGAGCCAGCACATACTGATGACATTCGAACCTACATCAACTACTGACTGAATTCTCTGATGCTACCTTTGACTAGTATTTAACTCCATTTTCAGTGAGAACGTATTTTAAATTCTTACAGAAAGATAATGAGTATTTTTTTTTTTTTTTTTTGTGGTACGTGGGCCTCTCACTGTTGTGGCCTCTCCCATTGTGGAGCACAGGCTCTGGATGCACAGGCTCAGCGGCCATGGCTCATGGGCCCAGCCGCTCTGTGGCGTGTGGGATCCTCCCGGACCGGGGCACGAACCCGTGTCCCCTGCATTGGCAGGTGGACTCTCAACCACTGCGCCACCAGGGAAGCCCCCATGAGTATGTTTTAAATTCTGAGAAACCTCTCCTACACTCCTTACACAGTACTTGAGAATATACAGAAAACAACTTTTTAAAACTTTTTCCAAGTGTGTGCCTTTTACATTTTTTCAGATGGATTTCTTAGGTTGGCTTTTGTGTGGCATTTGAATACTGAGCAACATGTTCTTTACATTATCCTTTACATAGAGCAGTGGAGTTTTCTCTCAACAGCATTCAGTCAGCAAGAGAGAAAACTACAGTCCATGGAAGTACTTATAAGACTGCAAGGGAAGTTCAGTCAAATGAAATGTGACCCTTGAAAAGCTTGAATATTCTGAACTTTCATCTAAAAAACAAAGTAGATGAAATTCACAGTGACACAGCAAGTTGAATCCCAGGGAAAGAGAATAATTCAGAGTTCCCTATTTCTGCCAAAGGCAGGAATTCTTAAAGAGCTGTTTCCCATCTTTTAATATTTTGTTGTTTTCAGGGACATCGATCTTTACCCCAAAATGAGGTCACTTAATGACTATTTATTTGGTCACCCAGATTCAAATACAGGTTTCTTTGAAAGAAGATATGTTTTGCCTCATTGTGCTGTTTAGGATGGCAGCAGCCAGACTTTGAAAATCTCCAGCTCTGAGCCACTTTCACAAGGCTACCAACTGCTCATCCAGAATGGGGTTCCTGCTTCTTCCAAAGAGTGGGGTTAGGGGACTGTGCAGGAATCACTAAAGATAATTACCATAGTTCTACTACAAAGACCCAATTCGGTAGGTGTAGAGTGTGTGTGTGTGTGTGTGTGTGAGAGAGAGAGAGAGAGAGAATAAGATAGTGATTGGATTCAACTGTAGTTAGGAATTACAAACCTTGCACTATAAAGTCAATTTTTGCCTTCTAGAGTGAAACTGATTATTTTATTAAGCTATCCAAACAGGAAATATTTTTCTTCAGTGTGTTTAATCATGCTTCAAGAATAGTTGACAAAAAGACACTATGTATGATCAATGAGGTCCATGAATAAAGAAAGGGTATTCACTCATTCAATTCTTTATTTAATTACTCAACCAATATTTTGAACATCTGTGAAATACAAAACATGATGCTAGCTGTTGTCCATACAGGTGTGAACATGACAGGAGGTCAGACACTAAACAAATAATTCAAAAGTGAATTATGCATTTGCAATTTTGGTAAGAGTCATAGGGAGGAGAAAGACAACAAGGGGACCTGTTACAGGAGGCATCTTTTATTCCCTCTTAATAACTCTTGTAAGTGTGTGTGTGTGTGTGTGTGTGTGTGTGTGTGTGTGTAATCCTGGATGCCAATCAATAGCAAGCACTTTGTTTACCATGCCAGGGGTATGGCATCTGACATGTTGGAGGAAAAAGCAGAAAAAAACATCAGCTTGTCTCTTTTTCTGCACTTCTAGGATTATTGCATTACTTCTTGTGCTATTTACTGTTGGATGATTAAGTACTACTTTAAAGTTTGCAGTCTCTATCAGAATTCCTAATTCTGCACTAATCTGGCAGTTAGTCGATGATTTCTCTAAGTTGGGATGCAATTATTAAAAATAAATAGAAACTGTGGTAAATAGGGATTAAGAGGTATAAGCTACTAGGTATAAAATAAATAAGTTACAAGGATATAATACAGCACAGGGAATATAGTCAATATTTTATAATAACCTTGGAGTATAATCTATAAAAATATCAAATTACTATGTTGTACACCTGAAACTAATGTAATATTGGAAGTCAACTATACCTAGATAAAAAAATTAAAATGGGAAATAAATAGAAACTGTGAAACAACTAATCTGTGTCCTGGTTCTGGAGAATAACTGTGAAGTTTTGCTGGCACACTCTGTTCTCCCTTAGAATGACTGAAAGTAGAATGACCTCTGTGGTCCGTCATCTCACAGAGCAGCTTATTATACTGTTCCCAGAATCATGGCATTTAGAACAATGGGCAAAGTAATTTTGTATGTTAGATATAATTTGGGCATGATATTTTAGGATGTACATACCCAAGTGGGTTGCTTAAAATGCTGAAGTAAGTCAATGTAGTGTTATTTCTCAGGACCTGAGAGATTATCTGGTAAATATGACCTTTTTTTCCTAGCAAAAAAAAGACCATAGCTATTAGACAGATTAAATGACTGACTTGACATCAAAATTGTGTTATTTACAAGGGCAACTTGATTTTTTGGTTTGTATTTTGTTTTCGGACTAAATAAGCTCAGTCCTTTCCAACATTTCTCATTGGATTTTTTTCAATTCTCTTACTAATTCAAAAACATCCTTTGATAAGAATAAAATGTTAATGTATAAAATAAAAAGAAGTAAGGAGAAGCAAACATTCTGTTGGAAATAATCAATTTTGCTTGCTTTTTTTTTCCCCCCTCGCTGCTTCTTAGGGCTGCAGCCATCAAATTTTCCTCCTGGAAAAGTGAATGCTACAGCTTTCAGCCTCTGCTCATTTTCTGAGTGCTGCTGTTCTTGGTTTCATTAGGGAGCATTTGGGGAGAGAAGCATATCTGGCAGTGGCCATTAGGCTATCACTAGCAGAGTGGTTAGAGACTACAGATGAAATGTTCTTATTAGCATTACAGCAGCTGCACATCATACCATCTAAGCCTAAACTTGAAGTCTACAATTCATCCTTCTGGAAAACACACACACACACATGATTGCTGAAGTGACAGATACAATTAAATCTCCAACAGCAGGTGTCTGGTGGGAAGGGGCTGGAAAGTGAGAACATGGCTGTGGCCAATGATGCTGGGTTGGACGTTGTAGTTTAAAAAAGAAAGCAACTAATCTTTATCTGATTTTCTATGTCAACTCTTTTGTTCCTATGGTACCAGAGATGAAGATTCAGTTTCTTCCACATTAGCTCTTACAGAATTTTATGTTTTCTTTGAAAGGGGCAAATGTCCTAGGAATGACCAAACTTGGGATGGATGTAACTGCCTTAAATTTGGAGTTTTTATACATCCCGTCATTGTCTAACCTACCATGGCTGAAAAATATGATTTGGCCATGCAGTTACCTCATTTTATTTCTTTTTTAAGTCCATTGCCCTCTTCCTAGTCCTGGTATATGAATTAAATATAAAGCTAAACATTCTCTGTAATAGATAGGTTCAAAAACTCCCATGAAGATTTGACATGTTTTTAGAAAACTCTTCCAGACTCTAAACCTACACTTTGACTTATTTTATTTTGAAATTCATTCACAGGTAACCATTGTTTTTTTTTTTTTCTTACTCTGTTAATAATTCCCTTAGGAGATTATTTGGTTTGTTTAGAAATTTATTTATTTATTTTATTTATTTATTTTTGGCTGCATTGGATCTTCGTTGCTGCGTGCGGGCTTACTCTAGTTGTGGCGAGCGGGGGCTACTCTTCATTGCAGTGTGCAGGCTTCTCATGGTGGTGGCTTCTCTTGTTGCAGAGCATGGGCTCTAGGTGCGCAGGCTTCAGTAGTTGTGGTACGTGGGCTCAGTAGCTGTGGCTCACGGGCTCTAGAGTGCAGGCTCAGTAGTTGTGGTGCACGGGCTTAGTTACTCCACAGCATGTGGGATTTTCCTGGACCAGGGCTCGAACCCATTTCCCTTGCATTGGCAGGTGGATTCTTAACCACTGCACCACCAGGGAAGTCCCAGGAGATTATTTTGATAATTAAAGAAATATCTAAAAGCGTTCCCAGCATGTAGTAGGTGTTTGATGATTGACAGCTGTTGCATGGAAAATGTGGAAAGATCTGGATTTTACTTTCATGTAAACCTGGGTTGATAGTATATTTCCACGGCTTGTGAGCTATGCAGTTTTAGTGGAATATCCTAGCCTCTTCAAGCATCGATTTCCTCTATGAGTAGGAAATAAAACCTAACTTGACATGATAATTTGAGGATTGCTGGTAACATCTCCAGCAGAAATGGGGGGCTCTGTAAATCATAGTGATATCATCATCACCATCATCATTCTTTTTTTTTTTCTTTTTTTTTTTTTTTTTTTTTTTTTTTTTTTTTTTTTTTGCTGTACGCGGGCCTCTCACTGCTGTGGCCTCTCCCGTTGCAGAGCACAGGCTCCGGACACACAGGCTCCGCGGCCATGGCTCGCGGGCCCAGCCGCTCCGCGGCATGTGGGATCTTCCGGGATCGGGGCACGAACCCGTGTCCCCTGCATCGGCAGGCGGACTCTCAACCACTGCGCCACCAGGGAAGCCCACCATCATCATTCTTAGCTGCTCACTTCAGGAGCCTGAAATCTTTGAATTGTCTATTAAAATATGTTTTCTTAGTTTTCCACACAAGAAATTAGATGGTAAACTCAGAGCCTCATTTCGAGTTTGAAATAACTAAAATCAGTGGAAAATAACATAGTACAGGGATTATGGGCAGGACCCCTGGAGAGAGAAAACTTGACATGAGTGTGAATTCTAGGCCCAGTGGTACAAACTTGAGCTGGATGTATCAGGCTCTAAGCCTCTGTCCCCTATTCTAAAAAAAAGAGAGTTTTCTGTATTAATTCACCAAATATTTAAGACTACTACACACGGGCCTGTTCCATGGCCTGGGGATATATGACATAAATTTCCCCTGTCCTCATGGACTTTACCTGGGGAGAAATGGACAATAAGCAATCAAATGCATGGTTAGCTTATTTGTTTTTTAATTGAAACTATGAATGCTACAAAGGAAAAGTACAGAATGCCATGACAGCATTTAATGAGCACCCAACCTAGCCTAGGAGAGCATTGTGGAATATAACAGTGCTTTCTGCAATATAGTCATGAGGATTAACTGTTACAATAAGGGAGGATTAGTGAGGATTAGCTGTTACAAAGTGCTTAGCAAGATGACCTGGCACAGAATAAAGGCTCAGTAGTTGTTTGCTATTAAAGCGATGTTTATTGAGGTCCTAATGGATAGTTTGCACAGGAATGAAAACTCTAAACAAAAAAGTGTGAGTTAGGTTGCAAAACTTGACCCCTATGGATTATACAATCCCACTGAAGACACAATAGGTCATATAAATATGGGACTAAATGCCCAAGCAATACCCCTCCAGCAATTCATATTAGGCAAATTATCAGTGGGAGTGATTGAAAAATGATCCCAGAGGAGGTGGAACTTCATCTAGGTCTTAAAAAAAGAGTAGGTTTTGTAAAGTTGGAGAGTATAGAGAAGGGGTTAATATTAATGTGGGCCTTCCCTCTTTATCCCCTATATAAGTGAGATCGATTTAAATATATCACTCGGTGGGTGATTCTGGATTGGTGCAGCAGTTCAGTGACGTCATCAAGGACCAAGGTTCTTTCCATACTCCTCCATCACTCTCAGAGCGTTTGGGATATCTCCCAAACAACAAAGCAACAACACCTTCAAACATACACAAGTAGTTTCAAAGCCAAAGCCAGGGGGGAAAAAATAGGCTTTTACCCCAGCAGCCATATCTCTTTTAAGTCAAAGAGGAAAATGTTTTCCATAAGTACCCCCAACAGATTTCTTCTCACACATCATTGGACAGAACGGATTGCATGCCTGTCCCTAATCCAGCATTTGAGAAAAAAAGAATGAGAGTACCATGAATGGATTAGATGGACCATGATTCATCCCTTTATAGGGCCTCTGGTGTTTAAGAACAACAGAAACAAAAAAGAGCTCTTCAATCCAAGGACCATGGGGAAAGTTGCCTCCTTGGGCAACTAACAGCCACCCTTCCTTTCCCTCATCCTTTATATGCAAATTCTCCTCTCACATTCATCTCATTTAAGATCCCAAAGAAGAGCTCATTCGTAGTGTATTACACCCCTGCTCCCCACAAGCTGACTATATTTGCTCCTCCAAGAAAGACGTAGGTTCTCCTCCTTCCTCTGTTACCCACAAGATACAATCAGCTAGAATTTCTTCTCAAAGAGCTTTCAGGTACATGATGTTACATAGGAGTAGTCTGAGAGATGGAACACATGGGTAGAGCCAAGGAAATCTTTTACAGAGGCATGTGATAAAGTCAAGGACAAGAGTGCCTGACTGCTGTAGACTTAGATCCAGAAATTTTCTTGGAGGAATGATAATTAAATAGCCTATGGCATCAGGAGGACTGGTGAGACAGTGAGCACAGACTAAAAATTAACATAGTGATGGGCTTCCCTGGTGGCGCAGTGGTTGAGAGTCCGCCTGCCGATGCAGGGGACACGGGTTTGTGCCCCGGTCCGGGAAGATCCCACATGCCGCGGAGTGGCTGAGCCCATGAGCCATGGCCACTGAGCCTGTGCGTGCAGAGCCTGTGCTCTGCAACGGGAGAGGCCACAACAGTGAGAGGCCCGCATACCGCAAAAAAAAAAAAAAAAAAAAAAAAAAACATAGTGAGACACAAAGAAACAAAAATGTACACTTGTGTAAAAACATTGGTAATTAGCCAGGTGTGCAAACCCCTTCCACTGATCACAGATTACCACTCAGTACAATATTTGATTGTGCATGTCATGAAATATGATTTTGATGATCTTCTTTGCAAGTCTCCTAGTCTTATCATAGAAAATTCTGCGTACCTCTGTGTTTTGTCTTCATGGTGAGCTGCCTACACAGCAAGTCCATCTGTTCACAGCATTAAACGTTTAGAAGGTATATTTGTAAAACAAGAACTGTTATTCCCCTGACCCTCTAAACTGAGGTTGTTCTAGCACAGCACAGCATATGGTACAGAAAGGCCCTGATCGATTGAATCCAGTAAGGGGCATGGAAGCCGAGAGTTCACGGGCAACATATAAGCATAACTATGATGCAAGAAGCAGAAAAACAGAAATGGGAAATTTCAAACATTTTACAGAGAAGAGGGAAGTAAAAGTTGTTAGGAAGAAAGATTTAAGAAGTTAAAGACAGAAGAAGAAGGAAAAAAAGTTTAGGAATTTGTAGAAACTGAATGAATTCTGGCCTTGCTGAGTAGTTTCGTTTCTGTAGCTGTCATGCTCTTCTGTAGCCGTCCACTACCAACTAGAGAAAAGCTCCAGTTACTTCTCATTTTAATATTTTATATTTTTCATAAGTTGCCATATATTTAGCATCTAAAACAATGGCCAGTCTTTTGTGTCTGAATTTGTGCCAGAGGGCTAAAGAAAAGGAATGGTGGAGTGAATCCCGGTATCTGCAGTAGAAGGAGGGCTGGGAGGCACATGAGTTTCATAAAGAGAGTTGAGTCCCAACATCCTAGGCAAATTGGAATAGTCTTTGTTTTGGTCCTTCTTCTTTGAATTATTTAATCTGCCCTTCCAGTGTCTGTCATCAGGAACTCAGCATTCTTGTGCTGTCTTCTCCTCTTCATCAAATACACACAAGAGTAGGTTGCTCAGGACTATGATCTCTGCAGGCTGAGCCCATGAGCCATGGACGCTGAGCCTGCGTGTCCGGAGCCTCTTGCTCCGCAATGGGAGAGGCCACAACAGTGAGAGGCCCGTGTACCGCAAAAAAAAAAAAAAAAAAAAAAAAAAAATCAGTGAGCCAAATTGCAGGAATTTAAATATAAGCTCTCATCGTGCAGAGTTGGCTCAAGAAAACCAGGTCCTTAAGAAGCAGCGTGTGATTTCAGTGGGTCTTCTGGTGAATAAATAAGCTACTGCTGCTTAAATATGCATTTACAATACACCTGACAGTAAAGGGAGAGAGACAACTGATGCTCTTACAAATAAAAACAGCTACTATCAGAAAAGGTGAGATATCCTGGCAAGTCAGTGTCCATTCTGCATCCTCACATAGAGCATATATAGCAGTAGTTTGCTAATAATAATAGTTTGTGTGTATTGAGCAATTACTTTGTGCCAAGAAGTTTACATTGATTATCTGGTGGAATCCTCAAAACATACCTGTGATATTAGTACTATTAGTGTCATCATTTTACATATAAGATAACTTATAAGGGTGTCCAAGGTCACAGAGTCCTTCAGTGATAGAGCTGGAATTTGAATGCAGATATGTCTAACCTGGAACCAACACTCTCAACCACTAGGGTAGGTGAAATATCTAGAACATCTCCTGGCTTTTGCTGAATAGTAATAAATGTATAATCTGTAGTGCCTTGGCTTTTTCTGTACATATCACCTGCAGTTATCCATACCAGAGTCCTGACAGATGGGTGAAAAGATTTATTGACTGTAGTCATTTAGTGAGTGTCACCAAAGCAGATTTCTAGGTCCTCTTGGCTCTGTATCCATGGTCATGCCTATATTTCACTCTGTGTCTTAGTCTGTTCAGGCTGCTATAACAAAATACCACAGACTGGGCAGCTTATAAACAACAGAATTTTTTTCTCATAGTGCTGGAGGCTGGATAGTCCAAGATCAAGATACCAACATGGCGGGTGAGAGCCCTCTCCTTGGTTCATAGCCAACAACTTCTCACTGTGTCTTCACTTGGTGAAAAGAGCCGTAGAACTCTCTGGAGCCTCTTTTATTAGACACTAATCTCATTCATGAAAGTTCCACCTCCTAACGTGAGCACCTCCCGAAGTCCCCATCTTCTAAATACCATCACCTTGAGGATTAGGATTTGAACATAAGAATTTTGGCGAGACACAAACATTCAGACCACAGCACTCCTTAACAGACCTAACCAATGCTTGTAACAATTCTGGCAATTTAGAATAATATTTAATATCATCTTCTACCCTTTCTTCATTCCAACTGGAACACACTGTAACTCACACTTTCTTACTAATATAAAGCAAGGTATATTCTCTTTGGTCTGGAACGTTCACACTGCTTGCTGACTTTTCAGAATTTCAGAATCAAACACCTCTACTCTATCCTTTCTAACGAAAGCAAGTTAAAAGTATTCGATTTAAGTAGTTTAAAGATAATACTGACTTTCAGATGGATTGCCAAGCCCTTTGAGGGCCAGGAAAATGTCAGAGAAATCCTTTGTGCCCAAGTCCCCTTCCCCAAGTTTGATTAGATAAAAGCAGAGGCAACTGCCCTTTCAGTTACTATTCCCACCATAGCCGCTTGAGATATTCTTCAAATGCTCTGTTGTTATATCTAAAATAGTTACCATTTCTGCTAACCAATAATTAATTTTAACTACATGGACTAAATACTAAACGACTGTCTTGAGGGTCTAAGAGCAAACTACTAGATCAGGCGCAACCAATTCTAATTTATTTTTCCAAAGGTCACAAGATTTTCAACCAATAATAAAAATAAAGCTGCCAATGTGGTTCTACGGCAGTGACAAAGAGCATGGTGATTTAGGAAAATAACTAAAATTAGTATTTCTGAATGGCCAAGGTATGGCCAGGTATGGAGGGAGAGGAAAGAAAGGGACAGATCATGAAGGGCCTTATGTGCCAAGATTTTGGATTTTCATATTCAAAATAAATTTACTGAGAGGTCAAAAGATAAAAAGATTTTTTTAATTCAAGAAAAAATAAAATAAATAAATTTTCAGAGTGCCAGTTCTGGTCCAGGGTACCATTTGAAGCATGGAATACACAACAATTACCATAACAGGAATGATTCCTGCCCTCATGGAGCTTAGTGTCTCACAGACAAGGCATACAATAATCCCCAAAGGGGAGACATTTGAAGAGTTTCACATAGGTAAGTCGTGGTATCAGTTTTACTCTAATTTTTCAAAAATCAGCTCTCCAAGCCTAATTTTTTTCTTGAATGGAGAAGTGAAGATGCATGATAAGCTTCTAACAAAACTTCTGGATGTTAGAAAGCAGAATCAAAAATCATCTTTCCCTGCACTTGGGACACACAAACAAGAGGTGGCTGGTGGCAGTGACCCTGTGGGAGGTCACGCCATACACCAAGCTCTTCCAGGCTCAGTTGGGTCAGGCTCCTAGGGGGAGCCATGAAGTCCCTGGGCTTTTTGTTTAGAAACAAATGCAACAGAATCTACAGAATATTTGCCTATATAAAACAGTGGCTTTCAGAGGTTTTAAACTTTTTCTAAATGCTGACATTGGGGGATGCTTTGGAACTACTTTTAAAACCAATTTTGAAATGCAAAATAAAATCAGGACAATTATTTTAAGATTGTATATTATTTCAGTGATGCTCAAAAGGCAGTCCCTAGACTAGCAGCATCAGTATCACTTGGAAACTTGTTAGAAATGCCAGTTTTTAGGTCCTTCCCCAGACCGACTGGATCAGAACCTCTGAGGGTGGGACCACCTACCCTCCAGGGGATTCTGATGCTACTTATCTTGGAATCACACTTTGAGAATCACTACGATTTGACCAAATCAATATTATTCAGTTTAGTCATTTTTTCATCGTATCCTCTAACCATCCTTAAATGATTGGATAGCTTCTAGAAAGCCACCCTCAGAAGATGAAATGCCCTCATCATTGAGGTTTTCCAAGGAAATATGCTGAAGGACGTTAAGGTAACTATAAAAACAAAACCACAACAAAAAAGTGCAAGAACAGCACAAGATTCTATAACAAGTTTGTTGAGAAGGAGATAACACTTCTTTGAATAAATATATACTCAAGCTGTCTGACAACAAGGTTAGGGAAAAATCTGTTACCTTATAATTCAAACTTAACAGAATTGAAGTCATATTTCTCTCTTCTGACTTATTTTCTGTCATCTCTCCATGATATGTGTACTAATCAATTCATCAACTGGAGCATGTAAGCAGCTGGAATGTTCCATTTTGCACTTCATCGTTGGGCCTAAGGACACTCTTTCACCCCCATTATCTTATCAGTTTATCTCCTTAATAACGTTGCTAATCACTGTACCTGATAGACACACATTCCTCAAGTGCTTCACCAGCTGGTGGGTGACGTTTCTATCTTCCACAGCACAGGGGGTCTCCAGTGGGGAGTACTACAGGTTTGCATGGCTGTAAGTTGAAGAGAGGAGTACCGGCTCTTGTAGGCTTTAATTTGCCAATTCTCTTAGTATGCTCTTTTACTAGTGAAGAAACTCATAAGCATTTTTTTTTTACTACCCAATATAAATTTATATTTTCTCTGTAGAAAGGTGAAATTGTTTTTTTAAATTTTTATTGAAATATAGTTGATTTACAATATTGGGTTAGTTCCAAATGTATAGCAAAGTGATTCAATTATACATGTAAATCTATATATTCTTTTTTTACATTCTCTTCTATTATAGGTTATGACAAGATACTGAGTATAGTTCTCTGTGCTATACAGTAGGTCCTTGCTGGTTATCTATTTTATATGTAGTAGTGAATATATTTTAATCCCACACTCTTAATTTATCCCTCCCCCACCCCTTTGGTAACCATAAGTTTGTTTTCTATGTCTGTGAGTCTGTTTCTGTTTTGTAAATAAATTCATTTGTATTATTTGTTTAGATTCTACATATAAGCAATATCATATGATATTTGGCTTTCTCTGTCTGGCTTACTTCACTTAGTATGATAATCTCTAGGTCTATCCATGTTGCTGCAAGTCTGAGTAGTACTCCACTGTGTATATATACCACATCTTCTTTATCCATTCATCTATCAGTGGACACTTTAGTTGCTTCCATATCTTGGCTATTGTAAATAGTGCTGCTATGAACATTGGGGTGCATGTATCTTTTCAAATTATGTTTTTCTCCAGAAACTCATAGGCATTTGTAGAATGATATTTTTTTTTAAAGAAACGACTGACTTATTTTGAAATCCATCTTTAGGTACATTGCTCCTTTTTTCAGACACACAAATTCAGGATAATACAAAGGAAGACAGTGGTGGTTTTACTAAATGAGTGAATTCATGGCAACATTACATAGTCAAAGGGGTTTCTGTCTTAACACAAGTGGTTAGAATTCTAAATAGCTCTAAAGCTCTCTTTCTTTTGATTTATATTCAGACCAAAAAACCCAAAAAACCAAGAAAACAAAACAAAAAAGCCCCCTACTCTATAAACCAGGGAAGAACATCATGTAGACAGATTATATAGATATCTTAGCTTCTGTGTCAGCAGTTTTCCATACTCAGATTAACAGACAAAGAGACTCTCTCCTGACATCTGTGTTTATGTGCAGCAAGACAGACAGACAAAGACAGTCCCACTATCTAGCATGAGTTGTATGTACATTTCTTGTCACTTATTACCAAATGGATTATTGCCGCCCTCAGAGAAATGCAAAAGCTTTTTTCTTTAATGGAACAAAAGTCTGGACACACTTAATAAACTCCTTTTGAAATGAAGAAGTGATGTATTTTATAGCATGTCTTTTAGACTTTATTTCAATTACTTCTTTTTAAATTCCCTACTCTCTGGTGTCTTGGTGCCAGGGGAGACATTTACCATGACCTCTCAGTTATTCTTCATTAAATTCTAGTAGATGGTAGAAGAGTGTGCAAGACACAGAGCTTTAATTGGTAAAAGAGAATCAGACCTCTGTTCTCCTCCTTCCAACAGTCAAAGTGTTTTCTCATTAGGAAATCAGAAGGGTAGGCCTCTCACGTCAGACATGCTTTATTGCTGGTAAAATCCACGGTACCTGTTCTACTTTCTCTCACCCTGCAAATGAAAAAAAAAAAAAATTGCCAAATAGGATGACAGCTACAAAGAAGTTCTGGAAAAGTCTGTCTGCTGTCAGGGCTGAGACAGATTTCTAGGGCACTGCATTGTTCCTTCCCATCCTAGGAAAATGTAGAAGACCACAATTATTCCACAGGGAAACACTAAGTTACCAGCTCGAATAACCTGGGTTTCATGCCAAGCCTGCCCCCCATTTAGATATTGATAACATATATATTTAAAAGAGCTCTTTGGTTACAATAACCAGATGACTTGGAGGAATCTGGTTGTCTTTAGATATAGCCTAGCAAGAAACCCACTGGGTTAATTTTACTTTCAAACTTCAGTCAGGAAGTATTGAGTATCTGGGTCCCGGTGTTAAGAAAGAGCCTGAGCTTCATTAAGCTAGGAGGAACGAAGGACATTTTGATTGAGATGTCTGTCTTGGATGGGAGAAGGGGAGGGTGGTCTTGGACCAGAGGTTCCCATTCCTTACGGGAAGAGAAGATTGTATCCAAGTGCCACGCAGGTGTCCAATGAGCATCTCAAACTCATCCTTCCCATTGCTGAAGTTCTCATCCTCTCCCCACCCCCTCTGCCTCACACAATCTTCCCTATACCAGCTGAAGACAGCCTCATCCTTCTGGCTGCTCAGGCCAAAGACCTTAGAGGCATCTCTGGCCCCTCTCTTCCTTCCACCCCTTTCATCCAGTCTCTCAGGGTATCCAGTTGACTCTACCTTCAAAATAAACTCAGGGTCCACGGATATCACTCTGGTAGTAGCTACCACCATCTCTTCTAGGAAACCTAGACACTGCACCCATCCCATGCACACATGCAGTCTATTTGCAACATAAAAATCAAAGTGAATCTTTTAATAACTTAAGTCAGATTATGTCATATGCTTTGTCCTTCTGCCTATGGCAGCCTTTGCATGGGCTGTTCCCTCATCTGCTCCAGGAATATGCAAGGAAATACCCTTTGCTCCTTCAAGTCTTCTTCAGATTTCACTCTCGCAATTAGGCTTACTCTGGCCTCATGACACTTGTCCTCAGTACTCCTAAATCCTCTTTAACCTGATCTGTTCTTCAATGGTATTTATATATTAACACACCACGTCTTTTACTTATCCATTACAGTTTTTTGTTTGTTGCCTTTCTTCTTTCACTAGAATATATACTTCACAGTGACTGGGATTTGGGGCTATTGTGTTTACTAATGGATCCCAAGTGCCTGGAATAGTGCCTAGAATATATTAAGCTTTTAATAAATATCACTGAATGAGTGAATAAATTATGTTCACATGTGAATGTGGAGGACTATATTCAAGTGTTACTATGGCTATTAAAACTCTGAAAACAAAACATCGAATACACATACACACACATAAGGAAATCTAGATTTTCATGATAATTATTTTTTAGGTGTTTCTCCCTACTCAGTTTATGAAACTATGCATGGAGAGATGAAACCTTAATAGGCTTATATGGAATGATCTATGTAAGTACTTAAAATGGAAAAAAAAAAAGAGATTGCATTAAACCCTTGAATTTCTACAGCTGTCTAAGATGAATTCTTCTCCTTGTTAGGAGTTTATTAAATGATGAGTCAATTTCCTTCTTTTCTATAAAGCTTTCTCTCAAATTTTTGTTGTGGCATATGTTTTTAATCCACAGTTACAATAATATAGTTATTAAATTAAATGAGTGCATTTAGCATAATTATCTTAAGTCGATGAAAACTGTATTTTCAGCCACTTGGTTCCAAACTGCATTCTTTATTCAATTTCATGTTGATGATCAAATTCCTCTTTGCTGTGAGCAAAAGCTCTTGATCTATCCATCTTCCAGCTCTACAGAACTTGCTGGCAGACTCTAGGAAAAAGCTACTAAAAAAGAAAGTCTCATTTAAAAGTAGCTAAACTGTATTGTGTTAGATGATTATGGTGTTTTTTAGTACCCACCCTGGAAACAGCCTTTCTAAAACCATGTTATTTTCGTGGAATGTGCCAGTGATGCAATTAAGCATAACAAGCAGAGAACTGAACTGTCAGACCTTTGTAACACACTGGAAAAGTTGTAGCGAGGTTAAACTCCCAAATCCAGCCATCACTCTAGACCAAGCAACACATTTCAAAGTAAGACATTTTCCCCACGGAAAAAGAAAGGTGCAGCCTCCTTTGTCTTTAGCGAGCGCCCCCTTGTAGCCGTGCTGTGAATAACCACTTGGACCGTGGTTCTGGTGGACTAGAACTTGCTCAAGGTCCAATAGCAATACCTGCACCTAATTGGTCATGAGCTCCTCCACGCAGGGTAACCTGAGTGCGGGGAAAACTTAATTTACATAATCAGTAAATTTTAATCACAATTTTTAACAATAATGTGTGCCCATCCCACAGCTAATTGGAATAGCTTTTAAGAGACGAGGGTCTGGAGGCAGGCTTCTCCCTCAGCTACCAGTCATTTGAAGTGAGGATAGGAATCACACCTCTCTCAGAGAATGATGTGAGGATTAAATGTGAAGCACCCAGCACAGTGCAGGATGTGTCAATGCTTAACAAATGTTCACTGTTAATATTATCTCATTCCTACATCCAGCTTGTAAGAAAAGTGCCTTCTTAGAAAACCCTCTGGACTGGTGCCTACTCATCAAAAAAACAGTTTCAGACTAACTGAAATTCGTGGAAAATAGGCTTCTGATACAGAAACAAGAAAAATGCATTTACTTTGGGGTAAAATCCATTAAAATTTTCTGCAAATGAAATCTTATCTGGATCAGGTGAAGTTGCTGGAACCCCAAAGACAGTAAAAGTCTGTAACATCAGCGGGTGCTATCAAAAATTTATGCATCAGATCACAGGGAGGTATATTGCTCTTTTATCTCACTTAAATTTATTAGGCACTTAAAAAATCATAACTAAATATCCAGGCCTACTTAGCAATTTCATTTGCTTTATTTTAAGATTATACTAATTATACTGATTTAAATACAAGTCAAGTCTGCTGCATTGTTTGATGAACTAATAAAAATCTATCTGGACTCCAGGCATGATAAGAAAATAAAAGATACATATCAATGTTGGAATGAGCACCTAGGTACCAGGAGATTAATATCTTCCAATTCCTGACATATCAAATTGTTCACAACTCTGTTGTCTTTTTTTATAATTCCTTAAAGCCTTAAACATGTTTAATAGTTGAGGATAATACATGTGAAGGATTGAAATAATTCAAATATGAATCTCTCACTTTATAACCAACAATCCTGCTATGTTCAATTCACCAAACGTTTACGACAGAATACTATACACTAAGCTCTATGCTAAAGGGACAACTGGGAACACAGAGATGAATAGGAGATGGTCCCTGCCTTCAAGGAGATGAGAGAAACATACAAAGATATCATTAAAATTGCAAGTGGCATATGCAGTCAGAGAAATATTTGCAAGGTGCCTAAGCTGTAAAATGGTTGGGTGAGAAGGAACACACATTTGGGCAGAAGAAAGGTGGTTCATGGTAAGAATAAAACAATTTTAGAATGATAAAGGGAAAAGAGCTTTCTAGGAAATGAGACTAACACGTGGGGAAGTGCAGGTACATTCAGAAATCCTGCATGTTCCGTTCAGCTATGACATAGCTTGGTGTTTTTGCCATTATCATACCTTTGGATTTTGGCCTAACTGAAATCATTCTTTTGATCCTTAGTTCTGGCGTTTTTCCAGAATATCGCTTCATTAAGTCCTGTTACTTTATGCCCAAAATAAAGCATAAACAGATTCTAATGTTCAACCCCAAACAGTCCAAAAACAAATAAACACATCACTATTGCACAATATTGCCCAGGTCCTTTAAATTTGAATAGTCATTTGTTCTGTTTCTCTCTGATAAACACTATGAAATTTGGACTTTTTAATAAGCTTTTTTTCTATATCACCCATTCTACATCTACATAGAATTCTACATTGAATTCATCCCACTGAATACTGAATGAGTCCAGTGGTTGTGGGCAAAGGAATAGGATATTCTGGATGGGGAAAGCAGTTTCCCATGGGGTTCTTTTCTCTATAAATAAATCCTCTTATCTTCAGGGCAACTCCATAGGACCTGAACTTCACTTTTATAGAAAGAGAAGAAAAAAATAAAGGAAAGGAGAGAGGGAGGGGGGAAGGAAGAAGGAGAGTAGGATAGGCTAATATGAAGTTTGGGCCCCAAAAAGAGCTCTTTTACAAGGAGAATTGTGAAATAGGGGAATGTTAGCACTTCAGATACCCTAAATGGCAAGGTGGAAAAAAAGAACTCTCCCCACGAGTCCTCAGAACTCGGTTTGGCCCTGGGGCTGACAAAAACTAGGGTAAAGGTAGTATACTTGTATACCCCACAAGGCTTTACAGCTTTGGAAGAACAAGGAATTAATACCTGACTGAAAAGATCAACAGTCCCAAGGATGTCAAAAGCTGCAAGGATGATAAGTATTCCTGAAATGCCTCATGGGCAACAGATAAATATAGGTTGGAAGCAACAAAGATGTCCTTCTGAAGGTGAATGGATAAACTGTGGTACCTCCAGACTATGGAATTTTATTCAGTGTTAAAAAGAAATGGGCTATCAAGCCATGAAAAGGCATGTAGAAACCTTAAATGCATGTAAACAAGTGAAAGAAGACAATCTGAAAGGCTACACACTGTATAATTCCAACTATATGACATTCTGGAAAAGACAAAACTATATAGAGAGTAGACAGATCACTGATTGTGGGGGGAGTGGGGGTGGAGATGAATAGGCAAAGCACACAGAATATTTAAGGCAGTGATAATATTCTGTATGATATTACAATGATGGATGGATGTCATACATTTGTCCAAACCCATGGAATGTACAGCACCAAGAGTGAATCCTGATGTAAACTATGGACTTTGGTTGGTTATGATGCTTTAATGCAGGTTCATCCTTGGTAAAAACTGTACCACTCTGACATATAAACAATGGAATATTACTCAGCAATAAAAAGGAACAACATTATGCCATTTGCAGAGATGTGGATGGACCTAGAGACTGTCATACAGAGTGAAGTTAAGTCAGAAAGACAAAAACAAATATGGTATATTAACGCATATATGTGGAATCTAGAAAAATGGTATAGATGAACTTATTTGCAAAGCAGAAACAGAGACACCGACGTAGAGAACAAATGTATGGATACCAAGGAAGGAAGGGAGGGGGTGGGATGGATTGGGAAATTGGGATTGACATATATACTCCACTATGTATAAAACAGATACCAATGAGAACCAACTGTATAGCACAGGGAACTCTACTCGGTGTGCTGTGGTGACCTAAGTGTGAAGGAAACCCAAAAAAGAGGGGATTATATGTATATATATAGATGATTCACTTTGCTGTACAGCAGAAACTAACACACATTGTAAAGCAACTGTACTCCAATTTTTAAAAAAGTACCACTCTGATGAGTGATGTTGATAATTGGGAAGGTTATGTATGTCTGTGGGCAATGGGTAAATGGGAAATCCTTTTCAATTTATTGTAAACCTAAAACTGCTTTAAAAATATCAAATCCTAAAAAGTAGGCTGGAGAGGGAAAATATAAGGGAACAATTTTCAAGAACATGTGAGTACTTTGCTCCTGGTCATACAGATAGTAAATAGCAGAGCTAAGTTGGAAATTAGTCTATTTTACCTCAAAGCCTCTCCTTATTTTCATAAGATAAGGAAGCTCAGTTGTTACTTAGTTTACACTTTAAAGTGGAGTCCAAAGAAATGAGGCCTCCATTCCCCCGAAACAATAGGGAAGAGAATATTCTCAGTTCTTCTCAAGGCCCCCAAATTGTTTGCCAGATTTAGCAAATGAAAATACAGATGCCCAGTTAAATTTGAATTTCATATAAGGAATAAATATTTTTTAGTTTAAATAGGTACCAAATATTTTACACTAAATATTTATTTGTTGTTCATCTGAAATGCAAATTTAACTCAGTCCTGTATTTTATCTAGCCAACCATATTCAGTACACTACATTGTGGCACTCTCAGCATTAGTTTGTATTAAACAAATTAAAAATGAAGAAAACTCAGAAGTCAGTATTCTAGTGCATATGATTATTTCCTCAAAGCATTAGAGAAAAGCTATGTGCTCTATGCTGTTTTCACTGAAGCAGCCAGCAAATATGCTCAGAATTTTCTCTGAAATGTTGAGTAGATCTGCAAAACAGCAAATACTGACAAAAAGCCCTCAGGGAAGCTTTAGTTATCCTGTGTACCTCATTGTAAGCGATTCCGGGGATTCTCTAGCATATGATTCACTCTGGAAACAAAAACAAGAGAAATAATTTGTGTTTACTGAGACTAGTGTCTGTCAACTCATACCTAGCTACCATTGTCACTTTATTCCCACACAGAAACCCAGTTCCTTTTTAACATACTGGACAAAAGATGAAATCATCTAACTGACGCTATAGCAACAGGGAAACTTTATGCTTTTGGAACGTAAAATTACTAAATTTGACATGTAATTAAGAAATTGGGGTTCACATTGACTTCCTAAAATTTAAGGATGTTTAATGTACTCAGAACCCTAATTTAGATCCCATGCAGTCAGCTTCTTTATTTGCCTGCAGTTTGGGGGTCTGAACACACTTAAGGAAGAGTTGAGTCATTCCAGAACCACGACAACATCTGCCATGAGTGTGAGTTCCCTGGGTATGTGATTGTAAGCTGCATTCCCTACTTGAATTTGCTTTATGATCATGTGCAAGTTCTGTGGCCTCTCTCTACCAGACTGTCTGATATGAAGCCTGATTAGGCCATGCCATGTTTGTGTAACCAAAGCAAATTTTGGTTCTACCTCACCAGGATTGTTGGGAGGCTTCAAAGAACACATAGAAGAGTGCTAGGCACTTAGTAATTCTCAACCCATGCTATTTATTTAATTTTTTTAGAAAAAGTAGTCCTATTACATACACTATCGTACAAAGATAAATGCCAGTCATTGGCATAGCAGCATATGAAACAAGTCTGGATCTCAGTGTCCTTAAAGATGAGATGAGGAAATCTGAGAAACCATCATTAAATAGTGATATGTAAAATAATCTACGATAATTACTTACAAGTGGTACCGATCGCTGTTACAAGGCACCTTTGGCAGATGTTTCAGATGGCCAAAAACAAAACCAAAAATAATTCAGCCATCCCTTTTGGGTAGTAAAGTCAACTTTTCCCATTCACTGACTATGCGTCTGTCCAAGTCCTCCAGTATCTAATCATTCTCCTTTATATTATCATCTGTGAGAGCCCAAATTGATGTGGAAGGAAGTTTAGGAAAATCCCTAAACTTGAAAGAAAAGGAAAATGCCAAGAGGCATAGTCCCTTGCTCACGTTCAGTCAGCAAGTTGGTGGCTGTGATAAGCACCACCCCAAATGGCCCTTATTGATCCCTGCCTCCTGGTATTCATACCCTTACATGAGCCCCTCTTGTGGTGTGGGCTGGACTTAGTGATTTGCTTCTATGAATTTAGTAAGCACGACTGATGGTGTGTGACTCTGAGATGTAGGTCATAACAGGCAGCATTTCCTCTCTCAATCTCTCTCTCTCCCTCTCTGTCTCTCTCTGGTCTCTGTCTCTCCCCACAATAACTCTGTTGGAAGCCAGCTTCCAAGTCATGAGCTGCCAAATAGAGAGGCTCACTTGGCAAGGAAGTGAAGTCTTCTGCCAACAGCCATGTGAGTGAGTTTGAGGGTAGAATCTCCATCCACAGTCAAGTCTTTGTATGAATGGTGCCCTGAGCAACAGCTTGACCACAGCCTCATGAGTGACTGAGTCAGCACCATCCAGCTAAGCTTCCAGGACCTGGCCCTTATAAACGGGCTGAGATAATAATTTGTTGTTTTAAGCTGCTAATATTTGAGCAAACATGTTCTGCATCAACAGATAAATAATAGAGACAGAGCTATTACCAGAGCATAATGTTCTTGCCGAGCAGATAGCAATTTTATCTGAGTAAAGTGTGGAATCAGCATCATTTGTTCCTAAATTTTCACAACAGACCTCAGCAATCATATAAAGGGAGTTGAAATGATTAGTTTAAGCAATGCTATTATTAGTTCAAAGTTGAAATTATTTTTTCAAATGGGCTCATTATTCAGCTATAAAGAATTGAAAGTACTATAGCATTCTTTTTTTTTTTTTTTTTTTTTTTTTTGCAGTATGCAGGCCTCTCACTGTTGTGGCCTCTCCCGCCGCGGAGCACAGGCTCCAGACGCGCAGGCTCAGCGGCCATGGCTCATGGGCCCAGCCACTTCGCGACATGTGGGATCTTCCCGTACCGGGGCACGAACCCGTGTCCCCTGCATCGGCAGGCGGACTCTCAACCACTGCGCCACAAGGGAAGCCCTATAGCATTCTTTATTTACCAACCATCCTTGGCCTCAGTTAGCATTTCTGGCTTTTTACTCTGGCTCAAACTAACCAGGGCAGACCTCAAATCCACCTCTCCTGTTTAAGGTGGATAAACATTTCTTACAATTCCTGCAGGTGATGACAACTCTTGCAAACACAGTGAGCACAGGTGGATTGGATTTTTTATATTGCAACAACAAAACCAAGAACCGAGGACTTAAAATAGATTATATTTTTAAGACACAACACTATTTACATAGCAATCATTTCAAGTAGTTTAATCCTGGCTTTACCCCGTGAGGAAAACATACTAAACAGTCGCTCCCAGGTCATTAAAAATATATCAGGCTTAGGTAAGCATAAAAGTGGAAGTAAAGCTGAATCCATGCTAACTCCAAGAAGCATTATGTCATAACTGTCAGTTATCTCTAGTTGCTTTTAAGGTTCTCTTTTTATCCTTAACTTTCACCATTTTAATGATAATGTGTCTTGGTGTGTTTGTCTGAATTCATCTTATTTGGAACTTTCTGGGCTTCCTGGAGCTGGATGTCTGTTTCATTCCCCAGATTAGGGAATTTTTCAGCCATTAGTTATTCAAATAATTTTTCTGGCCCTTTATCTTTCTCTTCTCCTTCTGGGACCCCTATAATGTGAACATTATCTGCTTGATGTTTTCCCAGAGATCCTCACTTTTCTTTTTTTTTTTTCTTTTTTTTTTTTTTTTTTGCAGTACGCGGGCCTCTCACTGTTGTGGCCTCTCCCGCTGCGGAGCACAGGCTCCGGACACGCAGGCCCAGCGGCCACAGCTCACGGGCCCAGCCGCTCCGCGGCATGTGGGATCCTCCCAGACCGGGGCACGAAGCCGCATCCCCTGCATCGGCAAGCGGACTCTCAACCACTGCGCCACCAGGGAAGCCCTATCCTCACTTTTTAAAGTTCTTTTTTCATTGTGCTGCTCTGTCCAGTCTGGGTATTTTCATTGCTTTGTTTTTCACCTCACTGATTCATGCTTCTCTTTCACCCATTCTGCTGTTGAACCCCTCTCTTGTATTTCTGAGTTCAGTTATAATTTCTGTTTGGTACTTTCTTGTATTTTCTGTCTCTTTGTTGAGGTTTTCACTGTGTTCATCTATTCTTCTCCTGAGATGAGTGATCATTCTTATGACCATTACTTTGAACTTTATCAGATAGCTTCTTTCTCTCTGTTTCATTAAGGTCTCTTTCTGGGATTTGCCTTGGTTTGGAACATATTCGTCTGTCTGCTCATCTTGCCTGTCTCTCTGTGTTTGTCTATATGTATTGGACAAAATCGCTACCTCCCTCCGTGTTGAAAGAGCGGGCATGTGTAGGAGCTGATCCCTGTGGCCCACAAGCACAATCTCCCCTGGCCACCAGAGACAGGCTTTCCATGCACACCCCTTGTTCACTGTGTGTGCCCACTGGCTGTTGTAGGGCCCTGGCTGCTGTTAGGTGGAGAGGGGTTTGAATGGCTTGCTAGTCCCTGTTGTGGCTTGGTTTATGTGCAGAATGGGCAAAGTTCAGAGAGCTGACTTGGCCTGGTTGTGGGTCGGCTGCTACGCAGGGATGGCTGGGCTCAAAGTGCTTGCCTAGCCTGGTGGTGGCTCAGGAGCCATGTGGGGTGGGTGGGACTCAGGGCACCCACAAATGTCTATTATGGTTCAGCTGCTGTGAGGCTAGGGTGGGGCTTAGGGGACTCACCCCTCTCAGCTCTGTGTGGGGAGTGCAGGGCTCAGGGCACTTGCCCAGTCCAGCCGTGGTTCAGTTTCCTCATAAGGTGGGTGGGGCTTGTGGTGCTCACCCAGCCTGGTGTGGCACGAAAGCTGTGTGGGGTGGGTGGGATGCAAGATGCTCACCCAGCCCACTTATGGCACAAGGTGAGCAGAGCATGCCCTTTGGTGCTAGAAGGCTTGGGGCGGGGGCACCGAAAATGGTGCCCATCAGTGCCATCACCAGCAAGTTAGGATGAGATTGCAAAAATGGTATTCATCAGTGTTTCCATCCCTGGATAAAGTTCCTGCAGGTTCCTGCCTCTCTAGCAGCTGCTTTAAAATTAGTAAATGGGTCTCCTTCACTTATGGTCTAGGTGCATTTCAATCGGTTGCTTTTGCACTGGATCTCAGGGCCAGTGTGTTTGCGCTCAAGCACATTAAGGGCAGGAGTTCCATTTCCTACATTTATATGATTCACCTGGTCTTAAACCCCATTGATTTTCAAAGCCACATGTTTTGGGGACTTGTCTTTCCAGTCCAGCACCCAGGGGAGAGTTCTGTATTTTGGAATTTCCCCTGACTGTGGGGTCACTACATCTGGAATGGGGTCCCAGGCAGGGCTATGTCTCCGCCTCTCCTACCCTTTTGGATGTGTCTTTTTCTGTCCTTTGTTGTGGAGGCACTGTTCATCTAGTTCTTGGGTCCTTTTCCGAGGAAAATTATTCTCTGTGTAGCTGTAAATTTATGTCCATGGGAGGAGGTGAATTCAGGGTTTTCCTACTCCACCATCTTGAACCCTTCCAAATCTCAAAATTCTTAACCTTATCACATCTGCAAAGTTCCTTTTACCATGTAAGATAACATGTTCTCAGGTTCTAGGGATTAGGACATTAACATCTTTGGGGGTCATTATTCAGCCTACCACATGCACGTATAGGAGCCATAAATTAATACCTCATAACAAATTCTGTTCTCTTCCATTTTCTTCTCTTTCCCAGGGTAAAAATTTTCTTGTCTTCTTATCTTACTTTGCTTTAAATACTTGGACTTTTTATAGAAATTTCACTAAGTTCAAAGTTGTCATATTTGGATTTATCTTACATAGAAGGAGATTTGTTAAGCTGGCCCCTGGTGAGAGTATTCAACAGTGTTCGTTCAATAAGCAACTTTTGATTACAATTTGTATAGCAGACAAAGTGGTCAGCCTTAGAGATACAGAACATAAATGCTAGGATTCTCCATCTCCTGGAGCCTTATCAGGCTCAGAGCACCAAGGAGAACATCTGAGAGAACAAGAAGAATCATTAGATGAAGTTGATGATCACAAATGTAATAACAATAAAAGTACACACTTATATGGCATCTTCTATGTGTCGGGCACTATTCTATGTGCTTATGTGTTAGTTTATTTAATAGAAAAGATGATAATCCTGAGCTTGTGAATTTAATTCTCTGAAGCTACCCATCTGGACATCTTGTAGACTTTATTACAGACTGTCTTTGCGTAATATCTCATGATGTGGATAGCCTGGAATTTTCCAGGTCTTTAAAAGTAAGTTGTGCAATTTTAGTAATAGACCTGATTCCTAAACATCTTAAGTTTTTAAAAATACACTCATTCCTCTCTATTTACATGCAGTGCTAGCAAGTTCAAGGAAAGGATAATCCTTAGATAACAAATTAGAAGACAGCTGCTGCTTCATAAGGAAAACTATTATTGTTTTTCCCCAATGAGACATCTAAAAAAAAGTTTTCCCTTTATTTCACCTAAAAATTCTTAAAAGTCTTTACCTTAAAAAGCCAGTTTGAATGATCCCTGATCTATGCAACTAGAATATTGGGATTTAGCTCTCTTTTACTAACTAGCTATTGTGATCTTGGATGAGTAACCACTGTGAGTTTGAGTCTCTTCGTTGGAAATATCAAAATGGTCTCTTTTAGCTCTAAATCAGTCATTGGCCTATTTCTTGCTACTGCCTATATAGTCTGGCTGAGAATTTCAAGTTAAAGCTCGTTCTTAAACACTATACCTGATTTAACTTCTAGCTCAGTGATTTTCTGAGAGTTTTCACTGGTATAGAAAAAAAGAATAATTCTGAGTTATGAAATGCCATGAGAATCATCTATATCAAATCAATGAGTACACAACTGTATGGCTCCTACTGATGAGACAACATTTCAAACTCGCCATGATTGCTCTTGTTTAATGTGGCTTCCCTGTACCACTGCTTTCTGAATATAATAACATCATCATCATTAATTATAATTACACCTAATCTGCCAGCTGGTGATTATTTTTCATTCTTGACTTTTTATATTTTGGATTTTTTTCTTTTTAAATTAACCTTCCCATCTGCAGTATATGTAAAACTTATAATTGCCTTCTTATTGCAAAAAGTCTCTACAGGCCCCGCTTTCAAAGAGACACATATGTAAGACGAAAGAAAATCAAAATCTCATGATTTTACTACTTGGATCTCATTGTAGCACTTCCACTTCTGTTCAAGCCAACCAGCCCTTAAAGCATTTCTATCTCTCTCATCCCAATAAAGCCATACAAAAGGAATCCCCTCTTTAGTCGTCTGGCTGTGCTTCATAAACTTTTTACAAAAGATCATGCTCTAATCTGCTATCACTAAGGTAACTACATAACATTACTGTGGATGAGAATCTGGCCAATTACACAATTTCACAGTCCTGCTATTAAGTTTCAAGTAATTGCTCAACTCTTGCATAACATGAGCTATTAACATAGCTTATCATGTAGCATGCCAGTACTGAATTTCCATCTGAGGGGTTATTTAATAATGGCATTGAAATAAAAAATGAAATCTGTAGACTCTGAGCAACATCACTGCTTTTACATGCTCTGCAGTCTGTAATAGGCTATTAGATAAAAGACAGTAATGTATTCTGGAAGAGCAGGCCCATTGACAATGAATAAAGGGCATGATTTTATTCTTGCTTCACAAAGAATGATGTCTGTATCTTTCTTAAAAGAATTATAGTCTTCAAAATCTCCCAGACTTATATTCTTCTGCAGCTGGTACATAGCTCTTGTTCTATACAATATCTTAAGAAGGAAAGCCAGGAATATTGTAGAATATATAGAAAGATATCTAAGAACATAGATGTTTTGAAGTGTTATTAAAGTCACTGAAAATTATAATATCAACATCTACATATCTAATGAAGAATAAGGAAGAAGGAAAATATTTCTTTAATAACATTTGTAAGAGTTAGTATATATAATTTTAAAAATATATTTTCCACTAATAAAACAAATATTTACAATGTGGATGTTTTAAATTCTTAGCCTTATATGCATGTATATTTCTTAGTTTCTCAAATATTTAACACTGGGACAATTTCTACATAAATATTGATAAATTTTACTGTTTTAAATGCTTTAAAAAATACATGAGTAATTCTCAAAGGAGTTGATGATCTCTGATTTCTCTGTGATCAGCCAAGCACTCCAGGGCAATGCAAATGGAATTTTCAAAACCTCCAAGAGCCAGAGCCATCAGAACTCAAGCTGAGCATACTCCAGTTCTGTGGCTGTTTTTACCCTACAGCAACTCTGTATAAGAGGGAATTGGGGGCTTCCCTGGTGGCGCAGTGGTTGAGAGTCCGCCTGCCGATGCAGGGGACACGGGTTCGTGCCCCGGTTTGGGAAGATCCCACATGCCGCGGAGCGGCTGGGCCCATGAGCCAAGGCCGCTGGGCCTGCGCGTCTGGAGCCTGTGCTCTGCAATGGGAGAGACCACAACAGTGAGAGGCCCGCTTACTGAAAAAAAAAAAAAAAAAAAAAAGAGGGAATTGGAAAAAGACACAACTTTTGTTTAAAAATAGTAATGTAACCTTAAATTACTATAGTGATACTCTGGTGACTTGTAGGGATTTCAAAGTATCATGAGCTCCCTTCTTATGCTGTTTATACTGATCCTTTAAAATTCCTATCTGATGAAGGGAAAATCATTGAACACAGTTGAAAAATTTGGCAAGTATTTGAAATATTGAGCAAAAAGGAGAAAAAAAAAGTGAAGAAACTTTCCATGCCCTTTACAGGTCCGGAAACAATTCTGAGTGTGATATTCCCCTTTGATTTGCAAAAACCGTTTAGAATTCTAAATATTGAATTACACTACAGCTTAGTGATGTTTTTCAGTTTATGCTATTATAGGGCAATCTGCCTTTGACAGTTTGAAACAGCAAGTATTGGCAAGTCAATATTTTTCACTGGATCTAAAGAAGAAACATACGTACTGATAGGAAAAAGAACTATCTTGCTTATTTGAAGAGAGATCATTGGGGCCGTCAGAACACAGTCCACTAGTTTGAGAACTAAACCTCATTAAAAAACAAAGAAAGGCATTATTACAGCAACTGTTTTAAAACAAAAGAAAGGTCTCTTTTATTAAGGCATCACACAGACTACAAAATAAGAAAACCCACTGACCGAAAAAAGAGGATCTGTCTGAATCTTAAAAGGAAAATTAAGCACAGGATCATGGTTTGCCCACCCATCATAGCAAAATGTTATTTTAGCACTGTAATGGAGACAATGACCTTGTTTCCATGCAAAACCTGGAGTGAGTTACTTTGTAAATTCACTCAGCTCCATTAACTGCAGCAACTACAAAAAGTTTGAAAATGTATTCAACAAACTTCTTGAAGTTGACTGATCCATCTTATACATAAACAGTGTATTTGGTTTGGAAATATTATATGTATTATGGATGCAAGGACAGAGCAAAAGCAATTTTTTAAAGTTGGAAATTAAGATCTATTCGTTCTTTTGCAGTTTTAGCCTATAGCGGGGATATCCTAAAGCTCTTGATTTATAGAATTTGTTCCAAGGGATTGTTTGTATGGAAGGTAAGGAGCTATCAATTTTCTTTTCCTTTTTTTCCTTTTGGATCCACATAAAGGGCATTATCATCACAACCAGCAAACTCACTGTGAAGGCTCATTTCAGGTATAAAAAACCAATTTTTAAAAATGTAAATTTATATATATATATATTTATTTATGTATCACTCATCACATGATGTGCCCCATGTGTTCATAATAGAATACTTCATTATTATTATTCAGAAAGGAGTATTTTTATTTTATAATGAGACAGTTATTAGAAATGGCAATTGGCACAGACCAAATTCTGGGCACTAATCCCAGCACTGGTACCAGCTTGTTTCATTATATGGGAGAAAGTCATTCTGCCTCTCTAGGTTTTAATTTCTTCATCTGTAAAAAAACAAATTTAGCAGGGTGTTTTATCTTAGAAGAAACCAAATTTAGAATTTTGAATTTGTTTGTTTATGGAACAAGAGGCCAATAACCCCTGTGGACATCTACTGTATAAGTGGTTATGGCTGGGGGCTTTGTGTTTGGTGGTTTCACTAAAGGGAGAAAGAGCTGTTGATTTTTTATTATGTTTTATTTGCTCCCACCCCACATGGGCATCTGACAGCTGAGTTTTCACTTCCCCTTCACCCTCACCATCTTCCCCTGGTCTGCCCTACCAGGCTTGAGTGACTGATTTGGAACTCCTTAGAGTTCCGAAAGAGAGAAGGAAAGATCAGCAGCTAAATCAGATGTGTCCTAAAATGCTGGGTGAATCTGCCATAGGACGTACCATGGGAAAGTTCTCCTTTGATGAGAGGGAGATTTCGCCACCTTACCGCCAGCACCGCACTGTGAGCTCCATGCTCACAAGCCCACTCATGCCTTCCCCCACAGACCTCAGTGCAACAGGAGTGAGCAGGACAAGAACAGCCACATCAGATGGGAGCACATTGCCTGGAAAACGCCCGAAGAAAGATACCCTGATGAGGAACAATGTAGAACACCAGCGTCCCGCAATGTGTGTCTACAGGAATGCTCCAAGTAACTGAAACATGTGTTGAGGAAGGAGAGAGAGTAGGCTAAGGTCTTGCATCAGGAGCTAGGGGTCTAATAACCAATCTTAACGATCAGTTTAATGAGACCTCCTTTGTACCTCAGAGAGTAATGGGATACAGTACAGATTATAAAATGATGCTCAATTGGCCATGCAAAAGCTCATGACTTACCAACACAATGCCCTTAAAGGTGTCAGAACAGAGGGATACTAGTTTTAGAGCATGTCACAGAGTGCAGAACAATGTCCTGCTCTGACAATGTTAGTTATCTAGTGCCTATGGAGAGAAGGAGCCCTGGATGACATGGAGACCTGAGCTGTGGCTTTGAGTCTGTCATTGGGTGAGATCAGAACTGTCCCTTCCTCCCCGTGGGCCTCCTCCCACACGGCCTCAAGTTCTTAGCTTCCTTCTGTGTTACATGGGCAGCCAAATAAAGATAAAATATAGATCCTTTCATTGCTATAATTTTATTACTTCACTGAATACATAAGACCTCATAGAATAGAACAGAATTTTTGGTATAGCCAGAAAATAGCAAGCAACAATGCAAAGCTGCATATGATGAATGTTAAATTGTGTGCTGAAGATTAAGAGTTTTTATAAGAATTCAAATCAGTTTACCGGGTTAGGAGCTCTTTGAAGGCAGGAACTATGTCGAAGTTATCTTTCCATCACTACTACCTAACCCTGGTACCTGGCACGTAGCATCTACTTAATTAAATTATTTTAAGAACACAAGAGGATCAATGAGATTAATGTGTTCTAATAATTATTTTTAACAAAGTAAATTTAAAAATTAAATCCAATAAAAACACACTAACATATATTAAGTACTTACCATGTTCCAGGCACTGTGCTATATATTTTTACGTAACTTGAAGCTTCACAGCTTCCTTAAAAGTTAGGTACTATTGTTAGTATCTGTATTAGGTTATCCAGAGAAACAGAATCAACAGAAAAAAAAAAAAATATATATATATATATAAGGAGATTTATTTTAGGAACTAGCTCATGTACTTACAGAGGCCAAGTCCTATAATCTGTTGTTTGCAAGCTGGAGAACCAGGAAAGCCACTGGTGCAATTGCAGTTCGAGTCCAAAGGCCTGAGAATGAAGGTAACTGATAGTGTGACTCCCAGTCCAAAGCCAAAGGCCTGAGAACCAGGAGTTCCAATGTCCAAATGTTATCGAATGAATCGGGTCCCACTGCTCACAACTTAAATAATCAATTACATACTTACAAATGTCAGTAGAAAGGAAAGGTGACTTTAATCGGAATTCTGGCAATCTGGGGAGATGGTGGACTCAGCATCCTCCAAAAACCGCCTTCAAAGATTCAGCTCGGCCAAGAAAGCTTTTAAAGGGAAACAGAGAAGTAATCTCAGTTAATGATTGAGATAAGGGGTCGGAGTCGTTACCATCCCCGACTTCATCCAGGCTTGTTGATGCCTAGTGATCTTCCTCTAGCTGGTGTCTTGTTCGCGCAATTTAGTCACATGGTTTGTTCAGGAGATTACTGAAGGGGAAGGTAGGGAAGAGATCTGGTCATCTGTTAATTACTTATTCTTCATTTCTACTTCTTTGATCTACGGAAAGAACCGACAAGTTAGGCAAGGTATTAACTCTTTGTTAAAGTGGTTGACCAGAAGTAAAGCAACTTAAAATACACTAGGCAACAATAATGTTATATTGATCTCTAATTAATCTGGTCTCTTTATACTCATACAAAATGAAATGACTTGATTGGCTGATTAAAAAAATTATGATTAAAATATGTATGAACACCCTGACAAGGGTCTTGTATGGAAACATCTTTTTTACATAGCTAGGAATTCACTTATACTGTTATATATAGAGAAAGGTAACCATTCTCAAAATTATATCCAATGCTTGGAGTAGCTTTAAAATATTAATATTCTGAGAAGTATTCACAGATCATTTCTATTTTTAAAATATGTGGACTAAGGAAATAATCAGAGATTAGGTCAATCAATTATGTACACATGTATATCTTCAGTGGGGTTCATGCTTAAAGACACTTAGCTTAATAAATCCACTTACCTTTGCATCAATTTTGCTTAGATGTCTCACAGGTTTCTCAAATTTATTATGTTCAAAACTTGACTTTTGAAATTTCCCTTACAAATTTCTCTTCCTTTAACATTTTTATCTTACTCCTAACACATTGTTTTCTTACTTTCTTAAGATAGTAAACTGGAAAGTTTCCTTTCACTTCTCTCACCCTCACTCTCCACATCTGACACAAGTACTGTTGTTTCTGTCTTAAGATAAGGTTGGCCCTGTCTCTTTCTTTCTGTCTCCACTGCCACTACTCTAGTGTAAGCTGATGTCATTTTTCTACCTATCACCTGACTTCTATTGCCCTCTTCAAAGTTATTTTCCACTTACAAGCCAGAGCAAACTTTCACAGTTTGCAGAGTACCTTCTTATTTAAGTCTCTTTACATTTAATAAAATATGCAAAATCTTAAAAAAAAAAAAAAAAAAAGAAGAAGCTTAAGAAGTCCTGTAGGAACTTCTCTCTGCTGACCTTTCTGAGCTTATCTGACGCCAGTCCCCACTACCAACTCTCGCAGCATATCAACCACACGTCTTCTTTTGGTTACAGAAACGTTTTTTCCTGCCCCAGGGCCATTGTACTTGCTGTTTTCTCTCCCTGAGATTCCTTTTCCTTCCTTTTTTCCTGTTAATTTTTTTGAAATCCCTTTTAGGATATTTTCATTTATATATATTTATTTGTTGAAATTAGTAAAATTAAAATTTTATATTAAAAAATTTAAATTAAAAACTGATATCGTTATTTTAGATTCACTAATTTTTTCAGCTTTGTTGAAGTATGACTGAAATACAATAAACCACACATATTTAAAGATACATGCACCCCAGTGTTCATTGCAGCAGTATTTATAATAGCCAAGACATAGAAGCAACCTAAATGTCCATGGACAGATGAATGGATAAAGAAGATGTGGTATACATACATACATACATATATATATATATATATACACACACACACAATGGAATATAACTCAGCCATAAAAGAATGAAATAATGTTATTTGCAGCAACATGGATGGACCTAAAGATTATCATAGTAAGTGAAGTAAGCCAGACAAAGACAAATGTCATATGATATCACTTATATGCAGAATCTAAAAAAAAAAATGATAGAAATGAACTTATATAAAAAACAGAAATAGACCCACAGATATAAAAAACAAACTTTATGGTCACCAGAGGGGAAAGGAGGGGGGGATAAATTAGGAGTTGGGGATTAACACATACACACTACCATATATAAAATAAACCAGTGAGGAACTATTGTATAACACAAGGAACTCTACTCAATAATTTGTAATAAGCTATAAGGGAAAAGAATCTGAAAAAGACCCATATATTTATATATATGTATAACTGAATCACTTTGCTGTACACCTGAAACTAACACAACATTGTAAATCAACTATACTTCAGTAAAAAAGAAGATATGCAAACAAATAAATAAATTAAATGTCCAAAAAATAAAGTGAATATCATGATGAGTTTTGACAGCTGTATTTACTCATGAAACCATCACCATCACTGCATAATGCACATATACATTACTTCCAGAAGTCTCCTTGTGGCCCTCTGTAATTCCTCCCTTTCTCTTCTCTTTGCCCTTATCACTCTCGTCCTCAGGAAACTCATGATCTGCTTTCTATAGTTATAGATTCGTTTGCAGTTTTTAGAATTTTATATACATGAAATCTTACAGTATATACATTTGGTAATAGGGGTGGGAGGGTTCAGGCTTCTCTCCCTCAGTGTAACTGTTACATCCATGTTGTTGCATGTAAGAAGAGTTCATTCCTTTTTATTGCTGAGTGCCATCCAATTGTATGGATGTACCAAAATTTGTTTATTCATTTATGTGTTGATAGATATGTGAACTGTTTCCTGTTTTTGGCTATTAAAAATAAAGTTGCAAAAAAAAGTTACTACAGGGCTTCCCTGGTGGCGCAGTGGTTGAGAGTCCACCTGCCGATGCAGGGGACACGGGTTCGTGCCCCGGTCTGGGAGGATCCCACATGCCGCGGAGCGGCTGGGCCCATAAGCCATGGCCGCTGAGCCTGCGCGTCCAGAGCCTGTGCTCCGCAACGGGAGAGGCCACAACAGTGAGAGGCCCACATACCACACAAAAAAAAAGAGAAAAAAAAAAGTTACTACAAACATTTATTTACAAGTCTTTTTTTCCAGCTTTATTGAGATAAAATTGGTATACACATAATCTGCACAAAATTAATTTATATATTTGATGATTTTGCACATATATACACTCATCTTACCATCACCTCAATCAAGGTAATAAGCATAGAAATTACCTCCAGAAGTTTCCTTTTGCCCTTTGCTGTTTGTGAGTATGTGTACGTGTGTGTGTGTACTTTTTGTGGTGAGAAAACTTAACATAAGATTTACTCTTTTAACAAATTTTTAAGTACACAATACCTTATCATTAACTACAAACCATGTGTTGCACTGCAGGTCTTTGGAATTTACTAGGCTTGTATAACTGTACCTTTATACCCATTGAACAACTATCTTCCTCATCCCATCCCCTCGTAGTCATCATTCTATTGTTTGCTTCTATACATTTGACTATTTTAGGTCTTCATAGAAGAAGAATCATGTAGTATTTGTCCTTGTGACCGACTTATTTCTTTTTTTGGTGGGGGAGGCGGGTTCAGCATTGATGGTATATGATTTATTGTGGTTTAAAGAGCATCATTCAATGAATCAGTGAGTGGTTGCAAGCTTTTTAATTTAAACAAATTCTGATACTGGTTGTCCTTCCTTCTTCCATCTCTTTCAAGATTATGTGTAGCTCCTCCAACGATATTGGTGTCCAGATTTGTCAATATATTTAAGCAATTTAACTAGAGTAGTGTAGGCTTTTCCACTGAGTCAGACAACAGACCTCATTTGTGCCTTGGTCATAAATCCTGATAAAAGGGGTTTCAGAGCAAAAGCAAATTTTATATCCAATATTTAACAAGTAGTCTGGGAAGACTTTTACTTAGAAATCAAAATTTTAATGAAATATTTCAATTCACTATTGCATTTCTGAAGATGAACTAGTCTGATGTAATTCTCTTCTTTCAAAGTCCTTTATTGAACTTTCTGTAATTGCTTTTCATGCAAGATTTCAAACATTTGGCCAGATATACATACTGACACAGAAACTAGCATTTTGAAATTGATATGCATATACATATTGGACAACCTCCCCAATTAACATTTAGGATATAGAATTCTCCCAAAATAGAGCTGAAAATACCATAGTGTTTTTTGTTTTTGTTTTTGTTTTCAAATACTCCACTTGTGGCCCTTCACTTCCTCATTTATTCCCTTTCTTTCTTCTGCCAACCAGATGTGAGTACTGGCTAGGAATCTGTCTTGGCCTCCTGTATTTTTTTCTTCCTGTTTTTCTCTTCCAAGAGCTTTCTCCTTATACAGGTTCAGTTCTCACCTTTATGTGTGTAACATCTCAATCTATGGTGACTGACTTATTTCACTTCACTTCTGCCTTCCAGATCCTTAATGTCTTCCAGGACCATCCATGTTGTCACAAATGGTAGGATTTCCTTCCTTATTAAGTATTTCATTGCATGTATATACACCACTTTTTCTTAATCCATTCATCTGTTGATGGACATTTGGGTTGTTTCCATATCTTTGCTATTGTGATGCCAAAAAATAAAAATAATGCTGCAATATGGGAAGGCAGATAGCTCTTTGAGATTCTGATTTCAGTACTTTTGGATATAAAACCAGAAGTGGGATTGTTGGATCATGTAGCATTTCTATTTTTAATCTTTTGAGGAGCCTCTATACTGTTTTCTGTGTCAACGACATCAATCTACACTCCCACCAACCATGCACAGGGATTCCAGTTTCTCCACAACCTATTTAGTACACACACACAAACACACACACACACACACATATCAAAGCTATCCTAATAGATGTGAGGTGATATCTTATTGTGATTTTGATTTGCATTTCCCTGATGATTAGTTATATTCAGCACCTTTTTGTATACCTATTGGCCATTTGTATTTCTTTGAAAAAATATTTATTCAGGTCCTTTGCCCATTTTTTAAAGAAAGGTTGAGCTCTGAAGTTTTAAAAACTAAACAATATTTTTAGAACAGTTTTAGGTTTACAATAAAATTGAGAGAAAGAGACAGATTTCTCATATATCCCAGCCCCACGCATGCATACCACACAGCACATTACCACCAGAATGGTACTTTTGGTTTTCTTTTTACAAAGGAAGAACCTACATTGACACATCATAATTACCCAAAATCCATAGTTTACCTTAGGGTTCACTCTTGATGTTGTACAGTCTATGGGTTTGGACAAATTTATAATGACATCTCTCTATTATTGTAATATCATACAGAGTATTTTTCACTGCCCTAAAATTCCTCTGTATTCAGCTTATTCATAACTCCCCCACTCTTACCCCTGGCAACCACTGATCTTTTTACTATCTCCATAGTTTTGTCTTTTCCAAATCTCCATATAATTGGAATAATGCAGTATGTAGCCTTTTAACACTGGCTTCTTTAATGTAGTAGCAGGCATTCAAGTTTCCATCATGTCTTATCATGGCTTGATAGCTCACTTTTTTAGCACTGAATAGTATTCCATTGTCTGGATATACCACAGTTTACTTATCCATTCACCTACTAAAAGACATTTTGGTTGCTTCCAGATTTTAGCAATTATGAATAAAGCTGCTATAAACTTATCTGTATACATGTTTTTGTGTGGTCATAGTTTTCAATTCCTTTGCTCCTAAACATCAAGAAGCACAATTTCTGGATGGTATGATAAGATTAAGTTTAGTTTTGTAAGAATCTGCCAAACTCTCTTTCAAAGTGGCAGTTCCATTTTGCATTCCCACCAACAATGAATGAGAGTTCCTGTTGCTCCATATCCTTTTCAAAATTTGGTATTATCAGCATTCTGGATTTTGACCATTCTAATACATGTGTAGTGGTATCTCATTGTTTTAATTTTTTTGCCCATTTTTCATCAGATTATTTTGTATTTTATTATTGAGTTGTAGGAATTCCTTATAATAAAACCCAATCTGAGGGTTGCATTCTACAAGATAACTGGCCTGTACTCTAAAAATACCAGGGCTGTGAAATACAAAGATGGACTAAAATGCTGTTCAAGTTTAAAGGATTAAAGGCTAGGGAGAACTAAACAGAATGTATGAACCTGGATGAAATCCAGAGCAGAGTTTCTTCTGGAATTTCTTCACAATTTTTGCTATAAATGACATTATTGGGGCAATATGCAAAATTTGAATATGATCTGTACATTAGATAATAGTATTGTATCAATGTTAGTTTCTTAATTTTCATAATTTACTAAGGATAAGCATTCAATTTCCTTGTTCTCAGAAAACACATACACACTCACAGAAAAGCAACAATAAGACAAATATGGTTAAATATCAACAATTGAGAAATCTAGTGAATAACTAGAGTACTTTGTAGTATTTTTATAAGTTTTCTATAAACTGGAAATTATTTCAATGTACGAACTTATAGGAAAATGTCATGATGCCAAAGAATGGTAAATGGAAGAAAAAAGATTAATTATATACTACTTTTATTTTTTTAAAAAAGGTTTAAAACTGTATATAATGTATCAGTATATATTTACTTTAAATGCTAGAAAGAAAGAAAAATATTAATAATATTTAGCTCTAAAGGATGGGATTGTGTGTGATTATAACTTTTCTTCTTTGTATATTTCAATATTATCCAAATACTACAATAGATATTCATTATTTTTATCATTGGGAAAAAAGTTAAACATATTTTATAAGTAATTATATAGCTTAAGGCCAAATATCCATCTCTTGAAAGTTAACATGCATTGTATTTTTTTTCCCTTTTCCTCTGATAATTAACATGTACTTGAGTTCCACAGAAGACTGTTTTAACTCTTAAAATAACTTGCTTCTTTGACTATAGTCATAGGCAGTGAAGCTTTTAGTTGCTTATAACTGTAATTGTCTGAAAGCAAGAATAGCTAATAAGAGTAGGGACTACAAGTAAAATGGACTTGGGTTCTAATCTTTTTACTGGCCATGTGATCCAAGATAAATCATCTCATTTTTTAGTTTCTTTATTTTTCAAATAGGGAAAATACTAGTAAAGTATTTCATGAGATTTGCTATGGGCTGAATTGTGTCCTTACCTAATTCATATATTGAAATCCTAATTCTCAGTACCTTAGAATATTTGGAGACAGGGTTTTTACAGAGGTAATTAAATTAAAATAAGATTATTAAGGTTGGCCCTAATACAATATGACTGGTGTTTTTGTAAGAGGCAATTTGAACACAGACAGATACAGAGAGAATTCAATGGGAAGAAGCACAGAGAGAAGGAGGCCATCTACAAGTTACAGAAAGAAGCTTAGAACAGATCCTTCCCTCAGGGCTCTCAGAAGGAACCAATATTTCCAATACCTTAATCTTGGACTTCCAGCCTCCGGAACTGTGAGAAAATGAATTTCTCTTGTTTAAGCCCTTCAGTCTTTGTTATGGCAGTGCTAGCAAACTAATATAAGGTTATAAGGAGCATTAAAAGAGACCATATGTGCAAAATTTTAGCAAGTGCCTGGTACAAAATAAACTTAATAAATGGGATTTATCATATTGTTTTTAAAATATAGAAGTTCTCATGATTAACTACAGATTTTTTTCTGTATAGTTAATCCTAAAATAAAATGCAATTGCGATTCTTTCATCAATTCTTAAATCAGAGACTGTGACCTGAAAAATAATTATTATAATTATATATTAAAAGTGACTTTGGAGTTAAACTAGTCTAGCTCTTCCCCTTTTATTTTACTGAGAACAGAGAGATTATATAATTTTTGTCCAGGTAGAAAACAAGTCAGAGGCAAAACTATTTTTATTGTATAAACCTCCAGACTTTTATGCAAGAATTATTTTATACCACAGTATGTTACTTATAGCTATGTTTGTTTTATCTTATAAAATTGTCACTTTCCTATATAAAAGATATATTTTCTCTTTCTCCTGTTTTCTACTCCTCAAAATTAATTTGTGTTTCCCCATTTCTGTGTAACAGGATATACCTTAATTGTCCAAATTACTTTTTATTATATAGGGACTATTTCTGTCTTTTGACTAGGAAGATCATATCCATGAGACCTCTTCATAGTCCAGAAAGCTTTAGGTTCCACCCTATAAAGCTGGCATCATTACTTTTATTGCCATGGAGTCTGTTGGAATCCTATTTGGAAAGCTGGGGTAAAAGCAGTTGGCCACATTGGAGGAGTACTGAAGTAAAAGTTTGTGAGCCCAGACCAACTATGAGGCTGAAGCTGTGCATGGGGGTGGGGGTATACTCAAAGTAATTGGGAGACAACCAAGGTCATACATATCTGGGAACAATGCATTGTTTGTGGGTCACTCAGAAACAGGTGCTTAAAAGAAACATATAGGGTTAGAGAGAACCATACATATCAGGATGAACAAGTGAGGACCTGGTCAAGCTATAGTTGGAATATAGATACACTTTCCTTTCACATCTGCAGAAGGAAGAGAGAGATGTGAACTCAGAAAATTGCATGTGGAGTGATTTTTGCCTCAAGAGTTGAGAGATGGTTTAGAATTCAGGAATTTCTGCTTCCCCTTTCCAGTGTTAATGGATCATTATTTTCAAAGTCACCTTAGAACACCCTGACAAGGAAATCCTGAGTGGCCAAAACTTGCACAGCATGCCTATAGTAAGTAATAAATAAGACAAATCAGAAATGTAAATATGTTAGTGTACATCAAATTTATCATTTTATTTTTGCAAGAGTAATTTTGAAGACTTTCCAAGAATCAGAAAACCATGTTAGAACTTTACAATTTCTCTATACTTTGACCAATTCGACAAATAGAGTAAATTGAGAAATAGCCACTCAATGCTGAATTATATTGGAACAGCTCCTTAAGAAAAGCTGTGGTTTACCTGAGCCATAGTTTATCGAAATGAATCTAACATTATAAATCCTCTTTGTGATGAATTCTTTGCTTAATACCATGTTTAAAAGAGATGTGAAGGACAATAAAACAACCCACCATCCTGAAACTCTGATGTGTTTCTCACTATTTAGACCCTTTTCTTATGTATCATCCCAGGTACCTCACATTCCCAGTACATTTGTACCACATTACTTGTGTATGCAGTATTGCCATACTCCCCCCGCCCCCCTCAAAATACCTCTTCTCCATTTCTTCAATCATTTAAGGCTTTCTTTCACAGCTCACATAAAATTCTAGTTACTCTCGGGAATTCCCTGGCAGTCCAGTGGTTAGGACTCAGTGCTTTCACTGCGGCAACCAGGTTCAGTCCCTTGTCGGGGAACTAAGATGCCGCAAGCCGTGTGGGGCACAGTCAGAAAAAATTATATTACTCTCATTGTTTTCTACTACCAGCCCCAACAATCTGAACTTTCTGAAGAGCTCTTATCAAGGTCATTAATGGACCCAGATACTACTTATTTCATCTATGCTATGGCATCCATCATTTGCCAAAGGACCTTAAAGTCACAAGGGGGTTAATGAGTAAGATACTAGCTTCATTCAAGAGATTGAGTTCAGGCATTGAAATTATGGATCCCATCAACATGGGCAACTAGACTTCAAAACCAGCAGGCTGTAAAGTTGAGAGGCAGCTAAAATATCCATGCCCATAAGGGAGAACTGTGTTTGATACCTAGTTCTTAACATAATGTCTAGTATATAATATATGCTCTCTACTCAATGAATATTTGTTGAACAATAGAATCAACTCCTTTAGTTTCTATACAAAAATTCCATTAAAATGCAAATTTACTGAGGACATTTCATCAAAACTGAATTTAAGATGGCTTCTTCTTTTTTTGGTAAACCAGTATTAACTCCTTCTGGCAAACTTATCACTGTGTGAACACCAAATTGTAGTAAATGTAGACTGACTGTATGTGGAAAATTAGAATGTTGTGATTAATGAATCAGTTAAATGCACATTCTGTGTGTATGGGTGATTTGCCTTAAATGTCTTATGTGAGACTTCCTGATTACAAAGTAGTTTACCAATTATCTTCTAAACTATATTGGAACCAGTAAGGTGAGAACTTCATCTTCTCTCCCCTGAAATGCCCAATTCCACACATGTTTGGCTGTTGATGAAAAATGTGAGACGTAGAGAGAAGCAAGTTGACATAAAGCAACTGTATGATTGAAAGGGCTTAGAAAATTTTGATCAATCATAGTAACATCAAGGGACAATTTTGAAGCAAGAATCTTTCTCTTGCCAGTTCTCTAGGGGTACTTTCCATTCCTTGCTTTGAACTTGGAGATGAGTCAGTAGAGCAAAAGAAATCAGAGTATTTGGGCAAGGCCCCAACCAAACCACCTTCTCCTCATTGATTTTTCCAAAGCCAATTCCTAGAGGCTAGCCTACTGGCACTCATGACTAGCTCCATGTTATCATCCACTTAGGGTCCTACAGTCCAGCAGTTTGGCCACATATTATTACCAACCATCATTCTGCTGTAACAATCCTTCTGCTGTAACAATCATTCTGCTGAGTACAGTAGACTGTACTTGGTTTTCACCAGGCAAGAGTTAACCTAATTTGTTTCTAATCTAGTTATGTTTAATGATATAGTCACATTACATGCAAAAGTTCAGTGGGGGAACTTTATTACTTGTTAATAATGTCGAATCACAACCAAATCAATTTCAAATAGCAATGCCTAATATGAGGAAAAGTCCCTTTCATTTCAGTCACTGCTGAGTAAAAATTTGACAGTGGTTTGAATTCATACTGTTAGTGCAAAAACGGTTTTTAGAGAATATCTGGTCCAGATTTCTCATTTTCAAACAAGAGATGAGCAGCTTGGGGAAGTTGAGCTCCCTCAGTGCATTTGTGACTCTGTGATAGAAGTAAAAATAGAAGGTATATCTCCCAACTCCTTCAGTTCTACAAATACTGATTTTTTCCCTATACTATACTATACTATACCATACTTTCTAGCAACAAAATCTAAAATAAGCAACAAAATTATATGGCACAATTGTGGTCATTTAAAGAAGAAAATTTGTGAACACATTATTTTAATTTGCTTATGTATACTATTTCCATTTATACTGAAAAGTAAAATGCAAGCATATTAAGAGGAAAATGAAACAATGTTTTTTGCTTTCATGATAATGTTTAGTGTTTCATAATTTTGATATTACTGTTTCGAAAAGAATTTAAGGGGGGGCTTATTCTTAAACTGTCAGTTATTAAAATGTGTATATAATTTCTATTACAGCATTAATAGAAAAGGCTGGTCTCTAAATGTTGGTGATAAAGATGAATAATTCTCATAACTAATTTCTGAACCATGTGTTTCTTTAAAATTTCATTGGTGTACTAATATAGTTCTCTGTGTGTTATATTTCAGAGGTGTATCTTAGAATAATTGTTTCATGTATGTTTAAGACACACAAGCAAAATTCAATATAATAAAGAGATTCTTATAGCACAGATACATTAGACAAGCAAGTCTCTTACAGGTAAGGACAGGGTGAATTCGGTTGAAATTATGATTCACCATTCCATTCATAAACACTTATCAGTGCTGACATGCTTTCGAAGCTTCAGTAGTCTGAATAGTTTATAGCAGTCATTGCAAAAGAATCATTTCCTCTTTAAATGGAGAAATATTGTAGACTCAAGAGTTCTTTTCCTTCTGGAACTGTTACTCTTTTTTTTTTTTTTTTTTTTTTTTGGGGGGGGTAGGAGTTTATTAATTAATTAATTAATTTTTGCTGTGTCGGGTCTTCGTTTCTGTGCGAGGGCTATCTCTAGTTGTGGCAAGCGGGGGCCACTCTTCATCACGGTGCGTGGGCCTCTCACTGTCGTGGACTCTCTTGTTGCAGAGCACAGGCTCCAGACGCGCAGGCTCAGCAGTTGTGGCTCACGGGCCCAGCCGCTCCGGGGCATGTGGGACCCTCCCAGACCACGGCTCGAACCCGCGTCCCCTGCATTGGCAGGCAGACTCCCAACCACTGCGCCACCAGGGAAGCCCTGGAACTGTTACTCTTAAGAGATAAATATAAATGTGTTTCTTTAATGATGCACACAAGCAATTTCAAATAAAATGGGAGTTATTCAGAGAGATTGAACAGAAAGTAGACCCTATCATGGTTTAACTAAATGGAGCTCAGTATCTGAAAAGATGTCACTCTTATGATCAGTATGAACTTGAACAGATATTCAACTTTTGCAAAATAATATAACCCAAGACATTACCCAGTTAACAGGGAGTTTTCTAGCAGTCAGTATATACACCATAATAATTTTGTATCTCTACTCAAAGATGGAAGATGGTCCCTGTTCCCATGCCTGATGTAAACTGCAGAAAATAAGATCATTCACTATGAAGAGAAGTTTGGTGATATGTTAGGAGGAAAAAGCCATGTTGGGTAAAATTAACTCTGACAAATAATAGAAATAACTTCTATCAGGAGACTACTCAGGGCAAAGTGCCAATGAAGAAAAAAATTTAACTAGAAAAACATTTCTTATTATAACAACAAAAAAGAGAGATAATTTTCACCTGCTGTGGAAATACAAAGTTAAAGAACTCTATTAAGACATAGCATGTGTAGTGCAGTGGTTCACATCCATTAAGTCTGGACTCCCAATCATTGTACTATGATTATCATACTTAGTTCCTATACATAAAATATTTTGAGGATATTATTATCCTCTTTTTTTGAGATTAGAAATCTGAGTCGTAGGGAGTGTAAATCATTTACTTAAGGCCATGCAGCTATTGACTGTAAGAGGTGAGGTTCAAATCCACAGAATCAGATGCCACTGCCAACCACTTGATCTCTAAAATTAACTGGTTTCTGCAATTTTTAAATGATTAAATAGAGACCCATATGCTAAAAATGTTGGGAACTACAGACTGGGAAGAAAACCTTTAGAGTCAGAGAAACCTGGGCTTGAATTCCATTTCCATCACTTGCTAGAACATATTGAGGAACTTAATTAATTATTGGACTCTCAGTTTCTTCCTGTATGGATTAAATCCTGGTTATCAATATTTATTCTCAGTGCACTCTAGGAAATGTGAATGATCACTTTTAGATTAAGAAAGGATGTAGACACAAATGTTGAAGCTGCAAAAATAATATGCTTCAGAGCATGAAAGATGTAGGTAGAGTTGAATTTATATTTCACAAGGATTTAAAAAAATTGGCTATGGACTAGATTTTCATTCTTCTCTCCTGCTTACATTTATATTTTATGTTAAAATAATTCTGCATTAACTTTTTATATGAAAGTTTTTTAAAATTCTGATTTTTTAACTGCCTTCTTAGGATTTTGCCCTGTTCCATTATTTTTTATCTTTGTTTTATTGAATATAGACAAAATAAAATGACAGATAACATTTTTTAACATCTTTATTGGAGTATAATTGCTTTACAGTGGTGTGTTAGTTTCTGCTTAATAACAAAGTGAATCAGCTATATATCCCCATATCTCCTCCCTCTTATGTCTCCCTCCCACCTTCCCTATCCCACCGCTCTAGGTGGATACAAAGCACCAAGCTGATCTCCCTGTGTTATGCAGCTGCTTCCCACTAGCTATCTATTTTACATTTGGTGTGTATATATGTCCATGCCACTCTTTCACTTCGTCCCAGCTTACCCTTCCCCGTCCCCGTACCCTCAAGTCCATTCTCTATGTCTGTGTCTATACTCCTGTCCTGCCCCTCAGTTCTTCAGAACCTTGTTTTTTTCTTTAGATTCCATATATATGTGTTAGCATATGGTATTTGTTTTTCTCTTTCTGACTTACTTCACTCTATATGACAGTTTCTAGGTCCATCCATCTCAATACAAATAATTCAGTTTCATTTCTTTTTATGGCTGGGTGATATTCCATTGTATATAGGTGCCACATCTTCTTTATCCATTCATCTGTCGATGGACACTTAGTTACCTTCCATGTCCTGGTTATTGTAAATAGTGCTGCAAGGAACATTGTGGTACATGACTCTTTTTGAATTATGGTTTCCTCTGGGTATATACCCAGTAGTGGGATTGCTGGGTTGTATGGTAGTTCTATTTTTAGTTTTCTGAGGAACCTCCATACTGTTCTCCATACTGGCTGTATCAATTTACATTCACACCAACAGTGCAAGAGGGTTCCCTTTTCTCCACACCCTCTCCAGCATTTATCGTTTGTAGATTTTTTTGATGATGGCCATTCTGACTGGTGTGAGATGATAATTCATTGTAGTTTTGATTTGCATTTCTCTAATAATTAGTGATGTTGAGCATCCTTTCATGTGTTGCTTGACAATCTGTATATCTTTGGAGAAATATCTATTTAGGTCTTCTGCCCATTTTTGGATTGGTTTTTTTTTTATATTGAGATGTATGAGCTGCTTGTATATTTTGGAGACTAATCCTTTGTCAGTTGCTTTGTTTGCAAATATTTTCTCCCATTCTGAGGGTTGTCTTTTCATCTTGTTAATGGTTTCCTTTGCTGTGCAAAAGCCTTTAAGTTTCATTAGGTCCCATTTGTTTATTTTTGGTTTTATTTCCATTTCTCTAGGAGGTGGGTCAAAAAGAATCTTGCTGTGATTTATCTAAGAGTGTTCTGCCTATGTTTTCCTGTAAGAGTTTCATAGTGTCTGGCCTTACATTTAGGTCTCTAATCCATTTTAATTTTATTTTTGTGTATGGTGTTAGGGAGTGTTCTAATTTCATTATTTTACATGTAGCTGTCCAGTTTTCCCAGCACCACTTATTGAAGAGACTGTCTTTACTCCATTGTATATCCTTGCCTCCTTTGTCATAGATTAGTTGACCATAGATGTGTGGGCTTATCTCTGGGCTTTCTATCCTGTTCCATTGACCTATATTTCTGTTTTTGTGCCAGTACCATACTTTCTTGATGAATATAGTTTTGTAGTATAGTCTGAGGTCAGGGAGTCTGATTCCTCCAGATCCGTTTTTTTCCCTCAAGATTACTTTGGCTATTTGGGGTCTTTATTGTCTCTGTACAAATTTTAAGATTTTTTGTTCTAGCTCTGTAAAAAAATGCCATTGGTATTTTGATAGGGATTGCATTGAATCTGTAGATTGTTTGGGTAGTATAGTCATTTTCACAATATTGATTCTTTCAGTCCAAGGACATGGTATATCTCTCATCTGTTTGTATCATCTTTAATTACCTTCAACAGTATCTTATACTTTTCTTCATACAGGTCTTTTGTCTCTTTATGTAGGTTTATTTCTAGGTATTTGATTCTTTTTGTCGCAATGGTAAATGAGAGTGTTTCCTTGATTTCTCCTTCAGATATTTAATCATTAGTGTATAGGAATGCAAGAAACTTCTGTGCATTAATTTTATATCCTTCTACTTTACCAAATTCATCGATTAGCTCTAGTAGTTTCCTGGTAGCATCTTTAGGATTCTCTATGTATAGTATCATGTCATCTGCAAACAGTGACAGTTTTTATTTCTCTTTTCCAATTTGGATTCCCTTTATTCCTCTTTCTTCTCTGATCCATGTGGATAAAACTTCCCAAACTATGTTGAATATTAGTGGTGAGAGTGGGCAACCTTGTCTTGTTCCTGATCTTAGTGGAACTGGTTTCAGTTTTTCACTGAGAACAATGTTGGCTGTGGGTTTGTCATATGTGGCCTTTATTACGTTGAGGTAAGTTCCCTTTATGCCTACTTTCTGGAGGGTTTTTATCATAAATGGGTGTTGAATTTTGTCAAAGGCTTTTTCTGCATTTATTGAGATGATCATTTGGTTTTTATCATTCGATTTGTTAATGTGGTGTATCACACTGATTGATTTGCGTATATTGAAGAATCCTTGCATTCCTGGAATAAACCCCACTTGATCATGGTGTATGATCCTTTTAATGTGCTGTTGGATTCTGTTTGCTAGTATTTTGTTGAGGATTTTTGCATCTATGTTCATCAAGGATATTGGCCTGTAGTTTTCTTTCTTTGTGACAGCTTTATCTGGTTTTGGTATCAGGGTGATGGTGGCCTCGTAGAATGAGTTTGGGAGTGTTCCTCCCTCTACTATATTTTGGAAGAGTTTGAGAAGGATAGTGTGTTAGCTCTTCTCTAAATGTTTGATAGAATTTGCCTGTGGAGACACCTGGTCCTGGGCTTTTGTTTGTTGGAAGATTTTTAATCACAGTTTCAATATCAGTACTTGTGATTGCTCTGTTTATATTTTCTAATTCTTCCTGGTTCAGTCTTGGAAGGTTGTGCTTTTCTAAGAATTTGTCCCTTTCTTCCAAGTTGTCCATTTTATTGGCATAGAGTTGCTTGTAGTAAGGATGTCTCATGATCCTTTGTATTTTTGCAGTGTCAGTTGTTACTTTTGCTTTTTCATTTCTAATTCTATTGATTTGAGTCTTCTTTTTTTCTTGATGAGTCTGCCTAGTGGTTTATCAATTTTGTTTATCTTCTCAAAGAACCACCTTTTAATTTTATTGATCTTTGCTATTGTTTCCTTCCTCATTTATTTCTGATCTGATCTTAATGATTTCTTTCCTTCTGCTAACTTTGGGGATTTTTTGTTATTCTTTCTCTAATTGCTTTAGGTGTAAGGTTAGGTTGTTTATTTGAGTTGTTTCTTATTTCTTGAGTTAGGATTCTATTGCTATAAACTTCCCTCTTAGAACTGCTTTCACTGCACCCCATAGGTTTTGGGTTGTTGTGTTTTCACTGTCATTTGTTTCTAGGTATTTTTTGATTTCTTCTTTAATTTCTTCAGTGATCTCTTGGTTATTTATTAGTGTATTGGTTAGCCTCCATGTGTTTGTAATTTTTACAGATTTTTTTCCTGTAATTGATATCTAGTCTCATAGCGTTGTGGTCAGAAAAGGTACTTGATATGATTTCAATTTTCTTAAATTTACCAAGGCTTGATTTGTGACCCAAGATATGATCTATCCTGGAGAATGTTCCATGAGCACTTGAGAAGAAAATATAATCTGCTGTTTTTTGATGTAATGTCCTATAAATATCAATTAAGTCCATCATATTTAATGTATCATTTAAAGCTTGTGTTTCCTTATTTATTTTCATTTTGGATGACCTCTCCATTGGTGAAAGTGGGGTGTTAAAGTCCCCTACTATGATTGTGTTACTGTCAATTTCCCGTTTTATGGCTCTTAACATTTTCCTTATGTATTGAAGTGCTCGTATGTTGAGTGCATAAATATTTACAATTGTTGTATCTTCTTCTTGGATTGATCCCTTGATCATTATGTAGTGACCTTCCTTGTCTCTTGTGACAGTCTTTATTTTAAAGTCTATTTTATCTGATATGAGTATTGCTACTCCAGCTTTCTTTTGATTTCTATTTCCATGGAATATCTTTTTCCGTCCCCTCACCTTCAGTCTGTATGTGTCCCTAGGTCTGAAGTGGGTCTCTTGTAGACAGCATATATACATGTCTTGTTTTTGTATCCATTCAGCCAGTCTATGTCTTTTGGTTGGAGCACTTAATCCATTTACATTTAAGGTAGTTATCAATATGTATGTTCCCATTACCATTTTCTTAATTGCTTTGGGTTTGTTATTATAAGTCTTTTCCTTCTCTTGTGTTTCCTGCCTAGAGAAGTGTCTTTAGGTTGTAGAGCTGGTTTGGTGGTGCTGAATTCTCTTAGCATTTACTTGCCTGTAAAGGTTTTAATTTCTCCATCGAATCTGAATGAGATCCTTGCTGGGTAGAGTAATCTTATGTCCTGCCACTCCCTTCTGGCTTGCAGAGTTTCTGCTGAAATATCAGCTATTAACCTTATGGGGATTCCCTTGTATGTGAATTGTTCTTTTCCCTTGCTGCTTTTAATATGTTTTCTTTGTATATAATTTTTTATAGTTTGATTAATATGTTTCTTGGCATGTTTCTCCTTGGATTTATCCTGTATGGGACTCTCTGCACTTCCTGAACTTGATTGATTATTTCCTTACCCATATTAGGGCAGTTTTCAACTATAATCACTTCAAATATTTTCTCAGTCCCTTTTTTTTTCTCTTCTTTTCCAGGACCCCTATAATTCAGATGTTGGTATGTTTAATGTTTTCCCAGAGGTCTCTGAGATAGTCCTCAATTCTTTTCATTTTTTTTTCTTTATTCTGCTCTGCAGTAGTTATTTTCACTATTTTATCTTCCAGGTCACTTATCAGTTCTTCTGACTCAGTTATTTTGTTATTGATTCCTTCTCAGGAATTTTTAATTTCATTTATTGTGTTTTTCATCATTGTTTGCTCTTTAGTTCTTCTAGGTCCTTGTTAAACGTTTCTTGTGTTTTCTCCATTTTATTTCCAAGATTTTGGATCATTTTTTCTATTATTACTCTGAATTCTTTTTCAGGTAGACTGCCTATTTCCTCTTCATTTGTTTGGTCTGGTGGGTTTTTACCTTGCTCCTTCATCTGCTGTGTATTTCTCTGTCTTCTCATTTTGCTTAACTTACTGTGTTTGGGGTCTCCTCTTCACAGGCTGCAGGTCCATAGTTCCCGTTGTTTTTGGTGTCTGCTCCCAGTGGGTAAGGTTGGTTCAGTGTGTTGTCTAGGCTTCCTGGTGGAGAGGACTGGGTGTGTATTCTGGTAGATGAGGCTGGATCTTGTCCTTCTGGTGGGCAGCACCGGGTCCGGTGGTGTGTTTTAGGTGTCTGTGAACTTATTATGATTTTACACAGCCTCTCTGCTAATGGATGTGGTTTTGACCCTGTCTTGCTAGTTGTTTGGCATAGGGTGTGCAGCACTATAGCTTGCTGGTCATTGAGTGGAGCTGGGTCTTAGCATTGAGATGGAGATCTCTGGGTGAGCTTTCGCCATTTGATATTATGTCGGGCTTGGTGGTCTCATGTGGACCAATGTCCTGATGTTGACTCTCCCACGTCAGAGGCTCAGGCCTGACACCCGGCCAGAGCACCAAGACCCTGTCAGCCACATGGCTCAGAAGGAAAGGGAGAAAAAAATAAAAGAAAGAAAAATAATAAAATAAATAAAATGAAGTTATTAAAATGGAAAGAATTATTAAAAATTAAAAAGTAATAAAAAACTAGAAAGAGAGAAAGAAAGAAGAGAGCAACTAAACCAAAAAATAAATACACCAGTGATAAGAAGTGCTAAAAACTATACTATAAAAAAAAAAAAAGACAGTCAGAACCCTGGAACAAATGGTAAAAGCAAAGCTATACAGACAAAATCACACAACGAAGCATACACATACACACTCCCAAAAAGAGAAAAAGAAAAAAAAATATATATATATATAAAAGGAAGAGAGCAACCAAATTAGTAAACAATTCTACCAATGATAATAAGCTCTAAATACTAAACTAAGGTAAACATAAAACCAGAAACAAATTAGATGCAGAAAGGGAACCCCAAGTCTACAGTTGCTCCCAAAGTCCACTGCCTCAATTTTGGGATGATTCGCTGTCTATTCAGGTATTCCACAGACGCAGGGTACATCAAGTTGACTGTGAAGATTTAATCTGCTGCTCCTGAGGCTGCTGGGAGAGATTTCCCTTTCTCTTCTTTGTTCCCACAGCTCCCGGGGTTCAGCTTTGGATTTGACCCCACCTCTGCATGTAGGTCGCCTGACGGTGTCCGTTTCCCTCCCAGACAGGATGGGACTAAAGGAGCAGATGATTAGGGGGCTCTGGCTCACTCAGGCCAGGGGAGGGAGGGGTGTGGATTGTGGGGTGAGCCTCCGACGGCCGAGGCCGGCATGATATTGCAACAGCCTGATGCATGCCATGTGTTCTCCCAGCAATGTTGTCCCTGGATCACGAGACCCTGGCAGTGGTGGGCTGCACAGGCTCCAGAGAGGGAAGGTGTATCCACCTGTGCTTGCACAGAGGCTTCTTGGTGGCTGCAGCAGCAACCTTAGCATCTCATGCCCGTCTCTGGGGTCCACGCTGATAGCCACAGCTCGCGCCCATCTCTGGAGCTCATTTAGGTGGTGCTATGAATCCCCTCTCCTTGCGCACCTGAAACAATGGTCTCTTGCCTCTTCGGCAGCTCCAGACTTTTTCCCGGACTCCCTCCTGGCTAGCCATGGCACACTAGCCCCCTTCAGGCTGTGTTCAAGCAGCCAACCCCAGTCCTCTCCCTGGGATCTGACCTCCGAAGCCCGAGCCTCAGCTCCCAGCCCCGCCCGCCCCGGCGGGTAAGCAGACAAGCCTCTCGGGCTGGTGAGTGCTGCTCGGCACTGATCCTCTGTGCAGGAATCTCTCCGCTTTACCCTCCACACCCCTGTTGCTGTGCTGTCCTCCGCGGCTCTGAAGCTCCCCACTCCACCACCCGCAGTCTCCACCAGTGAAGGGGCTTCCTAGTGTGTGGAATCTTTTCCTCCTTCACAGCTCCCTTGCTGAGGTGCAGGTCCCATCCCTATTCTTTTGTCTCTGTTTTTCCTTTTTTCTTTTACCCTACCCTGGTACGTGGGGAGTTTATTGCCTTTTGGGCAGTCTGAGGTCTTCTGCCAGTGTTCAGTAGGTGTTCTGTAGGAATTGTTCCACACTTAGATGTATTTCTGATGTATTTGTGGAGAGGAAGGTGATCTCCATGTCTTACTCCTCCACCATCCTGAAGGCGTCCCCTGACATTTAATTATTATAGATATGAAACTGCTAAGTGTCCATGAAGCAATCTCTTTTTATTATCTACATTATAGTGGAAGGAAAAATGTTCATATATAACCTGAGTATAAGCCAATGACATACAAGCTTATTACAGTAGAGTCAACAAACTAAAAATTTGCTTCCATATATTATACTTTAATTTTGTTTTGGTTCCATCTATTTTGTCTCATGATGTATAAATGACTTAACTTTATCCTAAATCTAAGAAAAACTTTTTCAGATTTTTTTTTTTTATGATCTGAAGAGAGCAGTGGTTTGAATATCTTATTTTGCTTGTTAAATTACAAAACTTGCAAAATTAAATCAAATGTCTCACATCTAAATAATTATTTGTGATTTTACTTTATAAACACAATAATTTTTTTTAACTGTGACTCTTTATAGGTCACAATAAGATGCAACAATCTTTGAAATTATTTTGGAAGGTTAAATATAACTTTATTGAAATAAAATGACAGAAATAAAATAAAATAAATGATTTTTCCCAGATCAGGAAATTTTCTAATATAAGTTTAATTGGTTTGACATTGAATTCTGCCAATGAAAGTCTTATATTAAATTAAAGAATTTTATTTCTTTCAAATTTATTCTAAACTTTTGTATATGTGTATACCAAACATACACAAACATATGCATTTATATATATTTTTTCCCTTGGAGAAAATATATTTATTTCCATGATATAGATATTTTATATATATATATATATATATATATATATATATATATATATATATATATATATATATGAAATAGTTGTCCAGTTCTGATCTGAAAATAAATTGAAAAGAGAATGGTGAAAACTTTCAGAAATCTGTAACTAGGCTTTGAACAGCTCTTCCATAGCTGCTCAAGGCAAATAATGCTTGTGTTAGTATCTAAGTCATATGTAACAAAGGAGAAATGTTCAAAATACTATGATGTTGTTACAATTTGTTACAACAAAAGGGAAACTTCACATCTTTTTAGCTTTATGAAAAAAGCCAAATAAAACAAAAATGCTGAAGTTAGACTTAAAAACAAGAACACAGCCCTTCCCTACAATCATATAAGAGAGGCATTATGAAAGCAGGTGTTCAGTGGCTTGGATTTACCTAAATTTGGTTCAGTCAATGACTCACTGTTGAGAAAAGTTGACCTAGTCAGTTTTAAAAATAGTGCCTTTTGAATACTAGCACCCAGGGTGAAGTTGACCAGATAGCACACATTAATGGCATAGTTTTTTATTTAAGTATTTTTTCTATGACTTGCTCAGTTATTGCAAAAAGCAGCAAATACATCTAAATTTTACTTATCCACCCTCCTTTATCCACAACTTCTCTAACGTTTTCTGTGCTTATTCAGTTGGCTACAAGACTGTGTGTGTCCGTATGGCTGCATGATGATAGCAGATTGGTTGTTGCATCATCACCTTTGTTTTCTCAGTGATTTCAGTGTTTAAGCCACCAGTGATTTCCACTGTCTCCCCGTGGTCATGTGTTGGAGTGGTAACCAGAATAGCTGATTTGTATTAACTGCAACAAAGGATGTTTTCTAGAACATGCTTGGTGGCCTTTCAGTTGTTTTATTGACTGGACCTCGTAATGTTTTATTCTAGCACAGAGTGCACAATTTCTCACCATCCCGGACCACTGTACATATAAACAACAGACTGATCTACTGTCATCCGTAGAGCAGCCAAAGTACATCCATGCATTACATCAACTGTTTCACCACCCTTAATTCTAACCCATCTGCCTTTCATTACTTTTTCTGAGTCCACAACTACTTGGTTTCTTGCTTCTCCTCCCTTTCAGGATGGATTGATATTCCTCCTCTTCTAAGGTGTTTCTCATTTCTAACCCAGTGGTTAGCATTTTAATACCTGTCCCCTTGATGCATTCATTTCTTGTACAGCTCTGCCTCTCAATTTATTAATCTGTTCTCTGAAACATTTCTTTTCTCTTTATTGGGTGTGTGCTCTTCAAGTTCATTAAGTTATATCCAGAGCCATGAAAATAGACTCTCACTCTTCTTCCAGAGAACATTCTGGAAAAGGGTGTGTCCTTTTTTTTTAAATAGGAACCACAGCCCACTAGACTGCAATAGCAGGGTCTATTTCTCACTGATCTCTTCAGCTTTCCTATGTTACGCTAATAAGGGAATTCTGCCTGTAAGCTCATCTGAATCTACGACTTGTGCTCCTCTTTCCTCTGTAAATATCTACAATTATTTAACAAAAACAAAACTGCCAATTCATAAAATATTCATTAGCAACTTCCACACAGTCCAACATCCTTCAATTCTCTTTTGTAGACACATATACAGTTATACTAATCATGTTCTTTTTATTAGTTGTTTCCATCAATTCATTCCGGAGAAACCTATATTAAGCATACCCTTTTAGTTGCTATTGCTTTCTGAGCAATTGCATCATGCCAGACGTTTTGATAAGTGCTTTATAAAAATAATCATATTTAAGTTTCTCAATAGTCCTACAAGATAGGTTGTAGTAGTAGTAGCAGTAGTACTTCCTTTTTCATGATATGAAGACTGAAACTAACGTGATTAAATATTTTGCCCAAAGTTACACTACCAGTAAGGAGACATGCCAAGCCTCCAGTTCAAGAATGTATAATTTTGCAACATTAATCAATAATGTATGTGACCTAAATAATATATGTGACCTAAGCTCTATTTTGAAAGTGTAAAAACCTGTCTGGGATTGCAAGAATGAATATCAGTAAGACTGAAAAAAGGAAAAGGCAGTTCTGCCATTAATCAGGGTGGGTAGGAGGTTGGACACAGACAAAGCTAATCCCCAAATTAATAGAAAAATTATTTCCCCGAGGCCATGCAGTAAAATGCCATAACAAGCCTCTCTTTGTATAACTTTTGCCTGCATACCAGTGATGCTCCCAGAGTTCTCTGTTTTCCTCGTCTATTACTGAGGACATCTAATTGCTAAAATGCTGTCATCTCATGACAGCACCCAATTCCTAGTGAATCCTCGTTCTCTTAATCTCACCTAAAACTAGCAGCTAATCCGGAATTAATGCCCTCTTCCCTTAGACACTTTTCAAAATAATTCAGCAGTAACCAAAACCTTTCAAAAGATGCTTCCTTGCTCCCTCTTGTCGTGTGGCATTTCAGAGCTCCTCTGGAGTGCCCTCCTTTGCTGCATCAAGTTAATACATCTGATTTTATCAGACTTCAAATTTGTGCCTGGTGGTCTTTGGCTGATTAAGCTTTTAACAATGCATTGTGAATTAATACGCATAAGTAATTCCCAGAGGAAGAAAAACAAATAGCATTAAATATTAGAAAGAATGCTTAGTGCCTCTTTTAATAAAAATACAAGTTAAAATGGTATGCCACTCTATCAATTTGGTAAAGATACTTAAAACTTTTAAAGATTCTGTATTATCAAGAGAAGACAGGTACATAGTACAAGTACAGGGTAGTAAAGGAGAGGAGGCCTGGATACTGTCACACAGGCAGGTGGAGTTATATGTTACTTAAATTCCTTCAAATTTTCTGGAATGAACTTTGGACTTAAAATATTCATTTGTAATCTAACTTTTAATAAGTTATTGAAAAAAATAATAAAGGTACAGAAAAAACTTATTAGGATATTCATGGCAGCACTTGCAGAAAACAATGATATAAATGCCCCCAAAGAGACATTTAGTTAAACAAGTGATGGTACATGTGTAAAACAGAATTCTGTGCCAACAAAAAGCCTTTTGTAAATTAACATTTAGTGACATAATATGCTGCTATATTAAAAAGGTAACTTATTAAGCAATACATACAGGAGATCAAAATTTCATTAAAAATTTTAGATGTGTGCATGCGTAATAGGTATATATAGAAAAGATATTAATCAAAATGCTCTTAAAGGCTTGGGTGGCAGAATAATAGGTGTCATTCTCTTTCTTGTACTTTGTGCACACATATTCCTTTATAAAGCAAAATATGAATATGGTGTATAATGAATCTGAAATCCATAAACATTGTCATTGTTTCAGGCAAAAGAATGTTAGTAGCCAGTATTTTCACTATTTCTTATCGGCTTGCGATTGGCTATAGTTAATAATACTTATATCATAAGCCTGATACTTCATTCCACAAATCCGATACCCTCGATACATCAGACTACATTTTTTATGTGAAAAGAAGGAAAAAGAATGGAGTAAGTTAACAGACAAAGGTCAGTGAAGTTCAAGCCCTTTAACCCAAAGCTAATCCATAGATTAGAGCAAATACATTCCTTTCCATAGACTTGATTTAAGACCTCAGATGACCAGAGAAATGGGTTAAACATGGTACAAAACATACATTGCTGGATAACTTCCTCCTGTTTACCCTCTCCACCTACACCCCCACTTCCCCAGGGGAGACCAGACCACCTAGACACAAATTATCAGTAGAGGCTGACATGAAAGCTAAAGCCCTCTGTGTCTGCCTGTCCTATAACAACAAAGAATAACTGAAGTACCTTTGGTTAAATACAGGTGACTCTCCTCAATTTCTCATGAAAACATCCTTCTTGAGTTACCCCTTCACAAAGAAAGATGGCAGGTGTGGATAGCCTGAAGATGACCCTGACAACTGAAGATATAGAATTTCTGACTGTCATTTAGCTACAACCCTTTAATGACTGCTTACTCAACCATGGCATTCAACAGTACTGAAGACATTTTAATATATTTCATCTCACTTTTGAGTATTTAATAGTATTAATATTGATTGAAGAATATAGTTATAAAATACTAGATAATAGATAAATAATATTTTTATGTTATTCCCTACCAAACTGTGTCCATGAGCCCATATTACTCACTGGATATGAATAAATATAGCCATGTGCCTATAATTACTACTTCTCCTATGTTAGCACATGACAGCCACTCAATAAAGTTTATTTTAATGAATTTAGTTATGTTCATATCTCATGCATGATTTGTCATGGTAAATAATTTGTAATATATTTAATTTGTAGGCATGCATTCTCAGTTTACAATAAATGCTTTTATTCTCATTATAATATATACATAATTGTATTGTTTAATACATGGAAAATATAGAAAATTATGAAACCAAAACTTTTCCACAATCCCATCAACCCCTACTTTCCCCAAAATCTGCAATTAACTTTTGAAATATTTTCTCTTTGTATGCAGATTTTACCTAGTTGAGATCAATGTGAGTGTGTGTATTGGGTTGGCCAAAAAGGTCGTTCAGGTTTTTCATAAGATGTTACAGAAAAACCCGAACAAATTTTTGGCCAACCCAATATGTATCCTTAATATATTTGTTGTCCCAGTTTTTCATTATAACATTATAACATAATTCTACTTAGGACCCAAAAGTGTCTTAATAAGTCATTATGATTCATATGTACCCACTTAATTGATACATCTAGAGATAGTAACAAATTCTATTTAATTGTTAGAGCTACCCATTCCTCTTCCAGCAGAAGAGCCTCTAACAGCCCTTGGACCTCGAATATTTTATAAATTGTATATAAAATGTGTATTCAGACCTCTCTCATGATATAGCCATGATTAAAAAGTATCTACATCAATGATTCCCTTTTTCTCACTGTACCTTCACAGCTGGAGGGAGCTTATAACTGTAGCCTCCTCTCTTTTTCCCCCATAAATCTGACTTTGAAGTGCTCCTTTTTCATTTGACAATAGTAGGTGTATATTTCACAGATGTCATAGTGGAATTACAAAGCTAAACTCAGCAATATTCTGTTTTTAACATGCAGCTTCCTCTTGTAATTCATTTTTTTATTTTGAAAATGTCACAACTTATATACATATGGGAAAATATTTGGTATGATTTCTCCCTCTGTTGAAATTCAACAACTTATATTGTTACAGATTGGAATAATATGGCAGGAACTGATGACATAAATCTGAGTCTATTAGTTTTGCTAACAACTCAACATGATTGCCAAGTCTTCAGAGCTGGTAATACTTATGATGAGGAAACCAAACACTCCACAATGCAGATCTCTCATCTGAGGGTAAAGATGTAAGAAGCAAAAATACTACATTATACTTTAACTTAAAATTCATTCATCATCTATATGATAGGCTCTAGGTTACAGTTCCCTTGACCTTGAGGACATCACTGTTGAATGGGCATGTCAGATATGTCAAGAAATGACTGTAATGCAATAGTAAGTCAAATAAGGGTTTTTCAAAGAGTATAATGGAAGCAGGTGTAAACTCCTTCCCTTATGATTAGTAATCTCAGATGACACATAACAGAAGGAAGACGTTTAGTGATTTGAGGGCCTATCTGCTAATCTCTGAGATCCTTGACCAATCTTCAGGCAAAGTTGTTTTCTTTTCTTCTCTCTGTTTTGACCCACCAGCTGTCCCTTCAGCTAATCTTATAAGAACATTAGGGGGAGAGTGGAGTTTGAAGAGGGGGAGAGTGGAGATCAGAAAAAAATGCACACATTCTCTAAACCATCCTCTCTTTCAAAAGAGACAGGTACTTGGACATTTCAACAGGATATAACAAAATCTATACACTAACAATTTCTTTGTCATCTGAGAAAGGCATTTCAGTACAAGTCCATTTGCTGCTAAGAATTCGTTCAGAAAGCAAAAATGTAAATCAGTATTTCTTGGGTAATGTTGTATTTTCAGTGAAAATGTGATATGCATATATTTTTTATTCCCCCCAAAAAAGTCATTATGACTTTTCAACCTAAAATGAACAGAGACTTTACTCTTTAGAGACAAAAATAAACAACAGATTAAACGAGGGAAAAAGAAAGAAAGAAAGGAAAGGAAATCATACTCCTTTGGGATAAAAGATATTAAGAATTGTAGTTGTTTTTCTTTCCATTCTATGTCAGTTCAAGCATATCCAACCAGAGATTAAAGATCTATCCTGACAATATATTCAGAAGGAGATAATGAAACAAAGAACTGAGAGATACAACTTTGAATTACATTATCGAGTCTATTAATGAACTTTACTTACTAACTAGCTTCTGCAGTTCCAATATTTCTACTGAGTTCTTTATTTACATGGAAACTTTTTCATATAATAGAGCTTCATATAGAAGAAATACAGAAGAATAATATAGAAGAAATAAACATATAAAATCATAAATAATCTCAGTAGTTGGAAGTGTCATGGAGAAAATAAATCAGGATAATATGATAGGAAGTGATTTAGGTTTTATTGAAAGTTTCTCTGTGGCAGTGACATAAAATTTGAGCCTTAAATGAGAGAGAAATATTCATGTGACTAGAAAGAGTTTTCCATGCAGAGACAGCTAACGCAGAGGACATGAGGAAAGTCCTTGCAAGTCATTCATAACCTGATTTGGAATAGCATAACTTGATTTACATTTTTTAAAAAGATCACTCTCTACTCTCTAGGAAACTGATTATCAAAGGACAATAGCTGAAGATGTGAGATCAGGAAAAGTGCTGTTGCATTGGTCAACATGAAAAGTGAGGGTGGTGTAAACTAAAGTGTTGATAGTAGAGGTGGAGAGAAGCAATAGTTGTCAGGGCATATTTGGAGAATTACTAGAAAGTAGAGTTGTTCAGAAATACAAATGCATTGTTTATGAGGTCAAAGGAGTAGAGGAATCAAGCATAACCTGTATTTGGAGACGAACCACTAGATGGAATCTGGTGTAATTTGCTGAGATGGGAAATTCTGGGGAAGAAACAGGTGAGAAGAGATGGGGGAGAGGATTAGTTAAGGGTAATCAAGAATTCTGTTGCAAACGTGTTAAATTTGAAATGCCTATACAATACTCAAGTAGAGATGCTATGTAGGGGGTTATATATACATTTTGTGACCTAAGGGAAAAGCTACATTGAGCATAAAATTTTGAGTATCATAAGCATAAAGATGAATTTTAAAGTCAGAGCTTGAAGAATATCACTTTGTATCACTTTGAGAATGTGTAAATAGAAGAGAAAGAGGCCCTGGGATTCTCCAAAAGGTAAAAGCTGAGAAGAATGAAAAGATTCAGGAAATGAGCTTGAGGAAAACTAGCACACAGGGTAGGAGGAAGACAGACACTCATGCCATGGGAGCCTAGTAAAGTGTTTGAAAGTGAAGGAGAGCAGTTTATACACACCGGCAATGTTGCCAAGAGAATGAGTAAGATGAAGACAGAGAAGTGACCAATAAAATTGGTAACATGGAGATCATTGGTTACCTGGAGAAGAGCAGTTTCAGAGGTACAGTAGAGAAGAAAGCTGGGTGAGAGGGAACAGAGGTATGACTGGAAGGTGAAGAAGTGGTGAAAGAAATGAAAGATGAAGATAGTAAAGGAAGAATAGGGATGACTATTTTTAAGTTTGTAATGAGTTTGTGATGATTAATGGAAAAATGGTTTGCAACAGGGAGGTGAATGTGAGATAAAAGGGAGGTTTGTTTTTTATTATGTTGGACCACTTTTTGCATATTGATAGGAATGATTCACAGAAAGGAGTTAGGGAGAAATAAGATGCAGATGGTGGTGGCAGGAACTATAAGAGCCGAGCCCTTAAAAAAGTTACAGGAAATGAGATGCAAGAGAAAATAGAGAGAATAGGTCTTCAATACAACCTATGATTTTTTTTTTTTTTTTTTTGTGGTACGCGGGCCTCTCACTGTTGTGGCCTCTCCCGTTGCGGAGCATGGGCTCCGGACGCACAGGCTCAGTGGCCATGGCTCATGGGCCTAGCCGCTCCGTGGCATGTGGGATCTTCCCAGACCAGAGCATGAACCCGTGTCCCCTGCATCGGCAGGAGGACTCTCAACCACTGCACCACCATGGAAGCCCCCAACCTATGATTTTTAATTGACAAAAATAAAGAAATAGAATACAGATATAGATACAAGTAAGTTAGGAGATTTGGAGGCAAGATGAGGGAATTCCAGTCTAAATGGTCAATGACAGTGATGTAATAGGTGTGACTATTTGCTCTGTGTGTGTGTGTCTGTGTGTGTGTTTAGGTATAAAGAGCGGAAGTTTGATGAGAAAGAAAGAGAATAGTGAATTATTTATCTTGAGATTAGAGCAAATATAGGGTGGAAAAATCTCATTAAACCTCAGATTTAATTTTACAAATTGATTTAAATATAGGACTTATGAAGATAAAACAGAATCAAGTATGTAAAGTCCTTGGATACAGTGTCTGAGATAAAATAGAAGCTCTAAAATGATAACTTTATTACCCATACATTTTGTAGCCCCGGCCTTTTGATTGATTGTTAGAAAAAAATAATTAGAGAAAATTAACAAAAATGGGAAGAAAGGGTAAATGAATATCCTCTAAGTTCTTTTTTTTAATTATTGAGGTATAATTAACATACAAAAAACTTTACATTTAAAGCATACACTTTGATAAGTTATATATATATGTATGTATGTATGTATATATACACACATATATATATAATCTGTAAAACCGTTACCATAATCAGTCAAGGTAGTGAACATAAGTATCATCATCAAAATATTCTCTGTGCCCCTTTGTAAACCATCCCATCTGCTCCTCTCTGCCCCCCATCTCAAGGGAACCATGGATTCTATCAATAAAATTACTAGAATTTAATATAATTGGAATCATATAGTAAGCATTCTCTTTTAATCTGGCTTCTTTCACTCAGTGTAATTACTTGAGATTTTTTATGTTGTATGGATTGATAATTTCTTCTTTTATTGCTGAGTAGTACACCACGGTTTTTCCATTCACCTGAAATGATCTCACCTGAGATTGGGTTGTTTCCAGTTTGGGGCTGTTATAAAGAAAGTTTTTATGAACATCTCCCTACAAGACTTCATATGAGCATATGCTTCCATTTCTTTTGGATCAATACTTAAGACTAAAATAGCTGGGTCTTATGGTAGGTGTATGTTTAACTTTTTAAGCAACTGTTGAACTGTTTTCCAAAGGGTTTGTACCATTTTACATTTTCGCCAGCAGTGTTTGAGAGTTCCTGTTGCTCTACATCCTCACCAGTATTTGGAATACTCAGTAGTTTTCATTTTAGACATTCCAATAGGTGTGAAATGGTTTCCACTTGTGATTTTAATTTTCACGTCCCCAGTAACTAATAGTGTCGAACATTTTTTCATGTTTATTTGTCATCAATGTATCTTCTTTGGTAAAGTTCAAATATTTTCCTCGTTAAAAAAAATTGGGTTGTTTGTTTTCTTATTGTTGATTTTTGAGAGTTCTTTACATGTTCTGGATACAACTCCTTCATCATATGTGATCTGCATATATTTATCCCCTGTCTGTGGCTTGTCTTTTCATTGTCTTCAGTGTCTTTTGAAGAGCAGAAATTCTTAAATTTGATGAAGTTCAATTTATCTTTCTTTTCTTTTATGGATCATACTTTGGCATGGAATCTAAAAAATAATTTCCCTAATTCCAGTTCATAAAACTTCTATCCTGGGCCTCCCTGGTGGTGCAGTAGTTGGGAGTCTGCCTGCCAGTGCAGGGGACACGGCTTTGAGCCCTGGTCTGGGAGGATCCCACATGCTGCAGAGCGACTAAGCCCTTGCACCACAGCTGCTGAGCCGGCGAGCCACAACTGCTGGGGCCCACGTGCCTGGAGCCCGTGCTCTGTGGCGGGGGAGGCCACCACAATGAGGGACCCACACCCCGCGGCAGGGAGTGTCCGCCACTTGCTGCAGCTGGAGGGGGCCCACGTGCAGCAGTGGTGACCCAACGCAGCCAAAAATAAACAAATAAAATAAATAAGTTTATTTAAAAAACATATAAAAATTATTTTTTAAAAGTTCTATCCTATATTTTTTCTAGAAGTTTTATAGTTTGGGAATCCCCTCTCATATTTATTGAATCAAGAAATGCAAGTCACATCGATACAATTTAAATATTTAGCAGTGGAAATCAGAACAATAGTACATTGAATCAGCCCAATGGGCCATATTGAATGGTTACTTCAGCTTCTGTTCCCCACTTGGAAGCTTGTCCAAACCCCATCAGTTAAATCCAACATCTCCTCCTGCTATGGGACAGGGTAGAATGATGACTTTGGCTTGTATCCAAGAAAGGAGCTGCTCTTTTCCCCAAAGTTCTGCAGCACAACTGAACAGTTGCATATGGTCTTCACTTCTCTTGGGGACAGGCAGATGTTGGCCCCACCCCTCATCATCATCTTCTTTAAAACGACTGTGTTTGGGATAGCAGGGGAGGGAGGACTGATGTGGTACAAGTGAGCAGCTCCATAGCAGGCAGCAAGGCACATTTACTTTTGGATTCCTGTGATGCAGCTCAACCAACTAACAGCATAATATTTTCACTCCACCCAACGGTCTATATGGAAGAACAAAGGTCTTATTGCAGATACCACTTACTTCAGCTTTGGGAACCTCTCGATTCTGCAGCCACAATCAGATGGCATTCAGTATGGGGCTGAAGGTTTTGCTCCTTTGCCTGAGTCGATTTGATTTGCAGTGAGACAGCATTATAAAGGAGTTCAGTTTGATACCTGACTTCTACTACTCCATTCTCATGATAACATCTTAAGTTTTCATGTGATTTTATCATAAGACCTAAAAGAGTTTTCCAGGTGGTAGAGATAACAACAAGAATTTATCTAGATTCCTTTGAGTCAGTTTCTCTTTCTCCAGGGGATCACTCTCATGAGCAAACCTGATCTATAATGACGACTCAAACATTATTCAATGTCTCATCCATGGCTCCCTGTGGAACTTTTTGTGTATTAGGGATATCTCCCCAAGAGGGCCAAAGTACCCATATAGCAGCCAGAATCCACTGGGAAAAACAACTCTGAGACTTTCACTGTCATCCTTGAATGAATCTAAAGTTAGCACATAGACTGCAGAACAGGCTGAACCATAAAATGATGTATTTGTTGTCATTCTTCTTTAACAAACATTTATGAACATCACCCCCTCATCTCCCAATGGAATCAGCCAAGCTGTTAACCTTTTGCCTGTTTGAACCATACTAATGACTAATTTCCCTCCTTTTATCCTAAGTATAGCTGCCCATCTCTGTATCTCTTATCTAAAAAGGGCTAAACCTTCTGTCTACTCAGAATGAATCTGAATACCAGTTACAATGTGTACACCTGAGGTTGACTGTCAAGTTATCAAAGAAGTCACTTGGAGGAGAATTAGGGCACCATTTGGTCAGCGGTTTTTTTAATCTAATTCCTGGTACTCAGTTTTCAACCACATCCTCAATCACCCCCTCATTTAGCAGACATTAACATGGAGGAGCATTTATTGCCTAATACCCATGTAATTTGCTCAATACATTTGTTATTGACTCTATGGTCTTTCCTTAAATCTTGATAACTGGCATATGAAGCTGTCAAATTTCCTTTTTTGGAAAACCATGTCTTTGTCAACATCCTAGCCTTATCACAAAGTTGTCAAGAACTGTGAAGGGTCTGAGATTTTATCCAACTTACAAGCTAACATGTTAGCCTGCTATTGTTCATAGATATTGTTAGAAAGCATGAGATTCATGGGTCTGAGACAAAGGACAATGTATTGCTTATACCAATAGCAGCATCCAGACTATCAGCATTTTTGTGCCAGTCCCTGAGCCTCGATTGTCACAAAGTGATGTGAAGAGTGAGAGGTAACAGCTTCACATGCTGTGCATTGCATTATAGCAGAGGAACCCTGAGCTTAGGGAATCCAAATCTTTGATAATGAATATTAAACATGACTGCTCTTTGCTCTGTAGGGAGACAAAGCTGTTCACTATATGAACATTTTTGAAAAAATAGTCCATAATAAAAGGGAATTAATACCTTGCTTATGAAATGTGAGAGACCCATTAAGAATTATTTCCAAACAGTAAAGTGTTCTTTTACCTTGATTGCTTTTTATCACTGGTTTTAAACAATTTGATTGTGATGTGCCTTGTAGTAATTTTCTTCATATCTCTTGTACTTGGATTTTGTTCAGTTTCTTGATCTATGAGTATATAGTTTTCATTGAATTCGAAAACTACTTGGTTGTTATTTATTCAACTCTTTTTTGCTGTCTCCCCTCCATTCTCTTATCATTTGGAGACTCCAGTTCCATATATATTTGGCCATTTGAAGTTGTCTCAACTCTCACAGATGTTTTGCTTGTGTGTTTGTTCTTTTTAGTCTTTTTTATCTCTGTGTCTCTTTGTAGGTAGCTTTTATTACATCTTCAGATTCATGAGCTGTTTTTTCTGTAATGTCTAATTCAATGTTAATCCCAAATAGTGTATTTTTTATCTCCAACATTGAACTTTTCATCTCTAGAAGTTTTACTGAAGTTTTTGAAATACATATCTTCTATGTCTCTCTAACATTATCAATCTTTCCTCTGTTTGCTTTCACACATAGTATATACGTTTAATGACTTTTTAATGTCCTTGCTGCTAATTCTCATATCTATGTCAGTTCTAGATTGGTTTTAATTAATTAATTTGCAATTGATTTTTTTAAAAAATTAAGGCTATGTTTTAGAGCTGTTTAAGATTCACAACATAATTGAGGGGAAGGTACAGAGATTTCCCATGTATCTCCAACTCTCACACATGCATAGCCTCCCCCATTATCAATGCCCTCTACCAAAGTGCCATATTTGTTATAACTGATGAACTTAACATTGACACATCATAATCACTCAAAGTCCACCGTTTTCCTTATGGTTCATTCCTAGAGTTGTACGTTCTGTGGGTTTGTATAAATGTATAGTAGCATGTATCCACTATTATGGTATCATACAGAGTATGTCACTATCCTAAAAACCCTTTGTGCTCTGCCTATTCATCCCACCTCTGGCCCCTGCCCCTGTAAATCACTGATCTATGTGTTGTCTCCATAGTTTTAACTTATCCAGAGTGTCATATAGTTAGAATCATACAATATGTTGATTGGCTTATTTCATTTAGTAATAGGCATTTAAGATTTCTCCATGTGTTTCTATGGCTCATTTAATTTTAGCACTGAATAATATTCCATTGTCTGGATATTCCATAGCTTATGTACCCATTCATCTGCTGAAGGATATCTTGGTTGCTTTCCAGTTTTGGCAATTACAAATAAAGTTGCTGTAAATATCCATATTTAGGTTTTTGTGTTAACAAAATTTTTGAGTTCATATGGGTAAATACTAAGTAGCATGATTGCTGGATCCTATGGTAAGTGTACGTTTAGTTTTGTAAGTAACCATCAAATTACCTTCCAAAGTGATTGTACCATTTTGCATTCCCACCAGCAATGAATAAGCATTTCCATTGCTCCACATTCTTATCAGCATTTAGTATCCTCAGTGCTCTGGATTTTGGCCATTCTTTGTAGTGCTTTCTTGTTTTAATTTGCATTTCCCCGATGACATATGATGTGGAGAGTCTCCATTGGTATACTTATCTGCCATCTACAGATCTTCTTCTATGAGATATCTATTAAGGTCTTTGTTCCTTTTTTTTTTTTTTTGCGGTACGCAGGCCTCTCCCTGTTGTGGCCTCTCCCGTTGCGGAGCACAGGCTCCAGATGCGCAGGCTCAGCAGCCATGGCTCACGGGCCCAGCCGCTCCGCGGCATGTGGGATCTTCCCAGACCGGGGCACAAACGAGCGTCCCCTGCATCGGCAGGTGGACCCTCAATCACTGTGCTACCAGGAAAGCCCCTTTGTTCCATTTTTTAATCATGATATTTATTTTCTTACTGTTGAGTTTTAAGAGTTCTTTGTACATTTTGGATTAACAATCCTTTAACAGATGTGCTTTTTGCAAATATTTTTTCTCAGTCTGTGGCTGCTTCTTCTCATTCTCTTGACTTTGTCTTTAACATAGCAGAAATTTTTAATTTTAATAAAGTCCACCTTATCAATTATTTCTTTCATGGGTCGTGTCTCTGGTGCCTAAGAATTATAACTGCCTTCGCCTTCAGACTTCTAGCTTCATCGCCTCAAATCAGGAAGACTGTGGACTTTGCCTGGATTCTTTCTTACTCTGGTATAGCCTGGAAACTGTCTCCAGAGAGTTAGCTAAGGAAATTGTGGGGTTCACCTTATTTGTTTCTCATCTCTCAGAGATCACTGGATTTCATTGCTTTATGTCCAATATCTTCAAAATTATTGCTTCATAGGTTTGGGGGGGTGGTTTTTCAGTGGAAGGGTAAATCTGGCTTCTATTAATCCATTTTGATCATAACTGATGTCAGTAGTTTTGATCTTTAATATGAATAAGATGCTTCTCTTCACATTAACTCATATTTGGGTTCTATTAGCATTAAAATGCAATTTCTTGTGGCTAGGAGCCAAACATTTCTTTGAATCTACTTTCTCATATATATGTATATATGACATATAGAGAATACATATAGAATACATGTAAGAGATTGGAACTCTGGCATCTTGGAGAAAGAAGTTATTGAGAGCACCTATTCCACTCCCCACGTTTGGAAAACTGAGACTGGAATAATTAAGGAAGTTAGCCTAGGAAGTTAGCCTATGGCTACCTAATTGATGGTAGTATGAAACTAGAACCTGTATCTCGCAACTACAGGTATACTGTATTTCATTACTTAAATCCTATAAGAAATGTTTTAGATGTGAATTTCCTGGAATTCCAGCCCTATTCATGGCCAGGCAAGTCTGCATCCTGTGGTTTCTTGATTTCATCCCTCTAGCTCTGTGTGCACTTGCCATCTGTCAACTACTTGAGACTTCAATGAATTGGCTAGCGTGTTTACAGAACACAGAAGAACAAATCACTATTAATAAGTCAAAGTTTGAATGTTAATACCTGCCAGTCAGTGCTATTGTGAGATTTAATTATGGTTTGTAAAACAATTTGTCATCGGCAGCTGAAAATCAGTTGAGAAAGTTAGTGTTACAGTGATTACAGGGGAACCTCATAAATACAGCCGTATCCTTAAAACATAAATTGCAATTTTATCCATTTAAAAACATACAATTAATATCTCACTGGTATATTATGGCAGCATTTGAACTCTCATTTAAGTATTTTAAATAATTGAGCATTAGATAACAATAAAAGTAAAATAGCAGTTTCATGGTGATGCTGATGCCAACAAGGTCTTAACTCAGGGTTTTGCTCCTTATGAAAGCATGCCTTTCTTCCTCTTCTCAGCATTTGCCAGTAAATTGTTCTTAATAACTAATGTAAATCCCACCGTCCAAAATACTAAATTGCTATCACACAGATTCTACCATTCCTAGGGGAAGCTAACATTATCAACTTCTACTGGTGTCTGTTAATGTGTTCTGGCTTTCCAGACCTTGTAAGATTTGCCATTCATTTGTAGATCATAACTTTTTACAATGCCAAACTTGGCTGTCTCTGCATTGATATTGGGGATATTTGTTGAGATGGTGTGGAAAATACGTTAGAGAAAGAGAGATAATGAAGCCATCTATTAAGCCAGATGATGAATTTTAAGTCATTGAACCATTCTTTTGTTTCAAGAACAACAGGTTCAGGATCACTCTAACTGTATGGCAACTCAGCAAGATGTTATAAGGAGTTGTCTTGAAACCTCTGGGCTCCAAGCAGATATATGATGAGGTCCTTTACAAATGTAAAGGCTGGGAAAATAAGAAATTATTATTGGCTCTTTAAAAAAAAGAAATATATTATATTCATGATATGATGCTTAAAATTAACCTTGTAATGCAGAGGTTTAAAAACATTATAAAATTTCTAATCATAATTGCATAACTTTGTTAGCTGCAAAACTATTCATATAACTAAAGTTTATGATGCTGACTTTCTTTTTTCATTTCCTCTTCTCTGATCTTTGATAATATTCCTTCCTCAGAGAATGAATATTAAGAAATAAAATACAAGGTTTTTACCCAGTGTAGGAACTGGGTTCTTCACAGATTATTTTTCTCATCATTTGGGGGTATGTTCTCACCTCTTCATTTTTACTTCTATTTAAGTTTGCTTTTTCATTTCTTTTTCTTTTTCTTTTTGCTGAATTGAGTCTTTGTTGCTGTGCACAGGCTTTCTCTAGTTGCAGCGAGGGGGGGCTACTCTTCGTTTTGGTGCGTGGGCTTCTCATTGCGGTGGCTTCTCTTGTTGCAGAGCCCGGGCTCTAGGTGCATGGTCTTCAGTAGTTGTGGTGTGCAGGCTCAGTAGTTGTGGCTCATGGGCTTTAGGCTCGCTGGCTTCTGTAGTTGTGGCACATGGGCTTAGTTGCTCTGCGACATGTGGGGTCTTCCCAGACCAGGGATCGAACTCATGTCTCCTGCATTGGCAGGCAGATTCTTAACCACTGTGCCACCAGGGAAGTTCTCTTTTTCATTTCTATTTGTACTACTTCTCTCTCAAAAATGGTGTAGAATGAGATCTCACTGTCATAATTTTGGAAGGTGAAAAAAGGAAAAAAATAATAGGAAAGTCCATATCAATTAATTAAATAGAACATTGCTTTTTGTATTTTAATTATAACAATGATATAGTAGTTTTCAAGCTTGTGTAAAATGTACCTTGTAGCTGCCAAAAAAGCTAATAAAATATGAAGCTGTCTTAACAGAATAGAAATATAATTCTTAAAAAATAGGAGTTCCTTTTCCCTATGCGAGTCATACCTTGGAGCACTGTATTCAGTCCTGAAAGTTACACTTAGATAAAATTGACAAGCTGGAATGAAGTCAGAAGATAGTAACCAGACTATGATGGCATTAAAACTAGACCACATAACAGTAGTTGGAGTGAGGGGATGGGGGTGTGTGTGCACAATTTAAGAGTCATCTTTGTACATCTGAAGCACTTTCATTAGAATTTGATCTATGTATATGATTCTTCATGTCAGAAGTAGGGGAAAATGTAAAAGTGACAGGAAGGCAGAGTCTGCTCAACAAGAAGGGAAATTTTTTCAAAATGATCAGACTACTGAAACTGGAAATCAGTATTCCAACAGTGCACATGTCCTGAGATGTGAGGAACATGCTACCAATAAGGTTCAAGGTTCTACTCAAGAATTTTACTAGATGATTTCTCAATCATTTCCAACTACAAGTAAGTCTATGACTTGTATTTGTCTTAAACACTGTTGGTACTTTCCCAAATAGAGACTCATTTGACCTAGTAAAATTTCCAGATTAGCCAAAAATTAGGTTTGGTAGAGGAGAAATCTCTACAATATTGATTCCAAACTTGGGAGGTTGGTATGGATCTGTCATGCACTGTTCCCAGCTATCAACCTCTTTGAAAATTGCCTTTAATAAAAGAGATATACATTGTCCAAGATCATGCTGCCCCATCACCCAAAAAACCTGTGACTAAATTGGGGTTGCAAATACCCAGCCCTCTTGCCTCACCTCAGGACAACCCTAAAAGGTCATTCCAGCTTCAGATTTCCTTGCAAAGTGAGCTAAAGTTGTATTTTGGCTGTGCTATAACCCACATTCACAAGTTACCAGAACTTCTTTCTTGCCTTTACCCTAAAAGTATTGATCCTTAGTGCACTTACTAATGAAAATTCCTGCAAGCTATTCTCCATCTCAGAGTCTGCTTTCTGGAGAGATTTGAGAAGAAAGAAGCTACAATTAGATTTTAGAGCTAGATTATCTACTCTCCTGGTAATAAGGACCCTATCGATGGTAGTGGGTGAATTTATAGTACAAGGTAGCTATGCAACTATAAAACATATGATGAGGACATCTGGGATTGATGCACTTGAAAATCTTGGCTCCCTAAATCCAGTGAATCCTGTGAGCCTGACAAGGTGAATTACTCTTTCTGGTTAAGGTCAATGTTTCACCCTTTCCAGAAAACATTTGGCTGTCCCCACAAGATAACTCTTGCCCTCTCAAGAACTTCCTTAATTTTCCTTCCTGACCTTTAGACCAACAAGTAGATCAAATCATCATGTAACAAGTCCAAAGATGTCCTAGGCTTCCTGAGAGAGGAAAGAGATAATACCATGAAAAAAACTATAGGACTTAGAATATATTTAATGGCAGAATTCAGGAGGAAATAGATAGAGGTAGATTTTGCAGTGTTGGATATTGGATGTTGGTTCTGCATCCAGAAGAACATCTCATTGGTCCACTATATTGATGGCATTATACTAATCAGACAAGATAAACAACAAATAGCAAGTATGTTGGAGTCCTTGGGAAGGCCCATGAACTTCAGGGGGTGAGATATAAACTATAAAAAGTTAAGATAATTTTATTATGATTAATAAAATTTTTAGGGATCCAGTGGTTTGTGGCATTCCAAGAAATACCTTCCAAAATAAAGACCAATTAATGCATCTCATACCTCCTACCACAAAGGAGGAAGTTCCATGTCTGGTGGGTCATATCTGGAGAGTCTTAGCCATTATGCAGAGTGATATGAAAAGCTGCAAAATTTCAGAAACACACAGAGCAGGAAAAGGCTTTGTAGCAGGTCTAGATTTCCAGATTTTGGTGTAAGAGGCCCTAATGTTTGGATCATTTAATCTGACAGACCCTATGGTCTTAAGTATATCTATGATACGAAAAGATGCTATGTAAGATTTATGTAAAGCTTAGTAAGAAAATTATAATGAAGTCCCCTGGGGTTCTGGAGTAAGGCTATACCATCTGCAAAGACTTAAACATCTTTTAAATAATAGTTCCTGGTGTGATACTAGCCATGCTAGAGATGCATTATAAGATACCAAATGACATATAGCCAGAAATGCCCTACCAAATCTGGATTCTGTCAAACACACTATTTGAAGGCTTATGGCAAAGGCAAGGATAGAAACAGGGAGTCCCGTTAGGAAGCAATTATAGCTCATGGAGGTGGAACTGGTGGTGGTGAGCAGGGCTCAGATTCTGAATCTATCTTGAAGATAGAGTTGACACCATTTATTGTTGGATTGGACATGGAGTGTGATGGAAAACAGAGGGACTAGGAATGACTAGAGACTTGGAGCCTGAGAAAAAGGGGGAAAATGGTTGGCCACTGAGATGTCAAAGATTATGAAAGGAGGTTTTCAAAAGACCAGGGCCAGGGTGGGGTGAAGTTATTCAAAGCTCAGTTTTGGACATGTTAAATTTGAGATACATCTTAGACATTCAAGTAGAGATGTCAAATAGGCAGTTAATATACAAGTCTAGATTCCAGGGGAGAGGTCCAAGCTGGAGAAATACATTTGGGAATTATTAGCATATAGATGATATTTAAAGCCATGAGTCTATATGAGATCATTAAAGGAGGATATGTAGATGGAAAAGAGGGTCAATGACTGAGTGCTGGAACACTCTTACATTTGGAAGTCAGGGAGATGAGGGAGAGCCAGCAATAGAACTAAGATAACATAGGCAGAGATGAAAGGAATACAACCAGGCAAATGTTTTCTCTTGAAATCAAAGGAAGGAAAGCGTTTTGAAGAGAGTGATGAACACCATGCCATACATAGCTACTAACTAAGATGACCCTATCTCATTGTTCTGTATCTTCAAATCTGCTTTACTTCGGTATTTTCTGCTTCCACTCTTTCTAATTAGGTCCTAGTATTTCCCTCTTTCCATCAGTCCCTGTGTCTTTGTCCACTCTTCTTTCCTCATAACAATAACTCTTCAAATAACAGTAATGAGTTCTTGGCAACTCACACCCTATGAGGTAGAAAAGACATTTTTCTAGTTTATAAACACAAGCATAATTGCTGACACAACTTGGACTCTGACCTTGTATGTCCTCCAAAGAATTCACAGTTCTTTTTAGACATTACCTCATTAGTCCCAAGATAAACTATAAGTATGTAAACTATAAGACATTAAAATTTATTTGGAAGCACATGTGAAGAATTGCCTAAAATAGTCCATGCAGAACATTTAAATTAAATAAAATAAATTTATCTGTAGATAAGATCTTATTTTCATCATAAGTTCTTATAAGTAAATATTCATGGCAATCACATAGAATGGAGCATTGAAATACAAGTTCAGATAACACAACAAGAAAAAGATCCAAAATGTTGTGTCTGATTTAAATAGGCACAATAGGGACTTCCCTGGTGGTCCAGTGGTTGGGACTTCGCCTTCCAATGCAGGAGGTGCAGGTTTGATCCCTGGTCAGGGAACTAAGATTCCACATGCCTCGAGGCCAAAGAACCAAAACATAAAAGAGAAGTAATATTGTAACAAATTCAATAAAGACTTTAAAAATGTTCCACATCAAAAAAAAAGTTTAAATAGACACAATTTCATATGGTTAACATAATTATCAACTTCATCATCATCATCACCATTATATGAGAAACTTTTATCAGTGTCAGCACTGTGCTAAGCACTTTAAATTATTATTTTAATTGTCATAGCCACTCTATAAGTACTAGAGTTATCTATCTTAAGATGAAGAGCTGTAGGCTTAGAGACTATAAGAAAGTTGCCCAAGGTCACACAGATGAAAGTGATGGGCATAAAATGTGTGACTATAAAATATAATAATAATAATAATGGTGATACTTAAATCTTGGTTTTAAAGCAATAACTAAGATTATTGCCAACAGTATCATGGAAGCTGAATGAGAAATCTAGAGGATAACTTAAGCATAGGGAACAGGAAACAGAACCCAACAAAAATTATCAAAATTAAAAGTTGGTTCTTTGGGAAAAAACTATAAAATGGATAAATGTCTAGCAAGACTAAGCAAGGTAATAAATTAGATAAAATATCTATATTTCTATTTTATCTATCTATCTATCTATCTAAACTAATATAAATTTTAAAAGGAAAATTGGCCCAGGGTAAGAAAAGAAAATTAAAGACCAATTTCAGTTGTTAAAATAGATGCAAAAATTCTACCAAAATAAAGATAAAATTAGTAAAATAAGTGATTAATTATTCATATTTGAATTAATGCCTTGAATTCATGGTGCTTGAGTCATTTTCACCCTGTTTTCATATAACTCAAAACAGTCTCCTTGCCTGTTTCTTACTTCTAAGTAATATTTTGCTTTGGTTTTGTTTGGTTGGTTATTCCTTTGTTGAAAGCAGTTCACAGACAGTATTTTTTACATCAATGGTAAACCACAGAATGATGTTGAGCAAGAGAGTGACTTGACCACATTTGAGCTTTACCAGGGTTATGCTGTCCTTGGTATGTACTTGGTATGTAGAATGTATTACACTAGAAGAAAACATAGAAGGAACCAGCTGGAATGCTCTTACTATATACATGGATGGCTATAGTGTATGTGATTAAGCTGAAATAAGGTGAACTGTAGATTTAACTGTTCAGTTAAGATTAAAGCTCTCCTCTATAGTACAGATGTTTAAGGATCTATAAAAATAAATGTAATGTCCTAAATTAGAGAAATTGATTAAGCCAATAGTATTAATATTTTTGTGTTATAGAGCAATATTAATTGTGCTTACAATTATTAGATATAATTACTAGGTGAGCACAGATACACAAGTACAAAATAAAGACAGAAGATTTTTTCTATATGATAATAACTAGTTGTAAGATATTGTTAAAAGATACACTAAAAAACAAATTTTACATCTATATAAATATTAGAAAGATATAAGAAAATATTAAATTTAAAGTAATAAAACTAGGGTTTTTAATAAAATAAAATTTAAAAGAAAGTACAAACCTTATATAAATAAAATGACACAATTTTATTCAAGGACATAAAAATATTTTAATAAGCAGAGACAAGCAAAGATTTTTGATACAAAATTTTCCTTAAGAATGGGATGTTTGATACTTTATGCATATTTGTTCTATCATATCTCAGTATTGTTTCAAATTGTTCCTGCAGGGAAATCTTTGCTCTTTATTTGAAGGAAATATTAACAATAAAATTGTGATGGAAAATCCTGAAAAAAAAAAAAAAAGAATGGGATGTTTGTGTTTGTAGCAGCAGAAACAACTGAAGTTTTTATGTAAAAAAGTCATTTAATTTCTTAAAAAATAAATATTATATTTATAATTCAAAAGAGTTAAAATTCAAGTATTCACTTTTTGAAACAGTTATCTGTGTGTTTTTCCAGTAGTATCTAAATTATGTATTTATTATTAAAAATAGATTATTTTGTTTTGATCATTGCCATGGTCATTAATAATTTAGTTAACTAGGGCTTCCCTGGTAGCTCAGTGGTTGAGAGTCCATCTGCCGATGCAGGGGACACGGGTTCGTGCCCCAGTCCAGGAAGATCCCACATGCCGTGGAGTGGCTGGGCCCGTGAGCCGTGGCCGCTGAGCCTGTGCGTTTGGAGCCTACTCCACAACGGGAGAGGCCACAACAGTGAGAGGCCTGCATACCACAAAAAAAAATAAATAATAATAATAATAATTTAGTTAACTAGTAGAACTGAAGGTGACTCAAGTCTTGTATGATGCATGGAACAGAATGGTTAAAAACGTGGGCTTTGGAGTCAGATAAGTCTGTGTTCAAATACTTGCAGTTCCATTAATGAGCTAAATGTCCTTGGTAATGTTGTAGGTCAAAATGTGTCCCCCCCTCCCAAAATATTATGTTGAAGCCATAACTTCAGGCACATCTGAATGTGACCTTTTTTGAAAACAGGCTCTCTGAAGAAGTAATTAAGATGAAGTTACTAGGGTGGTCCCTAATGCAATATGACTGATGTCCTTATAAAAAGAGACACAGAGACAGAAACACAGAGAGAGTAATGCCAGGTGATGATGGAGGCAGAGATTGGAGTGATGTGTCTACAAGCCAAGGAATACCAAGGATTGCCAGCAACACCAGCCACTTAAGAGAAAGGCATTAAATAGATTCTCCCCTAGAGTATTCAGCATGGGTCTGCAGACACCTTGATTTCAGACTTCCAGCCTTCAGAACTGTGAGAGGATAAATTTTCTGTTTTAAGCCACCCAGTTTTTGGTCATTTGTCACAGCAACCCTAGGAAACTAATACAGGTAAGTAACAACTTATTCAAATTTCAAATTTTCCCCTCCTTCAAATAGACATGATAATTCCCATTAAGGACTTAATTTCCCTGTAGTCTGAGCTTCCTCATCTGTAAAATAGGAATGATAACAGTATCCCCATCATAATGTTAAAAGGATTAAATGAGTGTTATATGTAAAGCACTTACTCCTGAACCGTGAAATAGAAGGAAAGGTTCATAAGTATTTTCCATTTTATTATTAGATTTGATAATTCTTGTAATGTGTTTAATATAGTGCTTAAAAATGGTACTGGTTATATATTACTTACTATTCTGATTAAATAATAAAGATATATAAAATACCTGCAAGGTGCCACAAACGTAGCAAGCTTTCAAAAAATTTATGCCATTATAATTAATTAGTTTTGTAAATAAAGTAATTAATTTATCCTTTAACTTATTATTTAATTTTCTGATGAAGCTGTAATTTAATCTAAAATGCTAAAATAAATTGCTTCAAATAGAGTAGTTTATGCTTTGATGAACTCTGAGGTCTGTATGAATTCTGAATTTAAAATGAGAAACAGACAAGTACTCCTAGAAGAAGAGATATACTATTTGAAAAAAATGAATTTGGAATAAAGCAAAAGAGAGCGATTTCCTAATCTATGTAACTATTGCAATTATGAAAAGAATTGCCCTGTTTTTAGAAAATGAACATTGAAGTATTTATGAAGAAAGGGCATACTATACCTGCAACTTACTTTGAACTAGCTCAGTAAAATATTCTATTTATCTATCGTCTATCTATCTATCTATGTCTATCATATATAAATAGAAGTGGATAAAAATGTAGGTAAAATATTAATAATACAGGAAATCTAGGGAAGGTCACACAAGAAATATTAGTACTATTTTTTGCAATTATTATGTAAATCTAAAATTAAGTAAAAATAAAAGTTAGAAAAAAGAATGTCAAAAAAGAACAAACAGAAAATTAATATAAAAGAGATGATCTGATTAGCCACTTAGATCACAAAGTTATTTTGTTTAATGATTTTCCAGCCTTAAAGACTTTTTCATTGTACATAGCAAGTTTCAAATTGGAAAGAAGCCAAATTGACTCTAATTTAAGCTTTGATATTGCAAATGAATCTCTTCATAAGTCATAAATCATCCTGTAAAAATATCAATGCATCTAAAAGCCATACCAAACCAATTTCAGGTCCAAAGGATCACTGTGCTATATTGAACAAAAAGTTTAATCAGTCAGTAGATCAAAGCAAGCTTCAGTTATCTTCAGATAAATTCAACTACATTTTAAAAAATATGTGCATCATTCATCCACAGAGTAAGTTTTCCATCATTGGTATATATTTGCACCCATTTATTAAAGGTATTTTGTGACCAATAACTCTGCCTTGTATACAGTGCCACTCACGCAAAGACCTATCATAAGCTGAAGTCAGACCTTCCCAATTTATGCAGCAAGGAACTAGCCTACCTCTGCAATAACAGTGTATTTAATTGGTGGTGACAATATACAGCAAGTGAGGACTTTTTTCTAAGCAACAGTGAAACACCTCCATTCAAGTAAATTAATACCCTTAACTGAGTCGTTTGGTAAGAGGTATAAGAAGAATTACAGGGCTTCCCTTGTGGCGCAGTGGTTGGGAGTCCGCCTGCCGATGCAGAGGACACGGCTTCGTGTCCTGCTCCAGGAAGATCCCACATGCCGCAGAGCAGCTGGGCCCGTGAGCCATGGCCGCTGGGCCTGTGCGTCCGGAGCCTGTGCTCCACAATGGGAGAGGCCACAACAGTGAGAGGCCCGTGCACCGCAAAAAAAAAAAAAAAAGAAGAAGAAGAATTACAAATTACTTTTTAAATTTATCAACTGTATTAATTATTTATTTCTGAGTATTTTACCACCCTAAAACTTAGTGGCTTAAAACAACCATCATTTATTTGCTCACAATACTGGGGATTAGCAACATGGGCAGGGCTCAGCTGGCATAGTTCATCTCTGCTCCTCATGGTGTCAGCTGGACTCAACCATGCTGTTGCGGTCAGTTGGCAGGTCAACTGGTTGGTCCTGGATGGCTTCACTTACATTGTTGGCAACTGGCTGGAACTGTTGGCCAGAGCATGTGGCAGCTCCAGCAGGCTGCCTCAGGCTTTCTTGTACAGTATCTGATTTCTAAGAGGACAAGAACAGAAGCTGGACATCCTCTTATGTTACTCTACCAAATGTTGGCCAAAGCAAGTTACAAGGCCAGCCCATATTAAAGGGAAGGGAAATAGTCTCCTCCTCTTCATGGGAGGAATTGCAAAGTCACATTGAAAAAAAGCACAGAATAAAGATAAGAGAAATTGTTGTGGCTATCTTTGCAAACAGTCCAGCACATTGATATATAAATATTGAAATTTCTTCTTTCTTTAAAAAATGGGTCTAAGAATAATTTTGCAAAATTTTCAACAAACTCTTCCTTCTTCTTCACATTGTTATTGCTTCTAATAGATTCATTTTAAATGCTTCCAAATATTTGTCCTGAATTCAGGCCACTTGTTTTCCTTAAGATTATAGTGACTTTTCCTTAAAACATAATGACCCTTCCCTAGCTCCAAGTAATCAGATATTTATCTTCCCGCAGAGAGTAAATGCTGTTGTATGTGGATCTATTCATAGACCATATCTGTACCCGAACATTATTTGTAAACATCCCAGTGTTGAGCCTTCCTTTCACTAAGTTTTTTAATTGCTATTTCTCTCTAGTCAACTTCTTTTAAAATTGATCTGTTATTACACATGACCTGGATATTTTAAGTGTAGCCCATTATCTATTATCACTTATTCCTTTCAGTGCTCTTTTTGACAGGCATGCTGAAACCAGAGTGATGGGCTCCTTGAGAACAATTGGGGATAGATGAGAGGCTTTTCTTATTTCATGTATTTTATGGATGGTCTCATTGGTATGTTCCAGGAGCCGGAATATGGAAAAGTCTAAAGAACATGTAGCCAGAATAATTCAACTTTAGGTCCCAAAACTTTATCAACCAAAAACCTTCATAACCGAGATATTAGGAGAGAAACTCTAGAGGTAGAGGAGCAATCCCCGCCAACCTCAGGCACAGGGTGAATTTTCTTCATATCCTCATTTTTGACATGTTGGACTTCAGCAACCACTGTATCACTTATAGCCACAGGCATAAAGTATGTCCTGCTGGAGGACAACTGTAAAGCTGATGGCACAAATACGTGGTTTCAGGAAAATAAGTAGCTTTCAGAGACGAATCATTACTTTCTCCCTTCTCATTACCATTCTGCTTCAAATTTCCAAAAATTTTAGGTTTGTCCACTGGAGTAGTTATATTATTTAGGGTACTAGTTGGGCTAATTTAACATTGATTTACACCAAGATAGAATGTCTATTTCTCTCTCATATAAATGTCTGAGATGTAGGGCAGTCCTGTTCCACGAGCTGGCTCTGAGACGTGGGATACTCCTCTCTTGTGGTTCCATCATTCCCAGGTCTGCTTGGTCCACAATGGCTCCCCGTAACTAAGCTGAGCCCTGGGAGGAGGAAAAGAGGGTGTGGAGGGCAAGTGGCTTCCTTTTAGGGACATGGCCCAGCAGTTGCCTATATCACTTGGTGTACATGTCACTTGCCAGAATTAAATCATATGATCAATCTGATTCTAAGGAAGGATGAGAATATAGTTCCTACCTGGGTAGCCAAGACCAAGCTATAACTCAATGGGGAAGGTTCTATTACTAAAGAAAACATTGAGACAAATGGATTCTATAGGACAACTAACCATCTCGGCCATCTCAGCCACATAATTCAAATTAAGTTGTGAACACAGGAATTAGTCACCTCCAGGAAACAGTTTGCCATTGCATATCAAAAGCCTTAAATATGTACTCATCAGCACAACAATTATATTGCTAGGAATAGCCCAAGAAAATAACTATGGATATGCGTGAAGATTTTGCTGCAATTATAATCATTGCAATATTAATAAAGTGAGAGGAAAAAACCCTACAGATTTAACAATAAGTGATGGGTTAATATAGATTATTGAAGAGCAGTATTAAACTGTAGGTTTGCCCACTGGAGTGGTTATATTATTTAGAATATTGGATCAGTTGTTTTCATGGAAACTGAAACAACAATGGATGACATAGAATTTTCCCATGCATTATTGAGTAAAAAATGTTGAGCATAACATAAATGTGGTTTCATTTTATATAATCTTATATATAAATGTATATAATTTTACTGTCAAAATTAAATCTTAATATTGATTATCTCTCTAAATGGTCACATTCTTTGCTCTTAGGAATACGGGATACTTTTATAAGAAATAAAATGTTTTTTAACCCTCATTCTTTTAATGATAGAAAGTAAATATATTGAAAGATTACTGCAAAACATGGAATTCTAATAGACTATCAATCTCACATTTTATAAAGCAATCCTTTATCTTGGCTATACTTTGAATTCAGCACAGGATTAATGACTGGGGAGTATTAGACTCTTCATTTTCCTCAGAAGGTTTTTTGGTTGGGTTGTGCTGCAATGAAAGAAGGAATATGTCTTGGCTGCTGCAATCTCCTTAACTGCAGCAGATTTTAGAATGTAATCCATCAATTTGGATATTCAGAATCCAAACAAATTGGCTTAGAGCTGCTCACTCCTTTCTTGGGGTATCTTATCTCCTTTAACATAGGTTCCCACTAAGGATTTGCTGTATTTTTGAAAAGGCAACAGAGAGTTAAAATACAATTGGCTTGCAATAGGGAAACAACATATCAGCTTGCCCCCTAGATCTAATTTAAATGGGAAAATATTTCTGAGCAAGGACTGCATAAAGCAGGAAGTTGAGAGAGTTGCCAGGAGTGGATAAAAAAAAAAAAATCTGCTTGTTAAAAAGATCTGGCCAGAATCAAAAAAGTGACTTTTCTGGCTGGGTTCTTTTAATGTACACAATGACGGAACCCCATGATACCCATTTATTCGACCATCAGATTTCATTAAAGCAGGAAATGTGATCTCCTGATAGATTTCTTTCTTTACCAACTGCTTAATTATGATAACTTCATCATGTTAATAAAATGGATTACATTTGTTTTCCTTGCTCTCACCAGGGCCTAACTGGTAAATAGTCTATCAACATTTCCATTTCAACCCTAGTGTTTCAAAGGGACATGATTTGACTAAAAATAAGCTGCAGGCATCCACTTGCTCAGCCCCAAATTATTGTTATGTTGTTTAAGCCAAATAGTTCTGTAGCAGTTTAACCTTTCTTAAGAAAAGGAGGAAAATTTGGCCCTTGTCTGCACTCACCAGCAGGTTTCTTTCTCTTCCTCGAATATTCTTGGAAGCTCCAATTAGTATTTTAAAGTTTCTATGAATTTGTAATGATTTAGAGTCTGTTTTTCATGGCACCCAGTGGCCAGCTAAGACCCTAGGACTAGATTTTGTCTGTTCTTGCTGAGAGTGTAATAGTAGAGTCAGGCTCATACTTGAATGGCTATCTCCCTTGGAATAAATTATGGTTGTGCATTTTTAGGCAAAATGTAACTGAAAGACATCTTTCTCTCCTTTTGTGTGCTGTAAGATAACTGATCTCATTTCCCCTGCTAAGATAACTCAGCGTCATCTTGTACATACCTGCAGATTAGCAGTATGAGAAAGACCTCAAACATCAACCAAGATGGAAGAAACACCAGCTGGAAACTATCTCAGCTTCTATACAAATACCATGGGTTCGTGGGTGGAACAGGCATATTGAGGGGTAATAATGATAACAGTAAGCAAAAGGATGTTTTTATTAAGTCTGGGAATGTATCTTGATGGTAAAATATTTGTAGAATGAATACAGGTGATTATAGAGGTTTTATTTTGAGAACTGCAAAACTTGTAAGAAATGATATGCACTCACACTCTTTTCACTGAAATTTAACAAAACAGTATGCTTACATAAGAAATTTCCAAATGATTTAGAGACGTAGTTTATGTTTTTCTTTCTTCCTATCATATGTGTTGTTAAAATTTGCTCTTCTTTTTAATCTACACTTTTAGTCTAAATTTTTTCTCTATTTGGCAACTGTGTATATTTGTATGCTGGATAAATTTCCCCATGAAAATACTGAGCTATCCTAGAAATGCATGGCCATTCCAATTTGAAAATATAATTAAAAATAGGTCGCTTTAATGGAATATAAAAGAATAATTGTATAACTATCTCAACAGATGAAGAAAAGTCATTTGATAATAACAAATTCCTAATTTTTAAAAAAATGTAGCAAAATCAGAATAGAAGGAAATAGAGAATAGCCATTAAAAACCTATGTCGGGGAGTGGCTTCCCTCACAGCACAGTGGTTAAGAATCTGCCTGCCAATGCAGGGGACACAGGTTCAATCCCTGGTCTGGGAAGATCCATCATGCCATGGAGCAACTAAGCCCATGCACCACAACTACTGAACCTGTGCTCTAGAGCCCGTGAGCCACAACTACTGAGCCCGCGTGCTGCAACTACTGAAGTCTGCGCGCCTAGAACCCGTGCTCTGCAACAAGAGAAGCCACTGCAGTGAGAAGCCCATGCACCACAATGAAGAGTAGCCCTGCTTGCTACAACGAGAGAAAGGCCACGCACAGCAATGAAGACCCAACGCAGCCAAAGAAATAAAAATAAATAAATTTTTAAAAAAATCTATGGGATTGCATAACTGTATGCTTAAAAATGGTTGAATTGGTTGGTAAGTTTTACATTATGTCTATTTTAGTGCAATAAAAGTATACATACATTTTAAAAAATTAAGTGTGGGAAGATACAAATAATTATGTCATATCAGTAGCATATACTCAAATTATTTACAAAGCTATTTTGAATACTTCAACACAAATTCAATTATTAATACTACCATGTTTAAGCACTACAATACTGCTATACATGTGTTTTACTGACCGTATTTGTTTTCTAGACATGGTACCAAGAACTTCCTATTATCTCATTTAATTTTTACAATAATCCTATGAGATAGAAATTATCATGTGCATTTTATCGATGAGGCATCTGATATTCAGAGAGTTGAAATTAGTTGCCTAATGCCATACAGCTAGAAGGTGTTGAAGCTGCAATTCAGACCCAGGTCCGTCTGACTCTGACAGATGTTTATAGCACTTTTGCTCTAGTGCCTCCTTTGTTTACATTCATTAAATCTCACTGGACTGAACACAAAAGGAAGTTTTTAAAAATAACCTAAACAAAATTGGCCACCCAAAAATGTGTCTACATCTTAATTCCTGGAACCAGTGACTGTTAGCTTGCTTTTTTTTTTAAAAAAAAAAAAAAAGGTCTTTTCAGATATAATTAAATTAAGGATTTTGAAATGAAAAGATTATCCTGGATTATCCAGTGGATGCTAAATCCAATGATAAGTGTCCTTATAAGAGATACACAGGGGATATTTGATAGAGAGAAGAGGAAGAGGCAGTGTTACCAGGGAGGCAGAGATTGGAGTGATGCTGTCACAAGCTAAGGAATGCCTGGAGTCACCAGGAGCTAGAAGAAGCAAGGAAAAGAATCTTCTCTCAAGGCTATGGAGGAAGTGTGGCCCTGCCACACCTTGATTTTGGACTTCTGGCTTCCAGACTGAGAAAATAATTCCTGTGTTAAGAAAAAAAACAAAACAAAACTGTGGGAAGCATCAAATTTAATAGTGAAAATTTAGAAGCATGATCATTAGGTGAGAAAAAGACAGAAATGCCTACTGTCATTGTTTCTATTCAACTTTGTTACCGGAAGTCCTAACTAATCCAAGAAAGCAACAGAAGTCAGGAAAGAAAAGCCCAAAATGTCCTTGTTTGGAATCAACAGGTAAAGATGTCACAGTAATCACAATTCATCATTGTTTTTAGTGAGTTGGGGATCTATGCTGCCTTTGCTCAAATTTGTCTGTAGGACTAGAATACCTAAGAATCCTGGGGAACACAGACCTTTTGCTTTTCCACTTTTTTTTGGCTTCTCTTTTCTATTCCCATGGCATGTTTTCCCCATCATTCATGTCACTCTGACTTCAGTTCCCCTGACTAGAAAAGATTATAAAGTTCTATGACCATTGGAATTGGCATTCTTCTGTTAAATTATTGTATTTGGCAGACTTAGGAATCGTTGCTTTAATTTACTCTGTCATTGGAGTAAATATAAGTACATTAAATCAACACTTCACATTTCTGAAAGTAATTTATTTTTAAAATGTAGTATGTTTATGACTTCAGATATTAAAGGTATATTTATATTCCCATTTTAATCAAATTATAGCACAGAAAATCTCTTCAGTAGTTCAGATGACCACAGGATAAATCTAAGTTCATAACTTGGCAATAATTAACTTAAAGAGTAGGAATTAAGTTTGGAATAATACTCAGAAACTGGATGTTGAGCTATTGAAGGCCATGTGTACTCAAACTGTGACTACCCTTACTCTTTTCCTTAAGTATAGAGAAGGAACTAGAATATGTATATGATACTTTGGATGCTTCAGATATATCCAAGTATGTCCAGGTATGGCCATATTGTTCTGGAGTTTGGTAATTGGTAGAAACTAGATCTACCTCTGTGATTAACTTTGTGGTATTGGTCAACTCATTTCACTTATCTGGCCCTCAGTTTCCTCCCCCTACAAAATGATTAGGTTGAATTAGGTCTTCTCTCAAATGGTTTCCATTTCTGGCATTCCTTGAGTGTTTAGACACAAAATGATGATGTCTGCTATTCATCAAATAGGTTTTATATATCTATCATGATGCTAAATATTTTACCTGCATTATTTTATTAAATCATCATAGCACTTCTCTGAGGAAGAAGTAATAAGTCCAACTTTATAGATGAGGGAACAAAGGCATAGAGAGAGAAAATAACTGGCCAAAGTCAGTTACAAAATTACAAAGGCAGAATTTGAACCATGGTCATCTTGAGTCTAAAATCTTTGGTCTTTATCACTATGTTGTTCTATAAATATTCAGCTTTAACTGTGCTGATTTAGTAAATGTAATTATCCCATTTATCCACTTATTCTAAAGTGTCCCATCCAGATCTGTACCATCTCCCCAAAAGGCAATAACTTTAATAGTGTTGCCACAACCAATGGTCAGTATTAATCTTCCCAGCCCTGACCAAAACAGAAGTGATGGTGATACACACATCCAAGCCTGAAAATGCCTATTTCCCTTTACAGTAGACCTAAATGTCACTATCATGCTATACATATACCAGCTAACATACTATGTAATGCATTTATTTACTGTGCTTATTGTTTATTATCTGTATGTCCTATAAAATGTAAGTTTGACAGGGCAAAGTTATTTCCCTGTCTTGTTTACTGAATCCCTAGTACTCAGAAAAATACCTCGTACATAATAGATGCTCAATAGATATTTAATGAATAAAAGAACAAATAATCAGGGATAGATGTTTATATCAAAATTTATATGCATACATGACTGAATTAGAGTTACACATATGTTTGCTGTTTTACAGCAATGTAAGTAGCTTACTTTCCAACAATTTTCAATAAATCCTGTCTTATCTGCAAGTCTTGAGTTAAATTGTAAAGACATAGAAATAAGTTCTGATGTCTAGGCTGTGGAACATTTTTGATAATAGTCATCAAGTCTCTCTGGGTAGATCATGCAAGCAGACCTCTTACATCAGAGTGTTTACTTAGGTATAAGGATTGTCTTTTCTGTCTGCTTGTTGTGTTGCACCTGGACCTCACACAGTTTAAAAGTTATGATTAGTGGCCAAGCAGACTTAGAAATATCCCATTCAGATGATTTACGCTAATCACGTAATAAACATTTAATGCGTTTTTGTTGATTGATTCTAAATTGGAGTCAACTTATTTCAAATTATCTCTCTGCCAGTGAAGCTTCATGTGTGATTCAGTACTACAGGTTTTCAGTTTCCCTATTTAGTCACAACATTGCCTATGATTCCTGTTATCTAATTAAATACACTTGAGCCAAAACAAATACAGTCTTTTTTTTTTTGCAGGCATAACCATGCTGCTTGTTGAGGCACAAAGAAAAAACTTCTTTAAATTGCAGCTGTTTTAGTTTGGAAACTAATGACAACCAATGAAAAATAACCAGTATGAGTCACCATCTTTACCATCAGCCTATACCTTCCTAGAGATTAAAATCTGTAATTTTCTTGTAAACTTTACTTTCCCACTTTAATTTGGATTATTTCTGAGCATTTGATTTTTCCTTTACCAGAGGCTTGATATATAACCATGAAAACCCAATTGATGTTAGTTTAATTGTATGGATTGAGTTAAATTTTCTATAGCAAATGTGTTTCACTAACATAGATGAACACAAAGAAAGGAGACAGTAAATGGCTACATGCTTAGGGACTTAAGAGGCACATGTAGAGTTGTGGAGTTGTGTAATACCTATGGTTGGAGAAGCCCTTGCCACAAGGAGCCTGAGTTACTCTATGATCTCTTTATTTTTCATAAACCTTCACCAAGTACATTTGAAAAATAGACCATACTAGATAGCCTAAAATCTGCAGCCATTCTCATCACCAGAGCATGAAAGACATTTAGTTATGAGAAAAGGATACAACAAATTTCAACTCCATTTCTCTTGACTATTTTCAATAGGAATACCACCCCCAATTCTCTCATAAGTGATATAAAAAAGAAGGTAGAAAAGTACCTGTACCTGGTCTAATAAGACTTCTGGTGCCATCTTAGAAGCTGGATTCTATGTCTTTATTTGCTCTCGGTTTAGGCTCAAAGGCTTGACTCATTGCAAGTTTACCATTTTAGGGTTTTCTCATTGCCAGTAACTTCATTAGTAAGTCCCTTAAAAATTCACACACACACACACACACGTCTATTGTGTTTATTCTTAAAGCACGGCTAACCCACCGAACACAGGGTTAAAAAAACATGGTGTTAATACATCAAACATTGGACATAGGGCTTCCCTGGTGGCGCAGTGGTTGAGAGTCCGCCTGCCGATGCAGGGGATACGGGTTCGTGCCCCGGTCTGGGAAGATCCCACATGCTGCGGAGCGGCTAGGCCCGTGAGCCATGGCCACTGAGCCTGCGCGTCTGGAGCCTGTGCTCCGCAGTGGGAGAGGCCACAAGAGTGAGAGGCCCGCGTACCGCAAAAAAAAAAAAAAAAAAAAAAAAAAATTGGACATAAAGACTCTCCAACCGTTCATTGGGGCTTCTCTGATGGCGCAGTGGTTAAGAATCTGCCTGTCAATGCAGGGGACACGGGTTCGAGCCCTGGTCCAGGAAGATCCCACATGCTGCGGAGCAACTAAGCCTGTGCACCACAACTACTGAGCCTGCGCTCTAGAGCCTGCGAGCCACAACTACTGAGCCCATGTGCCGCAACTACTGAAGCTCTCCTGCCTGGAGCCCGTGCTCCACAACAAGAGAAGCCATCGCAATAAGAAGCCCGCGCACCAGAAGGAAGAGTAGCCCCTGCTCACCACAACTAGAGAAAGCCCGTGCACAGCAACAAAGACCCAACATGGCCAAAAAAAAATTTTTAATAAATAAATAAATTTATTAAAAAAAGAATCTCCAGCTATTCATCACCATGAATTAGCAGCAAGCAACAATAACAACCAAAGCCACTTATTAAGCCCTTTATTCTGAGCTAAACCTTGCTGGCAAAGAATTGAAACTTTATATGGAACTTTAATGAAATATGGAACAATAAAAATGTTATGCCCAAAATTGTGCTAATGTGTACTAAAAATAATGCTACAAGTCAAAATTAATTTTTGACCCCAACCAATTAATGCAGTATAGTAGCAAGAGGGTCTGAGCCAGCTGTACTAAATAAGGGCTGTGCCATCTTATGCAAAAATCTTTCTGAGTCTTGGTTTCCTCAAATGGAAAATGGAAATACTAAACCTACCTGTCAAGGTTATTGTAAAAAAAAAACAAATTTAAAGACCATAGATGAGATGCAATAAATCTACCTAATGTTACTAATCAAATGAAATTTGAAGTAAAAAAAATTCATATATTGTGAAATTGAGTAAATATAGGTAAATCATTCATAGAACTTAACACGCTTCCCAGTGGAATTTCATATAAAGGACTCCAATAAGCTCATCCTTCTGAGAACACTTTCTCATGCTGTTTTTTCTCACATACCTTTCCTCTCACACCACTATTTTTACATTGTGTGGGCACAAAACCATCCTTATCTGTATTTTCTATAACTAGTCCTTCTAGTTACTATTACAAATAGTTTATGACTGCGTGACTGGGAGACTCTCAAGACAAAATAGAGAACATTAATTGCAGGCTTATCATGTGTGAAAAACCATCATAAGAGCTTATTGTTTATATAGCACCTTTCATTATGTACCTCGTATTTATAGACAAAGGTGGTTAAGAATGACACAAAAAATTCCTTAGTCACCATGGGCTAGATGAAACATATGATCTCAATGTTATAACTGAAGACATGAGAGATGAAAAATGGGGAAAGATAGGATAGTTCCTCCGGTTAAAGAGACACTATCTGGCCACTTACAGAGATGTTTTCTCTAAATCATGTGCCTGAGTACAGAGATGACTCTCAGCCATCATTAGTGCCTTGCTAGCATGTGCCATGGAGTATTCAGTGAATATTAGCAAATGAAAAAATAAGTGAAGACTGATCATTAGATTCTGAAGGAAGGGTTATAGACTTACACTTGTACCAAAAGAGAAGTTATACGTAGTCAGCGGGCATCAAAAAATTTTCCTGGGAATTCAAATGTTAAATACCCCAGGACCCATTCAACCTCTCTGCCTCTCTGCTTTTACATAGTCTGGAACAGGAATTGCACACAGTGGGTGTTGCATGAAAGTTCTCAGCTTCTGTGTATTTTTAGAAGGAAACAGAGAACAGCAAGGTGCAAAGACAAAATGTTTTTATTCAGATTTTCTTAAGGGCTTATAGAAAGGTCACATTCATTTGGGAGCAGTACAAGCTTCTAGAGATAATAGCTCATGTTACCATTAGGAAAAGCCACATAAGAAAAATATATTCAGGAAAAGAAAAAAAGTCTTGCCCATGGCAATCCTTTCAAAATCTGATGACAGATGTCATAGTACTATTGGACTAGTGGAATATGCCATATTTTGAAGTGCTAAAAAAGAGGACTAGAATTAGAAGTGAGTCACAGAGGTAGACTCATTATTTACATACTTAACCTGAGGATTTTCACTTGTAAAATAACATGTCAGCTTCTCCAATCACTAGGAAGCCCAGAGATTTTCTACTGAATAACTAAAACACATTTTTAGGTGCCCCAAATCACAGAAACCCTCCACAAAGAAAGGCATGAATACAACAGTAGAATTGTAAGCCCATGTTCACAGACTGAGCCCAAGTGATTTTGATTGGTCAGAATTAAAAAGCACAATCATTTCAGTCCTGCAAACCATGATGTCTCAGTGCTTGATGATTTATCTAAATCAAGGGGGGTAATAGAAAAGAGAACTCTTTTTCAAGGAAGCATTTCCGGCATATCAGGAGCAGCCCCACAGGTCAAGTGTAAATTCCCATAGTAGTTCTTGCTAAGGGATTATGCATGCTGCCTCATGAACTTAATTACATTTTAAAATACTACATGAAGGAAACATGACGGTGGGGAATTTTTGTACCTCTTACACAGAGCGTAGCATCTACAGCAGCTTGCTTCTTTGGTTTTCATCACAGCTTGCCATGGAAGGGGCCCCTCAGGTGGTGTAGACAGGGAACCCCTGCCCTGCAGGATCCAAGAGGCAGCAATATTCACCCATGCCCTGGTGCCAACTCCCAACTCCCTAGTACCCTGGCTGTGATTCAACCCCAGATACTCAGCTTAAAATGGGCAGACTCTGGTGTGATGTTAAAATCCCTTCTGTCAAGTTTAATGAAGTTTAAAATCACCCCCTTAATTGTGAAAATCTAAGATTCTCAGCAAAGACATGTAAGTCTTTTGCCTATCCCTCAACCATGATTTTAAAAATCTAGAAGTAATTGTCTCCAAGAGTCTCAGTTTTCAGCAAGGTCCTTCACAGTCCATGAGCTGATAGATATAACACACATACACATAGGAAGCAGTAGTTGGAGTGAAGAAAATGAGATTTTTTTTCTAAATACTATATGGTATATTTTTTTAAAGTTTACTCCCTCCCTCAAACAAACCAACTTTTAAAATGTTAGCTGGTCATTTACTTTAAAAACCGTGTATGAAAGAAATTCTATGCCATGGAAAGTAGAGTCACTTAGTTGGAAGAAGTAGGAAGAACATGTAGATTGAATAAGTAATTTGACGACTGTGTATACTGTATATGCACACACACACAAGCGTGTTCATAAGAAAATAAATAATATTCATAATATCATTTCTCATTTCTATGACTGATTGCATAGCCAGAGGTTATATTTATAACTACATTCTTCCACTATCCATTCCATATTCCCTTTGCCCTCAGCAAGCGTCAGAGTTGGTTATGGTTTTTTGCCTTTTGGGGTGACCAAAACCTTCCTTCCTGAAGGGTCTGGGTCACTAGCAGTCCTGTCTGAATTGGGTTGTTGTTTCCAACTAATTTAATCACAGGTCGTGGTAGTACTAAAAGACCCCCGAAGGGTTCTGCAGTATATCAGACATACTCCTCCTTACCACAATTTTGTAATAGCAGCCCAGTTTTCCCTTGGTACTCAGGATCAATTATCCCAGCAAGCATAGTAATTCCCTTTTTGCCTATTGGTTCAGAGACATGAAGAACTCAAAGTGACCAGATGGCGGTCTTAATTTCCAGTACAATGGAATCATTGTGTCTCCTGGTAGGAGCATTCCTCTCTTTGAAATGAAGACTGCTAGACCAGCAGAGAATAAGGCCATGGGAAAAAGAAACAAAAATTTTGCTTGGTGATCAGTTAGGGGAATAGTGAGTGGTGCTCCTTCCATTACACATCTTGATTCCTAATCCTGTGAATCCTGTCTATATGGGGGATAGTATCATACATTAGCCATCGATTTAGAGTAAACTTGCAAGGTATACCTAATAGCACTGAAACTGAGTCTTCCAAAGGTCATACCATCACTTTACCATCTTCATACCATCATTAAGCCAGCTGCTTCAGGATGCTGGGGAACATGGTAAGATCAGTGAATTCCATGAACATGGGCCCATTGCCACACTCTATTTGCTATGAAGTGAGTTCCTTGATCAGAAGCAGTGCTGTGTGGGTTACCATGATGGTGGATAAGGCATTCTGCAAGTACACAGATGGTAACTTGGCAGAAGCATTGCATTCAAGGAAAGGAACTTTGTATGCAGAGTACATGTCTCTTCCAGTAAGAACAAGGTGTTGTCCCTTCCATGATGGAAGAGGCTCGGTGTAATTCACATGCCCCCAACTGGGTGGCTGATCACTCCAGGAAACAGTGCCATCAGGGACTCAGTTTTAATCTCTGCTGTTGGCAGACTGAGTACGCAACAGCAGCCATAGCCAGGTCAGTCTTGGTGAATGGAAGTCCATGTTGCTGAGCTAATGCATAGCCTCCATCCCTGCCACCATGGCCACTTTCTTCATGAGCCCACTGGGTGATGACAGGAGTATCTAGGGAAAGAGCCTCACTCGATGAGTCATGCTATCTGCTTGAGGATTAAAGTCATCTCCGCTAAGGTCACTCTTTAGTGAACATTCACATGGGACAAAATATCTTCACTTTTTTTGCTCATTCAGGGAGGTCTACTCGCATATTTGGCCATAGACCTCCTTGTCACCAATTTCCCAATTATATTCCTTCTAAGTCCCTGACTATCCAGCCAAACCATTGACAACAGCTTAAAAAGCTGTATAGACTTGTACTTCTGGCCATTTTTTCCTTCCAAACAAAATGAACAACAAGGGACACTGCTCAAAGCTCTGCCCACTGGGAGAATTTCACCTAACCACTGTCCTTCAGGGATGTCCCAGAAAGGAACTGTAGTGCCACAGCTGTTCACTTTCAGGTGGTGCCTGCATGTTGTATACAACCACCTGTAAACCAGGCCCAAGTGTTCTCTTCCTCAGTTGACTTGTAGTAGGTAACTCCCCACGGGGCCATAGAACTGGGCCGGGATAGAAAGAGTAATGTAGCAGGAGTCGGTGCCATGGCATTTGGGCCACTTTCTCATGTTACTTCTTGTGCCTTCAGTGCCTGCTCAAGCCTAATCTTGTATATACTTCTTCCATTTGATAATCCAGTGATGCTATGAACACCCAACTTTATGTTTAGTGGATCAGACAATACCCAGCTTATGATGGGAAGTTCAAGTCACATGTTAATTTGGTGGTCCATGGCTAAGTGTTCAGTCTCTAATAAGGCTCAGGATCAAACCAAAAGCTGCTTCTCAAAAGGAGAGTAGTTATCCACCAAGGATAGCAAGGCTTTCCTCCAAAGTCTAAGGGTCTGAGCTGTGACGCATCTACAGAGACCTGCCAAAGGCTCCAAACAGCATCTCAGTATGCCAGTGACACTTCAAGAACTATCTGATCTATTGGATCCTTTGGCCAAGTGATAGAGCGTCTTGCATGACATCCCGGACCTGTTGCTGATCCTTCTCTTCTTCAGAGCCCACTCAAAACTGGCAGCTTTTAGGGTCACTGGGTAAGTAGGCCAGAGTAGCACACCCAAATGAGGAATACGTTGCCTCCAAATCCAAAGATGTCCACTTGGCATTGTGCCTTGATTATTAGTTTTACAAGGGGCTAAATGTAACAGCTTATCCTTCATGTTAAAAGAAATATTTCAACAGACCCCACCCAACTGTATCCCCTAGATATTTCACTGAGGTAGAAGACCCTAGAATTCTCTTGGATTAATCTCCAACCCTCTGACACACAGATGACTTGCCAATATGCTAGAGTAGTTGCTACTTCGGCTCACTAGGTCCAGTTAGCATAACAATGTGGTGGATGATTATGTTGTCTTGTGAAAGGGAAAGATGATCAAGGTCTCTGGAAATTAAACTATGACATAGGATGGAGGGTTGATTTACTTTTTTTTTTTTTTTACATCTTTATTGGAGTATAATTGGTTTACAATCGTGTGTTAGTTTCTGCTTTATAACAAAGTGAATCAGTTATACATATACATATGTTCCCATATCTCTTCCCTCTTGCATCTCCCTCCCTCCCACCCTCCCTATCGCACCCCTCTATGTGGTCACAAAGCACCGAGCTGATCTCCCTGTGCTATGCGGCTGCTTCCCACTAGCTATCTATTTTATGTTTGGTAATGTATATATGTCCATGCCTCTCTTTCTCTTTGTCACAGCTTACCCTTCCCCCTCCCCATATCCTCAGTTCCATTCTCTAGTAGGTGTGTGCCTTTATTCCTGTCTTACCCCTAGGTTCTTCATGACATTTTTTTTTTCTTAAATTCCATATATATGTGTTAGCATATGGTATTTGTCTTTCTCTTTCTGACTTACTTCACTCTGTATGACAGACTCTAGGTCCATCCACCTCACTACAAATAACTCAATTTAGTTTCTTTTTATGGCTGAGTAATATTCCATTGTATATATGTGCCACATCTTCTTTATCCATTCATCTGTTGATGGACACTTAGGTTGCTTCCATGTCCTGGCTGTTGTAAATAGAGCTGCAATGAACATTTTGGTACATGACTCTTTTTGAATTATGGTTTTCTCAGGGTATATGCCCAGTAGTGGGATTGCTGTGTTGTATGGTAGTTCTATTTTTAGTTTTTTAAGGAACCTCCATACTGTTTTCCATAGTGTCTGTATCAATTTACATTCTCACCAACAGTGCAAGAGTGTTCCCTTTTCCCCACACCCTCTCCAGCATTTATTGTTTCTAGATATTTTGTTGATGGCCCTTCTGACCAGTGTGAGAGGATATCTCATTGTAGTTTTGCAATCTTGAGAACGAAAAATGCAGCTGGAGGAATCAGGCTCCATGACTTCAGACTATACTACAAAGCTATAGTAATCAAGACAGTATGGTACTGGCACAAAAGCAGAAATATGGATCAATGGAACAGGATAGAAAGCCCAGAGATAAACCCACGCACATATGGTCAACTTATCTTTGATAAAGGCGGCAAAAATATGCAGTGGAGAAAAGACAGCCTCTTCAATAAGTGGTGCTGGGAAAACTGGACAGGTACATGTAAAAGTATGAAATTAGAACACTCCCTAACACCATACACAAAAATAAATTCCAAATGGATTAAAGACCTAAATGTAAGGCCAGACACTATCAAACTCTTAGAGGAAAACATAGGCAGAACACTCTATGACATAAATCACAGCAAGATCCTTTTTGACCCACCTCCTACAGAAATGGAAATAAAAACAAAAATAAACAAATGAAACCTAATGAAACTTAAATACTTTTGCACAGCAAAGGAAACCATAAACAAGACCAAAAGACAACCCTCAGAATGGGAGAAAATATTTGCAAATGAAGCAACTGACAAAGGATTAATCTCCAAAATTTACAAGCAGCTCATGCAGCTCAATAACAAAAAAACAAACAACCCAATCCAAAAATGGGCAGAAGACCTAAATAGACATTTCTCCAATGAAGATATACAGATTGCCAACAAACACATGAAAGAATGCTCAACATCACTAATCATTAGAGAAATGCAAATCAAAACTACATTGTTCCACAGTTCTTATATATTCTTTTTTTTCTCTTTGCTTTTCAATTTTGGAAGTTTCTGTTGTCATCTTCAAGCTCAGACATTCCTTCCTCAGCTGTTTCCAGTCTACTAATGAGCACATCAAAGTCATTCTTTATTTCCATTATGGTGTTTTTGAACTGTAGCATTTCGTTTTTATTCTTTCTTACGATTTCTATCTCTCTGCTTACATTATCCATCTAGTTCTTTCATGTTTTCTACTTTATACATTAAAGTCCTTTGCACATTAATAATACAGTAGTTTTAAAAATCCCTGTTCTGATAATTCCAGTATTCCTGCCTTATATGACTCTGGTTACAGTGCTTATTTATCTCTTCAGATTGTATTTTTTGCCTTTTAGTATGCCTTGCAATTTTTTGTTGAAATGCAGACATGATATACTGTATAAAAGAAATTGTGGTAAATGGACCTTTAGTAATGTAGTGGTAAGGTGTGGGGGAAGAGAAAGTGTTCTATGGTCCTATTGGATCTCAGTCTTTTGGTGAACCTGTGCCCCTGGATTGTGAACTTTACTGGTGCTTCTCAGCTCCCTCCCCCCTTAGGTTGACAAGAGGACTAGAGGGAGTTAAGAGTTGTTTATTTCCCTTCCCCCAGTTAGAAGCCAGCTGGAGCTAGGTATTTCCCTTCCCCCAGGTAGGTTAGGCTCTAATAAAACCCCTACTGGTTAGCCCCTGGGAAAATAATTTCTCCTGAGGCCAGGTCTTTTAAGACAAACAGAATGCTCTGGCGTATGTCAAAATGGTTTAGTTTTTTCTCCCCCTGATAGAAGCACCAAAAAGTTTACTTGGTTGTTCACTGTGAGGACTTAGTAGAACTCCTAGAAGTAAAATTCACAAAAGTACTCTCTCCTCATACCTGGATCTTAGAGTTTTTCATTCTCAGAGTTGTCCATACTGAGCCTCTAACAATTCATTATTTACAGTTCAAGTTTTCCTGTCCTAGTACTGGTTCCTGTGGGTGTTTCTGCCCCTGGATTTCTGCTCTGGTAAGCTTCAATTCTCTGTGTCTGTCTGTCCCTCCAATATGGGAGGCAGCAGTTTGCCCTGTGGCCTCATTTCTCTGATGAATCTAAGGATAGTTGTTGATTTTTCAGTTTATTCAGATTTTTCTTGTTGTTAGGATGGAGTGGCACCTTCTAATCTCTGTCATGCTGGACTAGAAAACAGAAGTCCCCCTGGTTAGTTTTAATAGAACAAATTATCAGTTTCTAAATTTTCTATTCTGTATTTACTTCGCATCCATAGACAATGAAGTATTTCCTTTTCTATCCCATGTTCCCCTTCATACTCATTCTCTTTCCACTGTATAGAAGAAAAGTATGCTTCTCCATCATTCTATATTTTACAGTGACTACTTGAGGGTATAGAAGTCTCTATATACCACATTAATAAATAGTTCAAATTATTAGTGGCAGTCCAATATCTTTTGATTAAAGCACCATAGTGCTTCATGTCTTTTGCAATCTTATACATAGTTATGTTTGGGTGATAATGGGATATTAGAAACTGTACTATGGCTCATGTTGGGGTATTATAAATTAAGACATAGTATAGAGTGGGCAGCATGACTAATTTTTATTTCACAACCTTGGATTATTGGTAAAGAATTAAGGGAGCAAGAATATGCAAAGCAAAGAGAATATACATAGAAAATATCAGATGTAGTGCAATAGCAATTTGCTCCCCACTCTGCATTTGCACCACTCTGGGAAATGAGGAAAAGCTTGGTGAATACTCCCATACATGCTTGTCTCAGCTGTGTCTGCAGCTACAAAGTATACTTAAAGTGCCTATTAAGATGGAACCATGATATTAAAAAAATTACTGTCAAAGATATATTTAAATTTACAATTGTAATTTTTTACAACTTTGCATATATCATATTAAATAACATATATCCAAGTGAAAAACTAAAATGCACCTAAATAGTCATTTAACAACTTTTGATAACGTTTTTAGTTTACTTTCCAGAAATCTAATGGCTATGTAATAAATTATTTTGTAAAACTAGATTATATATAATTCTTTGCTGCCTAAAAATGTGCAGGAAGACTTAATGTATAGTTCTTGATGTTGATAAATCACTAAAAATTATTCTGATGCTAGATCATAATGTGAATTTTAAAATATAAAGGAGTTTTAAGAATTAAGGACACTGTTTTTGTAAAACCACCTTCAAATTCCCATTTACTTTTTTATATGAATAAGTTTTCATATATGTATATAGAAAAATTAGAATAAATTTGACATTGCCTCAATATAGCAAGAATTAGTTATTAATTCATATATAAGTGAACTAATTATTAAGAAATATATTTCTAATAATATTTTACTATATATGTTTGTTACTAGTAAAAATCTGGGTTATATTATGCTGTTTTGAATAATTCTGCACTAACAGATAATAATTGTAACATAGCTCAATCAAAAAGAAAAAAATAACAGAAATTTATAATTACCAGAACTTTTAAAAATTAGAATTAATTAATATACAAATTTTCCTGCAGAGTAATATTGTTAGGTGATCAAAAACAGTACTTAGAGATAATATTCTGTTTGTACATGGAATAGAAATATAAGTTCAAGAAGAGAAAGAACATTTCTGTCTGATTAAGGAAAAACAGTTTGTGTATTTTTAAGCAAATCAAGGGCAATGTGAACTTGCTAAGTGTTTAGAGGACTGAAATAATTTAGAAAAGCAATATAACTGTTTTACTTTAAAAACTTTAATAAGTACAATGTGTGGAATAGTACAGCATTTGGAATTATATAAATTTAAGATGAAAATCTTTAGAAGTCAGTTTATAAATAAATATACAAGAAGTTTCATAATTTAAAAAAATGACAGTACAGGAGCAAAGTTTTTGGAAGTCATCAGCATAACTTGTAAAGGATTATTCTCTAAGAATTCTTTATCTAATGTAAATATACTGAAGCCATAATAAACTTTTTCTTACCCTTATTATTTGTCAATTTTTTCCAATTTCATTCAGAGTCAGTAGTGGTTACTTAGTAATAATCATCAGCTTTCTTCATTCTTGTCATTGGCTCATTGACTATGCAAGAATATCTGATTAGCATAATTTGTAACTTAGACTGACCTCTGGAGAATTTTGAATAGCCAGGTGCCATGGTCTTGCCTAAGGAAAGTTGAGGCAGCTGCATCTCATTAGTTAGCTCCCCAAGGGGCCTAAAAATACTAAAGAACACTTTTTGGTTGTTTTATATATTGGGCACATCTGTTGATGACAATTTTCAGAAGCAAAATGCATTTTTATTGATAAATTTCCATAATTTTGTATTAATAATACTGTTTTTATTAACAACCAGTATTAATTCTGAGCTAAATAATATATTATCTCATTTAACAATCTAGAAACATAAATTAGCTAATATATTTTAACATCAGTGCAATTTATAACAGGGGAAAAGTCTCAGAGATATTGAGTAATGTGTGCAATCTTATACCTCTAGGAAATGGTAGAGCTGGGATTTGAATGCTGGAATTTGCCTGATGGCTGTCCTACTGTATTGTCTACTGGGGAAGGCATACATAATGTTAGACCTTGGACAACACATCCTAGATCATTTCTGGTGTTGACTTGGAGCAAAAGTTCTGTCTAGACAGAATTAAAATGTATATTTTCTTGCTGTACTAAAATAGTACCTTGGAAATGGCTAAACAGAAATTGCATCTATCAGCACACTTATGATAGAAAATAAACAAAATCTAAGCAACATTTTCTAACCCTTGCCATGATAAAAAAAATTTCTGAGTACCGTGCAAAGAAATAATGCTAACATGCTCTGGATGGAAACTATCTGGTTAGAAAACTTGATTTACGGCACTTATAAAATAAGTACTGAAGCAGATCTTGCTATCTGGCATTGGAAACTAATGCTGAAAATATCTACCCAATTTCACGGATTTCTGTATTGAAAGCTATAGGTTCAGATTCCTAGATAAGGGGCTCGCTTTGGTAATGTTAGTCTTTTAACAGAAAAACACATCAGGAAGCCACTGTATTGGTTTGATGTAGCATCATCTCCATATATCCTCCTTTAAGAGCTAGGAGGCTAGACCCTGTTGAGAATATGATAGCTCCTAATTAAGGATAGCAAGATTTTGCATGGAACAATAGAATGGGAGTGGTTAAAAGGACTGGAGAGTCTCATTTTCAAATTACTTTATTTACATATTGAAAACGAAAGCCTAGAGAATTCAAATGTTTTATATATATTCATACATGTCATATAAAAGTCACTCTCACACGTAATATCTAAGTTACTTTCTCTGTTAAATATAGTTTCCATTAAACTATTTCTGATTGAGGGGGAACAGAGTGCTTTTATTTTTTCTGGAAATTGTAACTTTCAGTGAGTTCCTAGTTTCAAGTTGACTGCTTGCCTAACACTTCTTGGTTCCTTTTATGTACATGGGAGAGCAGTATGCCAGTACGCATCTCTACTTAACCCTCTGGTTTTGAAATTTTGTGATTAGACCAAAGGGTACCCTGTTATCAGCTGGACATACACATCAGTCTTAACAGCCTTTGACTTCCCCTCGGAAGCAGACAGCACTGCAAACCAAGAGAAACTGTAAACAAATCACTATAGGGGCCTAGCAGGTAATGACTATGAGTGAAGTGGGCTGGGTAGGGAAAGTGAGGAATATGGACAATCAGAGACCACATGCCTCATCTGGCGGGTAGCATCTACTTGGCTCTAGCCAGTTTTTGCAAGATAGAAATAGAGCCCCAGTGTTGCCAGTTATTCCCATGTCTCATAAAAAATCCAAAATCCAGATTTCGCCATGAAGTCTCCCGATATTTAAATACTGGAAACTAAGTTTTAATTTTGCTTAAACTCTGTAGTGTTAGATGGAATGTAGACCCCAGGCCACCAATATGTGAGTTGAGAGATTTAACCATGCTAGAATCCCAAGCCAAGAATCCTTTTTCCATCAGTGAAATCTAAGGCTGGTACCCAATGTACATGGCTAACTGGAAACTACTTGGAACCCTGCCATATTTGGTGAGCTTAAAACCGCCTTCGACTTCTGATTAGTTCTCTACTCTACTCTCTAGGGGCTGGGTCAATGCCTTGAACTGCAGATGTTCACCTTTTGCAAGAATCTTCTACTGAGATGAATGATCATATTTACACATAACCTATGGCACTCATTGAAAACATGCTCCAGATTAAACTCATCACCTAGATAAAAGGCAGTCACCTATTTTTCTCCAAATACCCCTGCTCACTGAAGATTCATGCTGCCTTTCAGCACCAGCCAGATTAGACTCCTTTGAAATTGGCATGCACTTGAATCAAGCCCCCATGTGTATAACGTATGTTAGGCAGCATACTTGGAATTACTGACTGCCTGTATTGGGAACAAATTGCCTGTATTGGCCCAAATCTCCAGCAGCCATGGTATTTTGTACCCTCAACATCACGACAGTCCCTGGCTTATAATCTAATTCAACTGACTGTGGAAATTTTAGAAATTGGTTGAACAAATTTAAGTACTATGCCAAGACCTCTCAAGCACCAAGAAAGTGGGAGTTTTCATGTTTCTGTCATATTTTATACACTTGGCACTTTATTCATACTTCATTTAATCCTTACAGTAGTCCTGTGAGGTATGCTGACTTGCCCAGTTATACAGAAGAGTGAGAATACATAAAAGCTATCAAACTTCAAAACCAGGAGTCAGGGGGCTTCCCTGGTGGTGCAGTGGTTGAGAGTCCGCCTGCCGATGCAGGGGACACGGGTTCATGCCCCGGTCTGGGAAGATCCCACATGCCATGAAGTGGCTAGGCCCGTGAGCCATGGCCACTGAGCCTGTGTGTCCGGAGCCTGTGCATCCGGAGCCTGTGCTCCGCAACGGGAGAGGCCATAGAACTCTTAGAAAATTCAGAAGCAAACAAAATAAGAAAAAGATATCTACAAGTTTACTAGCCAAATATGATCATTTTATTTAATTATTGCATAGCCCTCAATTTTAAAATATTTTTCATTTTATAATATTGGAATATTACTGTGTGATTTTTTTAATTTAACAATTTATTGGGAACATTTTCTTACTATTAAATAGTCTTCTAAATGTAATTTTTAATGTCTGCATAGAAACACGTTTTACACATTTAACATAATTTATTTACTCCCCTATTGTTAGTCATTTAAGTAACTAAGGTTTTAGTCTCTCTTTTATTCATTACAATGCTGTAATGAATATAATTGATGTTAAAACTTTGAACCAGTCAACCACAATACAGTGAGTGGGTTGAAGCAAAGGCACTATTTTAAGATTTGTTTTCCAGAAAGTTTGGACCTATTTCTTACCAGCAATTTATGAAAGTCCCTTTTACTCAATTCTTCATATTGTTACTGGTATATAAAGTTCCCAATTTAATCAACCAAGTCTTGCACCTTATTATGTTTATTTGTTTTTAACAAGGTGAAGTATTTTCCCCAACATCATTACAGCATCAAGGGATTGCCGAGCTTTTAAGTGTGTGAGCTGTTAGATTCGATTGTCTGGGTTTAAATCCAGGCTCCACTACTACTGTGAGATTTGGGGAAAGTTACTTAACCTCTCTGTGACTCGGTTTCCTCTTCTGTAAGATAAATAAGAGAATAATAATAGCATCTAACTCATTAGTTCATTTTGAGAATTAATGGGTTAACACTGTAAATTGCTTAGCACATGCTTAACACAATTGTAAACACAATAAACATTCACTGGTTGGTATTCACTACATATATTTATCTGTCATTTGTGTTTCTTCCTCTGCAATATACATTTCATATTATGGTGTACTTTTCTAGTGAAGGATTTGTTTCTCTCATATCGATATTTAAGAGCTTTAAAATTTTTTATGGATATTTACCACTTATTTGATACAGCTTGCAAATATTTCCCCCCAACTTGTCATTTGGCTTCCAATATAGTTGATGGTGTTTTTTGTTACTGCCATATATTTCTTCCTTTTATGCTAACTGACCTTTAATCAATTGCTTTATTGATAATGTATACATCTGCTTGTAGGCTTTGATAGGCTTTCCCATGCCAAAAACAGATGGATATTTATCCTTTGTTAGTTGTTTAGCAAATTTGTTCTGTATATTTAAATATTCAGTCCATTTGGCAGTTGTTATTTGTGTACTGAATGATTATTTTTCATTCACTTATTCAGGCATAAGTCCTGGATTCTTGAGCAGTAAACCTGATGGGGCTTACAGTCTAATGGGGAACACAGACAAATGAACAAGTAATTAAATAGAGTGTGATAAGTGCTAAGGCAAAGAAATTCATGGTGACATGGAAAGCCACTGGAAGGACATTGAAAGCTAAAGAGTCTTTCCATAGGAATTAATGTCTAAGGTGAAAGCTAAAGGGTAAAGAGAAGACCCTTAGGAGGAAAAAGAGTACATAGAAAGGCTCATAGTAAAGAAGAACATGTTGCATTAAAAGAAGTTCAATATGACCAGAGCTTAGAGGAACGGGGATGGGGGTGAGGAATAGAGAGAAGTGAGGTTGGCAATATTGGCAGGCACCAGATAGTAGAGGACCTCATAAACCGAAGGATTTTGAGCCCTATTCTGAAAGAAGAAGGATTGACTCTGATGTTTTAAGCAGCATTAACATTATGTGATTTATAGTTTTAAAAATCTCATTTCAGCTTCAGTGTGGAGAAAGGTTTGTAAAGGGGAAAGTGGAGGTGCGAGGATCAATTGAACACGATTGCTATTATCTGGGCAAAATGGAGGCCAGTAGTAACTTTACCAAGCAGATAAATTTCACAGCATGTTACCAGGCTAGTGCACGTTTCGAGGAAATGGAGATAATGAGTGTGGAAATAATAAATTCAGTGTGTGTGTGTGTGAGAGAGAGAGACAGAGACAGAGAGACAGAAACAGAGACAGAAAGAGACAGAGACAGGGACAGGCAAAAAGACAGAGATGCAATATGGTAGAAGATGAGTTAATTACGGTTTAATTTTTGTTAGTATTTTACCAAGGAGCCAATATGACAGACCTTAAATACTGATAGGACAGAGCCAATGAATAAGACATTGGACATACAAGGCAGATAGTGCATGGTTAACAGTGCAAGGATCACGATGAAGCAAAAAAATGATGAGACCAGAGCACCAGTGGAGAGATCGGACTCAGAATGGGGAGGGGCATGTCTATTGTAACAAAGAGGAGGGCGGTAGGATGGACTGATGTAAATGAATATATATTTATAAATTTGAAGGCAGGAAATTTATACTTGATGGTATCTAATTCCTCTGTGAAGTAAAACTTGAAATTATCTCAGTTTATTTGGGTTACTAGCTGCTAAGGAGGATGGAAAGAGAAAGAAAGCTAAATGTGAAAAGAGAAAAGACTTGTGAAAAAGAGTTAAGGGTTTGTTTCATTTTGAAGACAATAAATTTATAGTGTAATATAGGAATTATGTTTGCTTTTCCCCAAAATAATCAATTGTCTACTAGCCTTTTTTTTTTTTTTTTTTGCGATACGCGGGCCTCTCACTGTTGTGGCCTCTCCCGTTGGGGAGCACAGGCTCTGGATGCACAGGCTCAGCAGCCATGGCTCACGGGCCTAGCCACTCCATGGCATGTGGGATCTTCCTGGACTGGGGCACGAACCCGTGTCCCCTGCATCGGCAGGAGGATTCTCAACCACTGCGCCACCAGGGAAGCCCCCTACTAGCCTTTAATTGCATAATTCATCCTTCATTCTAATTTGAAATGCATGCTTTAGAGCATCCAAAAGTGTTTAAGCCATTCTTCTTACTAAACAACATGGGGAGTGTTAAGAAGCAGGCGTTTGGTCTTATACAGGTGCTCAGTCAGCATTTGTTGAATGATTGAATGAATAAGAACATAAGTGAATGAGTGATGGATCAATTTGCAAACTAGGAAGAAGTATCATGTCATATTTTTTCAGATATATGTCAAAGTATTATAAGAAAATATGGGATACATGTGAAATTATATTTTCCTAAGCTATCAGTCATACTTGACTACTGTTGTAGACCAGCTGCCCACAGACCTTCTCTGGGTCTGGGCTTGGTGGATAACTACCTGTCATTCACGTAAGTGGTGACGTGTAATGCACATGTGTGATGTTTCCTCATTTTTATATAACCTGTGGATTATATAGCAAGTTGACTCTGGTGGCACAGTGAAATATTGTGCCTGAAACCTCAATGTTGTATTCAAATGACATAGCTTGGTAAACGTGGTTTCCGCAACTATACAAATATGATATGATTTTAGGGAATATGGTGAGGTATGTAAATTCTTAGCAAGTTCTCTATTGGGCTGGTCCAAGGATCAGCAGGACCTTACCTTGGACACATAGAAAACCACCGTCACCAACCCAAGCTCTTCTGCTTGAAACACTGGGGTTTTTCAACCAGCCAAGCTCATCAATCACCCCCAGCCCAATATCTGTTAGGCCCTATATCTCCGTGGAAGGACTGTGACATGTTTTAAAGTCACTGTTGTAGTCTGTTCAGACTGCTATATTAAAATACCACAAACAAAAATTTATTTCTCACAGATATGGAGGCTGGAGCTCCAAGATTACGGTGCCAGCATGACCTAGTGAGGGCATTTTGGGCGGTTGCAGACTTCAAACTTCCTGCTGTGGCCTCACATGGTAGAAGGGGTAGGGGAGCTGTCACAGGCCCCTTTTGCAGAGCACTAATCTTATATCACCTCCAAAGGCTCCACCTCCTAATACCATCACATTGGGCATTAGGACTTCAACATGAGAATTTGGCGGGGGGGGGACACAAACATTCAGACCATTAGCAGTCACCACAGCAATACAATGTAATAACTACCAATTTGAAAATCATTCTTAATAGGATAGAGCGGAATTACAGGTTCATGCTTAATAAACAGCTTTGGAATTTTTAGTGATGTGAAGCCACTTTTGAAGAAAATCAACTAGAAATATAAAATACAGGATAACTGCAGATACTTTGGCCATGCAGAGAAATTGAGATTTCTTTATAGGATTCTACACTATCCTTTGTGTCACTGTAAAGTGATGTATAACTTTCTTAGACATTTTGCCAAATCAATCCCTAACATTGAAAAGATTTGTCTGAGTGCTATTAATGAGATCATCCCTACTTCTGCAGTCTAACTAGTTCAATATTCCATCTAGGAATAATAGTAATTACCAACCCTATAACATTTATAAAAATTATATTTGACAAATATCTGACTACCAAGCTTAAAATTCCAAATTAAAGATGTGATAAAACATTGAAAGGGGATGTAATTTTGTGATTATATACGTGAACTCTGAAGTCATACGTTTGGGGGTTCAAATCTTAACTCCTTTAATGTACGAGCTGTTTGACTTTAGTTACTTATCTTGTGTAAGCTTCAGGTTCATCACTGGAAAAAGAGAATGATAATAAGTCCTCATAGCTCCGTTGTAAAAATCAAATAAGATAATACATGTAAAACAACTAGCATTTTATATAAATATTAGCTAAAAATGTCTTTAGGAATTACATCTATATCATTAGAATTGCTAGGTTTACTCTTAGAGTATATTATTTACCTTGTCAAAAAATTGATAAAAAATAGTTGAGTTGTTTAATTGATTAACTGATCTAAGACCCAATTCACTAAAAGATTTCTTATGTCTAAATAAGTGTAGATTCTAACTATGCATATCTGTTTTTAAAATTCTCCATTAGCCCAACAACTAAACATACCACATAAGTACCAAATCTCTTCGTATTAATTCCTTAAATTATAATAGACTGTAAGTGGGGAGAAAGAAAGGGCCCTTGGGTGAAAAGCAGAAGTAAGACTACTTATTTGGACAATGTCTGTTTTATAAACTAACTTCAAAAATTATACTTGATGTTACTGACTCAAATTCATAGCTAAGAGAATTCATTATACTGCATGTAGAAACACGGGGATATTTAATGGAAATATTTTTCATGGCAAATCAAAGAGAAATGTTTTTATTACAGCACTGAAAGTATTTCTCTGTAAACACAGATTTAAATATGTGACATATAAAACATTTGTACAATATCAAAGTTTAATTGGCAAAAGTGTTTTTTTGTTGTTGTTGTCCTGAATTGCTCACAAATGACAAAGCTTTGGCAAAGATAGCAGATCATGGCAAGAAAATGCCAATTGGATATTTGAATTTCTCTCTCATAATCTTAAAGTTTAGAGAAATAACCTCTAACATCTTTTTACTTCAAAATACAAATGATAAATTTGCACTTACTTACACATTTTACTGAGAAAGTGCATTTTTTCCTAATCTCTTTTCATTTATCCATCATGTATTCTTATAAGTCAAGAGAATAGAAAAAAAGTGAATGTAGATTCATATAAGTGCTTATACCCAGGAATCATAATAAATTATTCAAGGAGTAATATAAAACACATTTAAAGGAATGAGAAAATGTAAACAGAAATTATGACCAGTGGCATTAATACAATTGAGCCATGAGACCTCAGGGAAGTAGCTTAAACCAGCCTTAATTTTGTCAGTTAAAAATTGAGAGGATTGGACCACATAATAGCAGTTCCTTTGAGCTCATTTCTGCTTAAATTAGTTCGGGTCTATTTCTCTTGGTTGCAACCAAGAATTCTGAGTGATTCAACCTCCCATCTACTTGGTTCCTCCTTCTGTTCAAGACTCTGATTTTATTAACTTTCTTGTATATATGTCCTTTGTTACGGGCTGTTTCAAAATCATTGAGTAAGAGGTGGGATGTGACTAAAATACAGTATACCACAATGGCTCTACCAAACCTTCCTTATTTTGCTGAAGACATTTTGTCTCTTAGAAACTTCTCTTGTTTTAAATACTTATATATGTTCAATTCAGTTTCCACATGGCATTATGTTTTCTGTTCCATAGTCATCATAATCTGAAGTACTCCCCCAACACAATCACTACACATCATTACTCCTCAGTTATTTGTTTCAGACTTACGAAGAATAAGTTAGATTTTCGCTTACAGAGCTCATACCCACATGGCACTAAAGTGCCTAAGTGTATTCTGCTCTGTCTCATTTCATTCAGTTCCACAATTCTGAATTACATTCCCTTATTGAACTCAGGTTAATACATCGTTGGAACCAATCATGCATATGCAACTTATTTCACATCATCTCCCAGACTTTGCTTTAGGAACACATTCGTACACACAATACTGTTGGGGGCCAGGTCTTGTGAAACATAAAGTACGCAGGCTTATGCAGTCCTGAAAGCCACGTACTAAAGTTTTAAAGCATTTTAGTTTAGTTTTTTTTTTTTTTTTTAACTACACAAGGACATGATGAAGATTCAATTTTAAGTGAATTTATCTGGGCTTCATTTATTCAATAAATTTATTGAGAGACTTCTATGTACTATACACACTTATAGCCATTACTAATATGTCATTGAATAAGATAAATTATATTTCTGCCTCATGGAGATAATTTACATATATATGTATATATCTTTAGATATTTATACATATATATAGATATAGATATCATAAATACAAATGAATATGTAATTGTTGATTGGAAAAGTGCTAAAGAGAGATACAGTATAGTAGTAGAGCAAGTGTGTATGTGTTGCGGGGAAGGTGGATGTGATGTGGGGAAGACTCTCTTGATGAAGTGACATTTAAGGTAAGAATTCAGGGATGAAGGGAAGTACATAAAACAAGGAGGGTGTAGAAGCGTGTCCCAGGAAAATGAGGTGCATAGGCAAGAGTTCTGACATAGGAAGATCATGGAACTTTTGAGAGCTAAATGAAGTCCAAGGCCAAGAGAAAGAGTAAGGGTGTGGTATGAGCAGAAAATAGTCAAGGGCTATATTACATGATGCAAAGCCTTGTAAAGCCATGTTAAGAATATTGCTCGTTATTTCAGAACAATGAAGAACTAATGAAAGAATTCATGTGAGAAACGACCTGAAACACTTGTTTTAAAAAATGCTCTGTGAAAAGAGGTAAAAAGAGTGGACATGAGGAAACCAGTTTGGAGGCCATTTCAGTAATACCAGCAAGAGATGATGTTGGCTTAGACTACAAGTGGTTGTGGAACTCTTTAAGAGATATTTAAGAGATAAAGAAGACTGGGTATAGAAGGAAAGTGAGTGCTTGAAAGCAAGTGTGAGATTCAGGATTTCAACTTGAGCAACTGGATGGTGGTGATATTGCTTACTATAAGAAACTCTAGAGGAGGTGTAAGTGAGGGGTGGGAGATAATTCACATTAAGACATGCTAATTTTGAGGTGTATTTGAGTTAAATAGCAGTGTTGAGTAGCAACTGTATGCATGGTTACGGGATAAGAGGAGAGAACTGAACTAGAGAAATAAATTTGAGAAAGTCAATGTAGCAATCTTAATTAGAGTCAGGGGCATGGACTTTAGTAGGTAGTGTGCATGGGGTCTGAAGAGAGGAATTGAGGGGCAGTCTTTGAAGGGGCAGCATTTAAAGCCCAATAGAGAAGGAAGAATCAGTAAAAGAAACTGATAAGCAAGAGAGAGAAAAGCAGAGGGAAAACTATGTGGTTATTGAATCCAAAGGGAGAGAGTTTCCCACAAAAGGGAATGACTAATAATGCACAAAATTTTTGAGATTCTTTTTTTTCTTTAAGAAATTTATTTATTTATTTATATTTGGCTGCCTTGGGTCTTCGTTGCTGCACATGGGCTTTCTCTAGTTGCAGCGAGTGGGGGCTACTGTTTGTTGCAGTGCCTGGACTTCTCATTGCGGTGGCTTCTCTTGTTTCAGAGCATGGGTTCTAGGCACACAGGCTTCAGTAGTTGTGGTTCACAGGCTCTAGAGCACAAGCTCAGTAGTTGTGGTGCACGGGCTCATTGGTTTTTGAGATTCTGAGTAAGAAAAAGTGTAGACAGGGTAGGTTGGAGGTGGAGGAGGTTGGGGAAGGGCAAGTGAGTGGCTGTAACTGCCATTCAAAAGACTAGTTAGGAGGCCAAAATCAGGCCCTTTTGTGTTACCTTCAATTAGGTCCGAAAATCAATGAATGGAAATTGAGGGTCTCAGACAAGAAAAAATTTGGAAATCTGGGGGAGATGGCTAGGTAAGAGATATTATATATATGAGGTAAAGGAGGAAAAAGATTAGAGAAGCATCTGAGACTTTTATTCTAGCACCCTGGAAAATTTAAGGAGTGAAAGAAGTAAGGGTGTTTGTAAGAGAACTGCATTTGAAAGAATATGATGAGTTCCACTTTACTGGCAACACCCATGTCACTCTCCACAGTCATGCAAATTTTCTATTTTCCTTTCCTATAATCCATTTTTAAAATTGGTGTTGGAAATATTAGAGTTATCACAAATTTGATGACATAAGTGAAAGATGGAAAGTCTCAGGACAAAAACTTGGCCTCAAATTTGGCATTAGGCATTGATTAATTTATTCACTACATAGATAATAAAGACAGATATAATTATGATCTCTCCACATATGTTTTCATATAAATGAAACCTTTAGTTTCTTTGATGATGTGAAATGTCTGGAGAGCTATAGCTGAATCTTATTCCATAAGTAATTTTAAGCTGCAAAATGATTTCTATATAAAGGAATTGACCAATGAATATAGAGCAGGGGTCCCCAACCTTTTTGGCACCAGGGACCAGTTTCATGGGAGACAATTTTTCCACGGATGGGGAGGGTATGGTTTTGGGATGATTCAAGCACATTACATTTATTGTGCACTTTATTTCTATTATTATTACATTGTAGTATATAATGAAATAATTATACAACTCACCATAATGCTGAAAGGAGACAGAGCTCTGGTGGTAATGCAAGCGATGGGGAGCGGCTGTAAGTACAGATGAAGCTTCGTTTACTTGCCCACTGCTCACCGCCTGCTGCGCCCAGTTCCTAACAGGACACAGACGGGTACTGGTCCATGGCTCGGGAGTTGGGGACCCCTGATATAGAGGACTTCTGATGCTCTTGCAAAATTTTTCCTGTAAACTATGTTTTAGTTGAATTTGTTTCATCGTTTCATGCTTGCTAATAAGACATCTCTTTGTCTGAGAATGGCTTTTGGCTCATCGAAGTAAAACTCACCTGCTGTGCTGTTGCAGACATGGATCAAGCCTTGTCATCCTGTTCTCTTCAACAGAATATGACATGCAAGTAGTGAGCTCAGCATGCAGAATGGTGAAGCCAGCAAAGGGAGACTTAAAGAAAGGGTTTATCACTGTGCTTGGACTGCACAAGGGGTTTTACTTCCTGAGGATCCGCATGATGTGCCAAATTAAATATTTTCATCCCCTTGGTTATTAACAGTTTAGTGACTCTTTCTGACATCCCACGTATCTTATGACATGGTAGATGTCAAAAGAACTATGTATTTTTATTAGTCATATTTTGGAAACACAGGATGTGTAGCACAGATTGTTTGGTCTAAAAGATGTGACCAATCACTGTGCTAGGTTAGCCGGTCATCAAATTGGGCAAACATCAATATTTGTTACTAGCATGTTTCACAAATTGGCATTGTTATGCCACCTCTACAACTGTTTCCTTTCACGCAGGGTTTTGTTTCATATAAATTTAACGCTGGCCTCAAAGCCATGCTGGCAAACCCATGAGATTCTCCTATGTTGCAGAATTGCCTCAGAGGAAATGAATCACTTTGGAGGAATGAAGAACATTTTCACTTCTTATCCAAGGAAGGAAACAAACCTAGGAAGCTTAGGAAATAGTCAAGGGGAAAAGAGTTATACCCTTTTTAATAAAGCCAGATTCTATTACTTTTGGACAGCAAATCCATTCCTTTTAGATTCTAACAGTTTCTTGGAACCAGTATGAGAGTACTTCAGAGAAGCATTTGTTATAGAAGTTATCTGACTAATCCTGATCTCAGGCTATATGGGCCCAGTTGAGGCATCTGCCAGGTAAACTTGTGTCCCAAGGCCAGAGCTACAGTGGATTTTCCTTCTGGACACAGCCACGGTTGAAATAACTAGAGGGATGAGTTGGAACCTGATTCCTTATGAGTGACAAGTATTGACCTGTATGTCAAAAATACAAGAAGAGCCAAAATCACTTAACAAGCTAAAGTTTAGGAATCAACTATAATAGGAACAGTTAATCAATTAAAATTGGGGTGCAGCCAATTAGGGTACACTTAGCTGGAGTACCTGAGGTTTATCTTTAGTCATTCAATTAATTTACAATCTTTATTAAGCACCTACTATATGCCAAGCACTATTACCAGCACTTGGGATAATTCAGTGAAAAAAACAATCTCAGGTTTCTTAGAACCTAACTTTTAGGTTGAGGGCCAGGAGAAGATAATGCCCTGTGGACATACTAAATAAGTAAATTATATAATTATAAGAAAGTGATTAGTGCTATGGAAAAATTTTAACTGGAACAGGGTAATGTGGATTAGAAATTCGAGGAGGAGGAGAGTTTGCAATTTTAAAATGATCAGTGCAAACTTCATTGAGAAAATGACATTTAAACAAATATTTGAAGAAAGTAAGGGGATTAGCATGTGAATATCTGAGGAAATACTGTCCCAGGCAGAAGAGGCCTCCAGTGTATGCCCTGTGACAGAAGCACAGCCTTAACCTTAAGAGGCTCGATGTGCTTTTGTGTTGAATTGGCCTCAGGGTTAAAGAATATGTGTGCATTATCAAGGCTTCCTGAGTCCTCTGATTTCTCAGTGGCTGCCCCTAGTGCTTACTTAAGTCGTCTGTGTTATGTCCATTATCCCCCTAGAGCTTTTGCAGTATCTGTCCCTTTGTATGGCTCAGATGCTATAATTCCCAGTAGACAACTGGGAATCTGCTTTCGTCCAACTGAAGGTCCTCTAACAACTTACCAAATACCATTTCTGGAAGTAGGGTGGATCCCAATGGACCAGTATATGTGGTAGACAGAATAAAGGCCCCCAAACATGCCTACATCCTAATCCCCAGAACCTCCGAATATGTTACCTTACATGGGAAAAGGGACTTTGCAGATGTGATTAAGGATGTAGAGTTGGAAGATTATCCTGGATATTCTGGGTGGGCCCAATATAATCACAAGGGTGCTGTTAAGTGGGTTGTAGGAGGGTCAGAATCAGAAAGAGAGAAATTTGAAGTGCATGTGGCTGGCTTTGAAGACAAAAGAAGGAGCCAAGAACCAAGGGATGCAGGCAGCTTCTAGAAGTTGAGAAAGGCAAGGAAATGGATTCTCCCTTAAAGCCTCCAGAAGGAAACTTGATTTTAGAACTTTTGACCCCTATAGCTATAAGAGACTAAATCTGTGTTGTTTTAAGCTGCAAATTTTGGGGTAATTGTTACAATAGCAAGTTGGAGGAGGTCATCAAGAAGAGGTGACCACCAGTTGACCCTTGAGCTGGACCTAGGCAATCAGAGGCTGTTTACCTGTTCCTCGTCCTTAGAATGTGTGTTGTTTGCCTTCCCCATTCCTAGAAGCTTTTTTAAGGATACAGCCTTGAAATGAAAATGTAGAGTTGAGGCTATCTGGACTGTGTATGTGATTGAACCAAGTTAAGACCTCTATATAAACTTTTAAGATTCTGGCAGGCAGGCAGGCACAGAATCTACTAGTTTTGTGGCTGCCCATGAAAAGTCTCATAACCAAACTCCCTTTCTTATAAACCTGCCACCTACCAATCTGAAGTGATCTGCCCTTTTCTTCTGTCTCTCCCCATCCTCTGTGTATGGGGGGCCAGTTTCAGATTACACCTGGGAAGCTCCAGAGGAGGTTGCAAAGCAACACAACAAGAGAAAATTTATGCAGTGTGTCATTAGTCTGGATTTATTTGCCCCGGGGAGACACAATCCTAGGATTTCTGCTGGTCCCAAAGATCAGGGAAGATTCTGACCTCTGCATATTTGGATGAAAGTTAGAGACCAAAGTTTTCTCAGTGTCTCCTTGACTTTTCTGAAGAGCAACCGAACAGCTCATAGAAACTGTTTCCCAAATTGATCAAAAAACCTCAGTACCTCATTCCAAGTGCAACAAGTTTCCCAGGAAGCCCAAACCCAGCCCAGACCCCTAATGTAACTCGAAAAGTTTGATTGCATATAGATTGACCTTGGTTTATAGGATGACAAAGAGTTATTCACATCATTGCTTTGTCTTCTGTGTACTACACTGTTCTCCTATTACCTTGACAAGGCTGATACTTTTAATATGAATTGGCAGATTTGAAAAGACTCTTCTATTTCTAAGACTTATAGTTTTAGAACGTGGGTAATATTTTGAGAACATTTGTATTCTAGTTTATACATTCAATGTAGGATGCATCATTATCTGTTGATAAAATAGCAAAGTGAATACAACAGAATAGATTCCAGTCTTAGCCTTTTTGAAGATCGTGTAGCCTTGAACACTTGGCCTTGCTGTACCACTCTCTAGCCTCTTAAAAATGTAATAATCCTCAAGGTTATTGAGAGAATAAATGTTCTGAGATACCTGGAAGAAAATCTCAGAGGTAGAATTTCATAAATATTTAAAATATAAAATGTTGGAACTGAAAAGCACTTTAGAAATGAAATGGTCCAAGACTCATTCCATAAGCAAGGAGAAACATTCGGACAGAGAAATACAAGTGAGTTACACAACATCATATAGCTGGTGAGGGACAGGCACAGTGTCACATAGCCAGCGGAGCACAGCTCTCTTAGTGCCATCCCAGGCTACATTCATTTTAACACATACATTTTTTCAAAAAAATCCAAGTTTTCAAAAGAATAAGCAGAATTCTTTGTCTTCATTACAACTTGCTAATACCTCACCAACTCTCAGTAACCAAATAAATTGCCACTTCACTAAGACTAAAAGTGGGGATAGTACCCTTTGGGTTAGCAATTTCTTGTAATGAGGAGCCTGGATGAATAAGGAAGTAGAAACAGAAAGACTTTGAATAAGCAACTTGTTAAGTATATGAAAACTATGGTTTCCCTCAATTTTTGTTTCCTTGTTTCTGACTTGGAAAAGTTTATATGTTATTCAGCTGTTGTAAATATCATGTAACAAATGGTCACTCATCTATCTATGCATACATTTTTTCCTCTAATTTCTCCTAACCTACCTTCTTTAGAAAGTTCAAAATAATTTTGGCTTTGTTACCTGATGGTTATTCTTCTTTCAAAAAACAGGGAGAACGCCAAGAAGCTTAAGGATGTTGACAGAGAAGGAAATTGTTCCATAAATAACAAATAAGCAATAAAGAGGTTTTCCTGAATGCCTTAACTCATGCCATTTTCCTTCTTCAAGGTGGCTTAGTGCAGAAAAAAAAGGATTTCTGAGAATGCTAGAAGACATGTATTGGGTACAGCTGAGTAGATGTGAGCCTTGGGTCTAGAGTCAAGTAAAGGAAGGAAGCCACCATCAAAGCTACAAAACAATAGATGTGAAATAGGAGAATCACCAGGTCATGTAACTAAACCTGCCACAAGGATGCAAAATCACACAATATACAAGTAGGAATCAAGGTCTAATTATTGAGATACTCCAGTAAAGAGAAAATCATTGTTGGAATATCATTTGAGTTGGACACATGAGATTTTTCTACCTTCTATACTAAGCTTAGTTTGATTCCACAGCTTATCTGCCTTAAAGCAACATTGGGGGTGTACTTGACACCATTTAGTCCTCCATTTCTAATATGACAGAAGTAAGACATATTTCTTTTTTTGTAATAAGTAGTCATATCAATAAAAGTTTCTCAGCCTCTTTTGGTACATAGTACAGACTCTTGCTTCAGTATTAAGAAATGTAAAGAAAGTATCCTGCCCTTTGGGGAATTCACAATTGGTCACTCAGTAAATGTGTGCTTTATTGCTTTCCCTGAGAGAAGATTTCTATGGTTTACAAGACCTTGAAACCTCTGAGATAGGGGATTTTTATTTTTATTAATATTGAGAAATGTCACCACTATTATGTTTTTACGGTTGGATACCTGGTGATTATCTATTATCAATAAGGACAATAATTCCACACTGTGCCACTAAAATTTTCAAATACCTGAATTAAAAAAGGAGTTGAATGAGGTCCTGAGGACCACAGGAAAATGTGTTTCTTTTTTTGTTTGCCTTGTAACTGTAATTTTATATTTTAAAAAAGTAATGTGAAAGCTAGATGTTTAAAAACAAGGCACAGTGTATAGAATTAATAAAATCTTGGCAAACGGGGCATTATGACCCCATTCACAAGGGTAGTGAAGACAGTAGGCTAAATTTTCAAAGTAGCATTTTAGAAACTTTATTCTAACTCGTTTTTTTTAAGGTTTAACCACCCATGGTAAGTGCAATATGTTGTGAATTTCAAGCATCCCTTATACCTTTACTTCTTGGAATTCTTCAATTCTGAATTGCAACAATCCAACTGAAGCATCATTGCACTGTTCTTTAGAAATGGAAGGAGGGAGGGAGAGAGGGAGGGAGGGAGGGAGGGAGGAAGGAAGGAAATTGCAAATGCCTTACCCTTTTTCCATAGCAAAACCAGGTTTTCCTTTGAATTAGAAAAATTGACAGAAGAATTTACACCTTTCTCACAATTGCAAAAACTTTTAATTAAAAAAAAATGAAACTTGTATTACAAAGAACTTCTGCTGATAGAAGCACTCATGGTAACCAAATATGTGTTATTCAGGATTCTCCAAAGAAATAGAACCAACAGAGTGAGAGACAGAGAGTGAGAGACAGAGAGAGAGGGAAGGAGAGAGAGGGAGGGAGGGAGAGAGAGAGAGAGAGAGAGAGAGAGAGAGATTGATTTTAATTGGCTCGTGCAATTGTGGAGGCTTGGTAAGTCCAAACTCTCAAAATCTGATGGAGTAGGCCAGCAGGCTGGATTCTCAGGGAAGTCTTATGGTTCAAGTCCAAAGGCAATATTCTGGCAGACTTCCTTCTTGCTCAAGAGGAGATCAGTCTTTGTTCTATTAAGACTTTCAAGGAAATGAGTGAGGCCCACTCACATTATGAAGGGTAATCTGCTTTACACAAAGTCCACTGATTTAACTGTTAATCTCACCCAAGAAACATCTTTGCAGAAAACATTTAGGATAATATTTTTCCAAATATCTGGTCACCATGGCCCAGCCAAGTTGACACATAAAGTTAACAGTTACAAACATATAGGTTTAAAATCAGAGTTATTAATAGAAAAAGAGATCCGAGAAGGAAAAAAGCACTTTGATTTCACATTTAGGGCAAGGTACACATTACCCTCCTCACCTTGGCTCAGATACGCCCGCAATCTATCTGGGAAAGCCCATATCTCACCTTAACCAAAACAACTCTGAGAACTGTGTGTGTGTGCTATGTTCACATGTGTACACACATCTTAACAGAGAAGTATCATTCCCATGATAGAAACTTTAAGCATTATGGAATAGTACTTTAAATATGCCAGCCCTGAAATTTCACCATGTAGCCAATGATCTTCTCTGTAGATAATACAGTAGTCTCCATTCGCCATCCCCTAGGAGATAAATATTTTCTACTTCATCGTTCAGTTTTCTCTCTTGGATATGGCTGGCTTATTAGATTATTTTGGATATGTATTATTGGATATCTAATTTGGATATGGATTGTTTTCTGGACAATAATATTAAATGCCTTTCTTCTTTGTAAATATATCTCTTCATTAATGCCCTATAATGTGTTAGATTTATGAGAATTCAAAAGCAGAGCATGTCAAACCTTTTAATAAAATTCATATGTATATCATTCGAGTCAACCATCTCAAAGGACAATAGGAAATAGAAAAACAGTTCATTCACACATTCTACACTTGGATTTTCTGAGCTTTAGTAGTGCACTGAGAATAGTCAGTTAGAGACAGTAATGATAATGGTGATAGATGGTGAGAGTGATGACAATGGGCTGATGAGGTGGGGTCAGAAGGGCAATCATGTTAATTATCTCTAAGCCAACAAGAACGAACATAAAGTAGCATGAGTCAACTCCAATTCCACCACTTAAGATAACATTATTTACTATTTTTATTTTAATCATCTAAATTCACTTTTTCTCTGTCCATAGCTTGCTCTGAAAACATGGAAAACAATGTTTTTAAAAATTGATTTTAAGATGACATTTAAAACATTTCTAGCAACAAAACTCCTATAGGTTTTAGAAAAATCTTGTTGCAAGTGAAATGCTTATTCTTTGAAAAGCTTAACAGAGGGTCAAAGACTTAGTTTTTCAATTCTTTGGTTCCTAAATTTCCGATCTTACCTGTTGCAATGAAATGAATATTTACATCTCCCCACCCCCCAAATTCACATGTTGAAATCCCAACTCTCAATTTGAAGATATTAGGAGGTGGGGCCTTTGGGAGGTAATTGGGTCATGAGGGTGAAGCTCTCCCAAATGGGATTAGTGCCCTTATAAGCGAGAACCCAGAGTCCTCTCTCCCTTGTTCTACCTTGTTAGAATACAACAAGAAGTTGGCCATCCGCAACCAGGAAAAGGACTCTCATCAGACACCAAATCTGCCTACACCTTGATCTTAGACTTCCAGCTCCCAGACCTGTGAGAAATAAATGTTTGTTGTTTAAACAACCCTATCTATGGTATTCTGTTATAGCAGTCTAAACTGACTAAGACAAATGTCTGTATCAGTGAAGATTACCTTAAGAAATCCCTGCTAATTGAGCAAACAGTTTATTCTTGAAGATATTTATCTAAGTAAGGATAAATTGCTTACATACCTCACCTTATAACAAAGCACAAAGGGCTTTACATAAAGGCAACATCAAATGTTTTTCTATGTTTTTCCCCAGGTTAAACCTTTAATTAAATAATTTAAAAATAAGTGTGATTATACAAAGTTGCTAATATCTGATTGTTTTTGTCCTATATAAAAACAAATTTTTATGCTTCAAACTAATCACTGTATTCTCAATTTTAAAATCCCTTTAGTAGTTTCTTTATAGACATGGCTCCTAACTTTAAGATTTCAATTTAGATTTTTTAAAAAAGGAGTCAAATGCATACCCTTACCTCTTCATGTACCACCTTTAGCACTTTCTTGATTTTAGAAGAGATATGTGACATAAAACTAATTCAACCTATGCTTTACTTCAAAACAATAGCATCAATAAACTAAAATCCACAAAGATATTAAGTAGAGAGCTTGTTATTAAAAACACATATACTGTGTAAAAGAATGAAATTAGAACACTCTCTAACACCATACACAAAAGTAAACTCAAAATGGATTAAAGACCTAAATGTAAGGCCAGACACTATCAAACTCTTAGAGGAAAACATAGGCAGAATACTCTATGACATAAATCACAGCAAGATCCTTTTTGACCCACTTCCTAGAGAAACGGAAATAAAAACAAAAATAAGCAAATGGGACCTAATGAAACTTAAAAGCTTTTGCACAGCAAAGGAAACCATAAGCAAGATGAAAAGACAACTCTCAGAATGGGAGAAAATATTTGCAAATGAAGCAACTGACAAAGGATTAATCTCCAAAATATACAAGCAGCTCATGCAGCTCAATATCAAATAAACAAACAACCCAATCCAAAAATGGGCAGAAGACCTAAATAGACATTTCTTCAAAGAAGATATACAAATTGCCAACAAACATATGAAAGGATGCTCAACATCAGTAATCACTAGAGAAATGCAAATCAAAACTACAGTGACATATCACCTCACACCAGTCAGAATGGCCATCATCAAAAAATTTACAAACAATAAATGCTGAAGAGGGTGTGGAGAAAAGGGGACCCTCTTGCACTGTTGGTGGGAATGTAAATTGGTAAAGCCAGTATGGAGAACAGTATGGAGGTTCCTTAAAAAACTAAAAATGGGGCTTCCCTGGTGGCGCAGTGGTTGAGAGTCCGCCTGCTGATGTAGGGGACGCGGGCTCGTGCCCCGGTCTGTGAGGATCCCACATGCCGCGGAACGGCTGGGCCCGTGAGCCATGGCTGCTGGGCCTGTGCGTCCACAACGGGAGAGGCCACAACAGTGAGAGGACCGCGTACCACACACAAAAAAAAAAACTAAAAATGGAACTACCATATGACCCAGCAATCCCACTACTGGGCATATACCCTGAGAAAACCTTAATTCAAAAAGAGTCATGTACCACAATATTCATTGCAGGTCTATTTACAATAGCCAGGACATGGAAGCAACCGAAGTGTCCATCAACAGATGAATGGAAAAAGAAGATGTGGCACATTTATACAATGGAATATTACTCAGCCATAAAAAGAAACGAAATTGAGTTATTTGTAGTGAGGTGGATGGACCTCGAGTCTGTCATACAGAGTGAAGTAAGTCAGAAAGAGAAAAACAAATACCATATGCTAACACATGTATATGGAATCTAAAAAACAAAAATAAAATGATCATGAAGAACCTAGGGGCAAGATGGGAAAAAGACACAGACCTTCTAGAGGATGGACTTGAGGATATGGGGAAGGGGAAGGGGAAGCTGGGACAAAGTGAGAGAGTGGCATGGGCATATATACACTACCAAATGTAAAATAGATAGCTAGTGGGAAGCAGCCGCATAGCACAGGGAGATCAGCTCGGTGCTTTGTGACCACCTAGAGGGGTGGGATAAGGAGGGTGGGAGGGAGGGAGATGAAAGAGGGAAGAGATATGGGGATATATGTATATGTATAACTGATTCACTTTGTTATAAAGCAGAAACTAACACACCACTGTAAAGCAATTATACCCCAATAAAGATGTTTTAAAAAAATGCTATGCCCCAAATTTGCTAGGTTGTTTTCTGTGATAAAATGTGGTTGTCTGTCAAAAACAAAAAAAAGCACATATACTGACTCCTATTCTGTGACTCTCTACAAAACACATTGAGCAATGTAGCCATAATGGATTTCATTAGCTAGTTCTCCAGTAATGGACACTAACTTGGTAATTCGTAAAGTGAGAAAGCAGTAGTTAGTGCCTCTTTAACTAAATCAGTCACTAAATACTTTAGTAAAGGATTACCTTTCTGTTCTAGTTTTCAGTGATAATTTCTAAATGTTGACCCAAAACAAATAGACTGCCAGATATTTCTCCAGCACAGATGGGTTTATTTGCGATCAGCAGAGAATTGCAATTCAGGGTCTGCAACCAGGGGGAGCCACATGCAAGTCCCCCTCACAGCAAGGGAAGGCTAACACTTTTATGGGGAGGAAAAGGAAGCTGGGAGGGCTGTAGTAAACAGAGTCCATGGCTTTTCATTGGCTGAGTCTTTGCCAGGAAAGAAGAGGAGTCTTTCTTCTTCCTGTTGGGCTCCGCTATAGCCACAAGGCATGAGAGCTCCCCCTTCTGTCTCCCAACTCTATTTAATTGGAGTTTCTGTTTATTAACTTTTTACATAAATAAAAACAGAAATAAAGAAGTTACCAAGTGAAGCAAAATGTAGTGAACCCTGTTTCTGTCAGGGAGGGTAACAATCTGAGATTCACAGTGCAGCGTGGGTCAAATTCAGTTAGGATGGGGAGCCTTTGTTACCAGGCACGGAAAGAAATGGAACTATATTTGGCAGAGTTAAGCCAGGGTTAGTATCTCTCAAGGAATAGAATCAAAGTCATGCTGATTGGAGGAATATGCATTCTCCATATAGACTTGACTAGATATTTTTAGGAAAAAATGATGCTCAAAATAATGAGGTACATTTACGTTTAAATACGTTAAGACTCCAGTAATCATACTATAGGTTAAAATATATTCATGAGACCCAAAGTGAAGTGGGTGAATTCATGAAGTGAATTACAACCAAAAAGTTTTAAATGAGATAAAATAGAGAAACAAACTATGAAAGTACCCCACATGTAAAAAAAAAATATTGCTTCATTAAATTTTGTTACAGTTTTATAGAGAGAAAGGTAACTGTTTCGTAGTTTTTCTTCTAGATTGTGGGTGGTTTTTTTTTTCTAGACTCAGAAACTCTTGAGGATTTGAGGATTCATCAATTTACCTTATAACATTAACTCATGGAATTTATAGGAGGATACAATACTATATCTAAGATAACTAGAAAGTGGTCAAGAGAAATGTACCAGACCAAGCACCTGTAGCTTACTGTCAAGACTGATTAATGAGAACTGGCATTGTTGAGATACAAGTGCTCCAGAGAATGGTCACTAGTCATGCACCCCTCAGGGGTCCACATAATTAGCTAGTCACCTGCACCTGAGGGGCTACGTGACTAAGCTAGTAAAAAAACCCTTAAGAAACTTCAGGGCTGATGCCTTCCCTAAGTTTTTCTGTACACAATCAGCCTTATCTCTCTTAACTTTGCCTGCACCATGCACTGAATAATTATGATAATAGAAGTTGGGCCTAGGGATCATAAGACTGCCACTTTGCCATTCCTGTGCATGTTGTGTTTGGTCCCGTTCAGTATCCTTTCTTACATATAAGTAGACAATGCTGGGTGAAACCTCACTGGTGCCTCCTGAGTTGACTATCAATCTGAATTCAAGACAACCACTGCCAGTAAAGTGAGCACTCCATATATATAGGTATCTGGGTGCTGAATCTCAATGTGGGTCATGATCAAAAAAGGCTGAAAGCTACTTATTGCTATAGCAGTGCTGGTGATGAAATAACTATATTTTAAGAACTAACTGTTTCTATTAACACATCCTCATGCAGAGAAAAGAAATAGAGCTCACTGTCACCCATATTAGTATCCTAAGAAGACTAAGCAATAGACAAAGTGAAACTGCATTAACATTAGCTGACCTCCATGGTTGTAGAAGTTGCAAGAACATGATGGAACAGGGACTCTGTTATCCTTGCAGAGGTTGTGTGTCCTGTAGAAAAAGAGTACAACATAGAAAGAGCTTTAAAAAGGACTTTAGGAGAAAACCAATGAGAAAATGAGGCGAGAGATTGAGTTTGAGCAAAGAAGTATTTGTGTGCTTGTCAATCGCCCATCACTACACACACATGCATGTACCTATGCACACACACATGCACACACACAGATTGTACCCTGTTCCAGCTCTGACCTAACAAGTTGTCTCTGGAGAAGTAAGACAATGTGGAAATTCTTATCCATAGGTGTTTGACAGGGTATGGTGTGATGCAGAACCAGAAAGAAAGGAACATGAGCATGGAGATAAATGTCCATCCTCAGACCATGAGCAAATGGATACATTTCCACAGGATAGATAGAAACTTTCCTTGGGCATAGACAGAAGTTTACTCACTTAGTTGCACAAACAAGTCTTTGTGATGTTAGTCTAAAATGTTTAAACCCTATAGCAGTTGTGGAACTCAGAATACTAAATTAGCAACTTTGTAAGTTTGAGAATTGAGAAGTGTTATGGGCTGAATTGTGACACCCCCCGCCCCACAAATTCATATGTTAAAGTCCTAGGACCTCAGAAGGTTACTGTTTTTGGCGATAGTGTCTTTAAAGCGATAGTTGGGGCTCAATGAGGTTATATGTATAGGCCCTAATCCATGTGACTGCATTTGGAGATAGAGCCTTCAAAGAAATGATTAAATTAAAATGAGGCCAATAGGGTGGGATCCTAATCTAATATGACTGCAGTTTTTATAAGAAGAGAAAAAGACACCGGGAATACACATGCACAGAGAAAAGGCCATGTGAGGATACGGTAAAAAGTTAGCTATCAGCAATCCAAGGAGAGATACCTCAGGAGAACCAACAAAGCTGCCTTGATCTTGGACTTCCAGTTGCCAGAACTATGAGAAAATTAACTTTTGTTGTTTAAACCATCCAGTCTGTAGTATTTTTTTATGACAACCTCAGCAAACTAATGCAAGACAATAAGGAAAAAAAAGATGGAGACAATATGAAAAGTGAACATTGTAATATTAAAAATATAGAACATAGTTATTTGACCATTGAAATATTATGTTTCACATTCTTGAAAAAATGTTTGCTTCTAATTTTTTTTACCTTCTACACAAAATAAAAAATTTGAAATAACAACCATTTTTTTCATAGTTGGAGATATTTTCACACTATGCCAGTAAACCATTAAGTGTTTTCAAGGTTAAGAGGTAATGTACTGTGTGTTAATTGTATTTAGTCTATATATTTCTTATTAAGTGTTTAAAAGCACTTAGGAGTAACAAAGTTAAATCAATTTCTTGTATTGGCTCATGTTGACATTTTTGACATAGATAAATTGGCTCCTTTTTATTAATGAAAACATTTTCAAAGTAAATAAAATAATCATGGTGCTTGTGCAGCATCGATAGGATATGCAAGGAGAAGTGTTAATGACTTCCAAAAGCCTTTCCGAAAGTGTCAGGGTGGATCAGGCACTTTAGAGTTTTGTTTCATTTTATCTTATTTCTTTCATTGGCAAATAAGAGAAAGACTTTCCATATACACTTTTAAAATGAAATTAATATCCATTAAAATGTTCATTCAAGAGTATGTATAGACATGTTTCACATTTTTCTTCAAGGCCACAGCTCCATTCTTTCTTTAGTTCCCATTGTAAGACTATATATGAAATAGGAAAATCAGTATTTTGCCATCCAGACAAATGGTTATCAGCCACCAACTTTTTATTAATATAGCAGCTGTTATAATGTGTTTGATGTCATGCCACAGTCCTTCTAATAAATAAATAAACTGACAAACAGGAAAATGAGGATCTGGGTGGTCCAAGGCCTTTCATCTACATTGATCAATTTCTAGATTTTCCTGTGCTCCAATCCAGGTCTACTATGACATTATGTGAGGCAAAATTAAAACTAATTGGGAGAAGGAAGTTAACAGTTTTCAAGTTTTTAATATGACCCTGCAACAATAGGTGGTATTATATATCTTCTAATTTAATTCTCAGGACAAGCATTAGGAGGTAGGGTCTATACTGTTATTTTACAAATGAAAAGACTAAAGAGGAGCTAACACACTTGGACCTTGATCTGTTGGCCTCTAAATTTATGCTCTTTATGCCATTTTCAAAGGTGAGATATGCCATTATAAACTCAGGAGCACTAAATTAAACAATAGTTACATTAATCTATTTAACAATATTGTTTAGCACTCAACACTGTGGTATACACGAGACAGCTCTGAATTTCCTCACCCTTAGAGTGAGGAGGGAATGCTCTATCAGTGCCCCATCTCCGCCACACCCCGAAGTCTGTGACTTTCATGGAGTTGCCTTAGGGTAGACAGTGTGCAGTCGTGGTACCCCCAGATTTTAAACAGAATAGCTCCTCTTTGGTTTGCTTTATGTTTGATCTTCCTGGTGGAAAAAAAATATAGTTCACTGATTTTAAGAAAATCAGGTATGAAATGAGATGATTTCTAGAAGGTCCTCCATTTGTGATATGAATAAATCTGTGTGAATAACATATGGCGGCTGACTTTAAGTACAAAATTTCCTTAAGGGCAGGACATGACCAAGTATCATATAAATGCTCATAGTGGCTGGGAAAGCAGCTTCCCCACCCAGCCTGAGTCCTACCTGGCACAGTACATGTGACTCTGTCTGGTCTGGGGAATGTGGGAGGCTTCTCTTTAGTTTTACTGCCAACTAAGTGCATACCCTGGACTTTCCTTGCTTTAAACAGATTGTTAGAGCCCAATGTCCTGACATTTAAAATTTAATAAATATGGATATAGACTATGATTTTTGCATAATTTAAATCCCCATCTTATTAAAATAAAATTTTAAATAGGGAAGGGAAAGGAAAGATACACCCAACCACCTACAAGATAATAATGAAAGAAACAAAATGAATTATCAGCTGCTTTTTCTCATAAATTACTCTTCTGATACAAAATCATCTTTTTGAAGAAAATATAAATCTTTACTTTCCATTTTGTGAGTTATGTAGATTTGAGGGGCTAATGATAAGACCCCACGTTAGGAACCAAAGGCGAGATGGGCATAAGAGTCAGGCAGATGGAAATAAACTATTGTTTCTTTACTGGTAGAGTTGTTGAAGTGTGTGTCTTTAGGCTCATTAGCCAAATGGGCCTGCTAAGAGCTTCCTCCTAAATTAGCCATTCATTTTCAATCACAGTCATTGGTATCTCAGAGCACTCCACTTCCCCATTGCCTCACCCCACAGAATCATTTGATACTGGAAAACTTACTGCCTGGTCCAGAGCAGGAGAGTTATACATGTTTTCTTCAGGCAGACTGATCTTTCTCCCAAACTCACCCATCAGAATCACTATTTCCTCTTTAGAAGGAAGGCGGGAGAAGGCCACTGACAAGGACTGATTGATGTCAACTGGTCATTTGTCTACTCGGTTTTTCAGTGCTTCTTCCATGGTGGGTGCTTTTGGTGGGTGTTATATGTGTACTAAAATGTTCACACTTTGTGTGCACTCCTGTGTATCCATCCACATTCCTCTCCCACACCTCCTTAACATCAGTCTTCCAATTTTTGCCTTCCAGGCCCCTGAAGAGTTAACTAGGTCTTTGACCCCTCTTCAGGAATCCATATATATTCTCACCTCCAGCCATTTTTTTTCCAAAGTGGGGTGAACCCTGTGAGCCATTTTCAGCTTTGCTCATTGGGGAAATTCTCCCTGCTCTATTCTTTTTCAACACCATCCCTCAATATTACTGCAATCAGGGGGACTTCCCTGGTGGTTCAGTGGGACTTCCCTGGTGGTCTAGTGGTTAAGACTTTGCCTTCCAATGCAGGGGGTGTGGGTTCAATCCCTGGTCGGGGAGCTAAGATCCCACATGCCTCGTGGCCAAGAAACCAAAACATAAAACAGAAGCAATATTGTAACAAATTCAATGAAGACTTTAAAAATGGTCCACATGAAAAAAATCTTTAAAAAAGTTACTGCAATGAAGACACAATTCATTTTTGGCTTGTGCGCACATAATGCATTCTTAACAATGCATTCTTAAACAAAGCAGGGATTTTTTTTCCTTTCCTTTAACCTCCTTCAGCTGGTTTTCTGAGACTCTTTTTCCATATAGCTATAGGGAAGAGGTAGGTGTGTTCTGATGATGGGTAGTGTGAGGGTCTATACCACCTGTTGTGCAGCTCACTTGTACCCTCTAGTCCTGAGTGCAATGGCACATGTACCATTTCCATCTTAAGATGGACTGCTGGTATGGCTGTGTGTCTTTATGATATAGCAAGGCCAGCTTAAGATGATAGGCTTTCTGATGGACATTCTAGAAGCACAATCACTTCACATGGTTATGTGTCCCATCTCTACAAGGACCCAGTTAAAGGCCGGAAGCTGGTTCTCAAAAGTCATATAATTCTGTTACGAATTGTATTTCTTCCTTCTGAACTCAGGGGCCTGGGTGGGGATTCTTTCATTGGGGGCTGTCTCCCAGGCCATAGTACTCAGTCAGTAAGCCCCAAATAAAACAGAAATCATAGCTCTCATGTTGTGTGTGCGTGTGTTTTTCTTAGTTGGCATGGGTTTTCTGGTCTCACGGAATATATTCAAATCAGCATGACCACTTTCCTCAAGCTTTTTATTCTTTCTTCTTCTGTATGCCAGGGAAACCCAGGCTTTTCCACTTCTCTCAGCATGAGCCATGCTTTCTTTAGGCTCTTAAGAGCTACCACAGTACCCTGTCACCCAATCCCCTGTGATTCCTGCAAGGTTATTAAATCCTATGTCCCCAAAACCAGTCCCCTAAATCAATGAATCTTTATTTGTTCAGTCTTATGTTCAAGGCACCTGATCAAGTGCTGTCAAAATCAAATCCAAGGGATATCACTATGGCTTCTGTAGGAAAGCAACACACTGCACACCTAAAAATTGTGATCAGACCCATATACCAGGTGACACAAAAGACATCTTAACAAGAGAAAAACAAACAGAAGTTTATTAACATGTGCCTAGGTATACACATGGAAGCACCCAGTGATGAGTAACTTAAAGGGGTGGTTACAACTTGGGCTTATATACTATCTTAGGCTAAAGAGAAAAAAAAGAATTTGGGGGTTCTGGGCAAGTGAAGCCAGCTATGGTAAGGTGACTGGGAAAAGTATGGTAAACAAGAGTTGTTCTGTTTAGCAACATTTGTTACTTTAAGCTGGTACCTTCTCCATTGATAAGAGTTGTCAAGAATCCTCCTCTTCCTGGTACTGAAGAGGGAGATACATTTACAAATGGAAATTTCCCTTATTAATATAAATTTCTTTTATAAAAGGAAAACACGTGTCCTATTTGTAGAGCTTTTCCTGCATCTGCTGGTTCTCAGTGGCCTTTAGTTCAAAATAATCCGTATGCCAAAATGTATATCTTGTTGTGGTATATTCTTGTACCCTTATGGGGAAGCAGTGTCTACAAGGACAGTGAGCATGGCTGTTTATTACTAAGTTTTACTGATGCCAGGCAGAGGGATAATGAAAAACTGAGGGCTGTTAACAAGAATCAAAGGCTGACCATGAGAGCTAAGGGCTTCTTTAGGTGACAAAAATGTCCTTATTTCCTGTAGTGGAAGAGGGCGACAGTTGATGAGAAACCTCAGATGTGATCGTTGGGGTCACAGAACTTAGTAAATGCTTAGCTAAGGCAGGATTGTTATGCCAAGGCTTGTTGTCTGGGTGTGTACACTGAGGTTTTTGGCTCTGCGGGCCCCTATAAACTTTCAAAGCTTTCAGAGATGTCTCACCACTTGGTACTATGAGCTGGAATGTGAGAAGACAATTAGCAACCTCTCTCCCTCTCTCAAGGCAACAGGTTTCTGCTATGGGAACTGTTCTGTTTATTTTTCTCAAAACCAGGCCAATACCTAGGGTTAAATCTCAGCATAATTGGGAACATACAGACCCTACGAAGAGATTATGCCATGAAGAAGCTGCAAGAATTAGCTGGCAAGAGTGTTCTCCTCTACTAGGACATTTTTTCTAATCACAGTGATGAAATCTTCAGCAACCAGATCATTGCCTCATGTTAAGAACTAACCACACCCCATTTTGCACTCAAAATGTGGTCCTTCTGGGCTTCCCTGGTGGCGCAGTGGTTGAGAGTTCACCTGCCGATGCAGGGGACATGGGTTCGTGCCCCAGTCCGGGAAGATCCCACATGCTGAGGAGCAGCTGGGCCCGTGAGCCATGGCCGCTGAGCCTGTGCGTCCGGAGCCTGTGCTCCGCAAAGGGGGAGGCCACAACAGTGAGAGGCCCGCGTACCACAAAAAAAAAAAAAAAAAAATGTGGTCCTCCTTACTACTTGGATGGTGAGTGAGAAATTTCTACATCCCATCTACCATTTCTTTCCTTAGACTACTACAAGTACCATCTGCATCTGTCAGGGTACTCCAAGAAGCAGATGCAAAACCTGGATTTAGATGTGCAAACAATTTATCGGGGAAACACTTGTGAAGGATTAAGGGGGAGAGAGTAAGAGTGGGAAGGGGGAACATCCTGACTTTGATGCACACCTGACGCCTGTGAGAGAAGAGGGGAAGGAAGGATTGGATAGAAAGAGCCTCAGATCGTAGCATGGTTCTGGTCAATGTTTTGACCCCTTACAGTCGTGTCACATGCAGTGGTAATGGTCCAGCTCTAAAATCCCCTACTGTGCTCTGTCATTGGCTGGAAACAGCCTGGGTAGCCTTGATGAGTGCTTTGGGGTTAATATTGAGGTATGGCCACCAGAGTTGTCACCCACATCAGGTTCTCCTGAGAGCACACGTGAAGAACAAAACCATGTCCCCCACATTCAGCATAAACCTTTTAACCCTTAGAAATTCCATTATAGAGTCATTCTCAGAACAGGCCATAAAATATAAGGTCAGTAACAGATAGATTAGGGAATACAGTTTAAGATGATAGAAAAACATCAGACGGGAAGTCAGGAAAACTGTGCTTTGCTTGTTACCAGTTGTCCAAGCCACTCAGCTCCTCTGCAACTCCACTTCTTCAGTCAATTAAATGAGGATACTAGAGTTGAAAATCTCTTATTTAAAGCTATGGTACTGGTCATTAAAGAAAAATCCCTAAAGGGAAAAAAATTGCAATGATTTATTTATGTCCTATATATTTTATTTTTATGTAAAAAGAAAACCCAACAAAAAAGGCACATACAGGGCTTCCCTGGTGGCGCAGTGGTTGAGAGTCCGCCTGCCAATGCAGGGGACACGGGTTTGTGCCCCAGTCCGGGAAGATCCCACGTGCCGCGGAGCAGCTGGGCCCATGAGCCATGGCCACTGGGCCTGCGCGTCCAGAGCCTGTACCCCGCAGCAGGAGAGGCCACAACAGTGAGAGGCCTGCGTACCGCAAAAAAAAAAAAAAAAAAAAAAAAAAAAACCTAGAAGATTTTAAAATTAGATTACAAATTAAAAATCAGTCAAAAGACCACATTTCACACTTTATTTATAATATGAACTAGTTAAGTTTGTTTATTTCAAACTTAATAATGACAAGTGAAGTCTGATTATTTTTCTTTTGGAAAAGATTTCCCTGAGGAAAATCTTTTAAAAAGATGAGTCCCCTGACACCTTTAAAATCTGAATCAGCTGAATAAAATCCACTCCAAAATCAACAAAGAAAATATTTAAAAGCCCACAATGGCTCCATACATTTCATGCCTTCTCAGAATATTTAGGGCTGGTCCTCACCTGACCTCCGCCTACCTTTTAGCCCTAGGAATCGTCCTTCTCTCCAATGCATGTTACCATCTTACTATTTCTGGAGGGTACCTGAACTTTCCTGCCCTGGCCCTTGCATTTGCCTCTTCACCCCCAGAAAGCTCTCCTTTGTTCTGTTCATAAACATAAGAGCAGACCATCTCTCTGCCCTAAGGGTTTCTCCCTGAGCTCTTGGCATTCGTTTCATTCCCATTCTCTTATCTCAGCTCAAACATCACAGCCACAGAGAGCTCTTCCCTGACCACCTTGGCCAAAGTGGCTTCGCCAATTTCACCTCCATCTCACTGTCCAATTATTATCTCTGTGGTAATAACAATTTTCAATTTTTTTCCATTTTTCAATAAATGTGCTTATTTGTTTATATGTTTATCATTGGATTGCCCATGTAAATATTAGTTCTTTGAGATCTTGTTTGTCTTGCTCTGTTGTCCTAAATTTCCCCAATTCCTGTTACATAGGCTACCCTCATAAGAAGTGGAATGGGTTTTGTAATGTTCTGTATTACCAGTGTGAAAAGCAGCAGGTTGGTGTCAAGGTGAGAAGCAGGAGACATTTGAGATGGTCTGGAATTTAGAAAGCTGAAGGAAGACCATCAGACCAGACTTTGCTTCTGGCTTTCCCACTGAGCTAGCCATGAGATCTGCAGTGGGTGACTTTGGATGATACACCTGAGACAATTTTAAGATTTTAAGCTCTATAGTTCTGTGATTTACTGGCTTTGCTTTAGATTCTAATGACTACATTGTGCTACTTTCCCTAAGATAATCAATAGCCTACACTTAATTTTCTTTTGTTTTAATTTTTTTTTTCTGTCTGACTTCACTCTGGTGACTTAACTTTTTTTTTGGCACGGGGGTGCAGGGGGCGTCTATATGTGTCATTTTCTTCATCTATAAATTGAGAGGGCAGGAGGAGGGAGAGTCACTAAAGTTTTCTGGGGCTTTTTTGTTTTTGCTTTTTATTTGTTTGTTTTGCTTTTATGGTATAGAATGGTATGAAGGAGAAACCAAGGGAGAGAGAAGGACCCAAAAACCTACCTTAGGGAGAGTTTTCCATAGGCTGCTAGCAAGCACAGTGCTACTTGCTGATTATTGAAGCCAACTTCCTTCTATTACTTGCAGGTAGAAATGTGCATATTTCCTGCTTCTCTTGCAACATAACATTCAGTAAGTTTCCGAGTGTCATTAGCTGGTTGTAGACAATTGGTATGGCATTTGTCACATAGTAAGACATAACTAAATGTTTACACACATGGTCTTTAAAATAAAAGCTTTAAATCATAGTTTTTTTTATTTCCCAGAGTGATAAAGCATGGAGACAATTGTAGAGGTGGAATCAGCACACATGCTGGAGGAGTGGGCATGTTTCCAGAGTTTTAGGATTTTCTAAAGTCTTAGTCATTGACACTTTTAGAATCCTATTTTCCTTTTCCCACTAAATTTTGCCCAATACAAGCATCCCCATTTCTCTCTGTTTTGAACTGGTAACCTGATGCAACAGATGGGTTACTCAGAGTAGCACGTGGCTTTAGGAGCATCCACCTCTGCGTTCACTTGGAAGATCCATCAATGGAAAACAAAGGTCTACATCTGCTGAAGGGCTGCTGGCAACTGTCACCAATTTTACATGTCTGAATGTGTCCTGAGCTAAATGGCCATGTCTTCCATGGCTTTGCCCTGCCCCATCCTAAAATAAGCCTAGGGCTCACCTAATAAAATCCTATTGATTTAAAAGTAACCATGCTGTTAATTAGAGTAAAAATAGTTGACTCATTAAATGTAGTGACTAGGAGTTGCCTGGACATGTATCCTAGCCCTGACACTTATTATCTGAATTTTGGAAGTTTATTTAACATCATTGTGCCTACTGCAGCATCTGTTAAGCTGAAGTAATATAGTACCAGGTGCTGTAATAAATATTTTCCATCCATTTTCTATTTAAGGAAACATCTTTTTAAAATGGGAATGTTTGAGCAATCACATGGCTTTGGGAGGGATACATTTGGAAAAGTGAGAAAAAAAAAGGGTGCTTACACCTAACCATAACTCAACCAGGTTAATCCTGGTGATAACTGGTGCAACAGGGTTACTTTCTGAAACAAAAGAGCCTGGTGAAAAGGAGAAAGTCTTCCATAACCCATTAACTTAAAGAAAATTATGTCACCACTAATTATCATTTTTAAGCATTTTATAAATATCAGAGTGTCTAGCTCCTGAAAATAGGATTTGTAAATTTTAGGCATATGTGAAGAACTTTCTTAAACTTGTTGACTGATAATGTGAATCATCAGAAATACTGAGTAGGAGGGGGAGAGTCAGATGAGAGAGATTGATTTTCCATCTCTCCATCTCATTTATGAGGCAATATAAGCATATTGTAATGTGATGATAAATAAAATACATTATCTTTTTATTAATTATTTCAAGTAGCTTTCCAGAAATGAGCAATTAATACTAAAATTTTAAAGGGAGAAATAAGCTAATGAAATATATGTTTTTACACGGTTTCTTTGAATTATCTCCTTTAGGAATACCATTAGTTTTAGTTCTCCATGCTTTTCCAACTGGAAATAGTGTGAAAGTCAAAATTATAATATAGGTACTTTTAAGAATTTGTTAAACATTTTATGGTGCTTGTGTTCAATTTTCTGCTATTTCTTCTGTGAATAGACTCTCTTTGGTTTGGTTTCAGTTAGTTTGAATTACTCTAGTCTGGCTTTGTTTGGTTAAATTATTTTTTGTTTGGTTCAATTTTGCTATTGGACTTTAGTTATTAAAGTCTATTAGTGAAAAAGTAAATTGTCATCCGGCACATCCAATATATTTATGAACCTTGTGTATGTACTAGTATATTAGGTCACTGCTAAATCCAAGAAAGGCAAAATTCCTTGTTTGCTATGGTTTTAAAATAGGTCTTAACAGAAATAAACACATCTTCTCTTATATTCAAATTAGAATTTGTGGAATGTTTCAGAGCTGAAATAGTGCATTTAGGAGCATTATCTTGAATTGTGTTTTTCTTTTGACTCTTAACAAGGATACTTCGTCTTAACTAGTATCCAACACCAACCATTGTTAGGATGTGTCATCATGATCACATGTCAGCAAGTAACATTGTTTTATTAAAATAATTACTATGCACCAGGCACTGTGTTTAGTATTTTTCAAGTATTATCTGACTTAATACTTACAGCAGACTTCATAAGTATCATTATTTCAGGAAACTAAGTAACTTTACAAAAGGTTCATAGTTACTGAAGTAGTGAAACTAGGCCTTTAACTTGGGTTGATTTGACAGAAAGACTGAATATCAGTCTTCACTTTTAAATTAGCCAGTACTTTATTCTTATTCTGCTAAATATGTTTATTAAAATAAACATTCTCAACACTAAATTTAATACATTTAAGATCTTTATTACTTGTGCTTGCTCTCTCCTTTCTCTTTCTTTACCTCTCACTTTCTCTTCTTTAAAATTTTTGTGAAAAATAGGGCCATTAAATTTATCAGTATAGTCTATATTCTCAACAAAGTGTTTGCATTATATTTTTAGTTTAATGTATTTCCATTTAAGTCAAGGTAGTTTTAGAAAAGTTATACAAACAGGTTATATATTTTGAAAGAATTCTTTACCTACACCATTTATTTAATTCAACAGATTAAAGAAGATTTAACAGAATAAACTTAGCCATAATATCTGTAAATTCAAATTTCTTTTTAGCACAACAACCATCCTTGAAAATCTTCAACATTCAGCAAATGAATTCGGCAGAGTGATTATATTATCTTGAGTTGAATTACCTGTAAGCAAATTGAAAATGAAGGAAATTAAATGTATGTGCTGTGTAGACTTCAATACAAATTTTGCAATAATTGTAGTTAACTTTCGAATTCTTGCTTAACTTAACAATGGCATCCCTGTGAGAATTATTGGGAGAACTGTGAAGGAAAAAAATAGATATACAATTTCTAAACAAAAGGAAGTTATTTGAAAAGTTTTGGAATTTAGCTGCATATTGAAACACAGAAGTGTTTACAGTTAATAAATGAAAGCCATTTGTTTTAAATAGTCTAAAAGCCCCTCATTATATGATATGCCTTGAATTTGAGCTCAAAACTTGATGCTTAACAGGTTATGGGAATAGCAGGTGGGGTTGAGGGTGGAGGATGGACAGATTATAGGGCTGCATAATCTGGTTTTTGGTAGATGTCAGAAGATAGCCTAAAGAATTCCATACCATCCTCAAATTGTTTCATCTTGCTGACTTGAATGAAAAAAAATCTACTAATAGAATTATGGTTTGATTCACAATAAGAAAGAATTCAGTTGAAATTGCGTAAGCTCATAAATCAACACAAAATGTCAAATTAAGAGGACTCAATAACCCAGACTGGCCTTGAGTTCTCACTGGAGGTATAAAGTCACTCTTTTAGCCCAGTGTTTTTTGAAAATATGGTCCATAGACTATTAATATCATAATGCCCCAAAGGAATTAAAAATATATATAGATTCCATGACTGCCAGACTGCTAAATCAAAATACCTAGGACAGAGCGCAGGAATCTCTATTTTAGTAAGTATTCCAAACGTGCTTTTTTTTTTTTTTTTTTTTGGAAATTGCTTCTCTTTATGAGATGAAATTTTATTATAATACATTTTTAAAATTTTTATTGGAGTATAGTTGATTTACAATGTGTTAGTTTCAGTATAACAGTAAAGTACAGAAATCTGAAGTATGTCTGGATGAATATTTACATAAGAATATACCCACATAACCTCCATTCAGAATCAAGGTATAGTAAATTTCCATTTGTTGGGTATTTCTTTGTTTTTCTCACCAAAGAATATTTCATGCCCCCTTTCAGGTAATAACACACCCAGGGGAAAAAGACCACTATGTTCTCTTTTTTTAAACATTGTACAAATGGAATAAATGGTATCTTTTGAAGCTGATAGACTTCAGCATTGTATATTTTAGACTCATCCAGTTGTTGAGTGTACGAATAATGTATTCTGTTTTAATTGTTTTATAGTTGTGTAATGGATATTTGGGTAGTTTTCCAGGCGATTCTTATGAGCTATAACATTAAAAAATCTTTCATTTAGATCTTTCAAGAAGTATTCTGTGGTTGATCAGGGCAGCCTGCAACCAAAATAATAACTTATAAGAGTGTGATCTCCTAATCATTTTACCATGGGGTTTCAACTTTGAATCATTTCCTTGGTTAAAATTTAGTCACAGAGGTTGAATTTATATTTATATAAATATTATCTGAGATAACCTAATATGCATAAACCACATAAAATGCTTTATCATATTACCATGTGTAGGTTTATTAGACTGGTTGGATTAGATTAGTTGGAAGGTTGATAGGAACAAACTAACAGAAAAAAAAAACAATGAAATAGGTAAAAGGTACAGGTACATAGGTAAATAGGTAAAGGTACAGGAAATACTATTTTAGTGATAGAAACAAGGAATGGAGAGTTAGGGAAGAGAGAAAGGGACTGAAGTGGTTTGTAGCACCGTTGGCCACTTTCTCAAATACATGGTGTCCCTTTTCAGCCTCTCTCATTTCTTCCCATGCTGTAGCCCCTTACCTCCCACTACTTCTTGTTGAACTCATCCTGGATGAGGTGGAGCACCACACTCTCTTCCCATGAGTTCTGGGAAAAATACCAACATCACATACGCAGGCTTATCTCTTAAGCTCTCCTTTCCCAGGTCCAGGCAACAAGACCTAGATTTACAAGAAAACCCTCAGTGCAGTGGCTGTGGTTGCCTCATCCAACATGGCATCGGGCGTTATCGCTGCCAGACAGTAAACACAGAAACTTCCAGTGATGGTCTGTGAATATAGATGCTTCTCAAACTTTACCCTTCACTCAGCATGGTGCTGGATCCAGGCTAAGGAAACTTAGAGAATAAGACATTCCTTAGTTACAATTAAAACCACATTCAAATTTACTTTTGAACAGTAGACATATTTCTTATATAATTTAAGTGGGAACTTACTGAATATGCCTTCCATTTGACTGGGGAATTGGCTTCTTGTTGGGTCTCTGAGTATCTGAACCAAGAGTAAGTGAAGAAGATTTCTGCTGGATTTATGGCAGCAGTCTAAAGCTTTTTGCAGTCTTCCGTGTGAAATTATCTGTGTATAATTATATGTGTGTATGTGTGCATGTATAAATATAAATGGTTTCTGAACAGGTTCTCTACAATGTGCTGTACTGGACTATGGCTCCTTATTGTATTTCAACTTAATGCCTCATATTGCAGGCATCATTGTCAAAATTTGGTCAAAAGCTGAATATCTAGCATATTCTTCAGTCACTTCGGAAAATACCCAGTATTCATGAGAAGACATGTTTATTTTAGTGACTCCCTAGCATATTGCATATCTTGCATGGGATAATTCATAAAACTTTTCCCCCTTATATCTTTCTTTCTTTTTTTTTTTTTTTTTGCGGTACGCGGGCCTCTCACTGTTGTGGCCTCTCCCGTTGTGGAGCACAGGCTCTGGACGCGCAGGCTCAGCGACCATGGCTCACGGGCCCAGCCGCTCCGCGGCATGTGGGATCTTCCCGGACCAGGGCACGAACCCGTTTCCCCTGCATCAGCAGGCGGACTCTCAACCACTGCGCCACCAGGGAAGCCCTCCCCCTTATATCTTAATTATTCTGCCACAGTAGCAAGAGCCCATTTGTTGGGTATTTCTTTGTTTTTCTAACCATCTATAGCCATTTACATAATAACTTCTGAAAGCTGAAAATTTTTAGAGGTTTAGTGTTTTCAAAATAATGCATGCTCAAGGATTAAGAAAGCTTTTGAGACTTTTACAAGGTGGGTCAGAACAGAGTTTTTATTTACTTTTGAGAAATTGGGCAACTGAGGCAAGGTGAAGAAATAAATGATTCATTGGAGTGAATCAAGAAAAGATGTTAGCTATAAACCTTACTGTTAGGTCATTACCTACGTTTTCTCACAAATTTATGCTAGACAGAGAATAGCTAATCCTAGAAGTCTCTTGCAAAATCTTTTATGAATTTTCGAGTTCAATATCACTGAAGTAAGGAAATCACATGTCAAAATGGAAAGAAAGTCTGTATAAAGAACACACTTTTCAAGGCTAATTTCTAGAGCACACTTGCCTTTCATTATGGAAAAATGCACCATTCATATTATTATAAGGACTGGAAATTGTCTCCTTTCAGCAATTTAATGTTCACTTCTTCTCAAACATTGGAAAAGACCCCTGGATGCCTGTCTCTCTCGCTTCCATACATGCAGGTCACACTAGCACAAGTCAACTTCTATTCTCAACATGCAGTTTGACCTGTGAACATCTAAGTCAGCTCTTATCACTTTGCCAGAACCTTCAGGGGCTTCTTATCTCATCCAGAAAATAATCTAAAGCCTAAAAATAAAATAAAATAAAAAAATTCAAATTCCTTACATTGGTCTATAAGACTGTAGATTATCTGTTGCTTCTCTAACTTCATCTCCTACCCTTCTCTTCCATGCTTTTTCTTTTTCCTAGCCATGTTGGCTTCCTTACTGTTCATCACACACACAAAGCACACACCTGGCTCAGGGCCTTGGCCCTCACTGAGCCTTCAACCTGAATTGCTCTTTCCAGAGATATTCCCACGGCTTGTTCTCTCACTTCTTTCGAATACCTACTCAAATGTCATATGATCAGGTAGGGCTCTTCCTGACTCTGCTATACAAAAGGGCATCTTCTTTCCACCTTGGCACTCCCTAGCCTCTAGACGTACTATATATTAATTTTTAAAAACTTTTGTTGCCTATTTCTCCCAACTACAAGCTGAGGTCATACCTGCCCTGTTCCCTACAGTTTTCCCAAGAATGGAGAACAGCACATAGTTGATGCTCAAAACATATTTTTAATACATGAAAAAATAGGGATAAATAATAATATAGTAAAACTTAAATTGTGAAACAGCTGAGTTGGGGATCAATTTTGTTCATCTTTTATTAGCAAAGACATTATTGAAAAGACATTGCAGCTGGCCTAACAGGTGCCAACACAAATGTCTGAAGCTCACACACAAAAGATTTTGGGGTGGCATGTGTGTGTCAAAGAGGTGGAGTATATTTATGTCTCATTTCTATAAAACTATGTCTCTGCAGCATGCCCTCAGAGGTCACACAGACATAAATCATGAACCACACTCCATGCAACAGGTGTGACCTGGGACTCTTAGCCTCCATTTGGAGCTTCAGTTGGCAGCAAAATTACCATACACCAATAAAGAGCAAGGACTCACAACTGGTTTTGAGATTCTGTTACCTTTCAGTTATATATTTTAATCCCTATCCCCTCTTCTTCCTTGACTTCCCAATTCTTTTTCACTTCACCTACATCATCTTTTCTACCACTCTGAAAAGTGCCGATTTTCCCAGTTCTAGAATACCTCCACTATGGTTTCTGTGTTCTCGCTGTATGCCATTTGGTGAGCAAAGAGGCTTTACCTTGCCTCACAGTTTCTGAAACGACCTCTGCTCAACACCAACTTGGATGCTCTGTTCTTAAGAGGAAGCAAATGATCTGTTGGAGGCTTCAATTCAGAGTCAGGGGGAGCAAGCTTTTCTGTTGGTACCAGCTCCGCTCTGCATCTCACACAGAAATTCCTTCTGGAAGCATGTGCTCTAAACCCAGCAGGAAGAGCAATGGAGGAGGCCTGGAGGAGGGGAGTTGGAAACATCTTACTGACTGACAGTAGCAACAGGAATAACACTCAGCTCATCTATAGATTTTCTAACTGCATATACCACGAAAATGGTCCCATGATGTGATGAAAAGCGGGGAGAAAATGATGTTTGATTTTTTAAAAATTACAATTACCATTTTGTAAGAGAATGTGGAGCCCAACAGAACAGAGAACATAGAAAGAGTAAATGTATTAGGATAGGGAAATGATAGGTAAATTTTTTCCTTGAATTTTATGATTGTTTTATTATTAAGAAGATGCATTAATGATCATTGAAAAGTTGGGAACTAAGTAGGTATAGTATTGAGGGTTTGTTGGTACTAAATCTAGGGACTGTATCTCAATTCTTAAAATAAGATTCATAATGATACCCATAAATAGCTTTTCATTCACACCCAGCAAATAGCAATACATCAAAGTATGGAAGAATTAGAATTACAGGTGGCTATAGCCCCCATCTTACAAATCGATTACTAAAGATAATTTCACCATGACATGGAAGGCCAAACAGGAGCAACTAATACATGGCAGGCATTCTCAGGTTATCTCATTCACCGCCACAGCAATCCTGGGGGGCAGCTGTATTATCCCATTTTAGAGAGGAGCAAATGGAGTTTTGGAATGATTGTGTAACATCTAAAACCACAGAGCCAGAGAGCCTGATTCAAACCTGTGTCTACCTGTGCTTGAAATAAGAGCCTGTGACAATTAATATTCACTTCACCCTCGTGGAATTAATGACTTTTGTATTAACAGAGTATTTTTGTGTTCACGTTTGAATAATCTGGAGCCTCTGGGCAGCTGGGTTCTTGAGGGCTAATATTATTTTACTCTAATTTTGATGAATCTTCATACAGCAATAAAAATGGTATTGATAATTACATATGTCTGTATTTATTAGAAAGCCTTCTAACCTACCTCCACTTCATTTACTTGCCAAATATAAGTAAAAGTTTACGTACTAAGTGTCATTCTTCATCCCCTCTATAATATCCTCTTTCTGATATCCACAGCATACTGAACACCAACAGGGTGTTTTGATATGTACTTCTACTAAGTTAAATGCAAACCAGTATCTGTGTCTCTTTCAAAACCCGTTTATACTAGCTTCATATGTTACTAAAAATAAATTTAATCAGCTATGATATAAAATGCTGAAATAACAGTAGAGAAAAAGGTTGGACTGATGAAAATTAAGTCGATTGCTTTCAAAAGACTTAATAAAGATAAATCTTTAAATGATCACTGTGGAACTAGGTGTGACCCAGATAACTTGAAAGATTGGGGGGAAGGAGTGAGAGCAGAATCACAGAATTTAGAGTGATTCTGTAAGACCATAACACAACCGCCTTTAAGATCTCTCTCCACTTTAAAGAACACAAAACTAGAAAATATAGAGGAAGCACTGTAAGTGTGATTTATATAAAAAGACGATTGAAATTTTAATTGCAGAATTCATTTGTCCTACAACAAAAATCAGAAAGTTAATTAACAAATGCATTTAGTTTTAAAAAATTTAAATATGTCTAAATCACTTTTCATGACTATTTGTTTTAAATAAAGATTTTGATTAATAAAAATGAATCTTCTTAATTAATAAAAATTAACCAACTCATCTTTTTTTTTTGTGGTACACAGGCCTCTCACTGTTATGGCCTCTTCTGGTTGCAGAGCACAGGCTCCAGACGCGCAGGCTCAGCAGCCATGGCTCACGGGCCCAGCCGCTCCGCAGCATGTGGGATCTTCCCAGACCGGGGCACGAACCTGTGTCCCCTGCATCGGCAGGCAGACTCTCAACCACTGCGCCACCAGGGAAGCCCAACCAACTCATCTTGATTGCTTCACTCTATTAGTTTTCTATTAGCAAGTTAAAATAATACAAATTTATTATTTCAGTTTCTGCAGGTCAGAAGTCTGAGTGTGGTGTGGCTGGATTCTCTGCTCAGGGTCCCATGGGTTCCAGTCATGTGGAGCTGCCATCTGGGGCTTGGAGTCCCTTCCAATCCCACTGGTTGTTGGCAGAAACCATTTCCTTGGAATTCTAAGATGGAGGTCTCCAGTTTTCTGCTGGTTGTTAGCCAGGGACCACTCTCAGCTCCTAGAGACTGCCCCAGTTCCTTGCCATGTGGCCTGCACTGGCAGGTCACAACAGGGATGTTTGCTTTTTTCCTGGTCAGTCAGAGCTGTCTCTGACTTTCTCTTCTGTGACCAGCTGGAGAAAGTGTTCTACGTTTAAAGGTCCCATGTGACTAAGTTAGACCCACCTGAATAATCTCTCTTTCTTAAAGTAAACTCTACCATATTGCATAACTTAATCACCAGAGTGAAATGAATTATAGTCACAGTGCCTGGAATTATACAGGACACGTGCACCAGGGTGCTCAGAATCTTAGGGGGCATTTAGGTTTCTGCACCACAGTCACATAAGAGGCTGATGCATGGCCACCGTGGACTCCACTATACCCCAGTCAACCTTATATAAGCAAACCTCAACTGGAACCAAATGGCTACTTGTAACCTCTAAGTTTTGCTTTCATTCCTACTTCACCCTTTTGTCCTTTCCAAAACAAACTAATGTTTCCAGGATAATAAAAGGCTCATGATAATATTAGCAAGGAGTGGTTGCTGTATCTAGAGAAAGTGAAATTCTGATTTTATTAACAAAAACACTTCAGGAAAAATTCTCAGACAGCCTCCTACTCTCTGATACCCACATCATTTTCCCTTAAAGAAAAACTTACTTAAAAAGAAAATGCATTTACTTGTAATATTATTAGTTTGGGTTGGTGAGAGTAGATTAAAATCATGATTCCTAAACTAACCATTTGTTGTCTCCAAGGAGAAAATACTTCACAATAAAAAATTAAGATAATAACAAAGTAAAACAATAGCAACAATGCAGTATCTGAGAACTGGAGAGTGGGCTGTATCCAGTCAGCAATAAGTGTAGGATGCAGTCAGTGAGACTTTGTTGATGACCACTACACACTCGGAAATCTCAGAAAGGAGGCATTTTGGTGGCTGTGGCACTGTGGGCTGTAGGTGCAGACACCATGGTGCTTTCCAGCTGTGTTAATCTGTGCTTTCTACTTTGAAAGGCATCAAACAGCCTCCTCTTTTTTATGAGCATTAGTACCAGGTAGGAAGTGTGCCTTTTGTCATCACACACTCTCCATGTTCTCTTTTGTCTTGGAATAAAAAAAAAAAAGAAGAAGAAGAAGCATAACTGATACGAGTGAGAAACTAATGACAAAACCCACTTCCAGTCCTTAAATAGATATTCCCTCGACCTTCTTCATGCCCAAGGAAGCAAATCTTTCTGCTGTTGAAGGTAAACAACAACTGGAGAAATGATTTAGCAGAAATTTAAGCATCAAATAGAAAGCTTTGACTAGATGTTTTTAAAACTCTCCCCTATCGTTACCATTACATTCACCTATGAATAGAAAATATATCATAAAATGTTGAGAAGATTTTAGAAGTCAAGCAAAGGGGATATGAGTGACTCAGTAACAGCGTCTACATATTCTCCTTCTGTCTACTAAGCCCCCCACTGAAAAAAATCAGTGGACCCTTCTTCAACCTACCCATATCTTATACCGTGGGTAACCATTCTCTCATATAAAACATAAACATGTGACTAAATACTCATGAATAAATGACCTTCCAAAACATACATGTTTTTAAAACGCTTCAAGAGAACTGCCTGAAATGTTATCAGCCAAGGTACAATGCAAATAATCCAGATTTAAATAATATTTAGAAGCACTGTAAGAATACCATGGAGTTTCAATTTATAAATTAAAAATAAAAATTTTCTGCTTTCAGTATCCAATCTCTTATTGTCATTCAATACCTGCCACTTTAATATAGAAGAGAAATATGAATTTCCAGAATAACTACCAATTCAATACAGGAATGAACCAGACTACAAATTTTGTTTTTTTGTGGTTTAAAAAAAATTTTTTTAACATCTTTATTGGAGTATAATTGCCTTACAATGGTGTGTTAGTTTCTGCTTTATAACAAAGTGAATCAGCTATACATATACATATATCCCCATAACTCCTCCCACTTGTGTCTCCCTCCCACCCTCCTTATCCCACCCCTCTAGGTGGTCACAAAGCACTGAGCTGATCTCCCTGTGCTATGCAGCTGCTTCCCATTTGCTATCTATTTTACATTTGGTAGTGTATATATGTCCATGCCTCTCTCTCACTTCATCCCAGCTTACCCTTCCCCTTCCCCATGTCCTCAAATCCATTCTCTATGTCTGCTTCTTTATTCCTGTCCTGCCCCTAGGTTCTTCATAACCTTTTTTTTTTTTTTAGATTCCATATATATGTGTTAGCATATGGTATTTGTTTTTCTCTTTCTGACTTACTTCACTCTGTATGACAGACTCTAGGTCCATCCACCTCACTACAAATAACTCAATTTCATTTCTTTTTATGGCTGAGTAATATTCCATTGTATATATGAGAACCATAATTCAAAAAGAGTCATGTACCACAATGTTCATTGCAGCTCTATTTACAATAGCCAGAACATGGAAGCAATGTAAGTGTCCATCGACAGAAGAATGGATAAAGAAGATGTGGCACATATATACAACAGACTAGAAATTTTGCACCAGCTTTTGTAACTTAACTGAAGAATGTTTTGTGATGAAACTCTATAGAAATACGAAGAAATACCTAAAATTTCTCAGCCACCAGAGATCAATTATACCTTCAAAAACTTTGAGTTGTGAATAGAACAAACTCAAGAAATATAGCTGAATTTCTCTGAATCAGACCTTGCAAAAGTATGTTCCTATTTTCTCATCTCTCTTGACCATACCCATTTCTGTAATAACTGTATCAGCATTTCACACTGTATACTTCAGTCTGTTACCAAGTGTCTGACAAAAAAACACAAAATTTTTCTATTGTCAGAAATCCTCATACACTGCAGGAGTGTAAAATTGTGCTACCAATTTGGATAACAAATTTGCAGTTTTGTACAACGTTAAACATACATTTACCCTATGGCCCATAAAATCCTCTCCTAGGGATTCATTCAAAAGAAAGGAAAGCATATGTCTACAGAAAGCTTGTGCAAAAATGCTCATAACAGGTTTATTAATAAGAGCCAAAAAGTGGAAACAATCTTTGTGTCCATCAAGAGGAGAATTAATAGAAAAACTAAGATATACAATAAAATACTATTGAGAAATAGAAAGGATTGAGTTACTAAAATACACAACTTGACTGAATCTCAAAAACAAATGCTGACCAAAAGAGGCAGGTACAAAAGAATGTATATGTCTGATTTCATTTATATGAAAAAGTCTGAAATAATATTCAATGGAAGAACACAGACTTATGGATTCAGCAGGACTCTCAAAGGTTGACTAGGGAGCAGAGGGCACTACATGCAGTGATGAAATATTTTATATTTTGATGGGGAGATATGGGTTACATACATGTTTGCATTTGTCAAAGCTACACAAACTATAAACTTGAGATTGGTGCACACACCGTATAAAAATACTACTTTCATAAGAAATATTTTTTTTTTTTTTTTTTTTTTGCATTACGTGGGCTTCTCACTGCTGTGGCCTCTCCCGTTGCGGAGCACAGGCTCCGGACGCGCAGGCCCAGCAGCCATGGCTCACGGGCCCAGCCGCTCCGCGGCATGTGGGATCTTCCCAGACCGGGGCACGAACCCGTGTCCCCTGCATCGGCAGGCGGACTCTCAACCACTGCGCCACCAGGGAAGCCCGAAATATTTTTTTTAATATTTAAAAATTTTGGGCTTCCCTGTGGCACAGTGGTTAAGAATCCACCTGCCAATGCAGGGGACACGGGTTCAAGCCCTGGTCCAGGAAGATCCCACATGCTGCGGAGCAACTAAGCCCATGTGCCACAGCTACTGAGCCCTTGTGCCACAACTACAGAAGCCCGCATGCCTAGAGCCTGTGCTCCACAACAAGAGAAGCCACTGCAATGAGAAGCCCGCGCACCACAACGAAGAGTAGCCCCTGCTCTCCACAGCTAGAGAAAGCCTGCGTGCAGCAATGAAGAACCAATGCAGCCAAAAATAAAATAAATAAATTTATATTATAAAAATATATATATATATTTAAAAATTTTGTCTTGGTTAATGTTTGAAAAACATAGGATTAAATAAAGTAAGACTTCTTTAATAGTACGAAGAGTAATATTTCTTTGATAGTACTAATATGTACTATTAATCTCCAAAAGCTGTAGTAAGTAAACTTTTTGCCATAGACCACCTTTAGAGACTAAGCATCCTCAGGACACAACACAAGGGTAATATTTTATCATAATGCATGCCAAAAAATACTGAGAAAAACTGTGTATGTGTGTGTGTGTTAGCAGTATATTAATAATAGGAGGGCGACCAAATTAAGAAGACATCAATTTCCATGGCACAATGACACATATCATCTCTTTGGTACCACCTGTTAATAAGGTCAAGAAAAAATGGAAATTGTTACTGAGCCTGCAGAGTAGATTAAAGGAGACAGCTGAAGAGTACAGCAAGGGGAGATACCAGGACAATAAAAGAACAGTGTATTGGGACTTTGATTCAGAGAAGCAAGGCAGTTGTATGGGAAGAGTCAGGAGTTTTATTTTCAGCTCAGTTGCAGGCTTAGCCAGGGGCCCCTGGCAATTCACACATGCAATTTATGACACTCTGGTTGGCTTACTACATCTGACCTGAGAGTTTGTAATTGTCTGTGACTGGTGGCAGCTGTCACTGGAGTACAGTAAGGAAGGTGATTCCTCTGTGCTCCATGTTTTAGGAGACACCAAACCTACAACAGAAAATCTGCTAGTAAAGAAAATGAAATATTCAAGATCAACTGTAAACAGATCATTTTGTGAATACTATTTATGAATTGCAGTCCTCACTGTAAGAGTGCCCAGGTGTTTCAGAGCTTTCAGAGAACTGCAAAATACACTCCCAGGGCTGGAGGCGGAGACTGGGGTGAGGGTGACTCGGGTGGTAGTCTGATGCCAAGAGAGAACTTAAGGGCGTCTACATAATCACCATCACCAAAGCCAGTGAGTGGAAGGCCTTTGAAGCTTTCACATCGATCTTCTGTGCACATGTTTACCTTTCACAAATAACCTTCTTTTTTTAAAAAGTGTTTGTGGCTTATTTATAAACAGATATTATGCATATCAATAAACCCAATAATGATTTGTCTTTTTTTCTCCTATGTAGAACATAATTCGTTTTTTCCAATGATGTCTCCTACAGTAAAGTGTGGACTTGTCCAGGGGCTAATTAGCTTGGGTAGTCATGTTTCCCATCCCATGCCCCAGGTGCCTCCAGAATAGTACCTCACACCTATTCCTCACACCTATTGTGGTATTTTATCCACAATACCAAATGTATTGTGGATAAAAGGATGGTATGAAGGAAAAATAAACAGATGGATGGGTGTATGGATGGATGGATGACACAATTCAACATTACGTGTCAACTGAATGGAATAATGTTATAAAATAAACTTAAAGATGAATGCCAGGATTTCTGGTTCTGGCCAGAATGGGATAGCTCATTGTTGGCTAGTCTTCTTTCACACACCCAGAAAATCCTGGACATAGTACAGGAAGCAAACATAGAAAGAGACTGAAAGTTAAAAGAACATAGACTGGATAAGAATTATAGGACTTGAAAAACAATATGTTGACGAGGGTGAGAGTTCCGTAGGTTTTCTTTTTGCCTTTCATGTATCCTGGGTGGGGCACTGGAGAAACCTATGACCTAGAGCAGCCAAGAGGCACAGACAAGCAACAAAGCCCAAAGAAAAGCCTATACACTCTAACCAAAGGACAAGTGAAGGATGACCTAGAAGTATAGAACACCTTTTTAATAATACATACCTTAGTCCAGCCAAACACCAAGGGAAAACTTCACCCACCCCTGCAGAATCAGTGGGGCTCTTGGGGGCTGAAGTTCTGGCCCCACCTAAAAACAGCAAGGCTGAGCAAATTGGCCTCCCCCTTCCCCTCACCTGATTGGTGTCAGTGGGACAAAATGCAAAACATAACTTCTACCCACACATAGAAGCAAAGAGGTGGAATGAGATGGTGCAGGGAGATGCCAGTTGGCATTCTGCTTCCCTCACTGTGGTACTATATGGTAAAATAAAATTTCACTTCTGCTAGATCTTAACTCCACACAAAACAGTGACTTTCTTACAAAAGAAGAAGAAGAAGAAGAAGAAGATTAAATAAGATTCAGGTTCTCATAAAACAAAACCCCAAATTCCAAATTCTTAGGGTCAGAATAAGAAATCTTCCATCATACTAAGAACAAGGAAAATCTCAACTTGTATGAGGAAAGTCAATCAACAGATACCAATACCAACATATCACTGATGTTGAAAATATCTGACAAGGATTTTAAAGCAGTCATCATAGAAATTATTCAGCAGTTTCAAAAACACAAATGAAAAAAATGGAAAGTCTCAGCAAAGAAAAAGAAGATATGAAGAAGGATCAAATGAAAATTTTACAAATGAAAAACAAAATAATCAAAATAAAGAGCTCAATGATGGGATCAGCAGAAGAATGGAAGGGACAGAGGAAAGAATTCATAAACTCAAAGACAGTACAATAGATATTACCTAATCTGAACAACTGAGGAAAAGTAGATTGGAAAAAACAAAGAATAGGGAACCAGGGACATATGGGACTATAACAAAAGGCGTAACGTTTTGAGTTATGAGTTCTGGAAGGAAAGGAGAAAGAAAGCAAGGCTTAAAAAGTATTCAAATTCTCTCAATTTTGCTGTGAATTAAAAACTTCTCTAAAAAAATTGTCTTAATTTAAAAAAAAGTATTCAAAGAAATAATGGCTGATGAACTAAAACTTTGGCAGAAAGGAAAAAACTTATATATTCAAGAAACTGAGAAAACCCTAAACAGTATAAACTCAAATAAATTCAGAAGAAAACAGAAGCCAAACTTCTGAGATTTAAAGACAAATGAAATATCTTGAAAGCACCCAGAAAAAAAAAAAAATGATGCACTATCTACGGAAGAACAACACTTCGAATGCCAGCAAATTTCTCACCAGAAACCATGAAGGCCAGAAGGAAATAGCACATCTTCATTGCTCAAAGAAGTCAACGCAAATTCTATAACTAGCAAAAATATCCTTTAGAAATGAAAGTGAAATCAAGACATTCTCAGGTGAAGGAATTTAAGAGAATTTGATATCAGCAAGCTTATCCTAAAATAATGTCTAAAGGGAATTCTTCAAACAGAAATAAAATAATAAAGAAAGGAAACTTGTAGCATCAGATATGAAAAAAGAACTATTTGAAAATGGGAAGAGTAGAAAGATGGATAAAGTTAATATACTACCCTCAGGTTGAGTTTTCTAAATTGTTAGGGGGTAAAGCAGAACGTTTAACACTGTCTGATGTAGTTTCTAATGTATACAGAGGAAATATTTAAGACAATTGTAATATAAAGGGGTAAAGGTAACTGAATGAAAAGTGTGGTAAGTTCTCTATGTTTTACTTGAACTGGTGAAATGTTAAAAGCAGTATATACCATTGGATATTATGGAAAGAAATTATTTAAAGAAAATATTTAAAGATATTATTTAAAGAGAATTAAAACTGTGATGAAATGTCACTCCATCCATATTAAAACAGCTAAAATTTTTAAAGAATGTCAATAGCAAAAGTTGGTGAAGATGTAGGGACACTGCATCTCACATACATCCCTGGTGGGAAGGTAAAATGGTACAGCCACTCTGGAAAATAGTTTACAGTTTTTTAAAGACTAAACAATCACTCAATGTATGCCCAGAAATTGCACTTCTGGGAATATTTCCTAGAGAAATGAAAAATTATGCCCACACAAAGCATTTTACACAGAATGATGGGCTCCAGAAGTCCTATCCTCTAAATCTGAATAATTAGAATAAAAACCCACCCTTTTCCAGGATGATAATCATGAATCTGTTTTCTACAAAATTTCATTCTGAACAGCTGTGGACTGGTGAATACTAGGTGTAGTGATGAGCTGGGATGAAGAATTGGAAAAAAAATTAAGTGGAAGTTGATATATTGAACTGTGTGACTCTTAAACTTCTTTCTCTACTAGAAGAGGAAGATTTTAACATACATCTTGCTACCACCCTACTGCCTAATCACTCCTCATCACGGGTGAGGAGTAGATGATTCTTCTCTGGATAACGTAATTAAACCTAGAGGAAAAGTTATTAAGCCCTTAACATAAGAAAAACTGTGTCTTTCTCTTCCTCTGATTGCTGGTGATGCCTAGTGCTGTTAAGCCTGCCATGACCATGATGGAAGATACAAAAATTGCAAGTGGACAGACAGGGCCCAAAATTTGGGTCCAGGATGATGTTGTTGATCCACTGAATTAACCAGACATGGAGTCAAACTACTGCAGGACTTCTCATTACATGAGATTTTATATAATCATTTAAATTCTGCATGTCCTAGGGTACCTTGGGTTATAAGTAACAGAAAACTGAACTCAAAAGTAAATAGTAAATAATAAAAAGTAATTACACAAAGAAATGCAAGATCAGCCACCAATGAAAAATAAGAGAAAATTGATTTGGATAGTTCAGTAGGAAATATGAAATCCCAATAAAAAAAGAGAAGAAAGCCACGTAACAAGAGATTCAACACAGATGGTTAGCAAAATGGCACAAAAAGCTGCCTGCTGAAGGACAGTAGGCCTGAAAAGCAAGTCTCACTGAATAAGAAAGACAGAAAAGACTAGGGGCAGTAAATGATAAATGATACAGATGGGCATTAAACAGGGATACAGAAGTGTTTGGGAAAATATTAACCACAGTTGTATCCATCACAAGCCAGGCATATGAAGAATAAGACAGTTATTAATTTTAGAAAATTAAATCATGCCAAAAATTTAGTTATTATGAATATCATTTGCATAGTCAAAATAATATAAAAAGTGACAATCAACTTAACCAAATATTCTAACATTACTGTACTAGGGGACAAGGGAAGATAAATGGGATGGGGCCGGCATGAGACAGAGAGCCAATGACTCATATATTTGTGGGATTCAATAGAACATAGCTAATATTAATAAACCCTATTGATTGATTACCTATGTAGAAATGTTTTAGGGGGACATGAATAATTGAGTTTGTTTGAGTCACCAGGCACACTGCTGCCTCAGGGTCTTTGCATGTGTTGCTCAGAAACTCTGCCTCTAGATATCCTCTTGACTAACTCACTGACTTCCCTAAGGTGACAAAAATCACTGCTCAATAAAGTCTTCTCTGGACAATCTATCTAGTGTTTCACTCCCTCTGAATATTTCATATATTCTTCCTTGCTCCATTATATTTTCTGAGCACATATCACATCCAATGGATAATCTATTATTTATTATTCATTTATTAGTTGTCTTCCTATTGTACATATTGTACACTCCATATTGGAAAGGACTTTTATGTGCTTTCTCACTGCTAATTCACAGCACTTAGAACACTGTCTGGTACATTGTAGGCCTTCATTAGCTATCTGGTGAGTAAATAAGTAAAGCTCTGTTGAATGTTATTATATCTGAAGAGCAAGAGGCTGATTGGGTTTTTATTATTATTATTATTATAAGCCTTGTACTGACTTTAATGAGCACATACTCTTATTGAAAAGTATATTTTTTATAAAAATATGAACTAGGTCAAATATAAAGAAAAAAACTTTCAGGGCTTCCCTGGTGGCGCAGTGGTTGGGAGTCTGCCTGCTGATGCAGGGGACACGGGTTCGTGCCCCGGTCCGGGAGGATCCCACGTGCCGCGGAGCGGCTGGGCCCGTGAGCCATGGCCGCTGGGCCTGCGTGTCCGGAGCCTGTGCTCTGCAGCGGGAGAGGCCACAACAGTGAGAGGCCCGCGTACCGCAAAAACAAACAAACAAACAAACAAAAAAAAAACTTTCAAAAATGATATTGAATTTGGAAAATATTTGGATAGTCCCTTGGAGGTTTCAAAATAGGTTTTAACCTATTTTGACAGCTGATTGGGAGACATAAGTACTAAATAACGAAGAAGCTGGGAAGACTATCTATTGGACCAGTTACTTAAGACAAGATTGATTGCTTCTCAGAAGAGTTACTGGCCAAAGCATTTTAAAGACTGGATCTAAAGAGATAGACATGTGGAGAAAAATGATACGATTATCTTTTACTTCTATAAAAATCAAGCCTGAGGAAAATGTTTTAATTTTTTTCTCCTAACAAAAAAGAATGTACTTCATTGTGTAACATTTAGAAAATAGGAATTGGCAAAAAGATGAAATTTAATTCATAATCCTACTGTTCAAAAACATTTTTAATATATGTGTGAACATCGTCCAGTTCTATTCCCCTATGTGTATGTATGTGGGTGGGTTTGTGTATTTATGCATGCTTGTATATGTGTATAAATCCCCTCTTATTTTCAAACTGGGATTTGTGATACAAGTACATTTGAAGAGCAAGGTTGGGATGCCTTCTTTCTTTGTCCTAGCATACTGGCCATTTGTATTCTAATGACTTCCCAGCTACTATTGACTAGGGGTAGATTGGAGCTTTTGACCTTGAGGTTAAAGTTTCCATGTCATCTGTTACTAATCTCTTGAGACAGCTTGTCCCCAGACATTGTTTCTTTTGGGCATGTTTTTATCTAAATTCCTTCTAACAATAAACCACTAAGAACCTCTCAGTCTGAGACTAGTGAAAGCGGATCCTGGGAAAAACCATACCGTGCTTCTCAAAGTACATGCTGAACTTTGATCTTCTTGTAGAAATTTCATGGTTGGTATGAACTACCCTATCAGGAAAATTTCCCTCTGTTGTTGATAAAGAAGAACAGTTCAGAGAAGAATAGTTTTTTTCAGGTAACAGTGTGGGTCCCAAACAGATAAGGAGCACACCAAGCAAAAGCTCTCCAGACAGAAATCCATTTTTTCCCCAGGTATCATTCTCTATTTTTATAAATAATCAGGGAGCTATTTTCTCCCTTTTTTGTTTTGGTTCCTTCATTCTCTCTTATAGATTCTGCACAGAGGACCTCATCCCATCATGACATAGTCAAAGAGTCACTCACTTCCAAACCCATGTGTAAAGAGAGAAAACAAAAACTCATAGAATTTGCCTTACATGTATCATTTTTTGACATTCATTCATCATAGAATATGAAATAGTTACCAAACTGAAGCCAAGAAAAAGAAAAATTCCTTGTGACACAACTGAGATTGAAATACCAAAGTGAATTCCCATTGGCCTCAGAATAGCATTAAACTATTGCTGCATAGAAGAGCTTTACATTACAAGTGCATATATTAGTCTAACAAAAAGTAAATTCCCTTACCACTATAGGAAATTATGCACTTGTTTTGCTGCCTTTTCAGCACAACGCTTAGTACATGATAATATATAAACCTTTGAGTACCAATTGAGTTCTTTACTTGCAATTGAATTTGTTCAAACAGCTACTTTTAACAAAACTGATCCTCTAATTCCTTAAAGTATCTACAGTCTGAAATCCAGTTAAGTGTTAAATTCATTGTATGCTTAAAAATGCTCAATGCCAGCATTTTTATTGTCCAAATTATTGGCATTTATCGGCTGCAATGACATTTTTTTCTTTGTGCATTTCTAATTGGAGAAAAATGCATACATTTGAATTGGACTGGAAACCTAATCTTAATAAAGGGGGGTGAAACTATTCCTTTGTCCTTCTGAAATAATATTTTTTTAGCATAGCTTAGATCTAAATGTATATGTTAACTTCCAAAATTTAAATGGTGGAAAAAATGGTCCTGTCCCATTCTCTTCTTGAAAAGCATGTCAGGAAGAAGAAGAAACAGAAGTAAAAGTCTCATCTTAAGAGAAGTGGAAGACATTCATAATCCAAACTACAATGTGTGGAAAACTATGTAGTGGAGGTAAAAGAGGTATGAAAAGATGACAAGAGCGAATGATTTCAAGATCTCAAGCTATCAACTTATGCACAGCTGTCCTCAGAAGATGGTACACCTTAAGGGAAACACCCAGAATCCATGAGAAGAACAATAAAAATATTGCATGGCACTGGTGTTACATTCTTCCCCGGGCTCTGAAGTGGCACCCTGAGCAGCAAGGGCGATGAGGCTGAAGCCTGCTGTTTCCACAGGGAATAGTTTTGCATATGTCTTATGGGAAGAGATTCTGAATCATGATGATCCCTGTAACTGCAAATCCTGCTGGCTGAAGGGAAGAGAAACAGTTTACAAAACGTATACAGCTCTGGCATAAGGAACTTTCGTGTGAATTGGGGAGAATCCCTGTCATCTGGGAATGTGTGCTGTGCTGCTCACTTTTCTAATGACTATTCTGTAATGAAATCATCTTGTTAAAACTCATCACATTCAGAGATGAGAAATCATAAAAAATAAACTGGAAACCATTAAAAAATACAATAATGGAAAGAACAAGAAAAATAAACCATAGATGAAGAAAAATATTGCTACAGAGTAGTATGATTCCATGAGTTTGAATAATTTAACAAATCAAGAAAAGTCACAGCAGAGACAGTAACTCAGGGTAGCAACAATGAGACAGGAAAACATAAAATATAAGCTAACAGAACTCTGTAGAAAAAGTATAAAAGAAAGACAAGTCATAACACAAATAAAAGCAATATATATGTAGAAATGGGTAAAAACACCACATTAAGAAGAGTAAGCAAAATAAAAATGTAAAGGATTATAAAGCAAATATGAGATCCGGAAGACAGTCAAAGGAGGTACTGCATGAATATAAATACGTCTGAAGAAGAAAACCAAACTTCCAAGAGAAAAAATATATTTAAACATGTAAATTTAGACGTTTTCTAGAAATAAAAAAGTTGAATTTACAAACTGAAAGAACATACTGCACCTTAGAAAAGGTCATTTTATGTAGAATAATGGGCACCAACATGTATCCTAGTAAAATTACAGAACTTCAAAACTAAAGATGAATAGGGACTTCCCTGGTGGCACAGTGGTTAAGAATCTGCCTGCCAATGCAGGGGATATGGGTTTGAGCCCTGGTGTGGGAAGATCCCACATGCCACAGAGCAACTAAGCCCGTGTGCCACAACTAGTGAGTCCATGTGCCACAACTACTGAAGCCCGCACTCCTAGAGCCCGTGCTCTGCAACAAGAGAAGCCACCACAATAAGCCTGCACACTGCAATGAAGAGTAGCCCCTGATCGCCCCAACTAAAGAAAGCCCATGCAAAGCAATGAAGACCCAATGCAGCCCAAAATAAATAATAGATAAATAAATAAACAAAATAAAGATGAATAAAAAATAAGGAACCTGTTGAGTATCCATGAAAAAACAAAAGACCTGAGTCACCCAGAGGAAAACATTCAGATTGTCCTTAGACACACTGTCAGCAACAATATTCAGCACTTGAATTCAGTGGAGAAATATATCCAAAAGTCTTAAGGGGCAAAAACATTGAGATACAAGAACATTATACCCAACAAAGTGTTGGGCTCTTTGGCTGAACAGTGCTCTTGAGCCAAGCACAGTGTCTGGAAAACAGCAAATAGATTTTAAAAAAAATGAATGACCTTAGTGATGGCATATGAGTTTGAGTCCCTGTTGGACATCCACCAGAGTGTTCTGGCAAACTGAAAGACATGAGAGTAGAGCCCAGGAGGAAAGAGGTCACATTTGTGAACCATGATAAGTTAGCTAAAAGTGTAAACCAGGAAGGAGATACAAAACTCAAGGAAAATAACTTTTCAGAACAATAGCTTTTCAGAACTAAACTTCACTAAATACAGTAAAATCACAATCTAGAGTAAGATAATACTAGGCACTGTCATAAGCCCTTGACATGAATCAACTCATTTAATTCTCAAGAGCACCATGTAGCCACAATTATTAATATTATTGCATCTATTTTACAGACAGAGAATCTGAGGCACAAATTTTTAAAGTAACTTGCCCAAAGTCACATAGCTTTTGAACACAGTCTGGCTCCACATGCATAGCTGCTTCAGTTAGAGAAGAGGGAGGACCATCACAAGAAAGCAAAGGAGGGAAAAAGCATTTCAAGGCAATCACATTGACAACAAAGTCAGACACTACAGAGAGGTCGAGTGGTATCTGGCAATTAGGTGGGCTTTTCTGACAGTTGAGAAAACAACCACAGCAAGTATTGAAGGCAGAAGCCAGACTAGGGTGAAAAGAGTAAGTGTAGGCCAGAAAAATGAAACAGTGACTATAGATCAATATGTAGACACATTTGATAGGGAAGAAAAGATATGGGTATCTCCTAAAACATTCTGGACCTTTTTTTGGTCTTCTCTCCGTAAGAAAGTCTGAACTTGAGACCATTACTGTTGCCTAATTTGAGAACAACGTCTCAGTAATGTACCTATATGAGGCATTTAGATTTTATTTCTCTGTCTTAAATATTGTTATGTCAACTTGTAAACCACACAGCTTACAGGGGAGAGCTGCAAAATGGATAATCGGACAATAAGTCACAAAGAGTTGTAGAAAATATGAAGAGCTATCTGGTTTGACCTAAATTTGTCTTGCTTTTATGTAAATCCATTAAAGGGCTGTTTCACATCCTAGTTTAAAGTTTTGGAGATTTCGTTATTATCAGTGTTATAGTTCATGGTATTCTTTACTTAGAATAGTGATCTCAGTAACTAAATAGCTAAAAAAAAAAAAAAAAAAGCACTTCTGATAAAGAGCATACAATGCAAGTAACAGGTTGCAGAACAATTGTGTTTTTACCTAAATAAGAAAAGGAGTTTTGAACACTGTCACCCCCGCTTTGGTTACCTAGTGATATTGCCCAGTAACAGCCTGTCTTCCCAAGCTGAGGCAAATAAAGCAGGTCTGCATATGCTGCAGATCTTAACATCGCAAATTTACACTGTAGAGTAGGCCCCTCGAGGCTCAAGGCCACATATAAATAGTGATGACACACTCAGGATGTTTGGGTACATCTCTCCAATAGTACAAAGGGAGCTTTTTTTTTTTATTACAAAAATAGTTGGCCAGCTGTTGCAGCGTTTCCCTGACTAGTTTCAAGACAATTTCTCTCTTTCCTTTGATGGAAACAGCCAGCTACCTTTCCCTTTTCTTTCTCCTCTTTTATGCCTTGTACAGTATCTGGGATTTGATGAAGGAGAGATTTTATGTTTGTGCTGTCACAAAACAGTCTGTCACTACTCAGAAGCAGAAAATGTGTATAAAAAGCATTATATATAAAAGGAGGCTGTCCTACACTTGGCAGGAGAGAGATGTGTGAACAGACAGAAACGAGACTGTGTTACTCATGCTAGTGCTGGAAGACATGTGGATCCTTACAGACGCGAACTATAAGCAAAGATTTCACACCACACAAACTGGTAACCAAGGTTCTAAATCGGAACAAGGTCCATAAGGACTTTGGGCTCTTGATAGTTTGGCATTCACCCATGCAGTCCATTCTAAATAAATAGATATTCTTTGCTATGAGTTTTCTACAAGAGCTAAAATAGCTCATTAGACTTTCTGGAAAGTAAGAATACCATCCTAAGCACCTAAGCATCTTTTTTTTTTTTTAATATCCAGCATATCACACAGTCTGGCACATATGTATTTCATAAACAAATGAAAGCTAAATATTTCTCAACTCCCTCTGCTACTATATGTGCACTTGGTGTTCATTCTCTTTTAATTGCACCAAAAGTAATGTCTCTTTTGTGGTCATGAGTGACCTAATCTACAGAGAAACCCCCAAACATGTTAGAAGATGTACATTTATAAATTACTTCCCATTAAGACCTTCATGCTTTATAAATACAGAATCTACCCCTTTTCCCAGCTTCTAGTCATTCTCTTCACTTGCCTCCACATTTCCTCCCCCATATGTACAGAAACTCAAGCATCTGTCTGACCCTCTCATTTTTAAGGCACTACTGTTAGTTTCTGCAATGCTCTCTCCTCTGTCTCCTAGACAGTCAGACCAGGGGCTAGGACAGCTGAGGAGGGCACCGTTGAGGCTCATTCCTGAGAGCAGTACATAATTAGCATCTGCTTATTTGAGATCATGGTCATTCTGTCACCCTTACAGGGATTCATTAAAGGTCACTGCATGTACTACTTGGGTAGATGGATTTACACCTAAAGAAATAGAGTTCAATGTGGGCCTAATAGTACCAGCCTCTGCCCATCAACTATAAGCATTATAAAATCACCACAGTCTTTGTGGGTTAACAGCAATATTAGCCTAGAAGAAAATCAAGGATTCTCTTTTTCTGTAGTCATTGATTTATTAGTTGGTTTCCCATGTAGCTCCTTTCCTATCAGTCCTAAACTCAGAGACTGGAGCTACATCATAAGATGGTAATGTCATTACACATTTGTACATCATATTACAATTTTCTACTTATGCATTACCTTATTTGAACTTGGTATCACACCAAGTGATATTATTGAATTGTTTTCTCTTTTAGAAAAAATCAGAATTTTACTTGGCAGAACTTGTACATATAAAAAATTATGGGGCATTTTAAAACTTGGTATTCTAGGAAAGTTATTTGAGCTCTCTAAGGCACAGTTTCCTGTTCTATAAAAGAGATGTAACAATAGTACCAAATGCATAAGGCTGTTTGAAGATTAAACAAGTTAATATGTGATGGTTAATTAGAAGAGTATCTGGCACATAGAGATGTTAGCTATTATTGTTTTGTAGCATTAGTGTCATTATTAATATTATTATTTTCAAATGAATCATCCTAGAGAATTACCATTGCTTCAACTTTAAAATACAGACTTTAATGGTGATGTCTATATAAAAAGTTTTTATTTTAAACCCAAGTTGAAACAAGATTAAATAGGGTATTTCACTGTGCTTTTGCTGCTATCTGTAAGGGGCTATTTTTATAAAAGACCTTTCCTGTAGGCAGGTGAACAAAATCTAAAAATCTCAGCTGTCTCTGTCCCCCAACTAGGCTAGTTATTGTTGAGTCATGAGCTTTGAACATTTTCTTCCTAGCATTCTCAGGTAAGACTCACTAAATTTTAAGATTTCTCAGTCATTTAATTTTTGTGATTACCCAAAACCAAGTGTATCCTAGTGGTAGGAAGTATACTCAATTTTATATCCCCTCTTTTTATAATTTAACACATAATTACTAGTGAAAGAATGCAGTATGAATTGTATGTCAAAAGGTGGTACTATACCCTGAGAGAACATTAAAATTTTTTTTTTGAAGCTTTGAATTTTATTTTATTTATTTTTTATAAAGCAGGTTCTTATTAGTTATCTATTTTATACATATTAGTGTATATATGTCAATCCCAATCTCCCAATTCATCCCCCTCTTTCCCCCCTTGGTGTCCATACGTTTGTTCTCTATATCGTGTCTCTATTTCTGCCTTGCAAACTGGTTCATCTGTACCATTTTTCTAGATTCCACATATATGCGTTAATACATGATATTTGTTTTTCTCTTTCTGACTTACTTCACTCTGTATGACAGTCTCTAGATCCATACACATCTCTATAAATGAGCCAATTTCATTCCTTTTTATGGCTGAGTAATAGTCCACTGTATATATGTACCACATCCTCTTTATCCATTCGTCTATCGATGGGCATTTAGGTTGATTCCATGACCTGGCTATTGTAAACAGTGTTGCAATGAGAACATTTAAATTTAAGTTTTATATTTTTAATTCCAAATAATTGCATCTCCTTAAGAGATTAAATTTGGGGCAAAAGATAGCATTTTCAAACTGTTTTATGACTCTATATTCTTCAAAATTTGATGTCCTGTCCTTAGCAGGGAAAAGGCAGCCACAAGCTCTTCATCTTAGCCTATCCTTAACTCTGCCCACTAAACTCTTCATAAGAGGAGGATCGTCCTGATTTTAAAAGTCAGCCTATGAAAGTATGTCTTCAGGGCCCTATATGTTCTGTTTCATCTGTTTGGGCAAACTTTCCATCTACGTTTATACATTTGCAACTTTGGCTGCTCTGGTCCTCGGCCATAAGCCAAGAATTCCGGGCATGCACAGTGCTGTAAAATCCTCCCAGGGATTTTAAAATCCTTTCTGAGAGTCCCCAGGCAGGTCTCACATGTGCACTGCACAGGTGCTCTCCCTGGGAATCTGCCTTGACTTCCTGGGCTGGTCACTGATTCCATGGGCTCTGGACCCTCCTGATCTTGGACAATGCCCATTCATTCCCCTCCACTGCTGCCGCCTGTGAGGGACACTGTCTCTCACAGTGCTAAGCTGTTGTGGTTTTCCAGCCCTTCCAGTCTTCTTGAAACATGTTTACGGTCAGCTTCCCTTCATCTGGCACACAAACAATGCCCAGGCAGCCTTTGTCCTGACAATTCTGGAAGTGCAGACTGCCCGTGTTTTAAGCCCTCTTCAGACTGCCATCAGAGTAGTTACATGGCCTCTTATCCTTTAGATTTATCAGATGCGAGTCAGACGCTAGTCCACCAAGCTCCAGGGAACACATATAATTCTTGATGTGGGGGACAATGGCCCCCTACCCCTCCTCCATGGGTAGGGCACTAGAGGAGAGAGACAATTGAAAGCATACTGACAGTTCTCTGCAAAAATCCTCTTCCAACATCCAACCTGACATTTAGGAATTTAGACCTAAATGTGGATGAGGAATTGATTCACAAACTGGAATTGGCCACCTCCCAGGCAACACTTGCACGATGGCCCACCTAATCTTGGAATGTTTAGGGGGTTCTAACACAATTGAGTCTAAAATAGTTGCATCTCAAAATAATATTACTGCTGTGTGAAGTAATACAGAAATATTGGTAAGAGGAGATTTCATTTTTGCTAGATGAAACTTGACAACTGCGCTGACCAAATTGCCACTATTGTGTAGAAGATCTCGCAAAATATGAAATTTGTTACCCATCAGGAATCAATGCATTTTAAATGAGGAAGCTATGGAGAGGCTAGTGATGAATATAAGAAGAAATAATTCTAAATTTTAAAAATATCAGTTGGGAGCATTATTTTAAAAGCAGACCTTCTAAGCTTTGCTCAGATTTCTACACATTCCTACCCCCATAATAAGGAAAGTCCAAGTTTAGCAAGATAGGGCTCAAAACTGTGAACTTCTTTAGGTTTTGATTGTTAGTTCCATACACTGAAAATTTCCATAGGATATAAATTCAAAATAGACTCAGCAGGGACTTCCCCGGTGGTCCAGTGGTTAAGATTCTGCCTTCCAAGGCAGGAGGCGCGGGTTCGATCCCTGGTTGGGGAACTAAGATCCCACATGCCGCAGGGTGTGACCAAAAACTTAAAAAAAAGCCTCAGCATATGGACAGAGGATCAAAGGAGAGAGAAAGCAACAAGAGGAAAAAGATTCAGAATACTTGTGGCTCAAACAAAACTGCACCTGCATTCAAGCAGCAGTCTGCTCTTCAAAGCAGGAGTTCTCTTAGCAACATTATTGTTCTATGCTGTGGAAGTAATGTTGGTTGCTCTTCATTCATGTGTTTCCCACTACAGATCAGGAGCTGTATTTACACCCTTTGAATCATTTTCATGAAGGATTTTAAAAAAATTTTTCTCCACAAACGATCTTCACGCTTTTTCTTTCTCTTTCCTCTCTTCTTTCTCTCCCCTCCCTCTCCCCTCCCTCTCTCTTTCTTTCCTTCTTTCTTTCTTCCTCATTTTTTAAATAAAAATCTCTCTCTTCCCATTACTGCATGAACTTTCATGCTTTCAGTTTCCCTCCTTGCAATTTTCAGGTAGTTTCCCGAATTGAGCCCTACACATATCCTAGTAATCCATCCTTCCCCCTGTCTTTACCTTTCTCCTGTGATGTAGCCAAATGCCCTTTGAGGTTTCAAACTGTCAGGCTAGGCAAAACTGGAACATTGGCACGTAGTAAATACTCACCAAGAAATTTTTACAGGTATGACAAACTAAATCCTGCTATTTACTTAAAAAAGAAAATGAAGAAAAATATACTTCCCTTTATTTCTGGCAGCATCCGACAAATTTATTATTTTATATTGTCTGACAAACTTTATGCCACATCACTTTATGCATTGCATTAGAAAAATAATTTTATACTGGGCACCACCTGCAGAAAACATAAAAGTGTTCAAGCTATCCTTGACCTGGTGAATAACCTGTGGCAAAAATGTCCAGTAAAATCAATCTTCAATAGTTGAGCCTGTCACTAATTCTAGAATGACTGTCTTGGCCTGTCTAAAACTGCATTTTTTTCATGTCTCATCATGTTTAGGTCAGCGTTACTTATAGTCACAAAATCATTACTTTATGTAATTTCAGAAATAAGAAAGGTAATAACTTTAATTTTAATAATAGTAATGAGAATAATACAAGCTTAAGAATAGGCTATTTTATGTACTAAAATTAAATAATCATGTTGAATGCAAAATAAGAATTTAAAAATGCAAATAAAATTACTACTGAAAGGAGAGACTTAAATCATCAGCTTGATCCACAGCAATAACAAATAAGTAGGGAAAAACTAATAAATACATAGGCTACTTTTAAATAAATTCAAAATATAATAATCAGAAAACACTTGTTAACCTTTCTAGGGTATAAGTTAGTGTAAACTTTTGCAAGGCTATTTGAAAATGAATCAAGTGATGCAGATGATGGAGAAAACAATCAATTGAATAATAATTGGAAGGAATGGAGAGGAAAAGGGAAATGAAAGGAGAGAGAAAGAGGAGAAGAGGATAGGGAAGGAGGAAGAGGACATTGGATACGCTCAGTAGAAGCTCCAGAATGTCCATCTAGGAAAGGCTTAGAATAGCAATCTGCCTGGAAACAGGTAAACTTAATTCTCTAGTTGTTAGATAAAATTATGACAATAGTGTATTTGAACTTCCCTTCCCTTCTAGAATTATTAACAGACTTTTGAATACTATGTAAAGCACAGGGAAGAGAATTACCATTTTCATACCCTATTACCTTTTCTTAAACTGGTTATTTTTAATGATTTAAGTATTAACAGAGATACTTCTTCCCAAATCAACAAGGATTAATGGTGAGAAGAAATTAGCACCCTTTTCTAAGAAAAGGGCATATGTTGAACTCATACTTTAATTTTGACAGTCATAGCTAGGTGCTTTGCAACAACCATATAATGAAGGGATTATTATCCCCATTTTATAGTTTATTAAACTGAAATTCAGAGAATTTAATTCATTTGCTAGGGTCACACAATTTGGAATTCATGAGTCATAATATATCCCTAGTTTCTCGGACTAGTCCTCCTCACCACAATGCCTTTACTTAATGAGCTCGCTTGCTGATGACTCTTTCTGGTCTGCAGGCATCCTCCACATGATGGCTCTTACTGAGCCATCACAAAAATTTAAATGTTGGCTTAATATATTTTCTATGTTATTATCTGCACCCCATAACAAAGATGACTATCTCGATTAACTGTGAAAAGTTATCTAAGAATCATTCAGTGGCAGCCAAAACAATTGCAGTGGATCCCATTATGCACCACCCGGATCTCCTGTGCAGACTGAAACATTCTCCCAGCTGCTCGGAGTGCTGGTGGCTAAGAGTGCTTAGGTGAGTATATCTTCAGGACTTACCCCAAATCATGCTCCATTTCCAGGAGCAGTGTGCATCTAATGACTGATTGATATAAGAATATAAAGACCTTTGCATAGATCTCAGATAACTTTCAAGGGTTATCTCAATAAGAGGGCTCTCAGTAGGATTGGCTGAGGCCTGTTACATAACTTCATTGCAGTTAAATCTCTTCCTCCACTTTCTTTTTTTTTTTTTTCTTTTTTTTTCTTTTTTTGTGGTATGCGGGTCTCTCACTGTTGTGGCCTCTCCCATTGCAGAGCACAGGCTCCGGAGGTGCAGTCTCAGCGGCCATGGCTCACGGGCCTAGCCGCTCTGCGGCGTGTGGGATCTTCCCGGACAGGGGCATGAACCCGTGTCCCCCGCATCGGCAGGTGGACTCTCAACCACTGCGCCACCAGGGAAGCCCTCCCTCCACTTTCTTGATCCTACTTTCTTCACTCCCTTCCTAGGTGTTGATTCTGGGAGAACTTCTCAGTAAATGTCCTCAATGAAAAGGTTTGTCTCAAAGGCTGCCTCCTGGGGAACTCAATATGAAATAGTTGGTGCTGGAGTGGTCTGAAAACACAACCCTAAAATGAGATTTTGAAGCTGGATCTCTAGCTGGCAAGAAGAGCCCTATTATGTCAGTGTACAGACATAGCCTTTTGCATGGGATAGTGGTACAATTGTCAAAACTTTTACAGGTTGTGAATTTGGATGGTGTACTGGGAGAAGGAAATGCACTAATAGATACAATGTACAAAGTAGTTAAGAAATACAGAGAAATCATGATTACAAGGACTATGAAAGGTGATGACTGCTGTTGGGGGCAACTGATGATTTGAAAAAGACAATGAAATGCTGAGGGGGATTAATCACCAATTAAGGACTAAATATGAAAGATAGTTGGCCTCAAAGACAGCAGATAAAGAGACTCTCATCTTTTCAGCTAGAGAGCTTTCTGTGCCTTCAACATACATGCCACTTCTAGCTCACCTACTTAAGTTAACATGGTATCACTGACGTAGTGGATAAGTGTGGTGTTCGTGGGATGTCCTCATAGTTCTACTAAGCCTCAGGCCACAGCTGCCTGCCAGTTATTTCAGACTCTGTGTACCACGAGGCCAACAGGCAAGAATAAGGAATCACTGTTTTCACAGATTTAATTTACCTTAGTCTTTTTTTTTTTTTTTTTTGTGGTACGCGGGCCTCTCACTGTTGTGGCCTCTCCCATTGCGGAGCACAGGCTCTGGACGTGCAGGCACAGCGGCCATGGCTCACGGGCCCAGCTGCTCCGTGGCATGTGGAATCTTCCCGGACCGGGGGACGAACCCGTGTCCCTGCATCGGCAGGCGGACTCTCAACCGCTGAGCCACCAAGGAAGCCCTACCTTAGTCTTAAGGAGGAGAAGCTGTTATACAGGTGGGACAGTGAATAATATATTTAGTACCAAGTAATCTTGCACAAATTTCTTAGCCTCTATGACTCAATCTCCTCATCTATAAAAATGGAGATAGTAATATGGTAATAAGAAAGGTTATTAGGAGAATTAAATGAAGACATATAAAGACATATAAAGAATTTAGAGCTATTTCTGGTATATAATATTATATATAAGTACTATATAACATTAGCTCTCATTATTGTTTCTATGACTTATACCCAAATTTCATTGCTCACATTTTTGAAAAGGATATTGTACTTTCATTCCACTAGTGACTTGTCACATTTTCAATATCTTTTTTTTTTCTTTTACGTTTTGTTGCTAAGGGACTTATTTTCACCTTATGGATTTGTGCAACTAAAATACGGCTTTCAGAGACAAGTAATATATTTCTAGGCACTGCTCCTCAATTCAGCTGAATACCACCACATTAATGGTGGATGCTAGCTGTGGTTGTCATCTGGTTAGCTAAATTCTAAGTATTATTGATGGAGAACACAAAGGCCAGGAAGATTATTTTCTAAATTTTCCCATTAAGAACCAAAAAGTACAAAGTATACCTTGATTTTGCTAATCATGGTGAGGATTTTCTACCTTATGATTATGCAATTCTTCATATACCATATATATCTGAAAACTGCATGTGATAGTTTACAGTTTTGATGGCCTAAATATTAGGCAAGCACTATTTCCTAGATCAGTAGATCTCAAATGGAAGATCAGCATGTATAAGAATCCTAAGGAAATATTATTAAGCTCCAACCTTGCTCCATTTTATATAATAACCATTCCCACCTTGGGATAGGTGAGAATGTTGGACATGGGCAATTGGACAAATCCCCCAGGGAATTCTAACAACTCCCCATGGCCAGCACCCACTCCTCATTTTTCTGATTAAGAACTCTGGTTCAGGGCCTTTTCTTTCATTCTGTTCCTAATTCTCTTCCCACGAAAGTTATTCAAACTGTTTAAAGCTACTACATCTGTATAGTTTGTCATCCATATTTCTTGAGACTTTTCTTTCTGCATTAGAGGCAATATGATCTTCTCACTATCTGTAATGTTTCAAATCTGGCTGTTTCTCAAGAACTTGACTCAGAACTTCCCATTTTATTATCCCTAGGGAGTCCTTTTCTGATAAACAAAAACTTACTTTCCCTTTTCTCTATCCCTTGATAGAACTTTATTCAAAAAGTCATTGAAATATATAGATAGTTGACCATTGGTCTATCATTTTTAGGTATTCCTTGAAGACAGATCTCTGCCTTATTCAATCATATGTCCCCTACATCTACTCTAATGCCTGGGACATAAAAAAAAGCATACTTATATTTTTTCCATTTTTCTTTGTGGAGTCAATATAATAGGGTGTGGTAATTCTTGCCCTTTTGTATACATAAGAATCACCAGGAGAATCTGTTTAAAAGTAAATTCCTAGCCTGTTCCAGAAGAAAATTTTATTCAACAGATCAGGGAAGGACCTAAGTAATCTGCCTTTTCTGTAGAAACCCCAGGTGATTCTAATAATCATGGCCGTAAGAACAGTGGAAGAAACAGCAGTCTAGCATCAACCCATAGCTTTACAAATATAGAAACTAGATTTTGCCAGTAAACTTAAAGATGATCTGGATCAGAGCAACTAATTCACAATAAACCTGACCATAATGTTAATATATAAACTTAAAATGAGAAATAAAACTATAGAAAGACTTATCAACTAGTCAGTTAATTTTCTCCTGTAGGGAAATTAACATGACATATTATAAAATTATAAGTCAGAAAATTGGGCTGTGAGCCAGGTCAGTTATGTGGGTGATGTTCCAATAAATGGCCTATTTGAACTTGCTTTATAAATAAAGTGGTATCATACAATATGTCATAATGATTTTTATAAAGTTCCTTTAAGCAAAGAAGTATATGGAGTTATAATTTTGCTGAAGAGTTTGGTCTTTTGTTTCTATCAGGTTGCAATATCTGGAAGGGTACTGTGCATTTTCACTTGGAAGATGAAGGAATTTTATGTGCATATACACACATGCTAAAAACCCATGGCAAAGTTAGAAAAGATGAAACAGGATGCCTTTACAAATTTCAGGGGCAACTACAGAAATACAAAAAAGAGGCTGTCTGTCCTAGCACCATCATCATCAGGGGCTACATGGTCAACTCAAATATCCATTGGCAAATGACCAAAAAAAAGGCATCAAGCTTCTGCCTAAGAACAAAATAAGAAACCTCCAGGAGAACCATCCCAAAAAGCAGCAGAATACACTTGCAAAAAATCAAGGAGAAAACAACAGATTTGAGCAAGAAGAAAATAGAGTAAAACTCTAGGCGAAGGCCCAAAGAAAGCAGCTTTATTCCCCAGGAAATTCACATAAATAAGCTTCTAGAAAACACCTTTTTCTTCTCTTTTCTTCCCCCCCAAACAAACCAGTTTAAAATAAATGTATGGAGCTTAAAGTGCTAACATTTCAACTTCTGCTTATTGAGATTTAAGTGGATTTTCATGAGTAATATATATTAAATAGCCAAACCTTTGCAATGTCTACTTGACATTACAGTTTAATTTTCAGAAGATAAGGGCAAACAGCAATTCCAGTCTGCAGAATCAGTAGGATAAAATCACCACTGAGAAAATTATATGTGCAGTAGCTTTTTGTAACATGTCTCTAAAACATTAGAGACTAGAAATTAGGAGATCTGGAGATGGAAAAAGAAAATATTTCATTTGCACAAAAGCTACCAATGCACATAAACAAGAATCTTTAAAATGTCATTCTGGTAGATTTTAACACTGAGGATATATTATTCACTTTAAAAACACTCTGCAACTGGAGGATATGCTATTTAAAGAATTAAGGGATTTATGTATAATTCTTTTCACTTCTCTGTCACTAATTTGCTGAAGGACCTTGAGAGCAAGTCTCTTAAATGCTCCAAATCTCAGTTTCTTTCTCATTTTCAAAAGATAAAAGAATTCTACAAATCTGGGGCCTTAGATAAACAATTAGTATATGGTAGATAAAAGATAGTCATAGAATCTTTGTTTTTCCTCCCACTGAGAGGTGGAGCCAAATTCCCTTCCAGTTGAATGTTAGCTGGCCTTAGGAATTGCTTAGTGAGGAGGCCTAAGATAGCCACGTGGTCACAGGGAGAGCAAAGACAGCCAGCCAACTCCCATGTGTTCCAGCCATCCCAGGCCACCTGCCAGATATGTGATTGAAGAAAACTTCAGATGCCTCCAGCCCAGCTACCATTCCACTGTAATCACAGGAGATCCCAAGCAAGAACTGCCCAGCTGATCCAGTCATCCAAGAAATGTGAGGAAGAATAATAAACTGTTTGAAGCTACTAAGTTTTGATGTATTCTATTACATAGCAATAGATAACTGGAAAAGCATAAAAGCCATGCAGAACTCTGGTTTCCTAGAGTAGGTTTCACAACTAGGTTCTGTAAAACTCTAGAGTACTATGAGATGTTGCTAAAGGGTTCTACAATAGACAGCAATTTTTTTTGAACAAGCATAATTTTTGAGCTTTGAACTGCAATGCTTGTGCTCACAGTGATGGACAGTGACCATGCAGTTCTGTTATAAATTTCATTATTGACCCCATATGGAAGCAAACGGTAGAGCTGTGTATTTGGTTGATTCCATTCTCCATTTTGGCATGAAAGGCTGTTGACAATTAGTGTTTTCTGTACTGCAAGAAGGGGATGATGTTAGGTTGATGATAATAACCTCTCCTTCCCAAATTATTTTCCTCAATTTCTTGTTATACATAACTGCCAGATTTATGGGCATGAACAAGCTCTATTAGTATAATGGAATTAGCAGGGAAATTTTCATTATAAAGAAAAAATTATGATACACAGCTTTATCTGCCTCTTTGTTGTTGTTGCAAGACATTGCAATACATGACTTGTATAGAGTAGAAATTAATTGTAATGGGAAAATTTTTAACATTTTTGCAATTTTTTTCATTTAGTTATTTTTATGTCTTTCTATTTTATATTTCACTAATATTTTCTAATTTACCAACATTTCTGAAGATCCAGTGTGGTTATTTTTGATGATAAGGTATATAGGGGTAGAGGAGAATTTTAGATCTGTCCTAACAGAGAATTCTGATAAAGTTCATGATGAAGAAATTGAAGATTCCAATCACAAACTGTATAAGCCAGCTTATTGATGACAAGTCACACGATGTTGAAAAGATTTTGTGTAATCAACTGAAAACCAATGGCTTCTCCATATATGTTGAGTTGTCCACAGGTTTCACCAGCAAATGTCCTATTTTAGCCTTTGCAAGAGTTGAAAATTATTGTGAAATTCATAAATCTTTTTCTGTTGCAAAACACGGCCCCCAAAAGAAAACATCAAATATTTTTCTCTTAATTTTTGGAAACTTGTCTTGGAGAAACTGACTTGGTATCTGTACTGATGGTAGTCTGTCAGAGATTTTTGTCTCTCTTAGGAAAAAAGAAAATACTGAATGTGATCATAACATACTATTTTTGTCACATCAGAAAGGTGCTAGTGTCAAATAGTCTTGGAGATGGAAGGATAGAAGTTCTGGATAATGGTCCAAAAAATGGTTAGTTTTAGTGAACAAAAAATATTTCACTTAAGAATATTCTAGGAAACTGTGTGAAGGCTTTTCAACAGGATGTTTTAACTGAAAGGATAACTGCAGAAGTGCTATCAAGAAATTTTGCTGAAATGCTTTGAAGATGAAGCATGGCTACACAACCCTGGTCTGCAGAACTTTGTGGGCACTTTTCATCCCAGGAACCAGTTGTACATATCTCAGCAAGGTCCTGGAGAAAATGTTTTGACTTCAAGTGATGCGATTCTTGGATATCAAAGGAAATGGAATATTTGTAAAGATTATTTTGCAAAAAAAATCATAAAATGTTTCATTTGCTACTTGGGCCTGAGAGTAAGGAAAAAGATCAGCAAGTTTCAAATCCTATTGAAAACTCTTTTTCTTTTTGGCCACATCCCTTGGCTTGCGGGATCTTAGTTCCCCGACCAGGGATTGAACCTGGGCCACAGCAGTGAAAGCGCTGAGTCCTAACTACTGGACCACCAGGGAACTCCCCAAGAACTCTTGAGAACTCTTGAGAATACAGTAAACTCTACTGAACAGTCTTTATGTATGACTGTGTGAAGGAATCTATCTTTGAACAGTCTTCTCAGCCACAGAATGTGAATTTGAGAGACAAGGAAGAACTTAATGAGCTACATCTGATCATATACTGAAGAGAAATTGACTGATCTCTAGAAAAGTTCTGTATTTCTGAAAACAAAACAAAATAAAACAAAAGTATCCTGTCATTATAAGAAAGCAATGAACATTTTGCTGTACTTTTCAATTTCTTACATATGTGTGTAAGCTTTTTCTTGTTGATCAAACATCAAGAGCAAGGGTAGAAATTGTCTCATTTTGTTAAAAATGTTAGCTCTGGGTATTTATATAATTTTTAATCATAAAGTGAGAATTTTGGCAGCAAAACACAAAACAAAGCAAAAAAAGGCACATAAGTTTTAGATTAAAGAGGTAAAATTTTACTTTTTCACAGTTAGTTTCAAATATTATATTTATACCATATGTAGGCACATGAATAAGATCAAATAATCAACTCATGCATACATTTTGATAATTCTAAACCTATATCTGAGTCTTATATCACTGATTAGAAAATGTACTTTTAAAATTTATATAAAATTTGTGTCATATGTTGTATTTTCACTCAGTGCTTTGGATTATGACTTTAGAGTTTTATTATTCATATTGTTAACAGATTTTCATATTGCAAAGAGCCTTAATTCAATCAGTTTGCAGTTTGCATTGCAAATTGAAGTCTACCAAGCCTTCTTTTGGAAGAAATAAATATGATTTTGTCTTGAGACAGTTGTTTAACAGAAATTTGTTATGTATACCTTATGTGTATGTAAAACTTACGAAATGGAAAGAAAAAAATTAACTTTATGAATAGTAAAACTAACCTATTATTTTTTCCAAAAAACTTGGCTAAAATATCCTCTCACTTTTAAACAAAAAATGCTATTCTTGCATCTACGATACACCCTGTCTCGTTAGCAAACCACATTGAAGGAACATGCAATGAGACTTTTAGGCTAATATGGATAAGGTTAAAAAAATTAAGTGGGACTTTTAAAGAAAAGAAAAATTGAAGTTTCTTTCACCTACAATATCCACTTGTTTTAGCAATTATAATCTTGGTGAAGGGGCAAACTGTACATAAAGAACAGGTTAATAAGTTAGCTATAATAAATAGAACCGTATTTGGAAATGCCATCTTGATTCAAAGGAACACTGGCATTTATTATTGGATTTTTAGATCTATAACTGACTGATCAATCAAATATACTGTGAGATATAGATATCACAGTTTTGTGCAGGACTTCCCTGAGACCTGAACATAAGTTTGCATGTTCTTCCAGGTTAAAAAGATTAAGAGAGCCTGATTTACAGTGATGAGTTAAAAAAAATAGCATGATGGCAAAGCTTTATAATGAGAATTAAGGTCTAGTAGTATGTTGTTCCCTGGTGCCAAACAAATTTAACACTGTAACTTGATGAGCTACTCCAAAACAGTTGCTCCTGCTGATTACTCAGCTAAACAAAAGTGAGAAATATAAGATGCTGTGGTGACTTTATGACAACAACAAAGCCCTGAGCTGAACAGTCAATTACTATGCCACAGTTTGTGTTTTATCAAAGGACATATACACATTCATACTTATATAGTCATGAAATATTCCTAGAAAGATACTCAGCTCAATGTTTACCTAAAGGGAGAGAGTCTGGCGGTTTGGGGTCCAAGAAGATCTATTTTTCATTTCTACATCTCCACTGTTTGGAGTATTTTTCAGGAGTGTGTATTTTTCCCACAAAAATCTAGTTAATAATAGTAAGTACCCTTGAGTAATGGCTAAGCCTCTAAGCCCCTACTCCTAGGCTTAAGATGAAGAAAGACATCACTCTGAACAGTTGGAATCAGGGGCGAACAAGGAATCCATAGATGAAGGATTAAGGAGGAGAGAAATTGAGTGAGAAAGGGGTAAAAATTTAGGAGATGAAAGAATACTACAGATTGTACAGTATGACTCCTCACTCCCAATTCTCTCCAATCCTAAGGAAAGTTTATTTTGAACATGACTGAATTTCTTGTAAAACCTGAAAGAGATTTGACATGAGATCATGAGATGATGTTGGGAAGAAGTGGGAGAAACACAGCTGATATCTTGTTTGTCTGAATCAAATAATCAAGACTATATTTCATACTTACAGAGAGACAAACATTGAAGGAAGGAAGGAAGAGGGGGAGAGAGGGAAGGAAGGAGGGAAGGAAGGAAGGAAGGAAGGAAGGAAGGAAGGAAGGAAGGAAAAAAGAAAAGAAAAAGAAAGGGGAGGGAGGAAAAGAGTGAGGGAGAGAGGAAGGGAGGTAAATAGAAATCAGAAGAGAAAAAGAAAATAAAAGAATGAAGAAAATGAAGGAGAGAAAGAAAGAAAGGAGAAAAGAAGGCAACAAGGAAGGAAAGCCAGAAGGAAAAAATTAAGTGATTTGAGAGAAATCCAGAGCCCGGTCAAAGCTAATCAAAATGCAAATATGCTCATGTTCTATAAAGAAAGGATCTGGAGGAACTAGAAATCAGGGAACTGGTAGTACTTGACATCTTAGGAACTAAGGAAGAGAGGAGTGAGTCAGCCCAGAGATTAGAACATCCAAATGGGAAGAAGGGGGGATGTAGAGAAATGTAGATGCTGCTAACTGCTCCTTCAGAAAAACAAGTTATGCTGCTAACTACTCCTTCAGAAAAACAAGTTTGGAGAAAATGTGAGAAAGAAGGTGTTGGACAGTGGGAGAGAAAGTGACATAGAAGAAAGAAGCATGTAGAGATATTAACTGAGGCTGAGGTGAGCCAGTTTTCATGGAATAAGCATGATGAATAAGAGGAAGGGAGGAGACACAGAAACATGCTGGTAAAGCCGATCATCCGCAAAATATGGCATAGACTGGATGTAAAGGAGATTCCCCAGAGAGGAATAGTATGGAGTAACAGAGATCCTCTTACATTATCTGAAATATATTCTTATTTGAATGAAACAGTGCAGAAATTTTAGCACTTCCACCTTCAAAGAGCTGAGAAGCCCTTATTTAGGCCAGGGACAGGCAGAAAAATAAAGTGGTAAACAAGGAAGTGAAACTAAAGACTACTTTTCAAATCCAAATTCGTGCACACAGTAGAAAGCTTAAATGAAGTGCCAGGGTACATGTAATGAGTAGGAGTATTTTTAGCACTGTTGGTCAACTCTAACTGAATGACTGAGCATGTGCAGGGCTAAAGAAAGCTTGTAGGTGAAGGGAACAAGAAGGTGAAAATGAACCTCCAAAGTCCCAAGACCAGTGACTTGGGAGAATAAGCTTATTGGTACTTCATTTTGTGGTGCCGTTAAGAGTTACCCAATCATGGAATGGGAGGACACTCTGCTTGGCCCCGTCTCACCACACCTTTACTACCTATAAGTATAGAGCCCACTTTGCCCTTTTTCTTTCTCTATGGACACAGATTCCTGATAAATATTGAAATGAATGGATAGGAGAAAAACCCTACACAACTGGTACTTGTTTCTGCTCCTTAGCAAAAAGTATTATTATCTAAAGTTTGGTTTAAGATGAATTTAACTTTATATTTCAACTGGTCATATGTACTCTATTCCTATATTTGAGGTAGTAATCACATACTCATAAGGTAAAAGTCTAAAGCCTGAAACCCATTAATTTCCATGTGAAAAGTCTTGAAAGTAAAATGCCCAACAATAATATATTAAATTGAAAATGCCCTAATGGTAGAAATTGGCTTTTAATTGGCTGTTTCTTTTTCCATATATACTTCCATTTCTCTCCTACAGCAGGGCCACATGAATTTTTGGCATTAACAGCTTTCCAAAATAGCAAAATATCTTATTGATATGTTATAAATGCTCTTACTAAGTCATATTTTCTTAATTACTTTTAGGTCTGTAATTTCAGAACTCTGGTAGTTCCTATATTAACTTATATCGATGGCAAAATGCTAGTGTTTTGTACATCTTAGAAACATTTCTAATCCTGAATATATCAGCCACAGTGGACTAGAGATTATCTTTAATTTTGCGTTGTCACTTCATTCTGTGTCACTCAGTTTCTACATCTGTCATCACTCAAGTTTGCCTAACTTATATTTGCTAAGTTTCCTTGGCAATTACCCTCTCTGAAGGGCCATGCCAGATCCTTTCATCTTTCCAAAAGATTGCCTTTCCTAAGTCATAATTAAATGATAATTTCAAACCCCTCCATGATCCTAACTAAGAAGGTATGGGTAATAAAATGAATGTTTTTTTCTTCTGATATCTGAACTTCATGCTGGACTGCTTATAAATTAAGAAGACTAAAAGTATCTTTTTGCTGATAAATTTATAAAATATAGTAATCTAGAACAAAATAATTTTTTGAAGATAATCACAGCTTTCCTACTTGTTTCTGAAGTTAAAATTTCATGGAGAAAATTTTGTTTTTTCGATAGGAGACATATAATCTCTACATATATGGGTGACCTGGATCTCACTTCCTGTAGTTTTGACCCAGTCATTTTGGGTTTTTCTGAAAAATACTGGAGCAAGGCTTACTGTCAATAGGGACCCAACACATTCAAATTGTTTAAAACTTCATTGTTTAGTTGAGCACTATATGACCAGAAGTCACATCACACAATACTCTAAAGACAGTGTTATTGCCCTTTGACGATGATGTAAATTTAGTAAATATTGGTGAGCCCTTTGGGTTCAGCATGAACTAAAAAGAAGGTTATAGACTTAAAAAGAATATGGGTTGTTTGGATTTTTACCAGACTGTAGACTGTGGCACACGGCTAAGACTTCCAACACACTCCAGACATTCCTTGCGGGTGACTCATCTAGTTTTAAGTATCACTGACTATCCGCCTCACTGCTTTTCACTTCTATATAGAAAGCCTATGGATCTTTGGGCAAAAGTGAAAACTGAATTTCAAAGGAGGCTTTAACAACTGAATAGAGTTTGCACCGTGGAGGAAGAAATGAATGGCATAGAGTTGCAGTGGGGGAAGTAATTAAAGTATTTAGAGATTCATTGAATTTAGCAAGCTAAATAAAGGAGCTATGGGTTGGGCTGCATCATGGTTAATATTATGCAGAAATACCACTATTTCCTTTCATTCTTCTCTGGAAATGAATTTAAATCATATTCTTCCAGTTGCTTTACAGAAGGTGGTGCTTGTGAGAAATTACATGTCATTGAGATCTGGTGCATTGTCATTGAGATGTGTGATTTGATCTGAAGTAAAGGAACTCACAAAGAGCTTTCCACCTGGTTATGACTTAATCATTCTGACAGGGGAGTTTGTGTAACTGGAGATGAGACCTACGCCTCTCCTTGTTGGCCTGTTTATTGGCAAGGTGATTCACATGGAGCTTGGGTCAGGCTGTTCTTTACACTGTGCATATCTGGTCATATCCTTCAGTGTTTCCATTCCACTTACTGGATAGAGTCCAAAGTTCTTAGTATGACCTAAAAAGCCCTTCACAGTATGGCTTCTGGTTCCTCCATCCAGCCTTATTGCTTGCCACTCCCCACAATGCAGACCCCAGGCTTTGTCATTCAGGATGCCTGCAGCTCCTGCAAGGCTCTCAGGCACACGCTGGCAGGTGCTTTGTCTCTGGTCTATCAGGCTGGTCCCTCCTCTTCAACACACAGCCCAGGCTTTACCTCCTTTGTGAAGGCAACATTTTTTACACCTTATAAAGTTCTCCTTGTTCCCACAATTCCCACAGCTTTTACAGCACTGATCACATTTATCCAGTTCTACCTCTTGAACCAACCACCAGCTCCAGGAAGACAGGAATTGTGTTATATTTATCTTTCTATCCCTTAGAGTATAGCAGTGCCTGAAATAAGATGAGGTCCATTTTTTTATATTTAAATTTTTGATGCTTCTCATTTTCCCTGTAAGGAAAATGTTGCAGACAGATTCTAAGATGATTTCTAATAAACTTTACCTCCAATAATTTTACTCCTGTTTAATCCTTTCCACTTGGACTGAATTCACTGACTCACTTCTAATGAAGATAATGCAGCAGACGTGATGGGATGGCTCGAAGGTTAGGTTACAAAAAGACTGTGACTCCCACCCTGGTGGCTCTCTTGCTCTCTCCACTCACCCTCTCTGAGGACAGTCAGATACAGAGAGACCCACATGGTAAGGAACTGAAAAAGGATCTGGTCAACAGACAGAGAGAAAATGAGGCCCTCTGTCCCGCATGCTGTGAGGAACTGAAATTCAACCAATAATCATGATGTAACTAAACTTGAAAGCAGATTCTCACTACAGTCCCAGCTGACATATTGACTGCTACTTCATGAGAGACCTTGACCCAGAGGCACTCAGCTAAGCTGTGCCTGCATTCCTGACCCATAGAAATTGTGAGAAAATAAATATTTGTTGTTTTAAACTTCTATGTTATGGAGTAATCTGTTACCTAGCAAAATATAACTAATACAGGGAGTAAAGAATTACACTAAATTATAAACTCTAAATTACGTGGTAGGTAGTATGCTGTGAGTTGGTTTGGTCTTAGAACAAAATAGTTTAAAATCTAGGCTTTACTCTGTCTACCTGATGAAAAAAAAAATTCTTCTCAGGCTCCCATAACAAAATACCACTAACTGAAAGGCTTAAACAATCAATATTTATTTCTCACAGTTTTGGAGGCTGAGAAGGCCAAGACTAAGGTGTTGGCCAACTCAGTTCCTGGTGAGAGCGCTCTTTCTGACTTGCAGATGCCCGATTTCTTACTGTGTCCTCTCATGACTAGGAGAGAGACAATGCTCGCTAATGTCTCTTCTTATAAGGACACACTAATCCTACTGAATCAGGGCACCACCTTTCTACCTTCATTTAACCTTAATAACCTCCTTATAGGTCCTGTCTTCAAATATAGTCACATTGGGAGTTAAGCCTTCAACATATGAAATTTGATGGGACACAATTCAGACCATAACACTCAGCTTTTTCAAAGTATTGTACTTTTTAAAAATTATTGTTAATTTAATTCCAAAAATATAAAAAGAACTGTTAAAGTATCTGGGAATAAAACAGTGAAAAAAAGCAGGAATCTATTCCTGTTCCAGTTAACAGTGAATTAGTACGTATTGACTAATCTTTCTATAGATAACAATGATAAAGTCTGAAGAAAAAGAAATGTTTGAAGTTATTTAAAAGCATAGGGGAGTAACTGAAAATGGACAGAAACTGGAGAAGATTTGATCCTTGAAAGAAAGAGATCCATGTTTATATGCTCTTTACCCCAAGGAAATTTCTTAGTCAGCTGTGAACACAGGGCTTCTAGAATTTAAAGAGAGAGCAGAATTCTCACTGATCTAATGTTGAAGGATAGAGTTCAGGCTGACAACTTGTGGGAAGAGGAGTGAACCTGGAAGAGGGGTGGTCACAAAATATATGTATCCAGAATAATTACTCAAGTCTGTTGTCGAAAAGACAAATCACCCAATAAAAAGCAATGGGAAAAACATTTGAGAGACACTCAAACATCACATTATACATAAAAGATCTGTGTGTTCCACTGTATGTAATTTTTACAAAATTTTAAAAAAGAGAAAAGGAAAGCTTGCACTTTTCTTGTTCACATGGGGCTTACACTTTAGACTAATGTGATTTTATTTCTAACTGGCTAAATCAGTTTAGGAGGGAAATTTGAGTATGAGAATGGACAGGATCTAGAAGGGTAGGTGTAGAATAGAAGAGAGTGGGAATAGGCAAACAGATGCAGTCAATCTCAAAAGAACAACTGAAATGCTTAACAGGGAGGTTGCCACTATGAGATAGTGCCTGGGTCTAGGAGTGAGATGATTTACCAGACTCTGATTACAGTCATCCAGATTCATGTAGATTTTATTCCATGATTTGGGTTTAGTCTTGCAGACAGGGAAGCAGATGACAGTTTTCCTCCACCATCTGAAAGTAGAGTATTCCTACTAAGAAACCTTTCTTAAGCCAAAATGGCATAAAGCAAAAAAGCAATTAACTTAGGACACATCTTGCTAACGGATGCACAAAATAAATCGAGATTAATAAAGCAAGATGCTCACAGAGACAGTTCAAAGCTATGGCAGCTTGATGTGGAGGCTGAGTGTTGTTCCTGGGGAAAGAGCTTGGTGGTGCCACTCTTGCTGCTCTGGATGTGCACTGCCTCTATAACATGCTCGCTGCAAAACAAATGTTGAGAGCTATTGTCACTTTTTTCGTAAAAGTAAAAATCCTTTTCAGATTTCTTTCCTTTAAGGAAAATAGTTTCTGATGTAGGTCTTTCGTAAAATCAAAGTGACAGAAAGCAACCTTTTGAAAATCAGGGGATCCCTGTACATGCCTTTTCCAAATGGAAATCTTCACTGGCACACCAAAGATGGGGAAATGATAGAAAGGTTAGTCTCAGCAGGGAAGAGGATTTTATCATGGACATTGTTTAGATTCACCGGTGCCTGATAATAACAACAGCAGTTTAACTTTCAGTCAATTTTATTGTTGCTTTTAAATTCTCCAGGAAATAATCCATCCTCCTGCTCCCACTGCCCTTTTTCCTTTGGCAAAGCATTGGATGTCACCATTTGTTTGACCAGGGTACCTTAAAGGACACTTTACTTAGCAACCGTGGTTTACCAAATCCCTAACAATTCTGGGTCTTTTGCTCTACTTTCCTCCATTCACATAATAGAAAGAATGCAAAACTGAGACTCAAGAGACCTAGGAGTTATAATTCTGCCTTCGCCATATAATCAGTGTTAAATGACATAAGTATATGGAATTGAGCCCTCACTCTCCTTTGAAATTTAAATGAAATTGTTCAAGCTTACTAACCTACAATTTTGTGATTTTTGTGAATTCCTAGGCATTTAGTTCCTCATAATGACAACTGGCTCTGAGTTGCTGGTTCCCTTCACTTCCTTGTTTCAATCTCTTCTTTACTTCAAAGTCAGTCTCTTTACTATCTTCTTTCTGACTCAGGTGTGGAACACAACTTCTTTTCCTGGATTTCACCAAATCCACTCATCCAATAATTATTATGTGCAGAAGACTCTGTTAAAAGTTTGGGTCAGGAAAAAAGTCTATACTCCAATAACGTACATAATTAAAACAATCCAAGACCATGAATCTGTTCAGCAGCAGCATTTTTTTTTCATCAAATACCAGCTCAAAACATGTTTCCTGATTCTTCCTTTCTTTTTCAAACTCTCTCCCTAGAAAGCCTATCTTTTATCTAGAAGGATTTATTTATGTGCTTTTCTAAGCAGAAGTGCATCTTCTCTGGATCTTAAATTTAAGTAGCCCAGAAAAATAGGCAGAAACAAGACATTCTCTTCTGTCTTTTCTCTGACCCCCATGACACTCTAAAATAAAAAGGATGATGATATTTTCCCCCACTGGTATGCTTTGTGTCATCCCTCAGAAGTAAAAAGCTATAACAATTAGCTTTTTAAAAAATATATAAACGTTTTTTCCAGCAATGTATATTTAAAAAATTAAGCACATTAAAAGGCATTTAATTAACTTTTGTTTTCATTCTTTCTTTAATAACTATTGGTCAAGTGACTTCATCTCCCTTGATATTGCTACACATTTTGGCAATATTCAACTGTTTTTGAACCCATATTATGTACCAGAAAAAAATGGTAAAATGGTAAATAAGGTAACCTTGTCACTCAAGCTATTTATTTCTCACTATAATACATACTGACTGGCCTTTTTAGATACAAATAAGTATGACTCTGTCTCCATGTGGGTTTTTTTTTTTTTTTGCGGTACGCGGGCCTCTAACTGTTGTGGCCTCTCCCGTTGCAGAGCACAGGCTCCGGACACACAGGCTCAGCGGCCGTGGCTCATGGGCCCAGCCGCTCCGCGGCATGTGGGATCTTCCCGGACCGGGGCACGAACCCGTGTCCCCTGCATCAGCAGGCGGACTCTCAACCACTGCGCCCCCAGGGAAGTCCTGTCTCCATGTGTTTTTTGGGAATGTTCTCCCATACTATTTCTGCATGCAGAAGTCTAATGTTATCTACTTCATAACAAGTCTTTGATTTTCCATTTTGCAGTTTTGTTTCTGAACTTCCGTAGCACTTTGTGTTTCTTTTATGTATGTCCATATTCAGTCATTTTCCCCAAATCTGTAAATGTCTTCTACCTCCTTTTCAATTAATGGCAAATTGAATGAAGTCTCTGCATTTGATTTCTTTTTATATCCCTCACAGTGTCTGTTATAATGCTTGCCCCTTTTAGATACTCAGCAAATATTTGTAGAAATGATACATTTCAGTGGACATTGACATTTTATCATCTGTCTCCCAACTTGGAATTTAAGAATCTTCTTTGACTCTGTGCCTATTACTTACTGCATCATTTGACCCAAACTTCATGTTTCTTTTTCCATTGCATATTTAAAACTCTACCCTTCCCCTCTTTCATCAATAAAATCAAATATTTAGTCTCTCCCTGTCCAACCTTGGTAAACTTAAGAATATTTTCTGAAAATTCATACTAGATTCTGTGACCAAAATGATTTTCTTCTTGCTCTCTTAAAAACCTCAACCACCTCCTTGAAACAACTCATTGTTTCCTTCTCAACCTTGCATTAAGAAAAAGAAATTCTTTACCTTAGCTTCTTAGTTATCAATCTCAGCTACATTTATTCTACATTTATTCAGCTATTAGTTATTCTTATTAATATAGATATAAACTACACAGTAAGATATCTGTTTTGCTAATTACTTTTTAGATTTATTTTTATCTCTTTTATTACATGTTTCACTCTCCAAGCAGAGAGAAAGGAAGAGGGAAGAATAAAATCTGGAGCTCAAAATTATAATAGAGATATGAAATACTATAACCATTACTTTAAAAACTAACAGAAAGTCTAACGGTGTGCACTGGATTATTATGGTTTTTCTATGTTTCTATGTATAGATAATGTTAAATAGTTTCAGAGTTATCATGATCATATTTTAGGATTTGTATATATAGATATGTATATGGTAATGGCACTAAAATATGTCCTAATTGATGGCATTTCTGAAGAAGTCATCTGAATTGTTAAAAATAGCATCAGTATAAATCTGATAAAACACAAGGGGATATGAGGCTTCTCAGAAAACATTTCATGCTGAACAACCCCAAATTCCCTGGGTACGTTGTAGCCATTGAAATACTATGCCCTTAACTCAAGAGCAGCATTAGGGGTGGGACGTGGTGATAAAAACTAGAAGATAACCTGAAATAATATTCATGGGAGAGGTTTATATCAATCAGTTCATGTGGCTTTATATTAAACCAGAAAAAAAAGTACTAGACTCCCTAACATCCAATTAGAATTTCCCAGAAACTTCTTAGATCATTGCTTTTTCTCAGGGAAAAAGAATCTTCTATATTTTCCTGATACTGGAAATATAGTAATCATATATCCTAGATTATACAGGACCATATCTATTTTTTAAAGCCTTCTCCATAGCTAGATCATGTATCAAAATACCTGCCCCAAAACATAATTCTGAAAATAAAAATTGAACCCTAGAAATTTCAGAACCATTGTTTTATTCTGGTGTTTTAAATTTGTTTTAAGTTTTTTCTTTGAGGCAGCTCTCTCCTCTGGTAACATGTGGGATTGGCTGACTGAAATAAAACTTCACCTCCAGTCACTGGAAAACCAGAATTGATCCTGTAGCCTTACAGACCAATCCAACAACCGCTCAATGATCAGATTCTGTCTCTCTGAGATGAATAAAGAGACACAGAGGCCCTGATACAAAAGTTTGGGTACGTGAAATGAAAATTCATTTAGGGTCAGATTTACCCACGTGTACAATTGTGAGAAGCAGACAAAGCTGGTCTCTTCTCTTGGCTTGAAGAACAGAACAGACATACAAAAAAAGTCCTTGTCCCGAATGTCTCCAGGTTCTCAAAGGTTGTCTCCCATGGGGACTGGCTGAGGTTTGCTTCTTTATTCTTCAGTATAGCTTTCTATTTAAGTCAGCCTAAAGGGGGCCCTTATTACCAAAGCACATTGAGTAAAACACTAGTGTTTGAGCTATAAGTTGCTACTTACTAAGGAAAACACATTGTGCAATTGGGGCAGATTTCTGCGTCATTCCAATTAAAATATATTTTAAGGGGAGATACTCCATGGAAGATAAATTCTTTTTTTCCTTATCAATATTACTTTTCTTCCTTATCTACCATAACAAATACTTTGACAGAACTTTCCTTAAACATCGTTCCCTTAAAAAAATTGGAAAGATCATTCAAATTACCAACTATTTTAACAAATCAAAGAGTGCAAGAAATAGCCTAATTATATTCTCTTGTCCTAACTTTCAATAAACTAGCTACATGGCTACAGGCAGGTTACTTTCTCATAGCCATCAAGGGACTCAAGGCCCAGTTCCCTCAACTAAAAACAGAGGTTATTTTAGATGCCATCAAAGATTTCTTAAAGCATAAAAAATATTGTAGTTCTAAGTTCATAGGAAGTGGTGCCCAAGAAAAATTAAAAATAGCCACAATTAGGTTTTTTTAATTAACTTGCTCAGCTGTGAGCATTGTGATAAAAATGCAATGTAATTGTGATTAATGTTGTAATTGTTATGATAATTTTTATCATAATGAATCAGGAGGAGATATGCCACAGCTACAAAGGCAACAGTACAGTACAGACTGCTGCTAATATTAATGCTTTTCATTTATGTAGAGTTTTATAGCTTAAGAAAACATTCTGTATGCATTATCTCATTTGATCTCACACCTACTCTATGAAATATGCCTTGATAAAATATGCTCACAGAAATTTTAAGGTGGAATCATGGAAGCTCACAAAAAGATGATTTTCAACTTAGGGGGGATTAGTATAATTTATTAAGGCAGATAAAACCGTAATTCCCAACATTTTAAGCGGGTAGGTCAAAGATCACTTTAGAATCTGAAGAGATCCATGAATCTTTACCCAAAACATGTATATACCTACAACTATTGACACTTAAAGTCCATCTATGGAACCCCTAGGAGTTCATGAATCCTTCATTATTTACCTCTGATTCTAGGATAGAATGCTGCACATTTTGGGAACTCATCAATGAGAAAAGTAAAATAAATTTTTCTTTTAGGTTTATAAGTGTAGGTAAAAGAAGAAAGAATATTTAATATTTACTGAATATTAAATTCTTTACATTCTTATCCTATTTAACTCTAACAATAGCCCTATAAAGTAGAAATTATCTTCAATTTAAAGCTAAGGTCCAGAGAGATCTAGTAACTTGCACATAAGTAGAAACCAGTAGGAGGAATTTAAATGTAAGTGTTTATGATCTACACAAAGGATAAATATAAATTAAAAAAATTAACTTTAAAAGAATTTAAAGTGAAGGGTCTCTGGTCCATAGAAAGGATGTATTCTTTCTACTACATGTTAACACATTGTTCAGGAAAAGAAAACAAAAATTTTTGTTTGACAGCCTTTGTGGTAGTTGGGCTTAAGAATTTAGATAAGCATCTTTGCATAACTCCATCCTTATAGTTCTAAACAAGAGGTGAGGAGAGATGATGTAGTGCATGAAGAAGTGCTGATGTTGTATCACATTTGAGAAATTTTTTTGTTGTGAAGGTACATTTGAGGTAAATAGAGCAGACTAGAAGAGATATAGCAAGACTAGATATAAGCACATCTTAGGCCAAACAGGAAAGAGGCTTTACCTGTGACACCAGAAGCAATGAAAAGAATGCCCATGAGAGTGAAGTGGGACTGCCACGGAGCATCAGGTGGAGTCATAGCTGTCACCTATCTTCAGGTGTACAAGCACTGCTTCAGGGCTGGAGCAGTCCCCACCACATTTGGATGGAACACTTTCTGGTTATCTTTGGAGAGACACCCTTACCATGGTCACACATTATCAAAGGTGTGATCCTTGGGCACAACCTTTCTATGCATTTATTGGGCCAATCCTCTAATTCCTTGCCCTGCTTTTAGTGACCCCAAAACATTGTCCTTAATACTTTTGGGGGGTTATCTATAATAGCCTATTAGGGAAAAAGAAGCACTTTAGCTCTCTGGGCCCTTGTTTCCCTTCAGCTCATCTGCCCTATAGTAACTTCCAACACAAGGCTCTACCAGAACAATTCCTATGGGAGCTTCTCCTGGGAAGTTACTGCTGCCACCACTGGACAAAGAGATGGTCATTTCTCTAGAGATTAAGCTCCTAGAAATCTCAGGTCTACCCTTTTCTTTTTGTTTATAGGTAACATGCTTCTCTCACAATCTCCATGACAATGCCACATGATTCTCCAACTTGGACAAGTGTCAGAATCATCTGGAAAGTTTTTACATATATTTATTCCAGGACTCTATTCTTATGGCTTCGAATACAGTAAATCTGAGGAAAGATCCAGAAATCTACCTATTTATCCACACATCCATCTATCATTCCATCTGTCTCCCTCCCTAGGTAACTCTGGCAATCAGTTTGGAGTACCTCTGTACTACAGATCATACAGGAACAGGTACACAGTTCAGAGCTTTTATTTGGAATTACCCAGAAACAAATACTGAAAAAATAATTAAGAGGCTAGAATAGGTTATAAGACCTTTTTGTATGCATAATAATATTTATTAGGGCAGCTTAGAATGAAAACTGCATGATTTTTGGAAAGATGTAAATACATAGCCTTGTTATTCAAGTTTGGCACCAGTTGCATCTGCCAAAAAGGCATTAGTTAACACACCCACCTCTAGGCTTGAGCCTTCTTTTCCAAACCCCCTCTTGGTGTCATGGCATCCAGAGAGCAAGGCACTCTTCTCTTTGAAACTCTGATTTATCCCCTGAGCTTCATGTCTAAATTGTCCTTCTCAAAGTCACTTGAACTGTGATTCAATCAGATCTTCTCTGCTTTAATCACATTCTCAGTGAGCACATCCCAGATTTACTTCTATCTTAATTATCTTTTTCAATAATGAGCTTAACTTTATTCACATCCTTTTATAGCTCCCATTTACCTGGTAGGTGCTGCTGTAACAGATTCTCCTTTCAGTTACACTGCCTCAAGATCATGATTTCCTCTGGCACTCTCAGCGTTACTCCCATACATTTTTATTTTATCACATGAAACCTGTTAAACAGGGACAATCCAACTTGATTTGTAAGAAGGAGTAGTTTCTACAAGTCTGTAAAGTGCAAAGAAATGGCTGTGCTTCTTAATTTAAGAAGAGTTGTGGCGGAGTTAGCGTCTCCCCACAACTAGGACACCTGCCAGCCGCTGGTGGGGAACTCTGATGCCCAAGGAGACGGGAGAAACCCCAAAGTGAACCTGCAGGATGTAGGGGGACTGAGGGGGGAGGAGAAGTGGAGGCCAGACAGGATCGGCACCCCTGAGGCCAGGGAGATCAGGAGAGGCAGGCAGGAAGGACTCTCTGGGAAGAGCCGGAGAGGAGCGGAGGGCGATTTCCCTGCCCACTAGGGCACGGGGAGCCTGCTGAGCTCCCAGGCCAATCCCCTGCCCTCCAAGGCCCCCCCTCCCCCCGGCCAGAAAATGGGCATAGAGGGAACCTACCTCAACATAATAAAGGTCATATATGACAAACCCACAGCAAGCATCATACTCAATGGTAAAAAACTAAAAGCATTTCCACTAAGATCAGGAACAAGACAAGGATGTCCACTCTTGCCACTCTTATTCAACACAGTTTTGGAAGTCCTAGTCACAGTAATCAGAGAAGAAAAAGAAATAAAAGGAATACAAATTGGAAAAGAAGAAGTAAAACTGTCACTGTTTGCTTAGGACACGAAACTATACATAGAAAATCCTAAAGATGCCACCAGGAAACTACTAGAACTAATCAATGAATTTGGTAAGGTTGCAGGATACAAAATTAATGCACAGAAATCTCTGGCATTCCTATACACCAACAATGAAAAAATAAGAAAGAGAAATTGAGGAAACTCCCCCATTTACCATTGTAACAAAAAGAAAAAAATACCTAGGAATAAACCTGCCTAAGGAGGCAAAAGACTTGTACGCAGAAAACTGTAAGACACTGATGAAAGAAATCAAAGATGACATAAACAGATGGAGAAATATACCATGTTCTTGGATTGGAAAAATCAATATTGTGAAAAAGACTACACTACCCAAAGCAATCTACATATTCAATGGAATCCCTATCAAATTACCAATGGCATTCTTCACAGAATTAGAACAAAAAATCTTACAATTCATAGGGAAACACAAAAGACCCCAAATAGCCAAAGCGCTCTTGAGAAAGAAAAACAGAGTTTCAGGAATCAGGCTCTCCGACTTCAAGCTATACCACAAAGCTACAGTAATCAAGACAGTATGGTACTGGCACAAAAACAGAAATATAGATCAATGGTACAGGACAGAATGCCCAGAGATAAACCCACACACATATGGGCACCTAATTTACAAAAAAGGAGGCAAGAACATACACGGTGAAAAGACAGCCTCTTCAATAAGTGTTGCTGGGAAAACTGGACAGCTACATGTAAAAGAATGAAATTAGAACACTCCCTAACACCATACACAAAAACAAACTCCAAATAGATTAAAGACTTAAATGTAAGACCAGACACTATAAAACTCTTAGAGGAAAACATAGGAAAAACACTCTTTGACAAAAACCACAGCAAGATCTTTTTTGACCCACCTCCTAGAGTAATGGAAATAAAAACAAAAATAAACAAATGGGACTTAATTTAACTTAAAAGCTTTTGCACATCAAAGGAAGCCATAAACAAGACAAAAAGACAACCCTCAGAATGGGAGAAAATATTTGCAAATGAAACAACAGACAGAGGATTAATCTCCAAAATATACAAATAGCTCATGGAGCTCAATATCAAAAAAACAAATAATCCAGTTAAAAAATGGGTGGAAGACCTAAATAGACATTTCACCAACGAAGACATACAGATGACCAAGAGGCACATGAAAATATGCTCAACATCACTAATCATTAGAGAAATGCAAATCAAAACTATAATGAAGTATCACCTCACGCCAGTCAGAACAGCCATTATCAAAAAATCCAGAAACAATAAATGCTGGAAAGGGTATGGTGAAAAGGGAACCCTCCTGCACTGTTGGTGGGAATGTAAACTGATACAACCACTATGGAAAACAGTATGGAGGTTCCTTAAAAAACTAAAAATAGAACTACCATATGACCCAGCAATCCCACTCCTGGGCATATACCCTGAGAAAACCGTAATTCAAAAAGAGACATGCACCCCAATGTTCACTGCAGCACTATTTACAATAGCCAGGACATGGAACCAACCTAAATGTCCATCTACAGATGAATGGATAAAGAAGATGTGGCACATATATACAATGGAATATTACTCAGGCATAAAAATAAATGAAACTGAGTTATTTGTAGTAAGGTAGATGGACCTAGAGTCTGTCATACAGAGTGAATGAAGTAAGTCAGAAAGAGAAAAACAAATACCCTATGCTAACGGATATATATGGCATCTAAAAAAAAACACAAATGGTACTGATGAACCTAGTTGCAGGGCAGGAATAAAGAGGCAGACATAGAGAATGGACTTGAGGACATGGGATGGGAGGGCAAAGCTGGGGTGAACTGAGAGTAGCATTGACATATATAAACTACCGAACGTAAAATAGTTGGCTGGTGGGAAGCAGCTGCATAGCACAGGGAGATCGCCTCGGTGGTTTGCGATGACCTAGAGGGGGTGGGATAGGGAGGATGGGAGGGAGGCTCAAGAGGGAGAGGATATAGGGACATGTGTATGCATATGGCTGATTCACTTTTTTGTGCAACAGAAACTAATAGAGTAAAGCAATTATACTCCAATAAAGATCTATTAAAAAAAAAAAAAGAACAGTTGTGTGGCTAACAGTGCTATGGGGCTTAGAAAACTCCAAATGGAAAACTAAAGAATGAAAATTCTAGAACTTGCCATTTTAAGTTCTTGAGATGCTGGAGATAAGGCAAAAGGATAGAGGAAGTCAACGAAGTAAAAGAATAAAAGGAAGAAAGTAAAATTTTAAGGTCACTGACAGCATAGGAACTAAAAATAAAAAGAAATAAGAGCAGAATGCTAAAGATGCAGGCTGTGACTCCACATCTCAGTTAATTCAGTTTAGTTATCCCAGCTTATGTTTATAAGATTTTTGTCCATTCTGGATTCATATGGATTACCACATGGAGCCTCCTCATTTCCTTTGTGAGACTCAAATCTGCTATTTCCTGATCTTGCTAACACATTCACTTTAATTTGCCTTCCAATTTCCAGCGATTTCAACTTCAGTTTAATGCTAGCAATAATTGACTTCTGGTTAATTCTGAGCTTCATTTACAGGAAAGAGCTCAATATTGTGTGCTGTAGTTTCTGAGAGCCACCCTGACAGTGCTCAGAGGGAGCCACACCTAGCATTTTCAAGACAGAAATCACGGGATTTATTGAACACAGTGAAGCAAACGTCACAAAATAGAAGCTAGAAGTCAGCTCAACTCTGTAGAGTTTGAGGCAAACTCTACAGGAGCAGCGTTTCTGACTCAAAAAAAAAAAAATCCCAAAGAGAATCTCTTACATTTTTGTTTATTAAATAATCATAATTCAGGCAGAAGAAGGTGTATTTTACAGTGATTCAGAACAGTGTGTAGACTATCTTCTCAGAGTTTGTGTGAAAAATAACCTTTCATATTAAAACAGCAAAATAAACATTCTATATTATAACATTCTAAATAATTGTGTTATTCAGTGTGTTTCCAAATACCTTCCATTGTTTTATCTTCAGAGCAGGAGGTAGATAGATTTGATCCATTGTGTTTTATAGTGAGAAGCCAATATTTAGAATAATGAAAGGTCTTGCCACAAATCATTCAGTAGGGCATCGGGGGAGACGAGATCAGAAATCAGGTCGCACCATTCTGAGGCCTTGGATAGTGTCATTATCTACTCTGTTATCCCTAATTAATTTATAGCAACGTTTAAGATGTATTCTTAGATAAAAGTGTCCCAGGAAAAAGGATAAAGGCATGCAAGCAGTATATAATATATATATATAAAATATATGATATATGATATGATGTCTCATATGACATATGAGAACTTATTAAATTTGACAGATAATCAAGTCATGCTAAGAATACAATGGTAGCCCAAAATCTGTAATCCTGTGCTATGTTTTTGTTTCCTTGTCTGTAAAATGTAGATAATACTAGTATTTACGAAACAGAATCACTGTGCAGATTAAAAGGGTTAATTCACATAAAACAGCATATGCAATGGCATTTTACTTATAAATGATATTGGTATAGTCATAAGATACGAGAGACAATATATTAATTCACATTTAACTTTAAAAATTTTTAAACATGAAATGCTCCAAACACACACAAAAGCACAGAAAATAATATAATGGATATCTATATGTTGAAAATTCAGACATCAAATGTTAACATTTGGCTATATTTCTTCCAAATCACTCCTTTTCAATAATAAAACATTATAGATACAGCTATGACTACACTCTCTATTCCTTCTCCCTCTTTCCCCAGAGGTAACCACTACTCTGATGTTGGTGTGGATCAGTTTCAAGTATTTATCTTTTTATATGTATCATTTATATATTTTTAAATTTACATATACATCATCACACTGTGAAATATCCTTTTATCACTCAACCTAATGATGTTTATATATATAAAATATAAATATATATTTTGCTACATGAATCTCTGGTTGATTCATTTTAATTAGTAAGTAGCATTCTACTTTATCAATTAAAACTAAACTTATTGGGGCTTCCCTGGTGGCGCGGTGGTTGAGAGTCCACCTGCCGATGCAGGGGACACGGGTTCGTGCCCCGGTCCGGGAAGATCCCACATGCCGCGGAGCGGCTGGGCCTGTGAGCCATGGCCACTGAGCCTGCGCATCCGGAGCCTGTGCTCCGCAACGGGAGAGGCCACAACAGTGAGAGGCCCGCGTACCACAAAAAACTAAACTTATTAATTCCCCTATTAAGAGATGATTAGGTAGGTTGTTTTCATTTTTCTTCTATTACAATGATACTACAATGATCTATCTGCACATTTGGGAGAATTTTTCTGAGTAGGTATCTAGATAGCCACTACTCTAGATATCAAGTCGATTCCAAGGGCATCTTTGGCTCTCTAGGTTCCGACAAATTGCTTTCCAAAGTTTTGGTAATAATTCACTCTCCTACCAGCAAGACTATCTTCCTGCACCTTTACCATATTATCAGACTCAAATTTTGCCAACTGAAAGTATATGAAATGGTATACAATTGCTTTTAATTTACATTGCTCTGATTACTAGAAGGAGAAAGCATCTTTTAAAACCTCTCTCAAGAACCTCAACAATAGCATTTATAAACAGAAAAATAATCCATAATCACTTACACTGACTTTGTTGTGTTTGTATTACAGCACCCATTCTCATGATTCTTATGCACTTACTCTGCTCTTCTTAAAATAATCGGCAACCATAGAGAAAAACAAAATCATACAATAAGAATAACTTGGAATAATGTGATATATTTCTCTCAAAACTGAGATGAATGAGTAAACTCCCACATGCCTAACTGGGATAAAATGACCCTTTGAATATTTAAGTGAGTTATGACTCTGAAAAATTCAATTAATGAGCAACAACTAAAACACAGTAAAAGGCCAGCATGGACAAAGTCTATCGGCTGCTTCTGAGACAGGAAGACTAACATGACTATGAAATAGCTTCTTATTTTTAATTAAAGTACCATCAATCATATAAGATTTTACTGTGGGGCATCTTTCTAGAACAAATCATCCACTGTGTCTCATGAAAAATTGAAAATGAATAATCTTAATTTCTCCATTCACTTTAATTACATTTGATATTAATTGCCATAGACTTTGTGGATACCTTGGGTGGGATGTTTCAAACAAGCACAATTACTATGACAGCTCTGCATTTTATGACATTTTCTATTTTTCCCTGATTTATATGCTTTTAGGTTATCCATTAACATGCTTTGTTGCATTCCATATAAAGTGAAATGGGATCAATACACATCTTAAACTCATTATGCTGATATTACAAATGCAAATTGCCTGCTACCTACAGAGTAGTTAAATATCATCCTGCAGTTTCCTGTTACTTATAAACAATTGAGAAATAACATCTGTAATTTTAAATATGTTTTCTTTGTCTACTCAACCTTGTACTGCTCCCAAATATATGCCATAGCTTGGAGGAAGACTTGCAAGGTCAAACAGACTACCATCCCAGAGCTTGTCAGATTATTGAGTTAAAAATAAAAGTGCAGAGTCACTTGTTTTCAAGTTGAAATACTAGGAAATTATGAATCACTTTATTGTACATCTAGCATTTCCATCTCTCTGTTGAAGTGTCAACACAAACACTTTGCTGTCCAGAGGTCACACTTTCAGGGAGGTGACTTTCAGTCTTTGGTGCCTCTCATGACAAAGCAGCAAGCACTGACTATCCCTGTGATCTCAAAGCCATGTTTTGTGAAGCTTTGCCTACAAGCAGCATCACAGAATGGTACTAATCAGGAAATGAATACCCAATTTGGCCCCAGTATATGACAGCATTTCCAGGACAAAAAAAGCGTAATTACAGGACCAATTCCTGCTTGCAAATGTCATGGGAGAAGTTTGATCAATTAGTATGAAGGACATATTCAATTCTTAATCATCAGAAAATGTTTGACTCCTTTGACTCTCTTGGATCTCACCCTTTCCAAAGACTAGACTCAGGGTTCAATTATGATTTCTCTTCTCCTCTGTAGACTTGGGACTTATTAGGTTTCTCAGTGAATGAAAATTAACAGCTTCTTTTTTAAAATCTCTACTCCCTTTTTTTCTTCTGTACACATACACCACTTGTCTATTTGTACACACTCCTTCCTGGATCTCATCTCCTGACTGTTTGTGAACTTTACAGACCAGCAATTAGCTAATCTGATAAGCTCATCCATGACTCTGTTCCAATGGAAAGAGAACAAAGAAGTAAAGATACTTACTGATGGCTACATTTAAAGGTTTCTTTCTGTATTTCTTTCCTGTTGTCCAAGTAGTTAACTTTAATTGGAAATTTCAAGCCAGGAGGAAGACAAAGACAGTGAAAGAGTGGTTTAGAAATATAAGAGAAGGTGGTATTTTGGGGTAGGTTAAGCCTTAAATACAACGTGTGAGATCCCTTTCATGTCTTTGACTGCAGTATATGTAAGGGTGGTCCCACGTATAATGATAATTCAAACTGAATTATCCATTTATTTCATCATGATGAAATTTTATAATTAAATTTACAGGGTGAAATAGTAATGAGGACATTGCATTGGTTTCCCAAGGATTCCATGACAAAACACCACAGACTGGGTGACTTAAACAATAGAAATTAATTTTCTCACAATTCTGGAATTCCAAGATCAAGGTTTCAGCAGGTTTGGTTTCTCTTGAGGCCTCTCTCCTTGGCTTACATATGGCTGCCTTCTCAGTGTCCTTACATGGCCTTCCCTCTATGTTTGCATGCCTGCTGTCTCTTCATGTGTCCAAATTTCCTCTTTTAAAAGGACACCAGTCAGATTGGATTAGGGCCCACCCTAAAGGCCTGGTTTTAACTTAATCACTGCTTTAAAGATCCTATCTCCAAATACAAGCAGATTCGGAGGTACTGGGCATTAGGGCTTCAACATTCAAAATTGGGAGGATACAATTCAGCCCATAAGAGACCTGAAAATAATTATGCTCCATTTTTAATGCTTAAAGTTTGAAGTGCTTTAAGAGGCATTTTGACAAAATGAAGTGTATGTATAGCATCATAAGACAGTTCTGAATCTACTCACTCTTGCCTTCAGAAAACAGTTACGCTAGTCAGTCATGACAAACACTTGGCACCAGTAATGTCACTTCTCTGTCTCACCAACCCGACTGTTGTTAGTAACTAATTAAAGCGTTCCAAGCCCAGACATAGTTTCTGAGTCTTTTCACCATATTTCTAGGCTATTGTTAATAATCAGTAAGAGTTGGTACATAAAAAGAAACTTATTTGCCCTATCCAATTCATACTTTAAACTGCATGACATAAAATTAAAAAAAAATAATATAGATGAACTTTAGTTAATAGCTTGGTTTTCCCCTTCATAGCTAGACACCATTCTATTAACAGAACCTATGATTGGAATTGCTCAGTTTTTTCAAAGATGGCATTATAGACATTTCATGTAGAACTATTCTTCATTGTGCTAGACTTTCCTCTGCATTATCTTCTACTAAATGTATGCAATGTCCCCAGTCATTGTTAACAACCCAAATATCCCCTCACATTTCCAAATATCTCCTGAGATAAGTTCTGCTACCAGTTTTAAAACACAGACCTGAAGCAGCCACACGTTTGTAGAATAACATCGTCTAAAATTCTTTAATATTTTTCAGTGATAGTGCTTCTCACACCTGCTGTGCTTATTTACAGAGTCTTGTAGGTGCACCTGTTAAATATCATCTTGTTGATTCCCCTGTATATATTATAATTTGAAGGAGTTTACACTTTGACCTTGTATTTTTATTTCCAAGAATTTAAAGGTACTTATAGGCAAGTACCTAGAGATGAATACACATGGATGTTTATAAAAACATTTTTTATAATGACAATAAATGTCAAGCTACTATATATTAGTAGAAGGAGATTGCCTAGTGGAGTATTATATAGCCATCATCAAGATCAATGAGATATTAATGTATTAACATGGAAAGATGACAATAAGAAAATAATAAAAAAAATTGTTACAATATGATCTCATTTTACAAAGTTTGTGTGTATGTAAATACACATAAAAATTATTAGTATATATCAAGTTTTATAATTGATGGTTTCAAGGTACAGAATAAATTAATATATATGTTAAATTAATATTTGTGTTTATATGTATGACAACTTGCATATAACTTTTTCATATGGCTCTAATTTTTTACAATAATATATATTGCATTTATAGTTATAAAAAATTTTTTTCAAAATTATCACATTTAATCCATAATTCTACCCTAAGATCTGTGGATTCTGTTTCAATCATTTGATGTAACGATAGTCTATATTATTTAAATCTGAAAAAGAAAGTCTCCAAATCTTTACTTAAATTTTAGATAAAAAGACTCAACTACACAGGACTAAGGGCAGAGCTTAATCTAAGCACTAGAAACATTCATTTATTAGTCAATACCCTCTCGGTAAAGTTAATCAACCATGTAGCCCACAAGGGTATCAGAAGAAATATAGTGTCTGAAATTCCTGAAATGGTATATCAATTGCATTGTTTTTATTTATTCAGAGTACTAGTTAGGAAATGTTAAAGAAGAAGAAGGAGGAGGAGGAGGAGAACATGGGAAGGAAGGAAGGAAGGGAAGAAGAAAGAAAGAAACCAAGAAACAGAAAAACAAAGAAGGAAATTTAATAATTTGATTTGATTTTTTTTAAATCCATGCATGCTAATCCCTAATAACACCTTCAATGAACTGTTTAAGAATCTTTTTTTTAACCCCCTAATATGTCTTTCAATTACATCATGCTCTTCTTTGCCTTCAGATCTTGGCCTATGTCATCTTTTCCTTCTGGAACGTTCTCTCAGTGTCCCTCCCCCAATTTGTCCTGCCCACTCCCCCCTCCCACACACACAGGTCTTCACCTCTTAATCTCTTAGTGAGTCTTCTGATAAGAGAGTAAAATCTTCCTCCCACTTCAGGCTCTTTTGAATTCCATTTTGTATTACTTGTATTAATTGCCTATTTACTTGTCTGTAATCCCCATTGGATTACAAACTCTTTAAAGTAATGAAGTTTCTTGTTTATTTCTGTACCCCAACACCTAATACCATGTCTGGTACATCTGAGTTCAATAAATGATTACTCAATAACCGAATCAAAGAATCAATTAATCAGTCAATGTATTACTCACGGTAGACATCAAAGTCACTAGCAGTCTGGGGTTCATGGAACCTTCCCACTTCCCCTTTTTGTATTCTGAAATTACATCTGCTTGCTTGCAACCTTCTGGGAATCTGTTCATCCTCTAAAAGCCCTTCTAATTCCAAGCTGAACCTGCAGCATTGAATTTATTTAAGGGATCCAAAGGCTCTTTTATTTTTTCTGGCCTCAGTTCCCTTTTACCAATGTTTCTTCACATGCTTTTTATTCTGTAGAAAATCCAACTTGGAATTCATGTTTAATCAATGAAAATCATGAAAGTCAGTGATGTAATTTAAACTCCTACAAAATAAATCCTTGATTTTAATTTTTTTAAAGCAAAGTGATTTTTTCAGGTTTAATAAACACAAAATGTTTGAGTATTTACATTTTGAAAAACAAAAGAAATTTGGCAGAGAAATCTATGAACGAACCCCTGGTAAATGTTGACCAGAAATAATTAAATGATAATAGTAATAATCAGAATCATGAAAGTAACCAAGTCTGGCATCTCTTCTCACATGTAAATGCTCTCAACTGTAAAACTCATTACAGACTGTGAAATTACAATTGTTTCATAGCAGGAGTGATCATTAATAGTGCTTTTGACCAGTTCCCAATTTAAATAGAATTTTATTATTTTTTTATTGAAGTACAGTTGATTTACAATGTTGTGCCAGTCTCTGCTGTCCAGCAAAGTGACTCAGTTTTACACATATATACACTCATTTTTAATATTCTTTTCCATTATGGTTTATCCCAGGAGACTGGGTATACTTGCCTGCACTATACAGTAGGACCTTGTTGTTTATCCATTCTAAATGTAATAGTTTGCATCTACCAACCCCAAATTCCCACTCCATCCCTTTCCCTCACCCCCTCCCCTTGGCAATCACAAGTCTGATCTCCATGAGTCTGTTTCTGTTTTGTAAATAAGTTCATTTTATTTTTATTTTTAGAAAATTTTTATTGGAGTACAGTTGTTTTACAATGTTGTGTTAGTTTCTACTGTATAGCAAAGTGAATCACCTATATGTATACATAATCCCCTCTTTTTTGGATTTCCTTCCCATTTAGGTCACCACAGAGCACTGAGTAGAGTTCCCTGTGCTATACAGTAGGTTCTCATTAGTTATCTATTTTGTACATAGTATCAATAATGTATATATGTCAATCCCAATCTCCCAATTCATCCCACCACCACCCCTTGCCCCCTTGGTATCCATGCGTTTGTTCTCTACATCTGAGTCTCTATTTCTAATTTGTAAATAAGATCGTCGATAAACATCTGCCTCTGATTCATGATATTGGAGAAAAACAGACACACAAACTGCAGTTTTATTTATGCACATTTTTCTGGCTCACAAACACTAAATTTTTTTCAAATAATTTATTTAATATGTTGACATTGTCTAATAAGTATCAACTGTTTTATTGCCCAGAGGTTATAAAAAGGGCTTATTGGGCATTAGCTCCATTTGCCTTCACAATTCCAAAGACTTTTTTCCAAAGGAGATAATCCACATAGAGAGACGTCAGAAAGGAGGATGCAATGCAGAGGTGAATTAAATAAGAGGTTATACTAATGACTTTTTGAAAAAAAATAGCAAAAGCAAAAGGGAAAAAAGTTGACAAAAATTTTAGAAGCAGTCTTTTAATATAGACAAAAATAATTCATTTCCAAAGGCATGTTGTTTACCACTCTGCCGAGTGGGAAGATGAAATACTTAAATTCTGGTCCATAAATCATGGTACATATATCTCTGTAATTTGAATATATAGTCCAGTTAGTTCTGAAACACAAATGTGTAAAATTCCCTCAGGACAGACCTGAAGAGTGAATACTGTCTTCTGTAGAATTCCTGAGAGCTTTCTGGGAACTGGAGAGCTGTAAGTCTCACTTTCACTTCTATGCTAGCAAGCTGGTAGGGTCCATGACAAAGAGAAGCTTCTCAAAGCAACCAAAGAAATATGAGTTTAATAGAGTCACAATGGGATGATTTGTTTAGTCCTTTGAGAGATTTTTTAAATAAAAGAATAATTAGCTGGGGTCATGGATGACTATTAATTTTCTACCTTAAACTTTCCTCTAGTTTCCTAACTTCTCACAGTTTGCATGTATTATGCTTGCAATTGTAATCAAAATTAAATGTTTTGTTGTGGTTGTTGAGGATGAGGTGGCGCAGCCTGGCTGGAGTGCAAAAGAATAAACGTAGATTATTGAAGAGGTTTGGACTAAATCACACTAGAGATTGTTTTAAAATAGAGTCACAAGGAGATTGGGAAAAGAAAATGTCATTTGGTCAGAACAGAAGTGGCTTTTAAGAAGCAAATTACTGGTAAGGATAATTGATTACTTCTATCTATGGCAAAGGGTAAAGAGTGGGGTTCTTCACGAATAATTCTGGGATCATTTTTACTTAACATCTTATAAATGATCTGAAGCAGGAGGAGTGCAGAGTGAAATTTCACAGTTTGGGAGCACACAGCTCTTACAGAGTATAAAGTGACAAGTGAATGAAGATAACAGTAGTTTCTTGGAATCTGTGCAAGTAGATAGAAGCACAGCAGATAGAGCCCTTTGAAGGCAGAGACTACATTCATCTATGTATCTCCAGCCCCAATCACAGGGTATGGACCCCAATATTCTTGTGTGAAAAAAAGAAAAGTTTGTAAGATGAACAATTTAAAAATTAAGAAGCCAAGAACAGGAAATCTAAGACACAGGTACAAACTAAAGAGCAGTCAGCTGTTATTCACAACCCTGCAAAGGGATGTGGGAATGGATGGAAGACTTTGGCTCAGTATGCCCGGGGGACCAAGAAAGGCATCAAAATTAATTCGTTGGATTCAGCAAACATTAAGTACATAAAAAGACCCAGGCACAGATAGACCTGAAGTGAAAAGAGGCAAAGAGGACTGGATTAACTCATTCCACTCCCACTTGTGCATAATTAAACTCACTACGACTCTAATTTTAGTTAGCTATTGGTGCTTAGTGGATACTATGATAAATCCCTATACCTGTAGTAAAGTAACTTTAGCCAAGACGATGACCTAAATATGTGTTGCTACAGAGACTTTAGAACAAGAGATGAAGTTGAAAGACTTTCCAAGAATAAAGCCCTGGAGGATCTGAGTGGTGCCAGCAGAAAGGATAGCTGGGGAGATGGCTACCGCTTCTACCTCAGTAAGCATTTAGTTTGTATTTATTGTCTCTATCATGTGCCCAGTACTGAAGATATGAAAGTAGAAGCAATAAAGGATTACCAAAAATTCATCTAATTAAAAAATGCACCAGAACTTTCTGTACAACAAGCATATTTAATCCAATCCAAATTAGTCACCTGTGATGGAGAGGGAAAGGATAAAAGGAAAGAAAGAGATTCCAAGAAGAAGAGGAACTGTAAAATATCTAATGCTTCTAATGCATAAAATATTTTTACAATTCCCTTTGGAAACTGGCTTCTGAGGTGGTGGGCATTGTATTGAGCATTATCCATTATGGCAGGCTCTCTTCACTTGAAGAGACATTTATTATTTAAAATTTTAATGGAAAATTTCATATATATACAAAAGAAGAGTAAAGGCATGATAAATCACCATGTACCTATCAGTCAGCTGCAACAATTATAAACCCATAGCCAATCATGCTTCATATGCCCTTGACCCATTTCTTCAACCTCAGATTATTTTGAACCCAATTCCAGGCATCATGTCATTTCATTTCTAATTTTTACAGTTTTTTGAATCACTAAAGGATAAGGACTTTTAAAAATGTAATCCACAATACCATTTTTAAAAAATAATGCCATTTGCAGCAACACGGATTGATCTAGACATTGTCATACTGAGTGAAGTAAGTCAGACACAGAAAAACAAATATATGGTATCACTTATATGTAGAATCTAAAAAAAGGGGTACAAATGAACTTATTTACAAAACAGAAGTAGAGTTATGGATGTAGAAAACAAACTTATGGTTATTGGAGGTAAGTGGGGGGAGGGATAAATTGGGAAATTGGGATTGACATATACACACTGCTATATATAAAACAGATAATGAATAAGAACCTGCTGTATAGCACAGGGAACTCTACTCAATACTCTGTAATGGCCTATATGGGAAAAGAATCTAAAAAAAAAAGAGTGGATGTATGTATATGTATAACCGATTCATTTTGTTGTATACCTGAAACTAACACAACATTGTAAATCGAGTATATTCCAATAAAAATTTAAAAATAAAAAAATTAAATTAAATTAAAATTAAAATAAACAATACCATTTTAATAACCATTTAATAATAGTATAATAATTCCTTAATATCATTAACTATTTAATCAGTGTTCAAATTGCCTATATTTCTCATTTTTTATAATTTGCTTAGTTAGATCAAGATTCCAAAAGATTTATGCATTGGAAATAGTTATGTTTAAGATTTTTAAAATTTCTTTGATTTATAGATTCTATCACCATCACCTTTTATTTTTTTCATTGCAAATTATTTTTGGAATAATTCAAATTTTTTGTCCTGAGTCTTTTTCAGGCTGGATGTTGTGGACTGTATTCCCATGGCAACATTTAACACACGTTTCTGTCCCCTTGATTTCCTGTAAATTGATAATTAGTTTTACAGATTTCAGCAGATTCGGATTCAACTTTCAGAAAGACTAGTATTTGAGGATATATTTATTTTAAAGAAATATCTAAAGGTTTTTCAGAGTCCAATGTAATGAGAAAGATGGGGTGTTCACTTAAATAATACTATTTTAAGGGTGTATCTTAGAAGAAATGTGATTCAAAGATAAAAAGATTTGGGACTTCCCTGGTGGCGCAGTGGTTGACAGTCTGCTTGCCGATGTAGGGGACGTGGGCTCATGCCCCGGTCCGGGAAGCTCCCACATGCCGCAGAGCGGCTGGCCCCGTGAGCCATGGCCACTGAGCCTGCGTGTCCGGAGCCCGTGCTCCGCAACAGGAGAGGCCACAGCAGTGAGAGGCCTGTGTACCAAAAAAAAAAAAAAAAAAAAGATTTATTTATTCATTTTACTCAAAATGGCTCTACATGCAATTCCAAGAATGGTTGCAAAGACTTTTTTTTAAAGCAATAGCAATGACATTGAAATCAATAGAAAATTGTCCCAAGGTGATGTTAACTTTTTGTGAAGTATGAAGTGCCTGTATGTTTGAAAAATTAGCTCTTGTTGCTTTTGCTTTAATATGTTTTATGACTATGCCTCTCAAGAACTTAAAGCCTTTTTGGGAACACACAGTAAATACAATTAAACAATTAAAGAATACAAACTAATGCATGAGAAGTTACTATGAAATGTGTTTCAAAGAGAGAATTCTCACCAAAAAGAAGAGAGCATTTTCTATATTTGGGAAATACAACATACTATAAAAATCTTGATAATTAAGCCAAGTTGGAAAAGGTATAGTCAATGGCAGGAAGAGATGTTTAAGGATAGAGTCATTGGATGACAGAAAAAGAATGGTAGAAAGGAAAAAAACCATTAAAACTATTTGATTTTCATAAAAGCAAAAATAAACAAATGGGGCCTAGTCAAACTTATAAGCTTTTGCACAGCTAAGGAAACCATAAGCAAGATGAAAAGACAACCTATGGACTGGGAGAAAATATTTGCAAATGATAAAACTGACAAGGGATTAATTTCCTAAATACACAAATAGCTCATACAACTCAATAACAAAAAACAATCCAATCCAAAAATGGTCAGAAGACCTAAATAGACATTTCTCCAAAGAAGACATACAGATGTCCAAGAGGCACATGAAAGGATGCTCAACCTCGCTAATTATTAGAGAAATGCAAATCAAAACTACAATAAGATACCACCTCACACCGGTCAGGATGGCCGTCATTAAAAAGTCAGCAAATAACAAATGCTGAAGAGGGTGTGGAGGAAAGGGAACCCTCCTACACTGTTGGTGGGAATGTAAATTGGTGCAGCCACTATGGAAAAGTATGGAGGGTCTTTAAAAAATTAAAAATACAGTTGCCATATGATCCAGCAATCCAGCTCCTGGGCATATATCCAGAGAAAACTATAATTCTAAAAGATACATGCATCCCAATGTTCATAGCAGTACTATTTACAATAGCTAAGAAACAGAAGCAACCTATATGTCCATCGACAGATGAATGGCTAAAGAAAATGTGGTATATATACACAATGGAATACTACTCAGCCATAAAAGAGAATGAAATAATGCCATTTGCAGAAACATGGATGGACCTAGAGATTATCACACTAAGTGAAGTAAGTCAGAAAGAGAAAGACAAATTCCATATGACCTCACTTATATATGGAATCTAAAATGTGACACATATGAACTTATTTACCAAACAGGAACAGACTCACAGACACAGAAAACAAACTTATGGTTACCAAAGGGATAAATTAGAAGTTTGGTGTTAGCAGATACAAACTAGTATACATAAAATAGATAAACAACAAGGTCCTACTTTAGCACAGGGAACTGAATTCAATATCCTGTGATAAACCATAATGGGAAAGAATATGAAAAAAAAATATATATATATATCTGAATCACTTTGCTGTACACCAGAAACTAATACAACATTGCAAAACAACTATACTTCAGTAACTAAAAGAAGAAAAAAACTATTTGATTTCCCAAAATTCGATGAATATACAAATGTTTACACAAGTTACACCTGTGCTTAATTTTAGATTTCTATAGGACAGACTTCAGACAGGTGCAATCCTGTTTTGTTGAATGCAGCAAAATTAGTGGTAAATATGATTGTATTGTCTATGAATAAACAAATTCGTTGTGATTTTAATAACCCATGAGGATAAATTAGGAAGTAGTAGGTTAGAAAACATCATTGTGTTGAGAGAGTCACTTACATTAACAGAATCAGAGTGTGCAAATGTGTTCATAGGAAGTTATCAGTAGATTAAGTTTATCAAAAAAAATTCAACAGAACTTCTCATCCAAGGACATTTCTCTATTGAGATTTTTTATTTAGGAATTCTCACATAACACATTCTGAGAATAACAAATATGCCTTAATGAGACACGCTGATCAGTGGAATCCAAAATATACTGTATGGCAAAATATCATGCGATTCTACAGTGAGACTCACTGTGGTGAGATGTGATCCAGTGATAGTATAATGTAACTTGAAAATTGCCTAATGACAGTTTTGTGTGGGCAAAATACAAAGCATGTTTGTGCCACACCATCTCCTTTGCTCATCATGGATCTTATGAGAAAAACCTGGATTTTGCCCACAGGAGATCACCTTACAATGTATTGTGGAGAAAGAAGAGCTCCCAGTATCAACCTACAGTAATCATAGCATTTAAAAAAATATGTGCCTGGGGCTTCCCTGGTGGCGCAGTGGTTGAGAGTCCACCTGCCGATGCAGGAGATACGGGTTCGTGCCCTGGTCCGGGAGAATCCCACATGCCACGGAGCGGCTGGGCCCGTGAGCCATGGCCGCTGAGTCTGCGCGTCCGGAGCCTGTGCTCCACAATGGGAGAGGCCACAACAGTGAGAGGCCCACGTACCACAAAAAAAATATATATATATATATATATGCCTGTACTTGTGCGTGTATGCTTGTATATTTATTTGATATGAAACTGTGACTAATAAATTTTATGCCCCTTGGGAATTTACCTAAATGTTCTCTCTGGTATTTCACATGGCAAAAGATAGCAGATGTTTAATTTATCCTCCTGACATTTGTTCAAACATATTTCCAGTGATCAAGACAATGTATTCTAACTAATGCATCTTACCTGATCTATCAGCAGCATTTGACACATAATCATTCCCCATTTATTGAAATTCTTCTCTCCTGGCTTCCACCATCCTTCTCATTTCCCTTCTACCTCCCCGGTTGCTCCTTTTGCATTCTCCTTTTCCTGGCTTCTCATCTTTCTGATCTCAAAATATCAGTGTATCTTTTCTTTATCTACACTCAGACCCTTGGTGATCTTATTCAGTCTAGTAACTTTAAATGCCATTCCTATGCCAAAGACTCTCAAATTTAGTCTTCCAGCATAGACTTTCCCAAAAAACGGCAGTCTCACATTTCCAACTGCCTCTTCAGCACCTGTGCTTGGCTATCAAATGGGCATCTCAAATGCAACATGTCACAAACTGTATTCCTGGTTTCCAGCCTCCTCCTGTTCCCCTTGTAGTCACCTCTATCTATTAAATGTGATGCCATCTTTCCAGTTGCTCAAACAGGAACATGAGAGTCAGCTTTGGCTCTTCTTTTCCTCTCAAACTCCAAATCCAGTCTCTCAGCAAATCCTGTTGGTTCTAGTTTCAAAATATGTTTAGAACTATTTCTCTCCATTTCCTGGGCCCTGGTTTATAACCACCCAGTTCCAAACCATTGTCGTACCTCGCCTGGATTAATTCAGGAGCCTTCTAACTGGTCTCCCTGCTTCAAACTTTGGTCACCACCCCTCCCACTCCGTTTCTGTCTGTCCTAAACCCAGGGGCCAGAGAGACCCTTTTGAACCTAAGTCATGGCATGAAACTCTTTTGCTCAAACCACTTTTGATCTTACCCAGAGTAAAATCACCCTGGAAGAGTGAAAAAAAGAGATAAGGTCATAGAGGAAATGGAGTTGGGAGCAGATCATAGGGAGTCTGAAGTCCTTTGTGAGAGCTTAGGATTTTACTGTGAGAGCAGGGGAAGCTTTGCAGTTTTTTAAATAGGTGATTCTATCAGATGGTGATAGCTACTGTAAGAAAATATAAAGCAGGGAAATGGGGAAAAGGTAGTGCTAGTGGGAGAGGCTAGTTGTAATAATACACAGGGTGGGTTAGAAAAGATGCTAAAACCCATGTGGAAGCAAGCTCTATGAAGACCTGGGGGATTGTTCCAGGCAGAAAAAAACAGCAAGTGTAAAGGCCCTGATTCATGAGCATGGCTTACTTATTCAAATAAATTTCAAGGACAAGGTTTTTTGAAACCAATCACAAATCATAATCTCTTGCCCTGCCCTTAGAATGTATATTTCATGAGATTTTGGACTTTAAATTTTTCCTTTTCACGTCTATATCCTCAAGTTCTAAAAAAATACGTCATATGATATACATTTGGTAACTTGTTGAACAAATGAATAGATAATGCTATAGTACGGTGTAAATACATATGCTGATCCAAACTTAAAAATTATTTTCAGTGACCTGATTCCATAATTAATAAGGTCTCAGTGTATCCCAGAATCCACTGGCTTTTACACGGCATGAGCTTAAAAGAACAGAGAATTCTATGAGTACACGTAAAAAAAATCCTTTCCTGACCTCCACAGTACCCCCCCAGTCTGGGTAAGGTGCCTCTTCTCTGTGTATTATTGTACTCTCTATGACACTTATTTTAACACTCATTATACTGAATGTACTTGTCTCTACTCCCACCATTGAGATTTTAAGGTTTAATAAATAAATCCTTCTTCTTTGCCCAAGAAAGATAGATAGACATAGGAATCAAACAGAGAGAGATTTTTAAATGTCAGTTTTTGTAGTGACTTATAAAAAGGAAAAACACTGAAACGAAGGATATGGCTGAGAAACTGGTCATGATAATTATTTGCCACTGGGTTTGATATACATAGTATTCACTCTACTACTCATCGCAGATGGACAACCATTGCCTTCTGCCTGCATGGAAATTGTCCCTTTTACTGCATGACAGAAAGCAGACCGGAGCACTTGCTATCTGCAAACAGAAAGCCTCAAATCTGAGTGGTTCCACAAGGGAGAAGCCAGGCATGTGCAGTATCCGATCCTAAACTCCCCATCAGATAAACAACTAAATTTCTTCTGAGAAGGAATGATAAAAAGGCAGAGAAAATCCAGGATTGATAATTATCCTCTACTTGGAAACAGGAAAAGTAGGGAAAACTTGACCATCCCACCTCCAACACCCACTGAACTATAAATCATGAATGTGTGTCTATTGTGTTCTCCATTTAATTCCCAGTGCTTAAAAAAAAGCCTGGTACATAGAAAATGGAAAATATATATATTTCAACTAAGTTGTTGAAAGATCATGTCTAAGAATCTAATATTATCCTCCCTTCAAAAAAAAAATCATCCAGAGGCAGAGTAGACAGAATATATGCTTAAGCATCTTGCTTGCCTTCCACTGGCCCCAGTAAAAATTTCCAGAACTTATTTTTATGTCTAGTTTAAAATTAATCAGTAGTATTGGATTTCCCATGCAGAATCACTGCACACTGAGAACAATATCAATAACAACTCTTCTGCTTTGGATGAGTAGAGCCAAGGACTGGTCAGAGGGTATGGAAGGGACCATCAGAGAGATCCAACACGGCATAGATAAAAGGGATGTTCCATCCAACTGAGGAGCCATTCCAAAGAAACCAGGCAGAGATATAAATTCAATTTTAACACAATTTAGAAGCTAGGAATACTAGAACAGAGCACAAGAGGGTAGGCAGGAAAAGTAGGAGACAATGCCTGAAGAGATTGCCACTCAGATAATCCAGGGAGTTAACGTTTATGCCTTCGACCCTTCAAATCCTTACTATCGTAATCAGCAAAAATTTAGATCCACATTCACTTGCTTTTGCATGAGCAGGGATCAAGAAAATGAAAATCCACATAGAAGAAGCACGTTTCAATTGACATGATTACTGACACACTGGGAATCATTTCACATGTTTATGTGAAACTCCCTTCTACCATAGAGGATCATATTTATGACACGATGGCAGGGGTGTGCTACCTTTTTTGAGTTTTATTTTTAGTTTACAGTATGTCTGATTTTAAGCACCTTAAGAAATAATTAAATAATCACCTCCTGGCATTCTTATCATTGCTTTCCTCCATGTAATACAGATGGTGCTCCCATATTTCAACTCCTTTAAAAATTTTCCTCTCATGTTTTTCAGAATTTGGACTATGGTGTGCGTAGGTGTGGTTTTCCTCGCATTTATTCTGTTTGAAGTCTCTAGGCTTCGTGGATAAGCGGGTTGATGTTTTGATCAAATTTGGAAAAATTTTAGCTAATATTCCTTCAAAGTATGTTTTGTTCCATTGTATTACTCTTCTTCTGAAACTCAAAGTACAGATATGTAACTCTTAAAACTATCCCACAAATTTCTGAAGTTCTGTTCAATTTTTTTTCAACTTTAAAAAATCTGTTTCAATTTAAATGAATGTTATTTCCTGTTTTCAAGTTTATTGATTCTTTTATCTGCTTTTATATCTTTCAATATACTTTTTAAAATTTCAAACAGTGCATTTTTAGATCTTTGATTACATTTGATTTTTTAAAACAGTTTAAAAATACCTCCTGTCAATGTACACATTATATGATTCTTAGTTTATTTAACAGTTACTTTAAAATCCTTGACTAATAATTTTAACATCTGGGTTACCTGTCAGTCTGCTTCTGTTGATATTTTTATAATCTTTGTACGTTTTGTATTCTTCTAAGTTTAATACTGAGCAATGTGTCTAAAAGGACAATAAAGATCTCTGGCAGGCAGACTTCTAGAATGGTCCCCAATTACATCTAATTTCTGGCATTCTTGCCCTTGTATAATGACCTCCTATTATGTGTGGACTAGACTTCGTGATTTGCTTCTAACCAACAGAATTTGTGAAGGTAATGGAACAGCATTTCCATGATCAGGTGACAAGAGAGTGTGACTTCCATCTAGATAGTTGACTGTTGACTTATTATCTTGCACACTTGTATGAAGCAAGCCACCTTTGGGAATGGCTGTTTGGGAGAAGCCCATGTGACAAGGAACTGAGGATTATTTTGGTGTTTGGCAATATTCTAGACTCAAATTCAACATTCAGCACACAGGCGCATCAAAAGTTCAGGTGGTTTCTCTTTCTCTAAGCAAAGACTGTCCTGCAGACTGATTCCTCTGCTTGCCATCCCCAACATCAGCAACTGGATCCAAACATGAAAGCATCTTATGTTGCTTGCTCATGTAGGGCTTTTCCCTCTGGAGTTTAAATGCTTTAGATTTATCTGTGTACACAGTTTCTCAAGGAAATTTTTAAATGTCTGATTTTTTTTGGTTTTTCCTTTGATTTTTGCTGTGTCAGCAAGAATGAAGGTGTTAACCTCCTTCTCCATTATATCCAAAAGCAAGACACTTGTATTTATTTATGAAATTATAAAATTACTAGTTAAAGTAAGTTGACTCTCTTTTATCTGTACTAACCATCTACCTATATGATCACTAACTGAAGTGAATACGCAGAACAATAATTAAAATCTTAAAATGAACATATTCTTAGGTTGCTAGAATACATGTTAGGTGTGATTATCTATTCTAGCTCAAACTTTGTATTATTTTTGCCTAAAGAAGGATGAAATGAAATGCATATTTCCATTCTTTTAAAAGGCCTTAGATAACACAGCTGAGGTTTGTGACTGGGCTTTAAACATGGAGAAGGGTCAAGAAATATCTTTTGTCTGATTAATTAATCTCACCTTCTATTTGTATAGCAGGACTAAATCAAACAGAAAATAAATTGTGCTATTAAGATCTAGTTTGAGAATTTTGACGTATTGCATTCTCAAATCAAATTGATAAAATTCACTTCTAAAATTTCTCTACAGAATCATGAAATTATCGTGTAATCAACTTAAGATATAAATATTAGGGACTTCCCTGGTGGTCCAGTGGTTAAGACTTTGCCTCCCAATGCAGAGGGTGCAGGTTCGATCCCTGGTTGGGAAGCTAAGATCCCACATGCCTCGCAGCCAAAAAACCAAAACATAAAACAGAAGCAATATTGTAACAAATTCAATAAAGACTTTAAAAATGGTCCATATCAAGGTGGGAGGGAGGCGCAAGAGGGAGGGGATATGGGGATATATCCATACATATAGCTGATTCACTTTGTTATACAGTAGAAACTAACACAACAGTGTAAAGCAGTTATATTCCAATAAAGATTTTTTTTAAAAAATTGTTCACATCAAAAATATCTTTAAAAAATCTTAAGATATAAATTTTAAATGATTTTCCCAAGTTCAAACATTTATATTTATAAACGAGGAAATTTTACATTTATTTACTGAGAGGCAAAGAAATTGACCACTATTTTGTATGAAAAATGTTTATATTTTCCTTCTTTAATATCTTAATCCCTTTGATTTGATGTAATTACAGTGAACTTTCTTCTAAAATATAGGTTTAATTGTTAAGCCTATGATAAATCACCTACAATAACTAACCTATACTTCTAAAGTATAGGTTTTGCTTTCTTCAAAGGACATAGGAGAAGGGTAGAGAAAGGACATGATTAGGTAATTTATATTAGAAAACCATCTTTTAATTTAAAATTGAATAATTAAATTCCAACAGTGGTCAGCATTCACAAGAAAAATCTCTAATGAAATACCAAAAAATAACATTGCTTTTTTTCCCTGCATTTGAAACCACAAAAAGTACAAAAAAAGTATTAGTTATTCTGAAGGTTCTAAACAAAAGAGGAGTACCCTCCTCCAATTATCAGATAATTTTATTTAACTTAATTTACTATTTCAAATCAGTACCAGTCCTTATTAAACAAACATAAAAAATACTCTGACTTGTTGATTTATATAAACAGTGATGGAGCTTATTTTATAAATATATTTTTTCAAAACTTATGCAAAACACTTCATTCAAAAATCAGTTAAATGGTGTCATAGAGCATGGAAGAAACTTGAGAAAGAACAAAAAACAAACAGGGGGACTCTTTGAGAGTTGACGTCTTAGTCTCTTGTGAATTCTGGAAGATTCCTTAATAGAATCGAGGCCCATTTTATTATGACCTACATTTGAACTAAGCTAACAATAACAGGAAAATATGCACAGCATTTCAAAGGTTTTGGGCCGTTGTTAAGTAAATTATTTATTTGCTTTTTTTTAATTATAATCTTTCACCAAGTGAAATAATTCATTAGGACTTTATGTCTACCAGAAAGCTCATAAGTAAAGAATACAAATGTTGTTATCTTCTTACATACATTATTTCTATAATGAGACTCAAAATGAATGCACCACGTTGTTCACCTAGTTATATTAGCATTATGGGAAAGGAAAATAGCTATGGTGGGCATAAGGTGGTATTACAAATTGAGCTGAGTTCAGAACTGGCCCAGGTGGCAATTTCATAAAATGAGCTATACAGCTTTATACTAGGCAAGAGTGGCCCATTATTTCTGGGCCTCAGGTTGAAAGCAAACTTTCCAATCTTAACCTCTTAACCTTCTTTAAATTTTAAAGGATATGGTCATACTTTAGTTTTTCTGTACTCAAACAGCACTTTTAACTTACATAACTGGATAATTTTAATCTTATATCAACCATTATTTGTGGGTCGAAGAGCCTTTTACTTTCATTTTCTTTTCTTTTTTAATCCTAAAACTTCCCCTCAATCCATTTCTAAGTAAAAGATAACCCCATATTGACTTTGCAAAAGAATTCCAACTTTTAAAAAAATGAATAAACATTACCTTAGAGCACAAAACAGATATGGGCAGTTTTACTGGGAGATCAATGATTTAGTTTCTAACACATCCAAGATATATGCCTTCATTATAACGTTAGTCAGTGAAGAGAAAATGAGAAGCCAGACGACATATCTGCATACCACAATAATGAAAGCAATAATGTTTTCAAATGTCTCAGCATACCTAACTCCTGTATTCAAAATGAAGTCCTGTAGCACAGAGTGCAAAAAATCTATACTCTGCCACACTGTATTGATAGCCTTGATACAGGAAGCTACAATTTTTCTTAATGACCTCGGATTCTGAGCTCGTTTCCCACACATCAACAGTAGCGAAGATGGTATGCACTGATGAAGTAAGAGGGTAATTTTCTTTCTCAGTGGTGCTCTTGGAGCACTGTCTTACCTCCTTTAATTCTCCTATGCCATCTTTATCCTTTCCTATCTACTTTCATCTGTAAAGGCTCTTGAACTCCTGAAAATAATATATGCTTTATTTTCTATCAATATAGTTTTAACAAGATGAGATCAGGTTAAATAAAAAGGGCAGTTACTAAGGGATCCAAAATGTACAAATTGTACTGAGGGGATTTGTACTTATGAGACTCATACATAGTTTTATGCTATTGAATTAGTATGGCATAATTTTAATGCCTCAGTTAGCATTTTTGAAGCTTCCTTTGTTTCTCTCTCCTCTAGCTGGTAGATCCTTTCTCTATTGCATATATTTAAGTCAGTATGGTTTAATCTCAGCTAAGTCCAGCAGAAATATATTGAACACCCACTGTATGCCACAGCTACATGATAAGCATACATCGTCTTTGTCTCAGCAATACTTAATGTTTAGCAAGACACAAAATATTATATATAAGGGAGACTTCAAGGCAAATTCAAAAACTATGAAGTTTCATCAGCAAGAGAGAGCATCTTCTTACAGATTTGACAAACTAAGATGCTATTGGATTAATTCCCTGCCAAAAACAACCATGAAACTTGGACATAATGCAAAAAACTTTCTGAGAGTACTGGAGACCAACAGAAACAGATTCTCTCAGAAGTGCATAATAATTTGAGAAAGAAACATGGGAGCTACACTGGTAAGTAAGTCTGCAAGGCTTTTAACCTTGAACTAAATTCAGTCCACACTGTTTACACAGTGGCAACAAAGACATATGTGTTAAGATCCACAGTCTTTCTAACCTGGGGAAGATACTGAAGCCAGAAAACAATAAATGCTGAAGAGAGCAGGGGGATCTCAAAGGAGAAAGGGTCAGAGAGGGGGAATCCCCAAACTTTTCTCAAATCTCTGACAATACCTGAACCAGGCATGTACAGAATAGACTCAAAGCAACTCAGCTAAAGACAAAAGATCAGGACTGAGATCAGAGATGCTGCCCAAGAGTCAGAGTTTACAGCTCAATTCCAGCCCAAAGAAACTGACATTATAGGACAAAGGAAACACTCAATGGAGAAAATAGCACAATCCAGAATCTCTACAACTTAACATTCATAATGTCCAAAATACCACCCAATATTAACTGAAATAAGGAGAACCAAGAAAAAGGAACCCTTTCTCAAGAGGAAAGAAAATCTACTGAGTCTGACTGCTAAATAGACCAGATATTGGAACAAATGGGCATGAATTGTAAAGCAGATATTGTTAAGTTGTTCTCAATGAACTAAAACAAAACATGTTTCCAATGAAAAAAATTATAAGCAAAATCATAGAAAGCATCTGCCAAGAAACAGAAACAATGAAAAAGAACCAAATGGAAATTCTAATATAAAATTCTGAAATAAAAATTTGATGATGAACTTGAGAAAACAACAACCCAAAAAGACAACCTCTCCACCCAAGACAGCAGAGAAAAGATTAAGTTAGATAGATGATAGATAGATAGACAGACAATGGAATATTATTCAACCACAAAAATGAAGAAAATCTTGACATTTGCAACAACATGGATGGACCTCGAGGACACTATGCTATGTGAAATAAACCAAACAGAGAAAGATTAATACTATACAATCTCACTTATATGTGCAATCTCAAAAGTCAAACTCATAGAACCAGAGAGTATACCAGTGATTGTCAGGGGCTGGGCAGATGGGGGTGGGGGAAAATGATGAGGAGCTGTTGTTCAAAGGGTACAAATTTTCCATTATAAGATCAACAAATCCTGGGGATCTAATGTAAAACATGGTGACTATAGTTAATAATACGGCACTGTATACTTGAAATTTGCTAAGAGAGTAAATCCTAAGTGTTCTCATCCCACCAAAACAAACAAAAAAATTAACTGTGTGAGGTGACTGATATGTGAATGAACTTGATTGTGGTAACCATTTCAAGTGAAGTGTATATGTCTATCTAACTATTGCATTGTACCCTTTAAACATATACATTTTTTATTTGTCAATTGTACCTCAGTAAGCTGGGGGAAAAAAGGAGAAAAGGGAAAATAAAGGCATTTTCAGGGAATCAACAGATGCAAACCTGCACTACAAGAAAAACTAAAGGAAATTCTTCAGTCTAAAGGAACATGATACCAGATAAAAACTAAGATTCCCAGAAAAGAATGAACAAGTGGTAAAGAGCTGTATAAATGGTAAGTGGAAATGGTAAATGTCTGGATAACTGCAAGTTATTTTTCATGTTGCCTTTTACAAATTTGTTTCTTTATAAATCATGCAAAGTTTAATACAGAACTTAAAACACTTCCTTTTAGGATTTTAAAATGTATTTATGTAACATAAGTAACATTTTTTATTACACAAGTTTCATATATATATATCAAATAAAGCAAAAAGGAAGGGAAAATGGATCTACTGTATACATTTGCAAGATTTCTATAATTTATTTCAAGTAATATGTATTAACTGTAAGTGGACTGTGAAAAGTTGATGATGTATGCTGCTGTTATTCTATAAGGCAACCATTTAAAATGTAGACATATAACCCAAAATTTCACAGGGAATTTTAAGTGGAATTCTAAAAAAAAAAATCCAAATAATAATTTTTTTAAAAATCAGGAAAAGAGGAACAGAGAAATGAAACTAAAAGAGACAAGTAAAAGAATAGTAAAATAGCAGACTCAAATTTAAAAGATAGCAATTATCACACTAAAAGTTAATTAACTAAATACTTTAATTAAAAGGTAGAGATTGTCAAAATGTTTTTTTAAAACTCATAGTCTGCCTCCAACAGACACACTTTAAAGCATAAAGCTAGATTGGCTAGAGGTAAATAAATGGAAGAGATATACCATACATACACTAAGCATAAGGAAGCTATAGTAGAATATATAATATATATATATATATATATATATATATATATATATCAGAGAAAGTAGATATTAAGACAAAAAGAGGGGCACTTGATAATAAAGTGTCAATTCATCAGGAAAAGATAAAAATCATAAATATGCAAGTACCTAATAACAGAAGTTTAAAATACATGAAGCAAAACTTAACAGAATTGAAAGAATTATAAAATTCCACAATTTTACATGACGATTTTAACACATGTTTTCTAAGCAATTTATTAAATGACCAGGCAAAAATCAACAGACTTGGAAAATCTGAACAGCACTATCAAATATCTTGACTTAATTAACATTTATAAAACTCTATATCCCAAGGTAGCAGAATGAACATCCTTTTCAAATGCACTGGTATGTTTACCAGGATAATCATACTTTGAGTAATTAAAAAAAAGCATCAATAAATTTTTTAAAGTTTGAAAGCATACAGAATATATTCTCTAACTCCAATATAATTAAATTAAAACACAATAATAATAGGATTGCCAGAAAAATTCCAGATGTTTGGAAATTAAACAACATATTTCTAAATAAATATTGGGTTGAATAAAAAATTAAAGATCAATAATAAGAAAATATATCACAATTTGTGGGCTGCAGCTAGAGCAATGCTTAGAGGGAAATGTTTAGCACTAAAAGCCTATATTAGAAAAAAAGAGGAGTCTGAAATGAATGACCTAAGCTTCTACTCTAAGAAACTAAAAAAAGAATTAAATTAAATTAAGCCCAAGTCATCCAGAAATTGGGAAATAAATCTGAGAGCAGAAATCAATGAAATAGAAAACAAAAAACAATAGATAAAATCAATGAAATTAAAATATTTGGGGGGGAATCAATAAGATGGATAAATGTTTAGCCAGAGAGAGAGAGAAAGAAGGAAGGAAAGAAGGGAGGGAAGGATAGAAGGAGGAAGGAATGAAAGAGATGACATTACAGAGCCTTCAGACTTTAACAGGATAATAAGGGAATAGAGTGAACAATTTTATGGCAATAAATATGGCAACCTGTATGAAATGGACACATTTCTTAAAGACACAAACTACCAAAACTCATCCAAGAAAAAGTAGAAAAATTGTGCTGCCCTATATAAATTTTTAAAATTGAATTCATAATTAACACTCTCCCCTACCTCCAACACACACACACATGCACAATCCCTTAGGCTCAGATTGTTCCACTGAAAATTTTTTTCCAAACGTTTACAAAGGTTATAATTCCAATCCTTCACTTTCAGAAAAAAGGAAAGGGAGTGATTCCCAACTCATTTTGTGAGGTTAATGTTACCTTGATTTCAAAAAATACACAAAGACATCACAGGAAAAGAGAACCACAGACTAATATTCCTCATGAACATAGACATAAAAATTTCTTAAGGAAACGTTAGCAAATAAAATCCAATAAAAGTACAAAAAGAATAATACATTATGACTATGTGGAAGTCAATCCTGGGAATTCAAAGTTGGTTTAATACTTGAGAAACCAATCAATACGATTCACCACAATAATCAAATAAAGGATAAACCATATGGTCACTTCAGTGGATGCAGGAAATTGATAGCCTATTTTAAAATTTATATTGAAATTCAAAAGACCAAGAAGAACCAAATTAATTTTGGAAAATAAGCACAAAGTTGAAGCACTTACACTGTCTAATTTTAAGACTTACCCTAAAGATACAGTACTCAAGACAATATGATCTTGGTATAAGGGTTGACCAATTGATCAACGGAACAGATTAGAGAGTTGAGAAATAGACCCATATGTATACAATAAATTGATTTTTGACAAAGGTACAAAGTTAATTAATTGAGAAAAAAATATATCCTTTTCAACAAAAGATGCAAGAACAACTGGATATCTTTTTTTCTTGGTTGTTTTATCTTTTTATAATTTTGTATTTATTTGTTGAGATTTTATAATTTGAAAGTGTCTTTCTCTTTGCTTTTAAATAATATTTAAAATTAGTGAGCTAGATTTATTTGTTGTTTTCTGTTGCATTTAACTTTCCTTATGTGTTATCACTGTGTTTTTTTTTTCTTTCCAGTTCTGTTGAGATATAATTGACATACAGCACTATATAATGATGTGACTTACATACATCATGAAATGATTACCACAATGCTGGATATGTGTATGGAAAAAGAAAACTTTGACCCTCACTTCTCAGCATATGCAGAAATTAAGTCAAATAAGTAATAAATTAAAACTATGAAATTGCAAAAGAAAACACAGAAGAAAATCTTTGTGACATCAGGTTGGGCAATGAATTTTTAAACAGGACCCAAACAGCATAAATTTTTTAAAAGAAAAACTTGATAAAATAAACATCAAGTTTAAATCTCTTTCTTTCTGAAATCCACCATTACCAGAACCAAAAGGCAAGTGACAAAATGTGATAAAGTTTTGCAAAAATATATCCAACAAACAGCTTATCCCCAGAATATATAAAGAACACTTACAACTCAATTATAAGACAATAAAGAGATAGATGAAATAAATGAAAAGATATTTCACAAAAGAACATACACAAATGCCCAGTAAGCACACAGAGTGTTGCTCATCATCACAACTATCAGATAAATTAAAACCACAAGAAGATACCATTACACATGCATTAGAATGGCTGGAGTTAAAAAGACTGACCACACCAAGTGTTGGTGAGGATACAGAACAAATAGAACTCTCTCAAACATTGCTGGTGGGAATGCAAAATGTTACAGCCACTTTTGAAACCAATATGCAGTATCTTATATAATTAAACATATACTTATTCTAATTCTAGATATCGACCTAAGAGAAATGAGAACACATGTTAACACAAAGACATGTACATGTATGGTCACAGCAATAATAACCAGAAATTAGGAAGAAACCAAATGTTCATCAATTGGGCAATTGATGAACAAGTCGTGCTATATCCATACTATAGAATATTGCTCAGCAACACAAACAAAATAGTAATACAGCCAACAACATGAATGCATCTCAGAAACATTTTGCTAAGTGAAAGAAGTCACACAGTGTACTTTATGGTATTGATTATATGATATTCCAGGAAAGACAAACTTATAGTAACACCAGGTGGATCAGTAGTTACCTGGGGAGGAAATCAACAGCAAAGTGGCATGAGAATACTTCTAAGATAAAGGGAGCTGCATATATTTTTATGAAAATGGTGCTTACACAATTTTATACAATTACCAAAATTCATCCAGCTATAGCCTTCGAATGGCTTTATTGTACATAAATAATATCTTTTTAAAGAACAAGAAAGACTACACCTTGCTCAGAGGGTCACGAGAGCTATTATTAACAGTTTGTTGTGGAAGCTGGGGCTTGAATTATAAATGAAATGCTCTGATACGTAAGAAAATGCCAATCGTTTTCTTACCTCATTGCTTGGCACAGAACCTCGTAGATATAAGAACACTAGAAATGCCTATGGAGGAAAGAAGGGGAAAAGAAAAGAAGAATAGAAAGAGATCAGCCATGGTCAAAAGAGAAGAAAAAGTCCAGGATGGCCAATTTTCTCAAGTTCCTTGATTGTTGAAGAAGAGTCCTTGATTTGGTAAAGCATTTGGATTTTACTTAGACTGTGATATAAATCCACTGGAGAGTTTGGAAAAGTGGAAAGACATTTTCTCATTTATGTTTTAAGAAGATTTTTCTGGCTGCTGGGTGAATTGTATATAAAAAGGAAGACAAAAGTGGACACAGGAAGACTGAATAGAAGGCTATTATCACAGTCCACATAAGAGGTGATGTTTGGAATAGAGTGGTGGCCCTGAAAATAGAAAAGTGAATGGATATATTTTGGAAACAGATCTACAAGACTTGCTAGAGTGGTGTGCAGGAACACGAAGACTCAAGGATGATTACCTATACAAATGGTTTGAGTAACTAAGTAAGTAGTGATGCCATCTCCTTAGATGGATAAGATTTTATCTAAAAACAGAGGTGATATTGTGAAATTTTAGTATTTTAAAACTCTTCTCTTTAATATATATCTATCACTTGAATTTTCAACATTCAATTTTTATGAACAAAATATGTATGAAAATAGGGAAGACTATATTTAAAGCCGGTTTGCTATATCACACTTCACAACTGGGTGCTGACCTCTAATATTCTAAGCAGTAATTTTCTTAAATGTGAGACTTTTGATATCAAAATATAAGACTGCATGGGAAAGATATAATTTCATTAAGCATTAGGATATAAGGTATAAGATAAATATATCAGATGGAATGACTAAGAGTTTTACAATGCTGCATAAACAATCATTGGCCGGCTCTGACCCCATTTTCCTAATTTCTCCAGAATCCTGACAAAATACGATCTGAGACAAAAAGAAATCATTTTTCACATGGTTCCCTGGTGATATCTTGTCTGTCATAAATTACTTCATTAAAATTAAACCACTCATTGTTATGAGGATTAAGATGACATGAAATTAAAATTAACCTCCATGGAAAAAGAATCTCCTATTACTTATATTTATGAGCACTAGAAATCCTGGGAGTTTTCAAGTCCACACAATACTGCAGAATTTAAACTAACAAACATATCTCTGAAGAGATGACTCAGATTTAAAGTTCCAAAGCTGACAGAAATTTTAATAGAATTAGTTTTTTGTAATCTATTGAAGTCCAGGAACAAGGACCCAGAGCCTATTCTCTGCCCCCAGCATACCTGGCTCTGTAACTCTGAAGCTTCCCCTTCAGAAAGAAGACATACAGATGGCCAAAAGGCACATGAAAAGATGCTCAACATCACTAATTATTAGAGAAATGCAAATCAAAACTACAGTCAAAACTCACCTCACACCAGTGAGAATGGCCATCATCAAAAAATCTACAATTAATAAATGCTGGAGAGGGTGTGGAGAAAATGAACCCTCCTACACTGTTGGTGGAAATGTAAATTGGTACAGCCACTAAGAAGAACAGTATAGTGGTGCCTTAAAAAACTAAAAATAGAGCTACCACATAATTCTTCAATACCACTCCTGGGCATACATTTAGAGAAAACCGTACTTCAAAAAGATAGGTACCTGCACCCAAATGTTCATTGCAGCACTATTTACAGTATTCAAGACATGGAAACAACTTAAATGTCCATGGACAGATGAACGGACAAAGAAGATGTGGTATACATATACAATGGAATATTACTCAGCCATAAAAAAGAATGAAACAATGCCATTTGCAGAAACATGGATGGACCTAGAGATTACCATACTAAGTGAAGTAAGCCAGACAGAGAAAGACAAATACCATATGATATTTCTTATATGTGATATATTTTAAAAAATATAAATGAACTTACATACAAAACAGAAATAGATCCACAGACATAGAAAACAAACTTATGGTTACCAAAGGGGGATAGGGGGAGGGATAACTTAGGAGTTTGAAATTAACATATACACACGACTATATATAAAATAGATAAGCAACAAGGACCTGAATCACTTTGCTGTATACCTGTTAACTAACACAACATTGTAAATCAACTATACTTCAATAAAAATAAATAATAAATTAATAAATAAAAATTAAAATAAATTTAAAAGGCCATTGTTTCCCCCTCCACCAAAAAATGAAGGAAATCTGTAGGGAACATGCCAGAACTAGATGGTGGTTTTACAGAGCATGATGGAAGCATCGTGAGTCAAGTACCTGTGTTTTAAGATTAAAATTTGGTGTTCAGGAACTTCTTAGTATATGAATGATCTCCTTCAGGCAAGGAAAGGTAGGGGTATAGATGGGAGCAGTCACTTCAAACGGTGCTGAGTAGACACACAGCAGGCATTCAGTAAATTTCCGCCTACTGATATATTAATTGCAAAAAAGCATTCAAAGGGGAATGGAAAAGATACAATTCCACATCTTAAAAATACCTCACTTTACCATCATATTTACAAATAATACCATGAGTGGTGTATGTGATTCGGAAGCAGATTAGAATGTTTACAAAATAAACCACCTTTTGTTAATTCTTTGTATAACTCTTCAGGGCTTTCAAAAATTTTTTTGCATTTACATTTACACGAGGCCATTCCTGTTCACTACAGATTATAGAACATTTTAGATAGGGAGAGTTACAGGGTTTAATTTTAAAAGCAAAAAACTCCACGTTATTTCAAATACTAATCAAATACAATTTGAAATAACTTTTGAAATAATTTGGTTTAAAGGTAAACTATTGTTTTCGCTGGTGCCCTCCATAAACGTTTGCAAAATAAATTAACTTTTTAAAATAAGGAGGCCTGTCCTCCACTCCTTGGCACCATTGCTATCACAGCTGTACTGAGGAATATAATTTTCAATGCATTTTGAAGCACACATTTACCTGAATTGATGTACTCAATCCTTCCATACACAATACTGAACACCTGCTCTGTACCAGGCATCATATTAGGCTTTGAGAAATATGACATTTGTAATAAACCATTTTAATTATTCATTAAAAGATATGCTCAAATACTTTCTAGGCAACACTTTGTTAGCCTATATTAAAACAGTAATTTTGGGCTTCCCTGGTGGCGCAGTGGTTGAGAGTCCACCTGCCGATGCGGGGGATGCGGGTTCGTGCCCCGGTCTGGGAGGATCCCACGTGCCGCGGAGCGGCTGGGCCCGTGAGCCATGGCCGTCGAGCCTGCGTGTCCGGAGCCTGTGCTCCGCAACGGGAGAGGCCACAGCAGTGAGAGGCCCACATACTGCAAAAAAAAAAAAACAAACAAGCAAAAACAGTAATTTTGCCAATAATAAATCTGAATTTATTTTGTAATAGTTTAAAAGTCTTATAGGCCTTGTTCCTATCAGGCTGAAATGACAAATGCATCTGACACCTCATGCCCTTCTCAGGGTCAGGTCTTTTCAGCACCCCCCTCCAACTGCAGTCCTTTCTGGCAACACCTTTGACAAAGTCTAACATGATAGGATCAACCCTCAGCTCTACCGTGACTTTCTCACATCTATTCTTGGGCTTTCTGACAGAGCAGCAAGCACTCACATAAATGCAATGGAAAAACTGAGGGAGTGAATACCCCCATGGAGCAGTTGTGCTCCCTTCTTCCGTCCCTTGGGTAATCATTTTGTGGAATAGCTCCTCAGAAGCACCCTATGCAGGGCCTGCTTAGTATTGGAGCTGCACTGGCTTTACCTCCTTCCCTATTTCCCTTCTCCTTGTCCCTCACTCCTGATTCCTGGGGTAACTTCTCAAAATAAACAACTTCCATGCAAGCCCTTCTCTCAGCCTCTGCTTTTATAGGGGAACAAAGCTAGGATAGGGAGGTTTCACTAGTCACAAAATCCTCAGTGAGGCACATAGCTGCAAATCCATACACCACTGAAGTCATTCTCCTCCCCTCAAGAACGACTTCATTAATATATTCTTCTATTCACAACTTGTTTAACAAAACCTAAATTTCTTGCCTAATGCTAAAGGTTCTGGATAATCTTCACCTCCCCCCCAGCCACCTCCACTCTCAATATCCAGGCTTACTCCCTCCTTTTTGCTCAGTCAGAACCTCCCTCTAGACGTCCTGTCACTACTAGTCAAGCATAACCTGCCTTGACCTGTGCTCTGAACTCCCACGGCTTTCAGAGCCTGTACCACCAAGTTCAAAACAACAGTATTGTCTCAAAATCTGCTTATTTTTTTTTACTCTCTCCAATTACACTTTTAGGATCGAGGCACTAGTTGTATTCTATTTTTGCATTTCACAGCACTTAGCAAAATGTGGACACATAGTAGGTCCTTAATAAATGTATACTGTTGATAGATTTTCCTTCCAGCTTACTTCACAGGACACTGCAAGCTATTCCAAAGTTGGGCAAGAAAGAGAACCTAGGTTTTGCCCAAGGTCAGACTTGTTACTCTCTGCTTTTGAGAAAAATGAAGGATATGATCAAATCTGAAATTAGCATGCATAAATGCATGTACCCACCCAAAAAAAAAAAAAAAACTACTATGCTTCTGCTTCAGGTTAAAATGTCCTTTTTTTTTTTTTTTTTTTCAAAAGAAGTGTTTAATCAGTGTCAGTGACTCAAATTGTTAGGGAAATGTGACTCTTCAACTTTTGGGGGAAGTTTAGGGTACAGAGAAAAAGCTATCTGTGAAGAATCACTACCAGTAGGTTACTTCCAGACTCCAGTTATAGCACTGTTATTGACCCCCTTCCTACAGTCGATAGAACTTAGCAGTGTATAGAGCAGTTTGGGGGATGACCATCTCTAAAGTGCTGAACGTTCCTGGCAAGCTCTAACAACAGCGGCAAGATGTGTTTGTTTGCTGTCATCTATAGTCACTGCCTTAGTTCAAGCCCTTATTATTCCTTTTCTGGATTAGTATAAAATTTCCCAGGAACTATCCACTGAATAAAAGTCAATCTTTTTACTATGACCTCCGAGGTCCTTCCTGGTTTGATCTCTGAATACTTCTTCAATGGGACCTCTCTCAGACTTCTACGCTTCCCAAACCTAAATTCTAATCATTCAGAATTAATTGCAGTTTTCTTTTAACTCTGCCTTTGAACATTTTGTTTCCTCTTTTTGAAATGCATCACCCTTTCTTTGCTTGATTAACTCATTTTTGATGTTCAACACTCACCTCAGTCACCATTTCCTCCGGAGAGAAACCCCTGATGGTTCTACCTCAGATAAGAATTTATTGATATGTGTCCATCATTATAATTCTATGTATTACACTGAATTTTATTTAGCTGATTGTCTGTACCTGAGTTCCATTAGGGCATTAAATAGTTTATATTTGTATTGGTTTCCTCAACATATAATAAGCCATCAATAAATTTTTAAAGAATAAATAAATTAATACTAGAGGATATTGAAATAAAAGCTAGTATGTTATTGCTGTTAGAAAGTAAATGGTAAAGCAAAGGTCTTAATTATAAAGAGATATTTGGCAAAAAAAACAGGACTAAAATGAAGCGAGAAAAGTATAGAGGAACAATGTGGAACAGAGGTGGTCACAAGAATCTATCCCTGGTGATCCCCAAGATACCAGGATGGCCTAGGGAGGGACAAAAGAGCTCAGATCAGAGAGATTTAGGTAAAGAGTTATGTACATGTAGTTTGCTGTATAGGATTTACAGACTGAAATTTCTGACACTGGTAAGCACCTCGTACACACTAATTGACTAAATGATGACTAAATTTGGGTTTTTGAGCTACTCTGATGGGTACAGATCCTGGATCCACCCTTTACCTGCTGTATGTGCTTAACCTTTCTGAACCTGTTTCTTCACCTACAACATAGGGCCACCTGAGTATTGGGGTTGCAGCGAGGATTAACGTGGATGTGTGCAGAGAATGTAATACAGATGCTAAGAGAGTATTTATTTAATAAATGGCAGCTATATTAGTCAGGGTTGTCCAGATAAACAGAATATAAGGATATGAAAAAATATATATATTCATGAATATACATATATTCCAAGCTGGAGACACAGGAAAGCCGGCAGTGTAGTCTGAAGGCCTGAGAACTAGGAGCACAAAGGGCAGGCAGGAGAAGATCAATTTCCCAACTCAAAGAGTTAATCAGGGAGAAAATTCAATCTTTGCCTTCTTGTTCTATTCAGACCTTCAATGGATTGGATGTTGTGCACCTACATTGGGGAGGGCCATCTACTTTACTCAGTCCATCAATTCAACTCTAATCTCTTTCAGAAACACCCTTACAGACTCACCCAGAAATAATGTTTAACTACCTGTGCTGGGCATCCCTTGGCCCTGTCGATTTGACATGTAAGATTAACCACCACAGCAGCTGTTGCTCTAGTAGCAGTAGTGGTTGTTGTTTTCATTTTAGTAGTAATAACAATCATCTTATCTAAAGAAGAGATATCCTTGATTCTTTGTTTCTTGATTCAGTAGCAGAACTCGCCAAAGGTAAAGGTGGGAACTCCTATACTAAAAGTCCACTTTTATCATTGGCTCTGGACCATTTCCTCCTTTCTCAAATTTGCTGCCCTCAACAGTCTGGGCCATCTCAAGCATACCAAACTGTACTAGTACAGATTAAGTGAGAGAGAGCATCATGGCTACTCTGAGTTCTTCATTACCATATTTAACTAAGAAAATGCTTGAGTAATCCTTCTCTCCAATAGCATTCCAGTAACTGAGCATCTTCTCACCCCTTCATTTCATGACCATTTTAAGACCAACAGAAAAAAGTCACAATATTGAATAGACTGGATGTAGAACTATTTTTCATTATTCTTCTACCATGTTTTAAATTATCTCTCAGTCCGCCTGCTAGCAGCTCCAGACACCTCTAAATCCCTGAGGCTAGGCAAGTGCATTCTCTAAAATGCTGAAAAGCAAATTATTTTTAACAGCATCCCATCTCTCTTTCCAAGCAGAGCATATGACTCAGAAACCACCCTTTCTCCTGCTGACTGCCATCCCTCTCTCATCTCAGGATAAATAGACCACTTTAGTGTTGATAACCAGTCCATTTATGTTAAGACTGCCAAATTAAAGGGACCCACACTTGATGTTTGTGGGGATCCAATTATCGATAGCTATTACTAACAAACATGAGATTTGTGGGGTTTTGTTTGTTTGTTTTGATGTGCTGCAACCAGGATCTTTCTTGCAACTCACCTTTAATTCAAGTTTGAAGCAAAATATAATAATGAGACACAGGTCTACTGAACAATATTCAAATATCTGTCTGATGGCAAAACTCATTAAAAGCCACGGGCCTCGGGCTTCCCTGGTGGCGCGGTGGTTGAGAGTCCGCCTGCCAATGCAGGGGACACGGGTTCGTGCCCCGGTCCGGGAAGATCCCATATGCCGCGGAGCGGCTGGGCCCGTGAGCCATGGCCGCTGAGCCTGCGCGTCCGGAGCCTGTGCTCTGCAATGAGAGAGGCCACAACAGTGACAGGCCCGTGTACCGCAAAAAAAAAAAAAAAAAAAAGCCACGGGTCTCCTATGATGAGCCAGTACTTTCTGCTTGGCACCAAAACAATATGTGCATGAACTTCTCAAAGAACCAGCTGGAAGTATACCTTATCAAAAAGCAGGGTCAAAATTATGAATCAGCCCAGAGAGTATACACAAAACTTACTAGCATACTGGAAGAGTCAAGAAACAACAAACCAACTGCCTGCAGTAGTATCCATTTAATGATTTAAAAGAAAATATTGGATTTCTGTGATAATCTATCTTTGCAGCTTTTACAGCCACCTAGTCCTAACATCTAGCAAATTTCAGAAAGATAAAATGAATAAATTTTATCTTCAAATTTATGTAGGGTATCTTTTCCATTTCACCATATTACTTTAGTAAACAATAGAAATATTTAAAAATAAATACAAAAAGGAATAGCTTTGCAATGATGCATTTGAATGTAGTATGTATAATCACACAGAGAGGAAACTTTATGGAATTACACTCACTGCTATACAAATTAAAGCCCAAAATAGGACAACATATTATCAAAGACCTATGCTTATTACTCTATATAATTCATAACATAGCAGCTTTCAGGAAAATTACATGTTTCTATAAAAAGCCAACCCACAGTCTTTGGTTGATATTATTCCTTTGAAGCTGTGTGCTCCTAAAACTAGGAATTTGGAGTTGTAGAATGTCATACCTGTACAATCAGATACTGTTCTTCATGCTATTGTCCAACCAATTCTTATCCCAAAGTCCACTTATAGCAATAATAGCAACACATTTTTTCTGTCATTAAGTATAATCATGATAGTAATAACAATGGCAAAAATGTATATACTTTTATCTCAGAAGGGCATGGAGACATTTACAGATGTGTATATTTACAGATGCATTGTCTTTGTGAAATAGGTTGAAGTAGATTATACACAGTTTTCACCTAGAAAAATGGGAGCAAAATAATTTTCCTAAGGTTGGCCTTGGTATGACTATATCATGGGTTTTTATTTATCCACTAGTTAAACACTTATTTCACTCTTTGTTCCCCTCTCTGTAATGTTAAACATCCAATCAGAAATAACTTTTTATTCATGTAATATCTATACTTCTATGATTCTTACCAGTAGTTCCTAAATATACCCTCAAATTAAAATGAGCTTTTCTCACACGTCTACTAGTGTTTTTCCTAACCACTTTATAACACCCACTGCTTTTACTTATCACATTCTTTTTTTCTAGCCATAGCAGTTCAGTGAGAAGCTCTCTGAGATATCTTTGATATGGAAGAACCACTGAAAAAGGAAGCTTAGAAAAAAACAGGAAATTCTATTTCTAAACACTGAAGTATAGAAATAAACACAGTCACGCACTGGTGAAGATAACATACTGTTGCTATCATAATAAGATATGGTATTTGGATTAAGTTGAAAGGAAAGCATATCTAATTATACAGCTAAGTGGCAGATGACAATCTGAACTGCTTGATATAGTTTATAGATTAAAAGTTCACAGAGCCTTTATCTAATTTTTTCTCCCCATCCTTTGATAACCTCTTAAATGGAATGTTGAGAATAGCAACCTTCAAAAGTGACTGAACACATAGGAGGCTTAACTTTTCCTAATGACCTTTTAATGCAAAGCAAAAGGTCAATAGTTAGTGCTACTCACATTGAGGCGGACAAAGAATGTGGACTAAGTCTAAATGACAAAAGCTTGTTGTTGGAGGTCACTTCTCAATTGACTTTCTTGACATTAATGCTTGTTATAACCCAGGCAACTAGTTTTCAAGTTGTTGTTCTCTCTTCAAAGCCTTGATTATTATAGATAAGATATTTGTCAAAGACATAGTTAGCTTACTCAGTTACTTGGAATAGTCTGTAGAAATAAACCTTCAAATGTTGCTCATTCTTTCACAAGAAACATATTTTAGTACATTTTCTTTAAACTAGGTTGAAATTTTAAGCTCTGTCTCTAGAACATACACGTAATGAGCTTTAGGTCTTTGGCATTCCTTGATGTGTCAGTGGTGTTAATACTGTGGGTATGTTCTCAGGGTCTTCTTGGTTTACGTGCATTTTCAGAAGGTGTGGTTCAGTGGAATGTGTACTGGATTCACTCAGCTGAGCAGAGTTGCAGTGCCCACTCTGACATTCACCAGTTTTTAAATTAGCATTGTTTGAGAAGCTGCTCTTAAACTCAGGGGCTGCCTAAAAGTTTATATGAGAGTCTAGTGGACAAGAGTCCTGTTTGGGTCTCAGTTTTCTAATTTATACATTTGGGATTTGTATAAATGATCTGTAATTTTACCTACACTGATATTGTATTTCACACGTTTGTCCTCTGTCACCTTTAGCTGAATTATAACATCTTGAACATTCAACAGCCCCATTTGTTCATATTAGATTGAACACTCTGCTCTCTACCTCTCCTTCAGTTTTGGCAAACATGTTTTTACAGTACTTTGGATGATCTGAGGCATGTTCCAACTAGGATATATTTCTTTCTCATATGGGGCACAGAAGAAAGAACTGTCCCATAACTTCAAATTCAAAGAATCATATAATTTTAGGCTAGAAGAAAGCTTAAACAAATACTTCAACTGTGTTACTCATTGATCATTCAAATTGGTTGTCCCCCTGCCAAAAGGTCTGCTAGACCTGCACTTTCCAATAAGGAGTCACTAGCCACATGTTGATGCATACATTTAAATTGATGAAAATTTTAAAGTAAATATCCAGTTCTTCAGTTGTGTTAGCCACATTTCATGTGCTCATAAGCTGCCACATGGGGCTAGTGGCTTCCCTATTGAACAGCAGAGGTATAGATCATTTCCACCACCATGGAAAATTCTATCAGGTATTGCCAATGTAAACTAAGCTTTAATACTATCATTAAAGAAAACTCATCACCTCCCAAGAGTATCTATGATGCTTTTAGAATGCAATTTTGGGGGGAATTTTTTCCATATATGTAATCAAACTTCTACCCATTTGTGCTAGTTCCATTCCCTAAGATGAGCCTACAAATTACATGTTCTTCTACATGGTACCCTTTCAAATATTTCAAGAAATTTGTCATGGGCCTCCTCTTCTTTTTGTGTCCTTTTACATGACTATCTCCTGTATTTTAGGTACATAATAGAATTTGATGACTTTGCCTTAAAAATTCTGAAGTGTGAGTTTTATTGAGTCACAAATTTACAAACCTAGGGCACAAATATATAAATGCATAAACATTTTACATAAAAAGAAACAGTTATGTATCCTCCAAATTCTCCCTTCCCATCCTGACTGCCATGCATAGAATAGGCAATCAATAAATATTGGTTGAATTAATAAATGAATAAATTTAACCAGGACATGTTGCTCTTAATATATCAATAGCTTGCTCTTGACGTGTAATCTTCTCCATGTAGTAAATTTAAAACTCTTCTGATTATAAAATAATAATATTCATCATAGATAACCTTTAATATGCACAAGAAAATGTAACCAAGATGCTACCACTTAGAGATAACTACTATTAATCTTTTTGTTGCCGTGGTTTTTTCGTGAACAGATTTGGAGTATATGTTCATATTTTAGAAACAATTTTTTCATCTAATACATCATGAGTTTTGTTCTGTGTCATTGAGGAAATTTTTAACGGCTTCTATTTATTAGCTATATTATATTAAATTATTTTATATTACTTCATTTTGGATTAGTAAATATTTAATTTATGGACTGAATTGTTTCCCTTCCAAATACATGTGTTGAATCCCTAACCACCAGTATCTCAGAAGGTGACTGTATTTGGAGATAGGGTCTTTAAAAAGGTAACTAAATGGGATCCTTAGTGTGGACCCTAATTCAATATGACTTCGTAACCTTATAAAAAGCAGAAATTAGGACACAGACAACAGAGACAGTGGGGTGACCATGTGAGGACATAGATAGAAGGCAGCATCTGTAAATCTGCAAGTCAGTGAGAGAGAGAGGCCTCAGAAGAAACCAAACTGGTTGACACCTTGATCTTGGACTTCTAGCTTCTGGAATTTTGAGAATATACATTTCTGTTTTATAAGCCACCCAGTCTGTGATCTTTCCTTATGGTAGCCCTAGTAAACTAATATGCTTTATTTCCAATTTTTAATTTTCATAAATAAAGCTATTGTTTCAAAAAAAATCTTTGTGCACATCTCTGATTATTTTCTCACATAAAAGTTTTACAAAAAATTGTTTTAAAATTTTTATGGAAAAGCCTTTAATATACATTTTCAAATGGTCTCATTAAAAGTTATACTTTGAACCATGCAAAAATTTTACCAACTCAATAAACAAAGAAAAAACCACATCACTCTGTGTTTAATTTTGCATTTTTTAAAATTCAAGTGAAGTAGAACTTTTTTTCAAATGGTTATTGGCCACTGTTTTTGTGGTATTGTGATATGCAAACTTTATAGTCTTAAGGCACATGTAAGTACACAGTGATTAGTTTTGCATGTATTTGAAAATATATATTTATATATATGTGTGTTCTCTGCCCTTGCTTTTATCAGTCAACATTACTTCGATATTTATTTGCATGGTACAGTTAGTTGCATGGTATAACATTATTCTGTATGACTACATCTCAATTATTTACCTCTTATCAATGGATTTTTAGATTATTTGTTTTTTTATTACCAACATAATTGCCATGAGCATATTTGTATCTTTGCACATTGGACAAAATTTTGCTATGATGTGTCAATAAATGAAGTTACTGGCTTTACTAGTTGGAAGGAACAGTGTAATATAATGATTAAGAGGATGAACTCTGAGGACAGACTGCCTAAATTCAATGCTGTTTGTACTAGTAATGGGCTTTTGATGTTGGCCAAGTTACCCAAACTCTCTATGTCAATTCTCTTATACATAAAGTGATAAAAATTACAGTATGTACCTCACAGCTATAAGGATAAAATGAAATTGTATTTGTAAATTTAGGAAAATAACTGGAACATAGTAAACACTCCACAATGTTCATTGTATTTCCAACAATATAAGATAATAATAAATTATTTTCCAAAGTGGTCATATGAATTGATACTTCCACTAGTGGCACATATGAGTTCATGCACTTGATGTTGTGGGACTTTAGTCCAAGATAAATTGAAATAGCTATAATTTTCACTGTCACTGTTATACATTTTTCAAGTGTATTCATTTATCTCAGTTTAGTCACTCTCCTTTCAAAAAACTTTTAGATTGTTCTCAATCTAATCTTGTTATTACAAACATCACTGCTATGAATATTTTTGTACATGACTCTTGGTGTCTGTTGGCAAACGTTTCCCCCTGGTTTATGCAAAATGTAGGTTATCTCAAAGATAAGAATGTACACAATATTTGAGAGTGAATCAATTACAGAGCCCTAGATGATGTATCTATGTCAAAGGTTTAGATTCTAATGTCCAATTCTCAAAGATTTCTAGAATTTTTTTCTCCCAAGCAGTCCTAATATGTAGTCTATTCCCAAGATATAAAAGCTGATTAGTTTTCTCCACTTGGAAGGGATTCAGTTGTGGCTGTATTTCTGGAAAGGAATGGAGAGTTTAAGAGAGCTTCAGAAATGGAGTAATAAGTGCCATAGCATACCCAGAGAATATATATCATATATAAATAAATATATTTAATACCCTCAGGATTTCAGAGCTGTATCTGCCCTCCACCAGCCACAGTTTCTCACCATTGGACAGCAGCAGGAATCATCATGGAATAAAGGAAATATTCCAAGGTTATTCCAGAATGTACAGGTGAGGCACATGCAGCCTCTGAGACTAAGAAAAAATAGTGTCTTCTGCCTTCCCCTTTTGCTGAGATGACACCAATCATCCTCAATTTCTTGCCCTCTTATTTAGTCACTTCTTTAGTATTCATCTCTAATAATGTGTAACCACAGCCTGTCATTACAATCAAAGGATAAAATCAAACATAAAATATGAATAGAGGCTACATTAAAAAATTATCTGTTTGTTCGTCACAGAACCACTAGCAGCTGCCTTAATTCACAGTTGGCTCCATCATCTTATTTGCTCTTCCTCAGGCTGGGGCTCTCATCCTTCCTTCTGCAATGGCCAGAGTCATTGGTTTCATCCACCTTGTCAGCTGCAAGGTGGGAAAAAACATTAATGGGTACAAATGACCTTTTAAGTAATCACTAACCCCAGAAAAACAAGATGGTAGGAGTCTCCACTGGATTAGATTATAGTATGTCTTTCAAATTAATTCAGATCTAGAGTCCTAGGTCTTGAAATAAAGACAGAATGAAAGTGTCAAACATTGTGTTTTTACAAATATGATGAAAATGACAAACAAAGTTAGTGCTGGTTTACAAACTACTTGAGCTCAGGACTTCAAATTCCTCGTAGTTATAGTGCTAAAAGTTGTTTTAAAGAAGAAGCACCATGGTTCAGGTTAACATGGCTAAAGCAAGATGGAAAAGTGAAACAAGCACTGGAAATGAAGTCAAGAGGCATCACTGGTCTTTTACAGGCTGTGTTACTTTGTGCAAGCCACTAAATTCTCTGACTTTATATTCTTACTTTGGTAAGAATAAACATGGAATTCAATAATTGTTTTCCCTCAATAACCTGAATAGTTATCTCCTTGATCCATGTAGGAAGGCAAATGGGCAGAAGTCTGGGATGTTCCTCTCCATGTTAACCAGAGTTACTTTGATCTGTTTCATATACTGGATTAGACAATCTCTGAGGTGCTTTGCATGGTCTCTAAATCACCTTAGAAAACTACAACAGTTGTTCTGAACCCTGGCTGCAATTAGAATCTTCTTGGGAACTATAACAATCCCAGTACCTGGAACACATCCTCAGAGACTGTGACTTAATTGGCCATTGTAGGGCCATGCCGGCAATAATATTTAAAAGCTCTCCAGGAGATTCTGTGCAACTAGGGTCAAGAAACCCTGCTCTCAGGGTTTATGAATACATGACTGGATTGGGACTCCTGCTGTGTCCATTTACATTAGTCCACATGCCAAACACCCAAAACCTTTCAGTCGGCAAGAAATTAGGCAGCAGACTTGAAAGAAATTGAATAAATATTTCCTCTTTTTATTAATCTCTCTGGCTAGACTTTTCATGGAGATGGACTGTTATGAGTCTGAGCAGCAACTGGTGTGTTCCTAGGCCACTGAGATGATGAGCAGGGGAGAGTCTGGGAAAAGCTAGACTAGGATGAATAGATTCAATGAACCTCAGTGCATTTACAGGAAACTTGGTAAGCCTTTCAGAAAACCAGCAGACTTCCTAAATCAATATCCTAGGGCAGGGTTTCAGCAATAACCATGCCAATCTTTCCTACTGTGTATGGGTGAAGCAGCAAGAATCCGTGAATTAGTGGCAGTTCCATTCTCATTCAATATACACCTAATCTGCCCCTGGTTCAACAGTTGTGGCTACTCAGCTGACTCCTGTTGACTCTTTTCAGCTCCAAACTTTGTGACCTAGAAAATCTGTCCTTCCTACATACATAGCAACTCTGTACCCGATTCATTAGTTCCACTAACATTCTTCCCAAGACATGGGATCATTCTACATTTCATGTTTTACAGAGATGCTTTTGCAAAATTTGCATCATAGAGCTGTATTAATTCCATTTCTATTGCCAAAAATGCAAAAATTTATTAATCTATTTTAAACACAAGTGAGAAAAACTATTAAACTTTCTTTGTAATATGAATGTACCTATTATGAACATAAGCTTGATTAAATGAAAAGTTGACTTTTATTACAATATGGCAGCATACTGATAAGTGATAAATGGGGATAATAATTTATTATTAATATGTATGACAATGCAGTAATTATTCATAACCTTAGGTATACAGTCTGAAAAATAGCTTAATAAAAGTAGACAGATGATAGCTAGAGATAGATACTCATAAATCAGGGAGAGTATGAAAATGGCCTATGAAATCATTAAAAATGAATAGTCTAGGAATGGCAAAGAACAGAGTTATACCAGACACCAGTGCATCCATCCTTATTTTAAATCAGAAGCTACCTTAGGCAAGGGGATAATTGGTCCTGGTTCAAGGCTGCTAAGTACAATGTCAATTTTAAAATACTTAACATGCAAATGCTCAGATTTTAGGGTAAATGGTTGAGAGTAGAGGAAAAGATGGTCTCTCTCCTCTTTATTTGAGAATATAAGTGATAAAAAGAAACCATTAAGATGTAATAACTAAATACAATAGTAATAGGGGCTATCATTTAAAATCACTATGTGCCAGGCATTAATAGATATAATAGATGTTTTATATATTTGATCTCATTGAATCATGTAAGATGTATATTATTACCTTGTGTTACAGGTGAAGAAACTGCCTCTTAAATATTAAATAACTAGCCCAATCCATATAACTCCTAAATAACAGAGGTAAATTCAAACCCAGGTCTCTCTGTTTTAGTTCTCTGTGTCAGTGGATATAATTATTAGGATGCATAGCAACTGACATATGAAGCCAGGAACTGTTTTGACTAAAGAATTGGTAAAACATCTTGGGGAAAATAAGCCATTTATTAGCTATTTTCTGTGTCAGTCTCTATTTCCTCATTTCCAGAATGAATAATCGCACCTTCCTGGAATCAAGTTCTTGTTCATTTAATGAGATTCCCATAGCCCCCATTCCATGAATAGCACCTTTATTCACCCAGCTAGATACCTGAAAGTCAACCTGACCTCACACCCATGTCTAATTTGGCCAAGTCTAATTGTTTCCAATTCTAAATAGCTCTCATATCCCTCTCTTAATTTCTATCTCACTTACACACATTAGTTCAAAGACATATCAGTTTTCACCTGGATTATTCTCACTATTCTTTAATCCATTATTTTCACTGCTATGAGAAAGATCTGTCTAAAAGGCTAATTTGATCACTTTTCCATGATTCTGCAATCAAGCATATACTATAATTCAACTACTTCATCCCTATGGATATACCCAACAGAAATGCATACATGTTCACCAAATGGCATATACTAGAATGTTCATAACAATTCTATACAAAATAGTAAAAATTAGAGACCACCTAACTGCCTGCCTTTGGAATAGATTAAAACATTGTGGCATATTTACACAATGAAAAAAAAAACCTGAACTACATATAAGTAAAATGTTTGTATGTACAAACATTTAAAAAAATCAAAAACATGCAAAACTAAGCTATGCTCTTAGAAGTAGGACCAAGTTTACTCATGGAGTTGGGGATAGCATCTGGAAGAGGGTGCTGGTAATGTCCCATTTTTCTGTCTAGGTCTTGGTTACATGTGTGTGTTCATATGAATATTTATAAAGAGTATGAACACTTATGATACATTCACTTTTCTTTTATGTGTGCTATATGTCAATAAAAAGTAAAACAAAAAAGAAAAGAACAAAAAACCTTCAATCATTCTCCAATGCCTTTCAACTCTTGCTTCTCTCCTACATATATCTGTATTAGTCAGGATTCTCCAGAGAAACAGAACCATTCAGGTCCAAAGGTGGGTTAAGGAAGAATTCCCTCTTCTTCAAGGGAGGTCAGTCTTTTTCTATTAAGGCCTTCAGTTGATTGGATGAGGCTCACCCACATAATTAAAGGGAATCTGTTTTACTCAGTCTGCTGATTTAAATGTTAATCTCATTTTAAAAATACCTTCACAGACACATCTAGAATAACACCTGATCAAGAATCTGGTTACTGTGACCTAGTCAAATTGACACATAAAATTAACCATCACAGTACTCTCTTCTAAGCCATATTGAATTACTTAGTGTTCCTCAAATGTACCCATGTCTATAATGTCTTTTTATTAGCACATCTTTATCCGCCTAGGAATTTCTCCTCAAACCTTTGTTTTATCACTTTCCCACTCTCCTTTTCTGCATCATTTACTCCCATTCATTCTTCAAACCACAGTTCAGGCATTACTTCCTTTGAAAATCCTTCCTGAACCTCCACCTTTTTAGTCTTACCTCTGCCATAAAACTTACCACTGCACCCCAGTATCATATTGATTGGTCTAGTTCTCTCCCTGTCTCTCTAAAGCACTGAGTTTCACTGAGACCAAGTCAGAACATATTTAAAATCAGAGGCATCTGGAGTGGTTATCTTGGGGTCCAATGTGCTATGCAAACACTGAAGATGATGAGATCTGGTTAAATGAAGGAATGAGTGAGGGAATGTACAAATAGAATTCACACCTTCTAATACAGATTTCCTAGACACTATTGTTGCCATACCGAGCTTTGGTCCCACTGCCTCCCCTTCCTCGCTCTAGCCATTTGTGTCTCACAGCAAATGTCTGAGGTCATCTTCATACAATACCAAAACCATCACTTGTTTCAGTGTCAGTAAAATCAAACAAGAATAGTCTGATCGCTTGGTTTTAAGATGACCATATAGATTGTTACTGAGTTAACAGCCTAGGGTACTCAAAATAATTGATTACACCACTGAAGCCTCAATGTAAACTTCTAATTACTCTAATACATACCATCCAGTGAAATTGGGAAGTAATTGGTAAAAGTTCACATTAGTGGAGTTTTTTATATACAAGATGGGATTATGTCACAGGTAAAGAATAGGTGGATCAATCACCTTCTCAGGGATTCTTTTTTTCAGAAACAGTGGTTAACTATTGGTTTGTACTTTGTTCCTCACTATTTCTGAGCAATATTAAACTGGTTTAGGTCTTCCTGTCCCTCTCCCAGCACCTCATTAGTAAATCTTTTTTTGTATTTAATACAAAATGTAGCCCATAGGCATTAATGAGGAATTGTTCAAAAAGTCACAAGGTCATATTTAATAAGAAAATTCTTTTATAGATCATTGCTTCATGCCAAGTTATGCTCTGTTCTGAAAATGCCCAAACTGAAGAAAATAGTCATTTGCTTGCTGAATAAAGTTAATATTTCACTGTTTAAAAATGTAGCTTGTTAACAATTTTTGAATCCATTTCCTTTTATAAATTAATTTAAACTTTCCCAAAGTCCAAGAAAGTGTTTACCCAAAAAGGGAAATCCATACTCAAACATCTTTAATGAATGTTGTGTGCTACGATGTATCAACTTGACTAGATTCACAACAAATATGTCTTCTTAAAACCTTTGAGAAGTCTTGCTGTAAGAAAATCTGATCAACCCAGCATTTTCTAAACCTATTTGACCACAGAATTTCCCAACTTTTAAACCAAATAAACCACTGCATTCATTTATTCTCTTTTAAAATTCTATCACTATTATCACTAATTTTCAGTAACTTTTATTAATTGTTATTATTGGCTTACTCCATGCAGGGCACTATCTAGGCATGGAAAATGTGGAGTGGGATAAGACATGACTCCTGAACAGAAGGTGCAATAAATTCTAGAAGAAAGAGAGAAGATACTTAATATTACTAATAAACTGTAAGTTCAAACTGACTTGAGTTTAAACTTCAGCTCAGCCACCTAAGAATTTTGCAACCTTGGACATAATATTTTAACTATTTTTATATCAATGTCTTCATTTGTAAGATGAAGATAAATAATACTGTGTACTTCAAGTCATTATTTTAGGAATTAGATATTGGGTATAAAATATTTAATACAGTATATGAATCATAGTAAGTGCCCAATAAATGGCACCGATAATGATAGTAAAAAATGAGGAGGAGGACAGGAGGAGAAGGAGGACAATTTGATGGAGGCAAAAAGATAACATAAGAGATTTTGTTAAAGGTCAAATTAATTATGCAATTATTCTGATCAACGGTGGAAAAGATCAACTAAGGTGGATGAAATAAATCAATCAAAAAGAACCAACTTAGAAGTTATGTAGAGATTTGTGGTTTGTATTCATACTTTGCCATATATATCTTTTCTTATTTAAATGCAATGTTAATGCTAATAATTTTCATTTTCTTTTTTATACTTATCATTATATAATTTGTTATATTGTGTGAGCCTTGAAACAGGCAGATGCTGTGATTTTATTTCTATATTAGAGATGAAGAAACTCCACAGAAGAAAACTGCCAGTTAGAAACAGACTCCAGATAAATAGAATCTTCTAGTTCCTGACAAGTTATCATCCATTAGACTTCATTAATTCCAGGATCTAGTCCTAGCCCCAGAATACAAATATGTTACTTTTCTCCTATCTGATTATCCTATCTATGAACAAAATGGCATGGCTTTCAAATCACATGCTGACAAAATTTGCTTTAAAGCATCACAACTAGTTAGCTTTGTATATAGTAAGAATATTTACAGGGGTATGGAAATGTCTTCTATAAAGAGCTAGATAGTAAATATTTTAAGCTTTGCAGGCCATATGGTCTCTGTCACAAATACCCAACTCTGCCATTTTGGCACAAGAGCAGACATAGATACACACACACACACACACATACACACACACAGAGGCACACCACAAGCCATTATTATTAATATCATTTTAAGCTTTAAAAACTGGTTTAACTGTACATTCCCTTTAATTCTTTTGAGGAATATATTATTGGTATATTGTTGCTCTTTTGAAGTTAATCAGTATTCACTACCTCTATGAATTATTTTCCTTGTTTTAGTTTCACTCATTCTATTTTAATACATATGGGTGTGATTTTATTATATTCCATTCTTTCTTCAAAACTTGCTTCTTTCCATTCTCTCTGTCTATTATGCACTTAGGATTCTACTCACATATATGTTGGATCCTTTCACACATTCTAGAGTTGCTGCTTACCTTTTCTTCTGTATTTTCTACCTTTTAATTCCTCTTTGATTTTAATACTTTCTCTGGTCCTGTACTCTCTTCTTTTATATCAGGTATGCAGTTAAATCACTTTTTTACATCAGTGCCTAATAAGTCTCAGAGATATGTTAACCAAACAAAAAATAAGCTAAATTAATCATGTACTAGCTTGTTGGCATTAGTAGTTGAGGCTACTTTGGGAGAACTGAATATTCAAAGCTTGCAGTTTTCTCATACATAAGGCAAATACACTTCACCAGGAAGACAAAAACTCTCAGGAAGAAAGTCACACAGATTTACAACACGTAGAAGTGAGTGCACTAAGATAACTGCTGTAGCACTAAACATGTATGCTATGAATTCTCTCTGGGATCTTGGTTCCTCAAGTTCTTTCTTCCTTGGAACCTTACTTCCTTCATGGATCTTCAAGAACTTAGTGTTTTCCTGTGTCTTATAATATTTATTTCAGCTTTAATAACTTTTCTTGGTGGGAAAGAAAATTTTCAGCCAAAATGACCAGAAGCAGAAGTCAACTAATTCTTCTATTTTTTTAATTTAAAATATGAACAGTGAGATATAAGCTCCAGAACACTAGAGATGAGTCCATGATGACTTCTAGTAACTAGTCCTACAAAATACTAGGTTTGAAGCTCAACAAAAATGAACACTTGGGGGAAATTCTCAAATATTTGGAAACCAAATAGCACACTACTACATAAGCCATGAGTTAAGGAAGAAATCAAAAGAGACACTAGAAAGTGTTATGGGTTAAATGAGAATGAAAATAAACTAAAATTTGTGGAATGCAGTTAAAGCACTGTTTAGAGGGATAATATAGCACTAAATGTCTGTATTAGGAAAGAAGAAAGATCTCAAGCCAGTTCTTAGCTTCTACTTTAAAAATTAGAAAAGAAAATTAAAAATTTTTTAAAAGCAGAAGAAACACCAGAAAATAAATCAATGAAATAGAAAGCAGAAAAACAATAAAGAATACCAATAAAATGAAAAAACTAGTTCTTTAAAAAGATCAATAAAATTGATAAATCCTCAGTCAGACTAATTGAAAAGAAAAAAACATATACATGACCAATATCAGGAATGAGAGAAGTGACAACGCTAGATTCTATATATGTTAAAAACAAAGTCAAAAAATAACATAAACAAGTTTATTCTCATAAATTTGGCAACTTATAAATAGAAAAATTCTTTGAAATGCACAAATCCAAAAATAAACCAAATAGGAGATTACTACAAGCAACTCTATGCCAATAAAATGGACAACCTGGAAGAAATGGACAAATTCGTAGAAATGCACAACCTTCCAAGACTGAACCAGGAAGAAATAGAAAATATGAACAAACCAATCACAAGCACTGAAATTGAAACTGTGATTAAAAAACTTCCAAAAAACAAAAGCCCAGGACCAGACAGCTTCGCAGGCAAATTCTATCAAACATTTAGAGAAGAGTTAACACCTATCCTTCTCAAACTCTTCCAAAGTATAGCAGAGGGAGGAACACTGCCAAACTCATTCTATGAAGCCACCATAACCCTGACACCAAAACTAGACAAAGATGTCACAAAGAAAGAAAACTACAGGCCAATATCACTGATGAACATAGATGCAAAAATTTTCAACAAGATACTAGGAAACAGAATCCAACAGCACATTAAAAGGATCATACACCATGATCAAGTGGGGTTTATCCCAGGAATGCAAGAATTCTTCAATATAGGCAAATCAATCAATGCGATAAACCATATTAACAAATTGAAGGAGAAAAACCATATGATCACCTCAATAGATGCAGCAAAAGCTTTTGACAAAATTCAACACCCATTTATGATACAAACCCTCCAGAAAGTAGGCACAGAGGGAACTTACCTCAACATAATACAGGCCATATATGACAAACCCACAGCCAACATCATCCTCAATGGTGAAAAACTGAAACCATTTCCACTAAGATCAGGAAAAAGACAAGGTTGTCCACTCTCACCACTATTATTCAACATAGTTTTGGAAGTTTTAGCCACAGCAATCAGAAAAGAAAAAGAAATAAAAGGAATCCAAATCAGAAAAGAAGAAGTAAAGCTGTCACTATTTGCAAATGACACGACAATATACATAGAGAATCCTAAAGATGCTACCAGAAAACTACTAGAGCTAATCAATAAATTTGGTAAAGTAGCCAGATACAAAATTAATGCACAGAAATCTGTTGCATTCCTATACACTAATGATGAAAAATCTGAAAGTGAAATTAAGAAAACACTCCCATTTACCATTGCAAAAAAAAGAATAAAATATCTAGGAATAAACCTACCTAAGGAGACAAATGACCTGTATGCAGAAAACTATAAGACACTGATGAAAGAAATTAAAGAAGATACAAATAGATGGAGAGATATACCATGTTCTTGGATTGGAAGAATCAGGATTGTGAAAATGACTCTACTACCCCAAGCAGTCTACAGATTCAATGCAATCCCTATCAAACTACCACTGGCATTTTTCTCAGAAGTAAGACAAAAAATTTCACAGTTTGTATGGAAACACAAAAGACCCTGAATAGCCACAGCAGTCTTGAGAAAGAAAAATGGAGCTGGAAGAATCAGGCTCCCTGACTTCAGACTATACTACAAAGGTACAGTAATCAAGACAGTATGGTACTGGCACAAAAACAGAAATATAGATCAATGGACCAGGATAGAAAGCCCAGAGATAAACCCACACACATATGGTCACCTTATCTTTGATAAAGGAGGCAAGAATATACAGTGGAGAAAAGACAGATTCTTCAGTAAGTGGTGCTGGGAAAACTGGACAGCTACATGTAAAAGAATGAAATGAGAACACTCCCTAGCACCATACACAAAAATAAACTCAAAATGGATTAAAGACCTAAATATAAGGCCAGACACTATCAAACTCTTAGGGGAAAACATAGGCAGAATACTCTATGACATAAATCACAGCAAGATCCTTTTGGACCCACCTCCTACAGAAATGGAAATAAAAACAAAAATAAACAAATGGGACCTAATGAAACTTAAAAGCTTCTGCACAGCACAGGAAACCATAAACAAGATGAAAAGACAACCCTCAGAATGGGAGAAAATATTTTCAAATGAAGCAACTGGCAAAGGATTAATCTCCAAAATTTACAAGCAGCTCATGCAGCTCAATAACAAAAAAACAAACAACCCAATCCAAAAATGGGCAGAAGACCTAAATAGACATTTCTCCAAAGAAGATATACAGACTGCCAACAAACACATGAAAGAATGCTCAACATCATTAATCATTAGAGAAATGCAAATCAAAACTATAATGAGATATAATCTCACACTGGTCAGAATGGCCATCATCAAAAAATCTACCAACAATAAATGCTGGAGCAGGTGTGGAGAAAAGGGTACCCTCTTGCACTGTTGGTGGGAATGTATATTGGTACAGCCACTATGGAGAACAGTATGGAGCTTCCTTAAAAAACTAAAAATAGAACTACCATACGACCCAGCAATCCCACTCCTGGGCATATACCCTGAGAAAACCATAATTCAAAAAGAGTCATGTACCACAATGTTCATTGCAGCTCTATTTACAATAGCCAGGACATGGAAGCAACCAAAGTGTCCATCAACAGATGAATGGATAAAGAAGATGTGGCACATATATACAATGGAATATTACTCAGCCATAAAAAGAAATGAAATTGAGTCATTTGTAGTGAGGTAGATGGACCTACAGTCTGTCATACAGAGTGAAGTAAGTCAGAAAGAGAAAAACAAATACCGTATGCTAACACATATATATGGAATCTAAAAAACAAAAACAAAATGGTCATGAAGAATCTAGGGGCAAGATAGGAATAAAGACGCAGACCTTCTAGAGGATGGACTTGAGGATATGGGGAGGGGGAAGTGTAAGCTGGGACAAAGTGAGAGAGTGGCATGGACATATATACACTACCAAATGTAAAATAGATAGCTAGTGGGAAGTAGCTGCAAAGCACAGGGAGATCAGCTCAGTGCTTTGTGACCACCTAGAGGGGTGGGATGGGGAGGGTGGGAGGAGGGAGACATAAGAGGGAAGAGATATGGGGATATATGTATATGTATAACTGATTCAATTTGTTATAAAGCAGAAACTAACACACCATTGTAAAGCAATTATACTCCAATAAAGATGTTAAAAAAATAAAAATAAAAAATAAACCAAATAGCCTTCTATCTATTAAATAGATTTATTTTACAGCAAAAAAAGTGTCCATAAAGTAAATTCTAGGCCCAGATGACTTTATTAATGAATGCTATCAAATAGTTAAGAAGAAAATAAGAGAAATCCTACAATGAAAAACAGCATTACCCTGAAACCAAAACCAGACAAAGACGTTAGGAGAAAGAAAACTACAGACCAATATTCTTCATGAGTATAATATAGATACTTAAATTTTTTTTTAATTTAAGAAATCAAATCCTATGATATATAAATCATGTCCAATTGGGGTTTATACCCAGAATGCAAAATATTTAAAAATAAGTCAATATAATTCACCGTATTTTCAAACTAACAAAAGAAAAACCACATAATATTCTTAATAAATGCAGAAGAAAGCATTTGACAAAATCCAACATATACTCCTGATAAAAATTCTTAGCACAAAGGGAAGGGAAAGAAGCCTCCCTATCTTGATATAGTGCATCTACAAAAAACATACAGCTAATAAATAAATAAAATTGTCTATGTAGAAAATTCTATGGAATGAACAAAAACACTACTACAACTAATAAGTGAGTTTGCAGAATAAAAGATTGTCATACAAAAATCAATTGTTTTTCTATGTATAGTATTAGCAAAAAATTGGAAATTTCAATTTAAAAATATCATTTACAATATCATCAAAAAACTATGAAATACTTAAGGGTAAATCTAACAAAATGTGTTCAAGACCTGTACACTGAAAACTACAATATATTGCTGAGAGAAATGAAAGATCTCTAAAAACATAGAAAGTGACATATACAAAGCTCATGTGTCAGAAATCTCAGTATTTTTAAACACCAATTCTCCACAAATTGGTTTATATATTTTACACAGTACTATACAAGATCTCAACAGTATTTTTGAAGATATTGAAAAGGTAATTTTAAAATTTATATGGAAATGCAAATGGCAGAGAATAGTTAAAACAGCTTTGAAAGGACTTTAAAAGTTCTTCAAGTTATAGTAATCAAGAGGGATTGAATTGGCATAAAAATAGGCAAATAGATCAATGCAACAAAACAGAGTTCAGAAATAAACATACACGTGTATAGAAAACTGACTTTTGACAAGGGAAAGATCAATTTAGTGGAAAAAAAATAGCCTTTTACTAAATGGTACTTCAACAATTGGATATGCTTATGTCAAAATAAAAACAAATAAGCAAAACAAAATAAAATACAGCAGAAAAACTTTATACCTATACATTTAAAAAAACTGAAAATGGATCTTAAAACTAAATCTAAAACCTAAAACTATAAAATTCTAGAAGAAAATCTTTATAAATTTGGATTAGGTTGATTTCTTAGAAGTAATATCAAAAGTATCATCCATACAAGAAAAGAAAACATAAATTAGACTTTAACAAAATAAAAACCTTCTGTTTTCTGTCACAATTAACAGAACAAAAACATAAGCCACAGACTGGGAGAAAATATTTGGAAATCATATATTTGCTAAAGGACTTGTGTCCAGAATATATTTTTTAAAGCTCCAAATTCCACAAAAATAAAACAAACAACTCAGTAAAAAAAATGGACCAAAGATTTCAACATATACTTCACCAAAATGGCAAATAAGCACATAAAAAGATGATCATCTTTTCTTTTTCTCACCTTAATTAGTCATTAAGGAAAGGCAAATTAAAACCACAATGAGATACAACTGCTCACCTGCTAGAATGGCTAAAATTAAAAGACTGACATACCAAGTACTGGCAAGAATGGAGGAATTGGAACAATTATATATAACTGGTAGGAATGTAAAATGGTTCAAGCACTTTGACAGTTTCTTTAAAAGTTAGACATACATTTAGCATATTATCTTGCCATTCCATTCTTAGGTACCTGTTAACCCAAGAAAAATAAAAGAACATCCACACAAAGACTTAAACACAAATGTATTTGTAATGTATTTGTCATGTATTTGTAATTGTAGTTGTAATACTCATGTATTTATAATTTATAAAAACTAGAAACAACCCAAAAATCTATCACAGGTAAATGGATAAACAAATTGTTGTATATTGGTACTATGGAATACTAATCAATGATGAAAAGAATGAACTGTTTATACATACAAAAACATAGATGCATCTCAAGTTAAGTATACTGAGTGACAGAAACAGTTCTAAAAAATGCAAGCAGACAGCAGATCAGTTGTTGCCTGAAGACAAGGGAATGGGAAGACTAGAAGGGGACATTACAAAGGGGCATGAGGGAACTTTTGTAGGTGATGGATATGTCCACTATCTTGATGGTAGCGGTGGTTTCATGAGTGTATTCATACATCTAAATTTATAAAATTGAACATGTGAAATGTGTTCAACATCTTACATCAATAAAACTGTTTCAGTTTTGTAAGATGAAGAAGTTCTGGAGATTAGTTGCACAACAATGTGAATATAGTTAATACTACTGAACTATACACTTAGAAATGGTTAAGAGGGTAAATTTTATATTATGTGGTATTTTGTACCACAGTCTTTTAAAAATCTGCTTTTTAAAAAGTCCAAAGCATTCAGGACATCCATTTATTTATTGTTGGGGACAGACAGGATATTCTACCTGCCACACCCAAACGTGGGTCTTCACTTGTAGAGGAATGATGGGAAGTGGAAAAAATTCACTCATAACTCTGGAACACCATTTGAGGCAGTTGCAGTGGATAGACTTGTTTTAGTCTTTAGTAAAAGCATTAACAAATCTATGAAGAATAATTTCTGTGAAAGAAAGCTCTCACAAAAAATGTTGATAGAATTACTCATTATAATATTTTGTTTTTAAGAAAGGGCCTACAAAGCCTCGTGCAATCCACTTCATTGTCACAAGTATTAATTCTGTTTTTCCCAAGCAAGAGAAAAAGATATTAGTTTCATGGTGAAAGTCAAGGGGGGATCTTTAGACTCAAAAAGGGGAATTTTACCCAAGGTTGTACTAGATTGTACCAAGAACCAAGGTGTATCGTGAACTGGGTCTTAAATGCCAAAATTTGACAAGGGAGAGGATGTTTTAGGTATAGGAAACAGAATGGTCAAATCACAGTTTTGAAATAAGATTAATGAAAAATGTAGAGTTTTTTTTCAAATATCAATTTTATTGCTTTCTCCAATTTGCAGTTATCTGCTGAAATGCCACCTCATCAGACAGGACTCCCAATACCACACTGCATATTGTTAACCCTCAACCTTCTTGCTCTATCACTTTACCCAAATTTATTTTTTTCTTCAGAGAACTGTTAGTACCTGATATTACATTATGTAGTAATGGAATACTTATTTGTTTACTCTCTTGCCTACAATAAAATAATATCCATGAATGCAGAGACATTGTCCACATGTCATTCACACTATGTCCTCAGAGCCTAAAATATTGCCTGGTGCACAGAAGGCACTAATTAAATATTTGAATGAGTGGAGTTAAAATACCCATTGGATTTGTGTATCTCCCTTGTTACTACTGTGCCGTGAGGGGATTAGGAGTCAATCAATGAATTAGATTCTATCCTGCCATTTCTCACCCCAAACTCAAAGCGTTTTGGGGTCACAAACACGTTCTAACATAATCATTTGGAGTCAAAGCCCATACTTTATTTTAGTTCCTTTTTTATGTGTTCTATATCCCAGTCAGGTGTAAAATTCCCTTACAACTCACATTCTAGAAAGTCTCCTCATTATAGGCTTCCTGGATATCCTTGTAAATAACAAAAGAAATCAGTAAAGAAGAGTTAAATCTGCATCTCTGGACCGGCAGATTTATTTTATTTTCTGTCATAAATGTAGCTCTTGGAGAAAAAATTCACTAAGATTTATGCAGGTCATTACCAAGAAACTTCACACTGTAAAACTCTTAGAATAAAATAAAAAGAGTCCTCATTAGTATAGCCAGATATCCCTGGGTGCTGACAAGGCTCTATAAACATAGAGACGGGCATCTGCTTGGTGGGTTTGATGAACCCCTACAAAAAACAGGTACCAGGCACCCTCTCTTTAGCTCTCCTGGGTCCCATCCCTGGAGATCATAACCTCCTCCACTTTAGAGATAAAAGGTAAAAGAGAGGTGATCTTATGGTAGAATTGGGGAGATATTCCCTAACACAAAATAGCAGGGCCCCAGCTTTGGTTTTCCTATCCATAGTTGAAGATCGGAAGGAACAACTAAGAAACAATTGAAAAGTTGTTGCAATCAGTCATTAGTGCTCATAGAGCTGCTGCTCTACTACCTTCTTCTCTCTTTGGTAACATGGCCTGTCCCTACTCCTGATGCATATAGCCCTTCTGTGTGCTAACTCTCTCTTATTTAAAGCTGAAAGCAGTCACTGATACATTGATTTGAAACTATTCACTCTAATACTTACACAATCACAGTCCAATTTGCTTTATAAGGCTTTCTTTTCTCTTTAATTGTGAGATACAAGCTCCTCTCTCGTTGAACATTTCACACTGTTAGGACCAGTTTGGGGTAATCATTTAGATGACAGAGCTCTAGTGTGCTCCATGACTTCCAATGACAGTGGTCACCATGTAGTGAAAAGAATGGAATAGGCACTTGAAACCTAGTAAAGAGCAATTTTTAAAAAAATGATGTCTTTTTAATAACATAAATAATGCTGGCATATATTAATGTTCTAAAAGAAAAGAAGGCTACAACAAAGACTTCAAAGTTGCCAGTCAGGATGCTTAGAGAAATAGCAGTATCACTTACAGCAATAGCTAAAGTAGAACAAGCTGGAAGGATGATTAATTGAGTATGAGATAATAGTAAATACCCCAATTGAAATGCCCAGAAATATGGAAAATTTCAAATCTGTAAAACATTCAAACAGGACTATTTGCCAAAAGATACATTAAACTTACTTATTGGTGCATCACATTCTTGCCCAGCTAATTCGTTTGTCAAATGCCTTAGATAGAAGAAAAGAAAATTCACATTAAAAGGTCCACTAAGAATTGTTTCTAATGCAACAATGAGAGGAAAGCCCAATATTTTGATTTGTTCATATAATTGACAGTAATGAATACTGGTTTTGCTCAGATAAGGTGAAGAAATTCAGGATTTTCAAAGCAGTAGCCAAGTATGATTTGCTGGCTTCATCCATAATCTTCTTCTACATGAGAGTATCTTTCTGAAGAAACTTACACTTCTTCCTCCTAAGGCCTTTATAAAGGAGTGGAGTGCATTTCACTTTGGCAGATTTAATTTAATTTAATTTAATTATTTATTTTATTTTTAAATTTCTTTTTAATTTATTTACTTATTATTATTTAACATCTTTATTGGAGAATAATTGCTCTACAAAGGTGTGTTATTTTCTGCTTTATAACAAAGTGAATCAGCTATACATATACATATATCCCCATATCTCCTCCCTCTTGCATCTCCCTCCCACCCTCCCTATCCCACCCCTCTAGGCGGTCACAAAGCACCGAGCTGATCTCCCTGTGCTATGCAGCTGCTTCCCACTAGATATTGATTTTACATTTGGTAGTATATATATGTCCATGCCACTCTCTAACTTCATCCCAGCTTACCCTTCCCCCTCCCCGTGTCCTCAAGTCCATCCTTTATCATTTTATTTTATAATTAACAGTAACTAGTTTGGGAGTTACACTGTGGTGTCTCTTGGTTTTGAATTTTCATTGAGTTTTTTAAATGAAAAAATTACAAACTCATGGGAGGGACTGCTGTAGTTTGTTGCCATGGATAATTGTCTCTAAATAAACTCAGGGTAGTTAAGTGGATATGAACAGATGGAAATAAATTGATGGAAGTTGACTATTGAGTCTCTTGGCTCCTATTTATTTGTCACCAGCAGCATATTTTTTTGTCTTGTCATGCCTGGCATTTTATGCACTTGAACTTTAACAATGTCAGCTGGATTCCCCCTCAGAGCCTGTGTAAAACGGAACTCCAGGATAGAGCTCTCTGCAAACCTGGCCAGAGCCACAGTAGAGACCAATGGCCTAATCACAGTTCTCTAAGCCCTACAGAAAAGAAGGTCAGACTTATTGATATGGCTGTTTAACCACGTCCATGTTTACCTAACCTCAGTTGGAATTGCAGGCAGGCTCTGTTAAGCATCACCATTTCTCTCCCCTTATTTAACACATAAGGAAAATAAAGCCAGGGGAGAGGAAATGATTCAGCCTAGTGTTTAGTCATTCATTGAGCTAATTCCACAATTAGTTATTAGGTGCCAACCATAGACTAGCCACTATTCTGGACACTGGGAATACAATAGTGACAAGGCACAGTCTGCCCTGGTCGAGCTCACAACCCAGTAGGGGAAAGGGACAGGTCACCAGAAAATTAAAATGTTGCATGGTAAGCATATCTCAGAGTGGTATGGGAGCTATAAGAGGGGCACTTAATGCAGTTTTGATTAGTGGAGAAATAGCTTCTTAAAGAAGGGACACCTTAGTTGTGACTTGAAAGATGAATACTAAATGGTTGATTGGGAAAATAACTCACTGCCAAACTTACTGCCCATCTAACCAAACCCCTACATATTTCAGTTTAAACCAGTAAATGCTTAGGGGGAACTTGTATGTTTCTAAATTGTAATAGAAATTTCAAGAGGATCCCAGAAAGATATAATACCAAGATGCCTGCCCTCAAAAGATTGCAATTTTGTTGGAGAAAACAGAATCAAAACACTTGAATCAATTAGGGTACAGTACAAAAGAATATTTTATTAAAAATTAAGATATATAATATAAATAATATTGTTGCATGAGAGATCCTCAGAGTAGTTCAATAGCCTTCAGTAAAAAGGTAGAACTAAGCTGAGGCTTGAAATGTGGGTGAACAGTAAGGCTGAGAATTTGTGTCTTCTCCTTCTGATTTCATTAATCTCATCAAGTTCTTATTAGATTCTATGCCCAATATTAATTCTGAATACATTTTTTAGCCTGATTCTTTTGGAAACTACTTCTTTTTCTCAAACCAATTCTCATGGGTTGTATTGTGTTACCCAAAAATATAGGTTGCAGGCATAACCCTTGGAGCATGTGAATATGACCTTATATATAAATAGGGTCTATGCAGATGTAATCAGGTTAAAATGAGGTCCTACTAGATTAAATTCTAATCCAATATACTATACTATAAGAAGAGGAAAAGGGACATAGAGAAGGAAGATGATGTGGAGGCACACAGAGAGAATGTCACATGACAAGTGATAGCATATTTAAGATCATTTAAAAATCAAAATGGAGTAACTATGGTTCAGGCATCCAAAATGGAGCCTGGTAGCCAACATGGATGTAATTTCAGACACATTTCTGCATCAGTGAGAACTTTAATTTTCTCTGAACTGTATCAAACTCAAGGACACTACTAGCCATTTTCAAAACAGCATCTACTAGAAGCTGCTAGCTGCAACTTTGTTATTTCAGAGTCCTACCACCCACTCTCCACAACTCTGTAATCATTTCAAACCCCCACCCATCCTTGCTAAACAGGCACCTTTAAGCTCCAACACTAATTCTTGACAAACAATTTATATAACCTTGCTTTTCTTTTGCCTTTATAAGCTTCCCCCATTTTGTAGTCCAGCAGAACACAATTTAAGTGACTCTTGAATCTGTGTCTCCCAGGCTGCAGTCCTAACAAACTCCAAATAAACACCTCTTTATTTCAATCAGGTCTCTGTTTCTGATGTTTTGATTAACACAACAGTGGCAGAGATTAGAATGATTTGTCTACCAGCCAAGGAATGCCAAGGATTGCTAGCAACTCAGAAGCCAAGAAAAAAGCATGGAACAGACTCAACCATAAAGCCTTCAGAAAGAACATGGCCCTGTGGTACCTTGATTTGGGATTTCTAGCTTTCAGAATTGTGAGAGAATTTTTGTTGTTTTAAGCCACCAGGTTTGGGATACTTGGTTATGGCAGCCCCAGCCCACTAATACACCAACTAAGCATGTGGTCCCTGAAAGGAATTTGGCATCTATGAATACCCTATATGAATAATATCTTTAAGATCGCTTGAAATACTAAATGATGTAAAAGACAAAGAATTCAGCAGCAGGATGCAGTTGAAGCTTACTCAGAGTGGTTACAGCAGATGGCAAGCTGCTCAACACAGGGATCAGGCCTTCCACAGCACCAGGCTCAGACATAATGATACAAGGAGCCAAAGAATATCAGCTGTCACAGCTGGTGCTGGGTTCTTTGGACCTCTGACTCTTCTCCCCCAGGAATATCATTTTAGAATGAAAGATCAAAGTATTTAAGATGTTAATATTTTGCTCAATGGGTACCAAAATTGAAATAGTATTCTGTGCAGTTTTGATTAGCTGATCAGTTTTATATCACACAGTTATTTTATAGTGTATTTTGAAAAAGAAAAACAAAAGCTGGGGTAGACAGGTAATATATGATGTATAATATTTGTAAATACTATAAGTAAAATATGTTTTATTAGTTTAAATATGTAAAGATTTTCTGATATTTATTAGAATGGCTATAAAACTTCAAATACCTAAGTGAGCAAAGTAAGATGAAAGAGACTATCAATACAGGCAATATCTATAAATATGCAGGGCAATGTTCACACTTGTTAGTTCATGAAATTAAAAGTAAACTTTAGAATGATTTTACAATATTAGAAAATTGTTTTTTTTGTTTGTTTGTTTGTTTTTTTTTTTTTGCGGTACGCGGGCCTCTCACTGTCGTGGCCTCTCCCGTTGCGGAGCACAGGCTCCGGATGCGCAGGCCCAGCGGCCATGGCTCACGGGCCCAGCCGCTCCGCGGCATGTGGGATCCTCCCGGACCGGGGCACGAACCCGCGTCCCCCGCATCGGCAGGCGGACCCCCAACCACTGCACCACCAGGGAAGAAAATTGTTTTATATATGTGTGTGTGTGTGTGTTTCAAATGTTAGGAAGCACACATTTATATTGATGGTGGCATTGTAAACATCCTGCCAGCTCTACCTTGAAAATATATATGGAATCTGACTACTCTCCATAAACATCCCAGCTACCGCCATGGTCCAAGGCACCTCCTAACTGATCTCCCTGCCTTTACTATTACCCCATAAGAGTCAACACAGTTGCAAGAGTAATTCTGTTAACAAGTCAATGCATATTGTTTCTCTGCTTAAAACTCTTCAATAGCTCCCTTTCTCATCTAGAGTGAAAGATAGTCAGAGCCCTTACAGAATTCCTCAAGACTGTATAAGATCTGGACTGCATTACTTATCTGACCTCCTCTTCCACTGCTCCAGTCACATGAACTCCTTGCTCTTCTTAGGACCAGAATCATGCTGGACATGTTCCTGCCCCAAGCCAGATATTCTGTGACTTATTCCTCACTTCTTTTTTTTTTTTTTTTTTTTTTTCAGTACGCAGGCCTCTCACCGCTGTGGCCTCTCCCGTTGTGGATCACAGGCTCCGGACGCGCAGGCCCAGCGGCCATGGCTCACGGGTCCAGCTGCTCCGCGGCATGTGGGATCTTCCTGGACTGGGGCACAAACCCGTGTCCCCTGCATCGGCAGGCAGACTCTCAACCACTGCGCCACCAGGGAAGCCCCCTCACTTCTTTAAGTCTGCTCAAGTGTCACCTTCTCAACAGGTCTCTCAGACCATCCTATTAAATGACATCTACCCTCTACATTCTCCAGCCCCTTCCCTCTTTATTTTTCTCCAATGCACTTATCATCTTCAGGTATACCACATAATTTGCTCATTTAATTTATTTCCTATGTTACTTCCCAGTGGATATAAGGTCCATGAGGGAAGGAATTTTCATCTTTTGACTCATATATTTTATTGCCTAGAATGGTACATGGGATATAGTAGGCACTTAATAAGCATTTATTCAATGATGGGATAAGCTATTTACCCTAGCATTATTTAAAATAGCAAAATACTGGAAACAAACTGGTATGTTTAACTAAGGAATGGCTAAATGAATATGGATGCTTTTCAATAGAATATTATATACCTATTAAAGTATTAATTATATTAGCTACATCCTCTGTATGAAAGTTTACAATGAAATAACTTTAAAAGTAGAACTCACTCAGGGCAACTACATCAAATTACCTATGAATATGGAACAAAGAAAAAATTTTAAATGCTTTGTTAATATGATGGGGTTATGGTACATTTTTCAGTTTTTAAATGATAATGTTTAATGCCTTTGTTAGCATAAATTTTTTTAAAGTGAAGTTGAGCTATATTGGAATACTAAAAACAGAACCAGAGTTATATTTTGAGCTAGTTGGATATATTGTCACTTGGTGGAATTAAAAAACAAACAAAAAAAACTAACTTTTTTCTGATGACTGAAACTAATGGCTTCATTCTTTGAGAGCAGATAACTTCATTGATTTGTTCAAAATACATTGATGAAATAAAACTTCTCTGTCCTGTGATGCTTAGTTAAACTATTACAAAGTTTTAATTTTACTCTGAAAATTATGAACATAAAGTTTCCCCGTTGATGCAAAAGTAGAGAGGCATCATTATGTTGACAATATAGTCCTTGGGTTTACATTGGCTTAGAGAAATTTAGGATTTTCAAATATCTCCAAGTAGAACCATATGTAATAAAACCTGAATATCAACAGGGGGGCCCAGGGCTTTAGAAGAAACACTGTTCATGAGAAAAAAGGTCCCTCTGATGGAGAAAGGCTAATACATTTCCAGGAAAATTTATGTCTAACACTTAGGTGAAGTTATTTTCTGGCTTTACTGTAATCACTGCCATATCGTCAACCTTTTCTAAAAGCCCGTGACACCCAACAGTCTTGTATTAATGGTGCTCTGCAGAACCTGGTGCATTCTTAGAACTGTACAGGGTGGAGAGCAGAAAACAGTCACAGGAGTTTGGAGGCAAATTGGAGCTGGTGCTGGGCAGACCACTGCACACCTGAGGAGGGTGACTCTTGGAAGGGGAAGAAGTAGGGGGATGCTGGACCCTGTTCCTTCGTGGGTGGAGACCACGCAAGTGGGGAATACTTAGGTCATACACAGCTCCTTTCCTATCCTCAAGGTTATATCTTAGGTTTTCTGAAAATTAATGGAACAATACACATGGCAGTTCATTTTTACACACACACAAAATAAGTAAAAATAAATAAGTAATAATATAAATAAATGAGTGAAAGAATTAATGAGAAGGAAGAAAAGGAAAGGGAAGAGAAAGGAGTGAAAAGAAAGAAATACCGTCTTGACTATGAAAATCAGGAAAAAGGAAAGCAAAATAAATCACTATAAAATATTGAAATGAAATAGATAAAAAAGAATCAGGAAAAGGGAAGAAATTGAACTAAGATAGGAATCTGGGAAAGGAAGCAGAAGGGGACAAAAGAAAAAAAAAAAGCATGTCTAAGCTTCCTCAAAATTCTGTAGGAGTCACACATGCAGAGGGAAGCATGACTTTGTCTTGGAGGAGATTGGAGAGATGCCAATGGAAAGATACATATAAAACATTGGTTTTAAGGTACCTAGTGATATTTGCTCTTTTTTCACTTCGTGTATTTGCAATCAGTCATGCTGAAAGAGTATTTCACTAATATTATGTTTATACTTACCTTGCTACAAAACACTGCATATTCCAAAAAGCACATTACATCCTGAGGCAGATATCAAAGAATTCATCAACCCTTTTATGAAGGCCATTAGTATTATTGCATTGAAAGGCTAATTAATATTTAAAATGACTCATTTTAAAGATGTTACATCTCTGATGAAAGTTAAAAGTCCTAAAAGAAAAGTTCTAGGGATTGGTTGCACAACACTGTAAATGCACTTAACACTACTGAACTGTACACTTTAAAATGTCTAAGATGGTAATTTCTATGTTGTGTATCATATTTTACCACAACTTTTTAAAATCTAAAAACAAAAGGCTTGCCTTAGATCATAGAGCAAGATCACAATGGCTGGGGAGCAGCATGGTTAGATTATAGGAAGTCTGACATAAATTTAAATTGCAAAATCTAAACACCTATCCTGAAGCAACTTTTTTTTTTTTTTTTTTTTTACAATTTGTAAAGACCTTAAAATTAGGCAATGTGGGAAATTATGAATGTAATAAGATAGTCGCCTAGGAGATCAAACTCTGTAAAATAAAACAGAGTCTGCATCTAGAAGCCATTAACTTCTAGCAGCTTGATAAATAAATGTCCACAAGATTCCAAATCTTAAAAATTCTTTATTTTTGCTGTTTATTTCTCAGTCCCAAATGTTAGGAATTATATGCATGCATATTTTATATTCCACTATCTGACCATCCCCAGATCCTTTTATTCCCTCTTTGCTAACCTATACATATTCCCTACTTCTCTTATCGAGGGCCCAGGAGAGTGCCTATAGCTCTTTGCTTTTTTTCTGCCTTCACCATCAATAGCTGAGTTTCAGTTTAACTTCTCTGTTGCTTAAGAAAACATCACCATTCAAACACTTACTTTGGCAAAATGCCTCAGAAGCTTGCCTGTGGAGAAAAAAATTACATGCTGAATTTCAGAGCAAATCAGTGTATTATATGTGGTGAAAAAAATATGAAAATTCTCTTTTATAGAGATCCTGTGGAAAAACTGAGGTCTCAGTGCTACCCATACATTAGAGCATGAAACAGTTCAGTGCCAGTGAGGCAGAATTTCACATAATAAGGGTGGATGTTTGACAGATTTAGATAGAAAACAGCCAAATGTCAACCTTGCCCCTGTCCCTTTCAAGGATACCTGCCCTAAATAGGTCAGGGAATGCTAATAGGTGTGCCCACCCAGACTGAGAGTGACACCTAACAGCTCCACTACCATGGAGATTTTTAAGGGGCAGACACTTGCACTTCATTTTTATGTGATGGGAGGGAACACTTAAATTATAAGTACTTAGGCTCACCCATTCAGACACCCCTCTCCCAGCATTTTAAGGAATACAGGCCCATGAATGTATCATTTATATTTAGTTGTATAAGGTGAATGCAAGTAAGAGAAGCAAAATCCAGCCTGGCCCACTTCACTACAAAGGTTGCCAATTTGAATGTCCAAGAAGTGGCCAAGTGGAAGCTGCCAACTGCCGTGAAGCATAGAGTAAAAAGTACCATAAGGGAAGAAAGCATAGGGGTACCAGATCTGGTTTGCCAAGGGAAGCCGAGATATCTGGATTCTAACATGAACTATTCTGGCTTTCAAAGGTTGGCAACTAACTCAAATTTTTTAACACTCTGTAAAGGCCAAACTCCAAATACCCATGGGCTATATTCAGACTGCAGGTCATCCAGGGGTGACCTCAGCTTTACGTACCAAAGACTGAGCCTGAGCCGCCTGATGGGGTACTGGGAGGGAAAGATAAGAAAGCCAGAGCCTTAGGTAGCTCTTCTATGGAGGAAATTTGGAAGGAGATTCTTAAGGGAAAATTTCAGAGATGTTTTCAATATGAGTGGTGTAACTGAATTTGTAAACCAAAACACTTTCAGTCCTTTTAAAATTGGATTTGTGTCTTTTTCCTTTGGATGTGTTAATACGCTAATGCTGTCCTTAAAATAAGAGGGGAACAAGCCTGGCTATATGTGCTTACATTTATAAATGATAAATATTGTCCAGCCGCATTTTTATAAAAAGATCATACTGGATTTCATGTCAGAGTTTATGATAAAAATATAGGTCTCAGGGATTTAGTAAGGCCTTCAAAGCCATTCAAATACAGCATCACAGTGTAATGCATTGCCAGGTTATCACTATTTCCAACCAACAGATCCACTCAATACAGAGGATCAGTGCTAAAAGATGGACTGAATGATTCTAAGACACCTGCCTGTTTTCTGATCTCCATCAGACACACATGCACACACACATCTGCTTAGCTGTCTAGTAGATACTCCGTATTTGCAACGTATCATTGAAAAAGCATTTGTAAAACATTCTTCCACTGAGTCTTCCCTGATACAACGGCAGAAATTGCCATCATCCATTCAACCAATTAGAATAAATTTTAAAATCAGTCCTTAAATAGGGTGTCATCATGGAAGACCACATTTAACACTGTTAGCTATTTTACTCATTTAAATGCAGTTTTCAAATTTAGTTCTTGCAGTCTCCATAACACTATAAATATTACTTGTAAAATCTGCAATCCACATGATGTTAAATGAAAGAATGTAGTTTTATTTAAAGGAGACAGGCTTTGAAGTTAGCAAGACCAAAGTTAGATGGTGACTCTATCACACACTGTGTGGTATTAGCTACCTTAGTTAACGTATCTGAGACTGAGATTTCGGCTTTCTAAAATGGAGATATTATTCCCTACCTGATAGGATTTTTTTAAATGTTAAAATGAGATTTGTAAAACATCTAACACTACGGAAACCACGAAATTTATTTTACCTTTTCCTCTTAAAAATGAAGCTATGGCTTAAATCCAACTACAGTGATTTTTAGAATTGTCCTTTGTTAGTTGTAAGGGGCCAAGTTTTCCCTTGAAGCAACTGCCAATTCAGGGAGAGGTAGCTAAAAAGTCTAAGAACCTGATCAGAACTAATGGGACAAAGGGGAAAAAAATAAAAGTGAAAGGTTGGACTCTAGGGCCTGCCAGAGTCAAGATCTCTTAAAAATGCAAGTTTCAGGTTGAAACCATGAAGGACTACACACTAGGAGTAAGATTGAACCAGAGGTAGATCAGCCCTTGGTGTAACTAAAGCCCAGTATTGAAAGCCCAGTATTGAATAACTCAAACTCTGAAAATAGATGAAGGAAATTTTAGTTTTCTATTGCCCCAGATTGCCAGAAAAAAACATATATCCACTCTGAGGTAGATATTATCATTCTAGGTTGTAAATTATTTCTAAAAATTTTCACATACATTATCCAGCATTCAATCAAAAATAATAATGCCTGTGAAGAATCAAAACAATATGAAAGAAATACAAAAGCAGACAAGAGCAACAGTTCTATAAAGGCTTGAGAGACAAAGTTAAGTTACATAGAAAAAGTTTGATCTTTTCTGATCTAGCTTTTAAGCAGGGCTGCTTCTTGGGCATGTGACTTGGTCAGTCACACAGGGCCCAGTGCTTAGAGAGGTTCTAAGCTTGGTTTAGTACTCTACACTTGACCATTTGAAAGTCTTAATGATTGTGAACGAGAGGCCTGGCGTTTCCACTTTGCACTGGGTCCCACAAATTATGTACTTGGTCTTGCTTTTAAGATTTGTTAGGTGGAACCAGAGCAATGTACTCCATCCCAGTGCCCTGTCTGAACGGGATCAGATTTTCCAGTCTGAAGGGGTTGGGGCACTATTTCCATCTTGTGTGAGTACCAAGTGTTATTCCCTCTAAGATGGTTCTTTCCCTCCTCCTCAGGTAGTTTCCTTGCTTGTATGTGCTGATTAGTTTTCTCCTGAGTACTCAAGGGGAACCTTCAAGATTCCCAGAGTTCTCTCTGTGCTGCCGTCTCCACTCTTACACTCCCCCTTACAAACTCAAGGAGTCTACTTGGAATCCCCCTCCTGCACCATGGACTGGAAACTCTCCAGACAGTAATCTGGGATAATCACAGGGCTACTTCATGTATTTCCATTTCATGGGGATCACTGTCCTTCATTGTCTGATGACCAACCTCTTGAAAACAGTTATCCAGTTTTGTTGTTATTTCAGATGAAATGATTTATCCCATCCTGTTATTCCATCTTGGTTGGTAGCAGCAGTTGACAGCAATTTTTTGTATTAGCCCCAAAACCTAAACATTCCCAATGTTCATCAGCATAAAATACATAAGTAAATTGTGGTATGTTCATAAATTGAAATACTATTACAAAAATAAAAATAAATGAAATGTAACCATATTCAGTGCAAAGATGAGTCTCACAAACAATTGAACAAAAGAAATCAGATATAAACTAAGGTATGATGTGTGACTCCAAAAACAGGCAAAACTAAACTATTCTATTAGAAGTCAGGATAGTGGTTACCTTTGAAAAGAAAGGAGGGAGTGTCATGATCTATAGGAGACCCACAGGAGGCTTCTGTGCCTCCTTCCTGGGTGGTAGTTGTGCAAATCATTGTGTTAATTACTGATGTATGTACAATGGTGCAGTCTTCTGTATTCATGATGAAGTATAACACAGATAATATAAAAATAATAACAGATAGTAAAAGGAAACATATATAATACACAACAATAGTACATATCATTTTCACAAAACTCAGAATTGCAATGAGCACATTTGGAAAACATTTTTGTCAAGAGGTGTGTAACATCTTTGCTGGGAATATGCTAAAATTACTGAGATGCAAGCTGTAAGATGGCTTATGAAGCAGTGTGGTTTTTTTGACATTGATATACATTGTTATGATGTATGTTATGTGTCAAAAAACCTTTCTGCTAAAACAAGCCACATTTCACTAAATTGCCTCCTTGTTTATGGAGTTTTTATCTGTATTTTTCAGTAATCATTTCCATTAAAATATTTAGTAAATGACTATTACCTTATTTCTAGATTACTGAGAGGTGGCTTGACACTCCCTTTGAAGTTCACAGGTACTGCCAAGAATGCAATTCTGTAGCCAATGCAGCTCAAATGTCCAGATTCATCCACATCTGCAGCTTATGTGGCAGGGCTAGAGGCTAATAGAAAACATCAGCTCTGGCTTTGCTTTGTTATCAAATCATATGTGATAATGTCACGATCAGTAAGTTTTGTTTTCAGATATGTGTTTGTACTGACTTGACAGTGAACCTAAAAAGTGAAATAGATATGAAGAACAAGAGAAATTCTAAATTCTCACCCTTCAGGAGTTTTGATACTATCAATTGCCTGTGTTGTGTTTAAGAAAAAAATCATACAAAAATAAGTCTCTTCTTTCATTACCATTACCCTCAGGGTAAAGAAGATTAGGACAAATACTATAGTAGCAAATTAATGACAATACTAAGCCAAGTTATTTTGAACTTGATAAAATATTTTGATTTGTATTATTTGGGATCTTTACAAAAATATAATTGTAATCCACATTGTAATCCACATTGTCTTCACACTACAAATAGCAAAGCACTTTGAGGTGATAGAAAAGGGAGAGTATGTGAAGGTGGAAGCTCAGAATTGAACTCTTCACCCTACCACTTATGAGCTGTGCTACCTTAATTAAATCACCAAATGTGATTCCTATCTATGAAATGATGAAAATATTAATGTGTCTCACTGGGCAGTTATGGATATAAATGGAGGTGAGGAAAAGATATTCTATGTCCTAAAACTGTATGAATAGCACCTATACAACAAGCCCCTCATTTTACAGAGGGGTAAACTGAGACTCAGAGAAGTTAGGCAACCTGCTGACCAAGGTCACAACTGATAAAATCCCTTGCATTTGATGTTCCCTTTTATTGAGTAAACCGACTCCCTCCTTCACATTCCCATGTTGTGCTGTCCTCACCAGTGCTGTGAGGACCTCGGCCAACAAGCTCAGTCCCTCAGATGTTCTGAGGGCTGTGAATGGGGGAGTCTTTCTGACGAGAAAGTGAGAGTATCGTCCTGCACTCAGTGCTGATCCCCAGGGAAACTGTCAGCAATGGCATCTAGTAGAGATTTTCTCTATTTAAGTGGCAAACATGCTTATCAAAGTGGAGGGGAAATTTTTATGACTAAATATAATAATTTAATTTTATAATTACTTGTTGAATGAAAATTATTAGTTGAGTGATGTCAGGACATGAAAAAGTATGAAACACGGTTTCTACCCTCAAACCTAATATAATTGGAAAAAAGAAAAAAGCCAAACACGTAAAACTTCTAAGGAAGAATAAAAGATTGTGCATAATTAGCTTTTGGAAGAGCTTAATACATAACTATGAATGAATGTTAGCAAAATACCTTTTATAATTTTTAACTTCTCGAGGTGCCAGTGTCTTCATCAATAAGATGTAGGCAAAAACCTTCACAAAGTGAGGATTAAATGGGATAAGGTGTAAAGTGATGATGATGTACTGATATACAGCAGATCCTCAATATGTGGGACTATTGTTATTACTCTTGACTTATTTTTAATAGGTTATACTGTTACCCCTTTTCTTATAGGCCAAGCAATGAAATGTGAGAGATCTAAGCCTATTAAAGTGAGAAGATTGCTAAATAGAGGAAAAGATTATCAAACTAGGTAATTTATGCCGACATAAATAAGATATAAACTCAGGTGCTTAAATATAGTCAAAAGAAATTTCTGCTGGAAGAAACAGAAAAGAGAAAGAGTTTGTAAGTTGATCTATATTTCAGGGTTTAAATAACAATGACCAAAAAAATGTCAATTAACTATCAGAAGCAGATTAACTAAAAATGACTTTAAAATCTTGTGTTCAATGAATATTTGCTGTGAAAGAAAAAAGAATGAGAACAGAGATCTCTATGCATGTGAAACCTAGGATTTTGAAAGGGCTTGAATTTTAGTCCATGCAGACGGCAAACCAGTAGCTGTAGCCTCTCACCATTTAATCCCCAGGATTCCTCCAAAGAACACAGGAACTAAGAAAAGAGAAGGTTCTTGCTCAGCAAACATGGCTTCAGAACAATAATCTAGTTCACCTTCTAACCAGGTTGACAAACCTAAGACACTTCTATCTAAAAATTCTAGCCCCACCACTGTCTGAGTGCAGGGTCCACAGAGGCCAGGCAGAAGGGACAGTGTTTGCCTCGGTCACTGTCTTAGATTGTGTATATGAAGATACATATGAGAGAAGAAACTGGAAATGAAATGAGAGGTGACAGTTCAAGTCTGATCATTATTTTAAGCTCAGTGAAGCAGAATTGAATAACAAGACTGGTATTTGTCATTTTAGAGGTTTCTCTTTGCAAGATTTTGTTAGATTTGCAACAATGTGAGTGATTCTTACCAGTTGAGCACTGATCTGAACTACAGATAAAAGGTACAGATCTAAACCATGAATTTCCCTCTCATTATCCTTGTTAAATGAATTAGAAAATTTGATTGAAATTGCTGGAAAGATACATGAACTAGTATTACTAGACATTATGTTTAGATGAAATAAGATTTCTAAAATATGAATCTGGTATTGTTATATCATGTAATCACCAATTCAAGAGAACTGGACTTTACTTGTTTACTTATTTTTTTACTTTGCCTGTTTTAAGTAAGTAACCAAAAGAAAAAGGAGAAAAAAAAAGTGAGAAAAATAATTTAAATAGTGTAGATAATTCTGCTGACCACTACATCCAGCAAGTACACACCATACCTAGAATGAGTGTGAGATGGGAGATGTGCATCTTCTGCTGTTATTTTAATCTTTTTCATTTCCCTTATGCCTCTCTTTGTGTGATCATTTTATTGTATTGAATGTGATTCAAATATTTGAAGATTACGGGCTTCCCTGGTGGCGCAGTGGTTGAGAGTTCACCTGCCGATGCAGGGGACACGGGTTCGTGCCCCGGTCCAGGAAGATCCCACATGCCGCGGAGCGGCTGGGCCCGTGAGCCATGGCCGCTGAGCCTGCGAGTCTGGAGCCTGTGCTCCGCAACGGGAGAGGCCACAGCAGTGAGAGGCCCACGTACCGCCAAAAAAAAAAAAAAAAACATTTAAAGATTATTATATATGTATAGACACACACACACATATAAGTTTGCACATGCACATCTATATTTTCTTCTCACCATAGCTTTTAAACACAAGCCAACCACTCGTTCCTGCTAAAAAGGAACATCATTGTGTACATTGCGTATTTATAGATGCATAATACTGTACACGGTTGCAAGTTTTAAAAAGCATCTATTCTGTACTCTGTGGACATTTCAGAGGTTGTTTTCAAGCTTAATTTCGGCTCTATGCAGTTTTAACCTTATGCACAGATAGCACTACCTAACTCCTACCAAGGCTGCCTCTATGCCTATTAATTTATGTGAGGAATAAGTTTTCTGGGACACTAGAAAACTGAAGGCAGAAATACAGCTCAGCATTGACCCTCTTTGTAATCATAGATGATGAAGTGTCTCAAGAATCTGGGGGGCCCCGGAGGGGGCAGAAATAACCACACAAATATCAGTTTTAGGTAAAATAATGTTTAGAAAAAAGTGAAAAGTGTGATGAGGAGCCTTCAGAGAATGCTCACATAGTGATCAAAAATCAAATAAATATGAGAAGGGAAAAAGAAGTTTTTAAGAGATTGACAGATCAGAAAGAAGTAGATATAAGAAGTTGTAGGGCCTGCCTTAGAGAAACTTAAAATAGAGAATTAAGAAAAGTTCGGTGAGGAGTAGGGCAGTGAAAATGGTTGTGTGAAAAAATGAAGGAAAGGAAAGGAGGGGGAGACAAATCAGAGGAGCTGAACGGGGTCAGGGTGCCCCTAAATGACAAACTATTCACGGAAATGTCTGTGAATGGAAACTGTGAGCACAATTGCTCAGGGGATCGGGAAGCTGCTTTACCACAGAGGACCTCAAGGATTCATGGGAAGTAGAAGGAACCTGGGTCCGGAACTTCTCTTGATCTTTGGGTGGAGGCCAGAAGAGATACTAGGAAGTGATGATAGGAAGTTTAGGAAAAATAAAATAATATGCTTACTGGTCGGGGGGTGGTACTTTCCGTTCTAGAATGAACTAAAACCACGAGCCGACTGCAGAGATTGAGACTGCGGGCAAAGGGAATGAGCTGCTTAATCTACGCATGAGGCTGAAAGTAGGAATGTGTAAATATCCAATTCGTGCAGAAACCAAACCAAAACAAAATGAGAACTACAAAATATGTGCTTGCTAATCCCATTTATTCAATCTGTAGTCCAAGATCCCCGGGTTGGTGAGGTGCTTAGGGCGAAGAGATGGAACGACAAGCAATGGGATCAAGCTAAAATCAGGCCAGGAAAGAGAGCTCTGTAGGTAGCTCTGCACACTGAAGATAGACCTTTGATGCCCGCCCTGCCCCTGCCCTAGGTAAGGTCAGAGCTTGTTTCTGAAGGGGGTATCTCAGACATCCTGCTCTTGATTTTCTCTGCACTAACGTTTCAGGTAATCTCAGCTACTCCAAACTGGTAAGTGGCAACAATGTTGCCATAGAGAAGAGGTACAAAGTCTTACAGAATTAGTATATTTTTTCTTTCAAAAAAAATTTTTTTTAGTTTTATATTGGAATATAGTTGATTAACAATGTTGTGTTAGTTTCAGGTGTACAGCAAAGTGAGTCAGTTATACATATACGTGTATCTATTCTTTTTCAAATTCTTTTCCCATTTAGGTTATTACAGAATACTGAGCAGAGTTCCCTGCTGCAAAAATATTTTTAATGAAATAACTGATAAATGCCAAAGAAGTTACTAAATTACTTTTATCTGGTTAAATGTCTAAACATCAATTAACCTAATAGATAGAAATCAAGTTTTAGAATCAAACAAACACAGATTTTAATCCCAGTTTTTCCACCTAGCAGATATGAGATATTTGCAAATTCTGTAAAGTCAGTGAACTTCAGTTTCCTCAGCTTTTAATCAGTGATAAAAATAGCTAGCTTGAAGAATTGTTGAGAGTACAAAATGAGATAATATATGTAAATACTTAGGAGTCTGCCAAAAAATAAGTACTTAATAGAGGTAACTATAATTATTACTTATACATCTCTTAAAATACATATTTTTAAGCTTTGTCTCTAGATCCCATCTGAGGCTAGTACAGCTCACGACAAAGACACAAACCTCCATATCCACAGTCTCAGTGACCACAGAACTCGTTAGGTACTTGAATACCTACCATGGTACAGCACCTTTACTTACTAGAGCCTTACATTTTAAAAGTACTAAGTTAACACGGACAAAACAACAGTGATTTCTAACTACTGTAATCACACACTTGAGCTCTATGTAAACATAAGCAAACATGTAAATGCTGTTTCATTATCCTAAAGGGAAAAATGAGAAGTGATAAATTGAATTTTTAAAGACTTGTTTATTTTCAAATAACAAAAGATTCAAGTGATTCAATATTTAAATAACTAAGAAAATCTAATCATTTGATCATTGCATATCACATTGGATACTGTTAGACAAAATCCAAGGACATATTTTCAAGTCATAAGTATTAATAAGCCCAGTTTGACTTCAAATTTTAATGTGGTTGAATCAGCCAGATGTTCTTCCATTTATTTCTGTTATTTTGGTTTCTGCACAGGTATTCATTCTACCATAAAAATGCCTTCAAAGATTATGAAAATATCACTAGAAATTGAAAGATAAAAATAAATGAAATGTAGTGTGCTTCCTGAATCTCTTATTGGCTCATACCTACTATGGCTGTACTAATAATCCCATCCAGACATCAACATTTAATTTGAGAAGGTATATGAAACAGTAGGTCAAATAAAGGACCAGCTGAAGGATTAAATGATATTCAGTGTCTGGTTCTGCACTGTCCTTGTCTCTCTTCAGCAAGCATAGAAAATCAGCAGCTCTTGGATAAATATTGTACCTTCCACACACATCCACACACATTGAAGGGAAAGAATGTCATTATAATATTTGTTAAAAGAAACATGACTCTCAAAACTTTGCATTAAAAGATGTGGTAATCACCTATGAACCATGTCTCCTATGTCTTTCCTCTGCTTCATTTACGTGCAGGGACTCTGCCCTTCTAAGTTCTTGGCTGGGACTCATATAACAAAAGACAGATTAACAAGAGAAAAACACACAGAAGTACAGTAACATGTATATCCCATATATACATTAGACATACCCAGGGAAATGAGTAACTCAAAGAGGTGGCTTAGAATTCAGGCTTAAATATCATCTTCAGCTAAATCAAAGAAAGGAGAGTGTGGGCAGATGCCAGTTATGGGAAGGTGACCAGGAAAAAGTATGACAGACAAGAGTAAAGTTTTTTAATGCAGATTTATATTAGTGCCTTCTCCACTGACAGGATTCTCTTATGATTTAGAATCATCCTCTTTCTGGTATAGAGAGGGAAATATCCTTACAAATGTTTATCTTTACAAATGGGAGATAGTCTTACGAAAAGATAACTTCTACTTTGCAGAGATTCTCCTGTGTCTGCTATTTCTCAAAATAATTAGCTCAAAAGAATCCTCATGTCAAAGAGGTATGTTTTGAGTGGCATACTATAGTCTTCTACAGTCATAGTCTGGGGTGGCATATTCTGGTCTCCTGCAGTACCATGAGATGGGAATCAACAACATGACAAACGGAAAAAAGCAGTGACCATAAGAAAAAGTATTGATTAAGGAGTCAGAGAAGAACCAGAAACAAATGGTTACAGCAGAAACCAGTAAACATTACAGTGACTCGGTATATATTTATAGAATGGATATTTCATTTAATCCCACAAGTAACCCAGTAAAATATGCATTTTTATTCACCATTAATAAATAAGAAAACTGATGGTGAAATGGATTGGGTAAATTGTCCCACAGCAAAAAAGTAGCAAATCGGAATGAAAACTAACACAAGTTAGGAAGCAAAGCACACATTCTTGCCATTATACCATTCCTGCCTTCCCACTGGTCTCGGTCTATATATGTAAAGCTCTCTCTATATCTCTCTTCATTTTCATATTGTTTCCTCCTATCTCCTTTGTCTCTTTCTTCCTTAAAATAACCATACCATCATGCAGAACTTTAGAATATTTTCTGTGATTACTGGGTAACATTTTACATTCTCTGGTTCTTATTTTAAAAAGGTGTTGGGAGCATGAAGGAAAATGTTGAATTTCTTTCATGAAAGAAAGAGAGTAAGGTCAAGACCCTATAATTTTTTTTCTCCCCTGTGGACCAGGTTAATGATTAAAAAAAAATGAATTTTCTCTCCCTCCCTATAACCTAAAACAACATCTTAGGTTTTACTGCTATCAGGCAAGTAAGCCAAAATCAAAGCACCTCATATGTTTGAATGTTTATACTTGAATAACTTACAATATAAAAGGAAATACAACAGATGTAGGAGCAGAAAAGATAAAGCCATTTTTAGCTAATTACACTTTTTGAAGGGACATTTATTTTTAATCCCATTCTGCTGCATTTACCATGGTCACCCTGAAGTCAAGTGAAACAGGAAGAAAAAAGGCAGTGGGTGAGATCAGAAAAAGAGAGACAGCAGATAAAAGATGTTAGGGCAGCCGAGGACTGGGAGAAGAGGGAACAAGAACAAATCTTGGGTTTTTTTGTCCCTCACAAATGGATAGTAGCAAAGCCTTGTTTTTCAGTTGCTTTTTTATAAAGAAATCATAGACAAAGCTTTTAAAGAGTATGGAGATCCCAGAAAATTGTGAAGCAGCCATGCAGCACTGGAGCCCTCTGTTCCTGATCCCCTTCCAGGCCTAATGACTATTTTCAGACATTGTAAAATGTAGGTAAATCAACAAAATCCAAATCAAGCTGCTCCACAGCAAGCACCTGACCTTGAGTCATCTACAATTTCTTTTCACTCAGATAGGATGTCTCCTTTCAAATTCTCTTCTCCATTTAATACATGCAATCTCAAGCTACATAACGTGTTCACTTTCTTGGTTCTCCTGAGAAACTTGCCCTGCTCTTGGCATGCTGGGATAACTAAATAAATTTCCCATCCAAAGGCCAAATTTTCCTAAGCTCATGGATTTATTCCAACCAGCATCCATCAATTTTTGAGTATCTGTGTGCATTTAGAGCTGTGCTAGGCACAGCGGGAGACACCAATAAAAGAACAAATCCCAGCACTTGCTCACACTGAGTTTATGATTGAGTCTGGGGAGACAAGATGAACATACATGAAACAACTGGGAAACAATTTGAGACAGTATATAATTAAGTGCTGAATGTAATACTGACTGTAATGCACAATTCTTCACTAATTACCAGTTGCTTGAAGGAATTAATACTTAACTTTGGGGATTTCAATCACAATTTCTCCATAAGCATTAATTCTTGTAACCAGCAATTCATTTCCAAGAGTTACAAACATACCCTAGTTTTAGCAAATTATCAGCGTTGTTCTCATAAACGTTTTTTTCCATTAAGCAATTAATTTAAATCCTGATTGTTCTGACCTCCAGGGCATTTGGAGAGGTGCTGGCACCTCAGACATAATTTAATTTTTCAAATGAATTTTTTGGTTGGTGCAGGATTCAGAGCCCGGAGGGGAAGGAACCTGCTTTCTCCCCAGGAGCAGGGGAACAGGAGACCTCTGGGTCCAGAGCAGTCTCACTCTCCCCTCTAACACAGGTAGATAAACTCCAGTACTGGGCTCCTTTCTTTACCTTGTCTTCTGTACTTTTTGTTACTCCCACTCCTTTCCCTCCTCCTGTCTCCCCTGCTTTGGTTCTCTTCTTTTCCCTCTTCTCCTACCTTTGTTTCAGTCTGACCAATAGCATCTGCAGAGAAAGTTTCCCTAGCTAGTAACCTTCCGGATGGAGGAGGATGCTAACCCAGCCTCCCCTGTCAGCAGGGTCCAGCAGGGATCATGGCCCTAGAGAACAAGCTCAGTCCACCTTCTGGAGCTTTAGTCATTTTCTCATCAGCCAGCAGATGTGCTAGGAGAATTGCAAACTATTTTCGAATGTCTTTCCACAGACCTCACTGTCTTCTCACACCTGCCCTGACCCCTCCTGAGCACCTTCATGACCTTGCTCCACCTAGAACAGCATGCAGGGCTCTGGCAGACAACCACAGGTGGGCATAACCACATCCAAACCTGCTTTTCGTTTACCTTTAACCAAGACATAATTGGCCACTAATATGTGTGAGATGACACACTCTTACCTGAGCGTGGTAGAGGGTAGAAGGCAAGTTCAAGCTACTTCACTCCCCTAAGCTTCTGTTTGCCCAGTATGAGAAAGTGATATCCACCCAGTGGGCTGTTGGGGGGATTATATGGTGGTGAAGAGCCAGGTTTCCTGGCTTCAAGTCTCAATTCTGCCTCTTCTTAGCTGGGTAACCACAGCAAGTTGTGTCACTTTTCTCTGTTTCAAGTCGCTCATCTGTAAAACAGGAAGAATAAGAGAATCTACTTCAGAGACTTTATATCCCAGGACAAAATAAGTTGAATTATGTAATACACATACAAAACACTTTATAAATATCAGCTTTTATTAGATAAAGTAACTTGCATACCATGGATGCTCTATAATATCAGCTCTTTCCATTCATTTGTACCAAGTTAGTGGAGGGTAAAATGCCCAGGAGAGCAATTGCTCCACATTTGTCAACTTGGAAATGTCCCTTCCTTTGGCCAGAACTGGATAGCTTCAGCCCTGTTCCCCCACTCAAAAGCACCATATTTACCATCAGTAGAAGTAATATGTTCTATGACCTCATAAACTTCAGAAATATGCACTGAAGTCTTCCTGAATAGAACACAAAAACATTAAAGACTGGTCCAAAAAATTCAAAAACAGGTGCCACCATTAAAAACATTTTTGCAGTGTAACATGTCCCATGAGATCTTATATAAACTGTGCAATTAGGGGATTTTGATTTGATGAAAATAAAGATTCCAAGAATAATTTAATAACCTAGAAGATGGACGTGGAGCCAAGTGGACTTGGGAAAGTTCTGTCATTATTCTACTTCCTACAAGTCAATGGAAAATAAAATTTGGGGAATAGATGAATAAAGATAGCTTTTCTCTTAACATACAGCCCTACCACAGTTAATAGTATTTCTCTCCTTCTACCTAGGAGGAGGGTTCAAGAGTTGTTTTGACTATGAGCACATTTCTAGAGTGACCAGACTGATGGCAGGAACCTAAAAGTACAATTTCCAGTAAGTCTCCCACCCTCCAATTACTAAAGTTTGGAGGAACAATTTATTTTCAGAATTAAATTCATCAGGAGCCAAATGACTTCGATGACAATGATGATGACGATGGTGATGGCTGATGTTTATTGAGTGCTTGCTGTACATCAAGCACCATCCAAAACATTTTACATATATTATCTCACCTAATCCACTTATATGATCTCATTCAATCCTATCACAACCTAAGAGGCAGAAACTATACCTATTTCCATTTTACTAATGAGGAAATTGGTTCAGAGAGTTAAAGATCAAGCAGCCAAAAAAGGATGATTTTTTTCTAGTAAGAAGGCGAACAAGGCAACTCCAAAAGCACTTTGCAGTGAAATTTTAAAGCAGTTGAATTAGGTCAGGCTTTGTCAACAGCAGGAGTATCATAATATAAAAATCTGAACACTCGTTAATTTTTATGGTAGCAATATTGACTTTAAATACCAACTACCTCCTTATTTGCAAAGTCATATAATTCTGCTCTTAGGAGCCAAAGACTAAGAAAACTCACAAGCCACCACCAACATCCCGTCTTATTTGTACTGCACCAAATCCTTCCAATCCAGTTTATAAGCCGGGAACCCTTTCATAATAGATAAGATCAGAATACAATTTAATTATTCTTTTCCTTTCACAAAAGAACAACTAACAAGGCTGCTGACCAGTTTAGTCGACAGGTACTATGGGCTTCAAATTCCTCACTGCCTTCTGGTTATCAAGAAAGTTAATTATTATCAAATCCCCAGCTCTCAAAAGGAAGGCAAAAGTCATCTTGCTCCAAAGCGCTTGCCAGGTAAATAATGTAGGTTAAAAAATGGTAGTTTTATTGTGAACCGAATTCTTGATGCTTTAGAATAACACAGATAACTTTAGGAAACCAGATAAAATTTTTTAGAAAAGTTGCTATATGGGACTGGGAGTAGGGGGTTAAGGGTGTGAGAGAGTGAATTACTTAAGAATCACAAAGATAGATAGTTCTGAATAGATGATCAACTATTTCTAAGGCCATATGATAGAGCTTGCGTAATGTATGTTAAAGCATTGCTTAATGAAGAACTAATCTAATAAGGTCAACTGCTCTTTTAATGTGCCTAGAATCTTAAAAGCTATCCAGGCAATGTCTGGAGGAGAAATGCCCATAAAAGATCTGAATGCTTTGGAATTCATGCTCTGCAGAATCCCTTCCATGCTCAGAACCAGTCTGAAGCATACAGTAAGGGCACAGTCCACATGTCTCCATATGCAGAGAGTGTAGGGGGAGAGAAAGCAGAGAGGGAAAGAGAGGAAAAGAGATGACAAAGAATGAATTTCAAAGAAAAGCCCGTAGTCAGAATATTTTTTAGTTTATAGAGTCATTTGAAGAGTTCAAATTCCTGTTTGCATGGGGATTTTGGAAAAATTGATTTTTTCCCTAAAGCCAAATGATGAGTGAATTGTATTTTCACACAGATCAAAGTAAAAGTAATCATGGTAGCCTTTAATGTTCTCACAAGTGACTCTCTTGGCTTTGAACATATGGAGTGATGTGGATTTAATAGATTGTAAGAGAATTCTAATTTATAAACCCAATTTGTTCAGATGAATTAGGAAAAATAATAATAATCTGTGCAGGAATATTTTTTAACGTAGTTGAGCCAAAGAAGAAACAACTTTGTAGTGAAGTTGATAGTGTATGTGAAGATTTGATTAGGAAGTACTGATTCTATAAGCCATACTAAAAAAAAAAAAAACACAACACTTTAATTCATGAATTAACCATCATATCATATTATATCATGATACAGAAATAGTACAGCATCACATATAATTTATAATTCTAAAAACATGATTCTTGAATGATTGTATTCTGGCAAAAAGAACCAGTGTCAACTGGGTTTGCAGCAAGTCAATTGCCCGAATGACATGGAAAGTGTATGTATCACATTCTACACTTCCAGAGAAAAAGGCAATGCCTCCCTCTTTCAAATGGACAACTTTACAGTTATCTTCTTTTGCAACAGTGATTACATTTGGGTTTTACATTATGAGTGCAATGAAGCTGGAATTTACTGCCTGAATAATAGATCAAAGCAAATCAGAAAGTAATTAGTTTGATAGAGCAAAGGGCTGCTTATCTGAATGACTTGGTTTATAGAACATAAAGGAACAGGAAACCCTTGACTTAAAATAAAGCTTTTGAAATAAAGAAGAGGAAAAACTATATCCAAGCACAGTTTATCAGTAGGGAGGATATCAACTACATCTATTCTTTTCTCTTGCAAATTAGGTCCCTTTCTTACTTGGTACTAAATTTCCTAATCTGAGAATCCATTTCCCTTCATTGCATATGTTTCTCTGGAGGTTGCATATTCATTTTCTGGATATTAGATACCCTATTTTCCACAGCCTGTAGCCTGGAGACTCTTGCTGTGCAGGGTTTTTCCCCTCCCCTCTCAACACAGTATTTTACAGTAAAAATGACTGATAAAGGAAGTGAGTGACAGACCCCTGTTGGGCAGCCAGTGATCACTATACATTTTGATTCTATATTATTATTATTATTTAGCATATTAAGTGCCCACTCTCTCATCATCGTGGGTGACTTCTCAGGGGGTAACACAGCACTCAGTTTTAGGAGGACAGGGTTTAATATTCGGTTGAAAATTGTTAACAGGCCGAAAGCCTAATGAAAACACATTTAGAAAGTCAACCAGAGGGATTTTCATTTTAATGAAAAAGAATAATGAAAAGCTCTCTGTAGGGAGAGCAAGTTTGACAAGGTTATTTAAATATATATGTAGGCTTTAATGTTTCAAAAGAGTTGTTTTTTTTTTTTTTTCAAATAATGGGATTTAATCTAATTTGTGGGTTTGGGCCTGAGTCGCAGGGTGGTTGCAAGATAGTCTTAGAAAGCAAGACTCCCTTGCCAAGTAAGAGTTTAGAATAGATTTTAGGATGTTTGAGTTGGATGAGGACTTAGAGATGATCTAATTTGACCTTCTCACTCATTGGACAAGATACAGAAGCCCCAAAATATGAAATGAGTTCCCCGAGGCCACGCTGTTAGTAATAGAGCTGTACTGAGGGTGACATACGGAGAGCACTTAGGCAGGCCACGATGGTTAGTAACCTTATTCTTGCTCTCTGTAATCCTCGCAATACTCCGTGAGCAAGTATTATTAGTGCCAGTCTGTAGACAAAAAAATAGAAACTCAGAGGAATTACGTAATTTACCAAAGGTCACACAGCTAGAAAAAGGTGAAACACACATTTAACCCGTATGATCCTAAAGGTGCCTTAACCGCTCACCCGAACAGGAGGCAGAGCTCTCTGTTGTTTTCCACAAGGCCTTCAGCCTCCGGGACACTGGGGTTCTGCAGATCCAGCTAGGCTCTGTCTACTAAACCTACCACTTGCCCTATTTCTCAGTTACCAATGCTGTGATTCCGACATCCCTGACTTGATATCTTGAACCTGCCCTAGTTTCCACTTCAGCCCTAACTCCTCCAGATGTTAGATTCTATTCCCTTTGAACCCTGCCTGGGATCATTCCCACTCCTCCCCTCCTCCAAGTCCAGCTCCTGAGATCCCAGCTCAAGCCAATGTCCCTGGTCTAGAATCAGCTGAGAGGCAGGTCAGATGGAAATAAAAATCTACCCAATTCCAACTACAGGTATAATGGAAAGTGAGGTAGAGGCCTAAGCCACTATCAGCGGCTGGTCAGAGCTCCAGCTGAGACACACCTGATAAGTAATGGAAGAACTAAATAAAAGGGCCAAGGCTAGTTTTTCAAACAGTTACCAAGGAAAAGAGAGAAAAGGAAGACATACATATCCGAGGAAGAAAGTCAGGAGAAGGGATGGATCTGGGACAAATCTGGTAGCCCAGTGATTCAGCTACCAACTGTGCCACCAGATTCTAGGTTCAGTGATAGAACATAACCCTACAGCCTGTCTCAGGCTGGGGCAGAAGCTCCTGCCTGGAGGAGGACAGCTTCAGAACACAGTCAGAGCTAGTGGCAGCAGGAACCATGCATAGCCCCAGAAGTGAGGAAATAGGGAGGAAAAAAGCAGGGGACCCGAGGCAGAGCCTGACATGTTGCCCCCTCTCCCCCTCGTGATGGCATGGGGAGACAGGAATTGACCAGTGCCTCCCTTTATATGTCAGAGTTGTCCCTGTAATTGACTAGAGGCTTAATCTTTGGTCGGAATAAAGTTCATCTCTTTCGTTACCAGCTACCTTCTCTTTTTTTTTTAATTGGGGAACACTTGCTTTACAATGTTCTGTTAGTTTCTGCTGTGCAAGGAAGTGAATCAGCTATATGTATACATAATGTATACATATATCCCCACCCTCGTGGACCTCCTTCCCAACCCCTCCCCCATCCCACCCATCTAGGTCATCACAGAGCACCTATCTGAGCTCCCTGCGCTATACAGCAGGTTCCCACTAGCTACCTATTTTACATATGGCAGTGCACATACATCAATCCCAATCTCCCAGTTCATCCCACCCTCCTCTCCCCACCCCCGTGTCCACACATCCATTCTCTAAATTTGCAGCTCTACTCCTGCCCTGCAAATAGGTTCATCTGTACCATTTTTCTACATTCTACATATATGTGTTAATATATGATATTTGTCTTTCTCCTTCTGACTTACTTCACTCTGTATGACAGACTCTAGGTCCATCCATGTCTCTACAAATGACCCAGTTTCATTCCTTTTTATGGCTGAGTAATATTCCATTGTATATATGCACCACATCTTCTTTATCCATTCATCTGTCGATGGACACTTAGTTTGCTTCCATGTCCTGGCTATTGTAAATAGTGCTGCAATGAACGTTGTGGTACATGACTCTTTTTGAATTAAGGTTTTCTCAGGGTGTATGCCCAGGAGTGGGATTGCTGGGTCATATGGTAGTTCTATTTTTAGTTTTTTAAGACTGTTCTCCACAGTGGCTGTATTAATTTACATTCCCACCAACAGTGTATGAGAGTTCCCTTTTCTCCACACCCTCTCCAGCATTTATTGTTTGTAGATTTTTTGATGATGGCCATTCTGACCAGTGTGAGGTAATACCTCATTGTAGTTTTGATCACTATAGAACTCTTAGAGGAAAACATAGGAAGAATACTGTTTGACATAAATCACAGCAAGATCTTTTTTGACCCACCTCCTAGAGTAATGAAAAGAAAAAGAAAAATTAACAGATGGGACCTAATTAAACTTAAAGGCTTTTGCACAGCAAAGAAAACCATAAGTGAGACGAAAACACAACCCTCAGAATGGGAGAAAATATTTGCAAATGAAGCAACTGACAAGGGATTAATCTCCAAAATATACAAACAGCTCAAGCAGCTCAATATCAAAAAATAAGCAACCCAATCAAAAAAACAAACAACCCAATCAAAAAATGGGTGGAAGACCTAAATAAACATTTCTCCAAAGAAGACATACAGTTGGCCAAGAGACACATGAAGAGATGCTCAACATCACTAATTATTAGAGAAATGCAGATCAAAACTACCTTCTCATTTCTTGAAGACACTGAACAAGTCACAGCAGAGTTACCATGGTCTCTGGGCCTCTTTCCTGATCAACGTGGTTGCATCCATCATGGGCCAGATCAGTTTGGTCATCGTACTTAGCTACATAAAGGCCTGTAACTCCTGTGGTTCTGTAGATAAAGCTCTCCAAAGTCCCTACTTAGGTTCTTCTTTCTCATTGCAATATTGGGTTTAGTATCATCTATCTCATTACTTGAAAAGGCACTGGGACATCAGGTAGCATGTCAGGTATAGACTACCTGATCCAGTTCAGATTCAAACTGATCTGGCCCATGGTGGATCCGTCACTGTGCCATCCCAGTTCCCCTGGAGAGCTGCCATGATTGCCTCACCTGTCTTCAGGTGAGACCTGTTGCAGACAGTCAGCACTGATAGGACCAACCAGCCTACTTTATCCCATAGGAATGCCACCTTGGTGGGAGAATCATGGTTTTTGAATTTTCCTCCCTTATATCCTGAGCCCACCCTTTACTATCACAGCTTGGAAGAGCCTTTTAACCTCTTTCAGCCTCAGTTTTGTTGTCTCTTAAACTGTGCATACCTCAAAAGTTTTATACGAAGAATGGATGGGAATTTCATTAAAGCTTGTGGCTCCAACTCTGAGGTTCCCTACTGGTAGTGCATTAGGGTTCCACAGAGAAACAGGCCAATAGGATGTGTGTGTATTTGAGTGTGGTTGGATAGATAGATAGATAGATAGATAGACAGAGAGATAGATAGACTTGTCATAAGGAACTGGCTCACGCAATTATGGAGGCAAGCAAGCTCCACGATCTGCAGAGTGAGTCAGCAACTGCAGACTCAGGAAAGCCAATGATACAGTCGGAAGGCCAGCAGACTCAAGACCCAGGAAGAGAGGATGTTTCAATTAAAGTCTGAAGGTAGGAAAAAAGCTGATGCTCCAGTTTGAATGCAGTCAGCCAGAAAGAATTTTCTCTTAGGATGGTCAGCCTTTTTATTTTATTCAAATTTTCAGCTGATTGGATAAAGCTCACCTACATTAGAGAAGGCAATCTGCTTTACTCTGTCTATCTAGTTAAATGTTAATCTCATCCAAAGACACACTCACAGAAACACCCAGAATGATGTTAGACCCAATATCTGGGCACCCTGTGGCCCAGACAAACTGACATGTAAAATGAACCTTCACACCTAGCAAACTTAAACATGCTAAACCTGAGCCAACTTAGGCCAGCAGATAAATGGGGAAAAATTCACAGATATACTTCTAGTTTTATAATGAATTTTTATGTCAGGTAAATCATATTTTGTTATTCAAACTCACAGTCAATGTGCCTGAAAACCATGACTAATATGGCATATATCATAAAAACATGGGAGCTTCCAAAGGAAATTTAAGAAACCACATCCTAATAAAACTAATTTTCTTTCTTGGGTAAGTTGATTGAGAATTTAATTAAGGGCAAACCAGTATGCTTATAGTATAAAGTTTACAGAGTCAAAGAAACAACTCTCAAAAAAAAAAAAAAGAGGTGTGTCTCTAATTTATTAAACACCCCCCCCCCCCCGTTTTAAATAAGATCTACTTAAAGCATACTATATAAGTAACCCAGTAAGTATACTTTGCTCAGCTTTTTCGAAAAGCTTTCTAAGTTTCCTTCTAACAGATTACTGAGGGAAAGAAGTCACTAGAGCATAGAGGGCAGAATACTGCCAAGAGTTGCTGTGAAAAGCCATAGAAGCAGTCGTAGTGAACAGCTGTGCCAGAGAGTGAAGTTAATAATTAGACACCCAGGGGTCTAGCACTGGTTCTGGCATTGTTCAATACAGCGTATTTAATGAGGAGGAGGAGATACTGGGAGAAGAGTTGGTAGGCATATAGGGTCTGACTGCCAAATCTGCAATGATTCTGCTCTAGGTAAGCAGAGGACATCAGTCAAGAATGATGAAAGTGCCTACATGGATTCTGTGCTTTGGGATTTCAGCAAAAATGAGAGCACTTAAAATGCAACTTGTATCAATTGTGATTCCAGCAGAAATTAAGTCAAATCTGTCTGAAATCACTTCTTAGAGATTAAACTGTTTAAAGGATGATCTAACGTCTACCCAAATAAACAAGAGACAAGACAGGAATGCAGTTATAACAAATAATGCAGTTACCCAAATGCCGTTGTACAAATAAGGAATTTAACAGGTTATCTATACATTTCTGTAAAATCATGGTAGCAAAGACAACTGCTCATTGATTTTAAAAGGATTCAATACTCTCTGGCTTCAATTTGAAGGAATCAATTTGAAGTTGGATTCAGGAAGAAAGAAAATAATTCTGTGATATTCGGAAACAAAGTCACTGGTGTAAAACCATACAGGCTTAAAGCTACTCTTAGTGATTGTTGGATAGTCTCATTAGCCTGCATTGCTCTAGGACTTACCAGCCTGTGGCACAAATGAATTCACATTAGCATTGATACACACATTTCCGTGCTTAATAGCCTTCACTTGCATAACTGCCTCAAAAACTTCAGGGTTTCCTGGAGAGCTGCATCATTCCTTTCCTGTTTCCTTATCTGGATCTCCTGTGCTATCTTCTGCCTATGAGTCAGGAAAAAGGCACACTGCACCATTAGAACTGGTGCCTAAACACTGTATGAGAAACCTGCATCCCTGATGTCTCCTCAGCACTTCTGAAACTGCTTAAGTGTGATGAACTTCTGCAACCACATGAGTCTTTATGGAAGATGGTATTTTCTGAAATTGGTCACAGCATTACTTTTGGGCCTGCATGTTCTTCCAGGATTTTGCCACTCCCTCATCAAGAAGTAGATTCTCTTTATCCTCCCCTTGAACCTGGGAAGCTAATGGCTGTTGAGTGCAATACAGTAAAGCAGAGGTGATGTTGTGTGACTTCCAAGACTAGATCACAGAAGGGATACAGCTTCCTCCTGACTCTCCCCTTTAGAATCCTGGCACTTATAACCCAGCCACCATATTGTGAGGAAACACAAGCCACATGGAGAGGCCATGTGTTTCCACCAGCAGCCCTAGCTAAGGTTTCAGCCCACAACCAGCATAAATTGCTAGATGTGTAAAAAGAGAGACCTTCAGATCATTCCAGGCCCCAACTTTAGAAAGGCCCCAGCTGACACCTCGTTGAGCAGCATTGAGTTATTCCTGCCAAACCCCACACAAAATGCAGAAAAGTGAGCAAAAGAAAGCTGTTATTGCTTTAAGTCGCTATTTTTAGGTGGTTTGTTATGCAGCACTGCATAGCTAAAACAACCCTTCATCAGACCTCACATAATTCAACACAGAACTAAGGAGGATACCAACATCCCCAATTCTATGTGGACTTTTGAATGTAAATTCCAAGCATACGCCTACCCAAATACTAAAGATGCCGTCATGATAGCAAGCCTCTAAGCTCTGCTTTAGACGCTAAATAAGAAGCAGCTGAAGATCCTTGGCCAGGCACCATGCTGTCATCTTCATCTATTTCCCCCCAAGGAACATTAACCCTAGATTTCCTCTTGGCAGATTCCTCTCTTGAGTGCATTTTGACTCATGTAAATAGATGCCTAGAGGTTGGGGGTAGGTGTGAGGAACATAATTTCAGATGGAGTAACCAGACTGACTGAAAACCCCATTTCAGGCCCATACCTACTCCCACTATTTTTTATAAACCATTTCTGAGAAAGAAACCTTCTAAGTGGCTGTGATTTCATTTTCTGTCATGGTAATGTCATTTTTCGTGGAGTAAAGCGGCCAGGAAATACAAATAAGAACAAAAGAGATTTTGGAGAGAGAAATGCTCTTGTCAGAAATGTACTTTATGAAGGTTATAGGGCTGCAATAGAAGAAACTTCAGGTATTTTGGTAGCTCTTAGAAAGCTCCCATGCTACCAATTTAACATCTAGTGAGGTGAGATGGGAGGGTTATAGAAAAATCTCTTTATGCTTTATACAACTAAGAAAAAGCATCAGCTAAAGGGCCCTACACTAGACAATTAGAGAAGAGCTGAAAGAATATTGCAAATAAGAGATCAGGAAGGGAACAGATCTCTTACTAAGAAATGAATGGAATCTAAACTCAAATAAAAAACTCTGTAACCCTCACCCCACCTGTAAGATTGTGTAGGCTCTTTATGGCAGAGGACTTTCCAACACAAACATTGCATTTCAAGGTAGCTAACTGAGATATTCAGGATTTAAAGTAGGTACAATAATTTTATATTTTCCTTTTTGTTAACCTAATCCTACTCACCAATACAAATTGGAGAGTTGTAAATTTATATTCAAAATAAATACAAATTTGAAGAACATACTTAAATATAATGGTCTATAATATCTCATAAGTCCATTTTAATAGTTTTATTTGGGGCTATGTTTGGCTTTATAATTTCTAAAAAATTATGGGTTTTTAATTTTAATATCTAATTACAGCTAATAATAACTGTAGTTGTAAGCTATTTAGAACTCTACAGAACCAGTTGCTGTACTAATTGCCAACAGTATTTCCCTTCATACTCACAACAACCCTTTGTTGTTGATATTACAACAAGGTAGATATTATTATTATTATTATTATTATTATTATTATTTATTATCTCTAGACTCAAAGAACCTAAATAACTTGCCCAGTATCCCACAGCTGGTAGACGAGTCATCTAAGGCAGGTCTGCCCTATCCCAAAACCTATGTTCTGGATTCCTGCAGTAAAATCCTCCTGCACACAGTCACGTGGACTGCAACATCAAAACTTCTGTGTTTAAAAATGTCCCGCACACCTCAGTTTATGGTTAGTAAAACACTACAAGCTGAGTCCAATTCTGATTGTTCTTCTTCTCTCACTGCCTCCCTCCCAGAAAAGAAGCCAGTTTTCTTCTCTCTCCCCTGTAACAACCACTATAGCATTCTGCCTCAGTGGTCTTGATTTCCCTGTATACTGCAAGAGTAAGATCCAGGACCCAGAATTTAAGGTGTATCAGGAATAGGAATTTAGTTCTTAAAGAAAAAATTACTTCCATGCCAACTCTCATCACAACCACACACCTCAAAACTCTGTCAACCTCCGAACTTCTCTTTTTCTTTTTAATTTTCTTAAGAAAATATTCAAAATTCGTTCAAGCCAATGCAATGACACTTTCTTCTAATTTAAAAGGTCAGACAATTTGGCTTTTAGAAAAGGAAGTAATGGTAGGCAAATTCCAAATATTGAAACTTCTAACTAGTTTGGGCAGAAAGGACATTCCAGTCTGTCAAGCATTAAGCTACGAAATCACTGATAGCCAGCCTTACGTGATCAGCAGTGTCAGAGACTTAATGCAAATGTACATTTTGCACTTTATCAAAGGGTGACTACTGAGTCAATCTTGTCTCTTAGCCAGAACAATTTGTCCTTAAGATACCACATATTTTAATGATTGATAATTATGTTATTTAATGTACTCTCAGACAACATTTGTAGGAGGACTGACTTAATTATTATGATATAACTAACAATAGAGACTCACAAATAGAAGAAAGTTATCGAACAACCATCATAGATGTTCCAGGGGATGTGTCTGAGGTTGATTGTGGAAAGTGACAATAATCTTTCCCATGAACCTTTGCAATGCACCCTTGCAGCTCTTCCCATCAAGAGGAAGCATCCATTTCCTCTGTCCTTACATCTATACTGGACTTATAGCTTCTTTGACAAATAAAATGTGGCAGAAGTAAGGCTGTGTCAATTCCAAGCCTATACAACAAAAGGCTGGCAGCTTCCACTTTAACTCTTGAGACCAAGCCCAGCCACCATGAAAAATAGCTCAGGCTGGGCTACAGAATAATGAGAGACTCTATGGAAAGAAAGTTCCCAGCCTTCAGCCATCACAGACATATAGATGAAGACACATAAGACCCTCTAACTCCAACTCAGAAGACCCCTCAGAAAAGCATGAGTGATGCCAAGTAAGCATTCCACAGCCAGACCACAGAACTGTGAGACATAGTAAAACATTGTTCTAAGCCACTAAGTTTTGGGATGGTTTATTATCCAGCAAGGGATAGTCAACACAGTGAATTAAATTAATGCAAAAATAAGTTTGGCTCTTGTTGGCCTAGTCCTCAAATACCATTAATTAAAAGTGCTTCTCAAAATTTAATCATGTCAAGGATAGTTAGTCCCCAAAATTAATATACATGTTTACGTTGACAGATTAATCGGCATTCTTGTTAAATGTCAGCTATAGACCAGATATTATACCTTACTCTTATCAATAGTTGATAAAGAAATAACATTGTTACCTTAACATATCGATTACCTTGCCTGAAAGAACTGGTCTATTGCTTAACCCCTTGTTTTAGCTTTGATGAAAATGATTTTTTTGCTCTGAAGCACCAATGTCAGAGTTCCCACATTTCTCCAATGGATGAAGGGGAAACCCCTTATCCTTCTAAATCCCATTCCAAGCTTAAAAGCTTCGACTCAAACTCTGGGGGTGGGGAGGTTCAAAATTTAAAACTTTTAAAATAATGTCCTGTTTCATGAGAAGGACAATAAATACTAAGGGGAAAAAAATGTGTGTACTGAATCTAATTTACAATCCACTCACACTTGAGCTGCCAATGTCACTTAGTTCAGAACTAAACACAACCTTGAGGGGTCACTGATTCAGTGTTTTTTAAATGCTGTTTTTAATCCATAGATGTTTTCTTTCCTTCCCTCATGCCTTACTTTTCCCCAAAACAAAAAAGTTAAAGAATTCCCCAGCTTAATAATGATTTGGTTAAGAAATATTTTATTCAAATATTCAAAATTAGAAGTGGAAGGGTAATTTTTTTTCTTTCACGTAATCTTTTGCAGTGGTGTGTGGTAAATGTTTAACAAGCAGTTCTCAGGGGGAAATATGTGTGCATATAAACACATACGTAATTTTCTACAAGTTTATTAAAAGATGTGTGGCACACAATTTATAAAAAGTAACATATGAAATACTATTTATTATAAATTACATGCAGCCAATTGATTGTCACAGAATGCTTCCATTAATTTTTGCCTGTCTTTTCTCCATAGCCAACCTATGGTGCAAATTCACTTATTATGTGACAAATAGAATTGCATCTCAATCCAGTAATTCTTTTCCCAAAAAATTTATTGTCATTAAATATGATATGTGATGTGCAATTAAACTAATTCTCACTTTTGTATAAATTCTAAGCATAAAACTGAACCCTCTTTCAGCTTCAGCACTGGACATGACACACTTTTAAGTTTAATTTTCATTGTTAACATTTTCTTCCTCTAGGTACTTTCTTAAGTCTAGACAATCAACAAAACAATAAATCAGACCTTTATCACAGTGCTTGCTGATTTCCATGGTGTAAATACTCTCACCATGGCTGGCTTCAAGCTATCAACACCACTGAATTCAGCATCACTGAATTCAGAGTTGGAAGGATGGGTGCAGAAACACGCCATTAAATGGCATTTCCACATTCTTGACGTAAGAAACCTCAAGAAGTCAGTAAATCATTAGAAAGGAATGAGGTTTGAGAATTTATTACCTTTGTTTTTAGTATAATTTATTTAATTTTAACTCTATATAATTTAATTTTAAATAGTGATTATGATTAATAGTAGGTTTGTAAAATCTTGTGAGCCTGTATCAACTGGATCCAGTATATACCGTTTAAGTGCAGTCAGGTGAAGGTTATTACTTTTGTTTCAGTTTCTAAAGAAAGAAATTTTCATCAAGGCTACCTCTATACTAAAGTTAGACCTAAGCAGAAAGGAACAGGACAAGAAAATTAAATTTAGAGAAGGAAAATTCACAGCCTTATATGTGGTTATGAAATTCTTTTTTACATTAATCTCTTATATTCCTATTTCCTCATTCTGTTCTTTGTGGATATGAAAAATAAATGGGTTTTGACGTATATACAAATATGTTCCATCATAAGCTCAATGTCTATTTGGCTATGACGACTATCATTCTTAAAATATGATTTTATTTCTCATTATCCAATGTCAAAACTCCTAAAATAAGGAGATAAAGATAAGCAATTTGAAGCAATTAGGAAGAAGAGTGATATATAAAAAGAAATCAGGGAAAATGTTTAAAATAATATATATCAACATTAAATCATCCTCATTTCAATCTAATCACAGTGTAGATCCAGGCAGTGGTCATGCCTCACAGACAAGCAGCCTCCAGTCTGACAAACCCACAAGTCCAGAAACCCTTGAACTCTTCTCGCTCCCCTGATCAGATAAAAACCTTCCTGATTCGTAATGCCAGGCTCCAGGACAGAGGTGGTTGAGATGAATGCCTTTTAAACTCCAGTACTGCACTATGCTCAGGAGGACTTCTAAAGAACTCATTAACGTGTCAGGTTAATATCCCATTTGTCTGCTAATGTACCCAGAGAATGCTCTTCTGCATTTACCAGTCAGATGCTCAGAACCTCCACTAAGATAGTACATATTCAAGATTGAATTTTCGCACTTAACTTTGGCCGAGTTTCTGAATGATAAGCTAAGCACTAATTGTAGGTAAATTCCTTTATTTCCTTGGCTTTTTTTTTTTTGACTGTAGGCAAATGGTTTCTCTGGGACCTTCTTTGAAGTAAAATGCAGTTTCTTCTTTAAAGTCATTTATGGCCTTTACCTTCATTTTCTGTGTTTTGGTCTTTGTGTGTCTTTCCAATCCTCCTTCCTAAATTGTAATCTCTTTGAGAGAAGGGAGGGTGTCTTATTCTTCCTCATGTCCTCTAAAGGTCTTAGCAAAATGTATTGCACAAATCATAATCGATGTTCTGTAAGGTATCTTACAGAATCTATGTAAGGCAAGGCCTGAGCTCTTTGTCTTATATTTTACAGGTGCACAAGACTGAAGAATGCCAAACTCATTAGTTCCTTATATGTCTAGGTAAAACAAGTATATCAATCAAGCAAATAAATGTTGTATTTATTTAAAGGATTTTTCCTATGTGAATAGAATGTTTTTTATTTGACAAGAAGGTGAAGCACAGTATCTGGAAACAGAAATTTTGAGCAGGTCAGTTACAAGTGTCAAAAATGAAGTTCAGAAAAAGCATAAACCAACTTTAGTGATAAATTAACTTAGAAGAATGAATTTTGGTGACTTCCCTGGTGGCACAGTGGTTGGGAATCCGCCTGCCAATGCAGGTGACACAGGTTCGAGCCCTGGTCTGGGAGGATCCCACATGCCGCAGAGCAACTAAGCCCGTGCACCACAACTACTGAGCCTGCGCTCTGGAGCCAGCTAGCCACAACCACTGAGCCCGTGTGCCACAACTACTGAAGCCCGTGTGCCTAGAGCCCATGCTCCGCAACAAGAGAAGACACTGCATTGAGAAGCCTGCGCACCGCAATGAAAAGTGGCCCCCGGTCGCCGCAACTAGAGAAAGCCCGCGCAAAGCAATGAAGACCCAACGTGCCCCAAAAAAATTTAAAAAAAAATGAGAACAAATTTTTTATAATCTTAGATGGTAAATATTGCAATTGATGAAATCAAGGTATGTCAGAGATTTTTGCCTCTTTCCCTTCAGCTTGTAGAGGGCTTTCTCTATATGCTTGTCTCTTATATGAAACACTAAGGACACAAAGATTAGTAAAATATTGGTCCTATGTTTAAGGAGCCACAGTCAAAAAAGAGCTTCTTTCCTGACTGGGGAGAAACTGCCAATATTTCTGTGTCCAGCCAGGGGAAAAGCATGGAAAATATATTGAACATTTACTCTGTGCTAGACACTGCCTAGGTACTTTGTACATAGTCTCTCATTCGCTGCTGTGCTGTTGTGTGCTACATCATTACTGTGCTAGCTTATATGGCTGTGGGTCTTGTCTTTCCAGTGGGCTTATAAACTCCTGTCTTTAAATTCTTTATGCTGCCATGGTACTTTAGCAAAGTAAATAAAATCTGAATGAAACACTTTCCAAACTGAATTTTATTTCCTAGTGTTCAAAGAACTGCTTCTTTTACCTGCTTTAGATTTTTTTCTTTAGTTGTCCTTTTCTATAGTTTCCGTTTCAATTCTATGCCAATTCTCCTTTCAAAGTTCCTAATATCCCACCCACCTCCTATATGCTCCTAATACTTGTATATGGATATGCACATTCATGTTTTGTCCATCATCACTCCTATAAGAGTAGGTATGTATTTATTGATTATATCTACATATCCTCCCTCTGTATATTCTTGTATTTTAAATTCAAACAATACTAAATGACAAACTATTTAAGTGGAGATTTAATGCTTGTGTAAGCCTACTACATCAGAAGTATTACATAATAAATTAGCCATCTTTTGTTACTATAATAATCTTGCATCCCAAACTACCCCAAACTCAGTGACTTATGAGTATTTGCTTTTCTTGCCAATGGGTCTGTGAGTTGTCTGGGTCATTGCTTCAGGTTGAAGTTTGGATTTTCAGGATTTCCCCACATATATTCATGATAGATCATTCTAGGCTGAAGGGACAATGACTTCTCAGGGCATGTTCTTTTTATGAGAGATCATGAGAGTGAAAGAGTAAGCTCTAGGGTTTCTTAAGGCCTTAGCTTGAAACTGGCACACTATCACATCTGCCCTCATTCCATCCACCAAAATGAGCTGCATGATGAAGCCCAGATCAATGCGTAGGAAGTATACATCACTCATTCTTATGCATTGCAAGACCACATGGTGGAAGAGAATAAAGACTGGGGAACAATCCAGTCCACAACACATGGTTTATCTCATTTATTCTCCATATAGGGAGGTGTTAATATCTCCATTATAAACATGAGTAAACTGATGCTCTGAGAAATTAAATAAAAAGCCCAAAGTCACAAAGCAAGTAGTAATTTGAATAAGGTATAGTTTTGACTTTATAAACCACATATTATTTTCATGACAACAGTAATCTCTTTTATAACACTCATATTCCTGGTTTAAAAAGAATAGGAAAGTTGAGATTTTGTAGGTGGTAAAGCTCTTTTTGCTATAAAATGGATTAAGGTACAAAAACAAATGGAGGTACTTATAGTCGATAGCATCAATCACTCCTTTGTTCTTAGCCCTAGAAAAGAAATGGAGTTGGCCTCAGAGTGACTCTCTTTCCATTGTTACATAAATTATCTATTGTGGCTGCAATCACTGGAGTCCACACAGCATAAGCTGTTAATTAGCTATGTGTGGTGGCTTAAAATAAAGCCTTTCATGAGGCTTGTAAAGTTAATTTAACTTTCTCTTTCTAGGTAAAGAAGTACTGTAAAGAGTGACTATAGTAACAATGATAGTAATTTTAATGCAGTTCTTCAAAAACAAAGATGAGAAGCAACAGAAGGTAAATTTTCATTAATGTTCCATGAATTGGGGGGTAAACTTATTATGACTGAAAGTTTATGTTCAATGACCAATTACAGTGAGAGGGTCACCTTGGGCCAACACATCCACCCAAAGCACCTCCTCTGCAGAGATGGGGCTTATGCCCGTGGCTTTGGCTCCTAAGCAACATGGTCTAATGCACTGTTTTCCAAATTTGTCAGATCTTAAAAATCACCTTGGTTTGCTCGTTAAAATTACAGATTACCAGGTTACTTAGCTAGAGAATCTGATTTGGTAGATAGAGTATACTCCCGAAAGCTGAAGTTTTACACATTGCTCCTGATGATTTTCATGATCAAACAAATATAGGGGTTAATGCATCAAAAAACTGAGTAGTTTTAAGGAAGACACACCTATTCTCTAAAATCTCTTTCAGAGGATAGAAGCAGAGAAAATACTTCCTAACTCATTCTATGAGGCTAGTCTTACCCTAACACCAAGACCAGACAAAGACATTACAAGAAAAGAAAACTACCAATTAATATCTCTCATGAACATAAATGGAAAAATCCTCAAAAAAATATTAGCAAATCAAATCTAACAATGTATAAAAAGAATAATACAGCACAATCAAGAGGGATTTATCTCAGGCATACAAGGCTGACTCAACTTCTGAAAATCAGTTAACGTAATCCATTACATAAAGAGACAAAAAAAAAAAAAAAAAAAAGGAAAAACTACATGATCATGTCAATAGATGCAGGAAAAACATTTGACAAGACCCAATACTATGCATGATAAAAACTCTCATTAAACTACGAATAGAAGGAAAATTTCTCAACTTCATATACACTATCTACAAAAACCCTACAGCTAGCATTATAGTTAATGATGAGAAACTCAAAGCTTCCTCACTAAGATCAGGTACAAGGCAAGGATGTTCCCTCTCACCACTCCTTTTTCAACATTGTGCTGAAAGTCCTTGCTAATTCAATAAGGCAAGAAAAGGAAATAAAATATACACAGATTGGGATGGAACATAAAACTGTCTTTGTTCATAGATGACATGATTGTCTATGTAGAAAACCCAAAAGAATTGACAAAAACAAAAACAAAAACCTTCTGGAACCAATAAGTGATTATAGCAAGGTTTCAGGATACAAAGTTAATATGCAAAAGTCAGTTGTTTTTCCTATACCAACAATGAACAAGTGGAATTTGAAAATGAAAATGCAATACCACTTACATTAGAACACCCCAAAATATTTAAGTATAATTCTAACAAAATACATACAAGGTCTATATGAGGAAAACAACAAAACTCTGATGAAAGAAATCAAAGAACTAATAAATGGAGAGATAGTCCCTGTTCATAGACAGAAAGACTCAATATTGTCAAGATGTCAGTTCTTCCCAATTTGATCTATATATTCAAGGTAGTCCTGCTCAAAATCCTAGCAAATTGCATTATGGATATTGACAAACTGATTCTAAAGTTTATATGGAATGGCAAAAGACCCAGAGTAGCCAACACAACATTAAAGAAGAACAAAATCGGAGAACTGATATTACTTGACTTTAAGGCTTACTATAAAGCTATGATAATGAAGACAGTATGGTAAAAAAAAAAAAAAAAAAAAAAAAGGCAGTATGGTATTGGCAAAAGAATAAACACATTGATCAGTGGAAAAGAATGGTGAGCCCAGAAATAGACTCACATAAATACACTCAACTGATCTTTGAAGAAAGGAACAAAGGCAATACAATGGGGCAAAGGTAGTCTCTTACAAATGGTACTAGAAAAACTGGACAAAAAAATGAATATAGACACAGACCATACATCCTTTACAAAAAAATTAACTCAAAATGGATCACAGACCTAAATTTTAAATGGAAAACTATAAAACTCCTAGAAGATAACATAGGTGAAAACCTAGAATATCTTGGGTATGGTGATGAGTTTTTGATACAACATCAAAGACAATTCATGAAAGAAATAATTCACTAAAATTAAAAACTTCTGCACAGAAAGACAATGTGAAGAGAATGAGAAGACAAGTCACAGACTGAAAGAATATATTTGCAAAAGACAAAATTATGAAAGACTCTTATCCAAAGTTTTTAACACTCAACAAAATAACAAAACAATAAAAATGGGCAAAAGACTTAACAGACACCTCACCAAAGAAAATAGATATAGAGATGAGAAAAAGTAATTAAAAAGATGCTCCACATCATATGTCATCAGGGAAATGCAAATTAAAATAAGAATGGGATCCCGCTGCACACCTATTAGAATGGCCGAAATCCAGAACACTGACAACACCAAATGCTGTTGAGGATGTAGAGCAACAAGAACCTTTATTCATTGTTGGTAGGAGCATAAAATGATACAACCACTTTGGAAAACAATTTGCTAGTTTCTTATGCAACTAAAAATACTCTTAACATATGATCCAGCAATGGTGTTACTTGGTATTTACCCAAAGGAGTTGAAAAGTTATGTTCATGCAAAAAACCTTCACACCCATGTTTATAGCAGCTTTATGTATAATTGCCAAAGCTTGGAAGCAACCAGGATGTCCTTTAGCAGGTGAATGGATAAATAAACTGTAGTACCTACAGACAGTGGAATATTAGTCGGTACTAAAAAGAAATGAACTAGCAAGTCATGAAAAGACATGGAGGAAACATAAGTGCATATTATTAAATGAAAGAAGCCAATTTGAAAAGGCTACATACTATATTATTCCAACTATATGACATTCTGGAAAAGGCAAAACTATGGAGACAGTAAAAAGATCAGTGGTTGCCAGGGGTAGGGGCAGAAGGAGAGATGAATAGGCAAAGGATTTTTTTTTTGGCGGGGGGGGCGGTATGCGGGCCTCTCACTGTTGTGGCCTCTCCCATTGCAGAGCACAGGCTCTGGACACGCAGGCTCAGTGGCCATGGCTCACGGGCCCAGCTGCTCCGCGGCATGTGGGATCCTCCCAGACCAGGGCACGAACCCATGTCCCCTGCATTGGCAGGCGGACCATCAACCACTGCGCCACCGGGGAAGCCCTAGGCAAATGATTTCTAAGGCAGTGAAAATACTCTGTATGGTGTTATAATAATGGATATATGACATTGTCCATTTGTCCAAACCCAGAGTCCACAACACCAAGAGTGAACTCTAAGGTAAACAGTGGACTTTGAGTGATTATGATGTATCAATGTAGGTTCATTGTTGATAAAAACATACCATTCTGGTGAGTTATGCTAATAATGGGGGAGGCTATGTATGTGTGCAGGTAGGGGGCATATGGGAAATTTCTGTACCTTCCTTTCAATTTTACTGTAAACCTAAAACAGCTCTAAGAAAATTGTCTTTTTTAAAAACTAAAAAAACCAAAAAAACCAAAACCTAAAAATGAAAACTGATCAGTCATGATTCATGTTGGATGGTTGTTCCTCACAGCACTTGGAATTTAGATGAAAGCTGATGCTTTAAGAGTTTGTCTCACATTATTCTTAAGCACTTTCTATTTTCTAACTTCAAAATTATAATGTATATGCATTTTGAACTGTAATTACATTCTTGTAAATCTGTTTGGGGGAAGTCATGAGATTTTTTAAGTCTTGAAATTTTTTTCTTTATATCCAATTGTTTAAACTTTCTCAGAATTCTTCCTATTTTCCATTCTTCTTTTTGTTTCTTTTCCATTGCTTGATCCTTTGCATCTTGGCCCAGATTCTCCTACAGCATACTTCTGACTCCTCTCCAAACTACATGGATGCAAGTAACCTCACTTGGTTACTATCTGCCCTGTGCACTGCATCCCTCCTTCAGATAACAGCAGCTGCATTTCTCTGCATTCTCTCTCAATAGATTGGGGCAAAGCCTTCATATATTCTTTTTTTTTTTGAATTTTATTTTATTTATTTTTTTATACAGCAGGTCTTATTAGTTAAACATGTTATACATATTAGTGTATACATGTCAATCCCAGTCTCCCAATTTATCACACCACTACCACCCCCTCGCCACTTTCCCCCCTTGGTGTCCATACATTTGCTCTCTATATTCTTCAAAATTAATGGAGAAACAGAAAAATCTGCTGGATGACAAATAGTTCTATATCTGCAAAAGGAATATCAGAAGATGTTATTATGTTGGGATTGTTATTGGGATTAAATCTAAGGTAGGGCTCAGATTGGATTTATTTTTAAACCAAATCTCTTTTTGTGGCCATTTTTGGACTGTGTGCGTGGTCCACTGAATACCAGTTTGAAATGAGATTACATATCTTTCATTAGCAGCAATTGTGTAGTGTGCTTGAATTTGGCTTTATTGTTTTATAAAATGCCTATCAAAATGATCCTTTTAGGTATGCGTCCAGCTACAACTTGATCATACCTTAGTATTTGTCATCATGAGCATATTCTGGTGAATGGCAAATTACCCTGAATGACAGAAGGCTGAAATCTATTTTCTGTCTTGGTTACTGATTGGCTGCCGCTGTGGTCAAGTCTTTCAACTTTTTCTGTCTCAAATTTGGGGCTGCAACATAAACGAGCTGAAGTAAAACACGTTCCCTATAAAACAGCTGTCTTCAAAATTCTAAGCATAATCATTTGTGATTGTTATCTAGGCAGTTCAGAAGCAAATGAAAAAGTTAGTCTTTTGCAGAAGCAACACAGATTAGCGATGATATGTCCAAGAAGGGATCTCGATGGTATATCTTTTCTTTTCACTCTTCTTTTTACAATCCAAAAGATTTTTCTTTCTTTTCATTATACAAGAATTCATGGGATAAGATATCTGCATGAAACAGATTGCTAAATCTTTGAAACCCCTCAAAGGGCATAACCCTGTATCATTGTAGTCATGGGTATATTGTGTGACAACCAGCAATGTCTACATCACTACTATGAAGTTTGTTTTTGGTTTTTCTTCTCATACTGAGTGAAAACCTGCTACACTGAAGGTTTCATTCATTGGTTATTTATGTATTTGTTTATTTAATGCTCTGTATCATTATTAGAAAAAATGTTCACAGTTAAATAGGACAAAATAAATTTAAATTAAACAAATGAGGAAATTAGAGAAAATAAAAGGAAAAATAAGGTAATACCAGGAACTAAATTATTACATAAAAGACTTTCCTTGATCTTGTACATTTGCTTAAAATGGGACATTAATTTGCATCCGAGATTTCTAACAGCTACCCATTGGTGTGATTTTTGCTCCCTGAAGCTACACATAATAAATCAAGTCCCTTTTCCACAAGGAAGTCCCTCAGATATCCAAAAAAGGTTCTGAGTCCTTTAGGCTAAATTGGAATGAATAATCTTACCCATTGCCCAGAAAACATTATAAATTTACTTCACCTTTGGAAGAAAATTCTAGTCTGTTCTATTGCTTCTATGCAAAAGGACTCTAGGGCATTGAATTGCCTAACTTCATTCCATTTGACTTTTAAAAATAGAACACATTTTTACATGGAATTGAGCCATTTGTAGATGAACAGTAGAACTGACAATAGCAAGTCCTTGATGGTACCAAAGTCAACCTTTAAAACTTTCTATCCCATCCTAGGTGAAGTCAGAACCCATTTTGACATTCCTTCCTACTGATCCACAATAGCCTGCATAGACTGAGAGTCATTTTAATACTAGGGACTTGAGTAGTTAATGGTTTTCCTTCCTGGCTTGATAAAATTACATTAAAACCATTTAGACCTTCTATTTTTAAAAATTTCTGGCTAAGAGGGTTATGTTCAGGCTTTGGATATTAGCATGATTTAGCTAATGTCAGCATTGTAGTTCAATCTATTTAACTGTTAGGTGTGCTAAGCCTTTCTCTCACTCTCTCTCCTGCATATGTTTCTTCTTCACCAAAGCCTGGCATTTGGTGAAGAAGAAGACATTGTCAGACAAGGACTCTCCTCAGAAAAAGCACAGAAGTGTCTGAACGCCCGTGTTCCAACTCCAGTGAACATCTCTGAGCATATTTGGGCAAAATAAACTATAAAGTCTTTTCATCTATGGTCAGTAGAATCAGATTCTGCCTCAGCTTTTAAATCGTGAAAAGTTTTAAAATATACTCAAGCACATCCACATCACCACCCACCCACTGCCACTGTAGGCAGGAAACAACCAGTGTCTCTGTCTGCAATGATCTCACAGCATATCAGTCTGAACCACATACCATCTGGCAGCTTTAATATGTTTAAATATCCCTCAAATTCAAGTGGCAATTACTCATCAGCCAGCTGTGATCTTCATCTAATTCATCACCACATTCTTCTCAGAGATCATTCGATTCGGCAATCTGGAAAGATTCAAGATGAACAAAGACCTCAGAGATGAGAGGTAAATATGTTCCCCATGGCTGCGTCCAGAGTACTTAGAGTTCAAAATTCCCAAAAGACAAAAATATTGCTTCAGCTACATCATGAACCAACAATAAGCCTGCTAAGCATCTTGTTATTATTATAATCGCTGTAGAACCAAAGATTTCACAATAGTGTATCCTGGAATTTATTTTCACCTTCAACCTCTCAGAAATAAGTGGCTCAAAATTATAAAGCCCTTTTTGATAGGCAGAGTGGTGATGGTACCCACGGCAAGTAAGGCAGTGTTCAGTCGTCTTGGCAACAAGATTCAAGAGGAGTCCAGAATTCAGGCACTGCTCTTGTATATTGTTTTTGAACCTGGCCCCCTGGCCTTCATCAGCATTCAGTTACCAGAGCAATAAAACAACAATTTTTTTCATATAATCATATAGACATATGATTTGAGAGATAGCCACCATACCTCTGCCCAAGAGGATATCAGACTTTTAATAGTCATCCAAGATACTTTGAAAAATCCTACAACTGCAAAAACTGAAAAAAAAAAAAAATAGTGCAATCAGAACTCCAGGAAAAGAAATACAACTGTGCAAGAAAGGCATGGTCCAAATGAAAGGCAAGCTACAACACAGCAGCATGAGTTTGAATGATTGGTGAAATATATATCAAAAAAATAAACTTGAAATTTATGCCAAGGCTAGAATATTTTGTGAGTCACAGGGATTGTGACCCTGGAACTGCAGAAAAGGATATGTTATCATTGTAAATTAGTTGGGTATATACTGAACAAACGTACTTCCCATAATGATATAAGCACATTTTTTTAAACTTTTAAGACCGATCTATGGACAAATCACAGAAGTCATCAAATTTGACTGTGCACAGTTCATTATAAGTTTCCAGATAGATGTGATAAGAATAGACAGAGGAAATACATCCTCTTCTTCCAAGGTGGAGAAGAAAGTATTCTATATGATTTATGGAATAAGAAATAAATATTTAAATTATATGAATAGAAGTTGAAGTGAAAAATGTAGAGTAGCAAAAAATATATATTAGCAATAAGTTGGAGACAGAGATGGGTGAATGAGAAATTTTGCATCTCTATAGCAGGATGAAATTTTAAACAATTTCTAAAGTCAATATTTTGAGCAGTAGTTATAGTAGCATGGTTAATAGGATTATAGAGGCAACACCAGATGAACTAAGTAGAGAAATGGGAATAAGTAGTTGTTTCTGAGGAGTGGAGCTGGGAATGGAAAGGATAGAGTAGGGAGGGGGTTTTTACTTTTCCATTATAAAAAGTTCTGTATTATTTGTATTTAAATAGCCACGTAACTAAATTTTTTTTCAAAGCTATCCTTGCCTATTTCCTCTGTACATTCAACAGAAATCCAGAAAGACATCTACCATTGAAGTAGAAACTGAGGGAGGGCCTAGAACTTTCCTGAGAGCCCAAGGACATGTCATAAAATTTACCTAACGTGCATGGTTATGTGGATAGAGATCACAAGAATGAAGAGAAGAAAAAAACCTTAGATTTCTGTTTTTGATAGAAACAGAGTTAACTTCAGTCTGAAGTTATAAGTGCCACTACATTTAGTAAAAAAACTTTCAAGATCTACAGATCAATTTGTGCTTCTAATCACTCCCACACAGCCTCTCTGCAATGAAATGTGACTCTGCTGTGCAGGAACCCTAAGGAAGAAATGTGTTTAAGAACATCAAGCTATGGTACTTATATAGAATGGAATATTACCCAGACAGAAAAAAGAATGAAATAATGCCATTTGCAGCAAAATGGATGGACCTAGAGATTGTCATAGTGAATGAAATAAGTCTGACAAATACCATATGATATCACTTACACGTGGAATCTAAAAAAATTGGTACAAATGAATTTCTCTACAAAACAGAAATAGAGTCACAGATGTATATACTTATGGTTACCAGGGGGTAAGAAGGGGTACAAATTGGGAGATTGGGTTTGACACATACATACTACTATATATAAAATAGATAACTAATAAGGACCTGCTGTATAGCACAGGGAACTCTAGCCAGTACTCTATAATGACCTATATGAGAAAAGAATCTTAAAAAGTGTGGATATATGTATATGTATAATCGAGTCACTGTGCTGTGCACCTGAAACTAACACAACATTGTAAATCAACTCTACTCCAATAAAAAAATTTTAAAAAAAGAACATAAAGATAGGGATGATATAATGATTTCTTTGTATAGCACATGAACTCCTAAAGGCTCAGATTTTTTTGTTGTTGATATTAATTTATCTTAATTTTAAGTGGGGGAGGTTGGAAACGGTGAAGTTTTTTCTCTCAAAATTAAGTCACTTCTTATAAGGTCACCTGGTCAATGGAGAATGTAGGCCTCAAATACAAGTGATTTGACTCAAATTCAGTGTTCGATTTGCCAGGCCCAGACTCACAATAATAATAGCCGCCATTTACTGAACACTAACTATGTGCTAGTTTCTGCATATGGCTCATTTATTCCTCACAAGGTACTATTATCATACCCATTTACCAGTAATAAAACTGAGGGATGGAGAAACAAATTTACCCTAGCAGACTTGGGGCAAGTAATAAATCTAGGATTTGAACCCAGAGATCACTTGCATAACATAGGCTTAGATTGGAAGAGACGTGTGAAGTCGTTTTAGCCTTTCTTCATTTTATAATGGAGAAAAGCCTGGATCATAGAAGAAAATTAACTTGTCCAAAATTACACAGCTGGTTAGTAACAGAGCCAAGACTAGAACCCACATATTCTGGCTTCCAGTCCAATTCTTCTCAACCACAGAAGGTCAGAAAATGTTAAACTTTTTGAGACTCTGCAGCCCATCTGGGTTTCTGAAGTGCCAGTATTGTAAGTCTCAATATTAAGTTAACTTAAAATCTGAAGATATTGAATACTACCACAACGTTCACATTTGGCAGAGCCATGAGATGTCATGGAAAATCACTGCACCAAATGGTACTACAACTTTCCATATTCAATAGCACCACAAAAAAAAAATCAGTTATTCCAACTTGGAAGGAATACCTCAAAAAAAATCAGATGCCTTCGGTTTTGAAGAAACATTTCTTGGAATGTACTAATGGTTGAAAACAAAAATGAAACTTGTATATAGGGAAATTCATGTATAAGAAAATTAAAATACAATGTCAAGAATTTAATCCAGGGCATTTTCCACTGATGCTCTTAAACTGATGGTTAATTCAACAACTCAGCTCACACTTGTGGCTTTATTTACTAAAGTATGATGTTACCATGTCAATAAAATATTGTGTGGTGAAGGTTTCCATATTATACAAAAGAATTTGAAACATCAAAGGATGAAAAGGAGAAAAATGGAGAATGCAGTGGAATTAAAAGAGATGTCATGCAATTACCTCTTATTCTGTGAAACTGACAAATGGATTAGGGGTTGGGGGAATAGCTGGGGAAGTACATAAAGAATACCTGAGACAAGTACTTGTAGTAAAAGTGCTTCCCTTTGAAAATATGTGCTACGCTTTGGATTATGCACTAAACATTTACAGCTCTCAGATATCCAGGTATCTGCTGTAGATTTCTTGAAGGAAAGAAAGAAAAAGAAACTGACAAGGTTGGATATGCCTCCAAGAATGCAAAGCAAATGTATTTCCAGACCTGATTCTAAAGCAGCCTCACGGAACGTGAACTATCGGATGGTGCCAAGTCGCAGTCTTAAAAAGTCCAGGTACACCTAATACTTCCAAATACTTCCCAAAACACCAGTCTTTAAAATAACATTTTATCTGTTTTATTATAGCATCTTACACTCTTGTCTAATCAAAATCATCTCTGAGATGTCTATGTAGAAGACTCAATAAATTACCTTAAGTTGGCTTAGTCAGTAAATCAACAAAAGGAGTCATTTACAGCTTCCTACTCTAGCCTCCAATATTGTGAATATTGACTTTTACACAGTAGGATGCCCTGTGAAGTTCTCCCTTCAGCTCAGAAAAAAAAAAATCTATTGCTATTATAACTATTCTTCCAAAATAAAGTAATAATCATTAAAAGCAGGCATGTAGTGTAAGTAGGAATGTAAGTTGGTACAGCCGCTGTAGAGAACAGTATGGAGGTTCCTCAGAAGACTAAAAATAGAATTACCATATGATCCAGCAATCCTACTCCAGGGCATATATCTGGACAAAACTATAATTCAAAAAGATACATGCATGCCTATGTTCATAGCAGCACTAGTCACAATAGCCAAAGCATGGAAACAACCTTAATGTCCATCAACAGATGAATGGATAAAAAAGATGTGGTACATATGTACAATGGAATACGACTAAGCCATAAAAATGAATGAAATAATGCCATTTGCAGCAACATGAATGCAACTAGAGATTATCATACTTAGTGAAGTAAGTCAGAAAGAGAAAGACAAATACCATATGATATCACTTATATGTGGAATCTGAAATATGACAAATGAACCTATCTATGAAATGGAAACAGAATCACGGATGTAGACAACAGACTGGTGGTTGTCAAGAGGGTGGGGGCTAGGGGAGGAATGGAGTGGGAGGTTAGAGTCAGCAGATGTAAGCTTGTATATATAGAATGGATAAACAACAAGGTCCTATTGTATAGCCCAGGAAACTATATTCAATATCCTATGATAAATCATAATGGAAAAGAATATTTTAAAAAAACTGTATATATTTGTATAACTGAATCACTTTGCTGTATAGCAGTAATTAACACAACATTGTAAAATCAACTATACTTCAATTAAAAAAAAAAAGCAGGCAGTGGGAACTGATTGGTTCACCAGCTGAATTAGGTTCATAGAAAAATATTTTATATATTTTATTGGGTATACTGTCTCCACTTCACCACTGGTCTCACCAAGTCCAATCAACGCTTTTATGCTACCTATCAGCACTTATAGACTTTCTAATTGGTGATTTCTGCTACAGCAATTACGGACTTCCTTCCTCCAGTGCTAGATTTTAAAGCTCTTAGATAAATGTAGTTACTAAACTAAAGGTTTTTAAACTTGGGGAAAATGTTCAAGGAGAGAAAACCTTAAGCCTTTAAGTTTATGTTCCTTTTAGGTATATTTTCCTTTCTGTCTTCATCTACCTTCTTTTTTTTTTTTTTTTTTGCGGTACGCGGGCCTCTCACTGTTGTGGCCTCTCACGTTGCGGGGCACAGGCTCCGGATGCGCAGGCTCAGCGGCCATGGCTCACGGGCCCAGCCGCTCCACGGCATGTGGGATCTTCCCGGACCGGGGCACGAACCCGTGTCCCCTGCATCGGTAGGCGGACTCTCAACCACTGTGCCACCAGGGAAGCCCCATCTACCTTCTTTATGTCCCCAAATATCCAGTTCCAAGGGTCCTTGATTTTGGCCTTCATAGGAAACCTTTCTTAACTCTTAAATTCCATATAAAACTTAAGGAACCACTGTCTTAATCTCTAAGCAAACTAAACACCCAGTTTCCCAAATCTATTCAAGTTGATAAATTAATAAACAAGATGTTAATATAGTGATGTGTTCCTCATTCAGAAAACTTTACTGAAGTAGAACAGGGAACTTCTAAAAACACACATCATTATCCCAAAGGACTATCAGAATTTCAGAAACTATGGGAGACAGAAGGAAATATTTTGTCATAGGCAGCAAGTCTACCATTGGCCAGTCCTGCTTATGTGAAATGCAGGGAGAACATTTCCCAACAATCACTTTCTGCTAATGATGAGAGACCAGGCTAAATGGTTTGCTCATAATGAACAAAGCAGAAACTTTCTCAGAATAATTTCCTAAAAAACCTTTCTACTAGTATAACAGCTACCAAATGACTTTTTTCTAGCCTATATTTGGTGATAAGATCTCATGTATTTGCAACAAATGAAAGTTCCCTGCAATGGTTCCAATGGTATCTGTATTTTTCATAAGAGAGAAAGAGAAACATGCAGACAAGTGACTTGAGAGACATAGTTCCTTAACACCAACAGAGAAAAAAACATATATATATATATATATATATGTTTTATATACATTCTTATATATAAAATATATTACATATATAATATATTAAAAATATTAAATATATATATATATATACATATACCCCAGATAGATCTTATTAGAAATGCCACCCATTTTTTTGAATAAACTATCGACAAATGAAGGAAGTGCTCACTCACAGGAGAAGAATCAAGTCTTTATAACAAGTTTTAATTTGTTTAGTACTTTTCAAATATTCCATGTTCACTAAGACAATTTGAATCTCTACTAGATATGTGACTATATTGTGCTAGATGCTGAGGATAGGTCCTTTTCCTGGGGGAAACTACTGTCTCCCTGGGGGAACAAGATTATATTTGAAAACAGATAATTCTGTGAGTAAGTACTTATTTAGCACAGCTACGTTCTGCTGAGGTTCAAAGAAAAGATAAATTAATGTGGCCTGGAACATTCATCTATACTAAAAGTTGAGAACTGGCTCGATATAGGTATAGAGGGTGCTCAGCAACTAAAAGAAACCTTGAATCCACAACTCATGACTCATTTTTACCCAGATCCCTACTTCTACCCTAGTGACTTCCACCCCAACCAGAGGTTCTGGATTCTATTTCTCCTGGTCTCCCCTTCTCCATTTTCCATTTTCATCCTTGACACAGGCTCCAGACCTCGACGTTCACTATTTGTTGCAAACTTTAGTAAAACTAAAAGGAAGTAACTTTTATATCTAGTCACTGTACATGTATTGCAATATAATCATCCTTTACTGTATCCAATTTTATAGTTGTTGAAATATAAATAAATAAATAAACTAACTAACTCAAGGTAATACAAATAGCTAGAGAGACTGACCTCAGATTTGAATCCACATCTCTTGATTACAAAAGATACATTCTTTCTACTCTGTCATGATGTCATCCTGTCATTATGGAAAACATTATTTCATTGCTTCTCCAAATTCTTACCCTAAAGTGCCCTTAATGTAGAAGAGAGTAAGCATAATCCAGAGAGGACTAGGACTAAAGAAGTGATGTCAAGTTTTATCTTAAAAATTCACATGAATTTTGCTTCCTATTTGTTTCCTATTCTTATTACAGGATGCATTCCATAATATATTCATATTTGTTTTATTATACAAATAAATTTATGTTTTTATGTAAATGGATGTCCTAGAGCATGTGATGTGTTCACGCTGTGGCTTTGCATAACTCCTAGAGAACCCCTTAGGGATTCAGATTTAAGAATTATGATCACTAGTGGTATGTGGAAATGGGAAAAAAACTATAACTCAAGGTGAAAAGAGAGCACTTTTTCAGTACGACTTTTCATAAGCTAGAAACAACAAGCTTACACAAACTCTTCTGATGTTTGCAAAAGTAGAAACAATTCCTAGCTCTTTAATAGGAAAGCATAACCTCGATTCTAAAATCTGCCAAAAACGTTAAAGAAAAATCTAAATAAGCTAACTGAGTAAGCAAACTCCAGGAGCCCAAGGATAGCTCTCTGAAGAGAGTTAGTCTCAAGTACAACCATTAGAAGGAAATATACCCAGAAGCTGGGGAAGAAATGCAGGATCCAGGGGCTTCTGGACAGAGGACCAACAGTGTTCATATAGGCATTCCACCAAAGTAAATATCCAAATGGCCATCATGCATATGAAAAATTTCTCAGCCTCATTAGGGAAATACAAATTAAAACCCAGTAGGATATCACTTCACACCAACCAGAATGACTAAAATTAAATAGATAAATAATACTAAGGGTCAGCCAGAATGATATGGACTGTGGCAAACACACACACTGATGCTGAGAGTGTAAATTGGGGAAACATGCCACTCCGCAGCATGTGAGATCTTCCCGGACCAGGGCACGAACCCGTGTCCCCTGCATCGGAAGACAGACTCTCAACCACTGCGCCACCAGGGAAGTGTAAATTGGGGAAACTGGTGATACCTATGAGTGCTGAACCTAGACATCCTCTTTGATCTTGTCATTGCACTCCACAGCAATTCATAAATATGTTTACCAAAAGCGTGCACCTGAATGTTCCTATCAGTGCTATTCATAGTAACACCAAACTGTACAACATTATAAATTTCCATCAAAAGTAGAATAGATGAACAAATGGGGGCATATCTACATAAGGAATACTACACAATAATAAAAATAAATGAACTGTTGCTATGCACAACCACATGGATGAACCAAACACACACAAAATTGATCAAAATAAGACAGTCAAAAATGAGTACATACGGTATGATTCTATTTATACCAAGTTCAAAAACATGCAAACCTAATTGTGGGATTAGAATTAGTGAAAGCTTTTGAGAGATTTCCTTTGGAGAGTGGTGAGTAGTGACTGGGTAGGGGACCAAGAGGAATTTCTGCTATGATAGCAATGCTGTATTTCCTAATGAAAGTAGTGGTTTAATTGATATGCTCTTTTTGTGTATATTGAGATGTATACTTATGATTCATGCACTTTTCTGTATGTATGTTATCCTTCAATTAAATTTACTTAAAACTAGTAACTTTGCAGAAAACTTTAACAGGAAACAAAGTGTCGCATGTTCTAACATTCATGTAATTGACTCATGAAAACTTTAAATTATTAATTTACCAATTAAATTGTTGATTGATTAAAAATATATAGCATAAGTGGGAAGAAAAGTTTTGGGACAAAAAAAATATGAAACCTGATATTACTGAACATTAAATTTGTCTCTGTCGTGACTGCCAAGAGAGGAACGGAAAGATGATGGTTTATATAGCCACATTTTTTGGAAAATGTTCACAAAGCATACAAATTCACCAGAAAAAAATGATGGCATTAATTTTGGAACAAATTTATCATATTTATTAATATATCTTGAACATAGGGTCTTCCCAAGCTTCAAGAGTAAGATCCATTACTTTCTCACAATTAGAAATTTTCAACATTACTGATATCATATGAGATAAAGGATTCAGGAATATTCTTATCAAAATGAGCTTGAACTTGGTAACTATCAATATTCAGAAAGCAATCAATATTTCTTGAGTATCACCATATTCCAAGCATTCTATCAAAAATCATGGCAAGTGCAGATAAATGTAAGTTATCACCTTTGTCTTCCTCAGGCATTTAATTTAATTGGGCACAATAGGAATACGTTTTATAATAAAAATAGATCTTACCGGTGTTATGGTCATATTAATGCTTTTAGAAAACAACCACTAAACCTCAGCAGCATAGAGGGCACAGATTTAACTCACAAGTCTGGAAGTTAAATGGGCATTGGACGATCTGAGATGACTTTCTGGGGATGTCTGCTAATTAGTACTCAAAGATGGCCCCCCCATGAATTCCAACTCCTGACACTCTCACCCTTGTAAAAACCCTCCTCTTGCACCCGGAATGAGTCTAAAATTCTTTTTTTTTTAATTTTTATAAATGCTTCTAGATTCATGAGAGGTTTCATAGAAATGTGCAGGGAAATCTCATGCATCCCTCTCCAGCCTACCCCAATATTAATATCCTACACAATTATATTATCAAAACCAATAAATAGTCCACTTATGAGTCCAGTCCACTGGTGAGCTTATTTTCACTAGTTGCACATGCACTGTGTATGTGTGTGTATGTGTTTATATGGGTATATAGCTCTATATAATTTTATCACATATGTGGCCTTACACAACCACCACGGTAATCAAGATAATCAACTGAGGCATTACAAGACTCCCTCAGGTTACTATGGGTACAGACCTACCCATCGCCTTTTCCCCCAGTTCCCAACCACTGTAAACCACAAGTATGTTCACCATCTCTGTAATTGTGCTACTTCACAAATAATACATCGATGGAGTCATAAAGTATTTATCCTTTTAAAATCAGCTTTTTCACTCAGCAGAATTTTCTTGAGGTCTATCCAAGTTATTGTGTGTATGAATAATTTGTTCCTTTTATTTACTGAATCATATCCCATGATATGGATATACTAGTTTCCTTAACCACTGACCCGTTAAAGGACATTTGGGTACTTTTCAGTTTGGGTTATTATGAATTAGTGGCTAGGAACATTTGTGTACAAGTTTCTGTGTGAAAATAAGTCTTCATTTCTCTTGGATAAATGTCAATAAATACAACTGCTAGGTCTAACGATAAGTCCACTTTTAGTTTTGAAAGAAACTGCCAAACTATTTTCTAGAGAGACTGTACCATTCTACCTACTATATATCATTTTCAGCAAAGTGTCTGTGCATGGGTTTTTTTTTCCCATTTTGAACTGAAATTTTTTTTCTGCATTCTACTCCCCTCAACTCTTTCCCAAAGGTAACTCTCATCCTGAATTCCTTTAACAATCACAATGATTCTGATACACAGTAACATTTAAAAATTAGAGCCCAAGGAAAGGAAATTGATGGAGAGCCTGAATAGACAGCCAATGGTCTGCTCCGATCATTTAGAGAACGCCACCACCAAGGGATGGGGGAAAGGAAGATGAAAAGATGGAAAAGGGTCTCAAGAGAGAAGTGAAAAACCCCAAAGATAAATATGATTTCCTTTGCATTGTAATTCAGCCAACTGTGCTGCTACTGGAAATCACCCTTCAGAGACGGCTCCTCCAGAGTGTGCTATTGGGGGACCCTGCAAAGTGGGACTATAACTTTGCTGAAGGCAGAAACCTGAGCCAAGTAGTCTTTCCAGATCTTTTCCATCTCTGTGGCAATAACAGCTGTGGGAAAGTGGAGTAGAGGGTGTACTGAGCCAGAGCTGATGGTGAGAACAGATAGCTGACAAAACTGGCACATTAACCTTAAAGCTACTTCACACTTTGTCACTCTTTCAGCTGAAAACAGTAATGTTCCCAACCGTGAAAGCATCTAAGAGAAAGGAAGGGGCGAAACTCTGAGGTTTCCTCCAAGTATCACAGGGAACTGAGTGGAACTTTGGACTGCAAGAAGCTGAGTGAGCAAACTGTGACTCTGGTCTTGAACAATTATTAACTAAGAGAGTTCAATGCACACTTGACCTCTGCATGGCCGACTTGGTTTTTATGAAGTAGTAATAAATTGGGCAGATTCCTAGACCACTTTAGCAAAGTTTACAAGTGTCAATCTGGAGAGTCTTCTGGTGGTATTTAAAATAGTTGATGTGGACTTCATCTAAGGATGATGCTAACCTTCAGAGTTTAGGTTTCCTGCTTCCTTTATCAACTCCCTTTCTGTTTCTCTTGGAGTCTGGCAGAGTTTTATGTCCCATAGCAGATGGCACTCACCCGGGCAGGCTTGGGAGGGTCCCAGCAACTCACAGACAGTTAAATGTTTTTCTGGAACATTTCAGTCAGGAAAGAAAAAGTGGTCTTTTAGGAGGCTAACTCTCCTAAAAATATTGTAGACCAAATGCCCCCTTTACATAGTAATCCTCAGTTGAATCAAACACACTTCAGAAGCTGTTTCAGCAGAGATTTCTAATAGAACAAATCCCCAATCCTGACGGAATAGCATATCAAAGTTTAATGAGAAGTTAAGGCATCTTTTTTAAATTAAATTTATGGTTGAAACTGTTTTAATGAGTCAAGTTTTTTGTTATTTTTTTTTAACAGCCTCCTGGCTTCATCCAACCAGCCATCACATTGACCAAGTTCAACATAATTGCCACGAGAGGAAAAATGTCTCCAGCCATCAGCAGTATTAATTAGCTCTGACTATAAATTTTCAAGCAAAAGTTGACATCATCATGTAGGGCAACAAGCTCTATGGTTTCTCTGTAAGGACAAAATCGGGCAGTGACTGAAGGAAACCAAAACTGAATACTCTGCTAAAGGTTTAATATCACAGGAAATATGAACCTAATCCATTGATGTAAACATTGTTTAGTGTCAGAGAGTAGTAAAAGGGAAAGGAAAGGAAAGAGAAAGAATGCAGAAAGAAGGCAAGGGGAAAAGGAAAAGCAAAGACAAGAGACCAATTTGAACACTGGATGTTTGTGCTAAACAGATTATAAGTTTCTAGAAGCCAGGCAGATCTGCATGTATTTAACAGATCTGTGTTATGTATCAGTAGAAAAGCATGCCCATATGATGCCAGGTATTCATTAGAATATTTGTTATTTATATTCTGCCTCCCTATAAAGAAAAAATGCAATAGTTTACCACAAACACATTAAATGCATGGATATAATTGGGGAAGGAGAGAGAGTGTTGCTTGACTGAATGGACATATTAGCTATTGAACAGAATGCAAAAAGCAATTCTCCCTCCAAGTTAAAATAGGCTGCTAGAATGATGAGAGACAATAAATGTAAGAGGCGAGGACCTCTCAACACCGTGATGTTAGGGATGGTAGTTGTACCATAAGATTCTCTGTTCAGTAGGAACAGCTACTCAACATCATGGCTTCCTGAAGACAAAATGCCAGGAGATCTGGCTCAATAAGGCAGGATCTAGGCTGTAAGTCCTAAGAGAGCAGGGGCAATGGCCTTCTGCCTTCACTACTGAATTCCTGGCACATAGAACAGGGCCTGGCATGTAATAAACACACAGTGGGAAAGAGTGAGACTGGTTTGACCCAGACAAAGCTGAGAAATAATTCCTCTAAAAGTCAGCCCATACCCATGAGTCCTGGGAAGCTTGAAAGAATGGAAGATGTAAAGAAAAGAATTCCAAGCTCTTCAGGAAAAGGAATGAAGAGTTACTAATTATGAAGTGATGATTGAATAGATTTTTCAGACTGAAAACCTGTGCTATCATTAATGTCTATATGCAGTTGGTATATTTCAGGTAATATATATATATTATATATTATATTATAATATATATTAAATTGTATAAGTAATATTAATTTGTTTACTCATAATATAAAGTATTAGATTAGATTATTTTTGTTAATTAAACTTCTTAATATTACTCTGTGAAATGACTGCTTGCCCTGTTTCAAATTTATCCAGAGTTTTGGTAAAGTTGATTCTGTCACCCTGAAATACCCCATGGAACAAACTGTCTAAAGAAATTGATACAAAATTACATACATGAATATGATAATACCAAAGTTAAAAATTTGGAGCCAAGGAAAATTAGAGTTGAAAGTGAAGCCTGAGGTTAATACGCAGAATTCCTAGGCCATGACCAGCAAATGCCCACATTCCGGCCACCTCCCTTACAGTCCCGCTGATGGGACAGTAAGAGGTAGATCACAGCACCCTTCCCTTTAAGTTTTCATGCTGTCATGTAACTTTCCAGCCAGTGTTCCAGTTATCCAAAAGGAATTGATTGCTCTGCAGGATGAAACTTCTTCACAATCCCTGACTTTGGCCATAAGATGTTATTAGCTGCTTAAAAAAAAGCAACCCAAATTTGCATTCCTAATAGCCTAAGCAAAAATGGAGTGAGTTATACAGGCTTAATTGGTAAAGTCAAAGCAGTTCTTAGAGGAAGCAACACATTTTTTAGTACTTCTTCTTATAAAAGAAATTTCTCATAAAGGCTTTTTATAAGGACACTATATTCTCAAAATATTTGTATAGGAAATGTAACAGGTTTCATATTTTCCTGGATCATTGCTCAGTGAAACCAAGTTACATAAGAACAATGAAGCATTATTTGGTGAAGGCAAAAACTATTTAGTGAAGACAATAGTCCAAAAGGACAGCATTCTGTCCTCTGGATCTGGAGACTGTCCAAGGAGAGAGCAGAGAAAATGTAGAGAAATGACTAGCCTATGTGTCCTTCAAACACCACCTTTCTCAGCATAATTTTGATAGCAGTTTGAGCTTGCAATATCTGGAAAATGAAGCTTTCTGTGTTTTTATCCTCATTAGATATCAGGTTGCTATTCTTTTATAGAAAATAAAGGGCACAATCAAAATCACTCAAAGGATTCTTCCCTTGGAGGAAGGTGGGTGATGAAAACATTTATTGATTTTAAAACAATGATTGAATACCTACATTGTGGCAACCACTGTGGTAGTCACCACAGGAACAAAAATAAAAGTTCATGATTTTAGTGAGCTGAAGAGTGAATGGAAATGAGGAAATGGAGACCCAGTGAAACACAGACTATTCTTGCAAGACGCTGGCTCTCAAAGAAAAGGAGTGATACAGCTAACAATGAATGCAAGTCAGGCTCACTTAAATCTTATTATGGAAATGCCCAAAATATAAGACAACCAGTCTGCCCAAATTATATCCCCAATATCTGTGATGTCCAAGCTTCCACCATTACAATTCCTTGGTATTAAACCATAACACTGACAATTATTTTAAAGACAGTATTTTTAAACAAGATATCCATTGATCAGAAACTAGCTACATACAGTTGTTTATAATAGTCTCAAAAGTAGCATGAGAGATTGGAACTAGAGATTATCAAAATATATTATTTAAAGAACAAAATTACAGCTGGACTTTGCATTTAAAAATATATCTGTAGTTTTTTGGGCTTCCCTGGTGGCGCAGTGGTTGAGAGTCTGCCTGCCGATGCAGGGGACATGGGTTCGTGCCCCGGTCCGGGAAGACCCCACATGCCGTGGAGCGGCTGGGCCCGTGAGCCATGGCTGCTGAGCCTGCGCGTCCGGAGCCTGTGCTCCGCAACGGGAGAGGCCACAACAGTGAGAGGCCCACGTACCGCAAAAAACAAAACAAACAAACAAACAAAAAACATTAAAAAATATATATATATATCTGTAGTTTTTTAAGGAACCTCCATACTGTTTTCCATAGTGGCTGTACCAATTCACATTCCCACCAGCAGTGCAAGAGTGTTCCCTTTTCTCCACATCCTCTCCAGCATTTATTGTTTCTAGATTTTTTGATGATGGCCATTCTGACTGCTGTGAGATGATATCTCATTGTAGTTTTGATTTGCATTTCTCTAATGATTAATGATGTTGAGCATTCTTTCATGTGTTTGTTGGCAGTCTGTATATCTTCTTTGGAGAAATGTCTATTTAGGTCTTCTGCCCATTTTTGGATTGGGTGGTTTGTTTTTTTGCTATTGAGCTGCATGAGCTGCTTATAAATTTTGGAGATTAATCCTTTGTCAGTTGCTTCATTTGCAAATATTTTCTCCCATTCTGAGGGTTGTCTTTTGGTCTTGTTTATGGTTTCCTTTGCTGTGCAAAAGCTTTGAAGTTTCATTAGGTCCCATTTGTTTATTTTTGTTTTTATTTCCATTTCTCTACAGTATGGAGGTTCCTTAAAAAACTACAAATAGAACTACCATATGACCCAGCAATCCCACTACTGGGCATATACCCTGAGAAAACCATAATTCAAAAAGAGTCCTGTACCAAAATGTTCATTGCAGCTCTATTTACAATAGCCCTGAGCTGGAAACAACCTAAGTGTCCATCATCGGATGAATGGATAAAGAAGATGTGGCACATATATACAATGGAATATTACTCAGCCATAAAAAGAAATGAAACTGAGCTATTTGTAATGAGGTGGATAGACCTACAGTCTGTCTATACAGAGTGAAGTAAGTCAGAAAGAGAAAGACAAATACCGTATGCTAACACATATGTATGGAATTTAAGAAAAAAAATGTCATGAAGAACCTAGGGGTAAAACAGGAATAAAGACACAGACCTACTTGAGAATGGACTTGAGGATATGGGGAGGGGGAAGGGTAAGCTGTGACAAAGCGAGAGAGGGGCATGGACATATATACACTACCAAACGTAAGGTAGATAGCTAGTGGGAAGCAGCCGCATAGCACAGGGAGATCAGCTCGGTGCTTTATGACCGACTGGAGGGGTGGGATAGGGAGGATGGGAGGGAGACGCAAGAGGGAAGGGATATGGGAACAGATGTATATGTATAACTTATTCACTTTGTTATAAAGCAGAAACTAATACACCATTGTGAAGCAATTATAGTCCAATAAAGTTGTAATACATATATATATTTTATATATATATATATATCTATATATATATATATCTGAATAAGTCATAAGGGTTATTTGATCCAATCTCTTCATTTTAAATATAATTCTTACAAAACTATTCTTCTGCTCTATCACTTTCTGCCTTCCTTTATATTCTTTTATTCATTAAATGTTGAAGTTTCAAGGAATCTTAAGAGATAAGGTCCAAATGAACCATCCTCAGAGGAGAGAAAGAAGAATGGAGGCTAGTCCTTCAAGACTAAAAAACAGCCTGGGAAGAATTATACAAAAAGCCCTGGGGATACTATGTAAAAATACAAAGTCTTATTTTACTGATTTCCCATTGTTGTTATAATAAATCACTACAAATTTAGTGGTTTAGAGAACACAAACTTATTCTCTTTCAGTTCTGTAGGGACGGAAATCTGAAATCAGTTTCACTTGGCTAAAGTCAAGATGCGGGCAGGGACATGGTCCCTCTGGAGGCTTTAGGGGAAAATCTGTTTCCTTGCTTTACCCAGCTTCTAGAGCTGCATTTCTTGGCTCACGGCCCCTTCCTCAATCTTTAAAACCAGCAGCATAGCATCTCCAAATCTCTCTCTGCTTCCATCACGTCACCTTCTTCTCTGTAGGAAAACCTCCCTCTTTCTCTCTCTCATAAGGACACTTGTGATTACATTTAGGTCCCATTCAGAAAGCACAGAATACTTGCCTTATCTCAAGATCTTTAACTTAAACATATCTGCAAAGTCCTTTTTGCTACATAAAGTAACAGTCACACATTCCAGAGATTAGGACCTAGGTACCTTCATGGCCAACTACAATACCATGCTTATCCAGGGAAACACATCTTTCCAAAAGGCCATTGAGGTTGTTCTAAAGGTGCTTATACAGAACATACTCCTCTGCTCTGGTCAATAAATAAATATATATATATATATATATATATATATATATATATATATATATATATATATATATTTATATACACACATATACAAATACAAATATACACACGCTTGGAAAAAAAAGTACAAACTTACAGGTAACTATTTTTTTCACTCAAAGATATAATAAACATTTTCTCCTGTCTTCTTCCACAACATAATTTTTAATACCTACATTAATATTCCACACTGTGGATGCATTTTTGTTCTTATACACTGTTGGAATAGCATTCATGTATATGCCTGGTTATTTCCTTAGGATATTTATCGTAAGTATCCAAGAAGTAGAATTGCTGATTCACAGGATACGAACAGTTTTAAGGTTTTTAATGCACATTCTTATCCATTCTTCAAGACTCACATCACACATCACGGCCTCTGTCATGGCTTTCTTGATGAGCCTCTACCCCAACCCAGAGGAAGCATTATTTTCTGTTCTCTTATACTATGTACTTTACAGCTGTCTCTATACATTATACATATAATACAGTATTGTATAATCATTTCTTAATATGTCTGTCTTCTCCTGTAAGCTCCTTTAGTAAGTAACAACCATTCCCTATTTTTCTCTTCATCGCCAGTACAATATCTGAAATAATAGGAGCATTTAATAAATACTTCTTGGAAGGAGTGAATACATGAATAAACAAGCAAAATAATAAAGGAAAGAATGAATAAAAAAAACTATGTGTCCGTTTCAATCATTGAATTTAGGTTTTCTACTATCCCTATATGGAAAATTCTTATCCCCCATTTTGTGAAGGAAAAGACAATAATTCTCCTCTCCTTTCCTCAAATTGCCCCAATTCACCTGCTCTTCTAGCTTTCTGAGTGACAGAGGTTTTCGTCTCAAAGCCCAAACACTTTTCAATGCATGGGAATAGACTCAGTCCACAACCATTGTCAGTGAAGGATCTGAGCAGACATAGCCAAGTAAATAGAGATGGTGACCTCTTGCATTATTATATTATAGTATTTTCTCGGACTGTCATGGTCATCTTTGGGGGAAAAGTAGTGAGACTGCCTTGTACTAGTCATAATCTTTTATTCACTTTCCTTAGTTGGAAAGGCACATCTTAAAAATGGATATGAAATTTAATTATTCATTAAGAAGGTATGTACCCCACTTTCACATGCATAGTCTCATATAATAATTTAATCAAAACCAAGAAAATAACAAGCCAAGTGGAAATTGCTCTTCCCATTTGGAAGACAAGAAATAAAAGGACGTCAGCTACTCAGAGCCCAAACCCATCCCCTAAAACACAGATAGATTCTTCTCCTTATCATGCCAGAAGCTGTAGAAAAACAGAAACATTGGTTTTGTTCTCTGAGATCAAAAAGACAAATATATCTCTCTCTGTGATCTCAGCTGTCTGACAGAGACATCCCTGCTTCACCTCGAGATAAGGAGAGGGATATGGTTGGCCTCTTAATCTCTCTCCACTTTTTTTGCATCACTAGCAGATTTCCTTGCACACTCCTGTCTCTTTTTATACGCACCGAACATGCATTAGCATCAGAATCACACAAGGAAACTTGCCATGGTCAGCAGAAGCATAAAATCAGTCCCTATGCTAAGTGGTTGTCATAGATTTCCACTTCTGTACTGTCAAATCTCCAAAGAACTGCAGTTCTGGACAGCCTATTTGCTGAACCTGGGGGTAAAAAGGGGCAGAAGTGTGAAAGTAGAAGAGGCAAATAGATAAGTACCTCAAACCCCAGGAAGGATTAGGACTGCTGCTCCACCCCTTTATCCCTATAGTGGAATTTCAAGCATTTGAGAGATCTCACAGACTTTCCATTTCAAGGATGATTAGAACAAATGTACTTAGAGAAACGTCTAACCTTTTTAAACATCTAATTCTTCATATGAGGAAAACACTAACAATCACTGTATTTAAATTTTGTTTATTCTGGCAAAAACTGAATATTTTTCCTAACCTTAGTATTCCAGAATACAGCTACTGCAAACAGATATTTTTGATGTGATAAGTGGAAAGGGACCAGAAGCCCAAGATTAAGCATTTTTGGAAACTGCTTTGAATCAGTAAAGGAAATGCTTGGCAAAGCATATTACACCATAGTGGACCTGCTGGAAATCCTTTTTACTTGCTTTACAAGGCCCATGTGCAACCTGTTTATTCTTCTTCTCAGAACTACCTGTAAAGACAGTTTATCAGTCTCCATTTCAGTGAGTGTTATAACTTCTGGGGTTTATGTGTAAGTTGTTCCTGTGATACTGGGAGTGGCTCACTATTAATGGTTTCATTTTGTTTCTTCTCCCAAAGTTAATATGAGCAATACTATTATATGAGTATCATCTAAGTCCTAAAATGATGCTTAAAGAAATGACGTCTGGCTTCATCTGAATTTAGAATATACTTTAGATGCCTTTCTCAAAAGTATTCAAACCTGACTCTAAAGAAATAGGACAAAGAACATTCACTCTTTTTTCTTTATATATAGAGATATTTTGTACTCTTGGAACCTTACTACTTCTACTTCCTGAATTAAAGATTAGCTACTCAAAGCCATTTGTCACATCTGTCTACGTTTTAATTTCTCAACATAGCAGGGATATTTGTATCTCATTTCTCCCACTTTTCATTTACCAGAATGGTTTAGGATCTTCTAGAACTTTGCTACTCAGAGTGCAATCCACACATCAGCAGCATCTTGTGGACAAGGGAGGCGCCTTGTTAGAGATGCAGAAACTCAGGCCCTGTCCCCAATGATCTATTGAATCAGAATCTGCATTTTAACAAGACCACAGGGTGATTCTTATGCATACTCAAATTTGAGAAGCATGCTGCAGAATAAAAATAGGTGTCTTAATCAGTTCAGCCTGCTGTAACAGAATACAATGGACTGGGTGGCTTAAAAAACATTTATTCCTCACACTTCTGGAAGCTGGGAAGTCCAAGATGAAGGCATCAGCAGATCCAGTGTCTGGTGAGGTCCTGCTTCCTGGTTTGCAGATGGCCATCTTCTGGCTGTATCCTCACATGACATGACAAAGAGCAGAGAGAGAGCACAAGCTCCTCTGTCTCTTTTAAAAGGGCACTAAATCCCATTCATGAAGGCTCCACCCTCATGACCTAATTACCTCCAAGACCCCATGTATTAACACTATCATATTGGGGGTTAGGATTTCAACATATGAATTTGGAGGGGGACACAGGTATTCAGTCCATTGCAATAGGCAAGTAAATTCCACTGTCTTTTTAGTCCGGCTTCAATGATTAAAAAGCAAATATATGTTAAGTCTATAAGGACAAATAAGAACTGACTTCACAGGAAGGTGAAGTAGAAAGCAGACTATATGGTAGAATTTAATACTCTCCAAAAGGAATTAAGCAACAGTGCTTCCGCTGGGGCAAACCTATATTAGCAGCTCTCACTTATATTTGCCATTTCACAAACCTACTATGCCATTATGGCAGAAAACAACCAAATATGCTGTTCTAAAACTTTTCACGCCCCTTTCACATGGAATGGGGCATGAAGTCTTTCCATGTGCCTGGCTCGGTGGTAATGTTTTATATGCATTATCTCTTTTAATCTCATTCAAATAATTATTCTATGGTGCTCCACTTTCATATACCTATTCCTTCTCAGGAGGACAAAATGTCCTAGGCCTCAGGTTCCATGTTGGCAGTTACTGTCAATAGAGATGTTACATGTTTCTGGTAAGTGACTCAGAGGGGCCCAAGGTTGTAGAAAGAGCAAACACCAATAGATCAAGCGTAAAAAACCTCCAATACCAATGGAATGTAGTAAAGATAGTGTCAATCATGGTGCCAGATAAAGCAAGATCAAAGGAATAAGCTAGAAGAGGGACACAAATTATTTGGGAATAGCATCAGAGGCCACCTGGAAATAGGTGGAAATCCAGATCAGAAGTATCCAGAGCACAATCTAGAAACCAAGCTGGGCAGTCCTTGCTTTGGCCTCAGCTCCCTGTTTATAACGGCCTCCATTCTGCCTTTTTGCCATAACTTAAAGATCACCATGTACAAATGCCACCATGTGATAAAAAGTGGACTCTGGGAAAATTCTATTTGCATTGTTACTCATCCTGTGTAACTTAGTTTTAATCCACATAAACCTTAGTTGCCTGGGGCTTCAGAAGTCTGAGTTTTGAACTACAATTTATGCCAAACAACATCAGAGGGCTCAAATACATATAGGTATACGCACATTTTAAAATATATAATTAATTATATTTATGTAATTATAATTTTCCTCACTTCCAGGTGCTCTCAGGAAAGTGGATGCCCAGATGATATGATAAGTATTAATGACAGCTGGGCTGGCTGACATCACTTCTATAAATGTTGCCTTCTGGTAATGCTGCTTCTCTGGGCACAAATATCTTTCTTTTCTTCCTTTCTTTCTTCCTTCCTTCCTTTCTCTCTCTCTCTCTCTCTCTCTCTCTCTCTCTCTCTCTCTCTCTTTCATTTGCAGTACTCGGGCCTCTCACTGTTGTGGCCTCTCCCGTTGTGGAGCACAGGCTCCGGACGCGCAAGCTCAACGGCCATGGCTCACGGGCCCAGCCGCTCCGCGGCATGTGGGATCTTCCCGGACCAGGGCACGAACCCGTGTCCCCTGCATCGGCAGGCGGATTCTCAACCACTGCGCCACCAGGGAAGCCCCAAATATCATTTTTTAAAGAGCTGAGGGTAAGGATTCTGGGGAAAATGTTTGTATTTTTACATGTCCTTATGGTTTTAGGTATTCGTCGTTAATAAGGAAAAGCCTTTTTATTTCTAGCAGCTATGTTTCTAAAGAGAAAATATTGAAGGCTTTTTTCCTGTCTTAACTGGATTTGGTCTGTGTTTGCTGTGCATGAAAAGAGTTTTTCTTACTATTAATGTCCTATGAACCATGAAAGTAAATATAGGAGAAAATTAATATGTTTACCTGCAAAGAAGCATCAATTAATATTGAGGGTTTTTTTTTTATGGGGGGGTGGCAGGATTGTTGCCTTGGATTAGCTCCACAGGGTAGTACGTAGATGCCAAGAAGAATCCTATTTAAAGCTCAGAATTGCAGTCTAAGTTCTATGTACATTTTGACTTATCAGCTCTCATATCCATGTAGCAATATATCCTATAATAATAATAATAATAACAGCTCTGACAAATAATTTCTATAGAACGTTTACATGACTTTCGCTAGTTGGTTTATGTAAATTATCTCATTTAATGCTTACAGTAACCCTAGGAGGAGAAACAAATGCCCTTATTTGGCGGTGCAAGATGTTGAATCACAGGCAGGATATTTCCCAGCATGACACAGGTAATAATGATGGAGACTGAATTCACATCCAGGCAGGCTGACTCCTGAGCCCAAGCTCTTAGCCATCATGCTAGCTTGACCAAAAAGGAAGAAAGGCATTTCCCAAAATCCAGTCCAGGACTTCAACTAGATGGGTAGTAGAGGAAGATTGTAGCAGGTTCACTAGAAGAGGCAGAGGGTGGGGAGTTCTCTCCAATTCCATATCCCACTAGATGCTCAGCCACTCAAAAGGGAGACCCAGGACCCAAACTACTTTTAATTTGTTGTGGGTTCAATGCCAAACAAGGGAAACAATGACAATTAACGTTCCTAAACATGGACACTGCTGTGCTAAGAATGTCCCACTCTGCAGCTCTCTGTTTCCCAGAGAGCTGAAAGAAGAAAAAGAAAAAAAAAAAAAAAACTTAGACCAGAATAATAGAGAAAATAATTAATTAAAAGCAGCCTTTCTGGCATCAGGAACTCAAAATGAACTGTCTAAGAAATGGAAGATGCTCTAAATCCTGCTGTTAACAGCTAAAACTCCAGGATAGTGATTTTTTGAAAAGTGAAGCAAGACCTGAAAGTTACCCTGAATAAGGTTTGGGGACGACTGACATCTTTATGTTACACTTGTTTTATTTTACAACCTATACAACTCCTATCTCTCTAGCTAGTTATCAGCTCCCCAAGGTCAGGGAAACAGTTGTATGCATTTTGATATCTCTCTTATGATGCCAACACATTAAAGAAAAGCACAGGAGGCAGTCTCTTCTCTCCCACCCTCCTCCCCACATTATTGTACTCATTGTTGGTAGCATATTCTGAGAAATAAAATTCATTAAACAGCACTTATGCATGAGAGCAACTTACATGGCTTTTACCATTCCAAATATCAAACGCTACTCCTAAAACTGCAGTTCTACCCCTAAAACTGGGGAGTTACTGGCTCCATGGCCTTGGCAAAATAGATTACACTTATTGTAACATGTGTTCATTTTTAGAAGTCCAGATTATTCCATGTTTGCCCTAGTCTCTGTATTACATTTACTAAGATTACTAAACTAATCTTAACTTTTGCAGTTTCCAGAAGCAGAGTCATTAAGTATCTTCTATGCAACATGCTGTTTTCCTCCAATAATCTTAGAATATGCTGGCTGATGACTTGCTTTCCTTGTTAGCTCACTTGAATAACAAAGTGAATAAGAACACAGCCTCAGACTTGCAGGCTACAAATGTCAATACTGGGTGACTGTGGAGAAGTTATTTAACTCCTCTCAGCCTGTGCCCTCATCTGAAAACATCGTATGAAAATAGTTACCTCAGAGGGTCAGTGCAAAGATAAAATGACATATCAAGCACCTAACATAATGTCTGGTATACAGTTAACACTGAATAAGTGTTGGGCATTATTATTATCTTTCTTTCTAATCCCTTAATGCTTGAGTTTCTGTTACCATGTCCTTCTTTGCCAGCATTATGAACCTTCCTGGATACCACCTTAAAATGTCACCCTGGAGTCAGTTGCTTCACACCTTCCACCAAGGTACTGGAGATTATCATTGGAGACACTGCACAGCAATTTCCCACTAAGTGTCTTTAACATGTAACTTCTCTTCACACAGAACTTTATTCACCTCCCTCCATTCTGAAGTTGACCCCACCTATCTCAATCCATGGATTTTATTTGTGCTCAGTGCAGCTTGAAGGCAATTTCATCAACAGGTTTTAGTCTTTCTCTATCAGTATGATTTACTGTATATCTGCAGGGTCTGGATTAAAACAGTCTAAATGTGATTAGCTATGAACAGAAGCAATACACAAGAAAGAATGACACAGCCACTGTTGTGTCCTTCAGGGTGTTAAGAGTGATCACATTTTCCTACTTTATTGGGGAAAACCTTGTTCTGCTGAAGGCATTAGGGCAAGGTGATTAAATGCTACTGTGTATAATTTGATATTAGGTATTACCTTTATAATACCTACGTCTTCCTGCCACTGAAGCTAAACCATTTGCAAACATTAACGTGGTGCAATTGAGTACAAACCATTTTCTTTTGTGTCTCCTTGGCTGTGGTGGAGTTAAAATGATAATAATAATCATAAAATGTTTTTTGTTTGCAAGGCAAATGATTAGCAATAAAGATGAATAATAACTTTTTATTAAAAAATAGAGTAAATAACAGATGGCTGAACCCTTGGATACCCCAATAGAAAAAAATCTGTGGTGTTCTAGCTTGAGCACTTTGGGAAATGTGTATGGTACTTACTTTCTGATGAGTAACAGCATGTAGCATTGTTAAGCTTGATTAAACAAATTTAATTAGCGTTAGTCAATGCATTTTTGTAAGTGGATAAAATATATTCCAGTTTAGGCATGACTGTTAATCTTTAATTTATGAGATAAAAGTTAAAACGCAACCATAAAATATTAAAATTGCAATAAACTGCACTTAAAGGAACTGATTTTGTTAGATTTTCTCAATTATTTTTAATCCTACAATTCAAAGGAAATTGCCTTAGCGTTTCCCTGTTTCTTCAGTTTTGTTATTATATATCAGGTAGCGGAGGTAAAAATGGTTACATGAGCCCTGCATTCCCAACTGAAGATATCTAATTTCTAAATGAACTAGGACCACATTACTCTAAAACCAGGCTTTATAACATTCTTTAAACCTGGGCTTTTTGTTGTATAGGACTTATTTAGGGTTCTGGAGACTAAAGACAGGAGGAAAATCTAAATCAAAATCTCATTTTAGAAAATAAAATGACCTTAGAAAAAAATAACAAATTAATTAATTTAAATATTCAGAAATCATTCAAACAAGATATTCTCAAGATTTCAGGAAATCACATCCCAAACTAACTTGAGACTCTTCAAGTCTCAATTAATACTTTTAATGCTAGTCACTGATAATTAAGTAGACCCTGGAAGAGTGCAGGACCTTTTGCTCCACACAATTAGCCTTCCTGAAAAATACTGCTGCCTGATCAAGCACAGGCACAAGATTTTATGGAGTTTTCTAGAACTTGTATGTCATAGCCAACCATGATAGAAGAAAGAGTTGTAAAAAAAAATTATTTTAGAAATGTGTTTAAAATTATTATCTCTCTCTGACTCTTCTTTTCTCAGACTCTCTTTTTCTGCCTTTCCCTCTCTCTTCCAGATCAGCTGCTCTAAAATTTAAAAAGCTGGTCAAAATAAAGCGTGTGTGTGTGTGTGTGTGTGTGTGTGTGTTCGTGTACATATCTGGAGGCAGGTGGAGAGAGCATTTGAGCTTAGCCACTTTACAGGAAAATGGGAGTATCGGCCTGATCAATCTGATCCCCAAAGTTATCAAATCCCAAATCCCAGCAGGAGCTCTAAAAATGGTAGCCACATACATTGCTCCCAAGAGCATACTTGGCCACATAGAGAGACCCCTCCCCACTGGAGTAGGAGCACTGAGACTGCAGATCTCAGAAGTACGTGTTTTTTTGACTATGGATATGGGGGGAAGGGATTGTGAGAAACGGAAAAAGCTGTACAGATTCATGGTGAGGATGTGGTTATAAGGTCAGAATGGGAGACGTATCCTTATTCAGAACACTCATTTCATGTACTAATTCAGTCAATGTGCCAGGCACTATGATAACTGCTAGGGTTACAACACTGAGCAAAACTGACACAGTTATTATATTTCATGGAAACTTTACATGAACAATCTTACCAGGGCTTCCCTGGTGGCACAGTGGTTGAGAGTCCGCCTGCCGATGCAGGGGACACAGGTTCGTGACCCGTACGGGAAGATCCCACGTGCCGCGGAGCGGCTGGGCCCGTGAGCCATGGCCGCTGGGCCTGCGCGTCCGGAGCCTGTGCTCCGCAACAGGAGAGGCCACAACAGTGAGAGGCCCGCGTACCGTAAAAAACAAACAACAACAACAACAACAAAAAAGCTTACCAGAGGAAAGAGACAGGAAAATTCCACAAAGTCCTTCATTATCTAGCTCCTGTCCGTTTCTCTCATCTACTTCCCCTCACTCCTGACTTACCACTTTTGTCCTATCCATACAAAACTAATTGAAGCTTCACCAAAATGCATGATCATACTTCCTTGACTTTTCACCCCCTCTGAGAAGCTCTTTGATTTCTCTCTTCTGGTTTGGTGCACACCATATGATCTTATCCTCTTCCATAGTAAATACAAAAGACTATGCGTATACATATATTTTTTCTTGTCTTCCCTTAATTTCTTTAAAAGTCATATGATAGTTAAAAGCAAAAATGATTATTCTGTATTTTTGGTATAAAACTATATTGATGTTTTAGAGAATATCAATATAGAATTCTATAGCCTAATTATATATATATATATATTTATTTTACTGCAACTAATTCAATACCAACCTTTAGTATTCTGTTTTAATTTGTCTACTGTGATTTTGACTATATATCTTTATATTTTTTTTAGTGGTTGTTCTAGTAATTATAAAATACATACTTGACTGTTCACACTCTATTTAGAATCATATTTTGCCATTTCAGTTGTAATGTAGAAATCATATTGTTATACAGGTGCTATTATTTTTCCTTCTTTATGTTATAGTTGTCATATATATTACAACTATAAACATTTAAATTCCCATCAGAAAATATTATCCTTTTTGCTTTCAAATGCCAAGTATATTTTAAAGAATTCAAAGAAGATTTCTCTACTGTATTTACTAATTTTATTTCTCTTCCTTTATTCCTGATGTTCTAAGTTTTTTCCAGTTTTTATATTTTTCAGTTCAAAATTTTCATTTCTTTGTGTTATGTATTTCCTTGTTAATCTTTCAGTTTTAACTTTTATGATAGCTGCTTTTAAAGTCTTTGTCAGGTAATTCTTATCTTGCCATTGGCATCTATTAATCATCTTTTCCCATGAAAGTTGATATTTTTTCCTTATTCTTTGTATGCAGAATAATTTCCATTGAATTCTGGATATTTTGAATATTTCCTTATGAGAATCTATATCCTGTTTAAACCCTATGGAGAATATTGATATATTTGTTTTAGCAGGCACATGACTTGGTTAGTTTCATCCCACACGTTCCAATCCATCTTCTGTGGCCTATGATTTCAAAGTTAGTTCAGTTATCAATGCCTTTGTAGTTAGGGCTACCAGATAAAATACAGGACACCAAATATTGCATGAGATATACATATACTAAAATATTTATATTTTTATCTGAATTTTTATATATATATATGTGTGTGTGTGTGTGTGTGCGTGTGTGTGTGTGTGTGTGTATGTATATAGAGTTTATCTGAAATTCAAATTCAGCTGGCATCCTGTACTTTTATTTGCTAAATCTGGTGGCCCTATTTGCAGACTGAATTTGTCCTACATGTTAGCTACCCAGTGGTGGTCTATATCTTATTTCTCAAATTAAAAAAATATATATCTATATGTCTTTATCTTAGTTCTCAAAGCCATTAGTATGCTAATAAAGATCAGACTCCAGTAAGTACAGGTCAAGGATGAGCCCAGGAGTACATTTCTTTTGTGCTTCCCCCTTTCTGAGACTTCTGCAGCAGTTTCTGATCCCCTGTGTCTCCTCTTTTACATCTCCTGGCCAGAAATTGCCCACTTCTATAATTGTACTACATCCTGGCCCATGTAGAGGGAGACCAGAGAGACAGGAAAGTGAAAACCAACAGGCTTTGGCCATGCCCTCATAGCCATAGCTGCACTAAAAGGAGAGGAAGCTGCTCTTCCTGGCATGCCACTGCCCTCATTGCACAATAGCCAGGTCCTGAGGATTTGAGAATAAGGTAAAGGGAGAGGAAAAATACTGGATGCTATGGGCTGAATGTTTGTGTGCCCCCCAGAATTCATATGTTGAAATCTTAACCTTCAAGGTGATGGTATTAGGAGATGAGGCTTTGGGGAGGTGATCTGGTTATCAGGGTAGAGCCCTCATGAATGTGATTAGTGCCCTTAAAAGAGACCCTAGAGAGAGATCCCTTACCCCTTCCACCATGTGAGGACAGAGAGAGAAGTCAGCAGTCTGCAGCCTGAAAGAGGGTCTTCATCAGACACCTTGATCTTGGACTTCTCAGCCTCCAGAACTGTGAAAAATAAATTTTTGTTGTTTATATGTTACCCAGTCTAATGCTATTTTTGTTACAGCAGCCCAAAAGGACTGAGACACTGGGGTATTTTCCCCACTATTTCTGAGCTTTAAAATTTCCCTGTTTTACTCCTCAAGCCAGAACTGGAGGATTTCTCCTGGATCTCTTTCTGTATGTCTCACATTGCCCATGTCAGGGTTTTAGATTGCTCTTGAGTTTAGGCTGGGGGATACTGGAAGTAAAAATTGGTAAACTCTCTGCCAGTTCAGTGGTACTTCAGAATCTGGTATTCTTTCCCAATTTTCATGCCAACATTTACTTTTCAGAGTTCTTTTCAGGGAATGCTGTCTATAGTTTCTCAAGTTTTCATAGTTGCAATAGGACAGGAAGGTTGACATGTGTTTATTCCATCTTAGCCAGAGCCTACAACATTAAATCTTAGAAGAATGCAATGAGTTAAAGATACATACTATAATCCTTAGAGAAATCAATAATAAATAATGAAAACATATATAGCAACAGATTCAAAAGAGAAACTAAAATATATACTAAAAAGATTTTTTAATATAAAAAGTGCAAGAAAGGAAGAATAGAGGAACCAAAAAGACATGAGACAAATAAAAAATAAATAAATAGCAAGATGGCAGACCTAAATACAACCATATCAATAGTTACATTAAAGAAAAATGGGCTTCTATATACATTATTTTGGAAAGACTAGAGATTAGCAAAGTACATTTTGTTAGCAGCCCCTTAAAATTTAATATAGGATAGAGCTGAGAGGATGGGAGTCAAGAAAAGCCTTAAGTATTCAAGATGGTTGTCTGTGGAAAAGAGAAGGTGAGGAAGGGAAGAAGTCTTGGAAGAGAGCATGCTTACACTGGACTTGGTCATTCTTGGAAAAAATGAAATACCGATGACATTAGCTACTTCTAGATCTCTCTGTTTCACCTTCTCCTTCTCAAACAACATTTGGGCAATAGATCCTCCTTTAGATCAGACTCTTCTGAGATGTTCAAAAATCACTGAGACTAGCCAAAGTCTTCGGCAATTTGCCCCTAGTTTGAGTCAAATGCTTACACACTATCAGGTACCACACTTCAATAGATGATAGATAGATGATAGATAGATAGATAGATAGATAGATAGATACTCTTTTCATAGTCATCAATCAGCACAGGACACATTATAGTCCATTTTATAGTTGAAGAAGCACATGGTTTAAAAGTGTAAATAATTTGCCCTAGGTAATACAGCCATGAAGCAGTGGGGCTCAGACTTTGAATCCAGGATTGTCTTTAAATCAAATCCATGCTCTTTCCACTATACAATGTTTTCTTCTTGTCAACAGACCTTAACATCTACAACAGATAAAGTGAAGACACTTTATTGGAACAATTATTGGGAGCCTTATGTAGAACTGAAGCAAGACCAATCTAGACTATAACAACCAGAAAATGGATGAAAAAGCATGGAGACTGAAAACCTTTTTGACTTACTACTCAATGTTGTATCATATTGCCAACTCCCCAAGGAAAGGAGAAAATGCTTGACTGATGATTGAAGAGATAAACAAGTGAAGCAAATGTCAACATTTCATGAACAACCAATCACTGAGTGCATGTCAACAAGCAAAAGGCCATTTATTTGGCAATTATACAATTGAAATGGATCATTCAAAAAAAAGGCATTATTAGTGCTACAAGCACAATATTTGACATTTCTAACAAGCGTTAATAGTTAAAAGGCAAGGACCAATTTAAATAAACCTATATTCAAATCAATATCAAATTAAAATTCTAAAGATGCAGAGCACCTAGAAATTAGCTTTTCCAGAACATATTTTTTCAGACACAGCAAAGTATTTTTAATTCAATCAAATTGAGAGTCATTTTCTATATGTGCTGAACATATAATAAAGCATTCTCCATTCAATTTATTTTGGGGGAACAGAACTTGAAAATATACATTCATTTAAATTAAAAAAAAAGCAGGATTGATCTGACCTGTGCTCCTACATTATACATAAATGCCAAGGGAGTCCACACTTCAGGGTTAGCATTAATGCATCTTTGGCATTCCTGTACTTATATGCTGTGGTGATTTATGTTGGGGTTAAGCGAGATCATATTTACAGCAATAAAACTCTCTTTTTATTGAAGAGAGTCATCCTTTACTTCTGTTGCAGTTATTCAGTACCACCCCTTGTGTTCACGAATGGGATATTGTTAAAAAGTAACTCAGCAACAGTAGGCAGTATAAATTCACTCTCAAGAACTGCTGGCACACAAATAAACATGGCCTCTAATGAAGGAATCTTGATGCTCAGCTTCTGAGCACATATGAAACAGTCAATCTGCCTGCTTTTTAAGATTCTTAAGAAGAAGGAGAAAAAAGCACTAATGTTTTATGAAGTACTTACCATGCACCATGGTCCATGAAACAATCTCATTTAAAACTTACAACTAAACCCTTTTTTTTGACAGATGAGGAAACTGAGAATCCAATCTGTTCAGATAACACAATAAAAGATTTCCATCTGTCTTTTGGTTTGTTTTTTTTTTTGCGGTACGCGGGCCTCTCACTGTTGTGGCCTCTCCCATTGTGGAGCACAGGCTCCGGACGCACAGGCTCAGCGGCCATGGCTCACGGGCCCAGCCGCTCCACGGCATGTGGGATCTTCCCGGACCGGGGCACGAACCCGTGTCCCCTGCATTGGCAGGCGGACTCTCAACCACAGCGCCACCAGGGAAGCCCCATCTGTCTTTTAAGAAAAGAAAACCAAAGGTCACTGATTGTAGTACACTGTGCTTCTATCTGCCTCTGAGACTCTTAATACTGCCAAAAAAAGAACTTATTCCGCCTACAAATAAAACACATTGTATCAGGGTTCTGCAGGGACAACATTAATAGGATGGATACATAGACAGATAGATAGATAGATAGATAGATAGATACATACATACATACATACATACATAGATGTCTCAACTCAAAGGCAGTTGGGCAGGAGGAGTTCCCTCTTACTCAGTCTTTTTGTTCTATTCAGGACTTCAACTGATTGAATGAAGCCCACTCGCTTTAGGGAGAGCAATCTGCTTTACTCAGCCTACTGATTCAGATATTAATCACATCCAGGAACACCCTCACAAATATACACAGAATAATGTTTGACCAAATATCTGACCACTCTGTGGCGCAGCCAAGTTGATGCATAAAATTAACCATCACACACATGCTAGCATTGCACCTATCCTTTCAGCCACTGTCCCAAACTATTGATTTTACTAACAATATTAACAACTGCTTAGAAGTATTATGAGTTACACTGCAACCTGTTTCAACACTAACATAGGGACTGTCTTAAATGTGATAGTTATCATGACCTTCAGTGGTGCCTACCAGCAGTGGTAAATTTGGCACCTAGAGACTTTAAAATCTATCCTATAGGACTACACAAGGCATAGGTACAGTATATCTGTGGACACCAGCTTTATTTGTAATGTTGGAAATTTAAAGCAAAGTAAATATCCAACAATAATAAAAGAACTAAATAAATTATAGTGCAACCATATCATAGGATACTATTTAGTCATTAAAAATAATTCAATGTTTTTATTGGCATATAAAATGTTTATGATGAATTTCATGATCATACTTTTATAAATATATAAACACATGTATATATACATCTATATATATGTGTGTATATGCACAGATCTGAAGTTTACAAGTCACAATGCTTTTCCCTGAGAAGTAAGAGGTCATATGCTTTCATTGTGAGAAGAAACAATTCCTGCCACATGGCTAGGAGTTGAGGGTGACCTCTAGGAAATGAGAATGATCCACTGCTGATAGCCAGCAAGAAAATGGAAACATCATCCCTACAACTACAAGGAATTGTATTCTGCCAAGAATCTGAACTGATTTGAGAGAGCACTCTCATCTCTGGATGAAAATGCAGTCAGCTGACACCTTGATTTCTGCCTTGTGTGACCCCAAGCAGAAGACTCTGCTATTCTGTGCCTGGACTTCGGACCTACAGATCTGTGAAGTAATAAATGTCTTTTTGAAGCCACTGTTTGTAATAATTTGTTATATAGCAATATGAAACTACTATAATCATTTAGCATAATACAGAAATGCTGTACATTCTCAATAAAAAAAATAATAATATAATAAATGGGAAAAACTGGATTTTCAAAATAATCATTTGATTTACTAAGTTGAATAATGTTATTAAAATTTTTGTAAATTTGTATGGTGACAAATGAAAGCTAGATTTACCTTGTTGATCATTTTGCAATGTATACAAATGTTAAATCATTATTGTACACCTGAAACTAATATAATGCTGTATGTCAATTATACTTCAGTTAAAAAAAAATCCTTATTAGAGTTTTAATTTAAATATCAAGCAAAAAAGAAAGTTATCAAAGCTGCATAGGTTTGAAATTACCTGCATTTTCAGTTTTTTAAATATATACAAATATCTTCAATTAAATGATATGCAGGACCAAGTAATAGCTTTTAATTTAATTATGGATAGGTAAATTGCTATGGAATAAACTAAAAACTTTCAATGTTTCAAAAGCATTCATTCACTTTTATCTCAAGGCAACTGGAAATCTTCAGTGGTATCTCAATACATCAAAATAAATCGTAGACTACAATGTTTTCCACAATTGGATTATGTTTTGTTTTTTTCCCAACTTGTGACTTAACTCCACCTTATTGACCTCATCATATTGACTGTCTACTACTGTTTTCTTCCCATTTTATGTGTCTTTGCTCAAGACCCTCCCTCAGCCTGCCTCTTAGGTGGAAGTCTTACCAGCTAGGTAAGGAAGACCCAGCTCAATTCCTCTAAGAAGTCTGCCCTCCTCCTTATTCACTACCAGTAGAACCCATTACTCCCTCCCCACACTTCCAAAGAACTTGTTGGTTTTACTATGATAAAATATACTGTCATCGGTTTTGCTTTACATTTATATACACATGTGATGTCACCGTCACTAGACTATGAGTTCCTAAATGTCAGGGACTGTCCTCTTCCTGGTCTGTAATGCCTGGTAGAGTGCTATACATTTTGTTTATGGTCAGAAAAGTGATTACTGAGTGTTTTAAAACTTCCATATTGCCAATGCACAAGAACAAGACATGAACATAAGTAGATAACTTTAACTTAAGCAAGTTGGAGTCCAAATAAAGATCTAATGAGAAGCAGAGAGAAACTCAGGTTTTTAAAGATGAGGAGAATGATTCTGCTCAGAGATTGAACAGATCATAATAACTGACAAATAAAATTGGGAGCACAATAAAAGATTCAGAACAGGAGGAAGGTCATATTTAAGAACTAGAAATACAGCACAATATGTATAATATTCATTACACCTCTACAGTTCCTGCTGTAGCATTTTACATTATTCAAATCTTTTTATCACTGCTTATGACAATATTTGCCTCCCTTATGAATTCATTTTCAGTACAGTCTAGTACTGTGGTTGAATTTGAAAGATATTCTAATTTAAGTTTATCAGAATTGGACAGAGGACCATATTGACTGAATAATAGGAAGTCTTATGCATATGAAATTCAGAATGCCTCAAACGTAACTAAAATCACTACAAGCCCAAGGGAAATATTAAATACTATGTACTAGTAACTAGTTTACTATCTCTACTTCACATGCAATTATTTACACTTTCTGAAAATAATACTGATGTACTTGTATAAAATACAAATAATATAAAAGGGTGGTTGAGACGTCCACTTATTCAGTTGAATATTTATTGAGTACACAGTATATGCAAAATTTATTATTATATTCTGTAAAGGATACAAATATAAAGATATAACTATAAGGAGGAAGGAGAAGTGGAGGAAAATGGAAAGTTAATTAAACATATTTAGTACTCTATCTATGCCAAGCCCGGCCTTGGAATAATGATAATAATAGCTAATATTTGCTGACTGTTTACTATATCTAGTTATAATTCTGAGTGTTTATATTGATTGAATCATGTAATATTTAGAACAAATCTATGAGCTTAATAATATTAATTTTCCCATTTTTTTAGATGAGGAAATTGCAGCATAGGGATTAAGAAACTTGCTAAATGTTGCAAAACTAGGGATTTTAAAGGTGAAACTTGAATTTAACAGCAGACACTTTGAACCTAACCTCTACATTATATACTTCCTATTAGGTTTTATTAGCTCCATTTTGCAGAGCTAGAACTTGAGATGCAGAGCAATTAAGTGGGTTTCCCAAGATCATATTCCTGGTCAGTGACAGGGTTAGCATTCAAAATCAAATATATCTGATTCCAAATCCTTTGCCAATTCCTCTACATCACCTCCAAACTACAGGAAAGAAAATATTAATAAAATGTATTCAAACTATATTTCATCTCTTCTATTATTTAAAACTAACTGCATCTCTTCCTGGTTGAGTGACATTAGTTTAGGCAAATTACTTACTCCCTGTCTGCTTCAGTTTGCTCATTTGTAAAATGAGGATAATATAATTGTTTGGAGGATTAACTATGATAAAGCAGTTGAATAGGAACTAGCACAAACTTATTAACATTGTTATTATTATCATTATTACTATTATTATTGTTTGTAGATTATACTTAATAGAGACAAGGAATATCTATGAATAATACTGCTAATAGGTTAAGTGCTAATCTAAACACTTTTCAGGATTATCTCACCCCAACATTCCAATTATGTAGATACTGTTGTATTATTTTACAGATGATGAAATAGGGGCTTTGGGAAATGAAGGAAGTGACCCAGAATCATACAACCAGTGAGTGGCAGGACCAGATATCAAACCTGGGTTTACTGACTACAAAGGCCGCAGGGTAGTATGATATCAGTGTCAAAAGAAAGGTGCAATCCAAGTTCTGAAGATATTTAGAAAATACAGAACACTTCTTGACTAGAGATTGAGAAGGGTTTGCCTAGGTGGGTTAACATTTGAGCTAATCTCTGAAGGTAAGTAGAGTTCAATAGGTTAGAAGTACTTTTTTTTTTTTAGCATCTTTATTGGAGTATAATTGCTTTACAATGGTGTGTTAGTTTCTGCTTTACAACAAAGTGAATCAGCTATACATATACATATATCCCCATATCTCCTCCCTCCTGTGTCTCCCTCCCATCCTCCCTATCCCACCCCTCTAGGTGGTCACAAAGCACTGAGCTGATCTAATATTACTCAATCATAAAAAGAAACAAAATTGAGTTATTTGTAGTGAGGTGGATGGACCTAGAGTCTGTCATACAGAGTGAAGTAAGTCAGAAAGAGAAAAACAAATACCGTATGCTAACACATGTATATGGAATCTTAAAAAAAAAAAAAATTGGTTCTGAAGAACCTAGGGGCAGGACAGGAATAAAGATGCAGACGTAGAGAATGGACTTGAGGACATGGGGAGGGGGAGGGGTAAGCTGGGAAGAAGTACATCTTTTGAAGGACAAAACAAGCTTACCTGGAATAGCATGAATAAAGGTCTCGAGAGAGGTTTAATACATCTGCCACTGTAGGGAAGCAGTGGAAGATAGAGCTGAAAAGGTGAGTTAATGTAAACTTCATGAGTGTGGGGCCTATGCTTCTGAAACTGTGCTATTTAACATGCCGCCATGAGACACACGTAGATCATGAAACGTGGCTATAGAGACTAAGGAACTGAGTTTCAAATTGTGTTTAATTTCAATTAAATAAAATTTAAATCTAAAAACTGATACTTGGGCTTCCCTGGTGGCGCAGTGGTTGAGAGTCCACCTGCTGATGCAGGGGACTTCGTGCTCCGTTCTGGGAAGACCCCACATGCCGCGGAGCAGCTGGTTCCATGAGCCATGGCCACTGAGCCTGCGCTCCGCAACGGGAGAGGCCACAACAGTGAGAGGCCCGCGTATCGCAAAAAATAAAAAAATTAAAAAAACTGATACTCAATCTACTTACTGAAAATTCTTAAGTATGTTTGGAACTATGTAGATATGTGGGTCTGCTTTTTCAACTGTACATCTTATGAAATCTAAATACCAATTAAGGATTTTCAATTTGCCATCTGAATTTAGATGTGATGTAAGTGTAAAATATATATTGATACTTGAGATTTCTTAAAAATGAATGTAAAATATATCATTAGTAATATTTAATATTCTTTATATTTTGATATTTTATATATTGGATTAAATGAAATGCATTATTTAAATTAAGGTTAACGAATTATTTTTACTTTTTTAATATGGCTACTAAAAAATTTAAAATTATATATGTGAGTTGTTATATTTCTATTAGAGATGTTCTATCTTACTCCTGGCACACAGTAGTTACTCAATAAAATATTTGCTCACCAACGGCAGGAAGAACCAGATTGTAACTTCAAAGGCAGACTAAGGATTTTGCATTTTCTTCAATAGACAAGAGAGTCACTGAAACCTCTCAGTGGGGAAGTGATATGCTTTCTCAGAGTACTACTTTAGGAGGCTCCATCTGGAAGAGTAACTAAAACAGAGGAGGAGCTGTTCGATTAGAAGAATATTGCAATATTAAAGTAGGACCTGAAACCTCCAAAATTCTTCCAAAGCAGCTCAGCTGAATAGCAGAACATTGTGTAAAAGTTCAATATTTCTCATAAGAATGCTAATCACTCTTGCATGTAAAAGGCAATTCCTTCTTGAGTCAAGCCTTACCCCTCTGTGCTCCTAATTTCATCATTGTTACTTTTTTTTTTTTTTTTTGCCGTACGCAGGCCTCTCACTGTTTTGGCCTCTCCCGCTGCGGAGCACAGGCTCCGGACACGTAGGCTCAGCGGCCATGGCTCACAGGCCCAGCCGCTCTGCGGCACGTGGGATCTTCCCAGACCAGGGCACGAACCCGTGTCCCCTGCATCAGCAGGCGGACTCTCAACCACTGCGCCACCAGGGAAGCCCCACTGTTACTTTTAAAGAGAATCAAACCCAGAATCATCGTGGTTATCTCTGAAAAAAAAAGTCATTTGGGCTATAAGTCTTCATTATAGCAATCATCTGCCAAATATAGCTCCATAGCATAATTTTGAAATATGCACAAGTGTAGCTACAGGTATGAAAAAGCCTGAATATATCACTCTATTCTCCACCCGGTGACCAGAGTTTTGTCTGTTTGTTTTTTCATCACATCTCTGATTGTGTCATTCCATGTTGAAAAGCTTTAACGTTATACCGTAGCTTAAAGGATGAAGTCCAAACTCAATTAGCAGCCCTTCCCCAACCAATCCTATTCAGCCTCAACTCTCTCCAAGCCTTCCTATAAACCCTCACACAGGTCTCTCTAAGTAGCAGGTGACAGGAATCCAACCCAAACTAGTCAAGGAATTTGTTGGTCTCACAATAGATAAATGTTAATAAAGAGATCGACACATAAACTGATGGATGAATGGCTATCTTGATTCTGTTGTTCCCTAGGTGCTGGCCACATTCACCCCTGCTATAGACAGACTTGCTCCATGTGGTAGAATAAACGTCTACCCTCAGTCCCTACCTCACTTTCTTCCAACCACTTGACCAAAAACGTAAAGCACATTTTCCTCCACTCTTAGTAAATAAATGCCACCATGGAGAGTGTGTACCATGTTCCAGGCACTGTTCTCCATGCCATATATATATATATATATATATATATATGCCATATCACTTTATATATATATATATATATATAAACCATATATATATATATATGGTTCTCCATGCCATATATATATTATATATATATATAATATATATAAAGTGATTTGGCCCTCACAAAAACCCTATCATCAGCCCCATTTTGGAGGTTGAGACACTTAAGCATAGAGGGGCAGAGTACTTGCCCAAGATCACTGTGGTAAGAAATGGCAGGACCGGAATTTAAAGCCAAACAGGCAGACTCTGCTATCCATGCATCTCTACAGGACTCACTGTGGTCAGAGGAAAAGGAATTTTGATTGGCTATACCAGAGTCATTGATGAGTCCCCATGGGGAGTAGGGGAGTGCTGGGAATGACAGCCCCCACCAGAATCACAAGATACTATGGAGTAGGAGAAAGAGGGATGAATAGGCAGATCAAAACAACAGTCTGAGATAGGTTCTATATTCCAACCATAGTGAACAGGACAGGACAGCCTTTTTCAAATTTTCCATGCACTCTTTTGTCTCTATAATTTGCCCCTCTTTCCTTCCCTACTTCCCAACCCTCTTCCTGGAGAACTGCTATTTATCAATCTATGAGGCCAATCTCAAGCAGTGAACTATCTTTTCAGCAACATTTCCTCAGTCCTTAGAGGTAGAATAAATCACTCTCTCCTCTGTGTTCCTTTGGTGTCCCATGCAATCCAGCATCCATAGAGCAAACAGAAGTTCTGTGTGGAAGCCTTATCACTCCTGCTCCTCTAAAAGGAGTCTTGTGGCAGCACGACTCAGTCTAGTAGGATTAAAATAAATCTCCCGGACATTTTTCCTCCACTTATTCATAATTGTTTCTTTCTTTGGATCACTTCAGGGTCTTGAGAGTAGTACTGTCCCTCTATACTCCCAGGTTCTCTCTGATACCAGGCATTGGTGATGGTTTCCCTCTCTACTCTGCTCTTGCCTCTGACTGGCTTCTGCATTTGACAGTCATTTTTTTAGTATGGATTCCTGGCATGGTTTTAAGGGGCTTGTCTCTGACATACACCCTGGGCATATCCCCATTATGGTGCTCACTTCACTGATTTACAGTTCTTTGTTTCAATGTCTATCTCTCCTGTAAGACTCTGAGCTCCTTTGGGCAGGCATTAAGACCTAAATCACCTTGTTATTCCTAATGTTGAAAGAAGCTCAACATAAAGGGAAGAAAGGAGGAAAGAAGGAAGGAGAAGAAGAGAGAAAGAGACGAAAGTGTGAGATTATTCCAGTATCTACATTTTTTCTTGGGAAAAGGCAAATACAAAATAGTATACTCAATTCAAATTTAAGTCAAATAATCTTTTAAATTTATGATGGTGAAAAAAATTAAATTAATGAAAGAAAGCAGTTTCTCTTGTTGGTTAAGAAAGAAAGTTCTCAGAAACAAACTTTTTCCTTAAGATCTTGAGCACATTTGCTTTTAACTCATATGACAACTTGAACCTATGGTGATAATGCAAGAAAATTGGGTTGATTGAAGTAAATCTATCTCCTTTCAGACCCAGAGAAGTAGTTTAGAACAGAGGACTGCTCATCTGATCATTTTGTCCTAACCTCAATCTAGCCTCCAAACTGAATAGAGTTGGCATTGCCCTGTGTTTGGAATTGACACTGACCTTGGCAATGATTTTGTCACCCAGTTTCTTTCCTTGCTGTGCCCTGGACAGAGTGGTGTGTTTGGAAATGTCTGATGGCTGAATCTGAGCAAGAATGCTCACTGATTCACAAGTGTACTTTTTTTTTTTTGACATGTTTCAAGAGATCCTATGTCTGACTCTACAGAACAAATATTATGAGAGGTAATTTCCTGAGGAGCAAAATCTGTATCTCTCTACAAAATGAATGAATGAATGAGTGCTAACATTTAATACACAAGAGTGGTTAAAAGCATCAGCTCTGGAGTTGGATGATTTTAGCTCAAATCTTGATCTTTCAGTTTATTGACTGTATGACCTTGGCCAAGCTACTCTAATCAATCTGTGCCTCAGTTTTCCCAACTGTACACAGAGATAACAGCACTTACCCCATATAGTTGTGGGGATTAAATTAGCTGTATTTTTTAAGTACTTATATACCACTGTGTCTAGCACACAGAAAGAACTTGTGCTTGTTAAAGAAATAAAATTAATTCAGCATACAATATAAGGTATATAAACACCTTTGAAATATTACCTAAAATACTAAGAATAAAGAGAAATCCAAACAAAATAATAAATACATACATCTTATAATCTGTAGAAATATATTAAGTAATATGGAATAAACCTCAAATTTCTTGAAAGTTTTAAATAATATGGGCACAAGAGTTTTATCATTTCTTTAGTCATTAGGATATTGCATTAAAATTATTCTATTGAATAAAATTCAAAAAACCTCATGCTTCCTTATATAGCCAGTGTGACTTCTCTGAAATTAAGTTTAATGTTTCCAACAACCCATAAAATATTGCTTAAAACCTTTTAAGTAAACCATTAATTGTATTTAAAGTGTTCTAGGAGAGCAGTGCCATATACTGTCACAGAAAAGAAAAATTATAAATTCTATAAATCCCACAAAAGTTTGAAAGTATCCAGAGATCAATAAGCACTATGTCCCCTAAACTCTATCACTTTCTTCTCAGGCTGTGTCTTCATCAGATGGCTGCCTATATCTAGAAACAAAAGATTGCAACACCCAATTTTTAAAGAATGAATAACCGAAGAGAGAGATTTTGGTGACTGCGCCTAACAGCAATCTTATTGGTTATTATTTGCGTGTTTGCTATATTATTTTTTAAAAGTTCATGAGACCCCAGTTTCAGAGTTACAATTAATAAAATCAATGCCACAAAAAAGAGGGTTGGCAAGAGGACATCGCACCTACCTGCCTTAACCGAAGTATCATTTTATGTTTCAGCTGTTTACCATGCAAATTAGATATTTGGGGAAGCTCACGAAAGCCCAGAGATTTTTCTCTTCCCCGATATTTTTGGGAATACATTTGAAAACATCCAAATAGTACTAAAATGAAGAAAAATCACCACATGATTAGTGAGGCCAAAAACATTATGTTGAGAAAAGCAGGGCTGTGTTATTTCGAAGGGAACAAAAAATATTTTCCATCTGTACTCTCACAAAAGCACAAAAGTAAAGAGAGTGAAATGTTCTGTACGCTTCTGCATACAATTTGAGAAAGTCCCAAATGATCACAAAGTGATCATTTCCTAACCCCATTCTCCCATCAGCATGCTTCCTTCCCCCGACAGGAATCAATTTCCTATCTAATTAATATTGTTGTCAGATATGCTATGACTGGATTTAAATGTTTAAGAGGAGAATTGTGCAGCCAAGGGAAGATGAAGCAAACTTTATGAAAGCAAGGATGTTGAATGCAAACCCTAAGCATACCTAAGGCCTAAACTCACTGACTTGGTCACAAAATGAGCTTAAGGGAAAAGGGAATTTATTGGAAGAATACAAGGTTATCTCCTGAAATCCAAGGTCAAAATATGCAGCTGGGCCTTGTGAGAGACTAACACCAAGAAAAGGAAAGTCAGTAGGAGCCAACACAGCTGTTATTTCCGACATTTTTGTTTTCTCAGGGAAGCAAGATCTAACTTTTCTCTTTCTCTCCGCTCCACAGACTGGCTTCATTCTTGTCTTGACATGGATCAACTTCCTAAATTCTGCTTACAAATGGACCCCTGACTATTATCATCACAAATTCCTTGGGGAAAGAATCTGATTGGAGGAGACAAGCTTCCAGATTGGTTCTCTTGGTACACTGAGTGTTGGCCATTGGGGTTATGGAAATAATGCATAAGGGTCATGGCAGTAGCGTACACAAGAGTTGGTACATTTTTTTTCTGTAAAAGGCCATATAGTCAATATTTTAGGTTTTGGGAATCATATATTCTCTGTCAAAACTACTCAACTCTGCTGTTGTAGCACAGGAGCAGTCACAGGCAATACATATGAATGGGTGTAGCTGTGTTCCAATAAAAGTTTATTTACAAAAATAGGTGTTGGGCCAGATTTGTTCCACGGGCTATAATTTGCTGACCCCTGGTCTACAGCTACACTATGAGCAGGAAAGACTTTTTAAGAAAGGGTTGGGGCAGGGTGATCATTAGTAAACACACCCAGCACTGAGCTTTAAGAAAGGGTTGGGGCAGGGTGATCATTAGTAAACACACCCAGCACTGAGCATTGGAAGCAGAGACCTGCAATGTGTGGGGGAACCTGAAACTTGGCCGCACTGTTGGCTGCTAAGTCGCAAAGCATCAGCATCACATTCAGAGAAAGCTTTCATTCTATCGATAAAATCCCCACCCCAGCAACATGCCTGTATCCCCTCAGGGGAGACAGGGAAGAGAAAGCTCAGAAGGAAAGTGACCATTTCAGCAGACTGGAGTTGGAATAGAGAGAACCATGCTAGTGGACGAGGGGCAGGTTTTCAGAACTACGTGCCTGACAAACTCTTATCTAGCTACAGCACTGCTGGCAATTGTATATTGTGGGGAAAGTGGTAGGTAAACTCACAAGGTGAAGTTGGAAAACATGCAGTAGGCAATTTTGAAGTCCTATTTTGAGCTAGGGAGAAGAAGAGGGTATAAATATTGCATGAGGTGGTATTCTGAAATGATATTCCATCCATTTCAGCGAACCAGATACTCAGTGCCTCATGGCAACTGAAGCAAGGTGTGATAAGGATGAAGGAGAGACAGGTGCACCACTGGAGCAGCTGCCCCAGTAGCCTTGGAAGAACTGAAAACAAGAGGTAAAAGGCATGTTTGCTTGATACTTTTCCTAAGCTACTAGTGTGACCCAAGGGGTTCTGCAGGAATGGTTATGATTTCTTTAGCACTTGCTGCAGCCCAAATATGGTCAGCAAGACCCAGCTCTGCAATCACTGGAAGAGGACAATCAATGATAGCTGTCAGTGACCTTCTTAGTAGCAGTGTTCCTTTGTGCCTTCAATGGATTCACTGGTTTGCAGTTAGCTCCTTGGCAGGACTGTTCTTCCCCTCTCTGCCATAGAGATAGGCTGGGAAAGAGAGGGTGGTATCAACTACTGAAGCAGGTGGATATCACAAGTGTTTTAAAAATATTAACTACTTAATATTAAAAGTCAAAAACTAAAAAACAAATGGCTTCCAAATATATTTTCCACTGCCTGGAGGCAACATAACAGAAGGGCTAAAAGCAAGCCCAGTTTTTGTGTCTCAGCATGCGCCAGCTGTAGAAGTCAGTTACCTATCTTCTCTCAGCCTCATCTTCTCATCTGAAAAATGAGACTGAGCAATCACTACCTCATAGAATTGTTGTACCTCTTAAATGAGATAAAATACACAAAGAGCTGAGGTTAGCACACTTGTGCTTATCTTAAATCCTAGTTATTATTATATTATCATAAACAACTAGGTAGTTAGAAGTTAAAGAGATATGAAATTATTATTGTGATATATGTGAGACAATTAGAGCTCAGAAATGTTGAAGTGCATTTTATTATTCCTTGAGTCAGTGCTCACAAAACTCCAGGCTTGGCTACTTCCGCCAGAAGGAAAATGGTGATAACTAGTTTCATTTTTCGGTGTCTTACATGCTCTCCTATATGTGATATTTCATTTTACCATGCCACAGGATTCCTTTGGACCTAAAGAACATTGAATCACCCCTTCATTATTTAGCAAATATGCCTTCTATCAGGGCACCTCATGTTATGCACTTGAGATATAATCATGACAGAAACACTGACCCTGTCCTCCTGGGGGATTACTGTCTGATCCACAGGTATATCCTTTGCAGAGTACCTTGGAGCTCATTTGTTTACTGGGAAAAGATGTTTACTTTTTCCCAGGAAAGATGAGTAAGATGTTTACTTGCTCATCTGTTTACTGCAGAGATGTTGTAGTAGGTATGATATTTGAGGCAACAAAAGGAGATAACTTTATTTTTCTATAAACGAACTTAGTTTCTATCTTGAGACCTCATCCTGTCAGGTAGTAAAAAGGTAATCTTGGGTAGTTTGGAGTTAACTCCCCATCATCTCAGGGTTTCTTCCTTTGCTCTTTCCCATGAAGTTTCATTTCCTTCCCTGGACTACGTAGCCTTAAGCTATCTGGTCAGGAGAATTGTCTTGTCCCTGGTATTTACTGAAAGATTTATTATCACATTGTCACCTCCACCATCACTACGCTCTTAACACCAAAAACTGCAGGGTCATCCACCTTTCCATCTGATATCTAGCTGCACAGTCATCCTTGCCTCAAGACTTCATCAAGTCTATTAGGCCTCCTACCTGTCCTTTACACCCTTCCCAGATTTACAAAAAATACTGCTGACCCATTCTGAGGCTGTCTCAGGACCTCTCTGTTCAGTACCCCTTGAAACTCTCTTTCATGGAGATTTGACATAACGATAATACAGGAAAATATCTGTAAAGCTGCCATGCCCAGGGCTCCCAGAAAACAAGCGAGTACAGGGCTCCTTTACTCTCATATCCTGAATCTGTAAAAGAATGCTATTGATCTCACCAACCTGAGGAGGCAGAGGTAGGGTCTTCTCTCAGAGATCCATACCAGCAACTCCTTCTATTGTTTTTATTCCCTCAGTTTCACTGTTTATATTATACTCCTCTAGAGCTCTTCCCTTTCCCTCCAAAGCATAGAGTTTTCACGTCCACTGATGCAGGAAAAATTTGTATCAGGAAGCATTTATCCAACTCTGTTGTTTTATTCAAGGTCCTTAGCTTCTGAAGCTCAAAAGTCAATAAATGTTTTCTTTATTTTACCTACTTGGTGAGTTTATGTGTTATGTCTAGATATCCCAATGAAATAACGATATGGGGCAAAATAAATTTCCAAGGGTGAAGCAATGACAAACTCTTATTCTGCTATAATGTTAAGAGGAAGAGTCCTCTTTGAGAAAAGGGAGCATGTGTGATAATACCTGCAGTCAGAGGAGCCAGGTCCATATCTTCATGTCCAGATAATGATGGGATATTTTCTCAACACTTACTCTAAATCTTAAGTCTGGTCTCTATACTGAATGCTAGGGGTTGAATTGTGTCTCCCCAGGAAGATATGTTAAAGTCCTTACACTGGTACCTGTGGATAAAATCTTATTTGGAAATAGGGTCTTTGCAAATGTAATCAACTTAAGATCAGTTCATTAGGGTGGGCCTTAATCCCAGATGACTGTTGTCCTTATAAGAAGAGGAGAATAGACATGGGAACATAGGCACACAAGGCGAGAACACCATGCGGTAATGGAAACAGAGACTGATGAACTATAGCTGCAAGCCAAGAAATGCCAACAATTGACAGCCACCACCAGAAGCCAGGAAGAGGCAAGGAACGATTCTTCCCTAGAGCCTCTGGGGGGATCATGGCCCTCCTGACACACTGACTTTGGATTTCTGTAAGACAATACATTTCTGTTCCTTTAAGTCATCTGTTTGTGATATTTTGTTACGCCAGCCCTAGGAAGCCCATGTACCAACTAAACTCAGCACCTCAAGGGTTGCTCATTTGAAAGGATGTAAGTTTCAAAAAAAAAAAAAAAATTGGCTCATATTATTTAAGTTCTCTTGACACTTCACTTATTTCTAGAAAACTGAAAAGAGCCCTAGACAAATCCAGCAAACTAATTTTAACCATGTCTCCTCAGGCTACATTGCTTGAAATCCTGTGCTGAGTCCTAAGGCATCTGAGGAAGACAAGAGGTGAGAGAGAGGCAGCTCTAGAATTTAGTTGGAGTTGTTTTGGGAGGCCACAGTTTTGATCCCTGTGAGAAGGTGGGGAGAGTGTGTCTGCTCTGCATGAGCAAAAAAGGGCCCAAAATTCAATATAAAAGGAATGGCCAGAATCAAAAATGTACAACACATCACAGACCCTAAAGAGGAAACAGGTTTGGGAGGCAAATGCTCAAAATAAACTTTGAAGCAGATGCCAAGGAAGAAAGAAACTTCACCTGAGCCTGTGAGGTGAAGGCAGCTGTGACACACACTAAGCTCTTTCAGATACCCTCGCTTGCTGGGTTCTGCCATTCCCTGATGGGTCCTTCACTTCTCTCAGGTCCAAAACCTGGACGTTTGGCTCATAGGAGTACACCATCCTCAGAAAAATTTCTCATGCTTCCTGAGCCCCAGAGACTAATTTCTACAAAAGTGCCAATTTATTTATTAATTTTCTGTGAGAAATATACTGCTTACTGATGCCTTCTCTTCCCACTGGGAAAAACTACTTGAGAAAACTAAATAAATTTCCAAAGCTATTAGTGAAACAAAACTAAAACACAGGAAATTACATGGAATTTTTCATCAGACTGTACATTCTGATGAATCATTTCTCTCCAGAGAAGGGATACACCTGCCAAGAGAAAAGCCATGGTTGTGATAGATCCCAAAGGTCCCTTCCCATAAGAGCCCTCCCCTGACTTCTACCCGGCAATACTGGATACAGAACCTACATCCTTTTAAAGCATGTTTTTCTCTCTTTCGTATATACTTCAGGGACTGGTACAGATATTTTAAAATTATATTTATTTTTACTGGCTTATATTTGAAACATACCAAACATGTAAGCATCAATAATGAGGATACATGTTTCCAGATATAGGTATGTGGTACTTTCATGACTTCATAGGTGTTCTTTAAGACCCACTTGGGACCACAGTTCTCTTTTTCCAAAATGTAACTATCAAATAAGGACAAAGTAAATAAATGCTTCACTCTCAGGAGGAATTTTCATCTAGCTGCCATAGCCTGATGGGTCACCTCTTCCATTCTACAGATAATCTGTTTACAAACCAAGGCTGGTCATCAGGAATTTGAATGCACTCTCTCCAAGATGGTTCCAAATAGACTTTGGCTAATCTTTATTTTCAGAGTCTGGACTGAGGGAGTAAATTTTTTCAGAAGAAGTAACATAACATCTAAATTATTGGTGCAGCTCAAGGCTCACTCATGGGGCCCCTTTACTTTACTTTTTAAACTCTCCACCTGGGTAGTATCATAGAGTCCCATCACCTTAAATACTATCTATGTGCTGATGGATATATTGCTCTATGTCTGACCTCTCCAATAAACCCAGACTTCTATATCCAACTCTCCGCTTGACATTTCCATTTGATTGCTGCCCTGCAATTCAACTTTACATTTCCAAATCAGATATCATGATCCACAATACTCTCCTTGCCAAAACCGTACCTACTCTGATATTCTCCACCTCAGTAAATGACACCTCCATCCATCCATTTCACCTGTCCTAAAATTAAGGTGTACCCCAGATACCATTGCTAAGCAATTCCAGTCAATTATATTTCCTAATTATATCACCCTCCTAGTTATTCCTCTGTGACACCATCATCTATCACCTAGACTTCCTACAATAACCTCTTTTTACCTTATAGTACATTTTCCACTCATTCACCAGAGTGATTTTTTTTAATTTAAAACATCATGTCATTACTAAAAAATCCTCCAGTTGCTTCCATTTGTCCATAAAATAAAATCATACTCCCATTCTCAACATATGGCATTACATGACCTGGCCTCTACCTATCTCTCTGACAGAAATCCCTTTAATTTAACACTTCTATTCTTGGCTAAAATGAACTTGTTCCTGCCTCAGGGCAATGATACATGCTGTTTCCTTTGTCTAGAATGTCCTTGTTTACTGCTACATTGCTGAGGGTGACACACTAGTGTCAGTTTGTCTGGCAGTTCCCCAGTTTTAGCACACAAAGCCCTGTGTCTTCAGAACTGCTTCAGTCCCAGGCAGACTGGAAAGGCTGTTTGCCCTATGACTGAGTGTATGTACTCAATAAGTATTTCTCAAATAAATGCATTTAGTGATGATGTCAGTAAAAATAATTTTTGAATACTGAGGACAGTAATTTCCTGTTATGGAAAAAAACTATACAACTTAACAAAAGCTCCAGGCTGCTCTAACTATTAATGAAATTTTAAAATAGTTTGCAAAGGTAAAAATTTAAACTGGTTGTCTACAGTTTCACTGAGAAATGGAGAAATTAAAGTAAGTTTAGGACAAAATATTCAAAGTTAAAATATGGTCCTGGGATTAAGGAAAACTAATGGAAAAAACAAATCAACCCATCAAAAATGTTTATATTGGAAACTATAACTAGACCTGCATTTCCTAAAATGTGGTCTGATGAAATGGTCCTATAATATGCAAGAAGGGGGAAAAAGTTAGGGATGCAGAAGACAAAACATCTCCCTCATGGAAGTTCACAATACGTATTAGTGTATTTGAGGGCTCTGAGAAGTCAGAAAGCAGGGACAACTTCTCAACATTGATAAACCCAGAATTTTACATATTGGACTATAAAATTCCTTTTATTTGTAACATTTATTTATACACTACAGTATTTAGGCATACATTTTGAGAAATGCTGCCATAAACCACAGAGTCCCAACCATCAGCCAGGATCCACTAAGAAATTTCAAAGTCTAACCTGGTAGATATGCAAACTCTGTCCCAATCTGTCTCTTCGTGGTTTGCAGAGATTTGCAGCAGGCAAAGAAGTGCTAATGGCAGCACCACTCCTTTAAGATGGCCTTACTGGGACGTCCCTGGCGGTCCAGTGGCTAAGACTCTGTGCTCCCCAATGCAGGGGGCCCAGGTTCGATCCCTGGTCAGGGAACTAGATCCCACATGCATACCGCAACTAAGAGCTCGCGTGCATAAATAAAGATCTCACATGCTGCAACCAAGACCCAACACAGCCTAAATAAATAAATATTTTTAAAAAGAAAAGAAAAAAAAAACCATTAAAAAAAAAAACAACTGGCTGGACATGGCCATGGCTCACGAGCCCAGCCGCTCCGCTGTATGTGGGGTCTTCCCAGACCAGGGCACGAACCCGTGTCCCCTGCATCGGCAGGCAGACTCTCAACCACTGCGCCACCAGGGAAGCCCAGCCTATTCTTTAAGATAGCCTTACTGTCAGCACCTCCAGCCCTGTGATCTGAAGTCTAAAAGAAATTAAGGCAGGCAGCTCATCATGAAAAGTAGGCACAATGGAACCCTCACCATCTGGAAACAAATGATATGGAAATTATAAGCAATTTGATTATGAGGAGGCTGATGTTTAGCTAAAGCTCTATCAAAAGAAGTTAAAGGTCAGTTTGAAGATTCAAAAGAAGATTTAAAATACATAGTACACTGCTCATAATGAAGTTCAAAACCATAGTAATGTGATGGGTTATTATTATTATTATTTATTAATAAAATGATCAAGCCATATAACTGAGCATCATCAAAGATTTGTGGAGGGTCACCAAAAAAGACAGAACGACCATTTTGGAAGGACCTAGTATTCAATTAAAAAAAAGGAAGGAATCAAGATGTAATTTGAGGGTGTCATTTAGTAAATTAAGCTTTGATTAATAGAGCACACAATTCAGGGAAGTCACTTGGGATAAGGCATATTTTAAAGAATTACACATTGGAATAAAATAACATATATAATGTATAAACATTTTCTATTTCTAAAGGAAGTAGAAAAAGTATCAGTAACCTTTTTTGTCTGAAGACTGGAGAATGAAGGATAAAATGTTGGTAAACAAAAAGTGATACATAAAATGGATTGCTATTTCCAGGGAAAGCTAAGTGACTTAAAATTCAGAATGAGTAACAGACGATTGTAAATATTTTAAGGGGGAAGAAAAAGAGTCCATGTAAGCTCCTTAATAAATGAGGACTATTAAATCCATAATGGGTAAAATGCTGAGCCACTGAATTTGTTTTAATTGTCTTTTAGGTAAAAAAATAAAAGGAAGCTTTCAGGAGAGAGACGATTCAATACGAGAATTACGTGGTTCCTTTGGGAAGATGAGGGGTACATACTAAGAGGAGTAAGGTGATGGTAGGGATGGGGGAGGAGGGGGTGTGTTTAGTACAAACTTCATTTATTTGGCTTCCTCAGAACTCTAACTTTTGACTGTTGAAACTGATTCTCAGTTGCCCAGTTCCCCATAAACTATGTGGAGGACAGGGTTTGCTAAGCAAATTACTAGTGTAAACACAATTTAAAAACTATTGTTTAAACAAATCTGGCAGGTTCTTTGCTTGGCAACCTTTGGGTAGCCATTAGCCGGTGTTACTTATTAACCTGCTCCATCTGTTCTTTTCCCTTCACAGTCTCTCCCTTGGAGAGTGAGTGCATCTATGCTTGTGACTCTCACTATCACCTCATTGCTAATGACTCCCAAAACTTTCCTATCTATCTCTCAATCCTTCCCAAGTGCTAGCCTCACAAGTTCAAAAGCTAAATCAAAATCTGTGTGTATAAAGCCAAATTCATTGTGCTTTTCCCCAACACTGCCACCTGCCCTAATTTCCCTATCTTTGTCAATGGCACCATCCTTCTGCCAAAGCAATCAGTTTTAATAACTTGGAGCAACTTAGAATTACTTTTATCCTCATAGCTCACATGTAGTAAGTTCCCGAAGTCTCCATTCCAATAACCCCACCCTAGGCTATAGACCCTATAGACTCATTACTGAAATGCCACCTGGGGTCTCTGATCTTACTCTTCCCCAAAATACACACTTCCCCATGTATAGCTTTAGTTGCGTCAGTCCCCTCATCGAAAACTGTCATTTCCTTCCTACACCACGCTTATGAGATAGTTACTGTAACAAAAGTAATAAAAGCGTGGATTCTGGGGGCTTCCCTGGTGGCGCAGTGGCTGAGAGTCCACCTGTCGATGCAGGGGACAGGGGTTCGTGCCCTGGTCCGGGAGGATCCCACATGCCGCGGAGCGGCTAGGCCCGTGAGCCATGGCTGCTGGGCCTGTGCGTCAGGAGCCTGTGCTCCGCAACGGGAGAGGCCACAACAGTGAGAGGCCCGCGTACCACAGGAAAAAAAAAAAAAAAGCGTGGATTCTGGAGCCAGACTACTTGAATTCAAAGGCCAGCTCTGCAACAGTTTTGCTGTAAGGCCTTTGGCAAGTGAGTCAAACCTTCTGTGCTTCCGTTTCCTACTCTGTAAAATGATAATAATAATAACTATACCATAGTCTTATAACAAGGATTAAATGGGTTACTATATTAAAAGCATTTAGAATAATGCCTGGCACACAGTTAATGTGCAATAAATATTAACTATCATTATTATAACAAAAATGTATCTGTTTCATTTTCAAGTTTCCCTAAATCAAACTTCATCTCCACCTAATAGTCTTATTTCAGGTGATTTTACAACATGAACTTCCATGCATTATGTTGGCCACTTCACTATTAGATAAGAACATGTGATTTCTTGCCTCCACACCCTCCCTCCAGGGAACATCTTATGTTTCCCAACCCCCCCAAACCCACTGGCTCCCATCGACCCCCACCACAGCACCTCCAGCCTGATGGGTCAGTCCGCTTGCTGAGATTCCCCAAGTATTTATGGGTAACAGTTTGAATTTTAATTACACACTTGTTTATAAGAGTTCACTCTTGGTTCCCTTGTACGATTCTTGCTTTTCTTGCTTTACAGCATGGGCGATGTAAAAAGGCCTGGACTGGAGTCAGACAAACTACCTTTACGACCTCAGCCAGTAATTCAAGCATGTGTTCCTTATTGCTTCTATTCACCACACAGTACCAGGCATATCATGAGCACTTGATAAATATATGATAGGTAAGTGAATGAATGAAGAAAAACAAAAAGGAAGTATCGAGGGGTATATCACCAAAAAGATGCGTTTCAACTAAGGTTCAAGAAATGCAGTCTGTAGCCTGTCTTTTCTCTTTGCTGTATCTCAGAACAGTGCTGAGAAAGCAAACGAGGAGCAGCAACAGGGAAGGAGGGATTGATCAACGACTTCCTGATAGGCAGTTTACTTATAGGATCTCATTTAATCCCCTGTGGAGTGGGTGTTAGTAACATCGTTTTATAAAGAAAGAGTTTACATTCAGAAATATGAATAAAACTGGAAAACGGGCACTTCACTGGAAAACCTATTTCTTTCAACTACCCCGTACCACTTCTCTCATACATACTTCTCAATAAATAATTCTCTAAGTTCAGTTTACTGTGTATACTTGAAAATAAAGGTCACAAGTATTTTAAAATATGCATATTTTTTCACGCTATACTATATGCTTTATAATATTTAGGGAATTAATGTTTTCTGGTTCAGAAATTTTAACAACTTATTCATAATTTTCCCCAATATTATCCAAATTGGTAAATTTTCAGTGAACTTAATAAGCTAAAATGCATGTTGGTTTATGCTCTTTTGTATCCTTATCTGACTTCCTTAAACATCTGCACATCTGATTTACTAGGCATCACTAATTAGAGCAGCAGCTATCAGTTAAATAAACTGATCTTTTTTTTTTTTTTTTTTTTTTTGCGGTGCGCGGGCCTCTCACTGCTGTGGCCTCTCCCGCTGCGGAGCACAGGCTCCGGACGCGCAGGCTCAGCGGCCATGGCTCACGGGCCCAGCCGCTCCGCGGCATGTGGAATCCTCCCGGACCGGGGCACGAACCCGTGTCCCCTGCATCGGCAGGCGGACTCTCAACCACTGCGCCACCAGGGAAGCCCCAATAAACTGATCTTTAGGTTGCAAACCAATTTAGTGATTATTACTTAAATACAAGTTTTGAAGAAATTACATAATTCACTCTATAAGCCACCAGCAGCTTAAAAATTAGACGAATTAAAGAAACAAATGCCAATAAATTACAAAAGAGAAATTCAAATAAGCTATTCAATATGTTTAAAACAAAAGCAACAGTAGCAATTACCATTAATGTAAGCAGAGATAGCATTGGACATGGAGTCAAAGAAGCCGAGCCTGCAAACTAGCTGAGCCATTCCCTGACAATGTAACATTGGACAAATGACTTTACCTCTCTCACTAAATCTCAAGTCGCTCATTTACAAGATATCTTATCTAACTTGCATGTGTGCATATATGTGTGTACTATTACCCTCTTCATCTATACATAAAATAAAATAATTTACAAATATAAATATATTAATAAGATTACATTTGTAATATCCATATGTTTGAGTTGTAAAGCATAAAGGGATATTAAATAGCAAACACTAATATAAATATTAATTGAAAGATGAGAATTTCTAGAAGAAAATAATATAAAAGCTTTATATATCAATAAGATTTTTTAAAACAATGCAATCAAATACAAAGAATTTTTTAAACTCATTATTTAAAGTCATTATTGGAAAGTAATACAACAAGACTTCTTGAAACAATGCTACCAGATTTTTGCAGGGAAATATTCAGTTTTACATGACTCAATATTACATAGCGTGAAAATCATTTAAAGGACATTTTCAAATGGTGAGAAACAGAATTTTTAAGAGGAGGAATTTTATAAAATAATGTGACTCATAGAGCTGGATTCAAGTTGTTTCTGACCTTCAGATAATCTTAAAGAATATTGCCAGGTTCTGTCCTCAAACACAAGGAATAGCAATGTAGATACCAAGAGAAAAATAATAAATGTCTTTTGCATGCAATGTCACAGTCAGGAAGAGCACAGAGGAGTCCCAAACTCTAAGTGCCATTTTAAGTGATGTGAACTTCAATTCAAATAGTAGGGAATTTACCAGAAGTATTTCCCATGATTCATCTTTGTCATTTCTCAGTATAAACCACCCTATTTAATCTCATCATCTCTTCAGCCTATTCTTTTGAATATTTCCTCCTTAAAAGTAGGGAAAAAGAAGGAAATTAACATTCATGTCTAGATCTCTTGTCTATTGTCAACGCTTGAAATTACAGTAGTCATTGAGATCCTTTCTTCATTTGCTGAACAGCAAAGACTCGTGAGAACTGAACAATTGTTGGTGGAAAGTTCACGGTCATCCGGAATTTATAACTTACCAAAGGGGAAAGGGGGGGAAGGGAAGGATAAATTAGGAGTTTGGGATTAACAGGTACACATCATTATATACATAAAATAGATAAAAAAACAAGGACCTACCATATAGCACAGGGAACTATATTCAATATCTTGTAATAGTCTATAATGGAAAAGAATCTGAAAAATAATATATATATATATGTATATCTCTGAATCATTTCTACTTGCTCTGGAAGTCATACCTATGCATTTAAAAAAGATACTCAAGGAAGTCTGTTTCATAAAGGTTATGGGTATTTTTGTGAGAAAAAGAAAGAGAGGAAGATAATTTGCATTCATCAAAATATAGTCTTGATAATGTATCCTTTCAAGTTTTTGTCTCAGATTTTATTCTGAGGGGAAAAAGACTTAGCAGCCAACTCAAGCACAGTTGAGTGTTATAACTGTGCCCATAAGGGAGGACGTGAATTAAGAAGGAAAAGCACCAAATGGCCAGTCTATGAAAAATAAGGGAAAGGAAGGAACAAGGACATGAGAAATAGTTGGCAAGAGCAGAGGAGAAAGAATTAACTAAATCTCCTCCCACACATCACAGTTAGCAGCTGATGATTCCCTCTGTTTTCCTTCACAAGGAGAAGGCACATGTTGCTCATTAAATCATCTGCTAGTGGTTTGGTTGTTACTTGAAAAAAGAAAAACTTATTTGTGTTGAAAGTAACAAGATGGATTCATGCATGGCAAATAGCTTACCTGAGACTCTTTCCAAAAGACAGAGGGAACGAAATGTTCTGGCAGCAGTAGGATACATGAGTTGATTCAATAATTCATGATTTAAAGACTTAAACATAAAGTTTTTAGGTAGTGCCACTTGCATAAATGAGCAGGTCAATTCTGGATATCTTTTTGGAAAACAGTGATGTCTTTTTTAACTTGTATACCAGGTTGGTCTATTACAGCATCCTTCCCATCTATAGTTTTCTACCCTGCTTGAACTGTAAGTTGAAATTGTCTAGAATAGCATCCTCCTTGTCTGATCATAAGAACCCCCAGTGATACTTGTTAAAAACACAGCTTCCTCAGCCCCATTCCAAAGCTACTGAATCAGAAACTTTCCCAGAGCATTTTTAATCCCCAGGTAACTTTGATGATCAGTAAATTCTGGCTAACTGCCAGTGAACATTACTGTGACCCTCCCTGACCTTGATTCTGTATCCTCCCGTCCCTTCTCCCCAGATGTACACATCAAGGTAAAGGAGCCAAAATCATATAACTTTAATTCAAATTGGTTGTCTATGCTCTCGGAATAATTTCATCACTATTTTCTTCTCACCATATGTCAAAGAATCTTAGTATTAGAGTTATGAATATCTTTTTCTAACAGATAGAACTTATAATACTAGCAAGTATCAAATCATATGTTCTAACTCACATCCTTGAAACCATTCAAGATAAGAGGGCATGGGGAGCAACACATGAGGAGGAAGCAAACAATTATAGACCAGGCTTTTTTTCTCTGCCTGGCATGAGCCAGAGGTTATGAGAAGCCCATTCCATGTCACAAAGTGAAAGTATACAAGGTTGATTGAGGTTAAAGACTTGTAGAAAAAGGTCTGACCAACAACAACTTTAAAGGGAGGATACAGATCCCTGGTACACAAGTGACCATAGATGGTCCAAGAGACTAACTGCTTCAGGTGTCAGTCTGTAACCATGAAAGTTTCTAAGTCAAGATAGTAATTATCTTTCCTATGCTTAAAAATTTCCAAAAACAGGGACTTGCTGGGATTACTGTTCTATCATCTCTATATCATAACTGTTTTTTATGTATAATGGACAGTAATTTCTCACCAAAGTTCAAATTCACGAGGTTTTTCACTTGGGCATATTATCATTATAAGATGAATAGTGAGGAATTTCAGGGAAAAAATAGCCACAACCAGCTATCAAATTCAACTGCCATCTGAATTCTCCCTATAACGTTTCTTCAAAGTAAGCATTTAGCTTTGGTTTGAATGTTTCCAGCAAGGTGGCCTGTTCATCTTTTGCCACCCCGATTAGAAAGCCTCTTATTCTAAGTTATATAAGTCCATCTCCCCGTAACTTTTGCCCACTGCTCCTAGTTACTCACTGAAGTCATCTCAAGAAGGTCTGATCCTTCTTCCATTTGACATTTCTTACAAATACTGGCATCAAATCAATTTGAAGCTTCTTATCTCCTGGTTAAAGTTGTCATAGCTTTGACTTTCCCATGTAAGATACCATGTTGCTTGATGCTTATCACACTATAGCTTGTCTTTGTCTTACAAATTGTGAAGACCAATAATATACCAAGAGAACAGTTGGAAGAGATCATCAAGAGGATGCGAAGGCCAGCTGACCCAGAATAACCTGGACCCAGGCAATCAGAGTCTCCTCACCCCCAACTCTGTCCTTGGAATCTCCTGCCCACTGTTCTTACAGCCAGAGCCATTTTCAAGGATACACCTAGAGAGAGCAATGTGTTGTTGAGACCATCTGGACTGGATACATGACTGAACACCATTAAGGACTCTATATAAATGTTCAACATTTTGGCAGATGCGTGCAGAGATCTACTCTCTCATGGCTGCCTAAGACAAGCCCCCATATGTACGTTTCCTTGTTTATTAAACTTACTGCCAACTAATCGGGAGTAGCCTGCCTCTTTCTTTTGCCTCTCCTTGTGTACATGTAGTGGAGGAGTAGTTTCAGATACCACCATAGGAACTCCCCAGGTTTTGAACCAACAGGAACACACTGTCACTTTCTTCATCTTTGTACTGTGCATCTAGCAATATATCTAAAATTATAATATTATTGTGTAGCCACATCACATTGCTGCCTCACATTGCACTTACTGTGATGCAAGATCCCTTCTTTACTCTGCTAAAGAAACAACTCCTACATTAGGTATTGTGAAGCTATCTTCGGGCCCAAAAGCAAGAGCTCAAATTTGTTCATTTTGATAGACTCAGCCTTTATTTCAGCCTGTGAAGATCCTTTTGGTCCTGATTCTCTCATCAAGCATATTCACTATCATTCCCATCTTTGGGTCATCTATAAATCTAATAAAACATCATCTATATTTTAATAGATTAAGAAAATTAAGAGAAGCCCCACAGCAGGCTAATTTGAAGCCACACTTCATTACCCTTAGTTGGTAACGTAACCAGTTTCAAATCTTCTAATTATACTATCACTCTATTTTTCCATTGCATCCAGGAGGCTACCATGGAATGCCTTTTCCAGAAGGAATACAGATGGAGAAAATTTAGAGAAGCAGTAAAACATTATGATTAGCTGGGAATTTCTAAATTACCTGATATCTTTTCAGGGGGAATTTTTAAAAGCTCAAAAGCTCAAACTTCAATAATCCTATACTCTATACTCCAAATGAGTATTTAGTATTGATTCAACTCCCTTGCACTACTGCAAGTCTTCTGAAGAAAAAAATCTTAATTCAGTGTCATTTGTTCATCAAAGAAATAGACAAATTTATCTAAAAAGAATGTGAAGCCCACACAAACATCAAGCATGCAAAGCAGAAATAGATTTTGGTTGATCTTATTGGCAAAGCAAAGACTCCTGAAAGCAATATGGTGTACTTTCCAAACTTATGCCAGAGTTCTGTGTATTAGCAGTTAATTTAAGAAAGCAGGATTTCTAGATACAAATAGAATTTAGAACTAAATATTTCTCCATTTTCACATGTGACAATATGACTTGTTCTCAAAACTAAGTGAAGCAAACTCCATCTGGCAGTGAGTAGAGAGCCAGGCAGGTAGAGAAGCTAATGGTTCCCTCAGGTGGGTCTCTCCCTGGCATTCAAGTTCAGATATCCCACCTGGCTCTGAAGATTTCCCAAGTCCCTCAGAATCTGGGACTCCAATTCAGAAAGCTGGTTCATCCATTATTCATCATTACTTCACACCAAATTTCTAAATTAGTATATGACCTGGAAAAAGAAACAGCTGGCTCCTTTAAATTTGAGGAGTTGTGCAATAATGTGATGGAAGGTAACACAATGTGACAGATCAAAGGAAGGGCACCATTTGAGATTTTGAAACTCAATTTGAGATTTCTTTTATTCCACACATAAAAAATCTAGTTGCCTACCACTCCTAAACACCCTAATCTTCATCTGTCAAGATAATAACTGTCAAGGGAAAAAGCTGCATTAAAAACTGTTGTAAATTCCCACCATGCTTTCTAATACAAAGTTTGACATTCTTTCTGATGACTTCTTACTATGGACAAGAGCTGAGTTCTTATAATTTAGGTTTAAGGAGAAAGTGGTTTTACTATGAGAAATGAAAAACGAGACCAGACCAAGCTAATCCCATGGTGCAAAGATCCCATTTCTTTCTTTTGGTCCTAAGAAGTATATTTCAAGGAAGTCTAATAGTTATATAACCAATGCCATTGTGTGGTTTTCAGCTGGATTTGTTTCTATAACAGGGTCATGCTCAGCCTGTAGCTGCACAAGTAATGAGTGAAATGCATATGTTCAAGGTGTTTGCTGTTGCAAGTCAAAGAGAATCTGTTTACCGAGAGGAGAGCTGATCTGTGGAGGAGAGAGGGCTCCCTGAGCCTGTAGAACCTAAGACTTCTGTGGTCAGTTCAAATAATAGGACCACACACAACTGTGTTAATTGCCAAGAGGCAGGCCTGAGAGGTTCTCTTAATTAGAATGAATGGATTTCTACCCAAATATTTCAGACTATTGTCAGGGTTTCTATTGTCTTCCTTTCTATTGTCTCCCCTAAAGCTGCCTCATTTAAGAGCCTGGTTTGAACGTTATGTGCAGTGAATGTGAATGATCCCAAGCTGAGGGACCTCGGCAGACAAGCTCAGGTAGTCTTATTACCAATGCTAATAACACTCTACTTGTCAAGTGTTGGGCTGGGTTTTGACATCTCTGCATTGCTGCATGTTGTGTACAGATGTGCTAAGAGTCTTGATTCACAGGGAGAATATCAACACCAAATCTTACCAGCAGGGAGGAAAGTTATACCACTGCGCAAAAAACGTAGTGGTGTGTGCTGTGAAGACTAGTGGAAGTGTCCATTGTACCCTGTCTACCATACTAGGGCCTGCATGAATGAATAAATCACTAGAAGTCAAATGAAGAATCAGCTAAGGGGTCTACTACATAATAACTGATGGAAATAAAGCAGACCCAATGAAGTCTCTTCAATAGGAGCTTATCATAGTCTTTGAAATGAATGAATAACTATGTGAAATAAACACTGCATTTTATTTAATAAGCAAAATTATACTGCAAAGAAAAGCTCCTTTTACACCTGATTAGTTTCACAAATTTCACCAGTTTCACCTATCCAACTTACCATTAATGTAATTAAGGACACTATATTTCTAGCATAATACTGGGTGGAATGGGTGCTATAAAATATATATTTATGACAGAATCTTTGCCTTTGAGGGGCGTAAAAATGTTATTTAGACTACATATATTGACTAAGCTGTCATGGGCAAAGCAATGTCCTGGGTTCTGGAGACAAAGAAAAAGAAAAGTTCGAAAGTAAGAGAAACCCTCTTGCTCCAAGCTCCCTCCCTGGAGGGAAAAGAGACTAATGATTACAGTTCAGTGTGAGAAGTCAGACCTGAGGTCAGGGAAGGAATGAGTCATTTGGGTTGAGGGCTAGGATTTTGTCTTTAAATAAACCAGATTTCAAATTATGACTCTGCTTCTTACTAACCAAGTCCTTTGAACAAGTTGCAGTTGTCTGATGCTTAAAATAGTGGTGACAAAACCCAAATCCTAAATTGTTGTGAGGATGAGGGGAGACAATATATGTAAAAACACTTGAAAGAAGGCCTTGCCCCTGTCAATATATAGAATGTTTCCATTATCTCAGAAAAAATAATCTTCACACTCTACTCAACATTCCAGGAAAGGTTTTAAAATGATTGACCTAAACATCTCTCTGAGAAAAGAATATTGCAGGTCTCCATTGGGAAATATGATAGCACTGGAAGTCAAGAAACTCTGAGTAGGGACTTGAGCCGTCCCATATACAAACCAGACCAATGCTTCCCAATCAGGAACCCTGAACCTACATTATAAATCTTTTTATAATTTTTTTTTTGTTTTTTGTTTTGGTTTTTTTTTGCGGTACGCGGGCCTCTCACTGTTGTGGCCTCTCCCGTTGCAGAGCACAGGCTCCAGATGTGCAGGCTCAGTGGCCATGGCTCACGGGCCCAGCCGCTCTGCGGCATGTGGGATCTTCCCTGACCGGGGCACAAACCTGTGTCCCCTGCATCGGCAGGCAGACTCTCAACCACTGCGCCACCAGGGAAGCCCATAATTGTTTTATTTTGACAAAATATCAAACATACAGAAAAGCCAGAAGAAACTTCTGTTCACCTTTTGCCTAGGTTTACCAATGGTTTACATTTTGTCTCATTTGCTCTATCATTCTGAACCATCTGAGAGTAGGTTGGAGATATAATGTCCCCTTGCCCCTGTATACCTCAGTCTGTATAGCTTTGGACATTCTCTTGCATAGCCATAGTATAATGATCAAAATCAGGAAATTTAACATTCGTACAATACTATCCTCTAATCCACAGTCCACATTCAACTTTCAACAACTGTTTCAATAATATCTTTTACAACTTTTCTGTTTCTGGTCCAGAATACAATTCAGGATCATATATTGCATTTGTTTCTCTTTTATCGCCCTTAATCTGAGAAAGTTTTCAAGCTTTCTATTTTGAAAATGAAAAAAAAATATTTTTGTTGAATGTCTCTCAATTTGGTTTGTTTGATGTTTATTCATGATTAGATTCAGGTCAGATATCTTGGGCAGGAATAAAATAGAAATGTTGTTATGTCTTCCTTAGTGTATCATTTCAGAAAGCATATGAAATATTTTTGTTCCAATATTGAACACACAGTTTTAATCACTTAGTTAAGATGATATCTGCCAACATGCACCCCAATGCTCATAGCAGCACTATTTACAATAGCCAAGACATGGAAGCAACCTAAGTGTCCATCAACAGTTGAATGGATAAAGAAGATATGGTACATATATTCAATGAAATATTACTCAGCCATAGAAAAGAACGAAATAATGCCATTTGTAGCAACATGGATGGACCTAGAGATTATAATACTAAGTGAAGTAAGCCAGACAGAGAAAGATAAATATCATATGATATCACTTATATGTGGAATCTAAAAAAATGGTACAAATGAATTTATTTACAAAACAGAAATAAAATCACAGACATAGAAAGCAAACTTATGGTTACCAAAGGGGAAAGGGGGGGAAGGGAAGGATAAATTAGGAGTTTGGGATTAACAGGTACACATCATTATATACATAAAATAGATAAAAAACAAGGACCTACCATATAGCACAGGGAACTATATTCAATATCTTGTAATAGTCTATAATGGAAAAGAATCTGAAAAATAATATATATATGTATATCTCTGAATCACTTTGCTATACACCTGAAACTAACACAACATTCTAAATCAACTATACTTCAATTTAAAAAAAAATAGTACATGCCAGATTTCTTCCCCCCAAGTCACTATTTTTTCTTTGTAATTAATAATTTGTGGGGAGATAATTATTCTGATCATCATTATTCTGATCAGACTTCCCCTCACTAGTTTTAGCATCCACTGATGATTTCTAACTTCATCATTCCTTCTACGTTTATTAAGTGCCATTCAAGAGTCAGAAAGAGCTTTCTCTTCATCCCCTTTTATTTATTCAATTACTTATTTATGTTAATATGAACCTATGCCTTCTTATTTTATTTAATGGGCTATAGTCCATTACTATCATTATTGATTTTAATGCTCAAATTTTTCCAAGTTTGGTTAGTGGGTCTCCCTTCAAGAGAAGTTATGTGTTCTTTTAATATACCTCCACAATTCTTTTTATCATTTCCTCACTTTCTGGCACACAGACATTCCAGACTTTTCTTGTACTTTTTGTATCCCAGCCCCAGAATAAGTCATTTCTCCCAGGAGCCCTGGTTCCTGTTAATGGAGAGTTATATGAAGAAACCAATATTTGACCCTATAGTGTGTTCACTGTTACTGGCATATCATTGTTTCTAGGCTCTCTCAGCAGTGGACAATGCTAGAAAAATAAATAAATAAATAAATATGTATATAATTATAAAATATTATAAATATACACATATTTATTCAAAATTATGAATTCATACTAATATCGCCAATTCCAATCCAAAGCCATAGCATACATTCAAGTGTTAACTCTTTTAACTTTTGTAAATCTGTTATTAACTGCACAAAATCTGGCTGCCATTATTATTCTCACTGCTTTTACTCATTCGCTTAATCCTTACACAAATTTACACAAAATGGTTACAGAGTTGTTAAACCACAGCAATGCAAAAATGAAGCCTACTAATTATAATTGTGTATTTGCATAACAGTGTACAAGGTTAGGTAAAATTTATATATAATGAAATTCATAAATCTTAAGTATATAATTTGATGAGTTTTGACAAATGCATATATTCATGTAACCCTATACCTTATCAACAGACAAAACGTTTTCATCATCTCAGAAAGATCCCTTGTAATCCCCCATTCCCAGAGCAACCACTTCTCTGCTTTTATTTACCATAAATTAGTTTTCCTATTCTAGAACTTCACATAAAAGGAATCACACAATATATGTGTGCCAATATATCACATAATATATTTGTTTCCAGCTTGTTTTGCTCAGAATTTCTGTAAGATTCATACATGTGGTAGTTTATATCAGCAGTTTATTCCTGAGTAGTATTCCATCGTATGGTTATACTACAATTGGTATACTACAATTTGTTTATCAATTCTTTTAATAAGTATTTGGATCATTTCCAGTTTGGGGCTTTTATGAATAAAGCTGCTATGAATGTTCATGTACAAGTCTTATTTTGGAAATATACTTTAGTTTGTCTTGGAGAAATAGCTTTAAAATAAATTGCTAAGTCATAGAGTAGGTATACATTTAACTTCATAAGAAATCGCCAAACATTTTTGCCAAAATGATAGTAACATTGTACTCTCCCAAATGATAGTTCCATTAGTTCTATCTATTTTCTCACCAAATTCTATCTCATCTAAATTCTCACCAGCATTTTGTATAGTCAGTTCTTTTAATTTTAGCCATTAGAAAGTCTGTGTAGAATTATCTCATGTGGTTCCAATCTTCATTTCCCTAAGGGCTAATGATGTTGATCACACTTCAGGTGCTTATGTCCATTCATTTACCTTCCTTTTTGAAGCATCTGTTCAAGTCTTTTGCTTACTGTCTATTGGATTGTCTTATAATTGCATCAGAGTAATTTTATTATGTATGCTAGATATAGGTCCTCTTTGAAATATGTGTTTAGAAAATATTTTTCCCAGTGTATGGATTGTTTATTTGCTTAAATGTGTCTTTGGATGAGCATATATTTCTAAATTGGATAAAGTCTAATTTATAATTTTTTCTCAAAGTACTGATCAGTGCATGCATGTAAGGAAACTAACATAAAGCTGGATAAATTTTTCCAAAAGGATAAAACAGAACAGTCCTCAGAAGCTGCATAGGAATGACATAATGCCTCTTCCCACTAACCAGACTGTAAAACCTTCATGGGGACATTAGGTAGAGTAGGCTCTTGCTTCAGTAGTGAGAAATAATTAGTTCTATATTGAATGCTGTCCTGGTCCACTTAACAAATTTTAAAAGTAAGAATCAAAAGTATCAACCTGTTTCCAAGTAATCTAACTGCACACCAGAACAAAGTTCAAGAACATTGTTATGAAGACAAAAATATTCAGCATCCAACAAGGTAAAATTCACAATGTCTAGTATCTCATCAAAAGTTACATGACATGTATACACTGATGGGTATAAAATAGATGACTAATAAGAAACTGCTGTATAAAAAAATAAATTAAATAAAATGAAAAAATTTAAAAAGTTACATGACATACAGAGAAACATAAAAATGTAAGCCATAATGAGAAGAAAGTTCAATCAAAACCAAACCAGAACTGACACTGACATTAGAATTACCAGAGAAGGATACTAAAACAGTTCTTACAACTGTATTCTATTTGTTCAAAAAGCTAGAGGAAAGACTAAGCATGATAAGTAGAAACATAGAAGATATTAAATGACCCAAATCTAACTTCTTAGGGTGAAAACTACAGTGTCTAAAATGAAAATAAACTGGATAGGATTAAAAGCAGATTATATATTGTATGAGAAAATATTAATAAACTTGAAGACATAAAAATAGAAGTTATCTAAAAGAAAACACAGTGAAAAATGATTCCAAATATGAAAGAACAGAATATCAGTGAGATGTGGGACAAATTCCAGCAGCCTAGTACAAGTGTAATTTGAGTACCAAAAAGAAAGAAGAGAGAGGAGGGGAGAAAAAATATGTGTAGAAATGGTGGCAAAAGTTTTTCCAAATATTGGGTTGGCCAAAAGTTTCGTTCGTTTTTTCCATAAGATGGCTCTAGTAGCACTTAGTTGTCTTTAACTTCATTTGAAACAATTTTGTTAGACTGTATGTGACAGCTGTCATATCAGCATGCATTTAAAAAAAGACTTACCAAAATTGGTGAATTTTTGTGTAGCCATTTTATTATTGAAGATGGAAGAAAAACAGCAACACTTTCAACATATTATTTCAAAAAATGTAAAAACTCAACTGAAATGCAAGAAAAAAGATTTGTGCAGTGTATGGAGATGGTGCTGTGACTGACTGAATGTGTCAAAAGTGGTTTGTGAAGTTTCCTGCTGGAGATTTCTCACTGGACAACGCTTCACAGTCGGGTAGACCAGTTAAAGTTCATAGGGATCAAATCGAGACATTAATTGAGAACCGTCAATGTTATACCACCTGGGAGATAGCCAGCATACTCAGAATATCCAAATCAAGCACTGAAAATCATTTGCACTAGCTGGGTTATGTTCAGCGCTTTGATGTTTGGGTTCCACATAAGTTAAGCGAAAAAAACCTTCTTGACTGTATTCCCACGTGTGATTCTCTACTTAAATGTAATGAAAACATTCCATTTTTAAAACAAATTGTGACAGGCAGTAAAAAGTAGACATTGTACAATAACGTGGAATGGAAGAGATTGTGGGGCAAGTGAAATGAACCACCACCAGACACACCAAAGGCCGATCTTCATCCAAAGAAGGTGATGTGTATATAGTGGGATTGGAAGGGAGTCCTCTTGTATGAGCTCCTTCTGGAAAACCAAACAATTAATTCCAACAAGTACTGCCCCCAATTAGACCAACTGAAAGCAGCACTTGACGAAAAGCAACCGTAATAAGTCAACAGAAAACACATAATCTTTCATCAAGACCACAAGACCACATATTTATTTGATGACCAGGCAAAAACTGCTACAGCTTGGCTGGGAAGTTCTGATTCATCCACCATATTCACCAGACATTGCACCTTTGGATTTCCATTTATTGAGGTTTTTATTAAATCCTCTTAATGGGAAAAATTTCAATTCCCTGGATGACTGTAAAATGCAACTGGAACAGTTCTTTGCTCAAAAAAATAAAAGGTTTTGGGAAGATGGAGTTATGAAGTTGCCTGAAAAATGGCAGAAGCTAGTGGAACAAAAGGGTGAATACATTGTTCAATAAAGTTCTTGGTGAAAATTTTAAAAATGTGTCTTTTATTTTTACTTAAAAACTGAAGGCACTTTTTGGCCAACCCAATATATAAATTCACCAGGCTAAGAAGCTCAATGAACCTAAAACAAAAGAAACATGAAAATAACTACACTAAGTCACACATTAAACAAATTGCTCAAAAAATGACGAAGAGAGAATATTAAAATCAGCCTGAGAAAAACGACACAATACATAGAGAGGAATAACACTTAAAAAAAATAAAACTGTCAATCTAGAAGTCTATATCCAGTGAAAACGCCTTTCAAGCATAGATGCTACAGTCTAACCATGAAATACACACACACATACACACACACACCAAACAAATTTCAATAGACAGGTATTCTACAAAATACCTGACCAGTACCCCTCAACACTATTAAAGTCATCAAAATAATGAAAGTCTGAGTATCACAGCCAAGAGAGTCTAATGAGACATGACAACTAAATGTATTGTGGTATAATGGATGAGATACTGGAACAAAAATGAGCATTAGATAAAAACTAAGAAAATCTGAATAAACTTTTCAGTATTGGTTCATCAGTTATAGCAAATGCACCATGCTAAGGTAAAATATTAATAATAGAAAAAATTGGATGTGAGATCCATGGGAACTCTCTATAATATCTTTTATTTTTTCTATAAGTTTAAAACTGTTCTAAAAAGTAAAGTCTATGAAATATGAAGGCAAAATCAAGACTTTCCAGACATACAAACACTGAAAGAATACATCACCAGCAGACCTATAAGACAAAAAATTTTAAAGGAATCTTCCATGAAGAAGGAAAATGATCCAAGATGGAGAAATATGAATCATGCAAAGTAATGGAAAGCACTAGAAATGATAACTCTGTGTGTAAACATACATTTCTCTTGTTATTTAAAGACATTTAAAATATAATTGACTAGTTAAAAAGCTAACTGAAGAAAAATAACCATACAACATCAGGATGATAGCATAAACAGAAATAAAATGTATAAGACCAAGCTTATAGACCAAGAGGGGAGAAATGAAAATATATTATTGTAGGATTATTGGAGATCTGTTTTTCTCTTTGCTTTTCAGATTGTATAATTTCTATTGATCTCTTTTTAAGTTCACTGAACATCACTTCTGCCACCTCAATCAGCTGTTAACCCCATCCAGTAAATTTTTCCATTTTAAATATTGCATTCTTAAATTTTAGAATTTCCATTTGATTCTTTTTTAGGCTGAAATTCCTTCTCTGATCATTCATTAAGACCATGATTTCCTTTACACCCCTGTCATATTTATAAAAGCTGCTTTTAAAGTCTTAGTTTTCTAATTCCAACATCTGGTTCAGCTCATCTGTTTCTACTAAGTTGGACTGGGGAATATCCTCAGGTGAAAAACCAAATAAAAGTCAAAATGGCCCAGTTCAGTGTCTGCCACAGTTTCTGTTTTTGTTGTGTTTTTGTTTTGTTTTGTCACTCTCTATTGCCTTTGAGTAGTTGTGTATGTGTGTGTTTATTTGCTTTTATTATTTTGTCCAAAGATTATAATTATTATTTGTGAGGATAGTCCAATAAAATCTATTCTACCATTACTAAAAGCATAACTTCTTCAAGATGTTTTAAACTTGAAGAAAGCACAGCTTTTCTGCCATCATGTTTCATAAGAGAGCTGGAAAAACTTTCTTTTCCCTTTGAGCTGAAATTTTATGAATTAAGTATGTATAACCCTTAACTATGACCTACTGATCTTATCTGTCTTCCAATATTCATTCAAAAATATTGTCACTATGTGCCAGTCACTCCTGTAAAAAGTGATATAATTGTGAATGAGGTAAAGCCCTTATCTATAAAATTTATATTTAACAACCATTATATTAAATTTTAATCTTAGAAAAACTAAGTGCTATAAGAACAAGTTAGTAGAACAAAGAGTGATCAGGTGACGGGGGCGCAGAACCATTTACACTGGATAGTTAGAGAAAGCCTCTTCTGGATAGGTGTTGTGTGAACTACAACCTGAATGCTTTCTAAATGATTATAAAGAATTAGTTATGAGAAAATCTAAGGATGGGTTTCTCAACCTTGTAAATGTTGACGCTTGGGGCCAAATAAGAAAGAGAAGAAGGTTGTCCTGTGTACTGCAGGATGTTTAGCAGGATCCCCAGTGTCTACCCACCAGATGTCAGTAGCACCCCCCACCTCAGATTTTGATGATGAAAAAATGTCTATAGACATTGCCAAATGTCCCCTGGGGGGCAAAATCACCCCCAGTTGAGAATAACTAATCTAGATGAAGAATATTTCAGGCATAAGTTATAGCAAGGGCAAAGATTTTGAGGCAGGAACAAGTTCAGCAAGCTCAAAGAAGAAAAAGGACAGTGGAGATGACAGTGAGTGAGTAGAAACGTTGTCAAGATAGGCTCAGAAAAATAGAGGAAAGATCATATAATTGCTTAGTTTGAAAGAAGGAGAAAATGAATTATTATTCTTTTAATGTAGTTTGATTTAAAAAATATATATATTAATATTGGTATTCATGAAGGTTGGTGTGAATTATAAAGGCCCTCAGTAACGAAACATTTGTTGACTAATTTAGAATGCAAGAAGCTGTGGCCTGGAGGCAAGAAGTTGCAGCATAAAAACCAGAAACCTTCTGGTACACACAAGAATTTGCCTCATTTTCTATACATGACTCTGCTGTAGAAAATCCCACATGATGACATATTCTCCATAGCCAACCATACAGTGGTCACTTCCTTGGTTAGCATCAGTGTGATACCAAGTAATATAAAGACAGATTTATGGAATACCTAATTTGGATCCAAATGATTTTTGATAGGCATTATATAATAGCATATTTCTGTTTAATAAATTTGAATAAAAGAGCATTAAAATGAAAGTTCAAGGAGAAAAGAAAGAATAATCTATAATTAGTATTTCTTAATCTGAAAATAATGTCAACTTCCATTCACTACTAGAAAATGTTTCCAGTTTGTTCCCCTTTGTTTTATGTCAATAGCAGTCTTCAAGGCCAGGATTCTTTGTTTAAAAAAGAAATTCTACTTTTGGGGAACTACTGACAGATTTTGGAGATTATTTTTAGGTTAGTCAATTCTATTATAAATTTCATTCCTTGCTTTCCCTCTATAAGATTTCATGTTCAAGTAGTATAGATATCAGTGCATTTTCTCATCTGTTAAATGAAAAAAAATTTGTTTTAGAAAATGGAAATGTTTTTAGAGCAATTCTATGGATATGTTCCAGCATGTATAGTAACAAGATATTCTTCCAAATCCCTTTATCTTATGTAGAAAGGATGACATGGATTTTTCCATGTTTTAGTGGTATTAAGATGTCAGTCAGCATGAAATGCTATTTTAAATTTCTAGTATCTATTTTCTGTCTTTAATTCCCTAATGCTGTCTATTTAGGTTGCACCTAAACATGTTCTAATCTTATAAGCTTATGACAGACTGGAAAGGAATACCATACATTTATTTATGTTTTCATTATAGTATTTAACTAGGTCAAAATACAAAATAGAATAAAAAGAATGGTTCGTGATTTGGTGAAGTCATATGCTTTGCACATAAAAGGCATCTAATTATGAATGAATGAATGAGTAGTGTTTTAGAGCTGAAAGAGATCTTAAAGACCATCCAATTCAACCCTCCCAATTTATCAAAGAAAAAACCCTAAGGCCAAAATATTTTTTTTTTTTTTTTTTTTTTTTTTTTTTTTTTTTTTGCATTACGTGGGCTTCTCACTGCTGTGGCCTCTCCCGTTGCGGAGCACAGGCTCTGGACATGCAGGCCCAGCAGCCATGGCTCACGGGCCCAGCCGCTCCGCGGCATGTGGGATCTTCCCAGACCGGGGCACGAACCCGCGTCCCCTGCATCGGCAGGCGGACTCTCAACCACTGCGCCACCAGGGAAGCCCCAGGCCAAAATATTTGATCAAAAGAAATTAATTTTCCCAAAGCTTACCAGATGTCTGATAACCCTCTCTGACTACTTTTGCTCATATTAATTATTTTAACATAGTCATATCCAACTAGCCACACATACCCATTCATATAGTAATATATTTATCTATTTATTGATATACAAAAAAATTATTGAGCATTCTCTAAGTACTAGGCATGGCCCTCAGGTAATATGGATACAGTGGGGAATAAAACATAGTCTTTATGCTTCAGGAGCTTATTATCTGGCAGAAAGAAATATATGTAAAAAGGAATTAAAGAGTAAGACATGCTATGACAAAGCATAGGAACAGTTTAATGAGCACCAGAAGAAAGATACATTGGTTCTACCTGGAAAAGCTTGGAACTGCTCCTAAAGAAGGTGAATTGTTATTGAGCCTCAAGGTTGAATAAGAGTATGATAGACTTAAAACATGAAAGCATTCTAGGAAGAGGAATGTGCATGTACAAGCCCCAAGTGTGAAAGCTCAGAACATACTTCAGGAGCATGGTACACACTGAGGGGCACCAGAGTTGAGACTAGAAATGTGCATCTAAGCTAGATTGTCGAGAGTCTGGTAAAGGGCCAGACTTTAGAAAAAGTGCAAACTTCAAAGGATATATCAGCAGCACAATACAAACAGATCAGTGTTTCTGAAAGACATCAGTTGGCAGTAAGAAAGATGGATTCAAGATAACAGAGATACAGAGGCAGAGAAATGAGTTAAGAGGTTAATGCTGGGGTCCAGATGACAGAAGATGAGGGCTGGGACTAAGATAGTGTCAGGGCTGATAGAGAAGGGAAGCTCAGCCCTTGGCAGGTGGTTGGATCAGGCAAGCAGACAAGGAGAAAAAGATGAAGTTAACAGGTCTGAGGGTTTTCTGGGACAACTAGGTGGATTCATTTTCTTTGCTGCCATTCTTAAAAATATTATAAATTGATTGCTATATTCTGCATAAAAGCCAAAATCCTTACAATGCCCTACCAGGCCTGCATTATGTGGTTCCTATTGCCTATTTGACCTCATCTCCCATGACTACTTAATCCCTCACTACCAGCTCTGCCCTAGCCACAGTGGCCTCTAAGCTTTCCTTCAAGAATGCAAGGTGCACTCAACCATGGGACTTCCCTGACCTAACAGCTTAAAACTGCAGCCCTCTCCTTTGTTGTTGCTCCCAATCTCTCTCCCCTGCTTTAAGTTTCCCTTTCTATGTGGCACTTATCATTCATCCCCATAATTTTATATCTGTGTGTGTATGTGTATAATGATTGCCTTTCTCTCCCTACCAGGTTGTTAACACATAAGGACCAGGGTTATTTTCAGTTTTTATTTACTTCTATCTCCCAGCACATAGAAGACTGTCCAATAGATGTTCAAAAATATTTGTTGAATACAATAATGCATGCATGCATGAATGAATGCATAATGGATTAATAATGCCTTAAGTAGAAATATTAATTAATACTTTAACATTTTTTAATCATGTTTCTAAATCTGACAATTTATATGTCTTTATTCCAGAAAAAGACACAGGAAGGGAAAAAATTTGCCACTTACCCTCTTCACTTAATTCTAGACAATGGGTTTGATGAACCTGTTTTTAGTTTAGTTAAGGCTTTCATCTTCTGTTTCCTACATGGTTTTTAGAATATGAAAAATTTTTAGTAGGCTTATACTATTCATATCAAAGGATTTCATTTTTTATTGTCATGAAGTCTATGTTACATCTTCACCCTTCATAGTATTATTTAAATTATACTTCCAGTCTATATATAAATTCATACACATTTCCACCCCAGGAATTTTTCAGAAACTCATTCTCCCTCCTTTACTTCACTATCCCTATTTCTACTCTCTGGAAATTTAAAATAAGGCATATCCTCTTTTATTCTCCCACAAGTTTCTTTTTCCATCTAGATAGACCCCCATATCTGATCTTATGATTACTCTTACATCCTCAGAATAAAGGAAAGAAGAAAGTACTATATATATAAAACTATTTAAATGTCACATGATATAATTACTTTAACTTAAAATTAAATTAAAATTGAAATAAAGCATATTATTGTAGAGTTAAAATAGAAGGCAGAAAACACAACTATTGAGCTAATATTCTGAAACTAAGCTACATAATACATTTGTACTTTGCACAGATCTGTAAAGATAGGTATAATTGACCCCTTTTTTTGCAGGTGAGGATACTTAGGCTAAGAGAGGTCCAATGACTTGCCCATGGTTGCTACTAAGTGGCAAGGCAAGAATTTGAATGCAATTCTGAGGCTAAAATCTATACACTTTTTCCCTAGGGATAGGGAGAAATGTCCTGATAAAAGAATTAGGCTAAATGATCCCTGAGATTGCTTTGAGCAGTAATATTCTATGGGTCTAAAAATCCATGCAGTGCTATCAGCCTATGACTATGGTAACTTCAAAACAAAGCAACGTCAAATGAATATTTATTTTCATCTAACAACTAAGGGTAAACAAAGATAAGCAAAATTACCTGAAAATATCTAAGAAGGCTACAAAAGTATGATTTGAGGTAGAAAAGTAAAAGGTCCAATTCTTAATTACTTTTCCACCACATCCCAAGTCTATTCATAACAAGTGTTTGGAGTTTGTGACAAAATTTAGACAAATGGACAAGCCACAGTTTAACTTAATGTCGTATCAAATATCAACAGTATGCCTAGTATAAACTAGGATATTCACAGCATTCCTTGTCATCAGAAAAGCATGCTATTATTACCAAATTAAGACACATAAGTATTCCTGTGCCCTGTCCTTCAGCTTCAAAGCTGAGTGGCTGAGGATCAAAACACCAACATTATGGTCGTTGGTAATCCCAGTTAACTCGTGCAGCCCAATGATCCATCCATATACGGCAATGGCATGCCCTGTGGTTCACAGCCAAGGGGCTCTGCAGAGAAAGCAGGCTCTGGGAGGCCCGCAGGTCACGAACATTGAGCTATGCATGGGCAAGAGAGCAGATGGCTCATTCTTCTCATTTGCCAAATGTGCTTATCATGAAGTAAGAGATAAGGTTCCCTCAGAGATAATGTCCACCCCATTACCACCTCTAACAGACCCCAAGGTACAGAGAAGCATGGAATGTTTGAGCTTGAAGAGCAGTTGGGCTGATGTAATACAGCCTCCTGGATTCACATGGTCGTCAGAGAGTAAGTGACCAACACAAAGATGGAGTGAGGTTGAGGCAGAGTCGGGGCCACAGTTGTCTTTCTTTCCAATCCTTTCTGAAGGTGATATTGCAGAGTGGTTAAAAGGTCTGAATAAGACTTTGTCCTGCTTTGAAATTCTGCTTCTGCTTTATGTTAACTCTTTGTGTGAGTCTAGGTCACTTGATTTGAGCCTCATTGGTGAGGTTCAAATAGGACACTGCATGACAGGTATTGCCACCAAGACTCAAACAGGTAGGTATTTAATAAATGCTAACTAGTTACATAAATTTTTTAATTTATCCTCAGTATCAAATGTAGTATGACTTACCATTCATAAAAAGAAGGGATAAAAATAGGAAGAGTGGGCCATTTTAAGTAGTCTATACCTTTGTTCTTTTGGGGCATCATCTTATTCTATATAATGTGACCCCCCAGTGTGACTATGAATGCTTGACCCGGCACTTGTCATTAACCAGCATCACTGCTCTCTGGATGCATCTTCAGAGTCCAACCTTCACAAAGGATCCTAACTTGCCTCCAAACCTGCAGAATGTCCAACTGATTTCAATTTCAGTAATTTCTCTTTCAATTAAGTTAAATTCGATTTAAGTTAAAGTAATTGGAAGCATTTAGGTTTGTAGAATGCAGTGATTAGGTTTATCAAACAATCATAACATGTGCAAAACCTCACAGTTAGGACAAGTCCTAGTGAAGTTTGGCAAACCTGCCTCCTCTTTCCTCTTCCAAAACCCTGATCCCCTCTTCTGAGTCTGCCTCTCAATGTCTCACACTGGCCCAGGTGCCCTTACCTTCCATGAACACTTGCAGCTTCCCTGGACATATCTTATTGACTTTATACTAACAAAACTGTGGTCTGAAAAGGAGCCAATTGACTCACATTCAGATGTTATAACAGAATGATGTGTGACCCTCTTCAGGGACATTTGTATTCAAAAGGAGCTGAGAGTTTAACAAAGAAATTAACCTTCAGTCAAAGAATTTTAAGTAAGTAAAAGAGGAATATATTTTGAGGCACATGGTTTTCCCAGTTCCTCCCAGATAATGTCATTTCAAGATCCACCTACTCTGTTGATGAAAAATATTAGGTAAAAACTTCTTTTAAAATATTTGAACTTAAAGGGAATGTTTAAGCTTAGTTTGTTGTTTTAAGATTCAGTCAGCTGAGTGAAACTAAAACTAGCAGGCCCTTTTCTTGAAAGCAGTCAAGTGGCCTTCTCCATCACAGCCCCACAGCAAGATGGCTCAAGTACATGCACTGACTTAGCATTAGCCCAACAATGGAACACCTGCTATGTGCAAGACATAGTACTAGACAACATGGGAATAGAAAGATTATTTTTTTAGTCAGATGCCAGGGACTCAGTCAGAATTAGTCTTATTTGTGTATTTGTCTCCAAAGTTCTTTATTTATTGCTCAACATTAGTAACTATCACTTGTCTTAATTATGTGGTTAATTGTGTTCATGACTGCCTTCATCATTAGATGAGATTCCTCTCCACAGAAGGAACAATTTTCTGGACATTTCTGGAGGCCTCAACACTTAACACAATACTTTGTCCTTAGGAAGTACCTCTAGACACCAAGGCCTGAAAATTTCAACCCTACAGCCATTTTCTAGAGCTGATAAACACGTTCTCTCAGTTAGAAGACTCACTTCCAAAGTGAAGAAATTCAGTTACTGAAATCCAGAATGAGAGTAAAAATAGAAAGTTATCACATGTTACTTATTATCTATATGTTTTGTTTCATGACAAAATTTGAGATATATTGTTAAAAAATATTTTCCATATCTAAATTAATATTTAAGATCATATGATAAAATTGTATCAATCACATGACTAAATACTTTTCCTGAAAAAATAAAGTTATATGAAATGCAACACAAAACTCAAGAAAATAATCACTTAAATTTAGGTTGTCACTTTAGTTATTTCACTATTAGTAAAATGGATAATATCTTATTAGATTTAGTAAAAATTTTAGTCTGGTTTTTAAAAATTTATATATTGTTTTTTCTCCTAAAAAAATTGGCAACTCCTTTGTTTCTGATGTCCAAAAGTTATTTTTTAAGGAAAACAACCTTTCTATCATAGTATCTGTACATAACAATGAGACAATGAACCCACATAATTTCTTTGCATGTGTTTCAAATCCTAATGTTCTATGCCAAACATCTTTATATCCTCTTAGCCATCTCTGCTCTGTAGAGTCTTTCTACTCACCTTATTCTGCTCACAAACTCTCACTAAAATATAATTTTAGAACATGTTTATTTAAAAGATTATTTCCTTAAAAGTGAGAAAACCCTCCTTGAATTTACAAAAAAAGTTTCCCTTTTTCTACTTGTAAGTTAATAGAGCCTAAAATAAATCGATTTTTCTTTGTCTGTCTGAGTATATAAAGGCATATCAAATTCCCAATGCTAGCAATATATATCTCATTTCTACAATGTGTACAATATCACTTGTGATTACCGGTTATTATTTTAACTGGATATTCCTCTTACCCAGTTGCCGGAAAAGTACACAATTTCTTGACTTTTAAATTCATTTTGACATTAATATGAAATATAATTTCTTTTGAACACACTTCAAAGAATGCTAGCAATGTAGGCAAGTAACTGCCTTCAATTACACTTGGAAATATTTGTCATCCTTATCATCTTGAATCAGTGACTCAGCTTTGCCTTGCTCAGGCAGACACAGCAATTGCCCTGGCATTAACATTAGGGATATCTTCGAAGAGAGGAAGATGAGTAAAGCACATAAAATCTCCTGCATATGTTTTTGTGAACTTTCCATTTCTCTTCAACCTCTGACTTGAGTCATTCCACTGTTATTGCCAAATTTGGGGAATTCCTGTGGCATTTTGCTGTTTTAAGACACGAGTAAGGTAGAGTGTTTAAAATCAGGACGGTCCTGGAAATTTTTGTAATCTGATTTAAGAACAACCCAGATAGATGAATAAATAATGTTATGTAGGAATGTCTTCACAACAGAAGCTGACAATATAGCCCAGAGCTTGTCACTGACTTTAAATTCCTTTCTCAGTAAAAAAGAAGTACCATGGAGGGGCAGAGTCAAGATGGCGGACTAGGAGGACATGGATTTCATGTCTCCGCAAAACTAGGGCACCTACCAGGCACTGGTGGGGGACCACAGACACCTAAGGGGATGGGAAAACCCCCCAGTGACTGGCTTGTGGGATCCTGGTTCCCAGGCCAGAGGTCAGGCCTGAGCTCCTGTGGTGGGAGCTCCAAGTCCAAACCACTGGAATAACACAGAACCTCAGGTCCCACGAAATATTAATTGGAGTGAGGCCTCCTGGAGGTCCTCATCTCAGCACCAAGACCCAGACCCAGCTCTATCCAACTGCCTGCAAACTCCAGTGCTGGACACCTAAGCCAAACAACCAGTAAGACAGGAACACAGCACCACAAATCAAAAAAAAAAAAAAAAAGAAACAACAGAAAAATATGTTACAGACAAAGGAGCAAGGTAAAAACCTACAAGACCAAATAAATGAAGACGAAATAGGCAACCTACCTGAAAAAAGAATTCAGAGTAATGATAGTAAAGATGATCCAAAATCTTGGAAACAGAAAGGAGAGAATACAAGAAACATTTAACAATGATCTAGAAGAACTAAAGAGCAAACAAACAGTGATAAACAACACAATAACTGAAATTAAAAATACTCTAGAAGGACTCAATAACAGAATAACTGACGCAGACGAACAGGTAAGTGACCTGGAAGATAAAATAGTAGAAATAACTGCTGCAAAGCAGAATAAACAAAAAAGAATGAAAAGAATTGAGGACAGTGTCAGAGACCTCTGGGCCAACATAAAAGGCAACAACATTCGAATTGTAGGGGTCCCACAAGAAGAAGAGAAAAAGAAATGGCCTGAGAAAATATTTGAAGAGATTATATTCAAAAACTTTCCTAAAATGGGAAAAGAAATGGTCAAATAAGTCCAGGAAGCATAGAGAGTCCCATATACGATAAACCCAAAGAGAAACAGGCTGAGACACATATTAATCAAACTATCAAAAACTAAATACAAAGAAAAAATATTAAAAGCAGCAAGAGAAAAACAACAAATAAAACACAAGGGAATCTCCATAAGGTTAACAGAGTTTCTTTCAGCAGAAACTCTGCAAGCCAGAAGGGAGGGGCAGGACATATTTAAAGTGATGAAAGGAAAAAACCTAAAACTAAGATTACTCTATCCAACAAGGATCACATTCATATTTGAGGGAGAAATTAAAACCTATACAAACAAGCAAAAGTTAGGAGAATTCAGCACCAACAAACCAGCTTTACAACAAATGCTAAAGGAACTTCTCTAGGCAGGAAACACAAGAGAAGGAAAAGATCTACAAAAACAAACCCAAAACAATTAAGAAAATGGTAACATGAACATATGTATCGATAACTACCTTAAATGTATATGGATTAAATACTCCAACCAAAGGACATAGACTGGCTGAATGGATACAAAAACAAGACCCATATATACGCTGTCTACAAGGGACCTACATCAGACCTAGGGACACATACCGACTGAAAGTGAGGGGATGGAAAAAGATATTCCATGCAAATGAAAATCAAAAGAAAGCTGAAGTAGCAATTCTCATATCAGACAAAACAGACTTTAAAATAAAAACTATTACAAGAGACTAAGAGGGACACTATATAATGATCTAGGGACCAATCCAAGAAGAAGATATAACAATTGTAAATATTTATGCACCCAACATAGGAGCACCTCAATACATAAGGCAAATGTTAACAGCCATAAAAGGGGAAATCAACAGCAACACAATCATAGTAGGGGACTCTAACACCCCACTTTCACCAGTGGACAGATCATCCAAAATGAAAATAAATAAGGAAACACAAGCTTTAAATGATACATTAAACAAGATGGACTTAATTGATATTTATAGGACATTCCATCTAAAAACAACAGAATACACTTTCTTCTCAAGTGCTCATGGAACATTCTCCAGGATAGACCATACCTTGGGTCACAAATCAAGCCTTGGTAAATTTAAGAAAACTGAAATCATATCAAGTATCTTTTCTGACCACAACGCTATGAGACTAGATATCAATTACAGGAAAAAAAACTGTAAAAAATACAAACACATGGAGGCTAAACAATATGCTATTAAATAACCAAGAGATCACTGAAGAAATCAAAGACGAAATAAAAAATACCTAGAAACAAATGACAATGAAAACACAACAACCCAAAACCTATGAGATGCAGCAAAAGCAGTTCTAAGAGGGAAGTTTATAGCAATACAATCCTACCTCAAGAAACCAGAAAAATCTCAAATAAACAACCTAACCTTACACTGAAAGCAATTACAGAGAAAAGAATAAAAATTAGAGAAAAAAGAACAAAAAAAACCCCCAAAGTTAGCAGAAGGAAAGAAATCATACAGATCAGATCAGAAATAAATGAAAAAGAAATGAAGAAAACAATAGCAAAGGTCAGTAAAACTAAAAGCTGGATTTTTGAGAAGAAAAACAAAATTGATAAACCATTAGCTGGACTCATCAAGAAAAAAAGGGAGAAGACTCAAATCAACAGAATTAGAAATGAAAATGGAGAAGTAACGACTGACACTGCAGAAATACAAAGGATCATGAGAGAGTATTACAAGCAACTCTATGCCAATAAAATGGACAACCTGGAAGAAATGGACAAATTCTTACAAAAACATAACCTTCTGAGACTGAACCAGGAAGAAATAAAAAATATAAACAGACCAATCACAAGCACTGAAATTGAAACTGTGACTAAAAATCTTCCAACACACAAAAGCCCATGACCTGATGGCTTCACAGGCAAATTCTATCAAACATTTAGAGAAGAGCTAACACCTATCCTTCTCAAACTCTTCCAAAATATAGCCGAGGGAGGAACACTCCCAAACTCATTCTCTGAGGCCATGCTCACCCTGATACCAAACCCAGACAAAGATGTCACAAAGAAAGAAAACTAAAGGCCAATATCACTGATGAACATAGATGCAAAAATCCTCAACAAAATACTAGCAAACAGAATCCAACAGCACATTAAAAGGATCATACCCCATGATCAAGTGGGGTTTATCCCAGGAATGCAAGGATTCTTCAATATATGCAAATCAATCAATGTGATACAACATATTAACAAACTGAAGGAGGAAAATCATATGATCATCTCAATAGATACAGAAAAAGATTTCGACAAAATTCAACACCCATTTATGATAAAACTCTCCAGAAAGTAGGCATAGAAGGAAACTACCTCAACATAATAAAGGCAATATATGACAAACCCACAGGCAACATCATTCTCAATGGTGAAAAAACGAAACCATTTCCTCTAAAACAAGGAATAAGACAAGGTTGCCCACTCTCACCACTATTATTCAACATAGTTTTGGAAGTTTTAGCCACAGTGATCAGAGATGTAAAAGAAATAAAAAGAGTCCAAATCAGAAAAGAAGATGTAAAACTGTCACTGTTTGCAGATGACATGATACTATGCATAGAGAATCCTAAAGATGCTACCAAAAAACTACTAGAGCTAATCAATGAATTTGGTAGACTAGAAGGATACAAAATTAATGCACAGAAATCTCTTGCATTCCTATACACTAATGATGAAAAATATCAAAGAGAAATTAAGGAAACACTCCCATTTACCACTGCAACACAAAGAATAAAATACCTAGGAATAAACCTACCTAAGGAGACAAAAGACCTGTATGAAGAAAACTATAAGACACTGAGGAAAGAAATTAAAGATGATACCAACAGATGGAGAGATATACCATGTTCTTGGATTGGAAGAATCAACATTATGAAAATGACCATACTATCCAAAGCAATCTACAGATCCAATGCAGTCCCTATCAAACTACCAATGGCATTTTTCACAGACCTAGAACAAAAAATTTCACAATCTGTATAGAAACACAAAAGACCCCAAAGAGCCAAAGCAATCTTGAGAAAGAAAAACAGAGCTGGAGGAATCAGGCCCCCTGGCTTCAGACTATACTACAAAGCTGCAGTAATCAAGACAGTATGGTACTGGCACAGAAACAGAAATATAGATCAATGGAATAGGATAGAAAGTGCAGAGATAAACCCATGCACATATGGTCACCTTATCTTTGATAAAGGAGGCAAGAGTATGCAATGGAGAAAAGACAGCCTCTTCAATAAGTGGTGCCTGGAAAACTGGACAGCTACATGTAAAAGAATGAAATTAGAACACTTCCTAACACCATACACACAAAAAAACTCAGAATGGATTAAAGACCTAAATGTAAGGCCAGACACTATAAAACTCTTAGAGGAAAACATAGGCAGAACACTCTATGACATAAATCACAGCAAGATCCTTTTTGACCCACCTCCTAGAGAAGTGGAAATAAAAACAAAAATAAACAAATGGGACCTAATGAAACTTCAAAGCAAAGGAAACCATAAACAAGCAAAGAGACAACCCTCAGAATGGGAGAAAATATTTGCAAACAAAGCAACTGACAAAGAATTAATCTCCAAAATATACAAGCACCTCATGCAGCTCAATATCAAAAAAACAAAAAACCCAATCCAAAAATGGGCAGAAGACCTAAATAGACATTTCTCCAAAGAAGACATACCGATTTCCAACAAACACATGAAAGGATGCTCAACATCACTAATCATTAGAGAAATGCAAATCAAAACTACAATGAGGTATCACCTCACAGCAGTCAGAAAGGCCTTCATCAAAAAATCTACAAACAAAAAATGCTGGAGAGGGTGTGGAGAAAAGGGAATCCTCTTGCACTGTTGGTTGGAATGTAAATTGATATAGCCACTATGGAGAACAGTATGGAGGTTCCTTAAAAAACTAAAAATAGAACTACCATATGACCCAGCAATCCAACTACTGGGCATATACCCTGAGAAAACCGTAATTCAAAAAGAGCCATGTACCACAGTGTTCATTGCAGCTCTATTTACAATAGCCAGGACATGGAAGTAACCTAAGTGTCCATTGACAGATGAATGGATAAAGAAGTTGTGGCCAATATATACAATGGAATATTACTCAGCCATAAAAAGAAACAAAATTGAGTTATTTGTAGTGAGATGGAGGGACCTAGAATCTGTCATACAGAGTGAAGTTAAGTCAGAAAGAGAAAAACAAATACTGTATGCTAACACATATATATGGAATCTAAAAAAAAATGCTTCTGAAGAACCTATGGGCAGGACAGGAATAAAGAGGCAGACGTAGAGAGTGGACTTGAGGACACCGGGAGGGGGAAGGGCAAGCTGGAAAGTGAGAGAGTAGCATTAACATATATACACTACCAAATGTAAAATAGATAGGTAGTGGGAAGCAGCTGCATAGCACAGGGAGGTCAGCTCGGTGCTTTTTGATCATCTAGAGGGGTGGGATAGGGAGAGTGGGAAGGAGACACAAGAGGGAGGGGATATGGGGATATATGTATGCATATAGCTGATTCACTTTGTTATATAGCAGAAACTAACATCACATTATAAAGCAATTATACTCCAATAATGATGTTTAAAAAAAAGAAATAATGAAAAGAAAAGAAGAAGCACCATGAGTCCTTGAACAGTAATCAATATCCATAATTAGTGCTTATCTGCCAAACCACTATTGCCTACTGGGTATGTTATTTTGGGGGAAAGCAGGTTATTATTCAAAAGTATGAATTTGACCTTTTCAAAGGAGTATTGTCTGACCGGTTGAATGTTCTTTTTCTCTTTACTTGCAGCTATGTATCAATGAAATACAATAGAATATAAGGTGGCACATTAAAGAGGAAAATAGTACATATGTGAACATGAACTAGCTAAATCTTCTAAAACCACCTCATTACCAAAGAGCTACTATTTCCTGAAAACTCTCTGTATCACAAAATTTGAATTGAAATTTCTGTCAAAGCATATCTAAGTCTCATAAAAATCCAATAGTACATCTTTTATTAGGAGAGTCCAGGATATGCTCAGGAGACATTAGGACTAATCTGGAATTTAGGATTCAGAAATGAAGCAGAATGTAGCCATGTGGTGTGGGGTTGCTATTAAAATGAGTGAAACTAACAGCCCACATCATCTTCCACCAGAGGAGGCTGCTGCTAAATTAGAACTGTCCCAGTTTGGGCATGTAAGATTTAAAAAACCATTGGATCCTCTGCATTCTAAGATTATACAAGCAGAAGTCATGGAAGCTTGGTTTTAGATGGGGTTCTACCATAAACTAGTTTTAAAACCTTATAAATTAATTTAGTAACTTATTCACCAGTAATTTATGGACCACCAACCTGAAGCTAGACACTATGTAGTGCTGGAAATACAGGCGAAGGAAAGAGACAGGGCCTCTGCCCTCCTGAAGCTTACAATTGAGCACGGTTGACAAATATTAAATACAATCATATAATGTGCAATAAATACTATAAACAGAAAGTATAGTCAATTAGGAATTCTAACAGGAAGTGAGTCAGGGAAGGCTTCTCTGAGAAAGTGACATTTAAGCCAGTAGTTCTAAATTTTGCACATTAAAATCACCTGGAGGAGCTTTAAAATCAATGAGTGCTTGACCCCATACCAGATCAAAGGAACTGAATCTGAGATTGAGGTCCAGGTAGTATTATTTATTAAAATCTCACCCAAGTGGGCTTCCCTGGTGGCGCAGTGGCTGGGAGTCTGCCTGCTGATGCAGGGGACACGGGTTCGTGCCCCGGTCCGGGAAGATCCCACATGCCACGGAGCGGCTGGGCCCGTGAGCCATGGCCGCTGAGCCTGCGCGTCCGGAGCCTGTGCTCCGCAAGGGGAGAGGCCACAACGGTGAGAGGCCTGAGTACTGCAAAAAACAAACAAACAAAAAATCTCACCCAAGTGAATATAATTTGCAGCCAGCATTGAGACCACACATTTCAGCTGATGTCAGATGGTAGGAAGAGGCTGAGTAGAGAGTACAGGGTAAAGTTTTCAAGGCAGAAAGAATGATATTTGTCAAAGCACTGGAAAGAGCCTGCCACGTTTAGGAATTAAAAGGAATGCACTGGGAGATGCATTAGGCAGAGACATTGGATCTGGGTCTCTCTGCAAACAATCTGAAGGATTTGGGATTTTATCCTAAGTACAATGTAAAGCTATTAAACAGAACTGACATGACCAATTTTTAAAGATTGCTTTGGCTCCTCTCATTAGAAATCACCAGAATGGTCAAAAGAGTAACAAGGGATGAAGGAGATAAGAGATAATGATGATGGCTTGCACTGGGCTTGTAGCTGTAGAGATGGAGAAGGAATTATTTTGAGCTATTTCAGAAGTAGAACTGACATTTTGATGATTGAATAAAGGAGGGTGAGGGAAAGGTATGAAAGAAGATTCCCAGGTTTCTAGCTTGAACAGCTGGGCAAAAGCATGCACATTTGCTGAGATATGTAACACTGGAGAAGATAAAATGCTTGTGCCTGTAAATTTGAGGTACCTGTGACACTCAAGTACAGGTGTCAAGTAACCAGTTGGATATGTGTCTTAGGAAAAAAGTCTAGACATTCCAGTTTGGAAGTCAGCAGCATATAGATAGTACTTGAAGCTATATGTGATATGAAAGCCTGGAGAGAGCACAGAATAAAAGGGCTGAGGTAGTCTCAGTCACCATTTTGTTATTGTAAAATGAAAGGATTGGATATGATCAGTGGTTCTCAAACTTCAGTGTGCCTCAGAATCATCCAGAGGACTTGTTAAAACATCAGTTGTTGCGTTCACCTTTGAAAGCCTCTGATTTTGTGGGTCTGGGGTAGGGCCTGTGAAATTGCATCTCCAGCAAGTTTCCTGGGTGATATTAATGCCGGCAGATAGAAGCCATACTTGAAAACTAGATACTCTAAGATCTCCCTTCCTTCTCTAATATTCTACAGTAACATCGCTGTGCTATCTGCAAAAATTCACAGGAAAACATGTGCAAATGTCAGATAGAGATTTTAGTATTGCAAAATGAAAGAATTGTAAAATGAAGAGATAGATGTGAGCACAGGAATGGTTAAGAGTTGTTTCATGCCTTCACAATTTGCTTTTTTAATGTTGGGCAAATTGAGCAGTTGACAAATATTTATTGAGCACCTTCATGGAAAATATTGTATGGAAAAATAAATCTGCAATTCTCTCAAAGTTAAGTGTATACATTCTCTTGTTGGTGTTGCAGCTGTTTTTGAACAACCTATTGAAATTTAGAGAATTCAGTTCTTTAAGCATCATTCTGTCATTTGCAAAGAAACCTTGAGGTAGAGATAAGCAACACAGACCACAGTATAGGCATTTTGCACCTTGCACACACACACGCACAGAGAATCAATTAAGATTGTGAGAATTGGACTGCTCTCGTGGCGCAGTGGTTAAGAATCTGGCTGCCAAGGCAGGGGACACGGGTTCAAGCCCTGGTCCAGGAAGGTCCCACGTGCCATGGAGCAACTAAGCCCATGCACCACAGCTACTGAGCCTGCGCTCTGGAGCCCGCAAGCCACAACTACTGAAGCCCGCACACCTAGAGCCCAAGTTCGGCAACAAGAGAAACCACGGCAATGAAAAGCCCATGCACTGCAGTGAAGAGTAGCCCCTGCTCGCAGCAACTAGAGAAAGCCTGCACACAGCAACGAAGACCCAAAGCAGCCAAAAAAAAAAAAGATTGTGCAAATAGTGTTTTATTTTACTCTTATTACTTCATCTCATTCATGCTTAACATTAAGAAGTACACAGCTCATCATTTAAAGGAAGGTTTAAGGTACATTCTTATTATTAGTTATTGGCAACCAAAAATTTTAAAAAGCAAATATATTCCCTACCTAGACTTCTCAATTGCCACATCATCAAAGCATTTGGATTACACATTTTTCATAGAATTGTCAAAATAGATACATTATTCAATCTCAACCTACCTCTTCTGTGGATGGTTCCTGGATAAGTAAAGCTGATGCTTCAAAAAGGACACAGTAAACAAACTTACCAAAACCATTTGAGAGAACTCTACCTACTCTTCCAATTTCTAAAGCAGCATAGGGATATTATTTATGCAGATACAGCCACATACTCTTCCTCCAAATCCTAATTTTCTAGTAGGTTGTGTTTGTATTCAAGAGCAGTAGTTACAAGGTTGCTGACTGAGGTGAGAGCCTCATTCTGCTGAAAAAATGAAATAGATCAAAGTGTCATAGACCGTTGCTAAGGTGAATAGCAACTCCCCTGTCTGGCTGGACATTTGCTGTGATTTTTTTTTTTTTTTTTTTGCGGTACGCGGGTCTCTCACTGTTGCAGCCTCTCCCGTTGCGGAGCACAGGCTCCGGACGCGCAGGCTCAGCGGCCATGGCTCACGGGCCCAGCCGCTCTGCGGCATGTGGGATCTTCCTGGACCGGGGCACGAACCCGTGTCCCCTGCATCGGCAGGTGGGCTCTCAACCACTGAGCCACCAGGGGAGCCCATGCTGTGATTTTTTAATGTCACCAAATAAAAGTTTTAAGCTACCCAGGGACAAAGACCAAAAGATTTTTTTTTTATTCATTGGTTTCCTACCCAAGACATTCAATTCAAATAACACTTGCCTTGTTTCCAGCCCTCAACTGAAGGTGATGAGCTTTACTTCAAACATTGTAGGTCCAAGATCCTTAAGTTGATAAGTTTGTTTGGACAAAATGGTGCACCCACAGACAAGCTCCTATGCATGAAGAGCAGGTGCTTCAAAGAGAAGAGGTCACCTGCCCTCTTTCTTTACCTCTCAATGACGGAAGTCATGAGACTTGGGTAATATCCAGCCACAACTCTCACCTCATATGAGGTGAGTTCCATGTGATATCCAAACACAACTTCCTAACCTCAGTTAAGACCTAGCAGGACAGCTCCTCTCTATTCTCTGGTAGAAATGTTAAGCTCTAAGTAAGCAGAATTTCTGGACAATGAGGGTCTTCTCATGGGAGTTTTGCAAGTAACACACATCCTATTCTCTTGCTGAGTGACAAGGGAAGGGACAAAAAAACCTTGGTGTGCTTTAATGTTTCTTAATCCATTTGTTCCCCAAGAGAAAGAAAAAAGTATTACTTTTTTATGGGTCTTCAGTCTATTAATTTAATTTAATTTTTTTAATTAATTTTAATTATGGATTCTTCAGTTCCATAAAGGGGAATCTGACTGAGGTCTCTTATTATAAAATGGCTGACAAAGGTATTAAAATATAAATACCAGAATGTTCTAAATCAAAATCATGGATGTAATCAGAGGCACAAGAACCTATACATATGTGATATGTGAATAGAAGTAAACAATATTTTTTAAAACAACCAATTAGGCAGCTGTGTTAATTTGAGTCCTCTGAGAAACAGATGTCAAGAGAGGATTAGACATCTGAAAAAGAATAGTAATGTTCTTTCCAGCAAAACATTTCAGATGAAAAAGAAGAGTATTGATTTAGCTGTATTAATAATAATACAACTGATATTCATTGAGTTTTTATCAGGTTCCTGGCACTAGTACATATATATTTTACATGTTCTATGTCACTTAATTCTCACAATCAACCTGTATGATGTGTGCAGGGGGTCTATTGTTACTCTCACTTAACAGATGAGGAAATATATTTAAGCAATTTACCCAAAGTACAGCCAGTAAATGATAGGGCTGAGATTTCAGTCTAGTTAGTCTGATAACAAAGTCCTTTCCCTTAAACTGATTTGTACCCCCCAAACAAATGAAAATAATCAGTAAATCAATAAACATGCATTTATTGGACATCTACTGTGTTCTCAGTGCTCTGAAGGATACTAAAGAACAGGAATCTTTGGCATTTATGACCATACACTGTAAAGATGCAACAAGAAAGACAAATCTTTTATAGATAAATGATATGAGACTATATGCAATTAACTACTAAATTATATGGTTCATTCTGGAAGTGTTGTGGGAGTTTAGAGGAAAGATTATTAAATAAGTATTTAAGTGAGACAGAGCAGACTTCCTAAGGAGATGGGATTGGAACTGCTCTTTGGATCATGCATAAAGTTTAAATAGGCAGAGAGTCAAAAGGAAGGACTTACAGCCGAAGAGAATAACAGGAACAAAAACTTAAGGGTGGAAATGAGTGACACATTCCAAGGACCACGAGGGGTGGAAGCCACAAGACAGGTAACATATCTATCCAATTACATTGGAAGTTTTGTTTGAGAAAGTCAGGTGCTCCATAAATGTTCATAAGTTAGTGAATCAACGAATAAGTGAATGAGTAAATGATGATCGTATTTCCAAAATTATAGAAGGATGAAGTTAAATTCTCTCTTTAAATTCAATTTCTTCTCTTTTTTTCTGTGTCTTTAAGTTTAGTGATAAAATTCCATGAAAAGGTTAAAATAGAAAACTAAATCTCTGGAGAATCCTGTATTGACAGGATTCACTTCAAAATTTACCCCTAAAAATCAGACACCTAGAATCCTAATAGAAAATGCTCCTTTAGTTATCTATGTATTTCTATAAAATTTCTCTGATTTCAGCCACACTATGACTTTAATTTTTTAAAAAATCATTAATAGCATCCCTTACTGAAGCTGAATCTTAAAAAGAGAAATTTTCCCAAGGGATAGACAACATCAGAGAATTATGAAAAGCATAAAGTAACAAAATGAATTACATGTTTTGAATGGGAAAAAGAAACATGAACACCTAAGTATTTTCTTTAAAATACATTGAGAAATATTTCCCAAATATACATGGGAAGTTAATGGTAACTTGATAAGTCAATTTAAAATTTCTAATGTGAAGAATTTTTCTAGGCTTGAAGGAATTGGGGTCAGAGAATAGAGACTCTTTCTTTATCAAGCAATAGATCATGCAGTGACAACTCGTGTGAACACACAGCACATCTTCAGAATCTCAAGGCTGCAGGAAGGTCAGCATGTGGCTCTGTGTTCTTTGTTTCATATCTCCAGTCAAGCTTAGAATGTTTTGTGTGTAACAATGAGAGGAAAAAAAACTTTAAAATGACCTCTGGCATGAGGGGAAAATTCCCTTGGCTTTGTTGAAATAATCATTACCATTCAATTTATACTAATCATTTGACCAATTCTATACCCCTGCACATAAAACATCCAGCAAGAGATTGATGTAGGTGAAAAGAAAATGCAAACCTCACCCTTCCCTACCATATGAAGTCAGCAACAGGGAACGCAATTAGTAAACTAGCAAACTGTGTTAAAATAACTCCATGACCAATCAAGCTCAGTATTTCTAGGGCTGGGATATCATCTGTGGTACTGAGGTACTGCTTTGTCAACAAGGATTCCCTTGACAACGTGAAACAGCAATTCCCAATTAAAATGTTTTAAAAATTTAAAGCCATTCAAGTGCTACACAAATTATGTTTTCTCAACCAGAGAAGCTCCAGTTACTCTTTGGATTGATGAGAAGACTTATGCAGGATGATACCTCCCAAAGTGTGTTAAATGAAACCTTAGTTCCAAAGGATGTTCACAGCTGTGACAGGAAGAAATGGTCCTGTGATTAAAGGCTGGATGAAACAAATGTCTTTACTACTGGGATTCCCAAACTCCTTCATATGATGATGTGCATTATTATTTCCCAATTTGATGGACTATAGAAATCACTTTTAATTGGGCGTAGGGTAACTTTCCAGGAAGTATAATTTAAGCATTTTTTAAAGAGAAGGGGAGGAGAAAAACATGAAAACACTAAAGATGAGGCAACTCATTTTGAACCTGTTCAAACAACATGGGCTGTTTTATGTGTGTGTGTATGTGTGTGTGTGTGTGAGTTTTAAATGAAACTACAAAATTCTTCAAAGCCTAAGTTTGAGTTTGGCAAAAATATGATTTTTTTAAGGTACTATGTTGTTCCAGCTTCCTTTTCAATTACCTTAAGCATTCTGCAGGTAGAAAAAAAAATTTTTTTAAGTAGAATTTTGTGTGGAAGTTAAAACATTAGAGAATTTACAGTGACATATTTTAAATTAAATTCTTTAGAAGAAAAATGCACAAAATGGAAAATATGTATCATTAAACATGAATAAATGAGAACTTGAAAAATCTGATATTTTGCCACCCTTACACTTCTACTAGCATCCCTATTAAAAGCAATAATTTAAAACATATCAAAATTTTTATAATTATTTTCCATCAATTGCTAGGGAATAGAAATTAAAACTATACTTAACTATAATCTGGCCACAGATGTTTACTCTTCTTTGAAAATGTTAATCTCAAAATTTGGAGCATCTTATATTTTCTATAAAATGAGATGAAACTAAATCTACGGATACACTATTTTGAGAAATAATATACATAGTTTATAATATCTTTAAAATTTTTAATTACATTAGAAAATTTTCATGAAGAATTCTTTTGTAATAACATTTTGAATATTTTATAATCATATGCAAACATAGAGAATCAACTGCTATTTTAAAAAATAGCAATTTCCTAAATGACTTCAAAGATGAAACAGGGGAGCTGACCTACTTGAAAATAGCTGAAAGAAGAAGGATTTTATAGAAAACCGAATGGAAGAGTAAAAGAGGAAGGTGCTACTTGAACAAAGTAAAAGAGTCAGAGAAGCATGACGTGTGTGGGTCAGGGAAGAGAGTAACCCAGGCCTTAAATGTTCTGAAGCTTATTAGCAGGGGAATTAAATATAAAACTACTCTCTGGTTTAAGACAAGAAGTTACAGACAATGTGTTCCTTGTGTCAATTTCAATCAAATTCAGAATACAAGATATCCCTGATGTCTTTTCCCAGATCTTCATCAGTATACAAGGAATAAGTATTTATTTTGCAAAACATAGTTATTTTAAAAAGTAAGAAAAGAAAGCACAAAGAATGTTATAGAAGCAAAGCATTTTTCTTGCATAAATAGCCAAGGAAATAAAGAACTCAATAAATGTCCAGATGTTTGGATCTTAAAGTATCTTACAAGAGTTGGATGTGATTTTAGGACTGGTTAATTCAGCAGTTTGGAGCCTGGGTTCTTCCCTCTTCTCAGTCCCGTCACCCTCAACTATCCAACAGGATAGTTGGTTCTATCCTTAGACATAGAATAGTACGGCAACCACAGTTTCAGGAAAATATCCAGACATGACAATATTCAGCAATAGTTTTTCTTCTATGGAATTTTCTTAGAAGTGAGGAAAACTCTTTCCAGATCCTCCTAGAAGAACTGCCCTAATAATTGATTGGCCAAAGTTGGTTCACAAACCCACTCTTCAAAGAATCACTAGGATTATCCTTAATCCAATGAGTCCATTACCAAAGCTGGAATGATGATCAGCTTTTCCAGAGGCACATGGCTGGTTGAGGAAGAGGTACATATCTGGAAATGATTTTTTTTTAAAGGATTCATTCAGGAAGAAGAAAGAATGAAAGCTAGGTAGAAACCAACAGTGTCCTTCACACATGTACATGTTGTCTACATTTTTAAAGACAAAAGATAGATAATATTTTTGGAGTGTACACAGTAACACTAAAGAAAGCTTAACTTAAATCAAATATATGAATAAACAGCCCATATTTGAATAAGTTTCCTCTTCTGAGAAAGCCAGTAAACACCTAAGAGCTCAGTTTCTGGAAACCTCATTTCTTAAACATTTACTCTGGTATCCTGGTTCTTTCCTGCAAACAGCCTACTACATATATCTGTGCAATAACTCATTTAAGAATAATGACAATGCTCTCAGGCAGTTAATCTCATCTGCTTCCCAAGGAAAGACAAATTGTGACATAGTGATGTTAGCGGCTCCCAGAAGTCTGCCATAGCCCTCCTCTCCCTGCGTGCTCATGAGAACACCCACAAGTATCAATCCATTCAGTGTCCCATTCTTGTCCTGACGAGCAGTTGTTTACTGTTATGAACAGATCCCTGTTAAGATGGTCATAGGTAATTAATGTGCTGGTGGGTAAATTTAGTGCTAAAAGTAAGATTTAAAGAATAACTACCTCTATGAGAGTCATATTTAAAAAGACAGAAATGAAATTATCTTTCGTTTCCACACAGCATGAAACTAGAGTGGTCACTAAGATTTGATGGATCAGAAGGGACACCAAATGGCAATGACAAACTACTATTAGAGCATGAAGAAAACCTCAATCAACCTGCCTAAGAGATAAGGAGACAGTGTTCACAGGTCTCTTCCTGCTTCAGCCTTTTGTCCTCACCCCTGGTGGGGAGGGGTATTTAAACACAATAATTCAAAGAAGTTTTTCTATGAAAGCAGATGGTTAATAGCGAGACGAAGTGTTTCTTTATCTGGTATGTTCTCTGTTTTGAGAAATACAAGGATCACCATAAAATACGGCTTGACAGATGGAGCACAGGGCATTGCAACAGGATTAAGTAGAGAAAGGAGTAGAAAAAAGGAAAGAAAAAGGATAGGGGACTTATAGTACCTGTGAGAAGTTTGTGCAATATTGAGAAACAAATACTTATGAGGAACAAATACTTGTTTCTCAATAAAGAATAAGAAAGGTTTGCACTCTGCTTTGAATCCTAGTCAGTCATAAATAACATTAGATCTTTCCTGATGATGGATAAAGTCCAGGAGCCTCTTCAGTGCATCGTAACAAGGGCACACCTATCATAGGGAAACTTCACCCAAGGTTCAAATTCCAGCTGCTCCCAAAGTTCAATTCTGGCTCCAGGATTGGGGTTAGCATGGGTCGCTGGCTTCACCTTCTCACTTTGGAAGATATTTAGCTTTTTGCTACCTCCTTCGTCTAACTAGAGAATAATGTTTACTTCAAGGAAGATATTTAGCTTTTTGCTACCTCCTTCGTCTAACTAGAGAATAATGTTTACTTCAACATCTAAGAGGCAATGAAGCAAACTGCAGCTGGGTATCCCCACAGGCAACACTACAGCTCACCTTGGTTCCAGAACATTGGCCATGTGACAGCATTAGTGCAAAGCAAACCACAGCTCTATCAACTTCATCTTTTTTATAGAATAGGAAAACAGAAGTTTCCAAAGACTCTTTTTTTTTTTTTTTTTTTTTTGCGGTACGTGGGCCTCTCGCTGTTGTGGCCTCTCCCGTTGCGGAGCACAGGCTCCGGACACGCAGGCTCAGTGGCCATGGCTCATGGGCCCAGCCGCTCCGCGGCACGTGGGATCCTCCCGGACCGGGGCATGAACCCGTGTCCCCTGCATCAGCAGGCGGACTCTCAACCAATGCGCCACCAGGGAAGCCCCTAAAGACTCCTTTTTAATAATAACTGGTAGGAGGTACATGAAAGTCCAGCTATAGTGCCATGTTATAGGGGAGGACAGTGATCAGTGGGTTTAGCTGCAATTGATTGCTCCAATTAAAATAATATTTAACTTCAAATTTGTACCAAATCAGAGGTAAGGAACATTGGCTGGCATGCCTTTTGTTCATTCAATGACTAGCAAATATATATTAAGTACATATTACTATGTGCCAGTAATTTGTTATAGGTGTTAGAGATACATTGTTAAATGAAACTGACCTTCTCTGCAGCTAAATGTAGCCAAACAAAACCACAGTATTTCTGGAGTTTACATAGAAACACTAAGGAAAGCTTCACATCCACATAAGAATGACTTTATATCCGAATAACGTTTCTGTCTGAATCAGAACATGTTTTAGCAAAGATACCATGTTCAGTTCAGTGATAAACAAGCTATGCAGTGTAAATGTAAACAAATAGTCCAAATGACAACATAAGTATTAGGCAGCTTTAATAGCGTATAAACAAAACTTGCTATTAAAGGCCAGTGGGTGACTTCATGACCATCTCACCACAGCCAGACTCAGGCATTCCCATTTTGCAGACAAAGACACAGAGCGGATATACTTACGTAAGTTCATTCAGCTACCACATGTTGGGCCAGAATTCTTCCCAAGTCACATAGTGTGCATTTTCACTTCAGGTCATGTCCCTGTATCCCTTTACTCCTTTCCTGATTAACCCCAATTTCTTCACCTTTGTCCATAATTGTTCTGAGCAAATTTTAGTGTATTTACACACATCTACATGAATTATAGATACCAACTTAAAACATAAAATAAAGATTGTTAGGATTTCTGAGGTTATTTGCAGTTAAGTAACACTTGAAGTAAGTTTTGCTTCATGGCCAGTCTAAGCAGCTGCCCCTCAGAGTTCTAAGTATTTGTCATTTGTTCCCAGAACCACCGCCTAAACCCAGACCCTTGGCCCTTGGTTTTCTTTAAAGAGCTAAAGGGATAGTCATTCCTCCACATTTTCTTCAGCCCCCAATCTCCCCATCCCAGACAGCTATTATCTACCATCAACAAGTCCATGTTTATCTCTTGATTGCATCCTTTTTTAAATTTGAGGATGTTTTCTGCTAAAACAGCTCAGTCTTGTTTTCACCTTGTAGGTGAGTGGTTCTCATACACTAGGTTGTCTCAGAATCACCATGAGGGCTTGTTAAAATAGATTTCTGGACCCCACCCCCAGAGTTTCTGATTCTGTTGGTCTAGGGTGGGGCTTGAGAATTTGCATTTCTAACAAGTTCCCAGGTGATGCTGATGCTGTAGGTCCAGAGACCGCTCTTTGAGAACCACTGCTCTAGTTCAGTGATGCTCAATACTGACTACCTATATGAGTCCTCTGAAGAGATTTTGTTAAATGGAGATATCCAATTTCTCCAGAGATTTTGATTCAAATGTCAGACTAGGGTAGGGCCCAAGCATCATTTTTTAAAAACTTTCTTCATCTATGAGAACAGGTAAAATTTTAAATTGTGGCAATACAAAATGCTGACCATGATACAGAGAAACTGGATCTCTCATACTTTGCTGATGGGGCTGTAAATGGTGCAGCCATGAGGGAAAATGGTTTGATAGTTTCTTTAAGAACAAAACATACACTTACCATACAATCCAGTCATTGTACTCCTGGGCATTCATTCCAGAGAAATGAACACATGTTCACACAGAAACCTCTACATGATAGTTCATGGCAGTTTTATATGTAATAGCCCCAAAATGGAAACAACCAAAATGTCCTTCAAAAAGTGAATGGTTAAATAAACAGTGGTATATCTCCACCCAGTAATACTACTCAGCAATTGAAAGGAATGAACTACTGCTACAGGCAACAACTTGGATAGCTCTCAAGGGCATTATGCCAAGTTTAAAAAACAGATTTCTTGGGCTTCCCTGGTGGCGCAGTGGTTGAGAGTCTGCCTGCCGATGCAGGGGACACGGGTTCGTGCCCCCGTCTGGGAAGATCCCACATGCTGCGGAGTGGCTAAGCCCGTGAGCCATGGCTGCTGAGCCTGCGCGTCCGGAGCCTGCGTGTCCAGAGCTTGTGCTCTGCAATGGGAGAGGCCACAACAGTGAGAGGCCCATGTACCACAAAAGAAAAAAAAACAACAGATCTCAAAAAGTTACATACTGTATGATTCCATTTATACAACACTTTTGAGATGATTAAATTACAGAGATGGAAGACAAATTAGTGTTGTCAGGAGTTAGGAATTGTTGGAGAGGTGAGAGTGACCATAAAGAGAACACAAAGGAGATCTTTGTGGTGAAGGGATAGTTCCCTATCTTGATTGTGGTGGTGGTTACAGGAATCGACACGTGATAAATGACACAGAGCTATACCCAAGGATTATATCAATGTCAGTTTCCTGGCTTGGATATTGTACTGTAGTTATGTAAGATGTAACCATTGAGGGGGAACTGGTTGAAGTGTACACTGGTCTTCTCTCTACTTCTTTGAAACTTCCTGTGAATTTATAATTATTTCAAAATTAAAAGTTAAAAAAGAAAAAGAAAAAAGAACCTTACCCTGAGCAGCCAGGGTTTGGAAACACAAACACGGCTCTGGCTGAGCACAATCCTGATGCCCACCCCTATGCTTCTGTTTCAAGCCTCTGTCTTTCCTGAGGCCTCTGCACTACTCTGTCCACACCTGGCTCAAATCTGTGTAGATTACTTCTTCTTTTACAATTCCCTATATTGGCTGACTTTTTCATATGCTGCTGTAGAGAATTAACTGATATTACCTATTAGGAGAGGCAACTGGGCAATATCTATCAAGACACTTAAAAATATTTATATCCTTTCAGCCAGTATTTCCCATCCTAGCAATCGATCTTAAGGAAAACACCAGAGATGCAGTCAAAAGACTTACTGCAGTTCTAATCACAATAGCAAAAAACTGAATGCAACCTAAGTAGCTAAATAAATGTAGACACATCCACATGCTAAAATGAGGCATGCTTTTAAAATAAAATTATTGATAAATATTGCTAAATCTTATAAAGAATGATTCCAAAAACTGTATGGATTTTGTCTTCAGTTACGTTAATTTGTATTTGCAAAGAAAACATGCTAAAATGTAAATGAAGATAATATTAAGTGATTGGATTTAAGTAATTTTGGTTTTCTTTTTCTAAGTTTTTCCAAATTTTCTAATTTCATATGATGAGTATGAACTTTTATCATTAAAATAATGCTTTCCAAAGTAGATATTGCTTAAGAGTCACCTCTACAGGCTTTCAAAACGCTTAAAAAGAAAACCTTGCCCCTAAACATATATAGAAACACAGTCTACTTCTGTCCACACTTTATTTCAGGCTCTCTTGTAAACCTCTGGATTCTCCCAGCTAACACAAAGTCAGACTCTTTTCCAAACGCATGACAATGGCCATTCATTCTGGCTCCCATCACCTACCTCACCCAACCTCCAGCTTATGCCCCTACCATTCTGCCATCTGATATCACCACAGTATTGCCTCCCTCCATCCCCTCAGATATGAGAGTACTAGAGCTATTAAAAGGGACAAAGGGAGCAGTAATTTCTGTTTACATCTAATTAAAAATCTTCCATAAACACTGATAAATTGTCCTATAGCTCTTGGCTGCCAATAAAAATTCCTTTAAATGAGTACTGTCAATGTTTATGACTTAGAAATACAGTTTTAAGGGCCACAGTATTGTGTTATCAATTTCTTTTTCTGTAATTAAGTTTCTCTCTGGCAGTTTGAACTAGTCCAATGAAGGGCTTTAATAACAAAAATTGTTTGTGTTTTACTTTTCCTGGATTCAAGTTTTATTTTAAAAAAGAACACAAAAATGAAGTTATCTTTATCTCTTTAATTGGATTATATTCTACCCATCAAAATATTTATATAAATCTCATTAAAATATGAATAAGTATTTTTATGGTGCTTGATTTTACAGCACTCCCTGGGGTTCTTTTAAACATCTTCTCTTGTATATTTTCTAGATTATAGATCGCCACGGTGCTGTCCTTCACATTGCCTCATTCATCTTAATAATCTAAAGATCTTCCAGTAATTACAGTTCAGAGATATACTTTCTGTTGGAGTTTTCAGCACCACAAATCTGAATCTCTTATTTTAACCATTTGAGAAACAGATATACCCTAAAAGTGTTACAGAGTAACTACAACCACTGGAGTCCCAAATTCTAGTTCCCCTCTCACATTCACTGCATTGACTTGGCAGACCAGTAACCTCAGTGTTCTCATGTGTAAATTGAAAACACTGGATCAGATGATTTCTAAAAGCTGTCTGATGGATTCCATCTTGTTTTCTGAGCTTAAGATGCTTAGCTCTGTATAGATACAGGAAACTAGACTACTCCCGCTGTTGCAATCCATTTCCTAGCAGCATGGATCTTGGATACGCTGTTTTTAAGAAGTGAGATCAAGTAAGCGAAACCTGGGCTTCAGATGCCAAAGCCTGATTCCTATTAACTCTAAAATGCAGAGAAACATGCACTTAAAATATTATAATTTAAGTTCAAATTTCCTCAAATCAGGTGCATAACTTCTTGGATAGATTTATACTAATGTAAAGCGTCAGGAGACCAATCTTGAGTTAGTTTTGGACTGATGGACAGTCATTTGACAAGACTCCAGTTAAACTTCAGAGAATGTTGTAAAGTCACAGGGCACTTCCATTACAAAGTGCCACAATGACTGGCTAAAGACTTTTCTTTGTTCTTATTTGTTGATGATTGAAAACCAACCATGAGAAATACGGGTTAATATAGATTGCAATCCAGAGCATACATTTTATTTACAGTGAGTTAAACTTTGAGAAATTTTAAAATGAAGAAACACAAATCAGAATTAAAATATGGGGGTTATAATTTATACAGAGCTTCATTTTGGGTTTACCTTTCTAATTATTAACATAATTAGTACTAATGATTAATAATTTTCAGCAAGCATTGATTATCTACATTGTATATTTCTTTGTGTTAGAGTATATGTAATTAGAAGATATATATTCACTGTCATTCTTTCCACAAATATTTATTAAGTGTGTATAACACGAAAAACCTTATGCTAAAAGAAACATGAATCTTAAATAAATAACAATAATAACAACAATAATAGCTAACAATTATGGAGTGTCATAGCACTGTTATGGCATTGTCATAAATATATATATATATATATATATATGTATGTATTAGCTCATTAATCTTTCCAGCAACCCATGAGATTGGTAATATTATCATTTCCATTTTACAAATAAGAAACTGGAGGCATAGTTGCCTTGCCCAGGATCTGGGTTGCAGATCTATTATTTGGCATGGACTCTAAGTTCAGAGTCTCAGGATCTTCACTACTATAATGCAAGTATTAGGGGTGAAACATGAAATCGCAGGGGTTTTTTTGGTCAAAATGGTTTAATATCATCAATTTCGTATGGTTCAACCAGGTTTGCATGCATAAAATAAAAAGTCAGTTCTCCTAACAACAGGCTGTAGGAATTTAAAGGTGGTAGAAATAACCAAAGAGCTTGTGTGCTCAAACAAGTTTTCATGAAGAAGCTGGAAATTGATCTCAGTTTTAAAGGGCAGAACTTAGATAAAGGAGAAAACAGGAAGTGTTTTCCAAGTGAGAAGCCAGGGAGGTAAGAATGTATGCATGTCTTCTGTAAGCACTGACCTTCACTTGGTTCTTGTTATAGAGTCTTACCCTTATCTCCTGCCTAATTTCAAGATTCCAGTGACCCCCAGTACCACCACCAACTAACTTTCCCTAAACAGGGGTGTTACGGGTTGAATTGTGTCCCCTCCCCCATCCCAAAATCAAATTTTGAAGTCCTAACCCTCAGTACCTCAGAATGTGACCTTGTTTGGAAACACAGTCACTGCAGATATAATTAGTTATGATGAGGCTATTAGGGTGGGCCTTAATCCAATATTACCAGATTCCTTAATAAAAGGGGAAATTTGCCACAGACATACACATGGGAGAACACATGTGAGGATGAAGGCAGAGACTGAAGATGAAGCACAGAAATGCTCTTTACAAACCAAGGAACACCAGAAATTGCCAGCAAACCATCAGAAGCTAGGCAAGAAACATGAAACACATTCTCTTTCACAACCCTCAGAAGTAATCAACACTGTTGACACCTAGACTTTGGACTTCTGGCATCCAGAACTGTGAAACAGTAAATTTCAGGTTGTTTAAGTCACCTGGTTATTGGTACTTTATTATGGCAGCCTTAGCAAACTATACGAGGGGAAACACAGGAGACCTTCATCTTCCACTCACTACTTGGATGTCCTTATCTTTCCTCCCCTCCCCCATCATGCACACTGGGAAGAGAGTCATAGGAATTCCTCTGGCCTCCAAATCCTGAGCCTTGATCAGCACATCAGTCCTTCTCTCTCAATGTTTTAGCATTAAAAAACTTGGCCATTAACCCAAACTCTCTTATTTAAACCTTCTGACTTTTGCATCTTCCAAGTTACATATTTTTGTGGTATAAGAATCTATTAAGATCTATTATCCCATTAGACCTGTGTCTACAGTTGTCTCTTTCTTAGTCTTAGCATTTTAATCTTCCAGTTTAAGAATTGTTATAAGCAACCTAAGGGAAAAGAATCTGAAAAAGAATTATATAACTGAATCACATTGCTGTACTCCTGAACTAACATGACATTGTAAATCAACTATACTTCAATAATGTTTTTAAAAATAAAAAATGAAATAAAAATAAAGTCCCAAATGGATTTAAACCTATGACTCTAAACTCAGAATCATCTGTTGTAATGATTATATCATTTGCTCTATATATCAGAGGCTAGCCCATTAGCTACAAAAAAAAAAATTGTTATAAGTTGTACAAATATTTAAGACATTATTTTATAGTAACATTTGTCTACCCAGAAATATCCAGATCCACTTCTAAGGATAACTATTCACATTTTTAAAAAGAATGTACCACAATTTCCTGAGGCAGTTCAAAAAGAAGATAAATATATAGTGGACATGATTGAATACTTATAACAAGTACTTTTTAAAGCAAATTTACATGTATTACCTCATTTAATCCTCACAGCAAGCCATGAAGTGGGTTCTACTATTACCCTGAAGAAAGTGAGGCACAGAGATCAAGGAATTTACTCTTGGCCACACAGATAGTTAGTGTTATAATCAGGTGAAAAGAAATATTTATTGAGTGCCTACTGCATATGCAACAATATGTCATCTGGTTATCTTTTAATTTCTCTTAATTTTTGGTAACTTTGACCAAAACTGTGTATTTAAGGCATTATTATATCTTTTTTCCAGATCATACAACTGAGGCTTGAAGAGTCTATCCAATATGTCTTGTTCACATTGCCAGTAATTTGGGGGACAATACTTGAGCTCACTGGCAATGTCTTTGGAATAAGTGTTTAGCCTCCCATTAATTATATTGATCAGTCTCACTACATCTTCATAAATCTTTAATTTTTCTTAATCTTTCTACTGATGTTACTTGCTCACTCCTGTAAGTATAGTCCCGCTTAGTACTTTAGAACAAAGGTGATCTCTACAAAGGGCCAATATGAAAACAGCTTCATCTGTGGTTAAGTATCTCCTCTTCGAAGCTGACTTACTGTTTTTCTTCTTTGAGCTTTTATCCTGGTTGTAGGCACCAAGCTCATTTTTTTCTTATTCTTTGTAACCCAATCCCCCATTTGAATCATGTGTTGACTAATTAGACCCCTGACTTGATTTCTTCACTCCAGTATGTTCCTTACTGGCATGAAATTCCTTCTAAATATCAGTATTTAATATTAGTTTTTGTTGGTGATGTTTAACATTTATTCATTTTCAATCATTAGAGGTACAAACGAAGGTTTCTGAAATTCCTTAGGAGGCTTCTGTTGATTATACTATGAAGGAGACACAGTGCACATTCTTTCCGTCCTCTTCTCCTGCATGGATAGAATGAGAGAAATCCCCACCATTGAAGAAATTTGGTCCCAGAAAGAAACATAATAATTGACTCAGACACCAGAATGAGGAGGAGGAACCCAGGGCTTAATTACTCTGTATAGGATACAAACTAAGGACTGGAAGTACCATACCAGTTCTTTGCATTGCCAACTCTTTTAAAATATAGGATATTAATACAAAATTGAGTTATATTAGGGCCAACAGATCAGGAAATGATTGCCATTGAAAAAAACTAGTCTATTGCTCACAGTTCCCAAGAGGAAGGGACACACCATGCAAGACCACATGAGGAAAGAGCAGGGTTGGTCAGGAGGCAGAGGGAGAAGGGGGAACTGTAGGTAAGAGCATTTATTGTGATTTCCATAGGAATAAAATGGGTAACACAGGGTAAGCAGGCTTAGGGTTGGGTATTTTGAATAATTCCAATGGACTCTGAGGCATAGGGATTGCCCCTAGCTATCTGGTAGCTGGGCAGGTGGACAGTAGTCCAGATTGTGAGAACTCAGTAAAGGAGGTGGTTAGATTGTAGACTCAGGATTGGTTAGTGTGTATTGGAAAAGTGCACTCACAGGTGAATTCTTTACTATCTCTAGCTATTGGCTAACCCTAGGAGGGGGTGTTCCTCCAAGGCCCCAGATGTCAAAGCATCAGAATAAAGAAAATAAAAGGCATGGTTAATACACCAACTAGATGACCACTGAGCTGTTGAATGGTATTTTTTTTCCATTTTTAACTTTAAAAAAAATTTTATTTAAAATTTTTACCTTTATCATAATTTGCACATGTGTTTTTATTTTGCTATATTCTAATATTTCAGAAGAAAAAAATAACTTCTCATGAACAAAGAGGCTTTTAGGAATTACTAGGTGGATACAGATATTGCTTTAAGAAATAGTGAAAATTGCAGTATAAGTAACAATTATTCTACAAACTCATCATATACAGCATCATCGCAATGTTTGCACATGATACACAAATACGCAAATTGTATGGTCCATTTTTTAGGATATATGGAATTGTTGGTTACTGTGCTGCATAATAATTGCCATGAACAGTAAACATTTGGTGTAAATGCTTGAGGGTTGAACTGCATTAACTGAGACATTCTGAGATCATTCTATGGGCAATGAAAAGAAGAATGGTTTTGAGTCTGGAGAGCGACTATCATAGAGAATCTGGCCCAGCCCTACCCAAACCCCAGCCCCTAACCCCAGCCCTCCTCCCTGCTGTCAGAGAAGTCTTGTTGACAATGCTGCTGTCCCCATGGTTGCTGCTCAGGTGGAGCCAGGAAGTGTGAATGCAAAAGGAGATTAAAGCTCCATGAGCTTGAGGAAGAGAAGGCCTTGTTCTGCGGTCTGTGTGGGCACTGCACTTTAAGTACCTGTTTTCAAGCCCCACAATCCACATTACTGTTCACAATTTTCTATTTTAGGAACTCGGAGCAGACTCACCAAGGGACCAAATGGCAGAAGCTAATTGCCAGCCAGTGCTCCCTATCACATGCACTTTTCCTATGTCCCGGAAGAGAATTTATGTCCACTGACCTCAGCTGTATTTCTATGTGCTCTCTCTCTTTTTCTGACTAGATCTAATCCAAAATTTCCCCTAAATCTAGCATTTTACTCACCCAGAATTTTAGGGATGTTTCTGCAGATAGGAAACCACATGACTAGTCTCAAGCTTCCAGAAGTGATTATGCTTCTCACATTCTCCTGAATCCTGTAAAACACTATGTACTACTCAGAACCACAGATTACACTTCAAAGAAGTAGATTCCAAATTACACAAAAAAGCATATATACATCTATATCAATGAGTTTCATAATTATGAGTCAGATAGCTGGGTTCAAGTTCTAATATATAAGAGATTAATGGGCAAATCAATTACCTACCCTTGCTCCCTCTTCCTCATCTGTAAAGTGAGGGGAAATTATCACCTCCGCATTGCGATGATCAAATAAGATAAAGTATAGCTAAGTATTGCCTATACTGTAAAGAGCTGGAGAGAAAATACCCCCAAGGCAACCATTCTAGGGTTATGCTTTACCAAAGCTATTCTCTGGCCAAAATCTTAAAGAGGAAAGGGTCTGGATGTTTGTTTTGGATAGAATTGAACAAGTTAGGGTACAAGGCCAACATTCACAAGCAATCATGGATAGAGACAACCCTGAAGAAATAGATTATATGGTGAAAATTTTAATAAGAAAGGGGGAGGATGTTATCTCTAAGGCAGCTGGGAAGCAAGGAAAGGGAAGAACCAGGAACTGGTCTAGGTTGTGAAGACATAACAAATAGCTGGGCCCCTGTATTTTCCCAGCAGTGCTACAAAGGTAAGGTACAGTTTTTATATTACTTTCAACAAAGAGTTCCATTTACACTAAAGGTTTTGCTTTTTGTTCACCTCATCTGCCCAGAAAAACTTTCAAAGTGTTATGCTAAACATTGTTTCCTTATGAGTTAAAATAAGTAATTCTCTTATAAATATTTAAAAGAAATCACCATAGTATGCCTTACTATAGCAGTACACATATCAAAGGAAATTTCTACAATCACAAATATAGAAATGTATGTGTAAATGTGCTCCAAGTCCTCCAGAACTACCTAAGTGCTACAATAGCTTTAAATACATTCTATCAATTTCTGGGACAAGAATCCCATTACAAAAACACAAACTGTGTTATTTAAAACAAAGACATCACTCAACCAAAGAAATGAGTCACTTCTTCAAAAAAGTAGATCACTGACATGGAAAGCTGATACACACAGACACATACACACACACAAATATCTGCACATACTTGTATATTAGTTATACGTCTATATAAACACATAGATACAGATTATATATAGATATTACATAAAAATCTAAAAATTAAAGTACATTTGACCCTTCAACAACATGGGTTTGAGCTGCAGGGGTCTACTTATATATGGATCTTTTTAAGTAGTAAATACTATAGTACCATACAGATGAATCTGTGGATACAGAGGGCCAAATATAAACTATATTTGGATTAACCTCTGTGCTGTTCAACAGTCAACTCTGTACACATTTCTTTTTTCAATTCCATAATCCTTTAATGCAATTTTAAGAAAAGATGTTCCTTTTAAAGAAGCACTTGGATAGACATTAGAACAATCTGCTTGAGAAAAGGAAGCAGTAATAATTCTTAAGACAATTTATAGCCCATATTTTTTGATGCATTGAATACATAGTCTTGTTAATCTGGTGAAAAATTAGACAAATCTATGTTCCCTTAAAGCAGATGATTGTCTGAAACTAATTACAAAGTCAAGCGTTTGTGTAATTGTGTCAACATTTCTAATAAATTAGTCATTTTTCCACACTATCAAACAATTTGAGACTTAAATTTTCAGGTTTCCATCCCCTGATTGGCAAGTTATTTACCGAAACAAAACCCCCAAAACACTATACACTGTAATTAAATGCTTGCATATGCTTTGAAGATAAAGCAATGATTACAAATTATTCAAAAGCACTATTTTAGGAATAAGTCCAACAAATACACTGATGCACAGGTGTTTCAGGTAGAAATATGCCTCTTTTCCTAACCTGTCATAACAGCTGTAGTGATTACTGCTAGTTTTAAACACTTTCTGTTCTGGAAAAGGCCAACAGCAAGAGCTGGTGGCTCCTTGAAATGTAAACATATTCTAAGATTTTGTTGGTTCTGTTTTTATTATAATTGTCTTCTCTGTTCTCTCCCTCTTTCCCTTCCTCAGAACAAAATATCAAATAGGTTGGTGTGACTGGAAAAATAGTCACCTGACAATCAAAAATTCTTAAAGTTGTTGGGTAAATATTCAGTATTAATGTCATTAATGTTTTCATTCACTTATTCATCTATCTATGCATTCATTCACCAAATATTTATTGAACAACTCTTACAAGTGCAAAACTATTGAGCCCAAAAAGATGTTCAGTTTTTTATCTCAATCAACTCACATTCTAGGAGGCACATAAGGGAGGAATACTATCCAATCACTGAAGAATTAAACTGATATTTAATTACTGATATTTAAAAATTAAATAATCTGGGAGAGACCTTCAAGATGGCGGAGGAATAAGATGTGGAGATCACCTTCCTCCCCACAAATACATCAGAAATACATCTACACGTGGAACAGCTCCTACAGAACACCTACTGAATGCTGGCAGAAGACCTCAGACTTCCCCAAAGGCAAGAAACTCCCCACGTACCTGGGTAGGGCAAAGGAAAAAAGAAAAAACAGAGATAAAAGAATAGGGACGGGACCTGCACCTCGGGGAAGGAGCTGTGAAGGAGGAAAAGTTTCCACACACTAGGAAGACCCTCCAATGGTGGAGACAGGGGGTGGTGGGGGGGAAGCTTCTGAGCCACAGAGGAGAGCGCAGCAACAGGGGTGCGGAGGGCAAAGCAGAGAGATTCCCGCACAGAGGATCGGTGCCGACCAGCACTCACCAGCCTGAGAGGCTTGTCTGCTCACCCACCGGGGCGGGTGGGGGCTGGGAGCTGAGGCTCCGGCTTCCGAGGTCAGATCCCAGCGAGAGGACTGGGGTTGGCTGCCTGAACACAGCCTGAAGGGGGCTAGTGCCCCACAGCTAGCTGGGAGTCTGTCGGGAAAAGGTCTGGAGATGCTGAAGAGGCAAGAGACTTTTTCTTGCCTCTTCGTTTCCTGGTGAGCGAGGAGAGGGGATTAACAGTGCCACCTAAACGAGCTCCAGAGATGGGCGCGAGCCGTGGCTATCAGCGTGGACCCCAGAGATGGGCATGAGACGCTAAGGCTGCTGCTGCTGCAGCCACCAAGAAGCCTGTGTGCAAGCACAGGTCACTATCCATACCTCCCCTCCCAGGAGCCTGTGCAGCCCGCCACTGCCAGGGTCCCGTGATCCAGGGACAACTTCCGCGGGAGAACACACAGTGCACATCAGGCTGGTGCAACGTCATGCCGGCCTCTGCCACTGCAGGCTTGCCCCGCATTCCATACCCCTCCATCCCCCTGGCCTGAGTGACCCAGAGGCCCCTAATCAGCCGCCCCTTTAACCCCGTCCTGTCTGGGCGGGGAACAGATGCCCTCAGGTGATGTACACGCAGAGGTGGGGCCAAATACAAAGCTGAACCCTGGGAGCTGTGCGAACAAAGAAGAGAAAGGGAAATCTCTCCCAACAGCCTCAGGAGCAGTGGATTAAATCTCCACAATCAATTTGATGTACCCTACATCTGTGGAATACCTGAATAGACAAAGAATCATCCCAAATTGAGGCGGTGGACTTTGAGAGCAATGGTAGGCTTGGGGCTTGCTTTCTGCATCTAATTTGTTTCTGGTTTTATGTTTATCTTAGTTTAGTAATTAGTGTTTATTATCATTGGTAGATTTGTTTATTGATTGTGGTTGCTCTCTTCCTTTTTTTCTTTTATATATAGATTTTTTTTTCCTTTTTCTCTTTTTGTGAGTGTGTATGTGTATGGTTCTTTGTGTGATTTTGTCTGTATAGCTTTGCTTTTATCGTTTGTCCTAGGGTTCTGTCTGTCCGTTTGTTGTTGTTGTTGTTGTTGTTGTTTTTAGTAAAGTTTTTAGCACTTGTTATCATTATTATCATTGGTGGATTTGTTTTTTGGTTTGGTTGCTCTCTTCTTTCTTTCTTTTTTTTATTACTTTTTAACTTTTTTATTTTTAATAATTTTTAATTTTAATAACTATTTTATTTACTTATTTATTTTTCTTTCTTTCTTTCTTTCTTTCTTTCTTTTTCCCTTTTCTTCTGAGCTGTGTGGCTGACAAGGTCTTCATGCTGTGGCCGGGTGTCAGGCCTGTGCCTCTGAGATCGAAGAGCTGAGTTCAGGAAACTGGTCCACCAGAGACCTCCCAGCTGCATATAATATCAAATGGTGAAAGCTCTCCCAGAGATCTCCATCTCAACGCTAAGACCCAGCTCCACTCAATGACCAGCAAGATACAGTGCTGGACACCCTATGCCAAACAACTAGCAAGACAGGAACACAACCCCACCCATTAGCAGAGAGGCTGCCTAAAATCATAATAAGGTCACAGACACCCCAAAACACACCACCAGACGTGGTCCTGCCCACCAGAAAGACATCCAGCCTCATCCACCAGAACACAGGCACCAGGAAGCCTACACAACCCACTGAACCAACCTTAGCCACTGGGGGCAGACACCAAAAACAACGGGAACTACGAACCTACAGCCTGCGAAAAGGAGACCCAAACACAGTAAGTTAAGCAAATGAGAAGACAGAGAAACACACAGCAGATGAAGGAGCAAGGTAAAAACCCCACCAGATATATACTGTATATCAACTATACTTCAATAAAAACTTTTTAAGAAATAAAAAAAAAATGAAAAAGAAATTTGCTTTTTAAAGTACACTATTAAATACTGAAAAGACAAGACAAAGACTGGGCTGAAATATATGAAAAACATACAAATCCAAAGGACTTGTGTCCGTAATATATAATGAATTCTTACAACTGAATAATTAGAAGATAAGTAACCCAATAAAAATGGGCAAAAAGTTAAAACATACTTCACCAAAAATGTTGTATAGATACCAAATAAGTATATTAAAATGTGCTCAACATCAATGGTTATTACAGTGATGCAAATTAAAACCACAATTAAACACCCACTAGATTAACTAACATTAAAAATTTAATCACACCAAGTGATGGTGAAAATGTGGACCAATTGGAACTCTCAAACTACTGGTGGAAATGTAAAATGTTACAAGTACTTTGGAAAACAGTTTGGAAGTTTCTTTAAAAGTTAACTATACAGAGTCAGAGTCAAGATGGCATACTAGGAGGATGTGGATTTCGCATCTCACAACTAGGGAACCTACCAGGTACCAGTGGGGTACCACGGACACATAAGGGGACTGGAGGAAACCCCAGCAACTGGGTAGGATGTGAAGTGTGAGGGGGAGTGAAGGGAGAGGAGAACTGGAGGAGGGATGGGACTAGTGCCCCTGAAGGGCATCTGGGAGAGGGGAAAGGATCCCATGCCCAAAGGGGGAAATTGGGAGACCATTGGGAGGGCAGAGGATCAAAAGGGAGCATGGCCACGTTTCCTCTGCCCACTTGGACCCTCAGGAACCTGTTGATATCCCGGGCCTGATCCTCTACCCACCTAGGCCCCCTCCAGCCACATGGGTCCTGAGGGAGTGGGAGGAAGGGAAGGGGGATGAAAAGTAAAGGCCGGACCTCCAGGACCGGCACCCCTGAGAGGTGTCTTGGGGAGGGAAGGAGTTCCTACACCCAATGGGACCCACCCATAGTTAGGGGTCCAGCGGCGATGGAGGAGACCCTGGGGGAGATGGTGGGGGACAGGGGCACGAAGGAATGGAAGGGAATGCAGCCAGTGCTTTCCCTGTCCACTTAGGCACCAGGAAGGCTGCTTGGCTCCTGGGCCTAATCCTCCACCCTGCAAGCCTCCCTCCTGCCATGCAGAGCTCAAGCCCCGCCCCTACAACCCCACCCAGGGCCCCACCTCTACACTTGGAGACCCCCCCCAACGAGCTGGGCCTAAACCCCACCCACACACCCTCACACAGGGCCCTACCTCCAAACTCCAGAACTCCACACTCCAGAGGCCCTCAATTCGACATGCTGCCTCTCCCCTTTTGCACAGGTCCTAAGCAGAGGCCCCGCCCCATGCTCAAATGTCAGCCCCCGCCCACCTAGGTCCCGCCCCACACAAAACCCCACCCCTGCCTAAGGTCCACTCCTGACCTAAACTCCACTCCCATATTCAAGACCTTTTTTTTTTTTTTTTTTCCGGTACGCGGGCCTCTCACTGTTGTGGCCTCTCCCGTTGTGGAACACAGGCTCCGGACACACAGGCTCAGCGGCCATGGCTCACAGGCCCAGACGCTCCACAGCATGTGGGATCTTCCCGGACCGGGGCACGAACCCGTATCCCCTGCATCAGCAAGCAGACTCTCAACCACTGTGCCACCAGGGAAGCCCCCGAGGCCTTTTTCTTTCTTCTCTTTTTTCTTCTTTTAGATTGGGGTCCTGGTTTACCTTGTTGATTCACTGTTGTTGATCCCTTTCTATATTTATTTTCCCTAATAAATCTTTTATTTTTCTAATTTTATTTTATTCTTCTGTTCCTTTTAGCTTGTTACCCCCCTTTTTTTCTTCTTTTTTCTGTTCTGGTTATATTTTACATTGTTGCAGTTGTTTCAAACACAGTTTTATTTTTCCTAATGTATTATTTATCATTCTCATTTTATTTTGTTTTTTATTCTTTGATACTGTACTGCTCCTTTTTTCTATTTCTTTTTTCCTTTTTTTTTTTTTTTTTACCGTGATATGAAGCTTGTGGGATCTTGGTTCCCAGGTCGGAGGTCAGGACCGAGTTCCTGTGGTGGGAGCTCTGAGTCCAAACAACTAGAATAACAGAGAACCTCAGAACCCAGGGAATATCAAGCAGAGTGAGGCCTCCTGGAGGTCCTCATCTCAGGACCAAAACCCAGCTCTATCCAACTATCTGTAAATTCCAGTGCTGGACATATCAGGCCAAACAACCAGTAAGACAGGAATGCAGCCCCACACATCAAAAAAAAAAAAAAAAATGAAACGACAAAAAAATTTCTTAGAGACGAAGGAGCAAGGTACAAATCTACAAGATTAAATAAATGAAGATGAAATAGGCAAACTACCTGAAAAAGAATTCAGAGTAATGACAGTAAAGATAATCCAAAATCTCGGAAACAGAATGGAGAAAATACAAGAAACATTTAACAAGGATCTAGAAGAACTAAAGAGCAAACAAACAAATTGTGCTATGAACACACAATTACTGAATTTAAAAATACTATAGAAGGAATCAATAACAGAATAACTGAGGGAGAAGAACAGATAAGTAAGCTGGAGGATAAAATGGTGGAAATAACTGCCAGGGAGTAGAATAAAGAAAAAAGAATGAAAAGAATTGAGGGAAGTCTCAGAGACCTCGGGGACAACATGAAACGCAACAACATTCGAACGATAGGGGTCCAGAAGAAGAAGAGAAACAGAAAGGGTCTGAGAAAATATTTGAAGAGATTATAGTTGAAAACTTCCCTAACATGGGAAAGGAAATAGCCAATCAAGTCAAGGAAGCACAGAGAGTACCATACAGATAAACCCAAAGAGAAACATGCCAAGACATATATTAATCAAACTATCAAAAATTAAATACAGAGAAAAAATATTAAAAGCAGCAAGGGAAAAGCAACAAATAACATACAAAGGAATCCCCATAATGTTAACAGCTGATCTTTCAGCAGAAAGTCTGCAAGCCTGAAGAGAGTAGCAGGACAAATTTAAAGTGATGAAAGGGAAAACCTACAACCAAGATTACACTACCCAGCAAGGATCTCATTCATATTCGACAGAGAAATTAAAACCTTTACAGACAAGCAAACGTTAAGAGAATACAACACCTCCATAGCAGCTCTACAACAAATGCTAAAGGAACTTCTCTAGGCAGGAAACACAGGAGAAGGAAAAGACCTACAAAAACAAACACAAAACAATTAAGAAAATAGTAATAGGAACATACATATCAATAATTACCTTAAATGTAAATTGATTAAGTGGTCCAACCAAAAGACATGGACTGGCTGAATGGAAACAAAAACATGACCCGTATATATGCTGTCTACAAGAGACCCACTTCAGACCTAGGGACACATACAGACTGAAAGTGAGGGGATGGAAAAAGATATTCCATGCAAATGGAAATCAAAAGAAAGCTGAAGTAGCAATTCTCATATCAGGCAAAACAGACTTTAAAATAAAGACTATTACATGAGACAAAGAAGGACATTACATAATGATCAAGGGATCAATCCAAGAAGAAAATATAACAATTGTAAATATTTATGCACCCAACAGAGGAGCACCTCAATACATAAGGCAAATGCTAACAGCCATATAAAGGGAAATCAATAGTAACAAAATCATAGTAGGGGACTTTAACAAACCACTTTCACCAATGGACAGATCATCCAAAATGAAAATAAATAAGGAAACACAAGCTTTAAATGATACATTAAACAAGATGGACTTAATTGATATTTATAGGACATTACATCAAAAAACAGCAGATTACACTTTCTTCTCAAGTGCTCATGGAACATTCTCCAGGATAGATAATATCTTGGGTCACAAATCAAGCCTTGGTAAATTTAAGAAAATTGAAATCATATCAAGTATCTTTTCTGACCACAATGCTATGAGACTAGATATCAATTACAGGAAAAAATTCTGTTAAAAATACAAACACATGGAGGCTAAACAATACGCTACTGGGCCTCCCTGGTGGCGCAGTGGTTGAGAGTCTGCCTGCCGATGCAGGGGATACGGGTTCGTGCCCCGGTCCGGGAGGATCCCATATGCCGCGGAGCGGCTGGGCCCGTGAGCCATGGCCGCTGAGCCTGCGCATCCGGAGCCTGTGCTCCGCAACGGGAGAGGCCACAACAGTGAGAGGCCCGCGTACCAAAAAAAAAAAAAAACAAAAAAAAAAGCAATACGCTACTAAGTAACCAAGAGATCACTGAAGAAAGCAAAGAGGAAATAAAAAAATACCTAGAAAAAAATGACAATGAAAACACGATGACCCAAAACCTATGGAAAGCAGCAAAAGCACTTCTAAGAGGGAAGTTTATAGCAATACAATCCTACCTCAAGGAACAAGAAACACCTCAAATAAACAACCTAACCTTACACCTAAAGCGATTAGAGAAACAAAAACAAAAATCCCTCAAAAAACAACCCTCAAAAAGTTAGCAGAAGGAAAGAAATCATAAAGATCAGATCAGAAATAAATGAAAAAGAAATGAAGGAAACAATAGCAAAGGTCAATAAAACTAAAAGCAGGTTTTTTGAGAAGATAAACAAAATTGATAAATCATTAGCCAGACTCATCAAGAAAAGAAGGGAGAAGACTCAAATCAATAGAATTAGAAGTGAAAAAGGAGAAGTAACAACTGACACTGCAGAAATACAAAGGATCATAAGAGATTACTACAAGCAACTATATGCCAATAAAATGGACAAACTGGAAGAAATGGACACATTTTTTCAAAAACACAACCTTCCGAGACTGAAACAGGAAGAAAAAAATATAAACAGACCAATCACAAGCACTGAAATTGAAACTGTGACTAAAAATCTTCCAACACACAAAAGCCCATGACCTGATGGCTTCACAGGCAAATTCTGTCAAACATTTACAGAAGAGCTAACACCTATCCTTCTCAAACTCTTCCAAAATATAGCCGAGGGGGGAACACTCTCAAACTCATTCTCTGAGGCCATGCTCACCCTGATACCAAACCCAGACAAAGATGTCACAAAGAAAGAAAACTACAGGCCAATATCACTGATGAACATAGATGCAAAATCCTCAACAAAATACTAGCAAACAGAATCCAACAGCACATTAAAAGGATCATACACCATGATCAAGTGGGGTTTATCCCAGAAATGCAAGGATTCTTCAATATACGCAAATCAATCAATGTGATAAGCCATATTAACAAATTGAAGGAGAAAAACCATATGATCATATCAATACATGCAGAAAAAGCTTTTGATAAAATTCAACACCCATTTATGATAAAAACCCTCCAGAAAGTAGGCATAGAGGGAACTTTCCTCAACATAATAAAGGCCATATATGACAAACCCTCAGCCAACATTGTTCTTAATGGTGAAAAACTGAAACCATTTCCACTAAGATCAGGAACAAGACAAGGTTGTCCACTCTCACCACTATTATTCAACATAGTTTTGGAAGTTTTAGCCACAGCAATAAGAGAAGAAAAGAAAATAAAAGTAATCGAAATTGGAAAAGAAGAAGTAAAGCTGTCACTGTTTGCAGATGACATGATACTACACACAGAGAATCCTAAAGATGCTACCACAAAGCTACTAGAGCTAATCAATGAATTTGGTAGACTAAAAGGATACAAAATTAATGCACAGAAATCTCTGGCATTCCTATACACTAATGATGAAAAATATCAAAGAGAAATTAAGGAAACACTCCCATTTACCATTGCAACACAAAGAATAAAATACCTAGGAATAAACCTACCTAAGGAGACAAAAGACCTGTATGAAGAAAACTATAAGACACTGATGAAAGAAATGAAAGATGATACAAATAGATGGAGAGATATACCATGTGCTTGGATTGGAAGAATCAACATTGTGAAAATAACCATACTAACCAAAGCAATCTACAGATCCAATGCAATCCCTACCAAACTACCAATGGCATTTTTCACAGACCTAGAACAGAAAATTTCACAATTTGTATGGAAACACAAAAGACCCTGAATAGCCAAAGCAATCTTGAGAAAGAAAAATGGAAACAGAGGAATCAGGCTCCCTGGCTTCAGACTATACTACAGATCTGCAGTAATCAAGACAGTATGGTACTGGCACAAGAAACAGAAATATAGATCAATGGAACAGGATAGAAAGCGCAGAGGTAAACCCATGCACATATGATCACCTTATCATTGATAAAGGAAGCAAAAGCATACAATGGAGAAAAGACAGCCTCTTCAGTAAGTGGTGCTGGGAAAACTGGACAGCTACATGTAAAAGAATGAAATTAGAACACTTTCTAACACCCTACACGAAAAGAAACTCAAGGGCTTCCCTGGTGGCACAGTGGCTGAGAGTCCACCTGCCGAGGCAGGGGACACAGGTTCGTGCCCCGGTCCAGGAAGATCCCACATGACGCGGAGCGGCTAGGCCCATGCACCATGGCCACTGAGCCTGCACGTACAGAGGCTGTGCTCCGCAACGGGAGAGGCCACAACAGTGAGAGGCCCATGTACCGCAAAAAATAAAAAATATAAAATATAAAAAAATTAAAATTAAAAAAACTCAAAATGGATTAAAGACCTAAATATAAGGCCAGACACTATAAAATTCTTAGAGGAAAACATAGGCAGAACACTCTATGACATAAATCACAGCAAGATCCTTTTGGACCCACCTCCTAGGGAAATGGCAATAAAAACAAAAATCAACAAATGGGACTTAATAAAACTTAAAGGCTTTTGCACAGCAAAGGAAGCCATAAAAAAGACAAAAAGGCAACCCTCAGAATGGGAGAAATATTTGTAAATGAAGCAACTGACAAAGGAATAATCTCCAAAATATACAAGCACCTCATGCAGCTAAATATCAAAAAAACAAACAACCCAATCCAAAAATGGGCAGAAGACCTAAATAGACATCTTTCCAAAGAAGCTATACAGATTGCCAACAAACACATGAAAGGATGTTCAATATCACTAATCATTAGAGAAATGCAAATCAAAACCACAATGAGGTATCACCTCACACCAGTCCGAATGGCCATCATCAAAAAATCTACAAACAAAAAATGCTGGAGTGGGTGTAGAGAAAAGGGAACCCTCTTGCACTGTTGGTGGGAAAATAAATTGACACAGCTACTATGGAGAACAGTATGGAGGTTCCTTAAAATCTAAAAATAGAACTACCATACAACCCAGCAATTTCACTACTGGGCATATACCTGGAGAAAACCATAATTCAAAAAAGAGTCATGTACCACAATGTTCATTGCAGCTCTATTTACAATAGCCAGGACATGGAAGCAACCTAAGTGTCCATCGAGGGATGAGTGGATAATGAAGATGTGGCACATATATACAATGGAATATCACCCAGCCATAAGAAGAAATGAAATTGAGTTATTTGTAGTGAGGTGGATGGACCTAGATTCTGTCATACAGAGTGAAGTCAGAAAGAGAAAAACAAATACCATATGTTAGCACATATATATGGAATCTAAAAAAAAAAAAAAAAAAAAAAAAAAGGTTCTGAAGAACCTAGGGGCAGGACAGGAGTAAAGACCAGACATAGAGAATGGACTTGAGGACATGGGGAGGGGGAAGGGGAAGCTGGGATGAAGTGAGAGAGTGGCATGGACATATATACACTACCAAATGTAAAATAGATAGCTAGTCGGAAGCAACCACATAGCACAGGGAGATCAGCTCAGTGCTTTGTGACCACCTAGACGGATGGGATAGGGAGGATGGTAGGGAGCCACAGGAGGGAGGAGATATGGGGATATACGTATATGTATAGCTGATTCACTTTGTTATAAAGCAGAAACTAACACACCATTGTAAAGCAATTATACTCTAATAAAGATATTAAAAAATAAAAAACAATAAAATCTAAGTAAAGTGTTTGAACATAGGAGAACAAAATACATAATCTGGTATTTTCTATAAGATTTACCAGTACAGGAAAAAATGATTACAAAAGCTTAAAATAACAACTTGATATTTAAATATTCTTCTTGGTGTACAATTTTATGACCTAAGGATGTTAAAAACAATCCACTTACATAGGTAACAGCAATGATGTGGATCAGGATCAACTTGCCTGATAGGAGTTCAATAAGCAATCATTGTTAGGCTAATTCTGCCTTCCTTTCCATCCGCACCCCTCAAATGGCTGATATGAAAAAGATTTTTATATTAATTAGAAAGATCACCCTCTTTTCCTCTCCTGGTGACCTGGCTTTCTATCTTTAGCAATCATATTTCAAAAGTAAAATTAAGACCTCTCAATATAAGTTAGAAAAAAAAAGTTTTACAAAAGCAATCATTCTAGAAATTTGAAGTCACCCAGAAAGGGATATTTTGGTATCAATTTTCCACCATCCAATAGGGGAAAAGAACTAGAGAAAAATGAATAATTTACAAGTTCATCTTTGAATTATTATGTATGTATTGTAATTGCCAGATTTTAACATCATTGCCAAATCAACATAACAAATACAATATTGTATAATATCTTTGTTAAAAATTTCAAATTCTGAACCAAAATTTTCTCTTTAATTTGTTGACGTGGTGTAACTTAGTAGAGACTTGACCTCCTATTGCTGAAAATGCCTTTACAAAGATAATAGGTAATCAGTTTCTATAAATTGGGCTCTGGCTACCTAAAAGTAATGTTTCCTACTTTTCTTTATTCAGATGCTTTTATGAAACATGAAGGAATCAGAGGTGGAGTAGGGAATATGGATTTGGGAATATGTAAAGAATAGTGATTATGTGGGGCACAATAGGATGGAAGGATGCAGGGAAGGGAGAAACTGAATTAGCCTGGACATTTAACTTCCATTTGGAAGAAGGAGGAAAACAGATCATTGTGAAGTTTCCACCACATGTCAGACCCTTTCATAATCTTACTTAATGTTCATGGCAACTGTGTGAGAGAGTATTTTTCCCCATTTTACAAATGAAAGAACAAGGATTAAATAAAACATTCAAGATCCCATAGTGACCAACCTGGGAATAGAATCCCTGTCTGTATGATTCCAGGACCTGCCTCCATTCCCTTCTGGATAGGAGAAGAGGGATCTGATAAGAAGAGATTATTCCAGAAAACAGGAACTATTTGTATGCTGGTACCAGAAGACTCTGAACAAACTACAGAAATGTAGTTTATTCTTCAATGACTCAGTAATGTTTTAGTCAAAATACTGGCTATTACATTGAATATTATTTTTTGCCCTGATCTTTAGGTTCTAGCATGGGAACTTTCTCAATCAATGTAACCATTGTTAAACCACCAAAGGAGTTAAGAATTCTTGTTCTACGCAAATAGCTCCTTGCTCTAACTACAAAATGCTTTTCATAGCCTGAGAAAATTCTGAGATATTAATGAGTGTATGCATGTGACATCCCTTGAGTTCCTTGCAAAAAAGGGCTAAGTATAAAAGTTATGTTATTCTCTTTTTTCTCCTTTTACTTGATGTCTTGCCTAAGCTGACTGTGACTTGTTCATTCTGCTAATCTCCAGAAAAATGAAGACACCCTTCAATGCCTAAATAAAAACAGAGGTCAGTTAATGGTTTAAGTTCTACCTCCTGGCTTCCAGGAACAAAGAAAGGTGCTTTGATTTCATTTCCATAAGTTTAATGTGTATGCATTGTCAGATTAACTTAATAAGAATTCACAAACTAGTGGTAAGAGCAGGTGATGTGAGCATTAGAGAGATTGTCCTGACAAAATTTGAGAGCTACCTTTCAAGAATCCAGGAGGCAAAGAGGTGGAGCTGGGGAAATAGCTGTTAATGCAGCCAGCAATATTCCAAATGAACATATTTAATTTTATAAAACATTGAAGATTTCATCAATGTGGTGGCCCAGAAGACAAACTCAGAGGAAAAAAATGTCTTTTTGACAGGGAATGGGTTGTTTGTAAATGGATTTTAAGTGCACTAGATTTGTATGTATTTGTTATAATATTACTTAAAAAGCTAATCATGTAATTTATAATTAGCAGGAGATAGTCCCTCTGGATCAAGAAAAGAATTTTAACTCAATATGTAGAGCCGTTGATTCTATTTTTCAACTACACTCAGCCTCTTTTTATCCTGTTCTTCTCTCTGCTTTCTCACCAGGACCTTCAGCCTCTTTTTCTACTGGTTTCTTTCCATCAACATTTAAACATGATCAATGTGTCATTTGTCTAAAACAAATAAGCAAATAAAGCTCTCTCAATCCCACAACCTCCTCTACTGATTGTCCAATCTAATCTTTCATAGCCAATTTTTTCTTGAAAACACTTTCTTTTTTATACAGAGTAAAAAATATGTATTTCTCTTATGAAATAATGTTGTGCTAGTACTTGATGCATTCTTCTATTATAACCTTTATCACATCACATCATGATTGGTTCCATCTGTATGATGTATCAAGATTGCTTTCATTCATACGTGGTTTGTAAATCCATAGTCCCAATCTATCCTTTTGTCCCGCAATCTAACCCAAGATATCTCTAACTACCTATTGGACATCTTTATTAGGCATCTCATAGCACTCCACACTCAGCTTGTCCAAAACTGACTCATCATCATCCCCCACCACAAATTTACTTTTTTTCTCAAGTCTTTCCTATCTCAATGAAAGACAGCTCCATCTACTCCATTTTCCAATCCAGAAATCTAGGTATCCTTTATTTCTCCCCACACTTAGTAGTCAACGTCTACATATTGCCAATTTATCCCCTAAATACTGCTTGAAATACCCATTTTCCTCCATCTCACTATTCTAAGGCCATATCACCACTATTTCCCTGAATTACTGGAACTGCCTCCTTACCCTCCTATCTACTTTACAACTTGTTTAGAATGATCTTTCCTTTCACTCCACTGCCAAAATCCTTACCCATTGCCTATATAACAAACGATCGATTCTTTAAACATGGCTTGCAAGTCCCCACCTATATCTCCAGTTTCATTGCTTATTTCTACCTCCTAGACAAGCCTATTCTAGAATGACACAGAAATTTTTTTCTCATTCTTTGACCTGCCACATTCTCATGGTGAGACCTTCATTTTTGTAGTTCCCACTCTTTAGAACATTCTCCCATTCTCCCCTCCTCTAACCTAAGAAATCCTTAACATCCTTCAGGTCTCTGCTTCTTGCTGGAAGCCTCCCCTTGGTGTGTAGACAAGTTTAGGTTCTCTTCTATATGGCCCCATAAACCCTTTATTTCTTCTAAGTTACTACTCATCAGACTTTATTTTAATTCTTAGGTAATTCTCTAGCTTTTCCAATAGAGTTCATATTTTTTAAGAAAAGAAAGCATGTCTCTTCCTGATCTTACTCTATCCCCAGCTTCTAGAACAGTGCCTTACAATTAGTAGGCACTTAATAAAATTTGTATGTAAAGGATCAGATCCAAAATAAAAAGTAATATTATTTAAGCATACAAATTCTTGATAGTTAACTGTATCACTTTCTTATATCAGAGAACACAAATTCAGATCTCTCTGAATAGCATGACCATATAACTGTTGATCCACACCAGGACATTTTTGACAGCAAAGGGGATAATATTGATGAATTAAAGATCAACAGGGGTAAACTAAGACTGCTGCAGGCAAACCAGGACATGTGGTCACCTTCCCTTAGGAGAAAGGCTGATAACATAAATAAAGCACAAGCATGTCTGTTTTGTCTGGTGGTGGGGTTTGGGAATGTTCTATTGTTCTGGAGATTGCAGTAACTATGCAGCTCCTGATAATTATTGCCATGCTGGAATTTAGACCTAGTCTTAACAGATCTTCTGATTTATCAAGAAAAATAGAAAATCCTGATTTTATCTGAAATATCCTAATGTTTTAATGTAGTCAACTCATTTAAAAAGTTTTAAAACAAAACTTCTAAGTATGGACGGGAGTTAAAATCAAAATATGTAATCACCTACATAATCCAGACACACAGACATTGGTGAAAGTCACTGCATAGGAGCAGGGATTACACATTTAGCTGCTGAGTCGTAAGGAGGTTCAGAAAAACCCCAAGAAAGGAGCCCAGGCAACCAGGATATTAGGAGGATACTCAGGAGACCTGAAAGCATCTCAATATTCTAAATCCAGTAGAGCTACACCTAACTCATTCCTGGTATGGATATAAGAAATATTTCATGAGAATCCCTAGAATGTGTTTGTTAAAACCCAAATAACTGAGTTAATTCCCCATTAGTGTGTTGATTTTTATTTCCTACTCATTCATCACAATCACCCCCTAAATGCTGTGTTTGATCTGCCCCTATATTAGGTATTAAAGGTTCAGAATTTCATGCTCCCTGCCTCTACTACAGAGTTTTACTAGACAACTGCAAAACAAGTACCATTAGTTGCCAATGCTTAAATCACCAGTTTGGTGGATATAACTTTGGTTGGAAAGATTTAGCACAGCTTCTACCTCCCCATCCACGACTCCTCACCCACAATTTGCCCATTAGTGATATCTGTCTAATATCATAGTTCAGTCTGCAAGCTTTTGCTTAGTCTGGTAATAATGCATTCGAAATGGTTTCATGATCAAGGACTGGATGAGTAATTGACCAAACAGCTTGTGCCATTTATATTCTCCAAATGTTTATAAAACAGATTTAAAAACATGATTATGCTAAGGATATAATTAAAGAATGAGTCACAAAGAATCTTTGAGATCATCTAGCCCAGCCTCTTCACTTTACAGCTGAGGAAACTTCACCTGGGAGAGGCTGCACAATTTATTGAAGTCACACAACCTGCCAGATGCAATGTTTAAGTTCTCTCAGTGTCAACAAAGAGTTCGCCAGTGACAGAAGTTTCAGCATATGGGTAGGGATGGAGGTAACAGGATTTGGGAGGGGAGTTTGGGAACCAGAAGTAGATACTAGCTGGTTACCAGATAGTATCTTTAAAGAGACAAATAAGCTGCCAGTGACCTAACCACAAAGCTGAGGCATACTTCCTGCTGAGGGATTAATTCCTTCACAGTCATCTGAGGAACAAAGTGGCATCCACCAGGAAATACTTCTGATCACAGATCCACTGGGTAGTGGAGATTTTTACTTAATTGTTATTTTATTTCTATCTCTAAACTTCATACTCTAGTCATTCACCTCCCCTCACAGCCTCATTTCCGTTCAGTTTAAATCTCCCCTTTGCCTTTTGCTTTCTCCTTAATGATGTTTATCTCATTCCTTACCACCATGCCCTGGTATTCCAAATAACTGTTCTAGTTCCCTTAAATTTTCCCATGGAATATTCCATTTATCTCCTCATCTCTACTGAAACCCGGATTTTCTGTAGCAGCACCACTTCCCTCAACAATTTTCCAAGTGAGCACTTTTTATTCTCCTTCTTGCTTCCTGTTCCACGGCTCACCGAGTCACCTGAAGCCCAGGTCATTCTTGAGTTATCTTGGGGTCCTGTCTTCTCTGTCTCCAAAATTGTGTTTCAAAAATAACTTCAGAGGCCATCTCCTCCTCTTCGTCTCTATAACCACCGCCTAGTTCATGCACTTAAAGTTTCTAACTCAAAACCTTGTAATTGACCCTTGAATGATCCCTCCACTTCCAGCTCCTTCATATTCAGCCCATTCTCCACAGAGCCACCAGAGTTTTCTGTCTAAAGCACAAAACTGATAAAGTCACTACAGTACATGTGTCCCATCATTTACCAGATAAAGTCAAAATGGCTTAGCAGTAAAAATGCTTATATGCTTTGACTTGGTGAATGAAATTAGAGGAACTTATTCTTAAATAATCAGATATGTGGAGAAATGTTTATTTTCAATAATGTCCTCTGTAGTGTTTTTAGACAAAACTTCCCCAAAATGAAATAAACCTGAATGTTCCCAAATAGAAAAACTGTTCTAAATTTTAGAATATTTATAAGGTGGATTATAATGTAACTATTTAAAAATATGTTTATAAAAATGTCTATTGGGCTTCCTTGGTGGCACAGTGGTTGAGAGTCCGCCTGCCGAGGCAGGGGACACGGGTTCGTGCCCCGGTCCGGGAAGATCCCGCATGCCGCGGAGCGACTGGGCCCGTGAGCCATGGCCGCTGAGCCTGCGCGTCCGGAGTCTGTGCTCCGCAACGGGAGAGGCCACAACAGTGAGAGGCCCGCGTACCGCAAAAAAAAAAAAAATGTCTATTGCTAGCCAAAATGTATAAACCTACTATAACCTAACTCCCCAACTGATTACAGCTAAAATCTCTGGACAAAAATACAGAAAGTAATTAACTGAGGATGCTGAATAGTGTACAAAAGCAGATTATGGAGGGACAGTCAAAGCTAGAGGAAGGAATCCATATGAGTGTGAATTTCCCAGGATTTTTCTCCTCTTTTCCCTCACGATATAAATTTGTGAATGTACCCCAATCATAGGAATGTAGTGGTGACACCTAAGACGCCAAAAGATACCTAACCTTTTGGACGAGTGACCAGGGCTAAAGGTCCTCTGCAAGACAGAAAGTGTAGAAGAACCCAATAGAAAAGAGAGCTGAAGAAGGGAATTCCTTAATTCTATGTATAAATCAGCAAAAGTCCTGAGCCCATGTCTGAGTTGTGAGTGCATAGGGAAGACCCACAGTAATGTAGAAAAAGCTTTGAGACTTGAACTATAATATAAAGCACCATCCGAGTTCCTGACTTATCCCTGCGTGGCACATAAGTGGCACAGACCCAAAGCAACGTGGCAAAGGTTTGGAAGCTAAGCTGATATTGAAACCACTACTAAATAAGATGAGAAAAAAAATTATGATCTGACCCTAAACAAGTTAAATGGCTGCTCCAACAACAACAAAATTAAGAACATTGTCAATAGAATTTTAACAGAACCCGGACTCTCAAAACATAATGTTCAAAGGGTGCAGTAAATATCCAAAAGTACTCAATATACAAAAATTCCAGAAAATATGATGAATTAGCAAAAGAAAAAACAATCAACAGTTGCCAAGCACAAAGCAACTCAAAAATTGGAATTGCACAGAATGATTATTCCTCTATTAGTTAAAAGTAAACACACTTGAAATGAATGGAAAAATAGAAGTTTTCAGCAGAGAATTAAAAACTAATACAAATGAAAACTTTACAACTAAAAAAATACAATATATAAATTTTTTTTAATTCACTTATGAGTTCAATAGGATGGAGACAGAAGAGAATCTGGGAACTTACAGAGATATACCAACTGAAATTATCGCATCTAAGGAATGGAGGAGACTATATTAAAAAAAAAAGCATAATAAAGCTTTAGATACCTGTGGGACAATATCAAAAGTTCTAACACTTTGTTCCTCAAGTCCTATAAGGAGAGAGAGAAAAACAATAGTGTAGAAAACAATACTTGAAGAAATACTAGCTAAATTATCCCCAAATTAGTGAAAGACATAGATTGAGAGATTCGAGAAGTTTAGTAAACTCTAAACAAGATAAACTCAAAGGAAATTATGTCCAGACATATCATGACCAAACACAAATACCAAAGATAAAGGAAAAATCTTCAAAGTAGTGAGAGGAAAATGATAAATTATATTTAGGGAACAACAATTCAAAGGACTGCAGTTTTCTCACCAGAAAATAGTAAAACAAATATTTTAGATATTGAAAGAAAAGAACTGTCAACCCCAAATTTTATTGTCAATGAAAATATCCATTAGACATGAAGGTGAAATAAAGATATTACCAGATGAAAGAAAACTAAAAGAATTTGTTGACAACAGATCTGCTCCAAATGATATACTAAAGGAATTTCTTCATATTTAAGAGAAGTAAAGCCAATCCTACACAATCTCTTCCAGAAAATAGAAGAAAAGGAAACTCTTCCCAAATCATCTTATGAGGCCAGAATTACCCTTATGCCAAAACCAGGCAACAACACTAAAAGAAAATTACAGACCAATATCCCTCACAAACATAGACACAGAAATTCTAAACAAAATAATATCAAATTGAATCCAGCAATATATGAAGAAGATAATACATCATAACCAACTGGTGCTTGTCTTGAAATGCAAGGCTGGGCAAACATCTGAAAATCTATCAGTGTAATTTACCATACCAACATTCTAAAGATTAAGAAACATATGATCATCTCCATAAATGTAGAAAAGTCTTTGAAAATTTTCAACATGCATTCATGATCTCAGTAAGGAATATAAAAGAAATTCCTTAGTTTGATAAAGGACATTGTGGTGGTTAATTTTGTGTTTCACAGTGACTGGGCCGAGGAATGTCCAGATTAAACGTCATTTCTGGGTGTGCATGTGACTGTGTTTCCAGATAATATTAGCATTTGAATCAGTGGACTCAGTGAAGGAGATTGCTCCTCTCCCAATGTAGTGGGCATCACTCAATCCATTGAGGGCCTGAATAGGACAAAAAGGTGGAGGAAGGAGGAATTTACCCTTTTTGCTTCCTGCCTGTTTTCTTGAGCTGGGACATCAGTCTCCTCCGGCCCTCGGACTGGAATTTACACTATTGGCTCCCCTGGTTCTTAGGCCTTCAGACTGGGACTGAAATTACACCACTAGCTTTCCTGGGTCTCCAACTTGCAAACAGAAGATCATGGGACTTCTCAGCCTCCTTCCCTCATAATTGTGTGAGCCAATTCCTCTAAATAAACAAACAAATAAAAATGTGTGTGTATATATATATCCTATTGATTCTGTTTCCTTGGAGAACCTTGACTAATACAGTCATCTACCAAAATACATACATACATTCATACATACATACATAAAACCATAGCTGACATAATACTTAGTGGTGAAGCCTGAATGTCTTCTTCCTAAGATCGGGAACAAGGCAAGGATGTCCACTCTCACCACTGCTATTCAAGGTCATACTGGAAGTCCTGGGCAGTGCAATAAAGCAATACAAAGAATTAAAGGGAGAACAGATTGGAATGGAAGAAATAAAACTTTATTTTCAGATATCATTTCCTACATAAAAAATATCAAGAAACTGACCAAAAAGCACTTATCACTAACAAGTATAACAGTCACAAAATACGAGGTCAAAAATGTCTAGGATCATCATCCTCAAAACTAAAAACACTAAAGAAAGAATCAAAGATTGAATAATGGAGAGATAAACCATGTTGTTCATGAATTGGAGAAAATACCATTAGGATGTCAATTCTTCCCAGACTGATCAATAAGTTCATTACAAACTCAGTCAAATTCCCAGCAGGATTATTTTGCAGATAACTGACAAGCTGATTATAAAATGTATATGAATAAGCAAAGGAACTAGAAGAACAAACTTTTTGAAAAGAAAAACATGAAAGTTGCATATGGTTTGATTTCAAGACTTACTATAAAAGCCACAGTAATAAAGACAGTGTAGTATTGGTGAACGGATACACACATAGGTCAATGGAATGAACAGAGAGTGCAGAAATAGGCCCATACGCCTATGGGCAATTGACTTTGACAGAAGTGCAAAGCTGATTTGATGAAGAAATGATAGCCTATTGTACATATGGTGGTAGAACAATTAAATACACATATGCAAAATAATGAACCCAATACATTCCTCACACCTTATATAAAAATTAACTCAAACACATAGACCTATATATGAAAGCTAAAACTATAAAACATAGAAGAAAGTGCAAGAGAAAAACTTTGTCCTGTGGTTTAGACAAAGGAATTTTAGATACACCAAAAGCACAACCCATAAAAGAAAAAAGTTATAAATTGACCTTATCAAAATATAAACTTTACCCTGTTAAGAGAATGAAAAACAAGCCACATACTGGGAGAAAATATTTGCCAATCACATACTTGACGAAGGACTTGACCCAGAATATCTAAAGAATTCTGAAAACTTGATAATAAGAAAGCAGACAACCCCATTTAAAAAATGGGATAGAGTCTTGAATAGACACTTCACCAAAGAATATGGATCCAAATAAGCACATGACAAAATGCTCAACATCATTATTCATCAAGGATATACATAGTAAAACCACAATGATACATGACATGTCTATTAAAATGGTTTTAAAATACTGTTACTGTCAAGTGCTGATGAGGATGGACAGCAACCTGAACACTCATCCCTTGCTTGTGAGAATGAAAAGAGTATGGCCACTTTGGAAAACAGTTTGCCAGTTTGTTATATACCTAAATATTAATGATCCAGCCATCCCACACTTAGGTATTTATCCAAAGCAAATGAAAATTATGTTCACACAAAAACCTATATGAATGTTTCAGCATCTTTGTTTGTAATTGCTGAAAACTGGAAGCAACTCAGATGTCCTTCAGCCCATATATGGATGAGCCATCTCTGGTCCATTCATTTAATAAAATGCTAATCAGCAATAAAGAGGCAACAACATGGGTAACTCTTAGATGATGCCATTGTATGATATTATGGAAAAGGACAAAATGATAATTACTGGTTAGTGATAAATTAGTGATTGCCAGTTTGGGGGCTGGTGGAAGGATTAACCACAAAGGAGAGGTATAAGGGAATTTGCTGGGGGTTATGAGGGAACTGCTCTGTATCTTGATTATGGTGGTGGTTGTACAACTCTATGCACTTATCAAAGCTCACAGAACTATATATCAGAATGAGTGACTTCTACTGTATGTAACTAATAAAATATTTTAAAATAACGTGTTTGGAAGAATGTTTAATTACATGGGAAGTTGTCATTAAAAATCAAGAAACAGGGCTTCCCTGGTGGCGCAGTGGTTGAGAGTCCGCTTGCTGATGCAGGGGACACGGGTTCGTGCCCCGGTCCGGGAAGATCCCACATGCCACGAAGCGGCTACGTCCGTGAGCCATGGCCGCTGAGCATGCGCGTCCAGAGCCTGTGCTCCACAACGGGAGAGGCCACAACAGTAAGAGGCCCGCGTACCGCAACAAAAAAAAAAAAAAAAAAAATCAAGAAACAAAAGCATTTCCCAATTGTGTGAAGAAAGAAAATCAACAGAAGAAAAATACTTTAAAACATTAGCCACAGGAGGTGTCATGTCAGAATGGACAATTTATGGATGAATGTTATTTTCTGCTTTCTCCTTATTTTTCCCCAAACTACCTACAAAGAACATATACTGCTTTTAAAATCAGAGAAAAATAGTCAATGCTATTTAAAATGAATGATCTTGGCTCATAACTGTACATTAGATTTTCCATATATCCTGTAGATTTCTCAAATATGTATATGTATACATGTTTAAAGGTAAATTAATCCTCTCTCTGTCCCCAAATCTTCTCTCTTAGTCATCTTTACTATCTCAGGAAAGGCTCATCATCCATCTAGTCTCCCATTTCCCCAGACTAAAATTGACCATTGGCCCTCCCTGTTTTACATCCACCCTCCCTACTCTACCCACCTTCCAAATTTCCTGTTGCTTTAACCTCCAAAATATCCCTGAATTCACTCACTTCCACCTCTACTGGTACTGCCTAGGGCTGAATATTTTTCACTAGAACACTGCAACATTCTCCTATTACATTTCTCTTTGTTTAAAGTGACCTTTTCCCAATCAAACCTCCACTCCGCTCTCAGAGGAATCTTTCCAGAAAACAAATTTGACCATGTAGTTCTTCTTCTTAAAACATACTGGTGGCTACCTATTGCCTGTGAAATGAAGTTCAGACTTCCTAATGTACGAAGTCTTTCATTACTTTAACTATTTCATTGATGTCTTATAATTAAATTAATAAATGAATGGGCAAATAGAACATATTACACTTGGAAGATATATCTGCAGAAGACATAAAAAGAAGATTTGTTCTGGTCCCTTCAGCCCTATTCTCCCCACCCCCTCAATTTATAAGCTTCTCTTATGTTTCAGGAGGAAGCATTTAAGACCACAATATGAAATTCCTGCTAGAAGAGGTTCTGTACTCAGGAAAATCAGTCAGCTCAGTACTTACTCTACACTCTGTTCTTTTCAACTTTCTCCCCTCAGGACTTTATTGGGGAAGGAGATCCAGAAACAGACCTACACATCAATTGTCCATTGTAACATTCATACATCTCTAAGCACTCTCATGAAGAAGGGGTAAACTAAAGAATGACAAAAATGTATCTTTATTTTGTGTGCAAAGGTAAAAATTAAGGTTGCTATGTGCTTTATAATTCTACTTATAATGATGTAGCATTTATACTTTGGTCTATTATTTTTTATAAATTTATTTATTTATTTTTGGCTGCATTGGGACTTCGTTGCTGTGCACGGGCTTCCTCTCTAGTTGTGGTGAGAGGGGGCTACTCTTCGTTGCAGTGCACGGGCTTCTCATTGTTGTGGCTTCTCTTTGTGCTCCAGAGCCCTAGATCATGGGCTCTAGGGTACGTGGGCTTCAGTAGTTGTGGCACAGGGGCTCAGTAGTTGTGGCTTGCTGGCTCTAGAGTGCAGGCTCAGTAGTTGTGGCGCACAGGCTTAGTTACTCCACAGCATGTGGGATCTTCCCGGACCAGGGCTCGAACTCGTGTCCCCTGACTGGCAGGCAGACTCTCAACCACTGCGCCACCAGGGAAGTTCCTATACTTTCTTTGGTCTATTAAAATAGCATTTCACATACTTATTTCCATTTGCAACCATATGATCCGATAAGACCATCATAAAAACTTGGTTATTGTGAAGTATTATATCAAATCAGGTACTGTCTCTTTGTATTATATATTTAGGTCTTGTACAAAAGATAAGCATTTATCAAAATTAGATGTGGTATCAAGGCAGGAAATATGCCCAAAACAATATTCTTTCCATTAGTGGCATTTAGATTCTAGAATCCCCATTGTGGCATTTCCCTTACCTAACGAAAGCTGGAATAAAAGAGATTCTTGTTTATTACACATTTCTTGGAAAACTTCATGGTGGTCATCTCAAAACATGTGCTTTCCCAGGAAGTAGTGGCTTCAAAATTGTAAGTGAATATTTCATGTGTAATTCAGTAGACTTTGTTTAATTCAAACTTAATTTTATTGTGTTTTATCAACAAATAATATTTTGTTATCCAGTTAAATTACACATGTGATCTTTTACCTTATGTTCCTTTGGATATTTAATTAAAAAAAAGAAATATGTAGAAGATCAACATATGCATATAGAGTGAAGATTTATTCAAGTAAATTTATTCATAATGGAATAGAATTTTAACATTTGAAGTAGGATTACAATTATGCCTTCATTATACTATTATGTCAAAATGTAGGATGCGGATAATTATTTTAATGTGTATTTCTTTAACAATGACAATTATTAGTTTTTAAGTCAGAAAAGCATAAAGAAAACAAAATGGCTCATAAGTCTAGCTAATGACTACCATAAATAAATAAATAAATAAATAAATAAATAAATTTAAAACTAATACATTCACTATTGAAGAATATTCAAATACTACCAAAAAAATGTATATAATGAAATGCAAAAAATATTTTTCTCCACCCAGAGTTTATTACTCAAAATATAATCACAGTTAATATCTTCAGAAACTCTCAAAATAGTATTTCTCCAAAAGAAATATACACTTTAATTTTTTTATCTCTACCATTTGGCTTATTAATATACTTCTTTGTTTTATGTTTCTAGTGGTTCTAGTATATAGCTTTAATTTTTCATAGTCTACACCAAATATTATTAGGCCACATCAAGTATATTTCTCTCATCCTGTCCTTTTTACTCTTGTCATACATTTCTTCGTATGTTACAGTTTTATTATTTTCATTTAAAATAATCAACTATCTGTCAAAGAAATTAAAAATGAGAAAAATGTCTTTTATATGTGCCCACATACATTCAGTATTCTTCATTCTAATACATCAATCCAAGTTTCCATCTGGTACAATTTTTTTAACCTGAAGTTAATGGTGGGGCAAGTTTGCTGATAATTAATTCTCTCAGCTTTTATTTGTCTAAAAAAGTATTTCCTCTTCCTTCATTTTTGAAAGATACTTTTGTCAGGTACAGAATTCTGTGTTAACAGATTTTTTTTCACTCAGAATTTTAATTATGTCACTACCTTGTCTTCTGTCTTACAAATTTCTGACAAGAAATCATTTGTAGTTTGTTCATCTGAATGTATTGAATCTTTTCCTCTGTCTCTTTCAAAGTTTTCTCTATGCTATTTGTTTTCAGCAATTTGATTATAATGTTTGGTGTGGTTTTTCTCCTACTCAGATTCACTGAGTATTTTTAATCTGTGGGTTTACAGTTTTCACCAAATTTCAAACATTTTTAACCATTATTTCTTCAGATATTTTTCTATGTCCCCACCCAACTGCACATAAGTTAAACTGCTTTATCTCATCCTACTGCTCACCTATTCTGTGTTCATTTTGTTCGATCATTTTCCTCTTTGTGTTTTATTTTAAATAGTTTCTATTGGTATGTCTTCAAATTCATGGATCTTTTCTTCCACAGTGTCTTATCTCTTGTTAATCCCATCTGTAATGGACTGACTTGTGTTCCACTGAAAATTATATAGTGAAGTCCTAACCCCTAGTACCTCAGAATGCAACTGTATTGGGAGAAAGAGTCTTTAAAGAGGAAGTTAGGGCTTCCCTGGTGGCGCAGTGGTTGAGAGTCCGCCTGCCGATGCAGGGGACACGGGTTCGTGCCCCGGTCTGGGAAGATCCCACATGCCGCGGAGCGGCTGGGCCCGTGAGCCATGGCCGCTGGGCCTGTGCGTCCGGAGCCTGTGCTCCGCAACGGGAGAGGCCACAACAGTGAGAGGCCCACATAACGCAAAAAAAAAAAAAAAAAAAAAGAGGAAGTTAAATGTGGTCATTGAGGTAGGTCCTAAACCAATATGACTGGTGTCCTTTTAAGATAAATTAGGACACAGAGGAAAGACTATGTGAAGATACAAGAAGAAGTTTGCTATCTGTAAGGCAAAGAGAGAGAGGCCTCAAAATGAAACCAACCTTACCAATACCTTGATCTTGGACTTCTTACCTCTTCTAAATAAATTTCTCTTGTTTAAGCCACTTTGTTATGGCAGCCCTAACAAACTAGTACACCATCTAAACTATTTTTTTCATTTCAAATATTGTATTTTTTATCTGTAGAAGTTCTATTGTGGTCTTTTTAAAAATTTTCCATTTCTCCCCTCATCACATTACAACTTTCTTCTACATTCTTGAACATGTGGAGCATACTTATAATCCCTGTTTTGATGCCCTTGTCTCCTATTTCCATCTTCTGTGTTATTTCTGGATCTGTATCTGTTGCTTGATTTTTCTCATTATAGGTCATATTTTCCTGCTTCTTTGCATGTCTGGTAATTTTTCATTGGACAATATACATTTTGAAAGTTAATGTTACATTTTCCTGGATGTTGTTATATTTCTATAGTGTTTGATTTTATTGTTGTATATTATTAACTTATTTAGAGTCATTTGTACCCACTTTGAGGCTTGTTTTTAAGGTTAGGTCAGGTCCAGAGTAGCTCATAGTCTAGGATATTTCAGCCCAAGTATAAAGCAATGCCTCCTGAGGATCTACCAAATCCCCTGCATGTTAAGAGATCTTTCCACTTTGCTGCTGAAATCACAAACTCTACTCAGCCCATGTGAACTCCAAGAATTGTTAAGCCTACTGCCTTCCAGATGTTCTTTCCCCAGCCTTGGGTAATCTTCTTCCTGTGCATGTACAGGTTTGTACTCAACCAAACTTAATGGAGACCCTGACAATAGATTCTAACCACGTTGACCTTATCAAACTACAATCTGCCTCCTGAGCTCAGTAAAATCTCGATGTGTTGCAAGCTGAAAATTACCTCCAACAGAAAACAAGAACTCAGGGTTCACCTACCTCATTTATTTCCCTTCTCTCAGGAATCAAAATTATGTGTGATCTACGGTCCAACTGTGGTCTGAAAACCATTGTTTCATATACTTTGTCCAGTTTTCCAACTGTTGAAGGAATGGAGGGACCATATGTTCCCTATCACTTCATTACGGCTCAAGGTGGAAGTCCATGTTTTCATTCTTAATTTTTCATAATATTATATTTAAACTAATCCTTTTATAGTAGGTGTACAATATTCCATTGGATAAATGTAATGAATTGATTAATGGAGACTATATTAAATGACATTCAGGTTGTAGGTAGCATTTTGCTATTAAAAATAGTGTTGCAATAAGCATTCTTATGCTTACAACACAGAATAATTTTGTGATATTTTCTTTTTTGACCAACTTCCTAGAATAGGTTTTCTGGACTATAGGGTATGAATATTCTAAAATAAAGATTTGCAAATTCCCGTCTAAAACTTTGCAAAATTAACACTACTCCCAGTAGTGTAGGAAAGCCTAAGTTTTACCACACTTTCCTCAGCATAAGAAAATTAACCTTTACCAATCTGAGAGTAAAAGTATCTTTTGTTTTGGTTTTCACTTATTTGATTATGAGCAAGACTTCACATAGTTTGTATTTTATCAGCCATTTATTTTTATTTTCTCTCAATTAACCACTCATATATTTGACCATTTTCTTTTTTAATATGTATGAGCTAATTGTGTGTAAAATATTTATGTCATATTTTTGCAACTTTTTTCACAGTTTTATTTGTCTTTTAACTTTAAGTTATTTATGACATACAGACGTTTTAAATATTTATGCAATTGAAAATATTTTTTAATATTTTCCATTTATAGCTTTGGGGTTTTGCGGTCTTCTCTGCAAGTCCTTCTCAAACATACACTTTTTTCACCTCTCGTAAAACTTCACAGTTTAATTTTTTAATTGTTGCTAATTTAAACTATTTTGTTGCAAAAAGTAAAATAGAAATTCCATATATTTTTTCAAATAATTATGAAGCTTTTTAACTCTATTGATCCCCTTTTCCCATCACTGATTTCACCAACCATCATGTATCATTAAAAGCAAATCCTTTTCATGGACTTTATATCTATTGATTTGTCTGGATATAATTTTCTTCCTAGTATTAGATTATTTCTATTATTGTAACTTGTTAAGTTTCAATATGAATTTTTTGAATTTATGCTCATTAATTTTCTGGATATATATTTCTTCTCTTATATAATATTTTCCACATAACTTCATAGAAGTTTCAATATTTGATAGAACTGAGTCATGTCAACCTCTACCCACTTTTCTTTTTAAAAATTTCATGGATATTGGGACAGACTTACTTTTCCAAATGAACTTAGCTTTTAATAAAAATTTATAGCTTAATTTATGAAAATTTACACCTTGTAATTTGAGTTGTGCTATCAAAGAATATTGTGTACATTTTCATTTACTTTAGACTTCCCTTACATTCCTCATAACATTGTAAACTGTTCTAAAATTAATGCTAAATAATAATATACTACTAATAATATATATTTTATGCTAAGCTTATTACTATACATTTTGACTTTCTGATATCTGATATCTGATATCAATCAGGGAAGGCTAACTTCTGTAACAAGAAATTCCAAATTCCCAGTGAGTTATCAGGATGAAAGCTTATTTCTTTTTCATATTACAGTACATTCCAGGATGGAGATCATCTTTCCATAAAGGGGTTCAGAGACCCAGGTTCCATCCATCTTGTGGCTCTGCCTTGGATTCATCAAATGAATCTTCGGCATTTGTCCAAGAGTTGAGGGAAGATAGGAACTCATGGGCAAACAGTTGGTTCCAGGCTTAAAAATAGCACACATCACTTCTGTGCACATTCCACTGGTTAAGACTAATCATATAGCTCCACCCAGCAAAAGGATGGGAGATGTAGTCCTCCTTTGGGCCTAAGATGAAAACAAAACAATCTGATAAACATAAACATAGTGCCATTATAATTATTATAATGGGGAATTTTTCTACTTATTCTTATTTTTAAAAAATCAGGAATGGATATCAGATTTTGTCAAATAACTTCTATTATTATTTATTGAACTAATCAACAAATCAACAGGATATTGTTTTTTACCTTTATATTTAAATGTATATATATATACATATATACATTTACCTTTATGAAGTGGAATTTATACTTAGCATAACACATATACTTAAAATATACATTTGATGAGTTTTGACATATGTACTCACTGTAAAACTATCATGATAATCTAGATAATGAAGGTTTCAATCACCTCTAAAAGTTTCCTCATGTCCTTTTGTAACCCATCCTCCCTCTCACATTTGTACCCAGTAATAACTGATATGTTTTCTGTCACTATTGGCTAGATTGCATTTTCTATCATTTTATATAAATGGAATCATTCAGTATATCTTCTATTTGACTAGCTTTTTATGCTCATAAAAATTATTTTGATTTTCATCTGTATTGTTGTAGGTGTTAGTAACAGCTTCTTACTGTTTCTGAGAAGTAGTATATTGTATGAATATACCATGTCTTGTTTATCCATTCATCTTTTGTTGGACATTTGGGTTATTTCCAGGTTTGGGCTATCATGAATAATGCTGCTATGATCATTCATATACAAGTCTTTGTTTGGAAATACATTTTCATTCTCTTGGGTAAATATATAGGATAGAATGGGTCATGGGATCAATGTATATTTAACTTTTTAAAAGAGCTTTATTGATATATAATTTATATACCATACAATTCACCTATTCTAAATGTACTATTCAATTTTTTTAGTATACTCCAAGTTTTTAGTTTACTCACAAGTCATGCAACAATGACCCTAGTGTAATTTTTTTAACATTTTCATCACGCTTTTTAAAAACATGCCCATTAAATCACTTCTCATTCTCCATTCCCCCATCTCATCATCCCCAGCCCTAGAAAACCACTGATGTACTTTTTCATCTCTATAGATTTGCCTTTTCTGGACATTTTATACAAATGGAATTACACAAGATGTGGGTTTTTTTGTAACTGGCTTCTTTCACTTAGCATAAAATTTTCAAGTTTCTTTCATGCTGTAGCATGTATTAGTACTTCATTCCTTTTTATTGATGAAGAATATTTAATTCTATGATTATACGTGTACACCTTACTTATCTATTCATCAGTTTATGGACATTGGGGTAGTTTCCACTTTTTGGCTATTATGAATAACGTTGGCATGAACACCCATGTACAAGACTTTGTAGACGTGCTTCATTCTCTTGGGAACGTACATAAGAATATAATGACTGGACTCTATGCTGTTTGTATAGTTAACTTTTTTTTAAATGTCTTTATTGGAGTATAATTGCTTTATAGTGTTGTGTTAGTTTCTGCTGTATAACAAAGTGAATCAGCTACATGCATATGTATATCCCCATATCCCCTCCCTCTTGTGTATCCCTCGTGCCCTCCTTATCCCACCCCTCTAGATGGTTGCAAAGCACCGAGCTGATCTCCCTGTGCCATGCAGCTGCTTCCCACTAGCTATCTATTTTACATTTGGTAGTGTATATATGTCAATGTTACTCTCTTACTTCGCCCCAGCTTACCCTTCCCCTCCCCGTGTCCCCAAGTCCATTCTCTACATCTGTGTCTTTATTCCATCCTGCCCCTAGGTTCATCAGAACCATTTTTTTTTTTTAGATTCTCTATATATGTGTTAGCATACAGTATTTGTTTTTCTCTTTCTTACTTCACTCTGTATGACAGACTCTAGGTCCATCCACCTCATTACAAATAACTCAATTTCGTTTCCTTTTATGGCTGAGTAATATTCCATTGTATATATGTGCCACATCTTCTTTATCCATTCATCTGTCGACGGACACTTAGGTTGCTTCCATGTCCTGGCTATCGTAAACAGTACTGTAATGAACATTGTGGTACATGACTCTTTTAAATTATGGTTTTCTCAGGGTATATGCCCAGTAGTGGGATTGCTGGATCATATGGTAGTTCTATTTTTAGTTTTTAAAGGAACCTCCATACTGTTCTCCATAGTGGCTGTATCAATTTACATTCCCACCAACAGTGCATGAGGGTTCACACCCTCTCCAGCATTTACTGTTTGTAGATTTTTTGATGATGGCCATTCTGACTGGTATGAGGTGATACCTCATTGTAGTTTTGTTTTTTTTTTTTTTCTGCGGTACGTGGGCTTCTCACTATTGTGGCCTCTCCCGTTGCGGAGCACAGGCTCCACATGGGCCGGCTCAGCGGCCATGGCTCACAGGCCCAGCCGCTCCGCAGCATGTGGTATCTTCCCAGACTGGGGCACGAACCCGTGTCCCCTGCACCGGCAGGCGGACTCTTAACCACTGCACCACCAGGGAAGCCCCTCATTGTAGTTTTGATTTGCATTTCTCTAATGATTAGTGATGTTGAGCATCCTTTCATGTATTTGTTGGCAATCTGTATAGCTTCTTTGGAGAAATGGCTGTTTAGGTCTTCTGCCCATTTTTGGATTGTACAGGTGTACAATATAGTGATTCACAATAAAGAACAAAAGTTTTTAGTTTTGATGAAGTCTAATTCATCTTCTTTTCTCTTTTATACATCATGCCTTTTGGAGTATTATATAAGAAACTTTGTCTAAGGGCACTAAGATTTTCTTTTTGTTATCATTTTTTTCTAAAAGTTTTAAAGTTTTAACTCTTAGATTTGCATCTATTATCCCTCTGGAGCTAATTTTTGTTTATGGTGTGAGGTAAGAGTTAAGTCCACTTTTTTGCATGTGGATATCCAGTTATTTCAGCAGTATATGTTGAAAGATGATTCTTTCCCACTGAGTTGCTTCAAGCCCTTTGTCAAAAATCAGTGCACTTATATGTGTGTATTTCTGGACTCTATTCTAGTCTATTGATTTATACATCTATCTTTGTGTTAATACCACATTGTGTTTGCTGAAGACCAATAATAAATCTTGAAATCACATGGTGTAAGTTCTCCAACACTGTTTTTCTTTAAAACTGTTTTATCTATTCTGTATCTTTCACATTTCCATATAAATTTGAAAAATAGCTTGTCAGTTCTTACCAATAAAAAAAGCCTGTTAGAATTTTGATGGAGACTGCTGAATCTGACAGATGAAGACTGTCAACTGGGGAGAACTGTCATCTTAATGTTGAATCTTTCAATCTCTGATCACAGTGTTCTGTCCATTTATTAGATCTTAATTTATTTCTCTCAGGTATATTTTGTAGCTTTCAGTGTATAGGTCATGGAAAGCTGCTTTATCAAATTTATAACTTAGAATTCCATATTTTATGTTAATGTAATTGAATTTTCTGATTTTTCTTTGCTAATGTATATAGATAATACATGCTGCAATATTGCTAAAATTATCTATTAGTTTTAAGTACTTTACTTGTAGGTTTCTTAGGATTTTCTACATAGATGATAATATGTTCTGTGGATAAAGATGGCTTTTCTTCTTTCTTTACAATCTCTATATTTTTTAATTCTTCCTGACTGATTGAAATGGCTATGACATATAGTAAAATGTTAAATAGAAGAAATAAGAGTGGACAAACTATTCTTATTCCTTTTTTTTTTTTTTTTTGGAAAAATCCCAAACCTTTCATTTTACTCCTCTCCTGGTTCAGCCCAGACGTGAGACACCTGAGCTTGGCAAACAGGATACAAATGTCCACCCAGGCCCTCAAACAGTCAGGTTAAGTGCGTGCAGGGGCGGCCCCTCCCCAACATCCCTCAAAGTGCATCGAGGACAGCCCTATGTAGCCCCGAGGCGGGGCCCATCACACTCCTGACAAGTCCAGGGCCGACTGGCGGGGGGCAGCCACTGCTGGGGACCCCAGGCCAAGGGGACAGCTGCGAGGTTTGGCTTTAGTGCAAAAGGCCAAAAACTATTTATTCCTAATCTAGGGGAAAAGCATTCAGTCTTTCATCATTAAATATAATGTTAGCTGTAAAATTTTCAGGATACCCTTTATCAGGTTGAGAAATTTCTTTCTTATACCTAGGTTGTTGAGAGTCTCTTTATCATGAGTGGATGGTGAATTTTTTTAAAGGCTTTTTCTGCATCTATTGAAAGATCATATAGTTTTTCTTTTTTATTTAGATAATTAGGTGGATTACACTGATTGATTTTCAAATGTTGACTCCAACTTGTATTTTTGAGATAAAACCCTACTTGGTCAAACAGTTCTTGCTTCCCATGCCAATCAATATTAAACATACCCTACTACTCTAGGCCCAGGCCTTGTATAATATCTACAACTGACCTTATATAACATATGTAAAAATCCCTGCAGGCATATTTATAAGCACTTGAGTCTATAGTTCCTTTGAATCTTTGCTTCTACTTTCATGATGGTTAGAGGAGAGAATATGGCCCTCGAGGTACAAGTGGGAGAGAAGAGGAAAAAGGAAATACACACAAGGAAGTAAGATTCTACTTTAAAATGCAACCTGCCTCAGTATATTATACAATAGCAATACATGTATTATAATCAGAATAAAATAAAATATAAAAACAGTATTTACATGTATTGGCCATACATGACACACACACTCAGATTTATTTAGAGAAAGATCGTGAGACTGTATACAGCTTTGCCTAATAATCTCCTTTCTTGCCTTTTTATTTGTTTTGTTTTTGTTTTTCTAAATAATATCAAGCATTTTTAAGTGTACAGTTCAATAATGTTAAGTATATCCACAATGCTGTGAAATATATCACTAGAACTTTTTCATCTTGCAAATCTGAAATTCCATACCCATTAAATAACTCCCTGTTCCACCCCACCCCCAACTCTTGGTAATCATCATTCTACTTTTTGTTTCTATGAATTTGATCATTTTAGACACCTCATATATGTGAATTAAACAGTATTGGTCTTTTTGTGACTGGCTTACTTAGTATAATGTCCTAAAGATTCAACCATGTTATTCATGTTGTAGCACATATCAGAATTTCTTTCCTTTTTAGACTGAGTAGTATTCTATTGTATGCACTTACCACATTTTGTCTAATCTTTCATCCATCAATGGATATTTGACTTGCTTCCATTTCTTGGCTGTTGTGAATAATGCTGCTATGAACATGGTGTGCAACCTCTCTTTTAAATACTATTATCAGGGATTTCCCTGGTTGTGCAGTGGTTAAGACTCCGAGCTCCCAATTCAGGGGGCATGGGTTCGATCCCTGGTCAGAGAACTAGATCCCACATTCATGCTGCAATTAAGAGTTCACATGCCACAACTAAGGAGCCAGCAAGCTGCAACTAAGGAGACTGCCGACCGCAACTAAGGAGCCCGCTGGCTGCAACTAAGGAGTACACGTGCCACAACTAAGACCTGGTGCGACCAAATAAATTAATTAATTTAATTAAATTTTAAAAAGACTGTGCACATTGAACTACATACATGTCTAGTGGCCATCATTCACATAATAGTTACAACAAAATTGCATAAAAAATATTATTATAATATCTAGCTCAATGTAACAGAACTGTATTCACCTCTTTGCCAAACTTCTTCTACTGGATGGCCAGTCTCTCTAATTAAAATTTTTTATTTATAATATTTAATAGATTAATTGAGTGATTCTCAATCAAGCGTGGTTATTTATTCCTTAGGATATCTGGAATCATGAGAGGAACTTTTTGTTTTCACAATGACTAGAAAGCACTACAGGTTTTTATTGGGCAGGGCCAGGATTACTAAGCACCCTGTGATGCAAGACAGCCCTGGTGAATGAAGAATAAAGACATACCAAGAGTTCTAACAGCACTTCCCTTGAGATATATTAGCCATTAACCATGTGGACTTAAGTTCATTAAACTAAACAATGTTTAACTTTTTACTATATCTAATTATTCTGTTGGTAAGTTTTCAAAACTATTTTTTTAAATAACCATTATTTGCTTTGCTGGTGCACAGGTTGCTACCTGCAGGGAAGATTCTTCCTAACAACAGAACCATTTCTTTGTGAATATGTCCAGGGAAAATCATATTTGTATTATAGGAAGAAGAAAAGTATGGGACCCCTTACTTGTCACATATTTTTATAAAGGATAATTCTGGCAAAAAAAATTAACAGCAAAGTCAGCTTTGATAACTAGAGCTGGAGCATACACTGAATATGAATTACTTACAGGTAGTAATTGCAATCTCCTTAAGAAAACAGGCCATGTTGGTTGGGATCATCACTATACCCAGAGCCTAGCCGACAGAGACACTTAAAAAATATTGAATGTTGAAATAAGGAATAAGGAAAAAGAACAAGATAAATAGCAGAATGGAAGGATTACAAGTGAGAGACGTTCCAATCAGTCACTGATGCATTCTCATGCTGGGTCCTGGGTTCTTCAGAAACACTGATGGAGGAAGGATGGAAGTGAGACCTGATGGCCTCCATTGTCAGTATTTAAGTGCCTGGGGAAGGAGTTTCAAACAGGCAAGAACTGAAGCCTGATCCTGTGATGGAGCCTGGCACTGGTCCTGTGATCCTGTGATGGAGCCTGGCACTGAACTTCCAGGAGTGTCAGGTGGTGAGGCCCAATGGCTCCTCCTGAGGTTTCCTTAAGCCTCAGAAATGGGGATATATTTGTGAAAAGTTTATAATACTGATCTTTTGAAGATAGTTTAGGGTTCCAAAAGTTGTGCATGTTAAAGTACTTTGAAGATAACAGTGTTGGGAGACTTCAAGATTTGCAGATGACGGCAACAGGAATAACCTCTATAGGCTTGTGGATGACAGGACATTGATATTGCTACCTGAATATTCTGCAGCCATGATAATCACACTTACTTTGTAGGGAAGTACAAAAAAGAAGCTTTTCAGGGAAGCTTTTTAAAAACTGCAAAGCTCAGAGATTCTGAATGCACTGGGGCGGGACCCAGGCATCTTTATTTTTTGAAGTTCCCAGTTGGTCTTTAGGTTAGGTGTACTGGTGAATCCTCAGAAATAATGCATTGTGGAAATTCAGTCTTGTCCACTTACAAACTGACTCACTTTTAATAAGTTACTCAAACTCTCTCAACCTGATTTTTATCATCTGTAAAGGGGAAATAATAATTTAAAAACTGAAGAGTCACTGGGAAAGAAGGAATCACTGTAATGCCCATGCTAATGCCATTTATTGTTAAATTCTGAAAGGCCTTCCTAAGCTGAAGTCATTTTCAATTTAGGAACTTTGTCCACAGATTTAATTCCAAAATAAGAGTAGAGATGGTCAGAAAGCATGGTGATGATGAGAGCAGAAACGAAGGGGTATGGAGGCAGGAATCTGAAGTAAGATCTCCATGATTCAAGGTAAAGGGGCCAAATAGGAGAGAAAAGTAGAATTTAGATACAAAGAGGATTTGAGACTAAAAAAAGATAACAGGACTTCCTCAGAGGCAGTTCAAAGATTAGATAAATGGAAGTTACAGAGACTAGAAGAACTGAGTCACTCCAAAGCTGGGCTTTTCCTCTTCGTGAAGTACCTTGCAGGGCCACCCTTCCCACTTACTGCCTCACTTGTGCACAAAGCTCCATATTCATAATTGAAGACCCTACGTTGGATGTTTTAAAAAGACAAAGAAAGGAACCACCATTTCCATTACAGCTTCAAATGAGGAAAAAATTTCTTTTCTAAATAACATGGCCAAAAAATTTAAACAAGAGATTCCAGAAAATAAACAAAGAAAATATAATCTTGCCCTAATGACCAGGAAACACCCCAGCAGAGGACTAAAGCAGTTTATGTTTTCCAAAAGCTTGCATTGCCAGCTTGGCTACCTTAAAAACAGGACACTGTGTCTGTGAAATTGAAAATAAAAAACAAACATTCTCTAAAAACATATTATGGCCTGTTCATTTCAGACTTCTACTTTGCACTGAAGCATTTAGTTGAAAATAATTTGACCTTCCATCTGTGAAGCTATTGTTTTCCATGGACTTGGTCATACAACTATTCAATGGTGGCTTTAGTTTCATCACCTTCTTTATTATAGTTTAATATCAGTGTTTTATTATCTATGTAGAAAGTAGGACTGAGAACTGTAACCACATTCATCACATTTCTACTATGAGAAAGCATTTAATGAGCTTCACATGAAATGCTACCTTGAGGAAATGTCACAGTTAAAACTACATATTCAAAATATGTAAAATCTCCCACCAAAAAAATAAAACCAGATACACTTAGTGTATTGTCACTGAGGTTGGCATTATTATGACTGTTGTTCAGTAGCTCCACGTCCCCCATCTCCTCATGTCCACGTATTGCTCACAGCTAGCACTGCATGATCACCCACTCAGTAGATGAAAAACATTGTTTGGATATGAAAGCTCACCCTGTGACAACAATTACACTCTTAAAGTCCTGCTTATTTATTATCTGCCTGCCACTTCTTACACTTCAAGCCCTTGACAGGGAGATCAGTTAGGTGGTTTGTGACCACCTAGAGGGGTGGAATAGGGAGGGTGGGAGGGAGGGAGATGCAAGAGGGAAGAGATATGGGAACATATGTATATGTATAACTGATTCACTTTGTTATAAAACAGAAACTCACACACCGTTGTAAAGCAATTATACTCCAATAAAGATGTTAAAAAAATAAAATAAAATAAAATAAAAATTAAATTAAATTAAAAAAACCTTAAATGGAAGTTTTTCTATACCCCACCTTCAAGATATTTTGTGAGAGGTGATAATATTCAAGAATATTATATGATACACATTGTCTTTCTCTTCACTTGGCTAGAGGAAAACAAAAGATATAAAATAAATTTGAAGGAAAGAAAAATAAGAGAAATAGTACCATTTAAGCAGATTTCAGGTGGGCTATCATCTTAGTCTCCTGAAACAGACACCATCCCAGCCACTCCATGTGTGGGGTGTGTACAGAGCCTAGGAGCTAGCTGGGATGCTGGCACTCTGGCACAGCTTTTTCTGACTCTGATGTCAACCTGCAAAATAGGTCAGACTCTGAGGCACACCGGTAGCATGCATATAATCCTTACGGGAAATTTATGAGTTATTTACTCAGCAAGCTTGAAAATATCAAAGGATGAATTTGGCTCTTATTAGCATGAAGCCTTTTAAAATGACACTCAGGAAACTCTTCTCTGCTCTTTTATTTGCAATTCATCTCCTGAGTACCTTTGTACCACATCTTGAAATTACAGAACCACCCACAAATTTCATCCTCTCCTTTTAGACAAATATTTGTTTTGCCTGTCCTGCTATGCCCAAATATTTTGGGTGGGATGGAAATAAATGTCACATACCTCTTTCAGGCTGTAAGTACTTAATTATGAGATGCGCTCGGGAACTGTGGCACTAGCCATAGAGTCAGTCACGAATTTTGGAAGGCGGGGTCCAGATGTAGGAAGTAGCTTTATTATTTTTTAAGTTCGTGCTGGAAAACTAAGGCCCTAATGTGGCGATGTGGCATGAGGACTGGGAATGTTGTCACACTGCTGAAGAGCAAGGGCTTTCCAAGTGCTCTAGCCTCAGACAGTCTTCTGGAAAGTGAGCTGCATCAAAGGGATTCGGGCTCCACGGCAGAGGTTCTGTGTGGACTCTCCTCTGGACAGTGGCCCCAGGCACGAGAGCTGGTCAGCTCAGAGTTGAAATGGGCTTCCCCAGAGGCTCCCCACAGTAGCACCAGTTCTTCCCAGGAATCTGTACCACCTCTCCTCCCAGCTGTGAGCAATCCATAGAAGCTATGGGAAGGAAGGATACACATGTCTCGGGAATCAGCTTAGAGTTATCAGAAAGAACCCCTTCTCTTGGGAGATGGAGCATAACAAAAAGGAAAAGTACACAGAGAGGAGAAAATATGAAAGTGAGCTAAACAAAAATATTCCAATGCTAAGCAGAAGAAAAAGACTCAAATCTTGCCTGGCAAAGCAATCATTTGGAAGAATTTGAAATACTGTGGAGGGTCGAACAGAGTAAAGGAAGAAAGAACTCCAGTTCTCCTGTGACTCTGAGACCAGTTTAATCTTGGACAAATCAATTGGCTTTTCTGGGTTTCATAATGTGTTCCTTAATAACATTTGTGAAGTGCTTTAGAGCTAACAGAATGCTTTTTATACATCTTTTATCTTGTAATCATCACTATACTGCCATGGAGTGAGGATGAGAGGAGGAGAAACATCATTCAGTTGGTACTATAAATCAGGTTCTGTTCTAAGTGCTTTACATGTGTTCACTTATGAAGTAGCAACTATTATTAAACCCATTTTGTAGAAGAGAAGTGGAGGTGAATGGGGTTACATAATATATTATACCTGATGACCCTCTGTGAGTCTTGATAGAATTCAAACTGAGTCAGTCTGGTTTCAGAGCCCCAAATCAAATGTATTATTATTGCTATGTTCACAGGTCAATGCTAAAAATATGACGACAGAGAAGCACTACAGAAAGAATTCTGCAGAAATTAAATCCTATTTTCTCAGCCTCCAAACTGCTTTCCTCCTGTAAATGAAGCATTGTTGAGAGCGCCATGAACTCATGTCGGTCAGCCTATCTAGGAAGTGGCATCAAAGAACTCACGCACTTTCTAAAAGTACTTCATACTACCCAGAACACTGGGAAAAGTCACTGCTATTATTGTTTGGTTGATTAAACCAAGGCTTCCTATTTCTTATTCACACAAATATAATGAATGAGGTAAACTATAATGTAGTTAAATATTAGTGATAGTGAAACACAGTGTAATGTTCCACAAACACCTTTTGGCTGAGTTGAACCCAGAATTTCCCTCTTATTACACTCCCTGGAAATTCAACTTGTAGGAGTCATTAAAACTCTTATAAAATACTCTGATTTTCTCTTTCCTCTCACATGGTCCTTGAAGTTAGGCATAGCCACGTGACTTATTTTAGCCAAATAGGAGCATAAGTGACATATGTCTTTTCTAAGCAGAAGTTTTAAGAGTCAGTGTGTGATTAGCCATGTTCTCCTCTTTCTTTATGTCATGGAGACCAGCAAGGCTTTGCAGGGGGTGTGGTAGGACCTTAAGTAAGGAGACATGGAAGAGTATGCCCTGCTGACCTGCTTTAGATGTTTAGTGTGAATGAGAAATCATCTTTTACTCTGTTAAGTCACGGAGATTTGGGGACTGTTGTTACTGCAGTATAATCTAACCCTTCCTGACTGATACACAGCCTATTAGTCAGAGTTCAGTGCAAGAAGCAGAAACCACTCTACATATTATTTTAGCATAAATGTTATTAACAAAGTGAATAAGGTGCTACAAAATCATTGGGAAGCTTTAAAGAGAAGGGTTTAGGCCAAAGGGTACCAAACTAGCCTTCAGAACAAATCCATCCCTGGCACCTGTTTTTATAAATAAAGCTTTATTGGAACACAGCCACGCCAATTTATTTATATATTGTGTATGGCTATTTCCAAGGTACAGCAGAGTTGAGTAATTGCAACAGAGATAGTATGGTCCACAAAGCCTAAAATATTTACTCTCTGTGCTTTATAGAAGTTTTCCTATCCCTTGTTTAGGCTAAGCTTTCTGGAATGGCTACCAACAAGATTCAGAACCTACCAACTTAGGAAGCTACTGACCCTGAGGCCACAGCTGAAGCTCTGCCAGAAGAAATAAGGCAATTATGCCCCAACTCCATCTGCCCAGAAACAGAGAGGAAGCTGAAGAACAGACACTGGAAAGCTGATGTATGAAAACCTGCCTATTTGACAGAGCTGCCAAAGATAGCATCTGCTTCACTTCTGCCTCCAAAAGTGCATGCAGGTAAACCTAATTGGTGGAACCCACTTAACCAGAATTTGAGCTTTTGGGCTGCAAGAAAGTATAGAGTGAATTTTTTAGCTTTCTAATTTCTTTTCTAGAAGTACAATGAAAGAGGGATTTAATGAACCAATCCAGAGTATTTGGCTTACAGAACTGTTTACTGTTCTCCTATTTCTGGGGGAGTCCATCCCCTTTCTAACTGCACATGAATCCTTGCAATACATACTTCCTTATTTAAGCTAATTTGAGTGCATTCCTTGTCATCAATAGAAAATAACTTGAAATCAAGTTACAAAAAAAGAGTACTATCTCAATTGTATAAAAATATACATATATGTATGCTGTGCATATTCATTTATGTAACATTCACAGCAGTTACTAGCTAACAAGTGGTTAATGATTGTACATTACATTAACTTGTCAAAAACCTTCTCAGTCTATCCATTTCTCTCTACATCAAATGAAATTCTCTCCATCTGAGTTTTAAGACAGTCAATCTGGCCCTATTCTATCAAACCATGTGACTATTAACTCTTAACTAGGTTTCGCTGACTCTGATCAGACTGGTCAGACTGCTTATCTTCTACAAATTGTATCTTCCCCAATGTTTTCCTTCCTTTCCCCTTTCCTTTCCCTCCAGCCCATCTAAATTCTTCAGAGCCAATTCTTGAAGCAGCTGTCTATGTTTGTTGTCTCAGTTCCACCCTGACATCCAGTTCCATCAGTCCTTGGGACAGCAAAGTCATCCACATCATTGAATTAGTGGACATCATAGTCCTCCTAATACTTCACCCCTCAGCCACATTTGAAACTGTCAACTGCTCCTTCCTTGTGACAATACTCTTTGCCCTAAGTTTCTGTGACAACACCCTTGTCTGCTGTGCTCCCCTCACCTCTGCTGGTAAGCTTGCTATCATCCTGTCTTAGTCAGAACGGGCTGCCACAACAAAATACCACAGACTCGGTGACTTAGACAACAGAAAACAGAAATTTATTTTCTCACAGTTCTGGAGGCTAAAAATTCAAGACCAAGTTGCCAGAAAATTCTACTTGTGGTAAGAGCTCTCTTCTTGGCTTGCAGACAGCTGCCTCCTTGCTGTGACCTCACATAGCCTTTTCTCTGTGCATTTTTGGAGAGAAAGCTCTGATGTCTCTTCCTCTTCTTGTAAAGATACCATTCCATCATATTAGGGTCCCACTTTTATGACCTCTTTTAACCTTAATTACCTCCCTAAAGGCCCTTTATACCAACACTGTCACATTAGGGGTTAGGGTTTCACCATATGAATCGAGGGAGGAGAGACAGTACACAATCTAGTCCATCAAACTTCCATCTAAGTACTGATGGTTTCTCAAGCCTCTGACCTAGGCTCTGCCCTCTCTGTATTCTCTTCCTTAGGTGAGTTTGTCCAAGATGATAGAATCAATTACCGTCCTCACACTGATGATTCACTGTGGTTTATGGTCTAGACATAAGGAAGATTAATCTCCCTCACTCCTTTTGTTTTCTTCCATACGGAGGATGCCCATTCATAAAACACTCCTGGCTTCTCTATAATCCCTTCTTTTTCTTCCCCAAGGAAGGAGAGATTATTTTTCAAATGCTAATTTTGAGAAGAATAAACCAGGAATGCTTAGGTCAGCATTTTTTTCTTTCTTTTTAGAAAACAGACAAAAAGAGCATATATTCTGTTCTCTTCTTTGGTTCTGTAAGTTTCCAGGCATGGGGTCCACCCATGTATGGTACAGCACTACCTGGGATAGGTGGAGTAAGTTCATCTATTTGTGGGGTTCACTATTAATAAACAGTGCCCAGAGTAAGAAGCCATGTTCAGCAATATGTCTTATTAGTAAGAAAAACAGTTTAGTTCTCCATATTACCTTTAGATTTCTCTCTCACTTAAATTTGAAATTTAATAAGGAAAGTGACTCTCTATATTGGGCCAACACACAACTCTCATAGAATGAGTTCTGTTCTCAGATCATCCACCTTACACATTTCAAAAAATTTTATTGAACTATGTACAGATACTATACTATGTACTGAAAATACATACATATATTCTCAACAAATAAGAAAGCTATCTCTTGCTTATTCATTTATTCATTTGATCAACAATTATATGTTGAGCATCTCCTCTATGTGCTTGAGATACATAAATTAAAACAAATAGATTATGACAAAGAGGGGTTTTCCTATGTTTTCCTTTAAGAGTTTTATAGTATCTGGTCTTAGATTTAAGTTTTTAATCCATTTTGAGTTTATTTTTGTGTATGGTGTTAGGCAGTGTTCTAATTTCATTCTTTTACATGTAGCTGTCCAGTTTTCCCAGCACCACTTATTGAAGAGGCTGTCTTTTCTCCATTGTATGTTCTTGCATCCTTTGTCATAAATTAGGTGTCCATATGTATGTGGGTTTATCTCTGGGCATTCTATCTTGTACCATTGATCTATATTTCTGTTTTTGTGCCAGTACCATACTGTCTTGATTACTATAGCTTTGTGGTATAGTTTGAAGTCAGGGAGCCTGATTCCTCCAGCTCCATTTTTCTTTCTCAAGATTGCTTTGGCTGTTTGGTGTCTTTTGTGTTTCTCTAAGAATTGACAATTTTTTGTTCTAATTCTGTGAAGAATGCCTTGGTAGTTTGATAGAGATTGCACCGAATCTGTAGATTGCTTTGGGTAGTATAGTTATTTTCACAATATTGATTCTTCCAATCGGTGCTTTGTGATGACCTAGAGGGGTGGGATAGGGAGGATGGGAGGGAGGCTCAAGAGGGAGGGGATATGGGGACATGTATATGCATATAGCTGATTCACTTTGTTGTGCAACAGAAACAACACAGTATTGTGAAGCAATTATACTCCAATAAAGATGTATTAAAAAATAAAAAAAATTTAAATGGAAACAGATGCATATACTTGTGGAACTTTACCTTATTAGGTGAAGAGAAACAACAAATATAACAAATGAACTACATGATATATTAGAAAGTGTTAGGTGAAACAACCACAGAAAAGAAACAATAGAGGAGAGTTAGGAGACCAGGATAGTTGAGACTGTGTTGTGATTTTTAATAGGTTGATCAAGGTAAGTCTTATTGAGTGGTTGACATTTGAGCAAGAAGTGGAAGGAGGTAAGGAGTTAGCCTTGTAAATACCTGGAGAAACTGTATTTAGACAGAACAGCCAGGGCAAAGGCTTTGGACAATAGCATGTCTGGCATGCTGTGGGAACTGTAAGGACCTATGTGGCTGGAGTAGAGGGAGCAAAGGGGAGAAATAAAGGAGGTGTGGGTAGATACAACCTTGAGGCCAGAGCGTGTCATGCCTTTCAGGCCATTATAAGGACTTTGGTATTTAATGGAATCATTCTGGCTGCTGTGTTAAGAATGACTCATTGCAGGGAAGATAGAATCTGCGACACCAGTTAGGTGGCTTTTTCTGAGAGAGGAGAGTGGTTCAGGCCAGGCTGGAAGCAGTGGAGGTGGCAAAAAAATAGTCAGATTCCGAGTATAGTTTGACATTAAAGCCAGCAGGATTCCCTGAACAATTGGATATGAGGTGTTAGAAAAAAGATATAGGTGAAATCAAAGTTGCTTTTGCTTTTGTTTTTCAATTTTTAGCGTTCCATCTTATTTTCTCTTTTGGCTTTTATTTTGCTCTATTTCTTTGAATTATTTACTGTTTTACTTGTTTCTTTAGGAATTACGATATGTATCCTTTATTTATCATAGTGTATTTAGAATACTATTGTTATCACTTCACATGAAATGTAAGAACATTTGAACAGTATAATTCCATTTACTCACATCCTTTATACTACTGACATCATAAGTTTTACTTGTATCTACACTGTAAATGTCATAAGAAAAAAATTTTTTTTTGTTTTAAGCCATCAGTTGTCCATTAAAGAAATCACAAGAAGAAAAACATAGATAGTCATTTATACTTACCCATAGATGTACCATTTCCCAAACACATTATTCCTGCCTGTAGATCTGAATTTCCATCTGGTGTTATTTTCTTTCCTCCTGAAGAACTTCCTTGAGTATTTCATGTAGTACAGGTCTGTTGACAACAAATTCTGCCAGTTTTTCTTTATCAAAAAGAATCTTTATTTTACCCTCATTTGTGAAGGATGTTTTCAGTGACTATAGAATCTGAGTTGACAATATTTTTTTTCAGCACTTTAAGGGTGTTGTTCTTATCATTATTCCCCTGTATGCATTTTTTTCCTCCGCCTATTTTTTATGATTTCAAAGGTTTTTGAAACCTTTGGTTTCTAGCAGTTTGATTGTGATGTGCATTGGTGTGGCTTTCTTTTTATGTGTCCTGCTTGGGGTTTGCTGAGTTTCTTACATCTGTAGGTTAATGTTTTTATCAAATTTGGGGAAAGTTTGACCGTTATTTCTTTAAATATTCTTTGGTCTCCTGTTCACTCTTTCCCTTCTGGAACTCCAATTTCATGTCTGTTATACTTCTTGATATTCAACACGAATAGTTGGAATAGGTCACTGAGACTCTATTCCTTTTTGTTGTGGTTGATGATAATCTTTTTTTCCTCTCTCCTATTGCAACATTTTATATTATTATATCCTATAAATTCTTATTAAAAATTTTTCTAAGTATATGTCATGTTTAAAAATCAATCTCAACAGCCAAACATTCCCTAGTTTCCATGGTGGTATGGAGGAAAGACTTCTAAGAAAAGCACCTAGAAAATTTTATAGCTGCTTTTGGAAGAAGATAGTTATCTCTCTCTGCCAACAATGAACTAAATTAAAGTCTAGTGTGAGAATTTTGGCAAATATGTGAAACCTTGTTGCCATGGATTTGAAGGATGCTTCAAATAGCAAATTGAAAGACATTTCTGTATTGGGTATTCTATCCAAAGTGTGGCTCAATTAGTTATACAACTGCATTCAATGATATTTTACTTATTTTGCCAGGATTTGAAGTAAGTAGCCATTAATTTGTAATCTATTATTATAGTTACAAAAACCTCAAAATATTTTCAGTGGGCACATTCTGATAAATAAAACAACATTCATTAAAAAGAAAAATATTTACTTCCTACCCTCAACCACCTCCTTTCATTCTCCCAAATTGCTTCTTATGAAAGGAGTTTTTGTTGCTAGTTGTTGTAGTAGTGATGCAGGCTTGCTGCCTAATTCTCTTTTCTATTTCTCACTTGACTCTCAATCACAGGGCCCAAATAAGGTGATTAAAAATAAGACCAAAGCCCCAGTGTTTCTGATGCATTACAGAGTCACTACGTGATCTAAATCAGGAGAGTGCCTCTCTGAACATTATTTATCAACAAGGCCCTGAAGATGTCATCTTGGATTTTACCTGATTTAAACAAAGTGTTGATTTGTTGCTGTAATCACAAGAGAGGATTATAAAGATGGGGATATCCAAAGGTTAGGAATGAGAGTGGAAATCTTCTCTGAAGTGAGTGTGGGAATCAGGCTGTTAATTCATTGTTGGATGATTATTGCAAATCCAAAGTATGTGAGTTGGGAACAGCGGGGCGGGGGTGGTGGGGGGAGGTGGGAGAGAGCTACTGAACTACATATGTCATTAAGGGACTTAAAAAGTCATGAAAGGATTTCCCTGGTGGTGCAGTGGTTGAGAGTCCGCCTGCCGATGCAGGGGACACGGGTTCGTGCCCCGGTCCGGGAAGATCCCACATGCCGCGGAGCAGCTGGGCCCGTGAGCCATGGCCGCTGAGCCTGCGCGTCTGGAGCTTGTGCTCCGCAACAGGAGAGGCCACAGCAGTGAGAGGCCCGCGTACCGCAAAAAAAAAAAAAAAAAAAAAAAAAGTCATGAAAGACATGATTCTTGGCCTTAAAATTCTCAGAATCTATTAAAGGAGACAAGACACATGCAAATACACACAAGGAAAAGAGACAAAGAAAGCTATGTACAAAATCGAGAATAGAAAAATATTTTAACTGGAAAGAATAGATTAAAATTCTAGAAGAATTCGTTTTTCAGTATCAAAATTATAATTCATGTTTTTAGCCTCTCTTCCAAATTATGAGTAATGTCTTTTATGACAGAAATAATACATTTATCAAGATTTTAAAAAATTATGAACTAATGTATTAAAAGCATACATTTGCATAATAGGAATCAATTAGTGAGTATCTGTTGCAAGTCTACTCTGTGCCTAGCATGTGCTGGACACTGAGCACTACTGAGGAGCAGAAGGGCCAATCTCTGTCCTCAAAGAGCTTACACTCTCGTAGAGCATATAAAGCTAGGAACCCCAGAGCAATAAGGCATCCTGTGCAACAAACTGTAAGTCACAGGGGTAGAAGATTCATTCATTGATTAATTTTCTCACTAATTATTATATCATTATTTATTATATACCTTCTGTAGCTTTAAAAGAGTTGCAAAACGGTTGATCCTGATTCTCATGGAGCTTATAGCCTGGTAGATGTAAACTGATGTTGACCAATTAACCATAATAGGTGAATATAAGCTCCACTTCCTCCCTTGATTTCAGTATAAAATCTTCTTAGTTGTTTTTCCCTACCTCACTGATCACTCATTTTTAATCTCCTCTCCTAATCCTTGAGCCTCTTTTCTTTAAAAAAAAAAATATATATATATATATATATATATATATATATATATATATATGCTTGGTTCCTACTATGGGTTGAATCATGTCCCTCTAAAATTCATGTTGAAGTCCCAATCCCCAGTACCTCGGAATGTGATCTTATTTGGAAATAGGGTTGTCATAGGTGTAATTTAGTTAAGATGAGGTCATAATGGAATAGGGTGGGCTCCTAATCCAATATGACCGATGCCCTTATGAAAAGGAAAAATTTGGACGTAGACACACACACGGGGAGGATGTCATGTGAACATGAAGGCAGAGATCAGGATGATGGATCTACAAGACAAGGAACACCAAAGACCGCCAGCAAACACCAAAAACTAGGAGAGAGGCATGGAATGGATTCTCCCTTACAACATTTGAAGGAACTAACCCTGATCACACCTTGATCTTGGGCTTCCAGTCTCTAGAACTGTAAAACAATAAATATCTGTTGGTTAAGCCACCCATTTGGTGGCATTTTCTTACAGCAGCCCTAGCAAATTAAGTAAGTCTCTAAGTAATCCCATTTGTTTCACAGTTTCAAATACCAGATCTACGCCACCACTTCCCAAATTTACATCTTAATCCCAGAACTTCCTTCCATCCTCCAGACTCATGTACGTAACTGCCTACTGACATTCCTACTTGGAGGTCTTAAAAACATCTCAAGTTCAACATGCACAAAACTAAAATTTTCATCTCCTCCTACAAAATATGTTCACCCACAGCCTCCCCTGTCTTATTAGATGGCAGTACCATCCTCTTGGTTTTTCAGGACAAAACCTTGGTGTCATTTCGCTATAGACTGAATTGTTTCTCCCAAAAATTTATGTTAAAGCCCTACCCCCCAACGTGATATTATTTGGAGATGGGGCCTTTAGGAGGCAATTAAAGTTAGATGAGGTCATGGGAAAGGGCCCTCATGGTAGGATTAGTGCCCTTATAAGAAGAGACACCAGAGAGCTTGCTTGCTTTCTCTCTCCCTCTCTCTCCACATGAGGACACAGCAAGAAGGCAGCTGTCTGCAAGCCAGGAAGAGAGCTCTCACCAGAATTCATCCATGCCGACACCCTGATCATAAACTTTTAGCATCCAGAACTGTGAGAAAATAAACTTCTGTTGTTTAAACCACCCAGTCTATGGTATTTTGTCATGTCGTCCTGAGCTAAGATACCACCCTTGGCTCCTGTCTCTCATACTTCATAGTCAGTCTTCCAAAAAGTCCTGTTGGGTCCACCTTCAAAATATATCCTTCTGCTCACTACTTCCACTGCAGTCACCCTGATCTGAGCTACTGCCTCTCTACCCTGGATTCCTCCAATAGCCTCTAACTGATCTTCCTGCTTTTACCCTTAACCCCCTCAGTCCATTCAACACAGCAGCCAGAATGAACATTTTACAATGTAATTCACATGGTATTGATCCTCTGCTCAAGACCTGCAATGGCTCCTGATTTTCTTCAGTAGAAATGTCAAAGCATTTGCAATGGCCTAAGCCAGCTGTTGACACCAGACTTTTCTATGCTGGCATTTTCTCCTCTACCACATTGACTGAACAATGAATTAAAATATCTCAGATTCTAGAAAGTATTTTGAGTTAGAATTAATTGCATTGGTTGAACTGTACCTGTGAGCCTCAGTTTCTTCATCTGTAAAACAAGGAGGTTTAAATAATCTGTAAAGATCCTTCCAGCTCTAACACTTACAATTTTTATTAGCAAAAGAATTTACTCTGCTACGTATAGTGCTGACACTGTATTGAAGGACCCCAAAATGAAGTGACTATTTTGTAATTACTGAGTTGATCTAATCAAAGCAGACAGCACACTAGGTAATATAATCCCTGAAGTGAACTTTAGTCAGTGAAACTTATTCAGTTTACATTCAAACAAATCAGATAATTAGATAACCTCAGCCACTATGTAAGAAACTAGTATCTTTAGACAACATGTGTGTTCATAATGGCCTGACCACATTTCACATGGATCAAGAGGACATGCATACATGCAAGAACACCCACATGTTTATACTCATATGACTAGTATGAATATGTTAGACTTCACATCGAGAAAAAAATGGCTAAAACAACTTGACTCGGGTCTTTTAAGACAGGAAATGTTTTTTAAAGGCACATTTAGTTAGCATTAAATTAAAAACAAGCTGATAAAATTCTTTTTAGTTTGCTAAAAATGTTTTCATAAATACACTTGTTTTCCATTTATTTCATCAACTTAAAGACTGTTTATAATATTTAAGCATTTCTTTATTTCTGAACTTGAAAATTGTTTTAAAGAATCTCTATTAATCTTCTCCTTGCTCCCTCCTCTCCAGGCACACTACCTGCTTCTTATTCCTGGAGCACATCAGGCACACTCCTACCCAGGGCCTTTGCACTGGCTGTCTTCACAGCCTGGAACATTCTTCCTTCAGATGTACATGTGACTATCTCCCTCACTGCCTTGAAGCATTTGCTAAAATGTCACTTTCTCAATGATATCTTCCTTTCATTCCACATTCATGATAACACTTATTCTCTCCTATTTTTTACCCGTAACACTAAACACCTCATAACATACAATATAATTTCTATATTTTTATGTTTTTATTTATTTTTGGTCTCCCTCTCCTGCACCAGAATGTTAGTTTAATGAGGCATAGACCTTTGTTTTCGTTCACTGATATATCCCAAATGCCTAGAATAGCACCTGGAATATAATTGGTGTTCAACAAATATTTGTTAACTGAGTGAATCTGACAATGTTCTAAAGTATTTGAATCTAGATGATGGCTAATAAAGTCTTTGAAAATAGTAAAGTACTGGACACAAATAAATCAGTTTGTGATAGGGTGATATTTAGATTGAGAAAATATTTACAAATATTATACTAATGTATTTTTTATTTAATTTTTTATTAGGGTATAGTTGATTTACAATGTTGTGTTAGTGTCTGCTGTACAGCAAACTGAGTCAGTTATACATACACATATATTCACTCTTTTTTAGATTCTATTCCCATATAGTTCATTACAAAGTACTGAGTAGAGATTACTGTGCTACTCAGTAGGTTCTTATTAGTTATCTATTCTATATATAGTAGTGTGTATATGTCAGTCCCAATATCCCAATTTATCCCTCCCCCAACACTAATGTATTTTAATTGCCTCTTTTAACTTGTGATTACTAATACCCTCCCACCCCAATGCTAAACCTTGAATATTATTGTCCAATGAAAAGAGTGGGCAGATAATTGACTTATTTATTAGTATGATAATAAATAGGCTTGAAAACCAATTTGGAAAAAGAAATAATTTTTTCTAAATTTCACTTGCATATTTAGCCAAGCATACTCAGACCACAGAATCTGTATCATGGAAAAGACCACTGTCCAGAAAGGAAGGCTAGGCCAAGAGTTTTGGTGCCCTAACGCAGACGGAAAGAACCTTCTCCACGCTTGACACCAGGAGGTATTTTAGATAAGGGAAAAGACACACTGAGAGCAGATACTACTTCTTTATGAATCGGGAAAATCAGCCTGAAAGAGAACAGTTCTACAGCCATCCATAGCATGGTTAAGAGGGTGAGACAATATGACAGGCAAAGAGAGGGTCGAGTTGGTACTCCTAAAATATCCTCAGTTTCTGTGTGGCAGTTTTTCCTTTTTTTTTTTAAGATCTTTCTTTTTTACTGAAGTATAGTTAATTTACAATGTTGTGTTACTTTCAAGTATACAGCAAAGTGATTCAGCTATACATATATAATATATATAATATACATGCGTATACATATATATGTATATATGTATATTACATATATAGACTATATATATTATACATATATACATATATAATCATATATAATCTTTTTCAGATTCTTTTCCATTATAGGTTTTTACAAGATATTGAGTATAGTTCTCTGTTATACAGTAGATCCTTGCTGTTTACCAATTTTATATATAGTAGTGTGTATGTGTTAATCCCAAACTCCTACTTTATCCCTCCTCTGCATTTCCCTTTGGTAACCATTAATTTGTTTTGTGTGTCTGTGAGTCTGTTTCTGTTTTGTAAATAAGTTCATTTGTATCATTTTTTTAGATTCCACATATAAGTGATATCATATGATATTTGTTTTTCTCTGTATGACTTACTTAATATGCTAATCTCTAGGTCCATCCATGTTGCTGCAAATGGCATTATTTCATTCTTTTTTATGGCTGAGTAATATTCCATTGTATATATATATATATATATATGTGTATATATATATATATATATATATATATATATACACCACATCTTTATCCATTCCTCTGTCAATGGACGTTTAAGTTGCTTCCATGTCTTGGCTATTGTAAATAGTGCTCCTGTGACCCCTGGGGTACATGTATCTTCTCAAATTAGAGTTTTCTCTGGATATATGCCCAGGAGTGAGATTGCATTAAGGTCATACAGCTTAATATCAAAAAAAAAAACCAAAAAACAGCGGGCTTCCCTGGTGGCGCAGTGGTTGAGAGTCTGCCTGCCGATGCAGGGGACACAGGTTCGTGCCCCGGTCCGGGAAGATCCCACATGCCACGGAGCAGCTTGGCCCATGAGCCATGGCCACTGAGCCTGCACATCCGGAGCCTGTGCTCTGCAACGGGAGAGGCCACAACAGTGAGAGGCCCGCGTACTGCAAAAAAAAAAAGCAAAAACCCAATCAAAAAATGGGCAGAAGACCTAAATAGACATTTCTCCAAAGAAGACTTACAGATGGCCAAAAGGCACATGAAAAGATGCTCAAAATGGCTAATTATTAAAAAAATGGAAATCAAAACTACAGTAGAGGTTCCACCTCACATAGGTCAGAATGGCCATCATTAAAAAATCTACAAATAATAAATGCTGGAGAGGGTGCGGGAAAAAGCCCACCTACACTGTTGCTGGGAATGTAAATTGGTGAAGCCACTATACAGAACAGTATGGAGGTTCCTTAAAAAACTAAAAATAGAGTTGCCATATGATCTATGTGGCATTTTTGATGAAATGAGAGAAAGCAGATCTGCGAAGATTACCGTGACCTTCACACTCAAACTAATCCTCCATGTTTTGCTGGCACTTGCCCTTACCTACATCAATTAAAAGAGAAATTCTCTGTGAAGGTCTCTCATGTATGTTCATAAATCATCCACTTCTAGGTTGCTTCCATGTCCTGGCTATTGTAACTAGTGCTGCAATGAACATTGGGGTGCATGTGTCTTTTTGAATTATGGTTTTCTCTGGGTATATGCCCAGTAGTGGGATGGTTGGGTCATATGGTAGTTCTATTTTTAGTTTTTTAAGGAACCTCCATACTGTTCTCCATAATGGCTGTAACAATTTACATTCCCACCAACAGTGCAAGAGGGTTCCCTTTTCTCCACACCCTCTCCAGCATTTATTGTTTGTAGGTTTTTTGATGATGGCTATTCTGACTGGTGTGAGGTGATACCTCATTGTAGTTTTGATCTGCATTTCTCTAATCATTAGTGATGTTGAGCATCTTTTCATGTGCCTCTTGGTCATCTGTATGTCTTCTTTGGAGAAATGTCTATTTAGGTCTTCTGCCCATTTTTTGATTGGATTGTTTTTTTGATACTGAGCTGCATGAGATGTTTGTATATTTTGGATATTAATCCCTTGTCAGTTGCTTTGTTTGCGTATATTTTCTCCCATTCTGAGGGTTGTGTTTTCGTCTCGTTTATGGTTTTCTTTGCTGTGCAAAAGCTTTTAAGTTTAATTAGGTCCCATTTGTCTATCTTTGGTTTTATTTTCATTACTCTAGGAGGTGGGTCAAAAAAAGATCTGGCTGTGATTTATGTCAGAGTTTTCTTCCTATGTTTTCCTCTAAGAGTTTTATAGTGATCAAAACTACAATGAGGTATCACCTCACACCAGTCAGAATAGCCATCATCAAAAAATCTACAAACAATAAATGCTGGAGAGGGTGTGGAGAAAAGGGAACCCTCTTGCACTGTTGGTGGAAATGTAATACAGCCATTGATACTATGGAGAACAGTATGGAGGTTCCTTAAAAAACTAAAAATAGAACTACCATGTGACTCAGCAATCCCACTACTGGGCATATACCCTGAGAAAACCATAATTCAAAAGGACACATGTACCCCAATGTTCATTGCAGCACTATTTACAATAGCCAGGACATGGAAGCAACCTAAATGTCCATCAACCAAGGAATGGATAAAGAAGATGTGGTACATATATACAATGGAATACAACTCAGCCATAAAAAGGAATGAAATTGGGTCATTCGTAGAGACATGGATGGATCTAGAAACTGTCATACAGAGTGAAGTAAGTCAGAAAGAGAAAAACAAATATCGTATATTAACACATACATGTGGAATCTGAAAAAATTGGTATAGACGATCTTATTTACAAAGCAGAAATAGAGACACAGACATAAAGAACAAATGTATAGATACCAAGGGGGAAGGTGGGAAATTGGGATTGACATATATACTATGTATAAAATAGATAACTAATGAGAACCTACTGTATAGCATAGGGAACTCTACTCAGTGCTCTGTGGTGACCTAAATGAGAAGGAAATCCAAAAAAGAGGGCATATATGTATACGTATAGCTGATTCACTTTGCTGTACAGTATAAACTAACACAATATTGTAAAGCAACTATACTCCAACAAAAAAAATATCAATCAATCAATCAATCATCCCCTCCTGTCCTTTCCCTCCAGCCCCCATACTGATGATCATGGCTTGCTAAGATGCTTGACGGCACCAGCTTACCACTGCCACTTCTGCCAGGAACCACCAAAGGGAATTCCAAGGGTACTTTTTCCTGATGCTCACAGAGCACCCGACCCTCAATACTCCAAAGCCTCTTCACTGAGCTAAACCATCAGCACTCCACTGTCCCCACCCTACTCATAAATCTCAAATTACTGAGATACCACTGTGTAGGCCTCAAAGTCATAGCCAAATGGCAGAAACTGAAGCAATCAAAGACATATAGTTGGTATGCATTCCCACATATTTTAAGAGTATGCTGGGATGACTGTAGTAATCATATATGCATGACTTTAATGCAGAAAGAAAACAAGGAGGAGGTGAGTTTTGAGACAAATGCTTAAGGAAGATTGTAAGGCAGGAGGGAGTTTGGACATTCCAGCCAGTGGTAATAAAACAGTGCAAGCTACGGGTCAGTTATCTGAGACGTATAAAAGGAGCACATTTGTTTTTCTGGAGTAGAAACTCCTTGTCAGATGGACATAGAATCATTATACAGTAAAAACTGAAGGGAGCTGTGGAGGAATTATTTGATATACTTTCCTTAAGGCCAAATCTCCCTACCTCAAAAGAAGAGCATTTCACACCTCTGAATCAAAACTACATCCAGTATCACCTTTCATCTGAGATTATATGTAGAAGCATATTTACTTTTTAACTATTTCCTCAGAAGAATTTTAACCCTTGGGAGTATTACTAAAACTACTGTAATGAAACTTCTCTACAACTGTAGCTACATTTGTAATGCTTGAGTAGTGCTTAGCTGAGGTACCATGACACCAGAAAACACAACAAATCCTTTGGAGGGACAAGGAGTGGCCTCTATACTTAGCAACACTGTCACTACATATACCAGAGGTAGAAAAGCCTCCTGGAAGAAGCTTTGAATAACAAGGAATTTGATTGACCTTTGCTGAAAACTCTGATAGGGTGGCTGAGTTTGACTTGCTGGCTAAGGCAGCAAATATATTAGGACAGAAGTATGAAATATGTGTGTGTGTGTGCATAGAATTGATTAGATAAATTCTGTATATAAGAGCATACACATGTGCACACACACATGTACAGACACATGCACAAACATATCTAAGTATTCGTGGGTGACAAACTCACTTTTGTTTGAGAACTTTTGGAGAGCAACTACCTCAGTGACTCTAGATCAGTCAATCAATATTTATTGAAAAATACGTATATTATGTGTTACATGAGGTGGGAGCTTAAAACACTATTTCAGACCCTCAGAGAACTATAATCTTTGTTTCCTTAGTGCAGCAAAGGCAGGAAGACAGAAGATGAAGCTTGGACCTGGCACACGTGCAGCCCGATGTTCACAGAGCTTGACAAGATCAAGCATGCTTCAGGCAATGGTTGAGCACTTTATTGCCAAGAGAAGGTTGGAAGTTTCCAACAAGTATGCGCTTTTCCACCTAGGAAATCCAAGGCAGACACACTCACAGTTTGCCTTCAGTGATGGAGGTTTTTTCCAGGATACAAGAACACAAAGTCACATGAAAGTTACCCCACCAGCCTAAGAATCATACTGAGATTCAAACGTATAGTACATTCAGGAAGCCCATAGAAACCCAGAAAATATGTTCAACATCTGCTAGAGGACATCCTGAATACTGGGACTCTCCCAGAAGTTATACATCTCAAAGTAATAGATGTCATTAGGATGGTTTGCCATCATTATCTATCGTACACTCTTTGGGTTAAGTTTTACTCCAAGCCACCTTGGAGGCCCCTGAGCTCCCTCATATGCACCCTTTACATTTACCTCATGCCTCCATCTCTAACTCAATTGTATCTCATTAGTGTACCAGAGCTATTTTTGTTAAAAATCCATACTGCAGGAAAGAGCAGTTCCTGGCTACCTTCTCTTTCAAAGGTATTTGCATATGAAATAAGCCTTTGAGGCAACACGGCCTCCACCAGCCTGAAATACCGGACAGCACAGAATGAGAGGCGGGGAAGAATCCATGAGTTCACGCAGCAGGAGGTCACTTAGATAGAAGTCTGCCCATGGGTGACCTCGTTCTATGAAACTGAAGGGAACGGGTATCACCTATCAGGAACCCAAGCAGAATCTCAGTCCTGGAAAGTGAAATGACAAAGCAAAGGTCATCAGTGGGGCACCAGAGCTCAGCCAGGTTATAAACAAGGTCTTGGGTAGGGAACAGTTAAATCTTCAGGGGAAAAGATGGATGAACTTAGCTGAAGAGCTGGGATGATAAAGGCAGAGGGGAAAAGATAAAACTAAAAGAAGCCAAATGGAGAAACTACAAAAACAGGTGAAAAGCTAAATAACAGTATGGGCAATAAATCACGATTCATGGCACCAGCGTGGTACTGGTGCTCTTCAGTCCTCCTCCAGTCACTGCCACTGCTGTCACCACTGGAGCCACCATCACAGATTAAGCTTAGGCTTAGTCATGAATGAATAGGCAATCGTCAGGCAGTGGGGGAAAAATCAATGTGACTACAGCGTAGGGTGGGCATAGCATAGTCGCAAAGATAAACCTTGTATGAAGAAACAAAAGATGAAAGTGAGTACACCACTGGAATAGACTTTAATAAAGCGTGCCTCAACTACATGAGACCTAGGTGAGAAATTCTTACTTCGTGCCCACATTTATTTGAATATTCAGGAAGAACATTCAGAAGAAATTTCATAATCACATTACATTCTTCACACTAAACTTAAAAAATACAAGACTCTCCAGATGTAGTCAGTGTTAAGTCTGCCTTAATGAGGCAAGGCAGAGTCTGTCAACTGATTCTGAAATTGAGCACTCCCTGCCCCCTGCCCCACCAGCGAGGCATGTCAGGAAAACACTGCATTAGTTGTCTCAGTTCATCAATCTAATAAATGGGTTCTCAAATGTCATTTTCCCTCCATATGCAGCAAACATTTCTCTATTATTTAGTTATGCTGTTTTAACTGGGTTAACTCTCAGTGCACCAGCACAGTTCCATCTGTGAGAGACGCTTATGCCATTTAACGTAGAGAAAGAGAGTGGCAAGAGAAAGGGGAGGACAGTTCAGAATGACATGTGGTATATGCTTGTCAGGATGGAAAAGAAGCATGCTAAATTCACATTTTTCAATTAGAGATCATAAAATCCGCTGGTGATATGCCTTTTATTTCATTAAGAGAAACATTATTCATCTAGAATATCCTTCAAAGCAAAATAAGCATTTTAATTAAAGCCTACAAACGGGATAGTTTCCTGGTCTATTTGCCATATGTAACAATTGTAATGGAGTTGTGGAGAGCATTTGAGAAAAGAGTACAAAATGATATATGTAGGGTTTAAACCTGGGTGAAGTAACTATAAGCTGGTACATGGAATTGAAGGGTAACAGTATATGCCACCACAAAGTATGCTACTTTGGTATACTGATTATTTTTAGCGAAAGACAATTGAGAAGAAGCAGACATAAGAAAAGCTCTCTGCCCTTCCCATATTTGCCTAAAAGCAGGACATAAATTTGTAAAGACGTTCCCCCTCCCTTCTCTACCACAAAGGATAGAAGTTAACCACTGGAGACAACTCCAGACCCTTATCAACCCAGAGGAATCTACATAACAAACCTTGATAAAACTAGTCTTTAGCTACCACTAGTTTACCCATATGTGCCTTCCCCCAAATTTGCCATCCCTTGAAACTCAAAGTCCTGTTCCTTTGTCTTGTCACCTCTCTACAAAAATTATTTTTTGTCACTAAGATGCTATGTAAGCTCAAGTGCTAACCACCCCTTTGAGTTATTCATCACTGAGTTCTCCCATGTTTATGTGCAATCCATCTGTTATTAAATTTCTGTTGTTCTCTTGTTAATCTGCTGTGGGTTTTATTTCCAGTCTAATTTCAGGGCCTCAGACAATGAACCTAAGATGGTAGAGGAAAAATAATTTTATTCTTCCCTACGGAAACTTCTCATGTGCAGCAAAAATCCTGAATAGACACTTAAAATGATTACAAATTTAATTATTAAAACATTGTGCTACTTCAGAAATGGTTAAGTCAATAGAAAAATATTTATTATTGCAATCATAAACTAAAAAACATATTCATGTAAAGAAATTTTTGCCAAGCCCCAAAATGAATTAACTTTTTAAACTTAAATATGTTGTAAATCATTTTGCTTTATCATTATGAATCTGAATCAAGTTTTCCCGGCACTTGGTGGCTTTTCTATACATGAGCTTAATATACCCACCACTTTCACATGTATAAGTATTGGGTGTGTATGATTCACATGAAATGTGGATCAATCAATTCAGAATCTACAACTTGACTGCAGATTGCTGACTTCTCACATAGGGACCATGGTTACCTAATCACACAATTTATGTGATTAATATAGACAGCCAAACTGAATAAAATTCACTTTAGGGATTGAATTACCTTGTTTGGCTGCCTGCGTTGATCAGATTTACCGTAAAGTTATAAAATAGTAATTTCAATTTGCACTAGCTCAAATATATATACAATATACACAGTACATTACCTTGTTCACGAAAATTATATAATTTTTGTGCTAGAGGGAACTTAGAGATTAACCCCTTATTTGACAGATGAAGAGACTGAGGACTCAAAATTTGCCCAATGCAATTAACGTAGTTAAATCAGGAGCAGAACACTTTCTGGACTCTGAATCATCTCAATTATATTTTTAGAACCAGTGTGGTAAAATAGCATGTTATGCCACTTCACTTCTAATCTTGAAACTACTGCTGTCATGATTTTAGGCTAGATGTTCTCATACTAGATGGCATGAATGGGTGAAGAAGTTGATCCTTTCGTCCCTAGCATGCCTGAGCAGGACCTGAGGCAGCCTGAACTCCTCGGCCAGCTGCCCAAGCAAATATGCCTATTTATCCAAGTGAGCCAAAAAAACACTGTCATCTATTAGTGCAGTGACGTGAAAGAATTGGAAAGAACTTGATCTTTAGTACTTGAGGCAATTAAATCTAACCTATCCATACCTCAGACACCTCCCCCGTAAAGTGATGGACTTGGACTATATTACTTGCACAAATACTTACCAAACAGTTCTTTCATTTATTACATTCTGCTAGATTCTAGGGATGATGCAGTTATGAGTAAGACACAGTACACTGTATTAGTCAGAATATGCAAGGCTATGCTGTGGTAACAAATACCAAAACCTCAGGGGCTTAACCTAACTCAAAGCAATATAATTTGAGGTGCCCTCCTCTATCTGGAACATGTGGCATCTGAGATGATGGCAACAGGGGAAAAGAAAAATGCGGGAGACATACCAACTCTTAACTGCTTGACTCAGAAGTGATGCACATTCATTTTGTTCTCATTTCATTGGCCAGAATTAATTACATGTTCCTATCCTAATTGCCAGGGTGGAAAATATAGGGAATCATATAGATATTTGGTGACCACTAAAAGCCTCTCCTTTATTCATGAAGAAAAAGATAGATGAATATACTTTATTTTATACCAACTTTATTCTAAGTTAAGATGCTGTACTTCTGTTTTTCCTTATGCAGCTTCTAATAAGCATGATATTTGTTCACCCAATGAATCCTGGTTTATCAACCTCAAAACACATGGCAGTTGGGGGGATTCCTATCATAAAAACACAGTCCTTTGATTAGATGAAATATGACACTAATAATAAAGGCTCACATCACTATAGCTCTTTGAATTTTTAAAATTCTTTCACATATATGAAAATAACACCAACCTTGTATGAATCTGCAACAATAAAAATTTAAAACATGTTTAAAACACTTAACACAGTATCTAGTCACGAAAGGGCTAAATAAATATTAGTTATTATCACTGTCACAAGTGACATCATTATTGTTTTGTTGTTAGGTCTCATTTGATTCTCTGCAAGACATGTTTAACCTCGCTAAGGGAAGTTTGATTCAAGAGGCTGTCATTTGCCCGAGAATACACAGCTTAAATACAAGAGCAGAGCTGTAAATCTAACTACTCTGATACCAAGTCCAGTCATCTCTGCACTTTTTAACAGGAAGAAGCAAAACAGTTCTTTGTTTGGAGCCCTAGTTTATCTTTTTGATTGCTGAACAATATTTTAGTTGCACAAGATAGTGAGTTAACCAGGATATAGTTTGAGTCCTTTTCCTATTCTAAGATTTTAGCAATATCCAATTATTTTAGAATCATATGACTAACAGCACAAACATAACAGGTATAAAAGAAGTATTTTATAAGGAGTAATGAACAAGAAATGGTTTCCTCCATCTTACCTGCTCATCTCTCCCATATTTGTAGAATAAAGTATTATTAGGGTGACTGTCCGGCACATAAGAGAAAATGGCCAAGGCAGCATAGGCACAAGATTGCTGGGATAACATAGAAAACAAACTTATGGTTACCAAAGGGGAAAGCTGGGGGGAGGGATAAATTGGGAATTTGAGATTAACAGATACATGCTACTATTTATAAAATGGATAAACAACAAGGACCTACTGTATAGCACAGGGAACTATACTCAATATTTTGTAATAACCTATAATGGAAAAGAATCTTAAAAAGAATATATATATATATATATATATACACACACATATATATGTGTGTATATCAGAATCACTTTACTGTATACCTGAAACACTCTACATCAACTATACTTCAATCTAAAAAAAGCAAGATTGCCAGGGTAGCATTCACTGGAAAAAATTCACAAAGGCAGGAATCGCCCACTTTTTCTGGGGTAGTGAGTGGAGCCTTTGATTATGAAACACTAAGTGCATGACTACGGGTGTGTCAGTCCTTCCCTCGTGTGATCAGAACTAGAATATAATAGCACTATGATGACAGAGGATCCCTGGTCCTTGGAAGAAGCCAGGAAGCTATGTTGCTGGTCATGGCTAGCTTGTCCTCAACCTCCACATTGAGTACAGATAATGGCCCTGTTACGCTTTTCAACTAGATACTCCAGGGCTACTCAGTCGATGGCCCTTTCCACTCTGCCTTAGATGAACATGAACTATTCTTGTCAGTTATTACTCAACCATTCCTAACTGTCCTCTAGTGTCAAACACAGTGATGCTGTGACTAGCCACACAACTCTTAGTTTAGAATGATAGATTAGGATGCCTAAACACCACTTCTTGATTTGGGGAAAGAGGAGAGAACTGAGTAAAAGGTTAACTTGACTGATCCTCTGAATGCTAGTCTCACATGAAAAGAGCTGATCTCTTGCAAAGTTCCATGGAAACTGGCCACAGCCAGTGACTGATGGCCAGATTAAGGCTATCAGTTACTGTCAACTGCAATGACTTGGTCGGGCCCAACAAGTCAGGGAAGGGACTGATACTACACCCAATCCGAAACTCACAGACATGGCAGGATAAGGCTGTAGTCAATGCGCTGCCAGGTCATGCAGCTTTTGTATCTCAACCTCTGAACACACCAGAGGAGCTGGCACTTCACTAATCATGCAGTTTAAAAGCCCACAACACAAAGGGTGGGGATACCTCTGATGGAGTCTGATGAAGAACCCTGGTAGATTTTTGTGCACTGTCCTAAGAAGAATGGGTGTGAGAGAAGCACAGCCCACACATCTGCTATCTGTACACTGGTACAGATCCTGTACCAATGAATTTTCCAGAATGCTACTCTGGTAGGCCTTATGTGACAGCTGTTTTGCAATTCATCTTTATTTGCACAACAGAAACATTACAAGTTATCATTTATCATTGAAACAAGAACATGGAAAGGGTGAAAGAGAGCATTGTTACTATTTACACCTGGACAAAAGTACTGTCCCTGGAAATCCAGGCCATGTGGTCACCTTAGACACATTACCTTTCAGAGGAGAAAAATCAATCAGTGAAAGGCCTGGAATCCTGGAAATCATATCAGCACACTGAAGACATTCAGATGGAGAGAAATCTGATGGTCCAAGGCCATTTATGTGTGTTTGTGTACATTGCAAAGGAGGACAACATACACTTAATCAAAGGGCCATCAAATGGCAGAGTGAAAGGTTTATTCTCTCCTGCTCCAAAAAGCAGAATTATGCTCAAGATGCAGATTCAGGCTCAATATAAGGAATCAAGCATCAGAGCTACTCAACAATAGAGGAGGCTGCCTCACCAGAGTACTCTCCTCATACTCTGGAAGTATTCAATCTGAGGAAGAGTGGATACCTTTCATGGGTACAGTGGGATATTTTCTACAATGAGCAAGGAACTATATACATAGCTCCTAAGACTCTTTGAAGATTGTAATTTGCAAGTGGCTACTATCATGAAAAGAATATGGGATCTTGTTGGTTTTGTAATATCAAGAATCTCATGCACTAGTAAAGAGTCTACACTCAAACCAAAGCAGAGGGATAACCTAATGCAGGAAAGGAAAATGAGAAATTTTCCAGTGTGTGAGACTGGTCATCCAGGACAGGCCACAAAAGATAATACAATTCCGTGTCTGATTTGCATGCATGAAGGAAAGTCATAGCAATATATTGTTACCAAGGATGTAATTAACTGGTATTACCTAACAAAGGTGAAAGTTCAGAATTCCATTCAAAATCTCTATTTAATTACATGAAATTAAAAGATTTAAGCACTAATTGAACAATGATGAAATTTTATTAACTCCTGAATCCTTTAGCTAAATGGAGTATTTGTATATAATATTAATTCTTTGAAATAGGGTTGAACTTTGGCTAAATTATGAAAGTGGTAAAATTTGTCTTCAAATAAACTTCACCTCCTTATTCTCCACATTGTCCTCCTTGAGTTAACCCTTCTTCAAAACTTCCTAATGTTTCCCACTTCTCCTCTTTTCTCTTTTACTCTCAGGAAAGAATGGAATCAAATCAGGTTCCCTACAATTAAAATGACTAAAAAGGGTGACATCTATCATCTGTCAATTATCTTATATTTTAAACACATTAAACACATTAAATTCAGTGTGATAAAATTCTAATAATGGAATTCCAGGAATCAGTCTTATCAACTAAGGGCTGTTTGACAGAGAATTCTTGGCTTCTGAATTTTTGCCATGTAGGAAGTTACCAATTCTCATACTAGTTAATCCTGTCCTACATTTATCTACTCCAGTAACACCAAAGTAAGGCTATTATGGTCTTCATTGATTAATAATAATAGCTGGGTATTTATCCAGGATTCTATGTGCTAAGCATTGCACTAATCATATATTATCTCATCCTTTAATCTTCACAACCATATAAATTATATATTATTGTCACAGCACCGATAAAACTAAAGAAATTTAGGTGAAAAAAAAAGGTTGACAAATGTGTTTAAAATTATATGACCAAGTGGTATGGTTGGAACTTATCACCCGATGTGTCAAATTCCCAACTCTGGGCTCTCAACCTATGGGTTCTATGCCACATTAGCATGCTGAAATTATCCACTAGTATTTCAAATGTGGGTATTGAGAAAAACGCATAAAAATGAGAGAATGCCCTTTCTCTGTAACTTGTCCAGTGCCTCATATCTTGTTTTCTTCTGTTGATGCTTATGCCTGTGACAAACTTAATCAGAACTCAGCAGATACTGCAGGACCAATTAGAGACTATTAATCCCCTCTCAAGTTTCAATACTTTCTCCTCCCATACCACACACCTTTCAGAAATACATGAGTTTAACATCTCATTCTTCTTTCTGATTAAATTCTTTTAGGTGAAAGTGATTTCTTTCTTCTGAAAATTGAAACCTATGATTTCCTTCCTTAACTGGTCATTTTAAATAGAAGTTTGGGTGATTTAACAGTAGAACAGAATCAGTTATCTCCATATTAACCCAGAGGGGAAGATAGTAGAAATGGAAAAGTTCTAACTGATCAGTATCAAACATCTGACCAAATTGTGTGCTCAACTAGGCACTAAATGATCCTCCACTTTATTGCCTGGTAACGAGGAGAAATTGAAGAGATGGTTGCAGATTGAATACCAGAAAGTAAGTTTAAAGACAGATGCCCATGAGGGGAGGAGGGAGACTTGCTCATCATTCTCACAGTCTGCCTCAGGTTTTATCCCCAATGTAATAACTAGTAAAAAGATTCATCCTAGGTAAGCACAAGATGGTGTCCCCTTTTAGACAAATTACAGAGAGGCACACCCACACTGACTGTAAAAGGAGGGAAACTTGTGACCACTGTAGAGAAGAAGCAGGCAAATCTTTAGAACCTTAACTTTCTATAAGAAAGTTTCTATAAGATTTCTTATAGAAAGAAATTTTCTATAAGATTTTCCCCAGTAAATGATGAGGCAAGCAATTCTAAGATCTTTCACAAAACATCTATTCATCTAAAATGGAGAGATGAATCCTCCTGCCTATACAAACAAGCTAGCTATTAGAGAGTGGTCAGGGTATGCTACTCTTAGGATTTCAGAGTGTCTTCAAACTGAAATCTCAATGATCTCAGTATGAAAAACCTGAGATCAGATGCTTATATTGTAAGGAAAATGTTATTTGCCCAGTGGGCCAAGTGGCCAAGTGGAAGATGACGGAGGGAAACAAACAGTGCTTGGTAAGAAAGGATGGCAACAGCTGGGCTGTATATGGCTCAGCCCCTCCTGCAGTCTGATATGACAATCTTAGATCCATTCGAAGGCAACAGGAATAAGACTCAGAGATTGTTTCTAGTGGATCCAGGCTGCTAAAGGGAGCTTTGGATCTTGTTAGGGAGATTTCTGTGAGACAGGCAAACATTTGTAGGAAGACATGAATGAGGCATTGACTGGTATCCAGGCTCTTAGTGCTCTGGATTGAGTTTACAATGTTGATGAAGGAAACTCACTAGACAATAAGAAACTGACCCAAAGAAATTTGGATAAATGTTTCCTGTCAGCCTTGCTGCCTTGGAAGACTCCCCTAGTTCTATGTTGAAACCAAGTGAGAACTTAAGAGAATTGGTGATGTGGCAGTAAGTACTACATTAAGGTAGACTTCTTTATAAAAACTGTCTTGGTGAGAATAAAGACCAAGCCATAAGGTCAACAGGCATAAGCCCCAAGAACCACAAACAGGAATTAATTTGTCTGTGGTTGTTGAGTTAAAGGGTCTCCAAAGCTGATATTGATGTTGTTGGTTATGATGACCTTGCTGCTTGATAATGGATTTTGATTGGATCAAATACACTGGAGGTTCATTTGGTTATGTGTAGCTGCTACACCACTCAAAATGGAAAGTAAATATGACTTGTTCACTGGAGCTGAGTCATTTTCTCCCCAATAAGACCCTTGATCTTATAAGACTCTTCCTCTAATCCAAATTCAACTGTTTTAAAGAGAAAGCTGATTAGGGGTAGAGACAAAGTCTCCCTGTTCCCAAGGGGTACCAAAAGCCATATGCACCAGCCCAAGTATGCTGAGGAACAGTGGAAAGAGAAGGACCCAAAGTTGTATGCTTTGTTGGTTGCATAGAACAAGTCACCATACAATCCTTTCTCAAGAGGGGAGGAAATGCCCGGATTCAGATCATGGGGTTTGGGCAACATTCACAGAGAGGAAGGGAAGCTAATCTGACCTTGTAGGTGGGGCCCTTTGGGATGATTCAATGTACTGTCACTGTGGCTTGCACTGCAGAATGTATAACTGGTATTGATATTTTACATGCCTGTACTATGAATGCTTATAAGCACCAAAAGGGATTCTCCTATTCAGGAACTACTGCATGTAGAGAAATGCTAGAGAAACATGTAAGTCACTCTCCAATCCATGTTCCCTCTCAGGTGGTTGAACAGAAACAATAGAATTCCAGGGGAAAAAGAGAAATTACTGCCCTGATTGAGGACTTAAAGGCAGCAGGTGTAGTGAAAGATGCTACATTCCTGAATGGCTAATGTGAAAGACCAACATGAGCTGGAGGTTTAGAGTAGCTTCATTGTCAACGAATTCAGTAGTTGCTCCCATAGCCCTGGCTGTTTCAGACACTGTGACTGGAACTGAATCTACTGCACAGACTAACGACACTTGATATGCTGCCTAGGATGTTTCCAATGCCTTATTTTCTAGTCACTGGCGCCTGATTGCCAAAACCAATTCATATTCACGTGCCCTCCAATATATATTGGTCAGGGCTAACTAAACTCTGCTGCTATTTGCCACCAATGAGTGCGTCAGGATTTAGCACAAGTGCCTCTACCTTATGGTATCCAAAGCTTTCACTCTATAGTTGATGTCCTGTGGGTTGGCAAAGCAGAAGCCTCAGTCTAAACAGCCCTGACTGCATTGTTATCATAGCTCTACCAGTACGGGTCGCTGATAAACCCCAACGAAATTCAGGGGCTTATTCATCAAGTGAACTTTCTTAGGACTACGTGGACAGATTCAAAACACAATCTCGGGCTTCCCTGGTGGCGCAGTGGTTGAGAGTCCGCCTGCCGATGCAGGGGACACGGGTTCCTGCCCTGGTCCGGGAAGATCCCATATGCCGCGGAGCGGCTGGGCCCGTGAGCCATGGCTGCTGAGCCTGCGCGTCCAGAGCCTGTGCTCCGCAACGGGGAGGCCACAACAGTGAGAGGCCCGCCTACCGCAAAAAAAAAAAACAAAACACAATCTCTCAGGCAGTCAAGGAAAAACTGTTGTCTCTTTGCCTCTCCCATCCCTCCACCAAATAGAAGGCTCAGCACTTTATTTACTCTTTGAACATTGTAAACAATATGTACATCACTTGGTCCTTTTATCTGAGAATATGCAAATAAATATCTTTTGAATGGGGACCAACCAATAGGCTGAACTGGAGGCTGTACATCAAGGTAGGGCACATTCTCTACTTTTGGGGCTCCCAAATAATAATGACCTCTTTGAGCTACAATTTTCGGCGACTGGTTGGAGCCTCTGGCAACGGGCATCTATAAAACTGTGGCAGGCTATCTTGCTAGCGTGTAAGTGGGGTAAAATTTTAGACCCTTTGCAGTTTATGATACCTAATTCATCTTGAATCCTCATATTAGAAGTTTGTGAAAATATACACTATACATATTTATAGTTTTGAAAAAGCATTGCTTTTGGGGGTGGAACATTCCAGTACACTATTTTTTTCAAAGCAACATTAACACAGTCACTCAATTTAAGTAAAGCTTCTATCTCAAGTCTCTGGTAAGAAGAGAAGTTTACGTATCAGAATGAATTGAGAAAGATGTAGAAATGGGCATTGAGGAGAACAGCAGAGATCTTCACCTTATTCTATTTTTTAAGAAGCATTTACTAAAGATAAATGATTAAATATTTTATAGAAATTACCATTTTAATTAAAATGCAGACTGGAGAACTTAGTATATGAAGAGGAAACACTGGGGGCTTAAAATCCTTGAAAACATTAGAATTTAAAGGTATTAGTTTTCATATTATCCTTTGAGCCATCTATTAAGTTCCTAGCTGAATATTAAAATATATTAATAAAAGAACAAAACATTGAATCCCTTCATTTAGTGTATAACTACAGATTATAAATAGAGCTGAGAATACATTTATTTCCCCAAGTCTGTTCCATTAAACGGTGCTGATGATCCAGATGAATTTCTATTTTATGTTATTTTATTTACAAACAGTGAAATTCACTTTTTTGGATGTACAGTTCTGTATGTTTTAACACATATAGATTCTTTAACCATACTGCAAAAGAATGCAGAAGAATTCCAGCAACCACAAGAGTTCCCTCAGGCTGCCACCTGTATTCAGGCCCTTCTCACTCCTAAGCTCTGGCAAACATTGATCTGTTCTATTCCTTTTTAGGGGGTGGGGGAGCATTTCCAGAATGTTATGCTAATGGACTCACACAGTATATAGCCTTTTGAGTTTGAGTTCTTTGACTTAGCATAATTCTCTGGAGATTCATCCAAGTTCTGGCATGTATCAACAGTTCATTCCTTTTTACTGGTGATTAGTATTCCATATGTAGATTACCACAGTTTGTTTCTTCATTCACCCATTGAAGGACATTTGTGATGTTTCTGGCTCTAGATGATCATTAATAATGCTACTATAAACATTTATGTACAGGTTTTTACATGAACATGAACTTTCATTTCTCTAATATACGTACCTAAAGGTGGGATTGCTCAGTCATATAGTAAGTGTGTGCTTAACTCTTTGAGAAACTATCAAACTGTTTCCCGAAGTGACTGTACCATTCTACATTCCCATCGGCAATGTATGAGAGCTCCTTTTGCTCTACATCCTTATCAATACTGGACATCATCCGTATTCTTTATTTTAGCCAAGGTAATAGGTATGTAATGCTGTCTCATGGTGGTTTTCATTTTTATTTCCCTAATGATGTAGAACATCTTTTCTATTTGCCATCCTTATGTCTTTTTTGGTGAAGTACCTGTTTAAATTTTTTGTCCATTTTTTAAAATTGGGTTCCAGTACAACATTGAATAGAAGTGGTGAGAACAGACATCCTTGCCTAATTTCTGATGTTAAGGGGAAAGGAATCAGTCTTTCACCAGTAAGTACAGCATTAGCTGTAGGTTTTTCATAAATGCCCTTTATCAGATTGCAGAACATTTCCTTCTTTCCACATGTGCTGAGAGCTTTTATCACAAATTGGATGTTGAATTTTGTCAAATGCTTTTTCTGAACATATTGATATGATCATTTGTTCTTTTTGTCATTAAGTCTGTTAATATGGTTTCGCATATTGACTGGTTTTAGATAGTTAAACTAGGACTGGAGGACTCATCTGACATTTCTAATATCTGGGAGTTTCCCCAGGATAAACCTCACATGGCTGTGATATGTCATTCTTTTTATACATTGCTGGATTTGACTTGCTGATATTTTGTTAAGATTTTTATGTCTATGTTTAAGAAGAATATTGGCCTGTAATTCTCATTTCTTGTGCCATCAGGGTAATGCTGGCCTCATAAAATTAGTTGGAAAATGTTCTCTCCTTTTCCAACTCAATGAGAGGTCATTAAGAATTGATGTTATTTCCACCCTAAATATTTAGTAAAGTTTTCCAGTGAAATCATCTGGGCTTGGAAATATTTTTTGAAGGTGTTTAATTATGAAATAGATTTTTTCAATGGATGTAGGATGACGTCTATTTCTTTTTAATTGAGTTTTGATATTTGTGTCTTAAGAATTGATCTATTTTGACTAAATTGTAAATTTATGTGCTTAAAGTTGTTCATAATATTCCTTTATTATCTTTTTAATGTCTATTGGGTCTTTAGTAATAGACCCTCTTTCATTCTTGATGTTGACCATTTGTGGGCTCATTTTCTTGGTCATTCACGCTATGGGTTTATCAATTTTATTGTTTATTTTTTAAGGAAGCAAATTTTGGTTACATTGATTTTTATGGTCTCAATTCCTTTGACTTCTGCCTTTCTATTTGTGTTGAGTATATATTTTTTTTTTAATTTTTTAGGTAGAAGCTTAAATTATTGATTTGAGACTTTTCTTCTTTACTCATATAAACTTTTAATGCTATAAACTTCCCTCCAAGCACTGCTTTAGCTGTATCACATAAATTTGGGGTGTTTATATTTTCATTTCTTTCAGTTCAAAATCATTTCTAATTTCCCCTGAGGTTTCTGCTTTGACCCAATGATTGTTTAGTAATGTTTTGTTTAACTTCCTAATATCTAGGAGTTTTACAGACATAAATCTGTTATTTCTTTCTAGTTCATTTTTTTTATGATAGAGAACACACTGTCAATAATTTCAGTTCTTTTCAATTTAATGAGGTTTTGTTTTGTGACTCACAATATAGACTATCCTGGTAAATATTCCATTTACGCTTGAAGAGAATATGTATTCTGCTATTGTGAGGTGGCATGTCCTATAAATGTCAATTAGGTAAAGGTGGTTATGGTGTTGTTCAAGTCTTCTATAAACTTTTTGGTTTTTCTTTGTTTGCTTTTTTTTTTTTTTTTTTTGTGGTACGCGGGCCTCTCACTGTTGGGGTCTCTCCCATTGTGGAGCACAGGTTCCGGACACGCAGGCTCAGTGGCCATGGCTCACGGGCCTAGCCGCTCCGTGGCATGTGGGACCTCCTGGACTGGGGCACAAACCTGTGTCCCCTGCATCAGCAGGCAGACTCTCAACCACTGCACCACCAGGGAAGCCCCTTTGTTTGCTTTTTTTACACATTTTCTCTTCTTCTTTTAAAACATAAATATTAGACCTGTTGATATTGTCTCACAGGTCCCTGAGGCTCTGTTCCTCTCTCTTTCTCTCTCTTTTTAGATGGGATAATTTCTATTGCTCTATCACTGACTCCTTCCTTTCTCATCTACATTCTGCTTTTGAGCCTCCAGTGATTTAAAATTTTTTCCATTATTGTAATTTTCTGTTTGAAAATTTTCTTCTGATCTTTGGGGTATAATTTCTATTTCTTTGCGGAGAATGTCTATCAATCCATTCTTTTCAAGAGTGTTTCCCCTTACTTCTTAGAACATGGTTATAATAGCTGCTTCAGAGACTTTCTGATAATTCTAACATTTGGGTCATCTTGTGATTGGTATCTGTGATTTCCTTTTCTCTGGATAGTTGCTCAGATTTTTATGGTTCTTTGTATGTTGAGTAGTTTGAGGTTGTATCCTGGACATTTAAAATACCATATCATGAGACTGGATCTTATTTAAATCTTTTGTAGAACATCGATTTTTTGTTTTGTTTTGTTTCATATTATTTAACAGGCAGTCAACACATATCCTGGCCCACTTTCTGCCTTTCAAATGTTGACTAGTTTTCAAAAAATTTGCAATGATATATGGTGCACAGTTTGTGAGCCGCCTACAGTTCAAACTGAAACCTGAGCAGTGGTTCAGTGTTCAAAGCTTTTGCTAGCTGATTCCTTTTAGTTTCACATGTGCATAGATCATAAGTTAGTCCCGGACTTTAAATATAGATTTAAATGCTCATCTTCTGCAGCCACTTTCTCTCCACTATCCTTTCCCTCACTGTGGTTTCAGGGTTCCATCTTCTTGGAATTCTTGTTAAAAAGATGAGAAGTTAGCCTCCTCACACCGATGCCAAGGTGTTGCCCTACAAGGTCTGCCTCTGCCACACCAGTGAGGGGTTTTTTACCATTACACTGGAAAGCAATAGGGCTAGGCAGTTGTACAAGTATGGCCCTACAGTGTTTGCTGTTGACATGCTCTTGGCAAGGTAAAGGGGTCTCACCTCTTTGTCGCCATTCACTTGGCATATAGGGTATAGAGTAAGAAGAGTCCACAGGACTCCTCTCCTCAGAGTTTGCCACCATGAGCTGATGGGGAGGGAGAGAGGTATTGAAACTCATTGTCAGATCATTCCTCCAGTCCTGAGATCCTTACCCAGGCTGCATGCTTTTATGCATCTTTCAGTCTTACACTAGTTGCTTACTGTATTTTATTCTGGGACTTTTAGTTGTAGTTAGTGAAAGAGATAGTGTGGAGTGTGTGTACTCCACTATGTCTAGAATCAAAAGTCACATTTTTTAAAACTTTCTAAGATGTGAATAATAGAGGGAAAAAGAAACCTACCTTGTGGGAGTACTTGTAACAAAGAGAATAAATGATAGAATATGTTCTGCAAGCTATAATGCTAAAAATAGAGTAATGTATGAGAGGACAGGGTGAGGCACTTTCTTCCACTCCTGCTGTGCCCTCCCATGTAACACACATGCTTCTCTCTTCCTCTTTACCTACTACTCCCTAAGGAATTAGGAGGGAGTTAAAAATCACCGGTGAGTTTGGAAGGAAAAGCAAGGCATGCACAGCCTAGCCACATGCACATCCCCCTTCTCTTGCCCACAGAAAGCTTGTGTTCTTAATTTCTCTAAGTTACATGATAAACTTGGTGGCAAAGGCCTTGTCCCTATGGAGCAGGTATGCAATGGTGTAGCACTTATTGTGACTCACTGAGTTGGTTTCACTAATTCTGGAGTTCAGTATTGGGAAACTTACAGATATAAGCCACACTGCTTAATTTCAGTAAATTACATTGGATATTTTGGTCTCTGTATGATTTATGTGTTCATCTTGGTACTCCAGTGAGGGGAAAAAAGGGGGGTTAATTGCTGGGCCTTCTTAAACATGCCAACATACACTAGTAAAATTTAATTAAATTATTGAAATAGCTCCCTTTGAATAACAGGATACAGTTATTATGTGACTATAGGGCATGTTTCCTAATGCTTTATTTCAAAGGAGTCTAATTCACCTTTTTATCCCTAGTCCTTAGCACACTGCCAAGTCCAATGAGCACACAATAAGTGCTTAACGAGTACCTATCAAAAAACAAATAAATGATTCAATGAACAAAAGAATTCCAATATACATAATGTTAAATGTAGCATTCATAGGAACAACATTCTTATTTTAATGGTGGTGTTTCCATCTCAATTAGCTCCTACTTCCTCATAGATTTAAGACTTTGGTGAATATCGAATATTTACTTTACCCCAATTAAAACAGTTGCCAACTCATTTAATCCATATAAAACTCTTTGGAGGCAGATACTGTCCTTTTTTTTTTTTTTTTTTTTTTACAAATAAAGAAGTGATGATCAGAGAGAATAAGTGACTTATCAATGGTCTGAGAGCTAGTAAGTGACAGATCTGTGATTCAAACCATGAGAGCGTGGCCCTGAAGTCTGGACAGATATAAAACACACCAAACCATCTCTGAAGGCAAACTTTACAAAGCCCTCCTCAACATCTTACTCATGTGTGGCCCGGCCCTAGGCTTACAGTCAACAAACCCACCTCTCTTTTCCTTCAGTCCTCCAACATTAGCACACCTTGGAACCCAGCCTGGCCACATTAACTACACCATTCCTCCCCATGCTTCTACCAATCAGGGCTAAACAACCACAGCCAGCACTGCCTCCACAAACTATTAAGTCTCCATTTCAAAGGATTAATCTCCCTCCCACAACTACCAGGTATGCTGAGGGGCTATTAAAAGCCCTTTGGTTCTTCGGGTCTTACCAATTAAGAATAGGACCCAGTTAAGAATAGGACGTAGGGAACTGAGAGCAAATAGCCACTTGGACAGGAATGATAAAGCATAGTGCTGATACAGCAGTAGAGAAGTTGAAGCACTATAACATAAGGCCTTAAATTTCTCAATACGATTTCTCTTGACTTAAATACCTGTATAATTACAAATTTTGTGTGTCACTATAGAAAGCTGTGATATTTTTCATCTGCTACCAAAGTCAAAAGAAATATGTAACAGCTTAAAATGAAATCATTAATAGAATTCCCAATCCTAATAATTTGGTCATTTCATAAATTAATACAAGTATAATCTAAGTCAATTGTGAATATTTTCTAGAATACTTATGCAAAAAGTGAACCAACTAATCCAGAAGCAAAATGGGTTTTATACATTTCATGTAGACCACAGACTCTAGATGAGCTCTGACCTTTTTAAAGGTATAAATGTTTTCCATTCAAGTGCCATGGTCTCCTTGGATATTGTATGTATATGTTATCTGCTCCAATAGCTCTCAGACTTGGTGTTTATCAGAATCACATTTGGGAAGTAGGACAAAGAATGATGTTAAAAATACTGGTTCCTGAAGCCTAGCCTCAAAAATCTTTGAGGGTAGAGCCCAAGCAAAAATATTTTGAAGAAGCTTCTCCAATGATTCTGAAACCCATAAAATTTGAGAAACACTGATACATACCTGACTTTCAACGCTGAAAGATCCAGGGATAGGTGAAATTTAAATTAATTAATCTTTATAACATCTCTACTCCAACATTAAACTCTTATTCATATTGACCTTTGTGTTGATGTCTTTCCTAATTTTCTACTACTTAAATACCTCTTTGAAGAAAAGTATAGTGTTGATTCTCCAATATATATATGTGTTTTCTCACAGTCCTTCCTAGAACAAAATAGTATATAAAAGCATATTTAGGACTTAAAGGAGAATCTGGTTCTAATTGATACAGATAAATGTAATACTCCATTTTATTTGTTATTTATTTATTTACTTGTGATTTACAATCTTTTTCATCAATTTATTTTCTAGATATAGATAGATATATATGTGTGTGTATACACATGTATTTGAATACACAGGCATTTAAAAAGATTGGCATCCAGACAATTAAAAAGCTTTTCTTACCATGTAGCCTTTTGGCTTTTTATATATCATCTGCTAAAGCTCAACCAGCTAACAACAACAAAAAAACTGTGCTGAAATCATTGAAGAAATACTGAAATATGCCATGTGCATTTGCTTCAAAAACATCTTTAAGAGCTCTATTAATAGTTGTCAATCACCATGTGTTCTTGATCTTCTTGGTTATTTAAACATAATTTCCAGTTCCTTGTTGAAGTCTTTTCCTAGTATCTTTATTTATTTATTTATTTATTTTTTTGCGGTATGTGGACCTCTCACTGTTGTGGCCTCTCCCACTGCGGAGCACAGGCTCCAGATGCGCAGGCCCAGTGGCCATGGCCCACGGGCCCAGCCGCTCCACAGCACGTGGGATCCTCCCAGCCCGGGGCACGAACCCATGTCCCCTGCATCGGCAGGCGGACTCCCAACCACTGCGCCACCAGGGAAGCCCATCTAGTATCTTTAGTATCTTCTATTTAACTGCACATTTTCCATGTTAAAACCAAAATTCCTTTCCATTTGATTTGTCTTCATAGCCCTTCAGTTGCTAAAGTTGTTACTACAATTCACAAAATATTCAAATTTCAAACTTTCTTGTCATTTGATGAATCAAAACACTCACCTGAATGCTTTTTGAATAATCTTATTGTATGTTTATTTCTGCCAGGCAAATCATTTCAGAATGCCTAACAATAAATTACCACCTGTCTAAAGAAGTCATGCTGTTTGAAGGGTTTTTCTAAGCTTAACTCCTTAAAGTAAAATTTAACAGGTTCATTTAACATTTCTTCAGAAAGAAGAGCACACACAATGTAAAACCAAACTGTTTATATAGTATGTCATATTAGTATCTTAAGACATGTTACCATGAATTTTCTGAAAGCAGTGGTAGTCATTGAAAAACAGAAATGGAACTTAGAATATAATTAAACCTGAAGAAGAGAGGCAGAGCACCGAGCTTCAAAATAACTCCTTTCGGAGCATGCTTCCAAACACAATGTTAAGTGCATTCAGTCAGTTCCAGGTCAGAGGTTAAAGAACGTGTGGAACTCACAGAAAATGTACAATTTTCAACTCCATAAACTGTCATCACTACAAGGAGATGAAATAAATACTAGAAGTTTGTTTTCAATCTCTGCCTAGTGTCAGGGAGAGTAACCCCTTCTGCACAATTTCTATGCCCTGGCAGCATCAGAAGGTATTGAAATTGAGGTGCTGTAATCAAAGCAATGCCTTTAATCCTGCATATAAAATTGTCTAGACTCAATAAGTTATCAGATACTAATCAGTAAATAGTGAGAAGGCTTAAATGACATTGGCAGTCATATGATCCTACTCCTAGGGCTCTGCCTCAACTCTCCTAGGTAAATGACCCCACAGCTCTATTCACAGAAGTGCCCAGGTAACGAGATAAAAATCCTACTTTCATTGCATGTTCCCAATTCTTTATGTCTAGCATTTTCCATTCTGGTCAAACTATCCCTGTCGTGACAATAGTGGTCAGACATAAGGTACACATAGTTGTCACAAAGACATCATCATTTAACTACCCCAGATTCTTCATCAAGAGGCTAAATTATTAAACAAAAGAAAATTATGGAAGCGTACAGTATCAGTTAAAATAATATAATTGTGGAAAATGAATGATGGAGTGCTTTTCAAAGGCTAGTAAAGTAAGAGACCAATCATGATTATCCTCTCCTTTGCCAGGGCAGATTCTATCTGCCAGATTAACATTTCATAAGGAGAAAAGAATTGCCATGTTGAATCGTAACTTGTCTTTGACAGTCTTCTTTGGGTGGAAGGAAGCAAATTGAAAGTAACAAATATATTTTGAAGAAGAAAATGTATTGTTATTGGTCTCTCTTTTCCACCCCAAGTCCTAGACAGAGAAAGGATATGGCTGTGGGGGAAGCTATCACTTGTGTGCTATTACTTCATTATACAAATCAATAGCAGTTCAGTTGTGAATAAAGCAGATGCAGGTGGAGACTATGAAAAGTCATCCAAGCCAGCTGGTATAGATTTTAGCAAACTGATTTTGCTGGGTTTCCATGCAAAGTCCTAAAATAGATAATTTAAAAAACCATTTAAATGCCTCTCCTCTGGCAGAGAGGTCAAAGCTGCTGGCATTTGATTTGCTGAATACTGCTCTCAGCTAAACTCTAATCTGCCTTGAAGGAAAACTGCAGTCATTATTTATATTTCACCTGTGAGAGCGAAATAAATATTTACTAACAAAGAATGTTGATACATACTTCAGATATAGATTTTCCTACAATTTTCCTGTCTACTTCCAATTTGGTAGGTGAGATTTTTCTGAGCCTTTAGTCATGATGGAAAATTTTGTTCAGTCACAGATAGAGAAAAATTAGATTTAGCTATTCACACAGTGCTATATCAAAGGAGTCATAGCTGTAGGTCCTTGATTGTTCAGAATATCCCCTTCTGGTATTAAGAGACACAAACCTCCAGTTGTATAATAAATAAGTCACAGGGATGTAATATACAGCATAAGGAATGTGGTCAATAATACTGTAATAACTTTGTATGGGGACAGATGGTAACTAGACTTATCATAGTAATCATTTCATAAGGTATGCAAATATCAAATCACTATATAGTACACCTGAAACTAACATAATATTGTACATCAACTATATTTCAATTTAAAAAAAAGAACATCCTCTTCCACTGGCATCAACAGGACAAGGTGAGGACTCCTAACTTTAGTTTTTAAATTGTTGACACTCAGCTCTTCATGCTAAATTACCTAAGCCAGCTAACGCCCCCTTCCCTTTGTCCTATTCATACTGTTGGGAACTTTCTTCAAAGGTAAGTACCATGGCACAACTTACATGTAATTGAAACTATCTTTTCCAAATCTCAACAAAAACGTCTTCTCCATTTGAGTATGACTCTTCCAGAAAATATTTCCTACATACCAGAATATTCTTGTCACTTTGGGACCTCTGAAACTTGAATTAGCATTTCTCTAAGCATTAACCATACTTTCTCCAAGGAGACCACAACAAGATCTCCCATTACACACACTCTTCTTACAATGTGACATTGACACTCCTCCTCTGGAGCTTGGGGAGTGGGGCGGGGTGGGGTAGGGGGTGGTAGGGGGAGTGTCTATATTTCTTTGAATCTGGTGGTCTATATAGAATTGACATTACCTGCTTTCTGAGACTAGATCATGAAACCTGGCATCTACCCGGTTCTCTTGGGAAGCTCACTCTTGGATCACAGCCACCATGCTGTGATGGATGACAGTCTATGAAGAGACCCCATGTGGAAAGGAACTTCGGCCCTTGGCCCACAGCATGGCTGAGCAAGCAGATGACAGACAGCACTAATTTGCCAATTATGTGAGTGTACCATCTTGGATATGAAACCTTCAGTCAAAAATAGAGCTGCCCCAGCTACGCTGCATAGAACACGGAAGAGACTTCCCTGCCAAACCCTGACCAACTTGCAGATTCATGAACTAAAAGTATGTCATTGTTTTAAACTGCTAAGTTTTGAGGTAGCTTGTTATACAACACAACCCAAATTAATAAAGGGATATTTTAACTGTGCTATATTTGTGTTTTGTGCCTGAGCAAGTGTGTTTGTGGGTGTGTGCACATGTGCATTTTAAAGCAAAGAACTGAGGCTACTGGAAAGAGGAATGCATTAGTTCTTCTTAATCACTGAATATAGCAGTTCTGAATCTATGTTTTTAATCAGCCTAAAGCTGATCATGCTCCATCCCACTTAACTGATGAAAACTTCATACTCAGTCCCTTTGGGGGATCTCCCACTATGTGTCACGATCTGAGAGTTGTCTTCAGTGCCAAACACTGCAAAAGCTATCTGAGAGAGAAACAAAATGTTGTTTGTGTGAATGGCACATTTAATTTTGCATATACTGAAATTCTCTTCTTCAGTGAATTGTCTACTCATTCACTTGACAGACATTTACTGAGAAGTTATCGTGTACTTACTGTGCTTGGCACTGTGCTGAGCACTGGGGATAAAGGATTATTTAGACTCCTTCACAATTAGATGCTAAGAAAAATACCCTACAGTCACGTAATAACTATCTTAACACAGAGAATCTCTTTAGGTGTGGTGATGAGCCATGCTCAGAATGTTTGGTGAGGCTGGGAGCCTCTACAGTTAGGGTCAGACTCCCCAGGGACCTCATACAATCCTCCCCCTTTGAAACCTTAACACCTCTTCCCATGCAAATCAGTACTTTAGAAAGGATCCTGCCCATCTGATGACAACAGATGCATATTTGTTGAGCTTGCACTTTGTGTGTCAAGTTCTAAGTTCTTTAAATGTGTTATCTCATTTAATTCTCACCAAAACTCTATGATGAAGTATAATTATTCTTTTCAGATGAGCAAATCAGGGCACACACACACAAAAAAGGAATTTGAGGTACATAGTTACTAAGTAGTAAAACCAGGAATTGAACCCAGGCTCTGTCTGCAGTGGGATTCTCAAATACTAGGTTGTACTGCTCTGCTGCTGTCACCAACAAAGCCCATTAACAATTCCCAGGAAATAAAAATAGAAACTAGATAATAAAATAAAGTCTAACCTTTTCTTTCCCTTTGTGCTTAGTCTCATCTCACTTGCTCATAGAATGCCGCGTACAGAGGCCTTGCACCCAGCTCTTCAGCCCTGTGTTCCTCGTGTGCAACTGCCGTGCCCGCACCTCAGCTCAGCGACTGCGTGCAGAAGCGCCACGCTCCACACTGCAATTCAAGATGGCGGTGGCGGGTCACGTGCAGAGACGCTGCGCCTGCACTGCGATCTGCAGCGTGGGCGACACATCTCTCACCAACCGGTGAGAACTCTGCCCCCTCCCCGCTGAAGGGATCCCTATAAAGCATCCCCGCCCACCAGCCTGTCAGGAGAGCCTGTGCTTTAGAGCGAGAGAGCTCGCACCTCTCCATTCTCTGACCCAAGAATAAAGCTTTCCTTTGTTTCTGAACTGAACTCCATCTCCTTCTATTCGCACCAGCGACACTGGACACAAGGACCCTTCCTGGAGACCAGCTCTGGAGGGTCAGTAACATTACCTTATGAATAATTTAGACGTTTCCACCAAATGTATTATGTTTAATTTTTGACTAATGTAGAATGTGAAACCTAAGTCAGATCATGATTTTCTACATTCTTCATAATACAAACTACTATGTGTTTTCACATAAGCGTTCCTTCGTAAGCATTAATTTTATCTACCATTCTTACAAAAATATATTATTTGTGGGACTTCCCTGGTGGTCCAGTGGTTAAGACTTTGCCTTCCAATGCAGAGGGGGTGCAGGTTCGATCTCTGTTCAGGGAGCTAAGATCCCACGTGCCTTGTGGCCAAAAAACCAAAATATAAAACAGAAGCAATATTGTAATAAATTCAATAAAGACAAAAAAGAAATGGTCCACATCAAAAAAATCTTTAAAAAAATTATATATATATTATTTGTAAGCAAGTGGTGAAAAAGAGGCAGTCATCTAGCCCAGATGTATAGTAGAAAGCAGCTAACCAAACAACATATTCTTAGAGGTCATTGCTGAATTTAGGTTAATGCCCTTGCACATCTCTACTCCCACACTTGCTCCTTCTTAGGCTTGCTAACTTGGGCAATGTTACCTCCTTAGAGAAGATCAAGAATTTACAATGGCTCTCTCTCAACTATGAATCAGAGCCAAGTATAGAATACAATAATAGGGTTCAAATGGCCCCATCTTATTTCTCATTACTTTCCACCACACATTTCTAAGCTACTCCATGTCCCCCATATATGACCTAATAATGCCACATTTGTATCTTTCTTCATGATGTCCTCGATCTGAATCATCCACTTTCATCTCCTTCAATGTTATCCGCCTTGTTTTCCTTTGGAGGGGACCTTCCCCCCAAAATGCTTCATGACCAACACACCATAGCCCCTTCTACTGTTCAGATAAACGTCTTAGGCCCTCTTTATTCTCTCTTTTGTGACTGCATCTGTACCATTACTGCCTTTACTCAGGGCCTAACTTTGTAGCTCTGTCTTCTGTTCCTGACCCATCTTTTAAACTGCCTACCCTTGAACAAAGGACTCATCTGTAATGGCTTCACCATTTCTGCCAGCTTTCTCTTGTATCTGGTCACACCTGTGCTCTGGCTCCATCCAGCCTCCAGGACTCCATCCAGTAAAGTAATTTTAACTTGTTTGGCTGTGGGACTTGATAAAATCTAGACCATATTCTTCCCTCAAATTCAGCTCAAAATTTACCTATTCAAAGATGGCATCTCCTATATTCCACCTTGCAATATCCTTCCAATACAAGGCATCCTATCAGTTCTTACTTAAACATTGTCAAACGCTCTCTTAAGCTCATTTGGATGCTTTTAATATTGTTTGGTAGTCACAGTGTGAGTGCTTGTCTTATTTTCTCTGAACAGTCTGAAAATTATTTGATAGGACAGACAGGTTCTTCTACTTTTTATGTATGTTTCCTTTGCTTTACTTTGAGATAAAATAGCTTCAGCTTAGGCACATATGTTCCATATATGTTTATTGAGTAGAACAAAATAAAATTTCAGATCACAAACACTGGAATCTAATGGTCCTTTACATAGTCAGTCTTGCAGTAATATTCAACAGATAGATAAAGAAAATGGTAAAGGAAGTTATTAAAATACAGGGGAGAGGGCACTTTTCCCAATGATAATGTGTCCAGAATTCTAATATAGCTGGTAGGTGTCTCTATCATCATTTCATTAAACATTCAATAATCACTGCTATAGTGAAGTATTGTTATTGACAGGATATCTCCTATCATTTAGGAGGGTTTAAGCAGAAAAAGTTAAGAACCATCACTCTATTACAGCCATTGAATAAACTGTCTTTACAATGAAGTTTTCTTAGAAAATGTTAATGACTTATAAAAAATGATGTTGCATTAAACCAGTTTATGACTAGATGAGTATCTATGCAGCCCTACCAGAAAGAATAAAGGCCCTCAAGAGGCACATGAAAAGATGCTCAACATCACTAATTATCAGAGAAATGCAAATCAAAACTACAACGAGGCATCACTTCACACCAGTTAGAATGGGCATCATCAGAAAATCTACAAACCATAAATGCTGGAAAGAGTGTGGAGAAAAGGGAACCCTCTTGCATTGTTGGTGGGAATGTAAATTGATATAGTCACTATGGAGAACAGTATGGAGGTTCCTTAAAAAACCAAAAATACAATTACCATATGACCCAGCAATCCCACTACTGGGCATATACCCAGAAAAGACCATAATTCAGAAAGACACATGCAGGACTTTCCTGGTGGCGCAGTGGTTAAGAATCTGCCTGCCAATTCAGGGGACACAGGTTCGATCCCTGGTCCAGGAAGATCCCACATGCCGCAGAGCAGCTAAGCCCATGTGCCACAACTACTGAGCCTGCACTCTAGAGCCCATGAGCCCGCGAGCCCGCATGCCACAACTATTGAAGCTCACGTGCCCAGAGCCCGTGCTCCACAGCAAGAGAAGCCACTGCAATGAGAAGCCCACACACCACAATAAAGAGTAGCCCCCACTTGCCAAAACTAGAGAAAGCCCGTGTGCAGCAATGAAGACCCAACAAAGCCAAAGGTAAATAAATAAAATAAATAATTTTTTTTAAAAAGACACATACACCCCAATGTTCACTGCAGCACTATTTACAATAGCCAGGACATGGAAGCAACCTAAATGTCCACCGACAGACGAATGGATAAAGAAGATGTGGTACAGCTATACAATGGAATATTACTCAGCCATAAAAAGGAACGAAATTGGGTCATTTGTAGAGACATGGATGGACCTAGAGAGTGTCACACAGAGTGAAGTAAGTCAGAAAGAGAAAAACAAATATTGTATATTAACACATATATGTGGAGTCTAGAAAAATGGTACAGATGAACCAGTTTGCAAGGCAGAAATAGAGACACAGGTGTAGAGAACAAACGTATGGACACTAAGGGGGGGAAAGTGGGGGAATGAATTGGGAGATTGGGATTGACATATATACACTAATATGTATAAAATAGATAATTAATGAGAACCTGTTATATAGCACAGGGAACTCTACTTTACTTCGCTATACGGCAGAAACTAACACAACATTGTAACACAACTATTCCCCAAATAAAAAAACAAACCAAAAAAAAAGAATAAAGGCTGAACGAATATTGATTTCACAGATTGTAACAATAAAGGGGTTTTGACTTAAATTCTGAGATAAAAATTTTCTCAAGAGACACTCAAATTGGGAATAAAGAAATATGAAAACTATTTGCTCCACATGGTACCCCCAGAAATGAACTTAGTTCTCTGAGAAGTAAAGATTGCCATGCATTGCTTACCCTTGTACAGCACTTAGTGAAGTTAATGTTTTGTTTTGTTTTCTAAGAATTCAATAAGCATTACAATGTCAAAAGCTTTCTACTACAAAACAGTCACTAGACTTTTTCAGAGACATTATCTCATGAAGTCCTCAAAACCACCTTTGGGGTGTTACTATCTTCCATTTTTAGATGAGGAGACCAAAGATTAATGAGTTTAAATAAATAGCCAAAGTTACACAATAGCAAATGGCAAAACCAGGATTCAGTATTTAAATTTTTCAACTTTTAAATCCAGATTCAGGCAGGTATTTCCCAACTACTTATTATTAATTATGTAACAGGTAGAATTAGACAACTTACAGAGTTAGATATAGACCTTTGCTTCATAATTTTAATTTTAAAATGAAACCAAATTTTAAATTAAGATGAATGGTAGCTTTTAGGAAAGGGGTTATGGGATAACCATATGGGATCTATTATCTTCTATACATAAATTTTATCCAGAGATTCTTATTGAGTATCACAGGCCAAGTAGAAGTTTTGGTACTAAATGCTGATTGAAATGTACTCTTTTCCTTATTTTTACAGTCATTATAATTCTTCTTTCTTTCCAGAAAAGGGACAGACATTAAGGGGCTATTTCTCACAGCAGTTATTAAAAATCCCAGTTACTGTTTCATCACTCTCTGTGAATGGATCTATTGTCCTGCTCACCAGAAGGGCTACCACTGTAATGAGCCAGAGCTGTGTATTTTCACAGGCATCCAAGAATCAGAATGGTGATTACAACCAGGAAAGAAGTTCACATTAGAAATCATTTGTAATAGAATCCCAGAATTTTGAATTTATCCAAAATTATGTAACTTATTTAAAGATTCTTTTAATCTGTTCTGGGTTTGGTCCTCATGTAGACTATAAACCTCTATAAAAATAGTGTTCCTCTACTAAAATAGCCTTCCTTGAGTCTCTTACCAACTGCAGGACTGATTCTAAGGCACGGGGGTTGGTGGGGAGAGGCGGAACAAGGGTCCTAGTCAAAGACTTACTTCCTCTAGCACTGTGAACCAGGAGGGGCTATTTTAACCATGTGTCTGAGACAGTCTATCACAGAGCTTCCATGATGGGAGCAGTGCTGCAATTCTTTATAGTTGACAGAATATAGTACAAGAAATCTGTACCAATCTGATCTCCCGTGTACAACAGCTGTCCTCACGACTTGAATTTGAAAAAATGAAGAACAACATTCCTTGGCCACACAGTCCAGTGGCTTGAATCTTCCAGTTTTGTTGTTCTTTCCTTTTGTCTTGAAAGAGGCCTTGTCAAATCAGAATGAAAAGAATGTTTTAAGGCGTGAGAAAATTCAAATTTCCTATTTAAAGCCTGGAGTTCATTAGCAGGAGTATATTCACTTATTTCAAGGGTCACTGGGTTACGTAGAAGAGCCTGTCTCTCTGCTACCCACGTCCCAAATCATTCACCTGAAAATGGGTTAGAAACACTCTCAAGTCTATTAGCTCTCTATGGGACATAATTCACCTTTGCTGTGCTTTATCTTGTGACCCTGTCAAGTGAAGGGCCCTGCTTTGATTGTATACTATCCCTTTTTTCCTTGATTGTTTTTCAGTTAAGTAATTGTCTAAGCTTAATTGGTTGTAATGATTAAAACTTTGTTTATATTATACTGCAGTTTTCTTTTATCAATGATACTTAGGTTAACTATTTTATTATTTACTACCAAATATAGAAATTTTACCTGGAAGAAATAGTCACATTAATTAGACTCTTTTTATTGGATTATTTTTATTGCAGATGTATTAAGGTTAAAAATCTAAATTCTGGCAAATAAAAGAAATTGCCTGTTCTTGACATTATAGAGTTAGACTAGAAACAAAGAGATTTTATAATATTATAATACTGAGAGGTAGAATGTAATGAGTACAGGCTTTGGAGACTAATAAACCTGGGTCTGGATTTCGCATCAGACTTATCAAGTTCTGGGACCTTTCTGAACTTAAATGATCTCATCTTTAAAATGAAAATATTAATATCAACCCTACACAGATTGCTTGAAGATCATAGATGATACATAAAAAGTACAATATTTAATCTATTAGCTATTACTTGTTTTAGCTTTGCCCCTAACCAGCTATGTCATCTTGAGAGAGCTACCTGTGTTTCAGGTTCCTTGGATAAATAGGAGGGTGGGACTAGACAATTTCTACTTTTTCTGTCAAAACTCATTTTAATAAGTAAACCAGTTACTTACAGTCTCTGTTTGTTCTTTGTACAACTTTACATCAGCCAGAGTTTTTTCATATTAAAATTTTCCAGGTAAGTAAAGATGACATTAGTTGGAATTTGGACAGTAATGTGAGGACAAGGTGAAAAAAACAAAATGGTTAGCAGGAAGTGTTTCAGTATGGCATGCTGGAACAAGAACAGAGCAAAAGCAATCACATATAGAAAAGAAAACCATAGATTTGTGGTTAAATAATCTGTTTAAAGAACTTGTATTATGATTCCCTATCAGATTTAATGAGTGATCTTAGGAAAATCACTGGAAAAGTTTAATTGACCTGCTTAATCTCAACTTAATTGACCTATAGCAATAAGTACACCTGCCACCTACCTAGTTCTTAGAATTCCCATGAAAAAATAGGGAACTAAACACATTAAATATGATCATTTTTATACTTGTCAATTATTTCTGTTTACAACACATTTATAATATGTTTATCTGCCTTGCTGGAAAACAATTTTAAAAAATGACCCCTAAGCTTTATCTCTCATCAATAGTAGTAGATTTTATTTTTTAATTTCTTTTTACTTTGATACAGTTGTACTAATTTTCTAAATATATTTGATAAAAGCAACTTTATTAAGCCATAAACCATGCTTAATAATTCAAACAAAAAAGACAGCAACACAAAATCTGAAACCAGAGTACATGCACTTCCTCATTTACAAATGCATCAGAAGAGAGGTGGACACCCTTTCTCCTGTTTGTGAGCAAGGGGTCAAGACACATGAGCAAAAGAGTTTCAAAACTAAGTGCTTATACAGATCTTTCCTTATCTGAAACCTGTCCTCTAAATTTGGAGTAAATAAACCTTATGTGAAAATCAGTATGGGAGACGGGTTGGAGATATGGCAAACTAGGCTCCAATTGATAGTTTTTCTATGATAAAACAGCTCATCCTGAAACACTTATGATAAGAAACAATAACAGTAATAAAGTATTAATAGCAACACTAATATCTACCTTCCTTTGAGCCTTTAATAATAGGCTCTATGACTCAAGACTTTATGTACATTATGCCTTGCCTGTATTAAATTGAGAAAACATGCACATAAATATAGTTTGGATAATTTGAAATTCATATAATAGCTTGAGCCCATTTATAATGGTCTATTAACTCTATTAAAACTCCATACTTTCTAAAACAAGAAATCAATGACTTTTAAAAAAAAATTAAAGGTTTCAAAGCATGACTGACTTTAGAAATGGGCCCCATTTTACTCCAGGCACTGAGTATGACATTTAGCAAAATTCCTAATTCTGATTTGAAATCCTCAACACACCATAACACAAAAGACTTCTTCAAGGTCAATTTTTACCAATTACCTCCAAGGGAGTCTTAAGGATCTTTGCCACTGCTCTTGCAGCTCATTCTATTCCCTTCCCAACTACATTCTCTCAACAGTACAAAGCCGTGTTCCAGGAGAGAAAAGAACAAAACAAACATATTGGTCATCTTTAATTCCAATATAGTAACCATCAAGGTCAGTCTTAAGGAAGCAAGAAAATATACAACTTCCTTCCTATGCAGATCCTTTACACACTTATTGATATTTCTACTTTTATTTATTAATCTTATATGAGTTGGGAAACTGGGACAAGTAGGAAATAACAGTAGGTAATTAAAGCTACAGAGAAACTCTCAAACTCTTCTTAAACCTACTCCCTCCTCATAGGAGGGTATAAGATTAATTTAAACTCTTATTTTCTATCCTGGGAAGAGGATTAACCTAGCATACCAGAACAAGGGGGAAGTGAAATGATCTAGAACTTTTTTTTAAAGTACTTATTGTATTTGGGATTCTCAGAAGAACTCAGGATTCTGTGAGAGTAGGGCTAAAGAATGACAAGGAAGGAGCATTACCTAGTGTGACTATGTTTTCAATACAGAGAGAACACCACAGGCACACTCCAGGTATCTTACTAACAAGTAAGAAAAAGAAAATGAAACAATGCTTAGAGATGGGAGAGTAATTGTGGCATCATGTGAAAGAACAGTAATAACCACCACCCGCTGATTTGGCCTAGCCAAATCAAGTAGAAAGTGGCAGAATTTCAACGAAGTACTGAAAATGAAGAATTCAAAATGAATCTCTAGCTAAAGGTTAAAAAGAAAAAATGAGAGGAGCTGGGCATAAGAAATCTCCACTTGGTGATAGATATCAGGAGACATTACTCAAAATGATGAAACTGTACAACTTCCATCCTCAGGGAAGTTAGTGAAAATTAAGCCAACTAAATACATGAGTGAAATATGCATGAATTTGGGAACCACTGCTCCAGAGTGAATCCTACTTCAGTCTAATGGGAGGAAGTAAGAAGCAATCCCACTCCTGGGCACGGTATTAAAAGCCTCAAAGTTACTTTGCTTTTACTACCTCTTTAGGCTTGAGGATCTCAACTTAAAAGCAGCTCTTTTAGATAGACAAGAGCTCAACTAACAGGAACAATGACACAGAGAAAACTATTAAACTAAACACAAGGGAAACCTAAATCAATTTCAACTTGCTACAGACTTTAGTGAGGCTGTACTTTGTTTTTGCCTAGAACCCTCAGCAGACCAGGTCTCAGAGCCTTAGCATCACCTCCTGTCTCAGCTTGCTTGGTGCCCTCTCTTCCAGGAGATTTCCTCTTCCTAGACCTTGAGAAGGTCTGGCAGACACAGCTTAAAAAACGACCAAAACAGAGTGGTGGTGATGCCGAGGATGTCACTGCAGGAGAAGAGGGCCCGAGCTCCTAGGACACTGAGAGCTCACAGGGCTGGATCTGACATTCCTGATGCATCATACAGTTACCTTCATCCTGCTGACTCTGTAATCTGTTTTGCAAGTAGAAGAAAAAGTTTAAAAGCCCTCAATGCAAATGCACTATACAGAAAGAACCTGACCTTCGGAACCAGTTCTTTCATACTCTATCTGGGCCCAAGGATCCTAGTTTGTTTCTCAAGTTCCTTATCCCCAGCTCCTCCCACCCCAGGTGAAGTATTGTCATTATTTTCCCTTCTGGAGTAACCCAGGATCCCCCATGGAAACGGCATGCTGAGGTTGGCAGAGGCACCATCAGCCTGGATCACTGAATGGCTTTGTGGTACCCACGTCCTCTTCCTTCAGCCTCCATCCTGGAACCACTTAGAATTGTTATTTGGGAAAGAAATACATTTTTAGAGTATCGAGCCATTATACGTTTGGGTATATGTTTGGTGTGTGTGTGGCAAGCCCAGAATTTTTCTACCCCATGCCTCATCCCTACCTCATTGGGAAGGTCAGGATCACTTTCCTTGGCACTGAGTAGGGTCAGCTTTTTATCTACCACCTCATCTTCTTCACTTTGTGGTGGTAACAAAGGCGTTGGAAGAATGCCAGGGCAGTGGGTTTCCACTTTCTTCTTCTTCTTGCTCTTCCTCATTCTCTTTGTCCTTATGACCTTTCTAAGATGTCTATGTTTTTTTGGAAGTGGATCTAGCTTTCTCTTCTGGACTGGAGGCCTGACAGGATCTTGTGAAACATCACCCACATGACTTCCAGATGTCCCTTCCAATGGCTCTGATGATAATTCCAAACTTCTCTTCAGAGGGTCATTCTCCCATGGGTGGAATCTATCCTCTGTATCTTGAGTATCTGGTGATATGCTCAAGTCATCAGCGACATGGTTTGGGATGCAGACTGGAGATTCCCAACCTCTCTCATCTAGGGTTTTTTTTTGACCCACTATGCTGACCCCAGCTATCTTTGCAGAAACAAGGAGCTCACAACAAAAGGACCAACAGTCAAATGCTAATGGAAGTAGTTAGTTCCCTGACTCCAGTGATTTACCCTCAGCTGTCATAGACAAACAGCTGTACTGATCTCAGATTTCCCCTCTGGACTTATCTAAAGGAGTTCAATGGCCTTCAGAAATAGAGTCCTCAGGTTGTTCTTATTGGCCTGGGAGATCTGAGATTCCCTAAAAGGAGAGAGAAAGTCACTGAAGTAATTGCTCCATGGACAGTGGCGTTCCTCCTGGTCACACAAAATCCATGATTTAATAAGACTCAGCCAAACCTAGCATAAATTCCTAGGCAGAAACTTGCCAAATTTCCAGAGCAGTATTCTCCATGTATATCAGAATCACCTGGGGTACTTTTTGAAAAAGCAGATTTCTGGGACATACCCCAGACCTACATTCAGAATCTCTAAAGCTGGGTTCCAGGAATTTACATTTTTTCCTAGTAACTTAAGTGATTTTCCTGCACTATAAAATTTGAAAACTACTACCTTAGAGGGACACTAAATCTAGTATTCTATGGAGTCATAGAGATGACTGTTCTTTAAAAACATTCCACTTTTCCCCTATAGGTTTTCTCTAATCATCTCAGCCCATAATGATTTCTCTCCTCTGAACACCTTTAATAATAATCACGAAATTTGGAATGTTATCCTTTATTATTTTCTATTATAATTTAAATTCTGAATATTGTAACTGTGTCTCTAACCAGATTATAAGCTTCTCAAGGGCAGGGAGTCTCTTAGACTTGTTAGTTTTCTACAGAGGCTTGCCAGGTGCCTAATGAATTGAATAAGTGAATGAAAACATGAATAGGTTTATATCCCAGTGTACAGTGATTGTATTAGATGAGGCTTTTCTGTGGGAAGAGCTATAGCGTAACAGAATGCTAAGAAAGACATGGGCCCTGGGGAAAAACCTAGTCCAATTCCTAAAGTTTACAGATGGGGAAGCTGAGACTCAAGTAAGATAATGACCTGTGTAATGCTGAGCTTGGAGTCCTTTTTCCATAAAGGACCTAATAGTAAATATTTTAGGCTCTGTGGGTCATATGGCCCTGTTACAAATATTCATCTCTGCTATAGCACGAAAGCACCCACAGTCAATACGTAAACAGATAATCATGACTGTGTTCCAATAAAATTTTATTTACAAAAACAGGTGGGAGGCCAGATTAGGCAGCAGGCTGTAGCCTGCCAACCCCTGGCCTAAAGTCATACAGCTAGTCAGCACCATAGCTGGGATTAGAAATCAAGTCACCTAACTCCCAGCAAGTGCTTTTTCCATAAAAGAGTAGAAGAATATAGAAAGAGAAAGGCCTTCTTCAATTAAAAGCAGGACTTTATAGTAGGAAAATATCAAAATATGTCTGGGTATGTAGTACTTCTAAGATGGTCTCTTATGACCCTTTACACAAACAACTAGTAGCTAAATTCTGAAACTGGGTCACTTTTCAAACGGATCCATCAGTTGGGAAGTGGGGGGAGTACACTGAATATTGTGTATCACACCTGCCTAGAAAAGCATACTATTTGGTCCCTTTTTGACTGAGGAGAAAATCCTATAGAAAGATAATGGAAAATACTTTCATTATTCATTTCTTGAAATTATCGTGGCCTGATGAATATAGTTCCACAGTCCAGTGATCAAAAGCTTCAAGTAACTACCAGAGAAACATGGAGGCAAAGAGAGGAGAGGTTATCTAAGAAGCTAAAACCTCACTTTCTAAACCAAGATGCTTTTTAATAATGAAAATGACCCTAGTATTAAAGAGTAAGTTGTCCAGAATCTTGAGGTTATTTTTATATTCTGGACTTTCTGAGAACTGTGAGCTCCACCCAAATTCTGTTCTATTTTTATTTCTACCCCTAATGTGTTCCTCCTTTCATTCCTTTGCCTTCACAAAGTAGATACTCAACCAATATATGCTGACTGATGGAGTAATAGATGGATGAGTAAACGTATGAATGAATGAACCAAGTGCTTTTAGAAAGTTCCTTGCTTTATAGCTGTAAAGAACAAAGCAGTGTTGGTACATTCTGCAAGAGGTCATTCAGTACTTTTTATGTTACCCTTCAGTAAAGCTAACAGTGCCTTCACATGGTAAATGTCAATAAACGTTTCATGAATGAATTAATGCATCTGGTGTAAGCCACTTAAATTACATGTCAAGTCCAAAGAATACTGCTTATCACAAAAGATGGTATCTAAGGACAGAATTTATTTACTAGTATATTAACGAAGGATTCTTTGTAATTAGCTTTAGTTCCACACTCAGGAAAGTTTGTAAAATCTTTGAGAGACAAAAATGCTCCATGTAATAAATGAGAGAATGTAGGCTCAAGTTCTATCTATCTGCTGTATCAGAAGCAACTATGGAGACAGCAACTATAGAAGCAGCAGCCAGAGCAGCCCCCAAAGAGGTGAGGATAGAACTAAAAAAGAGGAGTCAGCTGGGCAAAGTCAAGAGTCCAAAAGTCAACCTGAGTTCTCCACTGCCTTGAAATCGCCGAGTCAAACCCTCACCATGCCTCAACCATACCTTGACAAGGCTCTACTCCTGCTAATTCACCCTCCACAAATGAGCTAGAATAATCTTTCTAAAATAAATCTGACCATGTCTCTCTCCTATTTAAAGCTCTGCCGCTCCCTATTCCCCCAGAAAGATACAGGTCCTCTGTGATCTGACTCCACATCACCTGTCCAACTTCAGGTCCACCCGTCACCCTCAGGTATCTTCTGCTACTGTGAAAACGTAACATTTGCCATTTCCTGAGAGCACTATACTTCTTTAGACACTCTTCATTTTGCCTGCAGTGCCCCTTCCCCTCTTTGCTACCTGGCCTAGTGACAGTATCACCTCTTCTAAGAAGACTTAGCTGACTTCCTCAGGCAGAAAAAAACTGAGTCGATTCAGGTAACATTCTGTGTCTACAAAAATCAACCCACTGGATTATAATAACCTGTTTAAATATCTCTCTCCTTCACTAGGCTTGGCGCTCCCTGAGGGCAGGAAGTCTTGCATGTCACTTCATCCCTAGTGTCTCCAAGGTTCTTGGCACCTGGAAGGTGTTCAGTGTTTGTGGACTTCAAAATGCAGGTCTTTACAGGCTGCCTCCCAGAGCCTGGGCTCTACAGTTCAATTCTCCCCTCTCTCTGAACGAACTGAAGTTTGGGGTACAAAACTGAGCGGTGCTGGCCAGGGCTCAGCTGTAAATCCAGCTACCAATCCGGAGCCTGTGATGTCAGTAGCTGGCTTCACTCAGGAAAAAAAAAAAAAAAAAAGAGCTACTCAGGGAGTGGTTAGCACTATTCAGCACAACTCTAGACTAGCAGCATTCTCCCACCCACTTCCTCCCTAGAATCACAAGGAATGCTACCCAGGGAGGCCCTACAGTTATTCAGATCCCTGGGTCCCTGCAGGCCCATTTCCCTCCCACCCCTACCATACTTTTTCATCTTCCTGGTAGAGTGTCAGCACACCCTGGCCATCCTTACGTCCCCACCCTGCTTCATGCAGGGCCTCCCCCAAATCTCAGTGATCCCTGGACTGCAAGTTTTTACCCAGAATCTGCTCTTTCATTCCCATAGGATACATACACAATTTCAGGCCCTGACTCTCCCTTTTGATGCTCCAACCTGAGGAACCTCTCCACAAGAGCTAAATGTGCTCATATGCAGGGATGCTGTTCAACCCCACCCCCAGAGGGCATTTGCCTGACAAGATGCAAAAGAGATTTGTACCACATGAATGTCACTAAATCTCAAGTCCATGATTCCTCTGGATTTCACAAATCAAAAATTATGTGGGTATATAATACACATGAATTCACATGTCACAGTATGAACCCCTTTGTCTCCATAAACCTATTGCACTTCAAAATTCTCTGTGATTGATTTTTCCTCATTTCACATATTACTTGAAGCAAAGCTGAGAGTATTAAAGCCCTTGAATGAATTTGCTGTCTAAGCAGACTCAAAGCCAACTTAGAAGTTCTAAAACAACAAATTCGTGGCCACTGAACTTCTGGCTCGTCCTGCAGAAGAGATTAGAAAAAAATTCACTAATCATTATTGACAGTGAAGTGACTATCCCTCTTTAAAAATGGGGAAGAAATAATTGGCATGAGCCAACTTTGCTTCTCAGTGACTCTCCAGAGAATTAAATAACTGAAGCATCGGACAAAGATTTACTTTGAAGATAACCTTTCATATTAAATAAAAGGCTGAAGAGCTAATCTTAAAGGGAAAGAAAATGAATAATCTGAGGGCAACTACTCATTCCTTAGTATACAGTTACAAAGGGACTAAAATATGATAGTAAGCATTTATAGAATGTAGCATTACAACTTAAGTATATTTTCAGGGTAATATTTATTGAGAACCCACTATGAATCAGACATTGGGAAAGTCACTCTTTGATATGGTTACCAAAAAGCATACACTGATCAACATAAGTCAGTTGTTTTTTAACTTTAGCAGGCATGAAAATTACATGGAGGGCTTTTTTTTTTTTTTTTTTGCGGTATGCGGGCCTCTCACTGTTGTGGCCTCTCCCGTTGCGGAGCACAGGCTCCGGACGCGCAGGCTCAGCGGCCATGGCTTACGGGCCCAGCCGCTCCGCGGCATGTGGGATCTTCCCGGACCGGGGCACGAACCCGTGTCCCCTGCATCGGCAGGCGGACTCTCAACCACTGCGCCACCAGGGAAGCCCAACATGGAGGGCTTTTAAAACAGAATGCTGAGCCCCATCCCTAGTGGTTCTGATTCAGTAGGTCTGGATGAACAAATGAGGACATATACTTCCAACAAGTTCCTAGGTGATGCTGCTGGTCTGGAGACTGCACTTTGAGAACCTCTGAATTAAATAATCTCAGGTGTAAAATGAGACACACTGACTCGTAATAAGCTAAAAAAGGGAGGGGTCACTCCTAACCACTTATTATGACTAATGAAGACATATAGACTCTGAAAAGATTATTTGCTGGGTTGAATCCTCCAGCCATGCTGCCTTCCCACCCACATTTTGAACTTTTAGAGGGATATGGCCAGAATGCTCTATGCTTGAAATGTGGATACTGGGTTTGCCAACAGGTCTTTTCTCTCCATGAGCACCTCTGTCCCCCTATAACTCTGCTTCCAGTTTCAACCTCAGACTAGTTACAAGCTTCAGAATGTGAACGTCAAAGAAGCGAACTATTAAAAAGCTAGGAATGCACATAGAAAGTAGTCATGAAAGCTTTATTTTTCTAAGGAAAATAATTGAGTATTATCCTTCTATTAAGTTTTTGCTCGTTTCTAAAATTTCATCATCTCATTTTAAAACTTTACCCCTCTGGGCTGAAAATCAATGCAGAAAAAGAGATGTGTGACCTTTGATTTAGCCTAGTAAAACAGTAACAAATAACACACTCAGTGGGTGGTTAAATCTGATAATATTTTGTGCTGAATTTTCTGTAGTAATTCAATTAAAAATCCTAAGGCCAGCCAACAGAAAGCATACAAGAAAGCATACAAATCACCAAAGTTTTATAGAATTGCATATTTAGTCTTAAAACATATTAAGCTTATATTAATATAGTGTCTCTATTTATTAACCTAAATAATTCAAGTAGAATTTCTCCCTAATATAATTTAGGATAACCATTTATATTTGTGCTGTTTAAAAACTTCAGCTGGCTCACATCATTATGGTGCTTAAAATTCCAATTGAAGAGGGAGAAATACTAACCAGAAAGAAAGTACATTACTAAAGCTGTATTAATATGACCACCACAATATTTCTTAAATATAAACCACCACCTGTTTCTTAAAGGTTCTGGGGAACTAATTCATGCCGGCTCTTCTAAGTCCTCCTTCAAGCAGCAGGACCCCTGGAAAAGGAACACTGCCACACAAAGCAAGCTGAAGCCATTCAGGATCACTGAGTCGTTTGGCCACTTCTAGTCCTGCCAGGGTTCCTAGCCAAAGAGTCAATGATCCTGGGCTGTCTTCATGCCTTCTCTAATGACAGCCTTGGAGCATTCCAGAAAACTTTAGCACTTCCTTTTTTTTAACTATAAATTGCACATAACTCTTCCAAATTCTTAGTCTATAATTTCTCATAAAACTCTTTGAGATCCTCTGGTGAAGATAAATAGCAAAGAATTATTGGACTTTAAATTGTTATCCTTCAATGTTATATGCACTGGATCATAATTCTATGGCTTTGGTTCCCCCATAAAACTAAACCACGAAGCCATTCTTTTCATTTCAAGCTTAGCAGCACACAGGCCCATGGGTGAAGCAATATAAACACTCTTGAGTAATTTCTCAAAACCAAATCTCTTCTGCAGAAACAGACTTGCAACTCAATGGTGTAAAATCCTCCTGTGAAGTTTGTAGTTCTCAGGCCACCCAAGTAGACTGGTGAGAATGATGTTCCTGTGTTAAGGTGGGACAGGCCTGGGAACTGTCTGGAATTACAGAACTTAGGTGCAGTCAGTCCCAGCTCCACCACTCTGTTGCCCTAGATAAGTTACCAAGTTAGGTGATTGTTTTGGGGGAGAAAGGTGAGACCTTAGGTTTACAGAATTCTTTTTTGACTTCAGGTGCATAGAATTGATTTAATCAAAATTGCTGGTTCATGATACCCTCTCATCATTGCTCCACACGTGGCTTTTTTTTTACTTACTCTCTTAAGTGTTCAGTTTCAACATATATACTCTTAGGTATATACCTAAGAAAAGGCTATGCAAAATGTGCACTAGAAATATGCATATAAATGTTCACAGAGGAACTACGTACAATACAAAAAGCTTGAAAAAATCTAAACGACCATTGTTAGGATAATGTGGTAGAGTCTCACAATGGAATAGTAAACAATAGTCAGGTAAAGAAGCTACAGCTACCTACGACAATATGGAGTCATCTGATGTTTCTGTTTTGCCATCTTAAATGGAGACAACAATAACACTTAACTTTTTCTGAGGATTAAGCAGATATTGTATGTAAAAATCCTCGGAAAATTATAACTAGTAAACGTTAGTTATTTTCCTCCCACATTCTCTATTACTTCCCCGGTTATACAAAAATAACCTGGAGACATCTTAGTGAAGAACAGGAAAGCAGAGGATAATCCAGAGGATACAAACTTGGACCTCACTGCAGGGAAGCCTATCTCTAATCCAGCAATCATTTTGTGTGTGGAGTCAGGTAAATTAATTAACCTCTCTAAACCTCAGTTTTCTCTCATGTGAAGTGGAAACAAAATTAGTACCTAATTAAGGGGGCTTTAATGAGGTAATTCAAGTGTCCATCATACTGCCTGATCCAACATAAGTATTCACATAATTGATAACTATTAACAGGGATCCTTTTTACATTTGTCGAGTGAATGGAGTCGCTTTGCCCTGCCCTTTCTCACCGTTTACTCTCTCAAGGCGTGAGCACAGGCGCACACACACACAGCCACACTCATGCACAAATAGATTTTCTTTGCTTTTGCCTATTCGATGACTCTTCACATTTAGTTTAGGATTGAGGGCAATAGATAAGCATAATAATTAGGCCCAGGGTTCCTCCCATGGACAACAGGACAGAAATAGGCACAATTTCAATAGATCATATCACTCTTAAATATAAAGTTATTCTCGGAAGAATTTTGTTCAGAATGTCCATTAAAAGCAAGGTTCATTTGCATTTTATTATTTAAAAGACCTGCAAATAGGTAAAGGCAACCATTTTCACAATCCACATAGAATAATAAAAAAGTGTGGAAATAATTCTTTAAGTGTAACACAACCTAATTGGAGTAAAAATGATTAAACTACAGCATTTGAAACATAAACATTTTAAAGGACATATTTTACATTTGTTGAATTTGTTAAGCTCAGCCTGGGCAGGTCATAGTGGAAGAATCTGGGACCTGAAACTACACCTGCCACCAGGGAGGATGGCCCAGCTGCAGGTGCTGGTAGGATGTCCAGTCTGGCAGACAGAACAAAGTAGCTGAAGAATATGGCAAAACATAAGAGTTGATAATGCAGCCAGGAAACTGGAATCAGGAGACAAACATAAAACAGTAGAAGTTCACTCAGTACAAAATTACAGCACGGTGCCGAGAGATCCAGAAGTGAAAAATGCACCAGGATTCAGGCAGGCAGCATCGTACTGCCTAATCTGTGATAGTGGAGCCTCAGTCAGCCTATGGTGCAGAGGCTGGACCCTGGTGACTGAGAAAGGGGAGGAATGGCAAGGGTAAGGTTGAGTCTTATGTGTCCTTACAGGACTTGGGTACACCTGGCAAATTCCTAAGACAGGAACTCAGTCCTTGGTAATGAGACAAAAATCCGGGCACAAGAACATAAGTACACGGTGGATACTGAATCCAAGGAACAAAAGACATATATGATTTTAGAAATATGGCAGAAGCCAAAGGCAGACTAGAAGCCAAACTAACTTGATGCTGCGGAACAAAAGTGTTGGGTTAGAGTTCCTTGAATGCCTCCTCTCCCAGGTTAAGTCTGGCCACAGCGAGCTTAGAAGGCTCAGTCATGGTGAGAGGAGGGCGGCAGAAACTGGAGAATAGGAAGGACCTGACAATAACCAGATCAGGAAAACCAGGCCCGCAGTTCGGAGATTACAATCAATATAATTACCCTGAAACTTTCTAAACAACAAGTAGCAGCACTTTAAACCAAATCCCAGTACAACAACCACAAAACAAAAATTAGGAAAGTCCATGTGAGTTTGTCTTAAAGAACTTGACCTAGAGTAAAATGATAGGCTATTTAAATTTGGTACAGCTGCCCTGCCCACAGAAAATGAAAAAGCATCTCTTTTCCTATTTTCCCTCCTTTTCATTAGTATGTGAATTTAACCTATAAGAATGAGGTACCTTTTGAATTTCTTCTCATCTCTGAGAACAAAAGCTTTTTTGTTCTTGTCCTCCTTCTAAAGAACAGTAAAGAGATTTTTCAGGTCTTGGCCATTCTTTTGAGAGAAACAGATTCTAACAAGGCCCTAAAACATTAAACTCTGATAATAAAAATGCAATATAAAAGTTATTTATGTATTTAGCACACCACTATGATCTGCTGCCTGCCACAAAGTGACAAACACACACAAATGTCTGTCACCCATGGCCCAATTCATTTAGAAGAAGAATCACCACAAAGCCATCCTTGGAAGTCAAGAATCTCCTCTTTTAGATGTGAACGTTTGTGAAATGGAGAAAGAGTATCCCTTACAAGTGCCATGACCACCAGCAGCCTGGACCTCTAGACTATGCAGATGCAACCAATCAACAACTGGCAAATGTCTCCATAGTTGATGTCAGCATGTCCTAATGAGCAAGGGATCTTTATCTAAATAGGTGTTCATGAACAACTGTTCCTGGAATGCTCCAAAGCCTGATAATTAACAGCTGTGTGCTGCAATTAATTTTTATTTATGCCTTAGATATTCGGGCAAGATATTATCTCTTGGTTATGACAGATTCATACTTCATGCTGAGTCTCAAAGCAGCAATAAGAAAACAACACCAATTTTGTTTTTGTTTTGATTTTTTTCTTAATTCCACTGCTCTGCCATTTTTACCTCAAAACACCATGTTGCCTTGTATTCAGCAAGCAAATTACAGAGTCCATGCAAAGGACCATGGGAGAAAGGCTGGCAAAGGCATCCAAGGCTTTCCCCAGGCATTCACTAACCCTTAGAGGGTGCCAGAAGGGACCATCTAAATTAAGGCAATGACACTGAGGTCTCAGCAGTCTTAATTCACCTCTGTGGCCCCTGAGGGCATGTTATTTCATTTAGCAATTGTTAATTGAATGTCCACTATGCACATTGTACTGTTCAAAGGTTTGCAAAATGAAGACGCTGGATAGTATTTTTCCAGGTCCTTTCCAGTTTTATGATTTCACAAGTTAGTAAATCCAGAAAACGCACAGACCAGGACCCCAAGGAGTTTACAATTCTGAATTTGAAATCAGATCGCACTAACAAAAAAACCATAATACAAGGCAGGATCAAGGAACACCAAATACAAGAGGCAAGCGTCAGAAGACTGTAGAGGAGGGAGTGCTGTGAATGCCAGGCTGTCTTCAATGGCAAACTCCAGCATGCATCAGTGTTAATTAAAACACACCAGTGGACCCCACTACCAGAGTGTCTAATTCGTAGGACTGAGATGGGGCCACCAAATTTACATTTCTCACAACTTTCCACGTAATGCTGATGTTGCTGATTCAAGAGCCACACCTTGAGACCCAATGCTCCATGGGTTTACTGCACCAAAGTTTACTGCACAGGAGAAAAACATGATGGAAGCAGTGTTTTTGTTAAGTTCATCTAGAAAGAGTGGGTAGGATCAACTAGAAGGAGGTTGACAGATTTACAGCAGGCCCCAGGAAGGGCAACGGTACAGACCAGAGGACTTGGATTTCAAAGAACTGACCTGACTAGCACAGAATTGACTGGACTAGCAAATTGGCTGTTTGGAAACTTTAGCTCAAAAGGATTCCTGATGCACAGGATGGAACCTTGAATAGGTTAATTTAGCAATGCTGTGTCCAAATCTCTCTAGGGATAAATAATCCCTTGGAAATCACATCTAGCCTTAATATGGAGCTGTCCAGATTGTCCATATATGAGAGGTTCAGCGGCCCCAATTCATTCTTCCTCTCAAGCTTCTCACTTAAAATTCCCACCACAAGTCACCACTTAGGTCAAGGTGCTGACTCCCTAAACCCTGTTTAAGTTAGTGTGTATTATTGTGCAACTCAATTAGAAACTCTTGCTCCTCTGTTGCCACCAAGGGACAAAAGTGGTTTTTCTCTTGAAACCCTAGCTTTGGGAAGGCAGATCTCCCTCATGCTATCTTACATAGTGAGTCATTTGGATCCTCACACATTCCAGCCCGTAATTTAAGATGTAAAAATCTCTGCAGCTTTACTACATGGAGAGGAATTTTGGAACACAAGTTATATGCATGTCAGCAAACTGCAGGTATGTGGTGGTTACTGAGTTGTCTTCTCTAGCTTGCCTTCGAAGGATCTTCCCTGCTTTATTGTTTCAGGTCAGGCAGCCAAGGCCTCTGAGCACCCACCCCACACCATCCACCTCTTTTCTCAGTCTCTCCAGACCAAATGTCCCAAGAGCTTTAGTTACTTGATTCCCATTTGCCCTTCCCCACACCCCAAACCCAAAGGTCATTCCTAACAGAGTTTAAGCCCAATAACAAAGGAGTTTATCTGAAGTCACACTGAGCCTCTTGTTCCCAAGGCCTGGCCCCTCCTTGTTTTGCTCACCTGTTCTGGTAATTCAGTATATGCCAAAGTCCCTGTCTCTATTTCTGGCGGAAATGGGGCCTACTGACTCATATTTGTCACTTTGTCAGCCCAGGCCCTGTCCTAACCCTTTCTCAAACATTTCAGAGTGAATTTACAGCTATCTGTAATCCACCCCATCCCTTTCCCAAAAAAAAAAAAAAAAAAAAAAAAAGCAATAAGCCAAAGAGCAAGCACAAAGCTTCCACAGTTCAGTAACAATGTGGAGGAGATCCCAGCTGGATTCCCTAGCCTCCCTCTACCAACTCCTCCCAGTTTGTCCATATTCTGACAGAGTCTACTCAGTCCCCTTTTGCCCAGGTCTCTTAGGGTTTCTCTGTCCTTTATTCAGGCATCCTTCCCTAGGGAGAAGGGAAAAGAGCTCTATTCTGTATCCTGGTCAGCTGGCTTAAGGGCTTGTTTCTACCCTGTTCTATTGGTACTTACTAAACGTCAGGCCTTAAGCCAGATGCTGAGGATCCAGAGATGAATTAAGAACCAACAGACAGACATCATTCCTACTTTCATAGAGCTTTCAGTCTAGTGGTCAGGTACCACTGCCCTGACTTCCTAAATTTAGATAAAAGACCAGAAATTAATGTGGAAGTGAGAATCTTAATACTATTTGGAAATAAGCTAGATTTTTAAAAATAATCAATGTGTATCTCAATGTATAAGAAGTCTGCTTGAAAATTATTTTAAAAAAGAAAAAGAATTTACACCTGTTGCAGTCTGTTTGCTAACACAAACAGAAAAGTATTTCTAAAGATTCTGTCACAGTGTAATTCAATCTCCCTTGATTGTTGCCCCAGGTGCCTTTCCCTCATTGAAATCTATCATTAAAAGAGGCGCCTACATGTCAGATGAAATGAAATGGGAAGAAGAATAAAAGAAGGTCCTTTTCCCACCTTCAGGAGTTGGTGCTAGTAAAAAATGTATTCATGAAACTTTGTTTCTAATACAAACATCAACTTTTCACCAGCAGCATAGTTAAAGAACTTTGCTTTCTTTCATTTTCTTGCTAACATGTTTCTGATTACAAAAGTAATACATGAATATTGTAGAAAATTTAGAAAATACAGGGAAGTATAAAGAGAAGAAAACACCTGTAATCTCACTGACCAGAACTAATCGCTTTATATTTTGGTTTATTTCCATCCAGTGTTCTTTATTTTTCTATTTACTCTCACCATTAGACAAAAGAACATGTCCTTGTATAATTAAATATTATTTGAAAACATCATCAAGGCTAATCTTTATATTTATAATGAGATTATTTCTCCCATGGATCTAAGCCCCAATCTTTTGTGACAGAGAGAGACCTACTTCTCATTTACTCTAAACTTGATCTTAAGATCACACCAGAAGAAAAAGAAGAAGAGGAAAGTACTGATAATAAAATCTCTGAAATGAATTGAGGAATAAAACACTCCTGCAGCTGCACTTTCCTCCCTGAAAAGAATTCCAATAAACTCAAGAGAGGTGAGGGTGGTGTCCAATTCTCTCTTCAGACCTAACAGGTAAGTCGTTAAGATTTTGTAGTAGTCCAGTCTCCTGGCTATTGACCCTCATTCTGGAAGGATGAAAGGTTTTTTGTTTTTTTTTTAAGTTCAAAATTCTAGTTTGCAAACTCAAGGTAACCTGGCTTGGCAAAAATCTATGTTAAAAAAAATCAGGGATTTTTATTAAATTGATATGAGCTTGATATGAGCCAATGTGTGATATGTTTTTCCATAAAAGCAAGAGAAAAAAACTTTAAAAACCTAATAACTTTTATTTTATATGGAATTTTCAGGTAATAAGCCATTTTCTTTTTTTTATTTTAAAATATATCTTTTCTTTTTTTTTTTTCAGTACACGGGCCTCTCACTGTTGTGGCCTCTCCCATTGCGGAGCACAGGCTCCAGACACGCAGCCTCAGTGGCCATGGCTCACGGGCCCAGCCGCTCCGTGGCATGTGGGATCTTCCCGGACCGGGACACGAACCCGTGTCCCCTGCATCGGCAGGCGGACTCTCAACCACTGTGCCAGCAGGGAAGCCCTTAAAATATATCTTAACATTTAAATAACTATTATTTTTAACATAGCTTCATAGCTATGTTGATTTGGTCATAAAAGTAGCACATAATTATTCAGACTGCTTTCTTTTATACTTTATCCTCTGAACAATCCGAGGAGGTGAACGGGTAGACAGAGGAAGATCGCTATCCCAGTTTCAGAGATCAGTCATCCAGCATCTGAATATGCTAGATGACTCATATAAGGTCATACAGGAAGTCAAAGAACTGGCAAACTGGCATTAGAAACCTTTCTTTTAACTTAAGTGCATCATTATTTTCAGATAATCTATTTTGAGCATTTTTTATAGAAATATGTTTTGTCTATATTCTGTCCTACTCAGAAATTTATAGCATTCTATCCAATTCTGTCACAAAACACATTTGAAGAGGAAACTTGGTGGTCTCAAGTTGGATCCAGAGGAGGGTGACTAAGATTGTGAGAACTATAGAAACCATGTTCTATGACCAATAATGGATGAAGGAACTTGGTATATTTAGCTTGGAAAGAGAAGATCAAAGGGAGATAAGAGAGCTCTTCTAATGTTTAAAAAGTCTGTCGAATGGACGAGTAAGTAGACTCGTTCCATGTTGCTCCAAATAGCAGGCAAGAACAATAGACAGAACTTCAAAAGAAACAGATTCCAACACAATAAGAGATTTGTCTTTTGAATCAATGGAACTGTTCAACTGTGGAGAAAACTGCTCTCTCTATAAGATGGTGAACTCCTCTTTACTGGAGGTGTTGAAAAAAATTGCCAGACATGCTGTGATGACTAGTTTGGTTCTGTATCTTCAGTCTCCTTTTCCTTCGTTTTTCTTGGCTCACCAATACAACATATAGTGCACAGAGTATGACAGAAAAGAAACTACTATAAGCCAGGTGCCTCCAAACTGTGTTTCCCAGATGATAAGAATCTCCTGGGGGTGGGGTGCTGGTGGTCCCCACTGAATCAGTAGGTACAGAGGCCTCAGAGGATGAGCCTGGGAAACTTTTGGTTTTAACAAGTGCCCCCAGGTGATTTTTATCATCATGGAAGTTTGAGAAACACTTTCAAAGTATCATTTTATCATTTTATCCATTTAACTCTCATAACAATCCTGGAGGGCAGAGGGGAAACTAAGGTTCAGAGACAGTTAGCAATGTGCCCAAAGTCACATGGCTCTGAAGTGGTGGAGCACTCGGGGGATGGCACACTTGGAGAGTTTGATCTGGACCCTGAGATCCTTCTTACCATCCATGAGAGTCTGAAAGAAAGACATGAAGCAAGGAAATGGGTACCTGGAAGGGGGGGTCTTATTAGATGTGCATTTTGTTTTTTTTAAAACTAAGTCATGAGTACTTGGTGTGCACGGTAAAATTAGGAAGCACATAATTGGTAGTGTTCCAATTTAGGTAAGGACTACGTTGAAATTCACATTTTTGTCTTTCATGAATAATTCTGGAAAGGGTGTACAAACCAAATAAATAGTTTCAATGTGATTACAAAGAGAACAACATTTTAATGTACTGAACAGAAGCAATTTACATGCATACAATTAACATGCTAATTTCAGTGATCTTTAGCCATTCATTAAAACAGGCCTGGCAGGTCTTGCACTTGGCAACACTTTGTTAGTCATTTCCTGCCATTATTTTATGTACTCAGAAGTAATCAGCCATCTATAATTTAAGACTTTTCACTAATTAAATAGCCCTTTCTCTAATTATGTCCAAATTAGAGAGGTTGGTATGTGGATAAATATGTTTGTATTTGGTACACGTATTCAGAGATTGTGATTTCTCTGTATGTGGCAACAGAAACCAATATGTGATCTACAGTCTTTATACACAGTAGAGGGAAATGTTAGAATGCATAAGAAAGACCTTTTGACTTAAAGTCTGAGCAGCAGAGGAGAAGTATTCTCTTTGAGATGGGCTTTATGTTCAGCCTTGTAAACCTAGCAAAGTCTGGATTTGTTGACCTTCAGGGAATAATACAAGGATCATCTGTTTTTTCAGTCCTTTGCCCGAGAGATGAAATGGAATGACGGTTCAGAGAGAAAAGGAGTTAAAGGTTGTGTTTGCAGGAATGTGTGTGCTGACATTGATCAATGGGTAATTTTGTGATTGTAGGTTTATTCACAAAGAGGGTTCAAAAAACAGATCAATAATAAAGCAATGGTGAAAATGCCAAAGAAAAGGTGATTAATGAAAAATATGGTGGAGGTGCAATCTGCCATGCAGTATGAACACTCCTTCATTCAGCACCCTATAAATAAATATGCATCAGATGGAAAGAGAACATTCCCTTGGAATGTCATTAGCACCAGGCAGAATCTCATCAGAGCCCATGCTTCAAAGAGCAGTTCCGCATGTCCATAGAAGCAAGTTTAAATTATCTTGTGTAAAGTCTCTGTAAGCAGTTCCACTCTTGCATTATGCATGATTCTGACATCTTGTAGCATGAGCAGTGTTCTAATAGTGATTTCCAATTTTATTTCCTGTGTTACATTTTAACGATGCTATTTAGGTTAGCATTTTCCTTTGGCCACATAATATCTTGTTACATTTCCTCATATAGCATTTAATTATGGTAGCAGTACTGTAGCCTAGTAAGGCATGGACAAGGATTTAGTGTAGCCTTTAAAGAATTTGTTGCTTTTAAAGCCAGTGCTTTGTTCCATCATTTTCATTGTGCTAATTTAATATGTAATGATGAGCGTTAGGCAGGATCCCAGCACCTTACACCAGGGAACTGATAATAAGTAGTAACGAGCTGTGCTAAAAGTGGATACCAAAGTCTAAGACCACCAAACATGACAGGAGGTTGTATGCCTTTCCTAGAGTGAGAACACTCAAGTTCTTAAATGTGAAGCTCCAGGAATGGTCAACCCTACGTAAATTTGTGAAGAAGCCAAAAACTTCACTCTTCCCCTTCTCGTATCTCCCTCTTCATCCTCTTTTTGCAGAAGCCCAGGCTTTTCTCCCTGTTGACCTTTGCCCTTAAAAAATGATCTGAAACCAGTCTTCAGCACCTAGATGATATCACGCCAGGGAATATCCTCTCCACGTTTCATGTATCTAAGTCTTATTTATTATTTTGCAATGTCAGTCCCCTATTTATATTATTTCATCAGTCTGTAGATAAGTCATGGATGGTATATGAGTAGCAAATGTGAAACCAGTTTTCTTTCCAGATGTCATTTTTTAATGGTCCAGAGAGGCTAAATCTATACTGCCTGAAGGGTAAAATTAAATGATTTCAATTAACCTGTTATTTTGATCCATATATCACAGCATTGAGAAATGCGATGATTCTTCTTAAACTTTCACTGGGCAGTTTAAGCATCTTCACTGATAACCAAATGACTACCAAGTACTATCCTCTCCATGAACTGTGACAGATACATATAAGAAGATTATGTTCACGTGTAATATGTGTTATGTATGTAATATACTGTATAAAAAGCAACTCATATGCCAGGTGCTTTACACACATTATCTCGTTCAAGAACTCTGCATATACATGTGCCCTGGACAAAGGAGTCCAGAATAGCAGACAGAAGTCAGGGCTGAAATCCAGGCCAGGTTCTCCTTGCCAAATTTAGGAAGACACATGGACAATGTTACCCAGCCCCTGACACCCCGCAGTGGGGCACCTTTTTCTAATTCACATAAAGGCACTGTGTGTGCTAGAGTTTGCCAGATCTCATTTCATACTCAAAATAACTCCATTAAGAATGTGCTTATAGGTGAACAGAAGAGTTAGAGGGGTTAAGCAACTGGTTTCAAGCCCCACAACTACTAAGACATGACACATCAGAACTTGAAATGAGACCTTTAAATGCCTGCCTTTAAATACCATGCTTCTTTCCACAAAAGGGAAAGTGGGGGGAAACGCACACATTTCCTTTATCATTGACTGCTTAGCTCAATTGTTTGGAGCATGGTCCTTATGAAACTACAAAGGTTTAGTGAAAAGCAGTGAACTACACTTTGTTCTAAGTCATGGTTGCACGCTATGCTTAGAATGCAAAGCAAGGACAGGAGGGCGTTGGATAGCATAGTTCAGTGGTTCTCAAACTTTAGTGGGCTTCAGAAGCACCTCGGAGGGCTTGTTGAACAGAGATCACCGGGCCCCCTCCCACAGAGTTTCTGATTCAGTAGGTCTGGGATTGACCTGAGTATCTGAACTTTTGACAAGTTTCCAGGTGATGCTGATGCTGCTCATCTAGGGACTGTACTTGTATAGTGTACAGGATCTATTCATTCAAAAATATAAAACTATAACTAAAGAAAAAAGCCACTAGTCTGCAAGTCAGGAGTATTATCTAAGAACATAAAAACAGCACAGGTCTTGGGTCTCATTGTTCTCTCTGTTCAAATGAAACTGCTTGTAGGATTATAATGGTATCTCTAGCTTCCTACTTATAGCCAAATAGTATTAAAGATTGAAATAACAATAAAAGATAACAGGGTACCAAACTAACTAGTTTGAGTGCTTAATATTCTTAACTTTGGGAGAAATGGTACTGGTAGAAATCTCAGAAAATGAATAAAGAATTGGAAGCTTGCCCTACGAATTGCATATTCATTTTTGTCCCTTTACTCATTTTTCATATGTGGGCAATCACAGTTCATCACAAAGCATTTCTCTCAGGATCATTCCTAAAGTGTGAAATAAATATTACAATAAAATGTTTAGTAGAGTGTATCCAGTTTCCAATTAAAGAAACATGCTTGTATGGTGTCATGAATTCCTTCCACAAAACATTTCCTTTGTGCAGAAATACTTTATGATAAATCTGAAAATAACCCTATTTTGTCAGGATAATTTAAAGTAGAGTGTCTGGTGAATTCCCCTATTGCCACCTCCCCTACCACACATCCTAAGAAATAGCCTTTGCAAAATAACTTGATCTTGTCTGTACATGTAGTCAGCCAGTGAGAAAGGGACTATCAGTCATCTTAACAATCTATACATATCACTCCATAATCAATATGGCTCATGTACCACCTGAGTGATCACGTAAACCAATTCTGTCAACACATACTGAATGGTTACCTAGGGCCGCCATCCACGTGTCTACAAGAGATCCACAATAACCTTGTCCTTACTTTCTTTTCTTCTTTTTTTTTCCTTACCCTACTTCCTTTTGTCCCTTCCATATTTTTAATCTTTTAAAGAATCTCAACTGTCCTACTCCTACACTAGTAACATGAAACAAAACAAAACCAAAACACAAGGAGGCCATCCATTTTCTGAATGGTGGAACAGTAGATCCACAGCATTTAATTAGAGCTCATTTAAGAGTTTTCTTAGTCTTCAGGACCAAACCCCTTAAGGGAAATAGTGATGCAATTGTTTGATGTCTTTCACTCAGCTGGTTGGTTTATCTTTGGAGCTCTTAGTTACATCTGGGAAAAAAAATTCAGACAGGTGGGCTAGTCTTGGTTCCCATGTAAGCAGCATTGCCCTAACAGTTTGATCACAGTTCTGAAAATCAAGTTTTTCTGGCTCTGAGTCGCTGACAAGTCTGTCTCTGGCTTTAAGGACAGCCTTGCTTGGAGAGCTGTTTTCTTTGATGAGAATGTCAAACTAACAGTGATAATTCTGTAACAACAAGGCTTTTTCTCCCTTTATTAAAGCCACAGGTAGAAGGTGGTTATCTGGTTTTCATATGAACTACGACAAATGAGAATTTCCTAAGGCTTTTTTTTTTTCCCCCGGTACGCGGGCCTCTCACTGCCGCGGCCTCTCCTGTTGCGGAGCATAGGCCCCGGACGCACAGGCTCAGCGGCCATGGCTCATGGGCCCAGCCGCTCCGGGGCACGTGGGATCCTCCTGGACCGGGGCACGAACCTGTGCCCCCTGCATCGGCAGGCGGACTCCCAACCACTGCGCCACCAGGGAAGCCCCTCCTAAGGCTTTTTTAAAGGGACAAACTACTGAGAAATTTTTAATTAAAAAAAATATTATGGGGACTTCCCTGATGGTCCAGTGGTTAAGACTCTGCCTTCCGATACAGGGGGTGCAGGCTCGATCCCTGGTCAGGGAGCTATGATCACACGTGCCTCGTGGCCAAAAAACCAAAACATAAAACAGAAGCAATACTGTAACAAATTCAATAAAGACTTTAAAAATGGTCCACATCAAAAAAATCTTTAAAAAAAATTATAATTATGGTCAACTGATATGGACCTAAAATTCAATATATCATACAAGAAAGCCTCATTATAAGGCTAGGACATCTTCTTGTATATGACAGACCAAAGCTAGAATGGTAATTGACTTTAGTACAGGGTTTTTAAAAAATCAGACTTGCCTTTCTCTCAAGTTGTCTTCCCAAGGGGCTATTTAGCTCCTCAATTCTGAAATAACAATAATAAGAATAAAAATAATAGTGTAGAGGGATGACTGGTAAGGCAGAACTTGAGGTTTTCTAATGAGAGAATATGTATTTTAAAAACTGCCAATCCCTTCAGCTTCTACAAGGGAAGACATCAATTAGCTGTGGGAAGAACCGTTTTTCATTAAGTGGTGTAAAACAAATAGGCATCTTGTGTTATGGGGTAAAAGTATAACAGGCTTCCTTTTTCTTTTTCCCCCATGACTGAAGCTGCTCCACCATAAATCCCTTGGAATAAGGAGCTCTAAGAGTGCTGAGATAGGGACTTCCCTGGCGGTCCAGTGGTTAAGACTTCGCCTTCCAATGCAGGGGGTGCAGGTTCAATCCTTGGTCTGGGAGCTAAGATTCCACATGCCTCACAGCCAAAAAACCAAAACATAAAACAGAAGCAATACTGTTACAAATTCAATAAAGACTAAAAATGGTCCACATCAAAAAAAAATCTTTAAAAAGAATTTAAAAAAAGAATGCTGAGATAGAAATGTACAAATTGCTGAGGTGATTTCCGGGAAAAAAAGAGATGGAAAACTTTACCCTTGCTCCTTTTGAGGTTGCAGGTTATTCAAACACCTCTAGCTGACTACGGCTGACATGGCTGAGGTTAGCTGGTGCTTTCGTTGCTCAGAGAAAACTTGATATGAGAAACAGATTCTGAACTAGAGAGCCAGATTCCAGACCTGGCCTGAGTTGTCTTAGACGTGTATTACTTCTGTGGAAAACTTGCCTGAACCCACCGCCCTGACACAGTGGGTTTGCCACAGGGAACAACAACAACAACAAAAAGCTGTGTGAGCAAGTTGGAGTGTGTGTGTATGCACACCTAAATAGCTGCCTGATATTGGAGGTCCAGTCATCTGATGGCACTGGGTGACCGCCATGGCTGGGATGACCCTGGCTAGGAAGACGTCCTCTCCCTCTACAGACCTGCACCCTGAGGCACCTCAGCAGGGCACAGTGGAAAGGCAACACAGTAGTCCCTTCTTATCTGCAGTTTCACTTTTGGCAGTTTCAGCTACCCACAGTCAACCATGGTCCAAAAATATTAAATGGAAAATTCCAGAAATAAACAACTCATAAATTTAAAATTGTGTGCCATTCTGAGTAGCATGATAAAATCTTAAATCGTCATCCCCTTGTCTGGCATATCCCACACGTTAGTCACTTAGTAGCCGTCTTGGTTATCATATCGACCATCACTGTACTACAGTGCTTGTGCTCAAGTAACCCTTATTTTACTTTATAATGGCCCCCAAATGCAAGAATAATGATGCTGGCAATTCTTATATGCCAAAGAGAAGCCATAAAGTGATTCCTTTAAACGAAAAGATGAAAGTTCTAGACTTAAAAGAAAAAAAAAATCGTACGCTGAGGTTGCTAAAATCTACAGTAAGAACAAATCTTCTTTCCATGAAATTTTGAAGAAGGAAAAAGAAATTCATGCTAGTTTTGCTGTCATACCTCAAACTGCAAAAGTGATGGCCATAGTGCATGATAAGTGCTTAAGATGGAAAAGATTTCAAATTTGTACAATAAGATATTTTGAGAGAGAGAGAGACAGCATTCACATAACTGTTATTATACTATATTGTTATAATTGTTGTATTTCACTATTAGTTGTTATTGTTAAGCTCTTACTGTGCCTAATTTATAAATTAAACTTTATCATGGGTATGTATGTATGGGAAAAACATACTACATATAGGGTTCAGTACTATCCATGGTTTCAGGCATCCACTGGGGGTCTTGGAATGTATCCCCCACAGATAAGGGGGGACTGCATTACCATTTTCAACAGTGAACACCTACTCAGTGAGGCCAAAGGATGCAGACAACCAACCAATTTCCTCTTGATGGGATTTGATTATAATCCCAACTAAGCACAAGATCTAAGATAGCCTCTGGGTTCCTGGGCTCTGACAGGACAGAGTTGTTCTTACTATGCCAAAATGGCTGCTCCAGGTCATACTGAATAGGATATTTAAAGAAACATGACTTTATTTTGTTCTGGGGTTCATAACTGCTGGTGAGTCTGTGTAAAAATACGTCACAACATTTATTCAAAGCTTACCAGCTTATGCCAGACACTGCAACAAGCCCTTCACACATATTAACTCACTTAATCTTCACCATGTCTTACTATACACAGGGACCCACTTTGATAAACATCATACGGTTATTAAGTGGAGAGCAAGGATTCAAACTCAGTCCCATTTGACTCAATAACAGTTTAGCAATATAGAATTCAGCTAGCATTACCAATCTCAAATTTCAGATGCTATTATGAAAATCTCTTAGTAAAGAAAATAATAATTAGCTGAAGCCCTGTTCATTAAGGAGTTAGCTACTTAATCTTTTAAAACAAATCCTCTAGACACAGTACTGATTTATTAGAGAAAAATGAATGCAATTCCATATAAAGGTGACATTTTCAGAGAATAATTTCTAACAAATTCTGAGGGTAGTCAATGATGTCCATATACTTAATACTTTACCTAAGTGTTTTACACTGTACAACCCACTTTCACATACCTAATCTTTTTTTTTTTAACATCTTTATTGGAGTATAATTGCTTTACAATGGTGTGTTAGTTTCTGCTGTATAACAAAGTGAATCAGCTATAAGTATACATATATCCCCATATCTCCTCCCTCTTGCGTCTCCTTCCCACCCCTCTAGGTGGTCACAAAACACTGAGCTGATCTCCCTGTGCTATGCGGCTGCTTCCCAGTAGCTATCTGTTTTACATTTGGTAGTGTATATATGTCCATGCCACTCTCTCACTTCGTCCCAGCTTACCCTTCCCCCTCCCCGTGTCCTCAAGTCCATTCTCTACATGTGCATCTTTATTCTTGTCCTGCCCCTAGGTTCTTCAGAACCATTTTCTTGTTTTTTAGATTCCATATATATGTGTTAGCATACGGTATTTGTTTTTCTCTTTCTGATTTACTTCACTCTGTAGGACAGACTCTAGGTCCCTCCACCTCACTACAAATAACTCAGTTTCGTTTCTTTTTATGGCTGAGTAATATTCCATTGTATATATGTGCCACATTTTCTTTATCCATTCATCTGTCGATGGACACTTAGGTTGCTTCCATGTCCTGGCTATTGTAAATAGTGCTGCAATGAACATTGCAGTACATGACTCTTTTTGAATTATGGTTTTCTCAGGGCACATACCTAATCTTAATTGCTCTCAACAGATGGCCTTTACGGGTCTTGAGATTTGTACAGAAATTAAAGTTGGCCAAGTTGAAAGATTTATTTCTAAAAAAGGACATTTAGGAAGATTTAGCAATACTCCAAGCAAAAACTCCTTTCCCCTCTTGATTTTCCCACTTTTATTATTGGTCCCACCATCATCCAAGCTTAAAACGCTGAGGTCACTTCTCATTCTCCCTCTTCCTTCATCTTTGGAGTCAGTAAGTCACCAAGGCCTGTGACCCTTTTCATACATGTTTACTTATTTAATTATTTATTCCCACATTATTGAGGAGGTTTTTCTTCCTAGATCAACCATTAGCCATTATAAATTCTAGCAAAGCTCACCCCACACAATATTCCAAGCCTCTTAACTGGCCAGCCTGTTTTTAGTCTCACCTCCCTGATCCATCCCTCACAATTTCAAGATTGACTCCCCAAAACACTAGTTTGTGTATATCCAAGAAAGTACATTTCAAAGCCATCATATACCAATTGTTCAAAAAGGACTCCAATACAGAATAATCCAGGTTCAACGGTGCTCTTTTTGACTGTTTGAGAATATATAAAATCCTTAGCCTAGCACTCAAAAGAATTCATGACACAGCTTCAACCTGCATTCCCAGGCTTCCCTCCACTGCTCTCCTCCTAATTCACCCCTCTGCTCCAGCCTAAACACTCTACTAGTAGTCCCTCCCCTACCCTCCCCCACCCAAAACACCTGGTATTTTCATCTTTTTTGTTTTTTGTTTTTTTACTTCATATCTCTAACAGAAGAGTTCCTTTCTTCTTACTATCAATGAATACTCACTTTTCCCATCTTTTAAAGACCAGCTTAGATCACATTTCCTATAAGAAACTCTCCTGGCCATCCCAAATAAAAGGAATAGTCCATCCTAAGTGTCAAGTGTCTCTTCCACTTATTTGCCATGGAATTATTTCATGGAATTACCAGTTCCTTTTCCATGTGTATATCTTTATTCAAACTAGACTGTAGAAAGTTGCAAGTAGGAACTAACATCATATATGTTGTTAATCTTGTGTGGCACTCCTTGTTACTTATATATTTATACTCATAATGTTATATATCAATATTCATATTTCTGCCTCACAAAATTCTAATTAACTTATTTTGGGGAATCCATTCCTTTGTGAGGATTTGGTTCCATGACCCTAAAAGAAATAAATAGACTAATGGCAGCAGACTGGAACTAGTCAGGGCAAATTTAGCTTCTATTTTGGTTGTTACTTAACATTAAGCTCTTTTTCTTAGAGCCTTAAGTTGAGTTACCTGTCTAGTGGCTAAATCAGTTCTGTTCTTCCTCATGTGCTGAGTCTGTAGTTGGCATAAATGTTCATGGCACAGATGTACCAAGGGTCACCTGTTTGACTTCGTGACTCAGATAGATTTTACAGCTCATACCAGAGAAAAAAGGCTCTTTGATGACCAGTGACATCCCATAAGCTGACAAATCACCTCCTTGTTATCCCTGGCATCTCCCACACCTAGCCCACTAGTAAGTGGCAGCTCTAAGAGATGCTGAAGGTTGAAGCCAAAAACAAGAACCAATACGAGTCCTTCAAATACTGACAGGCTTTAGGCAGACCAGATTTTTAAATTAGCCATTCTGAGACAGATACAAGATTTTGTTGTTTAGATAAAAAGAAAGTTAAGTCTCATGGCTTTCTTGTGTGGCAGGTTTTAATGCCTAAGAGAAGTTTTAACTGTGACTCAGGTGGTGGCTGGTCACGTACATTGTGCCTTACTCCCTTCCTCTTAAATGAGTTAACATCTTCTTTGACTTCACTCAGATGAGTATTACTGCTCTGAATTCTGCCATTTCAGATTAAATGGGCATTAGCACAGGTCCCACAGATGAGAGTCAAACATGCTTGGGGAAATCTTATAAACTAGAGACTTGGCTGCTAAAGTTTATTTTCCAGAGGGACTCTGGAACCTCTTGGAAGATTATTTTTTTCTAGGAAAAGAAGGAGTCAGACCCAAAGGCTCAGCTGATAAAACCAGCTTGGTTTCTGCCATTTCAGCCCTCCAAGGACTCAGATCTGGAGACGGAAGCTATGAGTAAAAATTGAAAAGACACTGGCATGCAAGTTACTACTACTTTTAAAGAATTTCTAATAAAAGATAACTCCCCCCAAAATGGGAGAGAGGCATTCCCCCCACCCCAATTCACTACAGAATAACCCCCTGCGTCAGTGGCAGCCCCCAGCAGAAGAGGCCCAGTGAAGCAGCTCCATGCAAATGTACCATATGATAAATACTCAATCTTGTTGAGACTGAGCACAGGAGAGAAATACCCTTGTTGCCTTCTCAGAAATACTGAGCTGGGGCAGTAAAGCTGTTTAGAGGGCTAGAGTCCAGCAATGACCTGTAAAAACCAGTGAAATATGGTAAAACTATCAAAGAGACTCCATTTTTACTCAGGATTCCTTGGGTAGGAAAAAATATAGTTAATGTTTACTGAGTGCCTTGAACATGCCATTGCTTTTGACTTCCTAGTTTACTTGATCCTCAAGTCAATTCTGTGAGGCAGGTACTAATATTTTCTTTTTTATAGATGAGAAACCTGGGTCTTAAAGACATTAAGGTCCCAAGGCTACAAGCTGATCAGTGATAACCTGGAGATTCAAACCCAAGCTGTGAGGTTCCAGAGCCTGATGGGTAACCACTAAGGTACACAGACTACTTGCTTGCGCTATAGCAGGAACCAGGAGGGCTTGCTGTGAAGCTAAATGAAAGTTCTTTGTTCCAACAAAGGCCAGAATTGGTGCAGCTGTTTAACATTAGCTGAGAATCCACTACAGCCAGGTGGGGATCAGGACCCCACTTTCTAAAGTGAACCAGGGAATCTCCAGAGCCTGACAAGACGACATCCCAGAGCAGACAGCCTGACATCCAGCCAGACCAACAGAGGCAGGTGTAAGATTCTTGACAACTCCTGCAGCTGCTGCCACACCATCTTTGAGACTTCATGGCAAGTGCTCACAGAGGTTAGCACACGGGTAGTTCTTATCCCCTTCATTTGGACAGAGGGGGAGCGAGACAGTGTCATACTCTCTGCATGCTGGGAAGGCTCATGATTGCTACTGTCCTGGGCTAGGCTTTAGGAGATTAGAATTCTTCTTCCTGATTTTTTCCTGGAAAAGCACTTCCTCACTCTGAGTGTCAGTTTCCTATGTTATAAAATGAGGGAGTTGGAACAGCTTACCTCTGATTTCTCTGTTTGACTAAGACTTTGAGTTAGGAAAGTGGAAAAACAGGTTTTATATTTGTATTGTAAAATTTTACTATGTAAAAGGAAGGAGAAGGGGAAGGGGAGGAGAAGAAGAAGAAGAGCAAGAAAGAAAGAAGGAAGGAAAGAAAGAAAGGGAAAGAAAGAGAGAGAGGGAGGGAGGGAAAGAGGGAGGGAGGAAGGAAGAGAGAGAGAGAAAGAAAGAAAGAAAGAGAAGGAAAGAAAGAAGAAAGAAAGAGAAAGAAAGAAAGGGAGGAAGGAAGGAAGGAAGGAAGAAAGAGGGAGGGAGGGAGGGAAGAAGGAAGGAAGGAAGGAAACATTTTAAAAATAAACCAATGGAGGGAGGGCTTAGAGACTGTAAGAAAGGTAGAACAGGTAACAGAAAACAAGAGAGAGAAAGAAGGCATCCCAGGGTTAGTAGCTCTTGGAGAGGACTGAAAGGTTTCCTCCACGTTTTAACAAAAATAGATTAAACCTTTTTTCAGTGTGTTAAAACATCCTGCAGGGTATTTTAGGGGCCAAGATAAGTCAGTGCCTTCCCCATTCAAGATCCAACGTACAAAAAGAATAAGGTATGAAATACTAGGAAGTTGTGAAAGTGACTCTGTCGGCTGACAGTCAAGGACACATTTCTTGACATTGTAAACAATGGGATTTTCAGATTCATCTCCTTTAGAAAAGAGTGAAACCTTTGTTCCTTAGAATGTTTTAAACTCAGCTAGACAAAGAGTGTACTGTTTCAGAAATGTTCTGTATTGTGTCAAAGAGCCCATGGTTGAGAATGGTCTGATGGGGATCCCCAGGGAACAGAACTGGGTGACCTATAACTTCTCTACTCTTGTGGATTTCTGCTATCTTAAACCTTTTGCTGCAAGCAGCCAGGTCCCTGAGGAATGGAGAACTGGAATACAACAGGTGGCTTGGCTGGCTCTTCCCAACAGATGTAGAAGCATGCCAAATGTTTTATCACATCACCCAGTGTGCTTGCACTCCCTCCCCACCCCCGGCCCCTGTCTCTTTCTCAGACACACATAGCACACATGCACTCATCACCTACACCTTTTCGCCTGCACTGCACTTCTGGAAGGGGCCTACGTAGGCAAAGCGAGGAAGAACACTTCACTGCTGTGCAGTGCTATAGCTCCCCATAAAACGGGGCCCAGGGAAGAAAGCAGTCATGCTTTTTATCTCATCACTGCCCTAACAATGTACCCAATTTAGATCTACCTGCAGGTGGTCATAGACAGAAGCCTAACCTAAACAAGAAACCAAGGCATCCTGAAATGTAATAACAACCTAAGAATATGTTCACTTAGGAATGATTCAATTCTCTGATCCTAAGATACAAACAAAAAACAAAACAAACCACTAAGTAGACAAAATGAGTTGAGATGATGCTACTGTCTGTCACAACTTCAGTGTCATATGTATTTATAACATCAGATCTTAGAAAATGCCTACAGATGATTCTGGGTATAGAAAATTGGAAGAGGTGGGACAGAAGTATTACATAATTTCCACTTTACTAAATGCCATCATGTTTTTACTGAATGTTTAGTATGCACTAGGCTAAATAATGTCCCTGCCCTCAAGGGGCTTTCAGCTTACTACAGAAAGTGGACACATAAACACTTAATTGTAATAAAAGAGAGTACTATTTTTTTTGTGTGTGTGTGGTACGTGGGCCTCTCACTGTTGTGGCCTCTCCTGTTGCGGAGCACAGGCTCCAGACGTGCAGGTTCAGCGGCCATGGCTCACGGGCCCAGCCACTCCGCGGCATGTGGGATCTTCCCGGACCGGGGCACGAACCCGTGTCCACGGCACTGGCAGGCGGGCTCTCAACCACTGCACCACCAGGGAAGCCCAAGAGAGAACTTTTATTATTGAGGCAAAACAAGTATGGTAACACATAGGAAGGAAGGACTCTCTGTGAGGTACTGATGAGGGTCATCAGAAAAAGCTTCACAAAAGAAAGAGGCTGAGGAGGAAAAGGAAAATACTTATTTTCTCACTTAATAATCTTATATTATCCCTAATTTGCAGAAGAGGAAATTGAAGTTCAAAGGGATCCAATAACTCGCAAGAGAGCTAAGCTGTGAGAGGTAGCACTTGTGCCCAGAACTCTTTATGTCTGCCATGTCCTTCCACCACACCTAGGCAGTGACCCTTGAGTTGATCCATCAGGATGTAAAGGGTTTGAATAGATGGAGACTGAGAGACCAACATGAGTCAAGACACAGGGGAGTGAAATTGCACTGCAAACTGGGTGAACTTCAAGAAATCTAATGAGCTTAGAGCATCAAACACAGAGGTGGATACAGAAAATGAGATAGGAAACATTTTAAAATGACAAATGGAGATGCAAAAGGTTCAAATCCTTTTAAAAAGTAGAAATTATAGGTCACTCTCCCAGCTGCTTATCTACGTCTCCCTTTTCCTAAGATCAATTTAAGGGAGACAATTGGTTTAAGACAATTCCCCTACATTAGCAGCATGTATGTTAGATACTCAATATGACTAAGATGGTGACTTTTTAAAAATAATCTTCTAACAGTCAGATGAGAAATTAATGGGATGTTTTTAAGTTTGACTTATTATGTGACTTGAAGAAAGAGAAAGGAAGGGAAGAGGAAGATCAGAATAGGAAAATGAGAGCTTAGAGAAATCAAATCCACAGATTATCCTAAATCTACCATGTATTTATATAATCCTCAAGGCACTTGAAATTCTATCACTGGCATATGTTAACCTATTGCCAAAACTTTATAAAATGGGGTAGGAGGAAGAAAGGCATTTGGTGTACATAATTTGTACCAAAATTTAGAAAATGAATCTCTCTTTGGTTGTTGCCAGAAATTGAACTTTATATGGAACCTTTAAATTCAGCCTAATTCGTAGACTTCTCAAAATACGTATCTCGTGACTCAGTTTATTCTCAGGCTATGATTACACCAAATCTGTGGTCTACAAGCTGTATGTACAATGTGATCACTGTAGTAAACCATATCCACACTACATGATAAGATTCTCCTGTACATGATCATCAAATTAACTCAGCATATGTCCAATATTTCCTTTTCAAAGACTATGTTTTTATTCAAAGAATTAAATATGAATATATTTTTCCTTAGTACTACCTCACTACTACCAGAATATGGATGTTCTTATTTATATGCTTCATTATCCTTATAAAATATGAAACAAAAGTGCTTTCTGTATTTCCCTGCCAAGTCAAAGAGAAATACAGAAATTTATTGGGTTTCTATTGACCCAGTAAATGTAAGACAGAAATCTAAATGCTCTTAACATTGTTTATGCTGAAAATGTATCAAATTCTATTCTGAAAGTACACTGACCTATAAAAAGCATTTGTCTTGCTCTGGTAAATAGGAGCCCTAGATATCTCAGCTCGAACTGAAGTTTACTTTGTTCTAATCAGAACTAATGTATCAGATCACTTAAAAATGTCCTTGTTACATAAGAGAATCATCCATTCCCTAGTTTGTTTGCACTGCAGCATAAGGTACTCCACCAAACTCAAAATGAATAAAGAAAAGAGAAATTTTTAATCCTACTAAATTGATAAATTTCTCTGAATATAGATAATAACAGAAAGATACTTTGTTGAAATTGTCACTCTCAAAAATTCATTGCTTAGAAATAAAACTAAGAAAACAACTTTCAAAATGAATTTTTTACAAACTTGTAGCCCAGAAGATCAAGAATATAAGGCATTGTGGATATTCAAACTCCAAGATTAGCAACTCTATCAAACCTGTGTGACCTTCTATAGGACTTAAAAGGGTATTAAGAATCTGCATCTTCATTTAACTTTTCAGAGTAACTTTCTTTCACTTTCTCTTGCCCTTTGCTCCATGTACACCAGAAGCGTAATGTGGATTAAGACGTCCCTTTAAGACAGCTCAAATGTCACCTCTTTGGCAAGTCCTCCTTTAACTACCAAGTTCCATTTAAACATCTCTCCTCTGTGCTCCTATAGCCCATTACACACAACTCTATAAAGGTGCAGTTACTTTCTACCCTGTAGTCTTTGACATACATATCTATTTGTCCTTAAGAACTAGAAGCATTACTTACTCAACTTTGTTTTCCCAATGCCTAGCTCAGTATATGGGACACAGTAGCTGCCCAATAAATGTTTATTTGATTGAATAAGTGACAAATGAACAATATCTACTCGTATAATAGAAAGATCATTCTGTACATACGTCCAAAATTGCATCTTCAGATCTATTTATTCCCTATCCTATGCAGGTATATACCTCATTTTATTGTGCTTAACTTCACTACACTTCAACAGATAGTGCATTTTCTTTTACAGATTGAAGGTTTGTGAGCAAGTCTGTCAGCACCATTTTTCCAATAGTATTTGCTCACTTCACGTCTCTGTGTCACATTTTGGTAATTTTCACAATATTTCAAATGTTTTCATTATTATTATATTTGTTATGGTGATCTGTGATCAGCGATCTTTGATTTTACTCTTGGAATTGTTTTGGGGTGCCACAAACCATGCCCATATAAGACATGAAGTTAATAGATAAATGTTGTGTGTTCTGACTATTCCACCAACTGGCCATTCCCCCATCTCTCTCCTTCTCCTCGGGCCTCCCTATTCCCCAACACAAAACAATATTGAAATTAGGCCAATCAATAACCCTACAATGGCCTCTAGTGTTCAAGTAAAAGGAAGCGTTACACATATCTCACTTTAAAACAAAAGCTAGAAATCTTAAGGAGGAAGACATGTCGAAAGCCGCTAAGATAGGCTGAAAGCAAGGCCTCTTGCACCAAACAGTTAGCCAAGTTGTAAACGCAAGGAAAAATTCTTGAAGAAAATAAAAGTGCTCCTCCAGTGAACAGAAGAATAAGAAAGCAAAATAGCCTTAATGCTGATATGGAGAAAGTTTTAGTGGTCTATATGGAAGATCAAACCAGCCACAACAGTCCCTTAAACCAAAGGCTAATCCAGAGCAAGGCCCTAACTCTCTTTAATTTTATGAAGGCTGAGAAAGGTAAGGAAGCTACAGAAGAAAAGTTGAAGGCTAACAGAGGCTGGTTCATGAGGCTTCAGGGAAGACGCCATCTCCATAACATCAAAGTGCAAGGTGAAGCAGCAAGTGCTGGTGTAGAAGCTACAGCAAGTTATCTAGAAGATCTAGCCAAGGTAATTCATGAAGGTGCCTACAGTAAACAACGATTTTCAATGTAGACAAAACAGCCCTATATTGGAAGAAGATGTCATCTAAGACTTTCATAGTGAGAGAGGAGAAGTCAATGCCTGGCTTCAAAGCTTCAAAGGACAGGCTGACTCTCTTATTAGGGGCTAACACAGCTGGTGACTCTAAGTTGAAGCCAATGCTCATGTACCATTCTGAAAATCCTAGGGCCCTTAAGAATTATGCTAAATCTACTCTGCCTGTGCTCTATAAATGGAACAACTAAGCCTGGATGACAGCACATCTGCTTACAATATGACTTACTGAATATTTTAAGACCACTGTTGAGACCTACTGTTCAGAAAAAAAGATTCCTTTCAAAATATTACTGCTTACTGACAATGCACCTGGTTATCCAAGAGCTCTGATGGAAATGTACAAGATTCATGTTGTTTTCATGCCTGGTAACACAACATTCATTCTGCAGTCCATGGATAAAGGAGTAATTTCAACTTTCAAGTCTCATTATTAAAGAAATATATTTGTAAGGCTTATAGGTCCCACAGATAGTGATTCCTCTGATGGATCTGGGCAAAGTCAACTGAAAACCTCCTGGAAAGGATTACACCATTCTAGATGCCATTAAGAACGTCTGTGATTCATGGGAAGAGGTCAAAATATCAACATTAACAGGAGTTTGGAAGAAGTTGATTCCAAACTTCATGGATGATTTTGATGGGGTCAAGACATGTGGCAGAAGGTATATGATACCAGTCAGAATCTTGGATCTACAGAAATAAATAAAGAGCACTGGAAATTGAATATTTTAACTGCTCTAAATGATAACTGACTGCCTAAAACAATGTATTGTGTGCTTATAGCACATGTAAGCACATTGTTGTCTTATTTTAAGAAATTGCCACAGACAACCCAACCTTCAGCAACCACCATCCTGATCAGTCAGCAGCCATCAACATCTAGGCAATACCCTCCACCAGCAAAAAGATTACGACTCGCTGAAGGTAAAGCATTTTTTAGCAATAGAGTATTTTTTAATTAAGGTATATGCATTCCTTTCAGACATAATAACATTGCACACTTAATAGGCTATGGTGTAGTATAAACATAACTTTTTTATTGAAGTATAGTTGATTTACAATATTGTGTTAGTTCCAGCTGTACAGCAAAGTGATTCAGTTACATCTATATGTATATAGATATTCATTTTCAAATTCTTTTCAATTATAGGTTATTATAAGATATTGAATATAGTTCCCTGTGCTATATAGTAGGTCCTTGTTGTTTACCTACTTTATATATAGTAGTGAGCATCTGTTAATCTCAAACTTCTAATTTATCCCTTCTCCCCCTCCCTGCTCCATAAACATAACTTTTATATGCACTGGGAAACCAAAAAATTTGTGTAACTCTCTTTATTGTAAGATTTGCTTCATTGTGGTCATCTAGAACCAAATCCACAATATCTCCAAGGTATGCCTGTATTTTAACATACAAGGATATTCTAAGTTTGGCTTCTGTGCATAACCTGGCTCATTTTGACTTCCGGCATTATGATTTCCATCAGGCAACATATCTCACTAAAAGTGTAACAAAAAGTTACAAAATGTACATATATTTTACCTTAATATTGCTTGAAACAATGGCATGGGCTTATGAGCACAGTGATGAATTTATAATCTGAAACTCAGTGACTGTGTTACACTGTGACTTGGGTATATAATTCATTCTTCAGGCAAGGGGCTGTCAATAGGCAGCTTCAAAAAATAATCAATGTTTGCAGTAATAATTTCATGGGTTGACTGAAACTTAATAGACTTTATTTCCAATTTAGGCCTGTGATATGTTCCAGTAGAAACAGTCTCAAATGAAATATAGTCTATTACAATACTATTTAACCCTCTCTTATTTTGTTAATCCTTTGTTGCTCTTTTATTTGGCTTTGTGTTTACAGCTGAGGCAGACTGTGTTAGCCACCTCACTTTTCACTTTACTGCATCTGTCTCAGCCTTTTTCAGTCTACTCTCCATTACCCAGGAAATGGATGTCCAATGACTAGTTATCTGAGTGATGAGGATCCTTGCTTCAGCTCACTACTGCCAACCTCTCTCTTGGCCCTTTTATTACTCAGCATCGGGTAAAGGAGGAAATAAAAAAGACTAAATCTAGATTAGTTCATCCTGCTATCGCCAGAAGATCAAATTAGGGACAAGGTTAAGGCTCACATATCAATAAAAGTCTTTGATATTCATAGTTATGGAAACATTTCTACCAGGAATAAATAATTCGATGAGTTTGAGTTTGCAGGCCCACATGTACAGAGACAACATGTACAGAGTATAATCTTAGAATTTAAGAAAGAAAAACAATGAGACAAAAACTAGGAGAGTATTGAAACCTTTCGGTTGCTGAGTGTATGATATACACCAAAACATTCTTTAAAATAATGGCTCTTATTCAGGGGTATATATCAGGTTCACCTGATATGGTTTTTCAAAATTACATATAGCTGGTATCTACCCTAGAATAAATGAATCAAAAGCTCTAGAGGTGGCCTAGACACAAGTATTTTAAAAACAATTAGTCAAACTCCCCAAGGGGATCTGATGTGCATTTCTGGTAATAATAAATCATTGCTTACTTATTGTCCAGTTAGTACCCAAAGCAATTAACTTGATGAGAAAAAAATGAATAAAATGGTTTAGGGTAGTTAAAAATTCATTGGCAGGACTTTTCCTTTGGGTCCTCTGTCATGGTGCTCAGAGCAACAATGGCTACTATGCTTTTCATGATACTAATGCACAGAGAAGTGTCTAACACCACAGACTCATTCTGCAAAAGAACAAGCCAACTCAATAAGTATAGTAATCATCTTCAATCACCTCTTATCTAAACTAGACTTAAAAATTACATTTTTTAGGGCTTCCCTGGTGGCGCAGTGGTTGAGAGTCAACCTGCCAATGCAGGGGACACAGGTTCGTACCCCTGTCTGGGAAGATCCCACATGCCGCGGAGCAGCTGGGCCCGTGAACCATGGCCGCTGAGCCTGCGCATCCGGAGCCTGTGCTCCACAACGGGAGAGGCCACAACAATGAGAGGCCCGCATACCACAAAAAAAAAAAAAAATTACATATTTTAACAAAATTTCACCAAGATCTTATTTTTAAACTTAATGAATACACTATAGTAGATAATGAGAATTCGTTCAAGTGTTACCCTTTTCCTGCTCTAAAATTAAAGAGGTGCTTATACAAATCTAGTAACTAGATAATCTATAAAAGTGAAGTAATAATTACACTAAAACCACATCATTTCAAAATATTGTAGATACTAATAGGAAAGATGTGGATGAACCAGGGGATGTTTCTTTTCTTCTAGAGTTGACACAAAAGTAATTGAGAGGAAAGAAATGAGAACGGCAACATCAGAAGAAAGAAAATTTCAATGGAAACATAACATCTGAAGTACGACTGACAGAAGAAAAAGGTTGGTCTCTTTGGTTCAGGTAAAATGACACCTCTGCAGAGTTAAAATATAAGGGACAAGAATGCCAAAGAGTGGACTTCTTTACCAGAATAAATGATTCCCTGAACAGAAATCAAGAATGCTTCTATGTTCTCAACAGTGCTCATCCTCTTGCTGCCTTAAGTCAGTGTTAATAACTATAGCATGTCTGTCCCTACTGTGACCTCTGAAAGAACTTATCTTCCAAATCCTTTCTCCTGAGAAGAGCATCCCTTTCCCTCTGCTCGAGGACCAGCCCACTTCCTTAGGCAGGGATGGCCCTCATCCAGATCCAGACCATTCCTGCTGGCAGCTCTTGTCTGGATCCAATTGGCCTCAGCTGGAGGTCCAGATGGCTCATTCCTTATTCCCCAGCAGGGTTTCAGCAGCATCCACCCCTTCCTGGTCTCTCTGCCATTAGTGCCACCAGGCCTTGAACGTTTTCCCTAAATCCTAACAGCAGATTAGTAAAGCATGTAGATTTTATTCCCATGGAATAGAAGTTGGCAATAGAAGGAAGACAGCTTCAGAAACAGTACAATATCTTTATACAATGTAAATGAGCAAGATCCAATTGTGAAGTATTCTGAAAGTTGGTTTTTATTCATGGCATTTCCTACATATACAACGACCTCTACATCTATATATGAATGTCTATCAACATCTATTGATCCATCTATCAATTGACAGATAAACAGATATGTCAGAGTAATGGATGGAAATTGTTTGAAAAATACCATATATAGATAGAGATATAGACATAAAGATAGAAAGATGAGACAGATAGATATCCATATCTATAGCTGCATCTATACAGAGATATACAATTTTTCAAACAACTAGATAGACACCCTGTTTAAAAAGGTATAATAGTGCCCCGGTCTGGGAGGGTCCCACGTGCCACAGAGCAGCTGGGCCCGTGGGCCATGGCCGCTGGGCCTGCATGTCCGGAGCCTGTGCTCCACAGCGGGAGAGGTCACAGCAGTGAGAGGTCCGCGTATCGCAAAAAAAAAAAAAAAAGTTATAATAAATAAATCTGTATCCATATTTATCTGTCTATACAAACATTTTTAAAGAGTTTCTGACAATTTGTCAGTTTACCTGCAGTTGCCATACTATATGAGATTTTCACCAAATTTGAAAGGTATGATTGGGATGATCTGACTTAAAATACAGACTCTGTGTCAAATGCAAAGTTCAATCTGGGAGACTTTCTAAGGTAGCCAAAATTGAGAATATATTTTCACCTCATTTGAAGTATACATTTGGGATGGCCTGACTTAAGCCTCGGGTTATATAGGATATACAAATTTCACTTTGTGAACCCCAAAGAACCTATCTGTCATCTTCCAGAACAGGTGAATTGAAAAAATGTGTTAGCTAGGGCTCCTGTAACTTATTAGTACAATCTGAGTGGCCTAAAACAACAGAAATTTATTCTCTCACAGGCTTGGAGACTAGTGAAATCAGGGTGTTGGCAGGGCCACGTTCCCTGTAAACACACTAGGGAGGGATCCTTCCTTGCCTCTTCTAGCATTTGGTGGTTGCTGGCAATCCTTTGCATTCCTTAGTTTGTGGCAGCATAACTCCAGTCTCTGCCTCAGCATTCACATGGCCTTCTTACTGTGTCTTCTCTGTGTCTTCAAATCTCTCTCTCCTCATAAAGACACCAGTCACTGGATTTAGGGCCCACCCTAATCCAATATCACCTCATTTAACTTGATTACATCTGTAAATACCTGATTTCCAAATAAGGTACTGAGGTTAGAACATTAAACTTTCTTTTGGAGGCACAAAATTCAACAAACAACAGGAACCATTAACCAACATGGGTGGAGAACTCTGCTATGCCAGGTGCTAAATACCCATCTGGAGAGACAGGACCCAGGCTATAAGATGCTGTGAACACAGAAAACAAACAGAGCTGCAACTAGGACCCTAAAAGAATTTTTAAAAATTTGTTGTCCAAACTAAAATACATTCGATAGTGAAAGTGGGTGCGATGAATGATTATGCCAAGACAACAGATATAAACCAGCACTATCATGAAAAAACTGTAATATATATTTGCCTTAGTCCTAAAGGGAAAAATCACAATACCAGACTCTTGAATCACAAGTATCATTTTGCATTTGAGTTGCTTCTCAAATGGGCAACTCCATATAATTAAGGTGCTCTGGGGTGGGGCACACAGGGATTTGTGTATTTAATGATGGATGATAATTTCTTTAGAGAAATAAACAATTGAAAGAAATTATTTATATGTTTATAAGTGTTGAGGTGTTTTAGTTTATCTAACAGTCTGTAACTTTTTGCTGTGAACTTTTTCATGCACTTATAAATAGACTTAGCTAAATTTAAGCCTGACTCTCATCTTCAATTTATGTTGGTTAGCAGCTCCCAAAGAACTTTCTCTATGTTGTCTTCCCTCAGTGTATTTGATCACAGTTGGCAGGAATGTTACTGGTTATCTTCCCTGAAGCTTGTTTCTCACACCACCAAAATTAAACCCATCGTCTAAATCCTTATGAATAGAGTAAGGGACTGTACAATAATTGCTTAGCTATCCGAAGTCACTGAAATTCAAATGCAATAACAGAGTGAGGAATTTGGGGTTTGTTTTGATCTTTCCAGAAAAAAAAATGTGGGGGAAAAAAAAACTCAACGAGCTGATAGTTTATCATAAGAAGTAGGTCAGCTCACAGAATGAAAGGATGACTGTTTAATTGACTAGAAGCTTGAAACCCCAAAGTGGGTAAACCACTGTGTTTGTCTTTTTAGAGATTAGCCTTTTCGACATCTTTTCGACATATCTGCCTGAGTCCTAGATAATAATAATCAATTACATAGTTTGGAACCCCTAGATTACCTACCCACAATGTTAGAGATTAGGGTAACTATATAAAAATAAAACGCCACAAGTCTACAGACATTTTTGTTGCATATTCAGTATATACTTACATGTATAACTAGAAAAATGCAATAATAAACCAGTGACCCCAACTAAAATTAAGAGCATCTTAAAGCAGGATGTGACTCAGTGTGGACTGGAATCATAAAGAAATTCTCACAGTGAGTGTTATAAGTGCTGTTCCTTGAAGGTGAGAAGATAGAAGAGAATATACCAAGCGGAAAAGAGAAGGTGCAAAGTCACAAGCAGAGGAGAGAGGAAGGAACTAACATTTATTGAGTAACTGCTATGTGCTGGTCAGAGTACTTCATACCTCACTTATATTATCTAATGTGACCCTCACAGCAAGCCTGGGAGGTAAGTAGAAGTGACAAATCACTATAAGTGACACATCTAGAAGGCAGCAGAGAGAATATCTGAGCAAATATTCTCTGATTCCAGAACCTAGCCTTTTGTGCCAGGCTCCCCCAAGGCACCTATTCTACATAGTAAGGAGACTGGCCTCGCAGGAGGCAAGGCCTTAGCGCCAGACAAGAGCAGGATCTCCCAAGTGAGAGGAGCCTCAGCTCTCTGGAGTCCTTCTTCAGGAAATAGTCACCGCACTGAGGTGAAGTTTCCTAATTTGGAAACTGGCACACAATTTTCATTTTCTCTACAGCTATTTAAAGGAATTACTCTAAGACTTTGTTTATTACAAGGAAATGTGTGGGGAAAACAATGACTTTACACAGCTGCCTGTGGGAGTAATTTTTAGCAGCTTGAATTTATATTAAAATAAGCTATAATGTAAGTGTAAATGTGGTAAGTCGGTATACTGCCATTTTGTACATTTCAGGGCCTTTCTTTACTTTTTTGACATGAGCTACCAGATTTTTTTCCCCTTTCACGTACAAAGGACCTCGAAGGAAAAAATAATTATTTAACTATTCGAGAAGTTGTTCAGCTTGGCTACCCACTCAGGGGTCAAAGTTTCAAAAGTATTCAAATAATAATTACATGGATAGTCTACATAGGAATGACTGTCAGAAGGCAGGAAAGCCTCCTGGATAAAGAAAAGCCTTGGACTAATATAACTTTTGATGTGTATTTTCTCATTAGTGGATAAGAATCTAGGGGTTTCTTAGTTCACAATGATAAAAGGAGCTATTGATGCCATCTCTTTACCTCTACACACGGGACCTTGTTTCCATCAGTTAATTAGTATTGATAAATCCATGTGAAATCCTAAGATAAAAAGTCTATATATTATACACAGGAGACATTGGTGAATGTGTCATCAGGAGCATTATTTGAGTTTTCTTAAAATGAAATATGAGTTCTGCAAAAGGTGCTTCATATTCCTTAGGATGAGGGTTTTAGCAAGGTAAGTTTCATACTCCTTAAACTCAAGGTTTTAAGCCAGGTAAACCCAAGTAGCTAAAAACAGGTAAAGATGTTTTTCTTCCTTGGTTAAAGTGGGCAGAGGTGCAATGTATTAACTCATAGAAAGGTTAAGAGCAAAACAACTTTCCTTCCTCTGAAATTTGCTCAAGAAAACTGTCTAGGAAAAGAAAAAAGGGGAAGTGAGAAAAAGGTAAATGCTTTTGCCAGGTCGTTGGACAGAGAAAAATAAGAGCCCCCGCAATCTAGACCACTGGTTCATTGGAAGATTTTTACTATGTACCAGATTCTGTGCCAGGCGTTCAAGGTACAATCTGAACACGACAGACACAGAGCTTGCAATCTCCTCAGGACAGCACAAAAGTAAATCAGCAATAGGACAGAATACGGTAAGTGACGAGGAGATTTTTCAGACTTGGAATATCTAGGAAGATCCCTTGGAAACAGCATTGTCTAAGCTAAGACATGATATATGAGGATGAGTTATCCAGATGAAAATTTGGGGTGAACTGGGATGGGAGTTGGAGTGGGGGTAGGGTTTATATTAGGGATGCTCCAAGCACGGGAAACTGTGTGTTCAAGGACCTACGGTATATTCATACTGTATTCAAGAAACTAAAAAAAAAAGTTCAGCATGCCTGTGGTACAGAGGGCTCCTTAGGTAGGGCCTGATTCACACAACTACATTGAATGACATAGCCATGAGCCTTACCCTCAAAGACATTAAATCCACTTGGACAGACAAAACTAAACTGTGAATGAATCAAGGACCAACTACATAGAAAAGAAGTATTCTAAGAAGAGCAAATCAGTGGTGGGGGAAACGATACCTTACTTCTCTGCCTCCTCTCTTCAGTATGCCTTGTGCACGTGAAAGTTTTGTGAAAATAAAGAGGAGGATATTCATAATGGCTCCTTGGAAGAGGTTTGCCATTTGTCTGAGTATAAGCATGCTCTTTGGTTCTCTTGCAAGAGGAAGAGGTAAATCAAAAGTGCACAAGGAAATACAATTGAGTGTCAGTATCTGACGGAGGGTAGGAACATGTGGTAAAGAAGACACATGGTAAAAGCATCAGGTAACCTAGGAGAGGGCAGGAGTTGGTCAAGAATTTAGTGAGTCAATACATATGGCCCTTTGATCTGAGTGGGAGTTCAGTAAGTGGACCAGAAAATTACAACAGGAGGTGTATACAGTACAGAGATTATTCTCTAGGGACATTCTAAGACCTAGTCACAAAACCACTGGGGAAAAAGTGAACTCCTTTGAGATGTCGAATCCCTTACAACCTTATGCAAGTTGTAGTCAGAAACTCAGCTGCTTCCATAACCAAGGAAGACGCAAATTAAGATGAGACTGAGGCAGCCACATTAATTTAACGCACTAGTCACTGGAATGGTCAATCCTCAACAAGGCTTATATATCACTCTCAAAGTGGTCATTTTCCATAAGAAGATTATTAGAGACTTGAGTTCGTCAAGAGGTTGAAGACTTCATGCTCCTTTACTTATCCTCCTTTGGTACATATGGGAAGGTCCACCAGCAAGCAGATGGGTAAGGCTTGCTATGAAGGATTTTTTTTTAGTGTACAGTTTAGATAGTCATGTGCGTGTGTGTGTGTGTGTGTGTGTGTGCACGCTGTAAGTAAGATAATAGCACAAGGATGAGGAAGGAGAAAAGTGAAGGGACTGGAATGAGACAGATATAAGTATAAATGAGGAGAAAGAATATGCAAGAAAAAATAAAAGGAAAGACAGGGCTACGAAAGTATAATATAGAGAGCAGGGAAATAATTAGGTAAAGTACACAAGGCTAACATTCATGTACTTTTTACACATCCAAAAAATTATATGTATCAGGGCTATATTTATAAGTAGTTTAAAGAAACTGACTGGAAGGATCACATCAGGTTCAGAAAATGGTTCTCTCTGTGAGGGAAGTAGGGAGGAAAATGGAACTGGTTAGGTGGAGGAAAGAAAGTCAACTTTATCTGTGCTTTAAGTTCAAAACAATGTGAATGAAAATGGCCCCATTTATTAATTCCAGGCAGGTACATGTGTATTTGTTATATTCTCAGCAGTTTTATCGTAATGATGGTGTGTGTAATTTTTTAAAACAGAAAAAGAAAACAGAGAAAGATGGACAGGGTTTGGATGACAAAGTATAGAGCAGTGGTCCCCAACCTTTTTGGCATCAGGGACCGGTTTCGTGGAAGACAATGTTTCCACTGACGGGGTGGGGGCCGGGGGGAGGGTTCAGGCTGTAATGCAAGCGATGGGGAGCAGTGGGGAGCAGCAGATGAAGCTTCGCTCGCTCGCCCACCACTCACCTCCTGCTGTGCAGTCTGGTTCCTAACGGGCCGAGGACTGAGGACCATCAGCGGTCCGAGGCCCAGGGGTCGGGGACCCCTGGTGTAGAGCATTAAGGTACACTGCCTACCAGCTAATTACCAGCCATGTGAGACAGGCAAGCATTTAATGTCACAGCGTTCTGGGAGTGACTGGAGGGCAGGTGGTTTCCCACCCAGGATAAAGAGAATTATCTTTGGTGCTCCTTCTAGTCTCCGTATGCGTTTCCTAACATCACCTCTAGGAACCACACTGGCTGCTTAGCAGTCGCTCTCTGTGGCTCACCTTTGTTTACTTTCTGAGGTTGCTGATTAACTGATGTGTTTTCTGTCAACTGAAATTTACAGACACATTACCATGTTTGACAGGCACTGTGAGCTACAGTACAAGAATTTCCTGAGGAGAAAAGTGCAGCAAGCTTTACTGGAAGGCTTTTAATTCCCTTCTAGCTAAGGCAGTGTTTCCTACCTCTATTAATACCATTGGTGTGAAATGTTAAAAACCCCTCACTAAAATTCTTGTTCACCAGGTGCCTACGTTTCCAAAAGGTAACTTTTCTTCTAAACCAAGGTAGAGTATAATAGATACTTGCAACACAGATTCTTAATAACAGGCTGTGTTGACCGAGCAAGAGAAGCTTTTCATAGTTTATGAAGGGGAGCAGAAGTTAAAGCTTCCAGTCAACAGGTTACCCAGGCTCTGAATAACTACAGACCTGGGAAAAGAGAAACTGAGGTGCTTTGGAAGACAAATGAATAGAAGCAAGAACACAGAAAAAAAGATTGATTTGTGTATTGTATTGTGCAGGAGCTATACTAGCCCGAAGGCATGGACAGGTTAATGAATTTCCCGCGGTCACACAAGATGAGGTTAGTAGCATATAGAATCAATGGATAACCCTACATCTGAAGAAGAAAAAAACAATGACACGTAGAATGACTTTTAGAAATCCTTCAGGCACAAAAGGAGCCATGAACATAAAATCCAGATAATCTGAGAAAGTGTCACTGAAGGTTAGAACAAAGTAGAATTCTGTGATTTAAGAAGTACATAATATTTTTGTCTATTTATTTAATATAAGCCATGTCAATACTCACTATCAACCCACATTGGCCCCAACTTACCAAAACCGAAACTAGGCAAAAAGTAGCTGAGGGTCACAAAGCACTGCACATTATAAATGATCACTTCTAGGCCTGTGGCTTGGCTATCACACCAGCCTGTCTTCTTACCCTTATACTGCCTGCAGCAGCAGCATTTGCAGTTATTTAATTATACTTGAGCAAATTCTGAAGTAGAGACCAAGAAATTATTATATGGATACAATTAAATGAAAAAAACTCTTGAGTGTTTAAGATAAAATCTAGGGCCTGAGCTAGAGTCTGAAAGTACTGAAAGGGTGCACTGTGGCTTTGGAGTATTTCCGGTTCATGATAGAGATTTCACTAGTAGAACTGGAAGCAAAGGAACAATTGATCATTCACCTGAAAGCAACTGCCAGACAACACTAACTCTTTGGTGGTTTTGTGCTAAAGAAGAGACCGGTTTGTTTCCTGCTTAACAGGAATTGAAAGCTAAGTTGCCAATCTTCTAACCTTATAATAAATATATGTTATATACATGACCATGTGCATCCATCCATGTGAAATACATACACATGGAGAAATATCACTCCCCAAAATATTTACGTAGGTATAAATTTATTAAGGAGGTACTAGTACCTTGTTTGAGATGTTAAGAGCCAAGTATTACACAACCCTGGTGTAGTTTCTCTCATTACTAGATGAGTTGAAAAAAGAAAAGAAAAAAATAAGCACAATGAAATTGAAGGAAGAACTGCGGCTCTGGCAGATGCTTCTCTTGTGTGAGCTTTCTTCTAAAGAGGACGAAATGCAGATGCAAATGAAAAGTGAAAGTTTAAATGTGTTTTGTATAAATGTGAGGAGTAAACATGTCGAGCAGCTAAATTAGTTGCATATGTGTTGAGAGAGAAGGGTGATATCATTTGAAGAGCTAAAATTGGAGGTGAGCAATGACAATGACTGAGAAACAAACTCTCTAGGTGTTAGTGTCAATATAGGAGATGAGAAACAGAACGGAGAGTCTAGAGAGGAAGCAGGGGAACAGTCTGATCAAATTATGTTTGGTCGGGTTTAAGAAGTATGTGCCTGAGAAACGGAAGGAAAGAGGGAGAAGTTCATACCAACATACTTTAACAAGCAACCAAATAAATACAATTTTAAATTAACTTGCAATGGTGATATTAGTACGCTGTTAAAAGGACAGATGCAAGCAGAAGATGAGATGAGGAAGAAGCATGCTATTTGGTAACTAAGAGAGAACTAAATATTTATATCATGACATCTAAGTTACCCAAAGTAGTATCCAGGAAGATGGAGGGTAGGTCATCCAAGTAAGTGAATATTTAGAATAATGAAATCTTAACCCGTTACATCTGATTACAAACAATGCAATCATTGTGTTGAAAAGCTCACTGAGATATATAGGACTCCTCCCTGCTCAAATAACATACACAATAGGATTTACCCTTTTCTTGGTAACACAGAAATCTTACCATGAGCATCCTGCTGATGTTCTGGATGTTGCATAGCAATTCAGGACTTCGGATTTCAGAATGGACTCACTGAATTCCTCCCACCTACTAATTTAGTCTAGAGGCCAATTTTTAGCATCTCTTCCTCTGTGGCAAGTCTAATGTTATGGAGGGCAGCCTCTTCACTAAATGTCCACAGACTGCTGCTCTAGTTATTTAAGCAGTTTCTTCCTTTATCCCTAGGCTGGCTTCCTAGACATCCTTTGCTCACTTTCTGGGTGGAACCTAACATGAAGTAAAGACTGATAGAGGAAAAATTAGTTTTAGTCATTTTGTGTCATACTGACTCACAAAGGAAAAATGTGGTTCTACTCGGCTAAACAGCACAATGTATGAGATTCATGCATTGGCTGATTCTGATTTAGAGAAATTTTATGCTAAATTTTGATAGTGAAAATTATATACTACTTGACAGGTAGAGGGAGAGTGCCTTGCTATTATCATCTTGCCTTCTCTCATCTGATTTTTACCTTACACTCACGCCTGTGCACACTGTCCACACTCAGCCTTTAGCCAATTTTTCACATTGACGCTTCTGTGCAAGAGCAAAAGCTCCAAAGAAGTCCCACTCTATTATGTGCTCCAAGATAAGATATACACAAAAATAGCATTTTTTGGAAAACATGTCACCACCTTAAACACAAAATCTTTCCCAACTCCTACTTCTAGTCTATGACTCCTTCTTTCAGAAAGGAGGCAGGAGAGGTTAGATGAAATGAAGTAAGCATTTCCTCCCTTGAGAATCTGCTTGCTCAATATCTTAACCTTGCAACTATACTTAATATTTCCTTTGGATTAAATGTCATAGATATAAGATACAGCTACACTAAACATGAATGTGTACCTAAGTTTAATACAAATGACCTGGATGCCTCAAGGGGAGTTTTTTATACTTCCTTCTGAAATTAGAAGGTGTAGATAAATGACCCCTCTTATTTCAGAGGGAAAGAGAGTTCTAGGTTTGTCATTTGGCTTTTTTTATGTTTGTCTCATTATTTAAAAGAATTAATGCACTCCCCATTTGTCTGCTCTGAGAAAAAATACAGATGGCTTCTTGGAATTGTGTAGATCTAAAGTGCTTAAAAGGGAGGGAGGGGATATGGGAATATATGTATACATATAGCTGATTCACTTTGTTATAAAGCAGAAACTAACACAAATTGTAAAGCAATTATACTCCAATAAAGGTATAAAAATTTTTTTTAAAGTTTAAAAAAGTGAGTCTCATTTTGATTGAATTAACTAGAGATGTTATCTGAAAAGGATTAACTCAATCATATGTCAAATACTTAAGACAAACAAGAATAAGCTTTTCCTTCCTGCCTTTAAAAAAAAAAGGGAGGGGCATATATCCTTCACTCAGCAATCAGAAAAGTTTCTTCACTGCTTAGGGGTGACTGGATGTAATGACAAAGAATCAGAGATAAAAAGTTAGAATGAAAAGTCTTCGGTTTTCCAGTTTAAAAATGGTGGTGTAGAAGACCTTGAACTCACTTCCTACCACAGACACAGTGAGTATACACCTACACATAAAGCAGTTCTTCCTGAAGAAGAACTGAGGGCTGATAACAGATTCTGCACAGCAAACAACAGAGGGATTACACAGAGGTGGGTAGGAAAGACAGAGACATGGTACCGATGGGAACCCCACACCCAACACAGCAATCTGCATTAGGGAGGGATATCACTGAGAAGCCAGGTGGTAGACTCACTCACCCTGGGACACAGTGAAAAAACAGTGATTTTAAAGGGCACCTAGACTATACATTAAGGAAATCCATTTACTAACCCCAGAGCATCTGCCCAAAAAGTGGGGAACTGCTGGAACTCTCTCTGTGGTCAAAGCTTCCAGAGAGCACCATATTTTGCATTCCTCCTCCACCCTGATAGCAAGGTGGAAATATGGCTCACACTCTAGGTGGTCTGCCAAGGCTGCCCCAGTGCACCCCAGGCCCTTCGACCATACCAGCTACAGCAATCCCCTAAAGGTGGCCCCAGCACAGGGCACCACAAGACCCCATGCCTGCATTTTTCCAAAGAAGACATACTAATGGCCAACAGGCACATGTAAAGGTTGTCAACATGACTGATCACCAGGAAAATGCAAGTCAAAATCACAATGAGATATCACATCACACCTGTCAGAATGGCTATTATCAAAACAAAAAACAAAAAAGAAAGAAAGAAGGAACAAGTGTTGGCAAGGATATGGACAAAAGGGAACCCTTGTGCATTCTTGGTGGAAATGTAAATTTGTACGACCACTATGGAAAACAGTATGAAGGTTCTTCAGATTAAAAATAGAACTACTATATGATCCAGCAACTCCACTTCTGGATATTTATCTGAAAGAAATGAAAACACCAATTTGAAAAGATATATGTACCCCAGTGTTCATTATAGCATTATTTACAATAACCAGGATATGGAAGCAACCTAACTGTCCATAGAGAAATGAATGGAAAAAGAAGATGTGGTATACATACAATAGAATATTACTCAGCCATTAAAAAATAATGAAATCTTGCCATTTGTAACAACATGGATGGACCTAGAGGGTAAGTGAAATATGTCAGACAAAGAATGATAAAAAGCATATGATTTACTTATACATTGAATCTAAAAATCAAAACAAATGAACAAAAATAATAAAACAGAAATAGATTCATAGGTACAGATATCAAACTGGTGGTTGCTAGCAGGTAGGGGAGTGGAGAGATAAGCTAAATAGGCAAAAGGGATGAAGAGGTACTAACTTCCAATTACAAAATAAATAAGTCACAGGGATGTGATGTATGGCATAGGGAATATAGTCAATAATAAGGTAATAACTTTGTATGGTGACAAATGGTAACTAGACATCGTGGTGATCATTTCATAATGCATGAAAACATCAACTCACTATGTTGTACACCTGAAACTAAAATAATCTTGTAAGTCAATTTTACTTCAATTAAAAAAAGAATGAAAAGTTTTACTGCCTTAATAACTAGATATGAGAATCTGAAAGTCCCTCCAACTATTGGACAACATATAACAATAAATGGACAACATGAAACTCAAGAAGGCAGCATGATTGAGCAAAAAGAAGGCTAGATAACAAAAAAGCAAGAATGATATACTGACCTAGATTCAAACTGGAGAGATATTACTCATTCCTGAAGAAGCAGCTGGTGATCAAAGTATAAACTAGCCTTATATGATAAGTTTATTTCCCAAATGACTGATAACAAGAGGCCTCCATCTTTAAGTTCTCCAATTTTCTGGGGTCACTCTTCCTGTAGTTTATATTTTAAGTAGGTCAAGGCTTCATCCTTCATAATCCTCAGAGGATTTTACGTATTTCACAAGAATTCTGAGAACTACTAGGGTCAAATGCTCTCATGGTCACCTCTTATGCTGCTTCATAGCAAAGTCAACAACCTGAAACCAAATATTACACATCTTTGTTTTTAAAGCCCTTCAATCAAACTCTATTCTTCCCTCCCTACCACCATGGAAATCTCTCATTGGAAAAACTTTCCTCTCAAAAAGCCCAGCTTCCTAACACATTGCTGCATCAACCAGCATAAGCATCCTTAAATCTCACATTTCATACTGTCCCTAACTTCTATCTCCCAGGCGACCTGAGTTACCTCTAGATTCTCTTTTATGCAAAGTTATTCAGCACTCAGCTTTGCCTTCTATTTCACAACAGTGACTGTACATTGGAATCACCTGAGAAACATATAGCATACCAAAGACCAGGTCCCATCCTATACCAAATGAATTACCATCTCTGTGGGTGAGACCAGAATATCATTACATTTTAAAAGTTCCCCAAGTGATTCTAATGTACAGCCAAAGCTGAAAACTTTTCTAGCCCAGTGCCTCTTGGGTTTTAATGTGCATAGAAACCACTGGGGGATCTTGTTAAAATACAGATTCTGATCAGCAGATGTGAAGTGAAGGCCCAAGATTCTGCATTTCTAATAAGCACCCCATATTACCCTTTGAGTAGCAAGATTCTAGACCAGTAATTTCCAAACTTGTGGCACACTGAAATCATGCGGGGAGTTTTAAAAACTGATGCTTGGGTCCTCGCCCCAGCCATCAGAATTTTTAGTTTTCTAGGTGTTTCCAAACCCCTGTTTTAGACCATGAATTCAGGAAGAGTGAGTCTGTCATATCTGTTATCTCTTCCATTTCCAAACCAAAGCCATCTTTCCAATATCAATCTGGCTATTCCCCTTGTATGCAAAAGCTTTTATAGTTGGCTCTTATTTTAAACAGCATTTTTCCATCCCAGTTAAAGAGGCTTCCCTGGTGGTGCAGTGGTTGAGAGTCCGCCTGCCAATGCAGGGGACACAGGTTCATGCCCCGGTCCAGGAAGATCCCACATGCTGCGGAGCAGCTGGGCCCGTGAGCTATGGCCGCTGAGCCTGCACGTCTGGAGCCTGTGCTCCGCAACAGGAGAGGCCACAACAGTGAGAGGCCCGCTTACCACAAAAAAAAAAAAAAAAAAAAAAAAAAAAAGAATGCTGTATGTGTGTCTAGGACAACTATTTATTAACCAGTATTAGTTACTGTCCACTAGGAATTTATACGCAAAGACCCAATACAATAACACCTTTGAGTATATCTTTACCTAAATAGACATTTCTCCAAAGAAGACATACAGATGGACAACAGGCACATAAAAAGATGCTCAACGTCACTAACCATTAGAGAAATACAAATCAAAACTACACTGAGGTATCACCTTATACCAGTCACAATGGCCATCATGAGAAAGTCCACAAATAATAAATGCTGGAGAGGGTGTGGAGAAAAGGGAACCCTCCTGCAATGTCTGTGGGAATGTAAATTGGAGCAGCCACCATGGAGAACAGTACGGAAGTTTCTTAAAAAATTAAAAATAGAGTTACCATACGACCCAACAATCCCAATCCTGGGCATATAAATTCAAAAACTCTAATTTGAAAAGATACATACACCTCAAAGTTCATAGCAGCACTATTACAACAGCTAGGACATAGGAGCAACATAAATATCCATTGTTAGATAAATGGATAAAGAAGATGTGTTATATATATACAATGAAATATTACTCACCCATAAAAAAGAATGAAATAATGCCATTTGCAGCAACATGTATGGACCTAGAGATTATTGTACTAAGTGAAGTAAGTCAGAGAAAGAAAATATCATGTGGTATCACTTATATGTGGAATCTAAAAAATGATACAAATGAACTTACAGAACAGAAATAGACTCAGATATAGAAAACACATTTATGGTCACCAAAGGGGAAAGGGGGGGAGGGATAAATTAGTAGGAAGTTGGGATTAACAGATACACGTTACTATATATAAAGTAGATAAACAACAAGGACCTACTGTATGGCATAGGGAACTATATTCAATATCTTGTAATAACCTATAATGGACAAGAATCTGAAAAAGAAGATAGATATATACACATATATATATAAAACTGAATCACTGTGCTATAGTTTCCCTGAAACTAACACAACATTGTAAATCAACTATACTTCGATAAAAAATTGTTTGTTTGGGGGAAGAAAAATAAAGTATTATCTTTAGCAGGTATTTCTAAATCCAGGTGGACTTTATCAGCCATCAGATCTCAATAATAAGACCAACTGGACATTGCTCCATAATTGGTATCACGATATGGGCTCTTGTAAAACTGGCACTTAAGTACCAAGAGTGCCAAAGTCTTACCCTGGTGGGGGGGGGTAGTTAATGGGTTATTCATTTCATGGAAGCCCATCCGGATGTCAAGAGAATCACTGGTGAGTTTATATGGGGAGTCAGAGTCAGTGGTTGACTACACCACTAGCTTTATAGGCAGACACTCCTATGTTTAAATTCTCTCTTCAATTTTTGGGCTCATTTTTTCCCATCTATAAGAACTGGAATAATTCTAATTCTGCCTGCATTACACACACATACACAAACACCACATATATATGGAGAGAGAAGAGAGAGAATTTAAAGAGAAATATATATATATTAAATCATTGCCTGGCCATAACCCTTTGCTCAATAAAAATTAGCATCTTTCCTTTGCATATTACACTCCAACCAGTTTGCAATTATAATTGGCAAGTAAGATTTTTTTCAAATGTCAGTACTTTCATAGCTTGATTTTATATCATTCTACTCCTAATTCTACTCCTAACACCATAAAGCAGAGCAGTATACTAGATGTTGTACAGAGGTGTGAAGGAAGTAGATATGATTTAGGTATCTGAAAAGCATATGACTTACTGTCTTACAGGATAAACATAAATATATGAATATATAAAAACATATACTTACACACACAGCTAGTTTCAGCTGTGCAAAGAACCAGACATGAGGTCTGTACTGTTGCTGAGAGACCAGGCCCCGGGGACATCTATCTGTGAAAGCTGCATAAAAATGATGAGTTTGTATAGAATTTTTAAGCCACAAAGGAGGGGCCTTGGTGTGACAGAAAAGCGAGAGAGAGCAGGTAGAACAAAGAACACTATTTAAACAGTGTCATTGTCAGTGTTCAGTGGCAATACAATCCCATCAAGAAAACTACAGATCAGGATTTAAGGACCTACATTTTTTAATAACTGAATATAAAATGAATTAGATTTTTAAAGCTTAAGGTTCAAAAGTACTATGGGATTCTCCTTTGTCTTCTCTGACAATTCTGTAGTGTTTTATACAAAAGAGACATAGTTCAAGGGATTTAAAGGGTATCCTATTACCTTGAAGATCAGTCTGATCTGCAATTGCCTTGCTGTTGTGAGTTCTCTCTGCAGAAACTGGAGACCTTTGAATAGTTTTCACCTCAGAGTACTTTTAAGTCTTTTCCAGAAGTGAAATGTGTGTTTGTCATGTGTATTTGGCAGGAAGGACAGGAAAGCAGATAAAGCTTTTATTGTACTTGATACTCTGACAATTTGAGTTTCATTCACTTATAATGAGATGGCTAAATTTTGCAATAAATAATAGCTGCTCCATCCTCTGATCCAACCAGGCTCCATGCTTGTATAGTCAGATGATATAAATGAACAGACCAAAAAGTCAGCAGTCTCACCATGTATTATCAATGTTAAATTGGTCAAATACCCTTTAAGACTATCAGTAAATGGATGCCATGATATGAGAGAACTGAGATGGCCAGCAGGTTTTCCAGCACTGTTCAGAACTATTCTGAACTCAGTTGTCTTTTTACCATTGTTCTTTTTTATTTTTCTGCTTTTTTTAAAATCACCTATCAAGGATACTTGAAAACAAGGATTATTGCAAAATCCAACTCTTTTACTACATTGTTGCTACTCTAAAGAGGTCAAGAATCACTATTCCAACCTCTTAGACACAGAGCCTTAAATAGAAGTATCTTCTCTACCAGAGGAGGAACAAGAATTTTCAGTTTGGGAGCACTCCAACAGCCAAGTGCTATGAATAGAACAGTATAGATTGGCTGTCCTGCTTGAGTCCTTATGCCTTCAATACTGCTTCAATTCTATACTCAAGGTGCGGTGGTTCAATTTTTAAGTTCCATATAATCTCACGCTGAGTATGCAACAATAAAATGCTGGAAAATCTACAATACTTGAACCCATCATTTGGCTGAGGTTGCAGGGCAACAAACTAACCTGAAATCTAAAAAATAATGCACTCCAAGGATAAATGGAAAGCAAGAACTTGATGACCTGGGGTAGATGCTCCTGGACATATGTAATAAGAATTCATCTAAATTTTTTTTTTTTTTTTTGCGGTACGCGGGCCTCTCACTGTTGTGGCCTCTCCCGTTGCAGAGCGCAGGCTCAGCGGCCATGGCTCACAGGCCCAGCTGCTCCGCGGCATGTGGGATCTTCCCGGACCGGGGCACGAACCCGTGTCCCCTGCATCGGCAGGCGGACTCTCAACTCATCTAAAATATTTAAAGAGAGGGCTTCCCTGGTGGCGCAGTGGTTGAGAGTCCGCCTGCCGATGCAGGGGACACGGGTTCGTGCCCCGGTCCGGGAAGATCCCACATGCCGCGGAGCAGCTGGGCCTGTGAGCCACGCCTACTGAGCCTGCACGTCTGGAGCCTGTGCTCTGCAACAAGACAGGCCGTGACAGTGAGAGGCCCGCGCACCGCGATGAAGAGTGGCCCCCACTTGCCACAACTAGAGAAAGCCCTCGCACAGAAACGAAGACCCAACACAGCCATAAATAAATAAATAAATAAAGCAAAACTGTCAAAAAAAAAAAAAAGAAAATATTTTAAAAAAAAAAAAGAGTAAATGCATTTCTTTAAAATAAATAAATAAATAAATAAATAAATAAATGAAATAAAATAAAATATTTAAAGAAGGCTTCCCTGGTGACGCAGTGGTTGAGAGTCCGCCTGCCGATGCAGGGGACACGGGTTCGTGCCCCGGTCCGGGAAGATCCCACATGCCGCGGAGCAGCTGGGTCCGTGAGCCATGGCCGCTGAGCCTGTGCGTCCAGAGCCTGTGCTCTGCAACGGGAGAAGCCACAACAGTGAGAGGCTCACTTACCGCTAAAAAAAAAAAAATATTTAAAGAATTTTTACAGGCTGAGTGTTGGCTAGTCGGAGAATATAGAACCCCTATGGGCTGCAAACATAAGGGGTAATTGCTCCCACTTGCAAACCCACTCTGCAGAGACCTTGCAGAATTTTCACAAAAACACTGTGAGAGTATTAAGTAAGCTTCCCTCGAGATGCGCTCCTGGTGAGGGAACAGTCTGTTGGAAAAGCACACCCCTACTTGGATCCTTTTCTCCAATCTCTCCTAGGATCAAAGGCCTTCAACTGTTGAAGAAGGGAAACAAGCCCTGTCTCCCTTCCCCTAAGGCACTGTTGAAATCCACTGTAGCTAAGGGACTGGAATAGAAAAACAACTCTCTACCTTTAAAGGAGGAGCAAGAACAAGTGCTGGCCCAGACCACAGAAGCTCTTCTCCAGCTAGGTGAGCAACAATATCATGAGGTCTCACTCCTATGACGCAGTACACAGTACCTGCCTAAAACTAAATCTTAATCAAAACAACAGAGAATATGCCACCACAACCACACACACACACACACACCCCAACATGCAACTAGAGGTGAGTAGCAAGGAATACCAGTATGCTTTTGGGAAACAAGCAAGATCATGGAGGGAGACCCTCTCAAAGGGAAGATCTAAAGCAGAGGGTAGAGCAGCTATCAGAAAAACCTGAAAAACCAGCCTCCACTGTGGGTAGAAGGTAATGTTAAAAGATTCAAAGTTTGTGTTGCACAGAAGGTAACCATAGCAACAACAAAATGCAAATGGAGCTCAACTCCTGACTTCACTGACCCAACCTCTCTCTATACTAAAGGCCTAGCAGAAGAAAGGTGTTACATCATCCTCAAGCATAAAAATTATTTATCTCAGTCTTTGCTATCTTATACAAGATATCCAAATGCCAACAAAATATTAGAAGTCATCAAAGTAAATCAAAAACAATGCATTGTCACGAATAAAAGCAACAAACATACCCAATCTCAGATATGATATAAATGTTGAAAACAACAGACTAGGAATTAAAAATAACTGTGATTAATATATAAAAGGCTCTAGTGGAAAAGGCAGATAACATGCAAAGTCAGATGGTAATTTCAGTATAGAAACTGAAACCATAACAAAGAAAATCAAATGGAAATGCTAGAAATAAAAATATAATAACATGGATGAAGAATGCCGTCAATGGGCTCAATAACAGACCTGACTCTGCAGAGAAAGAATAAGTGAAATTTAAGATAAGTCAAAAAAATTAACAAAATGAAGCACAAAAAAACGGAAAATGGCTGGACAAACAATGAACGGAGTATCCAAGAGCCTTGGGACACTATTAGTCTAACATATGTGTAACCAAAATGCCAGAAGAAGAGAGAGAGGACAGGGCAGAAAAAAAAAAAAAAAAAACCTTAAAGAAACAATGACTGAGCAGTTTCCCAAATTAATGACAGACATCAAACTATAGATCCAAGAAGCTCAGAGATCACCAAGCAGGATAAATGCAAAAACACAAAAGAAAACAACTACATGTATAATATTAAAACTGTTGAAAAAGAAAAAGAAGTCTTGAACACAACCAGAGGGAGGAAAAGATATATACAGAAGAACAGAGTTAAGAATTACAGCAAACTGCTCATCAGAAACAATACAGGGAAGAAAAAGGCTGACTGGCAACATAAAGGTGTGGAAAAAATCCCTGTTAACCCACAATTCTATACCCAGTGAAATTTCTATCAAAATAAAGGAGAAATAAAACTTTCCTCAGATAAATAAACTAAGAGAGAATTAATGGTCAGCAGACCTGCACTATACCAAATGTTAAGAAAGTTCTTCAGGCAGAAGGAATATGATACCAGTCATAAACTTGGATGGACAGAAATAAATGAAGAGCACTAGAATTTGAATAACAAATGAAAATACGAAATTTATTTGTTTCTTATTTTTAATTGCTCTAAATGATAACTGACTGCCTAAAGCAAAAATAGTAGCAATGTATTGTATGCTTACAGCATACATAAAAATAAAATGTATGACAATAGCACAGTGAGAAAGAGAAATAGGGGGTAAACTGTTGTAAGATCCTTACACTACATGGAAAGTGCTGTAATAGAGACTGTATTTAAAAATGAACATTATAACTGCTAGGGCAACCATTAAACAATCTTTAAGAAAAATACAAAATAATAAGCCGATAGTGATTTTTAAGTGGGCTTATAAAATAGTCTAAAATAAGGCAGAAAAGGGGTAAAACAATAAATGGAAAGTAATAAATAGAAAACAACTGGCAAGATGATAGATTTTAGTCTAACCTTATAAATAATTTCATTAAATGTAAAGGGTTCAAACACATCCATTTAAAAGACAAATTGTCAAATTAAGATAAAAGAGCAAAACACAAATATATGCTGTCTAAAAGATACCCACTTTAAATATAAAGCCATATATGGATTAAAAGGAAATGGAGGGCTTCCCTGGTGGTGCAGTGGTTGAGAGCCCCCTGCCGGTGCAGGGGACACGGGTTTGTGTCCCGCTCCATGAGGATCCCACATGCCATGGAGCGGCTGGGCCCGTGAGCCATGGCTGCTGGGCCTGTGCGTCTGGAGCCTGTGCTCCACAGCGGGAGAGGCCACAGCAGTGAGAGGCCCACATACTGCAAAAAAAAAAAAAAAAGGAAATGGAAAAAAAAAGATATATCATGCAAATGCTAAAGATAGAAATCTGGAGTACCTATATTAATACCAGATAAAGTAGACATGAGAACAAAGAATATTGTTAGGGATGAGGAGAAACGTTAAATAACAATAAAGGGGTTAATTCTCCAAGAAGACAAATAATAATCCAAAATGTTTATGGACTTAACAACACAGCTTAAAATACATAAGGCAAAAACTAATACAAATAAAAGGAGAAATAAACGAATTCACAATTACAGTTGGAGATTTATGTCTCTCTCATTAATTGAAAAAATAATTAGGCAAAAAATCAATACAGATATATAATAGAAGACCTATCAACCTTATTTAACTTCATTTATATTTATACAATACACTACTAAACAACAGAATACACCCGATTTTCAAGAGCACATGAAACATTCAACAAGATAAGCCATCTTCTGAGTAATTTAACAAATACTAAAGAATTGAAATTACACAGATTAGATCCTCAAACCTCACATATAATCAAAGAAACGCAATTAAAAATAAAGATAACATTTTCTACCTACTTACTTGGAAATGATTTTTTTAATACTAAAATACAATCTTGGAAAAGACTGCTAGAATACATACTGCTAATGCGAGTGTACATTGGTACAGTCAAGAGAATTTATCAGACAATTTATTACAAACCTTAAATTTTGAAAATTTTTTTTTTTTTTTTTTTTTTTGCGGTATGCGGGCCTCTCACTGTTGTGGCCTCTCCCGTTGCGGAGCACAGGCTCCGGACGCGCAGGCTCAGCGGCCATGGCCCACAGGCCCAGTAGCTCCGTGGCATGTGGGATTTCCCCGGACTGGGGCACGAACCCGCATCCCCCGCATCGGCAGGCAGACTCTCAACCACTGCGCCACCAGGGAAGCCCCAAATTTTGCAAAATTTGACTTAGAAATTCACTTGTAAAAACTAATACTAAATAAACCATAAGAAACCTGCACAAAAATATGTATAAGAATTGTCTTGAAGTATTATTACAATGGTAAAAACTAGAAATAATTTAAATATGTATCAGTATATTAACTCATAACAAATAAATATCCCTTCATTGAGTACTATGTACCAAGAACTGCTCTAGGCACTGAATGGGGAGGAGTAAGACAATCAAGTTCCCTACTTCCATAATAGTAGGGAAAACCAACAATTAAAAAATAAATAAATATATGATATAATTTTCAGTAGCAATAGAAAATTTGCGAATTCACCAAGTAAATTTGGTACATTTATACAATAGCATGCTATGTAGTCATTAAAATCAAATTGCAGGGGAAAAAAATTGATGTAGGAAGATATTTCCACTATACTGCCATTTGTAACATGCAGTAAAAGACACGTATATAAACTGAATTGTACCACGTTTATCACAGAAACAAGGCGCAGTATGAAAAGAATGATGCAAGGATAGACCCTAAAATATTAATAATTATTATTTTTAAACTGTGAATTTTTTACTTTAAATTCTGTTTTCCAAATGTTCTAAACTGTACATACATTACTTTTGTAATCAGAAAAACATGCTCTTCAAAATAAGATTAGGCCATGAAACAAAGCAAAAATATAAAACAATTGAGGGGAATGTTTTTATGCTAGTAGTTGTTTATAGTTCTTTGTTTATAATTTAGGATGGGGGAAATTTAATAAAATGTATAGGTCTAGGAGAAAGTAAATACAAAAAAAGATGGCTAAAAAAATGCAAGAGAGAGTGGTTGTTTAGACAAGGCCCCAAAAAAGATGGAGGTTATGGCATCCTAGGCACAGTCTTGAAGAGGAAAAGAAACATGTATTTTTTGAAATAGGAAAAATCAGAAGATAAATAAAACTTCAAAGCATAAAAGCACAAAGATAGTTTAGAAGGAAATAAAGTTGGGAAATTTCATAATAAATATGTACAGTTTCCTTCATTAAGAGTTAATCAATTGTGTCAGCTCACACTTAAACAATCAGGGATGAGTATACAAACCTGGCAGAACAAAAAAAGATTTGCATGGCTAAATGAGATCAATGTGAAAAGGAGTCAACTTAGATGAATAAAGGATTACTGAAGAACTATGAGGCACCAACTACATTCAGAGAAACCAAGTAATAGTGAGACCAACCAATATGGCCATGTGACTTTCCCCAGACTCCCTTTGTACTATGGAAACAGGAGCAGAATTGAGATTAAAAATGAACTGGTTCTCTCCACTAATCCTTGCAAAACCTTTTAAATTCATAGGTGAGTTATACCATAGGAAAGGAAATAAGGCTCTTAAGTGTTTTTTATTTTGCAACAGCATAGAAATAAACTGTTTCCTAGATGGGACTCTTCTTTTTTTTCATCTTGCCTTTAAAAAGAAAACTTTTTCTCATGTTTCTGAATGAAGCTCATCACTGATAAAAGGAGGTGTGTCACATATCTGAGATATATTTGAATTCGCATGGGTTGATTAACTCTCGGTGGAATCAGTAGAAGCCAGTGGTTTCACGTATTCATCTCTTAACTCCAAAACTTTCCCTTATCTATGGTAAGGAAAACAAGGCAGAAAAAAATATATTTCTGGGACTTCCGTAGTGGTGCAGAGGTTAAGAATCCGTCTTGCAATACGGGGATGCTGGTTCGATCCCTGGTCAGGAAACTAAGATCCCACATGCCATGGGACAACTAAGCCCGCATGCCACAACTACTGAGGCTGAGCACCACAACTAGAGAGTCTGCATGCCGCAACTACTGAGCCCATGTGCTCTGGAGCCCATGCCCCACAACTAGAGAGAAGACCACATGTCACAACTAGAGAAAAGCCCATGTACCACAATGAAGAGCCCACGTGCCACAACAGAAGATCCCACGTGCCACAACTAATACCCGATGCATCCAAAAGAATAAATAAATAAATATTTTTAAAATATTTATATATTTCCTTCATATTACCTCAAAATATCTTTGATTAGCATAAAAACAGCTATATCAAATGTCAATGTGCTACTTTGATTCTTCTTGCTTCTACAAACACCATATTTAATCATGATGATAATTGTCATCATGGCTCTTTACTAAACCCAGATGTATCTTTCTGTTTGGAATCTTCCACTACTTCCCTATGTCTTACAAGTTCAAATTTCTTAGCTGCTATCATCTTTCTTACCTAAAGTTACCTTATGTATTCTTTGAGTCCTAGAAGAAAGCAAAGACTGTGATTTGCTTACCACGGCACAAAAGTTGGCACATGGAAAAAGCTTAAAAAACACACCATTTTACACACCAAACACACCAAAAAACAAAAATTTTAAACACCAAAGAAAATCATATGCAGGTTGATCTTCTCTTGTTTGTGTCCAAGGCTTGTATATGTTTAGCTGATAAATCTTTTCTTGGGCTCCTTCCTGGCTCTGTGAAAAAGTGGTGGTTGAAAAGTACAGCTAAGAGAAGCACATCTAGACTGGAAGAGTAAGGACCTCTGAAAATCTACTCCTCCATAAAAGTTCCTCTAAAAAAAGAACAAGAATACTGGCAAAAAATGTAAATATCAACTTTTTTGTAACTCTGGAAAGTAACAAAAGGCTTTCAACAATCTGAGGAGTGTTCCATCAAGAAAAATGGCTGAATCTCAAGAATAACAAACTTCATGACATTTTAACTTGTGCTATTCCCATGCTTCTCTCCCAGCTGCATGATAGGTTTATAAACCAGTAGTCTTAGAACCATGGTAGTTATAAAAAACCAGCAGCCTAGCAGCCACTTGGAGGAAACAAAATGGGTTTGGAGCTCCCCCAAAAGTCCCATCCCAGAGAGTTGTCAGTATTAGATTTATTTGGAAGCTCCCTAAGAAAGTCCCATTCACAGAGCTTGTCTTTATTTCATTTAATTGGAAATTTCCTCAGTGAGGAAAGCCTTATACCCTGGATATTTGTCAAAAATAAAATATTCTAAGAAAGTTGTATGGAAATCTTCTGTCAACAAATTAGACAACTTAGATGAAATGGACAAATTCCTAAAAAGATACAACCTACAAAAAACTGATTCAAGGAGAAACAGAAAATCTGAGTAGAACTGTAACAAGCAAAGACATTGAAATAGTAATTATAAAACTTCCCGCAAAGAAAAGCCCAACCCAGATAGATAGCTTCAGTGATAAATTCTACTTGACAATTAGAGAAAAATTGATACCAATTCTTCACAAATCTTCCAAGAAATATGAGAATACTTCCCAACTTGTTTTATGATTCCAAAACTAGATTAAGATGCCACAATAAAACTAGATTAAGATGGAAAAAAAATAGATTAAGATGCCTCAATAAAAGAAAATGACAGACCATTATTGTTAATGAATACAGATGCAAAAAGCTTCAACAATATACTAGCAAATGAATCCAGCAATACGTAAAAAAAAAAGAGATTACACACCATGGCCAAGTAAGAGTTGTTCTAGGAATTCAAGGTTGGTTCAACATCCCAAAATCAGTGTAAAACACCAGATTAATTAATTGAATGAAGATTAAAACCACAAGGAGGTCTCAACAGACACAGAAAAAGGATTTGATAAAACCCAACCACTTTCATAATTAAAAAAAAAAAAAACACTTAAACTAGGAATACACGAAACTTCCTTACCTTTATGTAGGACGTTTACAGAAAACCCATAGCTGACATACTTAACAGTAGAAGACTGTTTGCTTTCCCCCTAAAAACAAGAAACAATACAAGGATATCACCACTTCTATTCAACATCATACTGGAAGTTTTATCCAGGAAAAATAGAAAAGAAAAAAAGGTGGGGGGTCTCCCAGATTTGAAAGGAAGCAATAAAGCCATCTCTATTTGTAGATCATGCAATCTTGTATATAGAAAATCATAAAAATCCACCCAAAAACTGCAGCTAATAAACAAGTTCAGCAAAGTTATATAATACACAATCGATAAAATACCAACTGGAATTCTATACACAGCAATGAACAGTTCAAAAATGAAATGGAGAAAAAAATTCCATTGACAATAGTGTCACAAAAAATAACATAAATTAGGAATACATTTAACAAAAGAAATTAAATACGTGTACTCTGAAAACCATAAAACGTTATTAAAAGAAATTAAAGAAAACCTACGTAAATTAAAAAAACATTTTATTTTCATGGATTGGAAGATAATATTATTAACAGCAATATTTCCCTAATTAATCTACAGATTCAATGCAATCTCTACCCAAATCACAACTGGCATTTTTGCAAGAATTGATAAGTTTATCCTAAAATTTATATAGAAATTCAAGGGGCCAAGAATAACCAAAACAATCTTAGAGAAGAACAAAGCTGAAGGTCCCAGTAAAATTGGGGAAAGAACAATCTTTTCAACAAATGGTACTAGAACAAATGGGTATCCACACAGAAAGAAATTAATTTGGACCTCTACCTCACACCATATGCAAAAATTAACTCCAAATTGAGCACAGACCTAAATATAAGAGCTAAAGCTGTAAGACGCTTAGAAGAAAATAGGAATATATCTTTGTGATCTTGGGTAGGCCAGAGTTTCTTAAATAATGACACCAAAAGCACAAGCAACAAAGAAAATAAATTGGACTTCATTAAAATTAAAAACTTTAGTTGCAAATCACACCATCAAAAAAGTGATGTGATAACACAACCCAAAGAGTTACAGAAACTATTTGTGATTCACATATCTGATAAGGGATTTGTATTTAAAATATAAAAGAAATCTTACAACTCTACAATAAAAATACAAATAATTCAGTTGAAGAATGAGCAAAGGATCTGAATAGACACGTCTTGAAAAAAAGATATATAAATAGCCAATAAACACATGAGAAGATGTCCAACATCATTAGCCATCAGGGAAAGTTAAATCAAAACTGCAGTGAAATACCACTTCACATCCACCTGAGGGCTAAAATCAATAGGACAGATGATAACAAGAATGTGGGGAAACTGGAACTCTCATACTTTGCTTGTAGGATTATAAAATGATATAGACACTTTGGAGTACTGCTTGGTAGTTCCTCAAAAAGTTAAAGATATAGTTACTACAGGACCTACCAATTCTGCTCCTAGGTATATATCCAGTAGTAATGATAACATATGTCCATGCAATAACCCGTACACAAATGTTCATAGCAGCATTATTTGAAATCACCAAAAAGTAGAAACAACCCAAATGTCTATCAATTGATAAAGGGATAAACAAAATGTGGTATATCCATACAACAGAATATTATGTGGCCATTAATAAGAATGGAGTACCAATAGGTACCACAACATGAATGAACGTTTAAAAGGTTATGCTGGGGGCTTCCCTGGTGGCGCAGTGGTTGAGAGTCCGCCTGCTGATGCAGGGGACACGGGTTCACGCCCCAGTCCGGGAAGATCCCACATGCCGCAGAGCGGCTAGGCCCATGAGCCATGGCCGCTGAGCCTGCACATCCGGTGCCTGTGCTCTGCAACGGGAGAGGCCACAACAGTGAGAGGCCCACGTACCGCAAAAAAAAAAAAAAAAAAAAAGATTATGCTGTGTGAAAGAAGCCACACACAAAAGACCACTTATTGTATCATTTCATTTATATGAAATGTACAAAATAGGCAAATCCAGAGACAGAAAGTAGACTAGTAGCTGCCAGGAACTAGAAGGAGAAGCAATGCAGAATGAGTATTAAAGGATACAGGATTTCTTTATAGTGCAATAAAAGTATTCTGCATGTTGTTGAAATGGCAAAATTTCATTCTTTTTTACAGATGAGTAATATTCCATTGGGTGTATTTATGTCTGTATATAAAAATACAAATACCTCCATTGAAAAATGAGCAAAGGATCTGAATATATTTATGGCACGTCTTCTTTACCCATTCACTTGTTGATAGACACTTAGGTTGCTTCCATATCTTGGCAATTGTAAATAGTGCTGCTATGAACATTGGTGTGCATGTATCTTTTCAAATCAGTGTTTTTGTTTTTTTCAGATATATACCCACGAGTGAATTGCATGGATAGATTTAGAGGGTATTATGCTAAGTGAAATAAGACAGAGAAAGACGAATACTATATGATATCACTTATATGTGGAACCTAAAAAATACAACAAACTAGTGAATATAACAAAAAAGAAAGAGACTCACGGATATAGAGAACAAACTAGTGGTTACCAGTGGGGAGAAGGAAGTGGGTAGGGGCAATATAGCGGTTGGTGATTAAGAGGTACAAACTATTATTTATAAAATAAGCTGTAAGGATATATTGTATAACACAGAGAATATAGCCAATATCTTATTAATAACTATAAATGGAGTATAACTTTTAAAAATTGTGACTCACTATGTTGTGTGCCTGCAAGTTATATAATATTGTACATCAACTATACTTCAATAAAATAGAAAACTTTTAAGTATTCTGCAAATAGATATTGTATGGTTGCACAACCTGTGAAGATACTAAAACTCACTGAATTGCACACTTTTAAAGGATGAATTTTATGATATGGAAGTTATATATCAATTAAAGTTTTACCAAAAAAAAAGAACATCCAGTACCTGAGATAGCCAGAACCAATATGATAAAGGAGTCAAGGAAAGAAGCTGGCAGCTTGAGTGATGGGGGAACTATTGAACCATGGAAATGGTGGGGAATGGCAGGAGAGAAAACTTAAAATGTAGGATGACGGTACTTAAAGGACTATGAAGATTACTCTGTATGTGGTATAGAGTCCATAATAGAGTTCAGGTGACTTGATTTCATAAACATAATCACAAGGATAAATAATAAAATTTAATAAAACACTACAGCATGTTGGAAAGTAATATAAAGGAAATAAATTACATGTTCTCTGGCTTTAAAATTCTCCAATAACAACAAAGATAAATTAGCAACCACAGTGAAAATTGAAAAAAAAAAGTTTTTCTTTTCTTTTCAATGTAATAAAGCATAGAGAGATCAGTTTGTTCATTGTTTGTAATGAACAATGTTTCATTGTTTCATGTTTTGGGACAAACTACCAAAAAAAGTCACACAAAACACATGGAACTCAAACTAGGCCTTCAAGGGTGAGTAGAATTTAGATAAACTGTGGAGAGGAATTATCAGAGGGCAGGATATTAGAAGGTCAAGTCCATTTGTCAACCCACAACAGATTTGGATACAGTTACGCACAAAGTCAATTTATTGGAATCCATTATTAACTTCGTTTTTCGCCATCTCTGGATATGTCCATGGGAATTGTCTTTTAAGTGCTAAACCTCCATCCTACCCCATTCAAAACTACAAGGTCACCAGAGTAATATTACTAAAACATCATTACCGTAGCTTTGATGGTTCTTATCTCCATTATAACGCTCACATTCTTTTTTTTTTTTTTTTTTTTTTTTTTTTTTTTTTTTTTTTGTGGTATGTGGGCCTCTCACTGTTGTGGCCTTTCCCGTTGCGGAGCACAGGCTCCGGACGCGCAGGCTCAGCGGCCATAGCTCACGGGCCCAGCCGCTCCGCGGCACGTGGGATCCTCCCAGACCGGGGCACGAACCCGCGTCCCCTGCATCGGCAGGCGGACTCTCAACCTCTGCGCCACCAGGGAAGCCCCGCTCACATTCTTGATAAGAAATCATAGCTCCTTAAAGATGGTCATCATTTCAACTTCCACTTTGCACTTTCTTTCCACTTTCTTCTCCTAACTCCTGTCAGCAAATCTTGCTCCTACCCCTACCCCAACCAATCCTCCTTCCAGGAACACTCAACTAGTCATCAGTCTCCAAATCTGATTTTCTTTCACATGCCTCAGTCACTGCCATTGTGCTCACTTTTACCCGTCTAAAATAATCTGCTTATCGGTGTGCTACTTATTCTTTAATGCCAAGTTCAGTTACTAACCATGGTTAAACCTTCCTAAGCCTCTCTCTCTCTCTGTACACACGCCCAGATGGTAAAGGGCCTCTCATGGTTGCTTCCACAACACTTCCTACAAACTGCTTTGCTGTTTGTTCTTCATCTCCCTTCACTTCATCTCCAACACTTACTATTGGAGTGTCCCAAGGTTCAGTCCTTTGACCTCTTCTTTATCTCACTCACTCCCTTAGTAACATAAATAGCATGTTTAAAGATGAGGAAAATATGATTTGTCACCTCAATTTCCTCCAGGCGTTTAATCAAATGACGCACTATTTTAAAACTGCGATTCTCATCCCCAACCTCAACACTCAATATTCACTTTTCCTATTTTATTTTTTTCTCCATTAACACTCGTTGCCTTCTAACATACTATATATTTTACATATTTAGGGTTCATTATCTGTCTTGCCCATTAGAATGTAATCTCATTTGTTAATTATACCTCGATACAGCTGGGGAAAAAAAAGTAATCTCCACAAGGGTAGGGGTTTTTGTTTTGTGGACTACCGTATCCCTACCATTAAAACATTGCCTGGCACACCTAAGACACTCAATTAATTTTATGTTATAAAGTACATTTGTTAAATAAATCAATTTCCTTATGTGGCTTGAACTCATTCTCTTGGGATACAATGGGAAAGTATATGGCATTTTCATCAAATTTTCACTTTACTGAATCCTCATATTCCTAACTTCCATGTTTTCCCAGAAGAACAGTGTTACTTATCTCAACTGACAACTTTTATTTGCATTTTCAATATGAGTAGCTTGCAAATAAAGATTTAATTTAATCTCTTCCTTTTTTCTCGTTATATAGTTGATTTATTACACAATGCAAGGAAGTATTTTATAAGGCCATTAAATTTAGTACTTATGTAAATGGTATTTATACACTGCCACCAGGTTGACCACAGAAAATTACACAGAACTGAGAAAACCGAAGGCACTACAACCAGATACCTGATAGAATTAATGTTGAATTAGACTCAGCCCGATAAATAACTAAACAGGATAATTGGCTGATGGAACCAAAATATCCTCTTTACTACTACTGAAAGCTTGAGTAGAGGTATGGGACAACAACAGGCTTCCTAATTGCGAACAGAATAACCCCACGCGGTTACTGGCAGCACTGAATAAACGGCGACACTTCCCATTCGGGAGCCTTCCGGGTAAAAGAGAGACTCTACCTGGTAGGTCAAGGAGGCGCTGGTCTCAATTTGCTCACATTTAGAGATGAACACTCCCAAGACGAGGGGAAGGAGCAGCCCAGACACGCCCTGTTCCTCTCCTCTCTCAAATCCACCAATAAGATGAAGTCCTTCTCCTTGCTAAGGGCAGAGCCAGTGGAGGGGCGGGTAGAGAATAAGGGAAGCTTTAAGAGAAATGCTTTCCTCCCGGAAACTAGAGGAGCAGGAAATGAGGGTTCCTCCCAACAGGGGTTCTCAGGCTTGCCTCTGGTAACATGAATGCTGCCTTTACAGAGAGTATTTGGAAGAAGAGAGGACCCTCTGGGCTGATCTTTGAGATCAAAGAATGTAGATCCGGGCTTCACTGGTGGCGCAGTGGTTGAGAGTCCGCCTGCCGATGCAGGCAACACGGGTTCCTGACCCGATCTGGGAAAATCCCACATGCCACGAAGCGGCTGGGCCCGTGAGCCATGGCAGCTGAGCCTGCGCCTCCGGAGCCTGTGCTCCGCAACAGGAGAGGCCGCAACAGTGAGAGGCCTGCGTACCGCAAAAAAAAAAAAAGCATGCGGGTCCTATGGAAGCCCCTAGTTTCCACTCCAGGCAACATTTTGGTGTGAAAGGAGAAAAGGTGCACTCCTTTTTTCGCCCTCCCTTTAGAGTAACAGACACCTTTGGACACTTCAAACACCAAGGTAAAACGGGTTGAACCTTCTCTTTGGAATTAAATTAAATCCCGGTATTCAAAAAGTAATTGTTAATTTTTGTATTTATCCTAGAAACATGCAGAATTGAAAGGCTTGTAACAGAAACAACAGCCCCCTGACTTCAACCTATCCTGCTACCAAAGATAGTCACATTCAACGTTGTGGCTCTTTTTTTTCTGGCACTTAACTTCATATTGAAAAATATATCTAATCTGTTATGTCTTATCAATTTAAACATTAGTTTTTAACTTCCTCATAATTTAAGACATTAGCAGTTTTACTGTGCTTTCTCTTTCCCCAGCCCACAAAATTAAAAATACCAGACTGTTTATTCAGTATTTAGTACCTACATTAATGTTTTGTGCCAGATCACATCATATTACATTTTTTTAAAGAGTATGAACATTTTTTAAAATTAATTAATTATTTATTTTTGGCTGCGCTGGGTCTTCGTTGCTGCACACGGGCTTTCTCTAGTTGCGGTGAGCGGAGGCTACTCTTCATTGCGGTGCGCGGGCTTCTTGTTGCGGTGGCTTCTCTTGTTGTAGAGCACGGGTTCTAGGTGCAGAGGCTTCAGTAGTTGTAGCATGCAGGCTCAGTAGTTGTGGCTCACGGGCTCTAGAGCGCAGGCTCAGTAGTTGTGGCACACGGGCTTAGTTGCTCCGTGGCATGTGAGATCTTCCTGGACCAGGTCTGAGACCCATGTCCCCTGCATTGGCAGGTGGATTCTTAACCACTGTGCCACCAGGGAATTCCCTACATTTTTTTCTTGACTGAATTTTATTTTCCCCTATAGTTAATAATTTCTTAGCTTTTTTTCCAATTTGGAGTTGCTAATTTTTCACACAACTTCCAGAAGTCTCTTGTTTCACTTTTCCACACAGTCAAGCCTCTTTTTAAAAAATATCTATCAGTTCTTTGCTTTTCTGGAAGTCACTATGACCCCTCTTACCTTGTTCCTTTTCTTTGTTTTGCTTTTTCATGTTGGAGGAATTCCCCAACTGGCAGGTGATCCTTGATGACATATTCAGATTTGAAAGTCATGTACTATAAGACTTATTGGAAACTCCATGTGTGTGAAATTCTTATTGAGAGTAAGCACTTCACTGTGGGGATTGCATGGCCAACTAGCCTTTTTTTGCTAGGTCATACAAAAATGTCACTATCACTGGTTATTTTCTCTGTGTCACTTCAATTTACTCAGAGAAGGAGCCTCCCAATTCTTGCTTCAGGAAGGAGGTGACTGCTGATTTTCTGGGATTTGAGCAGGGAAGGCAGGGAGGGCTGTGTTCTTATTCATTATATACGCTTTGAATTAGCCAGTTTACCCACATTCATCTTTGTGCCTGACAACCACAAGTCTAGAGTCCTTATGGCTAACTTTCTTCTGAACCCAAAGCTTTTATTTCCTCTGGAGGTGACAGAGAGGTGGGCACTTGCTGCATGGGGGAGGGGTGGGACCTAGATGACTGTCCAATCCTAATTTATATCTTAAACCCATGCATTTGTTTTCACTCCCCATTGTACCCGTTGTCATTCAGGCTGCTATAACAAAACACCCATGGACTGGGTGGCCTATAAACAGCAGAAACTCACAGTTCTGGAGGCTGGGTGCCACCATGGTTGGGTTCTTGTGAGAGCCCTCTTCCAGGTTGCAGATTTTTCATTGTACCCTCACATGGTAGAAGAGTCAAGGGAGCAGCCTAGGATCTTTTTTATTAGGGCACTAATCCCATTCATGAGGGCTTCACTCTCATGACCTTTCACCTCCCAAAGGCCCCACCTCCTGATACCATCACCTTGGGGGTTAGGATTTTAACAGATGAATTTGGTGAGGACAAATATTCAGACCACAGCACCCCTTCTTCTGATTAACTGGTACCTTTAATGTCTGAGCCTTTCTACGGTTTGACAGATGAATAAGTTTGTATTTTGTTATCTCCCTCTGCTTGCTTTTAAGAGTCATCTTTCCCTGCCCTATTAAGTGTTCCATCCATCCACTTGTCATATTTCCCCCAATTTTTATCTTTCTTGTTCACTGCTATCTTCTCTCCCATTCTCATTGTCTTGTATAAGTCAGTACCTTTTTTATTCCTTCCTGTAATTTTGCTGGAAATTTGGGAGGGAGCAAAGATGAATACTTTTGTTCAATCAGCCATATTTACCTGACAGGTTTCAATGAATTTTAAAGTACCTACACTGTGCTAGGCAGATGGGGGCATACAAGCAGTAAAGGATTTGGTTTCTGCCCTGAAAATCTTAAGAATTAAATTGCACTTTGAGATAATAGTTCAGAAATATCCACAAGGCAGTACAAATGAATGGTTTAGACAAGAAGTAATATGGCTGTTTAGATGAAAGCCATGATGATGTTGATGTTGAAGGATCAACAGGCTCTGGGTAGGAAGAAAGAAAACCGTGTTCCAGGCCTAGGGAAGTCAAAAACTAAGTGTCTGAAAGATTGCACCAAGTTGTGATGGGATAAAAACTCCAAATTCCAGTACATATTTTATACTGATGGTTGAAGTCTATTTGATGTACTTGATCTGTTGATTCATTAGCATGCATAACTCCTAAAATGCTTTAATTGACTTCCTGTAATACTGTAGTTTAAATTTTTCATGCAGACATCTGAAATTATAATTTTTAGCTAGTCCCTGCCTAGTATTTATCTCTAAAATGTTTTGTTAAAGCTTACTCATCCAGCCTTAAAGTCTTAATTTTTTCCTTAATCTTCTGACTAAAAAATATAATAGGTATATTTAATAAAATAGGTATATTTCTGATAGCTTTCTCCCCATTCTCCCAAAGTGTCAATAAAAATCACATATACACATTGATTTCTTATGGGGTATGTATGTATAGATATGTTTCTCTAGACCAAGAAAGGGATACTTGCAGCTGTATTTGAGGAGATAAAAGAGCCAGAAGTTGCTGTTGTTTGATTTTGAAAAACAAAAAAAAACATGAACAAATCTTGTCATAGCTTCAAGTTTTAAAGTTTTAGGGCTTTACAGAAACTTTCAGAATTTCAATTTCAGTCACAACTTTCTAATATTTTACAGCCCTGCCAAGTTAAACAGAAACAGTTGTGAGATTTATCTACAGAACAAATGGCTAATGACCTTTAAGGCAACTTGCCTCATATGTCAACTACGGAAAAAAAAAAAAAAAGAAAGAAAGAAAAAGAGCTGTAACTATTGAGATTACTTGCTTTTCTTCTTTTTGCCCATTTATGTAACTTAATATCTGGCATAATAGATGTAACATAAGAGCATAGAGGTGTTTTTAAGGAGTTTTTCTCTAAAATATGTCATTTTAAAAATTTATTATTAAGACACTTGGAATTTTTTGGCATTTTGATTTAAAATATGTCAGTGCTTCTCAAAGTAATTGGGTTGAATTTTTCTACAAATGTGTATATTGGCTTATGTTAATCTTGGCTGAACAAACTGTTACTGTGAGACTGCATTTAAAACAACTGGTGGGATTTGTGGAAAACATTTCAATCACTAATAATTTGCTTTCATATTACACATCTCTTCAAGCAGCTCAAAGAAGTTTATAAGACATATTTTTAATTATAAATATCTTGTAAGGGCTTCCCTGGTGGTGCAGTGGTTGAGATTCCACCTGCCGATGCAGGGGACACAGGTTCATGCCCCGGTCTGGGAAGATCCCACATGCCGTGGAGCGGCTGGGCCCGTGAGCCATGGCCACTGAGCCTGCGCTCCGGAGCCTGTGCTCCGCAGCGGGAGAGGCTACAACAGTGAGAGGCCCGCGTACTGCAAAAAAAAAAAAAAAATCTTGTAATATCTTACAAATACCAGACATTACTTTCATTACAAAGAATTTTATTCTTCCCATAAGGAATGATTATCAGTAAAATGTTACAGATAAGAAAAGTGGAATATTTGATGGAGGTTTTATTCACCAGTAAGAGAGCTTTGTTCTAAAACAGGTAGCAACAATACTTACATTAGGTTCTGTGTTTATGATCCATGGTTATCACCATAATTAGGATAGGGTCTAGGTTAGCAACCTTCTAGAGCATGAAAACAGGAAGGGTTCTGGTACTCCAGGGTGTTAAATGGGATATTTGCAAGCTTTAGCCACACAGGCCTGAAGTTAAATACTGGTCTACCATCTCTAAGCTATTTAACCTGAGGCAAATTGCTTCACTTCTCAGTTTGTTGATATAAGTAAAGGTGCCATATCATGGCAAATAACAAATGGAGACTATTATTAACTTGTACTAAAGAGGCAGCAGTTAATGGGTCAAGTGTTTCTGGTCCCTGGTCAAAAAAGCAGGTATCTGCCTGTCTCAAAGGAGACACATTTAGATGAAGAGAAATTTTGACAGACCTCTTCAGGAGAAATCTGCTCTATTCCCTTCTGGTCTATATTTTAGACAGCAATTTGCAATTTTGCCTGACAACCTAAGTTTTTCTTTTTTTTATTCTGTACTTTAAAAATGGTTGCCTTCACTACTGCTAAAAATTACAGAGCTAACAACAAATCATAGCAAACTATAACTTCTATTATTCTGGATAACAAGGTTTTCTGCATTTCTGAAGATATGAATCATGTTTAAAACATTAAGTATTTTGGACAGAAACACTTTTAAGTCATTTTATATATTTCCTGCCTTCTTTAATATAGTATATGAAATATAATTTTAAATCTTTTTAATGATCCATGATCTTAACTGTGAACAGCTATTGAACTGTGCTGTATTTAATCTCCCAGTAATCAATTATTGAGTACTTTGATGAAAGGAAAGTTCCTTTTTTTTTTTTTTTTTTTTTTTTTTGTGGCACGTGGGCCTCTCACTGCTGTGGCCCATTCCGTCGCGGAGCACAGGCTCCGGACGCACAGGCTCAGCGGCTGTGGCTCACGGGCCCAGCCGCTCCGCGGCATGTGGGATCTTCCCGGACCAGGGCACAGGCCCGCTTCCCCTGCATCGGCAGGCGGACTCTCAACCACTGCGCCACCAGGGAAGCCCGAAAGTTCCTTTTTTTGATGAATTTATACGATAGTATGAGAGATAAACAAGAGAATAAAAGTTCTATAGCAACTTTACAATAACTATGCTATAGATAACCACAAGGTACTGTAGGAGCTCAGAAATGGAGCACCTAATTTAAAGTAGGGGTGGACACTTTGAGATAAGGGATAGGAGAAGTTTTCCACAGACAGTTGATTTCCAAAGAATAAAGAGAAATTAGCCAGCTAGAGAAGAGGAAAGGGCACAAAGAATTCTGTGAACTCAAAGGAGACTGGTCTGGCACAATAATGGGGTGCAGGTGGCAGAACTGCAAGATATTTCATGGTAGAGAAGTAAGCATAAACTGAATAATGAAGAATTATGAATGCCAGGATTCAGAGTTTAACATTTATCATGAAGGCTAGGGACTTCCCTGGTGGTCCAGTGGTAAAGAATCCACCTTCCAGTGCAGGGGACATGGGTTTGATCCCTGGTTGGGGAACTAAGATCCCCCATGCCACGGGGCAACTAAGGCTGCGCACCACAAGTACTGAGCTCACAGGGCTCAACTAGAGAGCCTGCTTGCCACAAACCACAGAACCCACGCGCTCTGGAGCCCCTGCACCACAACTAGATAGAGAAAACACGCATGCCACAACTAGAGAGAAGCCCAGGCGCCGCAGTGAAGAGCCCGCGCACCACAACGAAAAGATCCCGCATGCCTCAACCAAGATCCCACGTGCCGCAACCAAGACCCGATGCAGCCAAAATAAATAAATTAATTAATTTAAAAAAAACTGTATCACGAAGGCTATTAGAAGCCATTGGAGACTTTAAGAAGGAGACTTAGACTTATCAGACTCATATTTTGGAAGGACTATTCCAGCATAAGTGTGAAGAATACATAGCAGGAAAATGAGACCAGTGATAAAAAGATAAATTAGGAGCCAACTGCAAGATTCTTGCTGATGCAGGTTTTTACGACTCTGGAAGTGTGGTAGCAGCTGTGAGCATAAAAAAAGGGGGATAAACCCAGGAGTTAAGAATAATACTGATTTCTTGGGCTTCCCTGGTGGTGCAGTGGTTAAGAATCCACCTGCCAATGCAGGGGACATGGGTTTGAGCCCTGGTCCAGGAAGATCCCACATGCCTCAGAGCAAAAAAGCCCAGGTGCCACAACTACTGAGCATGCACTCTAGAGCCTGTAAGCCACAACTCCTGAGCCTCCATGCCACAACTACTGAAGCCCATGCACCTAGAGCCCATGCTCCTCAACAAAGAGGAGCCACCGCACTGAGAAGCCTGCACACCACAAGTAAGAGTAGCCCCCACTCACCACAACTAGAGAAAGCCCGTGCGCAGCAGTGACGACCCAATGCAGCCAAAAATTAATTAATTAATTAATTAATTAATTAGATAAAAAGAGGTGATGAGACCTTGCTAAACACTGTGAGCATTCTGAGGTCTCAGAAAGGCCATGCTTAGAAGTAGGGCTTTTCCACTTCTAAAGTAAAGATTGCTCTAGATACATCCTAATAAAACCTAAAATTAAAATTACTGTTTATCAAGCAAAGTTGCCAGTAAATTAATTCACCTCTCAAAGGGTCAACACTCTTTAAAGAAACACAGCATAATCCAGATTCTCCACATGTATCTTCCGCAACATCAAGTATACAATCAAAAATTATAATACATATGAGGCAGCAGGAAAATGTGACACATGACTCCCACTCCCCTAAGAAAAGGCAGTAGAAACAGAATAAGAGATTACAAAAATGTTAGAATGACAAAACAAGCATTTTAAAACAAGTATTATAAATATATGTTCAAAGATTAAAAGGAAAATATGGACATAATGAGTGGAGAGATGGAAGATCTCAACTGATAAATGGAAACTCTAAAAGATACTGAAATTAATTTTGGACCACAAAATTACCATATTTCTAATAGGGCAAAAATTTGCCAGCTGGTCTTAACAGCAGATTCGACTCTGCAGAAAAAAAACCCAGTAAATTTGAACACAGGTCACTAGAAACAAGCACACAGAGAGGGAAAAAAAAGGTCTGTGACCTGTAGAAGATTATCAAGAAGTCTAGCACATAATCAGAATTCAGAAGAAGAATAGATTGGGCAGAAAAATATTCAAATGAATTATGACTAAAGTTTTTCCAAATTTAATTTAAAAAATCAACCCACAAAGCCAGGAAACTCAATAAGGGAGACATTGATATTCTAAATGCTGAAATGTTAGAGGTGATCAAGAAAAACAAGACCTATACAGAGGAATAGCAGTAAGAATGGTCATTGACATCTCCTTAGAACTAGTGCAAGCCAGAGACAATGGAGTGGAATCTGTAAAGCACTGAAAGAAAAAACTAGCAATCTAGAATTTCATTCATGCTTTCCCAAAAAATTCTTCAGAAATGAAGGCAAAACAAATACATTTCAAATAAACAAAAGTTAAGGAACTTTTTTTAAAATAAGCAAACCTGTACTGCAAGAAATCATAACAGAAGTTCCTTAAGCTGAAATGAAATGAGACAGGACAAAAACTCAAACTTATATCAAGGAATGAAAAGCACTAGAAATGGTAGATGTTTAGGCAAGTATATAACAGTTTTGTTCTTGTTTCTTAATATCTTCAAAAGATAATTTACCTTTTAAAAGAAAAAGTGATAACGAATGTGGAGAATCTCATAATGTAATATTTCTACATGTTCATTATTACATGGTACACAAGTGATACTCCATATATTCCAGAAATATTTTCCTTGCTGTATTATGAAAACAATTCAATACATTAATCTTATTTTTCAGTAATTAGTAATTTTAGCTTGAACTGAAGATTATGCAGAAGGAACAAACTTATGACAAGGGACAGTCATCAGTATGAGCCACATCTGGTTCAAATACATGAAACTTCAAAGATAATTCATTCTTTGCTAATGTTAATGGCTCTACTGTTCCCTTGAAAGAAAACTAAAAAGTTGCATTCTAATAAATAAATAAATAAAATAAAACAGATAACTGCAATGGCACAATAATTTGGAAAGGATTAAGTGTAAGTATAATATCTAATATTCTTAAATTATACATCCTATGGTATTATGTTAATTCCAAGTAGACTGTTATAAGTTAAGGATGCATATAGTAAACCCTAAGGAAACCACACACACACAAAGAAAGAGTTACAAGTGAAAAGCCAAGAGAAGAGATACAATGGAATACTTATAAATACTAAATTAATCCATAAAAAGGAAAGGGGGAAAAATGAACAAAGAACAAACAAGACAAATAGAAAATGAAAAAAATGAGTGGTAGACAAGAACCAAAGTATCAATAATTATATTAAATATATTAGTACTGAGCATATAAATTAAAAGCAGAGATTGTCAAGCACAGTAAAAAAGTAAAATCAAAATATACTCTTTTTAAAGGAAATGTCATTGAAATAAGTAGGAATGGAACATTAAAAGTAAAAGAATGGGAAAAATAATATTATGAAAACATATTAATGACTCTCCTTGAGTCATTAATAGAACAATCAGATGGGGGGATAAAAGTAACTACATGGAAGATTTGAACAATAGCAGCTACCAACAAACTAATTAGTTTAAGTTGGTTTAAACTAATTGTAGAACACTACATTCAACAATGGGAGAATATACATTCTTTACAAATAACCGTAAAGTATCCACCAAGATAGGGCATATGCTAGACCTTATAGACAGCCACAGTTTCAAGGATGCTGGCAGAAGACATAACAGTCCAGGGTCAGAGATAAAGGACTTTATTACTCATGGCAATAGCTAAAGCTAGAGTATCCCACAGGATATCACAAAAAGAGTCAGATGATAATTGTATACACGGTAAAGTGCATTTACAGGAGAGGAACCCTGAGTTTAGGGAACCCAAATCTTTTTATAATAGGCAGTAAGCCTGCCTGACCTTTCCCTAGGAGGGAGACATTACTTTTATTATATTTATTGTACTAGGCAATAAACAAGCCTGCCTTTGATTCTAGAGGGAGACGCTATCTCTTATCCTTGAAAAGATATTCCAGAGCAAAGGAATACTTCTGCTCACAAGACATACAGAAATGCAAGGGAGCATACAGATGTCTTTTCTAACAGTGTATTGGCATAAATTTAGGCAAACAGATGAATTTAATAGAATAAAGCATCCGTAAAGAGATACACACATTTGATCAATTGATTTTCCATACAGGTGCCAAAATAATTCAATAGGGGCAGAAACAGATCTGTCTTTTCAACAGATGATGGCAAAACATCTAGGTACATGGAAAAAAAGAACCTTTTGCCCTACTTCACACAATACACAATGATTAATTAGAGATGGATTTCTGACCTAAATGTAAAAGCTAAACTTCCAATGAAAATATATGAGAAATTCTTTGTTATTGATACTATGGAATAGGCAAAGATTTCTTAGGACACAGAAAGCACTAACCACATGCAAAAATTTGATAGAATGACTTCATAATTTTAAACTTCTGCTCATCAAAAGACACTATTTAAGAAAATGAATAGGCAGGACATAGATTGAGAGAAAATACTTGCAGCAAGTATATGTGTTAAAGGACTTGTATGAACAGAAAAGCTAGTTTGTACATAGATCAGAATTTGATATATTGGAAGACAATTAAGCAGTTATTTGACTAGAGATATTAATGCTTTCTGAAAGCAAATATAGATACGAGAAAAGAATGAGGTTGGAGGAAAAGGAGGCAATAATCAGAAAGAGCATTACTTGGAATTTAAAATTTCAGACGTAGAGCAGACCTAGGAAATAGTGAGATAAAACGGATATTACTGATACCAAGGCACAAGTCAACACCTGACAACAGGATGCTAAAAATCAGTGAAGTAATAATGGCATGGGGTTATTGACTGGATGATGTCAAGCCCTGAGGAAGAAAGGAAGCCAGGTGCCAAAGCTTTCAATGATTATGGAATAATCAGAAAGTCAGCAGTTAAGAGTGACCAGAGGAGAGTGAGGGTAACTTGTTTATAATGGCATAATGGACACATATGCTATGCATGGTTAGACATTTTCATATTAAAATTTCACAATACCCCTATAATATTATTACCTTATCCTCATTTCACAAATGATTAAACTGGAGTTCACAGATGTTAAGTAATTTGCTCCAGGTTATAGAGTTGTGTATAACAGAGCTCGATTCAAAACCATATCTGCTTGAATCAAAAGTTAGTATCCTTTCTACCATGTCATACTAACAGCAGATAACCTGGGCTATAAGTGAGAGGGTATGTGAAGGAACAATGGTGCTGCTGGTCAGGGAGGGACTAGAGGGTCAAAAATGTGGACAATTTACTCTCAGCCTGAGTAGGACCAAAAGTGCCTACCTCTGAGAGGGTTGAGAGAGCTTGGAAGAGATCTTTTACCTTCAAAAAACAGCAAGGTAGGGCTTCCCTGGTGGCGCAGTGGTTGATAGTCCACCTGCCGATGCAGGGGACACGGGTTCGAGCCCTGGTCCGGGAAGATCCCACATGCCACAGAGCAACTAAGCCCGTGCGCCACGACTGCTGAGCCTGCGCTCTAGAGCCCGTGAGCCACAACTGCTGAGCCCACGTGCCACAACTACTGAAGCCCGTGTGCCTAGAGCCTGTGCTCCACAACAAGAGAAGCCACCGCAATAAGAAGCCCACGCACCGCAACAAAGAGTAGCCCTTGCTTGCCACAACTAGAGAAAGCCCACGTGCAGCAACGAAGACCCAACACAGCCAAAAATAAATAAATAAAATAAATTTATTAAAAAAAAAAAACAGCAAGGTAGCAGTTAATTTAATCTGGGTGATGAATTGTTCTACAAAGACTTTGGGTGTATAAGAGAGATTTTTTGTGATTCTTAGGGTCTACCATGGACCACTCAAGGACTTATTACTCCAAACCTAAATCGAAATTTTTTTAATAATTAGGTCTGTTATTTATAAATTTTTTTATTCTTTTTTCTTTTCTTCAAGCTCATAGTTCTTACTTCTTACAGTTGCTAATATCTTTGCATGTAGAAGCTCCTCTCTCCTCTCCTAACGTGTTTCTCCTAACCTAGGAAAGGGTTATAAGCCAGATAGCCAAGCTTATTAAAATCATAGGCTATATAAAGCTTAGTAAAAATATGTGCTACATAAGAACAAATTGTTTCTGACAAAGGCCCTGAGAAAGCCTTCTATAAATGAGGAGCAAGAGCTTTTGTTTAAGTGATCTATTTTTGTTTATTTTTAGTTTCAAGCTATGTTATGGGTGGGTGAGGTTGCTGGCTAACTAAATTCCAGTAGGTAAGGTCTTGCTATACAGAAGCAGAATAATAAAATTATTAAATATAATTTGTTTAAATATTATTTAATTAAACTTTAGTAAATTTTAAATGAATGATACTAAAACTTTTTCAATTATAAGTCTTCTTTTTGGCCTATATATTTGTTCATCATTTGGAAGGTAAAGATATTTTTAATGAGCCAAGATCTAATTCAAACAAAATGAATTTGTTTTGGGCAACTGCTGACAGCATCATTGGATCTTTGAGCTGAGCCTGGAGCTCACTGGATTGAAAATGGATTGAAAATGGTGGTATCATAAAAACAAATATTGTATATTAACGCATATATGTGGAACCTAGAAAAATGGTACAGATGAACTGGTTTGCAGGGTGGAAATAGAGACACAGATGCAGAGAACAAATGTATGGACACCAAGGGGGGAAAGTGGTGGGGTGGTGGTGGTGTGATGAATTGGGAGATTGGGATTGACGTGTATACACTAATATGTATAAAATGGATAACTAATAAGAACCTGCTGTATAAAAAAATAAATAAAATACAAAAATTCAAAAAAAATACTTAATAAGTTTTCCTGAATATGCAAAACAAGCACTTTCACCTACTTCTGGAAAGCTTACAGCATTGCAGAAAGCAAAATCAGGAGACAATAAGAATACACCGGTGGTAAAAAAAAAAAAAGAAAGAAAATGGTGGTATCATAATTTATAATGTGAGAATAGACTCAGAATGAGGCATAAGAAGGATAGAAGAGATTTATTAAACTTTAGAGCCACATATCTTATAGTAACTTCTGAGAAACCAGAAATTCTATTTGTCCATATGTATTATCTTTCTGCATAACACAGACTGTCATCAGACCATTTTAAGCTACACAGTAAAAGTCCACTGGCCTAAACTATTCATGTCTTTGGGAAAGCTTATACGAGACATATTTCTGTAATGTTTGGGTTTTATATAATGAACATGTATTATTCCTGTGCTCAGAAAAAACAAAGTATGATAAAAAAATTTTTTAAGTATGAAAAATTTATATAGAATTTGCTAGTTGTTCAAATTACACAGGAATAAAATTGAAGTTCTACTAATCCAGAAGTGTTTAATAAACTAATTCTGGAAGCAAGTAGTCTTTATCACAAGAGCTAACTCTAAACTACTGTGTGGGCTCCAGCAAATCAATCTAAGTGCCTGCTATATTTTTCTACATATACCTTAAAAAGAAGATCCAGAAAAATTATATCCCTCTCGACACGTGGGCGAGAAGTTGATCTGTGTGCTTAGTTCCCGCTTCTCCATTCTGTGGCCACTGGATAAAGCTGTAGTGTGTCGATCTCAAAAAAAAAAAAAAAGAAGAAGAAGAAGAAGAAGAAGAAGATCCAAGGCTATTTTAAAAAGAAAAAAAAAATCGACATAAATAAAGACCATTCCTGCCCTGTCTGTGGAGGACATAAGAAAGGCAAGGTTTATAATCCCACCAACTTTTGTTTGGTAAAAGCTTGTATATGAAGGTAGGAGGACAGAGAGAATGGATGCCATGGGCTTTCCTTTTTTCCTCTCTTTTATCCTTCTGACTGTTCCCTGGCATACTGACAAATCATCAGATTCTTCCATCAAAGTTCTAATATAGATAGCATTTGCCTTTATTTTTAAGACCATCAGCACCTACAAACGAAAGAACTGTTCACTTGCTTATGTTATCTTTTATCCAGCTCCTCAAGAATATGAAGGAAATTGAGTTGACAGGCATTTTTTTTCCTACATTTCATAGAACAAGCCTATATAATTTATAAACAAACCAAACTGTCAGTTGCTTTTAACTCATTATTTAGGTAGAAAACAGTTGTTTGAGGTGGTTGCTGCTTTTTATTTTTTTAAATCACATCTGTAACAAGTTCAAGGTAATCTTGAATTCCAGGTTTGATTCAGTAATCAGCTGAATGAATTTTCAGTTGAAATTCTGAAGAACTGTATGAATAAATGTTACTGTTTTTTTTCTCTTTTGAATATGTGTTATATTTAAATTTGAATTTGAAATCTTGGGCACTTCATACATGAAGTTATAGAAATTATATGGTAATCAACATATTTAAGTTTGTATTTCCTAACTGTGTGCAGTTATGTTTACATGCAGAATATGAAGTAGAGGGCCTTCTAAGAAGGCGTTATAAGTAAATTTAACCTTGAAAAATGAATTGTCTCTTCAACTATGCTATATCTTCTCGTTAATGTTTACAGTATTCATAGAAGAGTTGCTAGAGAATGTGCTGGAGAATCTAGGGAAATGTCATTTAAAAAAATAAGCCTAGCATTTAACATTGCCTATGTTTTATTGATTTTCTTAGTGAAAGTTTCATAAAGCCAAATTGCCTGTTTTCCAGCATGTAGTATTTGAAAAAAATTATCCCACTGGAAACAATAATAAATGAATTTTCCTATAATTACCCTGGCCACAACTACTTAGTCTAGCTGCACTAGCATGAATGTTGGTGCAAGGCCCAGGAGGTCGGTACAAAATCAAACCTCAACAACCTCAGCAACAGGCAGGAGCAGGCATGGGAAAATTAGAATCCTAAAATTAGAGTCTTTCTTTCACACGGGCAGAACAAATAACCGCTCACAAAGTTTGACTTAGAATCATGGAACGTTACAGGTTATGCTAAATCTGAGGACCAAACAGATGAGTCAGCGATTAATTATTAATTGCTCCTCCCACACTCTCTGTTTCCCTACTCACCATCTCGCCACTTGGGCCACTCTTTGGAAGGGTCCTCACTGCTTTTTGATTACCAACAGTGGAGTAACCGAAACTCTCAAAACGCTCATTTTGTTAAGATCAAAAGCCTTGAGCCAAGAGTAAGGCAGGAAAGATCGAAAAGGTGTATCATAAGATATGTGCTTTCTCAACCCTTCTACAACCCATCTAAAAGGCCTGTTTGACCTTTCTTGTTGCTATCGTTATCTCAGTGTACCACAGTCTTCTTATCCGTCCAGTGGTGGTCTGTGCTGAGCGTGAGGCCTGGGGTGCTGGAGGGCTTCTCTCAATGTTCCCGTTCCACCCTCAGCTTTCATCAGTCCCTGCACACCTGCACCTCAGAGGGCATTTCTCACCAAGCACTGGCCCCCTGCCTCAGCAGGAGACTGCTGCTGCTTATTCGGGGTGGTTTTGATTCTTCTAGTCTAGCCCCAAAATTAGGCAGTCTGTGCACCTGGGCCTTGGGGATGGGGCCTTTTCAGTGCTCCTGCTTCTCTCCCCATGGCAACCAGAACTTCCCTTGTTTCTGAGGCTCCAAGAACAGCTCTCTCTGGTCTCCTGCCCTACCCTAATCTTTCTTGTGAGCATCCAGGGTAAGCCTATGGAGAAGAGTTTGGAAAAGACTGTGAATTCCCCTCGTGAGCCAGGCTTCCAGTTATCCTAAACTGATATGCTAGTCCACACATGGCCTATAGGAATTTACTGGTGTTTTAGCTGATTTCTTCTTAGCTGCTTCCCTGAAGGCCACCTCTTCCTCCCTTGCTCTGCTAAAAGTAAAAGGGTTTGTATGTCCCATCCCTCCTCAGAGGGGTTTATCACTCTTTGAGATTCAGTTGCCTTAGCTGCCTTGCGACTTTGTTCTCTGATAGGTTTAAGAAAAGATAGGGTCTTTTAGACTATCTGGATTATTCCTGTTGTTAGTATAGAGGCAACATTTTTTGTGTGTGTGTGTGGTATGCGGGCCTCTCACTGCTGTGGCCTCTCCCGTTGCGGAGCACAGGCTCCGGATGCGCAGGCTCAGCGGCCATGACTCACGGGCCCAGCCACTCCGCGGCATGTGGGATCTTCCTGGATCGGGGCACGAACCCGTGTCCCCTGCATCAGCAGGCGGACCCTCAACCACTGCACCACATTTTTTTGTGTGTGGCTTTCCCTGTCCTAAACAAAAGTAGAACCTGTTGTCTCTCATTACTGTCCAAAAAAAAATCCTTTAAAATTCCTTAAACTTTTAAAAAATCAATAGTCTCAGTGAAATGAAAGAAAAGGAGAACCAATAGTGCTTCTGCCTACAGCATTTCTCTGGCTTTCTGCTCCAAGGGTTGGGAAAACAGATTGCCTTAGGCCAAATATCTGCCTGGTGAGCTCTCAAAGAATGGTATGGGATGTGTTCCCTAAAGCTTCTCACACATAGGGCTACAGAACTCAGGGTCCTGATCACTCAGTGTTATGGACTGATTGTTTATGTTGCCCTAAAATTTTTGAAGATGGGGGTTTTGGGTTGGTAATTAGGGTTAGATGAGGTCATGAGGGTAAGGCCTTCATGATGGAATTAGTGCCCTTTCAGGAAGAGACACCAGAGAAGCTTGCTCCCCCATTTCAAGCACACAAAGAAGAGGTAATGTGAGCACACAGCAAGATGGCAACCACCTACAAGCCAAGAGAAGAGACTTCAGAATGAAGCCTGCCTTGCCAGCACCTTGATCTTGGACTTCACAACATCCAGAACTGTGAAAAATACATGTCTGTATCAAAGCCACATAGTCTACAGTACTTTATTATAGCAGCCTGAGCACAGACACCTAGTATTAAACAGTCTAGAATTATCTGAGAGATATTTCTTAGACCAGTGAAAACTGTTATGGTTTGTCACTGGAGTGTGGAGATCTCTAATCCAGAGAGGTTTTAGTTATGGAGTGGCTTTTTTTATAGCCCCAGCATGGGCTTGTGTGGGTGAACCAAGCCATGTGAAGCGTTACAAGGGATGGACCTGTGTGATCTGAAGATCCAAAGTCACTCCTATAGGATGAACAAGAAAGAGGGCAGCAACATCTTCCAAAGGCTCTGAATAAAACACACATTTTTCCAGATAGAGTACCCTAGTAAGGACTTCCCTTTTCTGTATCTTTCCTTTGCATACCTGAAGGTCTTCTTTTTAATTTAACTTATTCATCTAACAAATATTAGTGTTTACCGTGTGCCAGGCACTGCCCTGGAAGGTTGGAATATATCAGAACACAAAACAAACAAAGAGCCCTACATCTAGTATGCAGTTTTCATTCTGGCAATGGGAGACAGAATTAAACAACATATGAAATACATAAGTAGATGATATAAAATAAGGAAATTTATAGGTGCTATAGAAAAAAAAGAAAAAGTAAAGGGAGTCAGAAGTGGTGTGGGTGATAAGTTACAGTTTTAAGTAGGGTAATCAGTGTAGACTCCAGTGCAAAGGTGGCATCTGAGCAAAGAATTCACTGAGGTAAGGGAGCGAGCCAGGCAGATAACTGGGGAAAGAATGTTCCCAGCAGAGGGAGCAGCCCACACAACGGCCCTGGGTGAGAACGTGCTCAGTGTGTTCCAAGAACAGTACAAAGACCAGCAAAGAGGAGAGTAGTGGGAGTGGATGTTAGAGAGGCAAGGGACGAGGTGGCAAGTTATAAAACTACAAGGAGCAGGGCTTATCTGGACATATTGTTTCTAAGCTCCATGCTGAATGCCCCTCCTTTTGCTGAATGATCCCTCTCCTTTTGTATCTGGCTTCTTAAATAAAGAAGACTCTTATAATGTTCATGCTGGGCGTCACCAGACAGGGGTTGATTGGAGGGAGGCAATAGTTCAGTCCCAGATTAATAATACAGCAGTTAATAGAACAGTTGTTACCAGATCATTGAAACAGGTCCCAGTCTAGATGATCCATAAGTAAAATGATTTTAAAAATTCAGTATCATTAGTAATCACCAAGATATAATTTCCTACTATTAATATAGATTATTTCTATAAAATCTAGTTGGACATACTGTTATTTAGTATTATCAAAGGTGGGGAAATAGAAACTCTCCGATCAGGTAATTGGAAGCATAAATAGGTTACAACTTTACTGAATGGCCATTTGGTAATACATCAGCAGCTCCCTTAACTGGCCTCTTTTTAACCAGTTTTCTGAGTTAACCAGCACCACCACTGTTTTCTCTACAAAGCACACTGTCTAATACCATCTGCATACTGAATGCTTGAAGCTAGGGGGCTTCTCTCAAAACTACCTAAGTACTGCTGCTTTCTCAGTGTTTAGTAACCAAAGGGGTTTATCAAGAGGATTATGTTTTCTCTAAACTTAACATTTCAGTTCTAGTCATTATTATAATTGTTATTTATTAAATATTATATAATCTGATGAAATGAAAATGATTTGTTTTTTCAGTGGGAACCATGTGCTTTGAAATGACTCAATGAATATATATTTTTTAAAGAAAAAAAATTGCTGTCAAATCAGATATGGGTGAATCAAATGCAAAAGAAATTGTAAAAATTTTGAAAAGCTGCTTTTCAAGTGTTTTAAGTTCTCTCTCCATTTTAAGCAAAGTGAAACTAGAATCATAAATGATTTATTAATTATAGTTGTGATTTATGGAAAAAAGGTGGTTCAGAGTTCCAATCAATAAAACGTACTGTAAACAGAAAACAAAACAAACAGACAAAACTTTGGCCCAAAATTAAAATGCTGGCACATGAAAGTACATAAAGCAAATAAAATAAATAAGGTATGTATGTATCATTTTAATAGATTTCCTGCCTCCAACAACTTCTTTCAACTAGCCTATAACTCATAGGCAACAGGGCTTCAAATGTATAGGTCAAAACCTTAAAATCATATGGTCACATTAGCAGTCTAATAATGAGAAAACATCAGACAAATACAAATTGAGGGACATTCTAAAAACTAGCTAACTTGTACAGTTCAAAAATGTCAAGGTCGTGGAAAACAATTTGAAAAAGATGAGACATAGTAACTAAATGCAACATAGTTATATGGATTGGAATCTGGAACAGAAAAAGAAAGATGTTAATGCTGAAGCTCAGTTTAATATTTACCAATGTTAATTCTTAGTATTGGTAAATGTGCCATGGTTATGTAAGATGTACATTAGGGGAAGCTGGCTGAAGAGTATATAGGAATTTTCTGTACTATCTTTGCAACTCCTGCGTAAATCTAAAATTATTCAAAATAAAAATTTTTTTAACTGTATGGGAAAAATCCCCTTTACCCAGTTCCGGAAATTCTACTGCTGATAGCTTACTCTAAGGAAATAATTTAAGATGTATGCAAAGGTTTAGCCGTAAGCTGTTAATTGAAAATAACTTAAATGTACAAAATAGGTGATTGGTTAAATATAATTATGTATTACAATCAATAGCATATTTCCTAGCTATTAAAATACTATCTTAGAAGTATTTTTAATTATATGGAAAAATATTTATTATATAATATTAAGTGAAAACAAAGGAGATTTGAAACTAGGCTGTAGAGTATGAACTCATTTGTATGTGTGATTATATATACACTCCCACAGAATGCACACACACACACACACACACACACACAAAAGCATGCACAGAAAAAAATATTTGGAGGGCCAAAGATTTTAATAAGGGTTATTGCTAGATTTTGAGATCAATGTTGCTTTATTTTCCCCAAATTTAAAAATATATTGCATTTTATGATTTAACTATGTTCAATGAACTTCAATGTTTTTTCTTTCTTCCTTTTTTTTAATGCCCAATGCAGAGGTAGAACTTTCTATTTTTTTCTTCCTCTTCTTCTTCCCTTTCTCTCTCTCTCCTTCCCTCCTTCTCCCCCTCTCTTACCCTTCCTTCCTTTCTCCCCTCCTTCCTTCTTAAGATAAACTACTGATATTATCAATATCTTTGAAACTGCCTGAGGGAACCGCACTTCCATAAGATTAGTGGCTTCCTGGGATACAAGAGTACAGGAGCTCAAACCACTTTGCCCCAAGATTCAAGATTACTGAAATTTGTTAGAATAGATTAGGATAACCCCAACAGAAGCCCAGTGACAAGGAAAGGCAAAAAAAAAAAAAAAAGCCATGGAAATAAAGTCACCACAGAGGCAGGAAAGGATAGTACCAGGTGACATCTCTGACAGAAGAGAGGTTCTACATAGAGGAACCTATCCCAAATCAGTCTTGCCACAGGCAGGCTGTGTCTTCCTGAAGTAATTATGTGAATGAATCTAAAACGCTAGAATATAAGGGCCCCAGGGTAATTTTACCATGAAACACCTTTGTCCTAGTGCAGCACTGAGGAAGGTGTTGGGGAGTAAGACGATCCTTCTTTGAAATCTTAAACAATCAGTGGACAATAAATAATCTGCACTGACTGATGCAGAAGCTGCTGGAGCATAAAGTTCATCCTAAACGTCATCTTCACAGACACCAGCCGTTCTAAATGACTACCGGACTTCTGGTTGTCTTCAGCTTCAGCTGCAACATTAGAAGGCAGCAGCACAGTGCTGGAGCAGGTAGTGGCTTTTTAACAAGCAACCAACATCTGTTGGCAGTTTTGAAGTCCACCAGCTCAAGGGGTGGCGTTGCCAGATTTAGCAAACTAAAATATGGGACTCCCAGTTAAATGTGAATTTCAGAGAAACAATAAATAATATTTTAGTACAAGGTTCCCCAAATGTTGATTGGGACCTACTTATAATAAAAAGATATATATATATATATATATATAATTGTTTATCTGAAACTTCATTTAATTGGAAATCCTGTATTTTATCTTACAACCCCACCAAAATAATGAGTCCAAATCCCCACTGTAACAAGATAAGCATATATTACTTCTCATTTTTCTAACTTAAAATGTTACTAAATAAAATAATATAATGGGAAACATTTCTGTTAGATTTTGTTTGTAGTAGCTCTAATGCCTTAGCAGGCTGATATTATAAAGAAGAGAAAACAAGGGAGGAGGCAGCTGACCTCAGGCGCTCTTCTAGTAAGAGGCATCCTATTACCCTTGAGCTAGAAGTCTCTACAGATTGGATTGAAGGAAGAATTTTCAGCCACAGGAATTATTTATTTATTTTTGGCTGTGTTGGGTCTTCATTGCTACCCACGCACGGGCTTTCTCTAGTTGCGGAGAGCGGGGGCTACTCTTTGTTGCGGTGCAAGAGCTTCTCATTGCAGTGGCTTCTCTTGTTGGGGAGCACGGGCTCTAGGCACATGGACTTCAGTAGTTGTGGCATGTGGGCTTCAGTAGTTGTGCAGGCTCAGTAGTTGTGGCGCACGGGCTTCATTTCTCCACAACATGTGGGATCTTCCCCGACCAGGCTCGAACCCGTGTCCCCTGCATTGGCAGGCGGATTCTTAACCACTGCACCACCAGGGAAGCCTCTAGCCATAGGAATTATGTTAGGCATTGTTTGCAAGAAATATAAAAGCAATAAAGCTGGCAAGAAGACAGGAACAAGCAGGACTAGTCCTTGGAATATGAAAGGGAGTTTGGGAGGGAGATGAGTGTCAGGGAAAGAAATTGGATTTCTTGCTAACCTGCTATCTAAGTAGGTAAAGTCAAATATAACACTTGGAAACGTGGTTCACTGCTGGGAGAAGTTATTCACACCTCAGCTGTAATTTGGGACACCTGGAGCTGCATCTGCAAGAATCATTTGTCACTTCGGTAGTAAAGAATAATGATTATTAAGAAACAAAAGAAATAAGCCAAGCTTTTGAAGTCAGGAACTCAGGCAAGAAAAGTGACAGAAATCAGATAGGTTACTGATGTCAATCAAGGCAAGCAAATCTGGAATCTACAAAACTGTTATGATCAACACCCCTGCCATAAGGACATGGAAGAAGAGCCTAATTCCAAGGCCGGAAGTACTTGACCTCTTAATATTTCCTGCCAAAGGAGGAAGATAGTGGGCAAACTCAGGACTCCCTGGGGCTGCAGGGGACTGTAGGGACATTAGAATAGTTACCCTTGTGTTCCTACCGTCTAGGCCTTTCTTGCCATATAAATCATTCAAACTGTTTGGAAAGAACTGATATTACAACTAGAGTCCTAACATAAGATATAGCTTAAACAAAGTTATTAAGTTTTCTTCAGTAACAAAGGATACAGCCCTTTTGCACTAGTCCACTTTGCAACCATGATTCCATTTACAATACAGTGAATAACTAAGTGCTTAATAAATGCTTTTTGATGGGAATGAGAATGTTTTGAATGGTAACAGAAGGGCCAGAAGGAGACTTGAAGGGAAAATTGACTGCCACCCATGCAGAGACCAACTTGACAGAAAAAGTCAGCTGGGCAAATATTTGACTTACTGTACTTGTTTCTATCTGTCTTTGTCCCAAAAAGTTTTAAGAGGGCTTAGCTGGGCAAATGTGTTCTTGCTTGGTAGCCTAGCAAAGGACACACATGATGGGAATGAGTTATCCCTTTCTAGTTATGCTGCGTTTTCTTCAGCAAGGGTGCAGTTCCTTCTGGGATGGGTAAATCCAATTAAACAATTACTAAGTCTCCACGTTACATTCCATCTACAAATATGTTCTTCATATTTGTTCCTCAGTACGTATTTGCTAGGAAATATTAAAAGACTTTAAATCAACTGTTAAATTATAGAAATTAATTCGCTTAAGCATTTCTCAGGTTCTACTATGTACAAGGACCTTTGCTTTGTGTTAAAAAAATTTTTTTTGGTCGAAGCAAGCAGTCCATCTTCTAGGCAAATAATTAAGAAGTTCATGAACATTGTCAAAAGTGACAAAAAATGGAAGCAACCCAAAACTTCATCAATAGTAAAATTGATAAATAAATTGTAGAATATTCATACAATGAAATATTATTCATCAACGAAATGAACAAATGCAACCTGTTCTCATCAACATGAGTGAATCTGAAAATCATTTGGCTGAAATCATGGACAAATTCATGCAGTATGACTCAATTGGTATAAAGTTAAGATTTGGGGAAACTAAACAATATAATAATGTCAAAGGATAGATATCTAGGTGGCAAAATTATAAAGAAAATCAAGGGGAATAAAAATTTAGGATAGAGGCTACTTCTGTTTCAGAGGTAAAAGGGATACATTGGCAAGGTGTCTCTGAAGGGCTGATGCTGTCCTGTTTCCTAAGGCTGGGTGGTGGGTACAGAGATATTTATTTTACTATTATTTAAACATTACATGTAGGTTTTATACACTTCTTTGTATGTATGACATATTTCAAAGATTATTTTTAAAACAAAGGTTTAAAAAATAATTGAAGGGGAAGCCCCTAAGGGATATTTTTTCTATTTGGATATCTCAGAAATACCAAGTCTATAAAACATATTTTAATTAACTACTATGTGTAAAATAGATAGCTAGTAGGCACATGCTGTATAGCACAGGGAGCTCAGGTCTGTGCTCCATGATGACCTAGATGGGTGGGATGGTGGGGGGGAGGGAGGTCCAAGAGGGAAGGGATATATGTATACATATAGCTAATTCACATCACTGTACAGCAGAAACTAACACAACATTGTTAAAGCAATTATACTCCAATAAAAATTTTTTAAATTAAAAAAAAGAGCTTTCTCTAGGTTTTTATAAGTATTCAGATGTTGATGTACAATGGGTAATTTAGATGATCACTATTATGAAAGGAATGTGGAGAAATGAAGAATATCTCTAAGAATATATGTTTTCCATCTTTGGCTTTAAGATAGTCACGTCTTGTTAAATAAGAAACCATATTTATATTTAGGATAAATTTAAATAGAGACAATGAATTAACTGAGATGACATCGTACTATACATGACTATGATATCTATTAGCTGAGAGTAATCAATTGAATGCCAAACAAAATTAAGCCTCAAAACCAACTGGATGAGTCAACGATCCTATTATACAGATGGTGAGACTTTGATACAGAGCTAGCCAGTATTAAAAATATAATATTCATGTTTTTAAAAAATTTTTATTAGAGCACTTAATTCAGAGACCAGTTTTTCTTTTGTAGTGAGAAAAAGAAAGAATAATTTTTAAATATATTTACCAAAGCAAACGTAATGGAATTGGAATTGTTTTACCTGGAGAAAAAAAAACTAAAAAGCAATTGATGGCTGGCCTCAGACCCATGAAGGGTTTATACAGGAGAACCCTGAGCAGATGTTTCCTGTGTCTAGAGAAGAATAAACAAGAGACATTGTATTTAAGTTGAACAGGAGTAGATAGATAGATAGATAGATACATACATACATACACAGACATATATACATGTCCGTTAATGTATGTTTGTTGTTTGTAAATACATAAATCTGGAAGGATATGTAACAATGGTTAACCGGAATTTACTTCTGAGGAATAGCATCAGGAGAGAGTCAGACTTGGGATATGAATCTTTAACTTTCTATACTTCTGTATTATATGATTTTTTTAATTAACAAAGTATTACTTTTTACTTCTCTAATTTAAATTGTTAATAAAGAAAAAATTGGGATTGGGTTGGACAGCGTGGTAGCTCTGATATTGAGTCTGTTATCCTTGTTACCCTATTATCCCTCCAATTGGAAATAAAGGACTCTTAACCATAAGCATTGTCTTAGTCAAGCATAATTTAGTTGTAGGAAATAGAAATTCACTTGAGCATGCTTAAGTAAAATTATTCCAGAGGACAGGAGTATATCTGGGATGGTCAGGAAATGGAAAGCTGACAGGAACTCTCCAGCTCAAATGTTATCTTTTCCCTGCTCCTCTGTGCTTCTTTGCTTTACTCTTCTCTTTTTCTACATGTATAGAAATGGTGTCCTCCATCTCTGAATCTACATTATTTTCCAAGACTAGCTTCTACAGCCAGCTACCTAAAAATTCTAAATCATGTTTTCAAGTCCCAGATTGTCTCCTTAAAGTCAATCATCTGTACCAGAGTGTTAGATTTACATGTCCATTTTGCCAGTTCACAGGGATGGAGTGTGAGCTCTGAGAATGAGAAATGCGCAGTTTTCTGAGATTGAATGTGGGACAGGAAGGGAAGAATAGCATCTTTTCTAAAGGGTCCTAAATCATTGTAATGGCCTGCTAAGGTTTAACTTTTGGGAATATGCTATCTATGCTATATATTCCAAGGTTTAATACCATATATATTTATAATATCATACTTATATATGATTTTTTTAGTAATATTATCTTTGAATTTTCATCAGACTACTTTATCCATGAAACTTTATATCAAAATTATTCAGAAAAGATATACTTAAAAGGATATGGGCTGCTTTATAAATCAGAAGCATCTCTGCAAATTCCAAAGCCTGGGAGAAGCCTAGTAAACATAAAATACCAGTTCCAACAGGAAAGGTGCAAATAACAAAAGTCACCTTGGGACGATAGAAGAAGACGGCAGGTCATCAATTCCAAATAACTTTAATGGTAGTATGTCCATGGAAATGATGCCAGTTTCCTCTAGACAAGACAGACCATCTCTGGTGTTTTGGTGAGTGTCTGAGGTGGAGAGACAGGCTGAAAACAGAAGTCATAACATCAGTTATATTGGTGAAGATAATGTGTGCAAAATGAGCAAAAGAGCATAAAATTGAAAAGTTCCTATATTAGGTACAGACAGACAACGGCAATCAGGTCAAATTAAGGAAAAAACTTTTTGAGGGGATAATTTTTACTGCTATGGCCCTGGAAGTGAATTTTCTACTCCTTTGTTTCTCATCTTTATTTCAATAGTACCTTCCTTCAAACTGGACATGTAACTGAACAAAAGATAGTTGAGATGTGAGGAATTTATTTACAATGAGAATATATCCATTGAGAATCGAATCTTAATAGCTTGGCATTGTACATTTGATCATGCAAATTTTTTTTCAGGCAAGAAAGATAAGAAAAAGTACAGCCTAGATCAAGGACTCTTTCAAAGTAAGCTAGCTTCAATGTATTAATAAAGAGTTCCAGAAATTGGTTCAGTGTAAATAAAGTATTAGATAATGAATGAATATAATCTAAACTAGAAGATTTTTATTTAATATTATCTATTCTTAAGTCAATTCATTTGATTGGTATTAGGAGATGGAAGTAATGTGCCAATAGTTTTCTAAATGTATAGATTCTTCGCTACAGCTAGAACTTTAAACGTTGCTTAGGTATGCAATCTTGAGGATGTGTGCTATTGGTAAGCTCCAAATAAGATTCATTAAGACACAGTAGAAAGCTCAGTGCATTTTAAACATCATATCTGAACAATCTATTTTAAACATTTTTCCTTGCATGATAAAAACATCTTTCCAATTAAAAAATAGACATAAGGGCTTCCCTGGTGGCGCAGTGGTTGAGAGTCTGCCTGCCGATGCAGGGGACACGGGTTCGTTCCCCGGTCTGGGAAGATCCCACATGCCGTGGAGCGGCTGGGTCCGTGCGCCATGGCCGCTGAGCCTGCGCATCCGGGGCCTGTGCTCCACAACGGGAGAGGCCACAGCAGTGAGAAGCCCGCGTACCGCAAAAAAAAAAAAAAAAAAAAAAAAGACATAAATTCAAAGAAAATGATTTGTGGGGTAACTACTTGCCTTAATTTAAACTAGCAGTTCACTGTTCTCAGAGTATAATTCCCAGACCATCAGCATAAGCTCCACCTAGAAACTTCTTGGACATACAAAATGTTGGGCCCCACCCAGACCTACTGACTCAGAAACTCTGGAGGTAGGGCCCAGCAATTTTAAAAAGCCTTCCAGATGACTCACATGCACACTAAAGTTTGAGAATCACGACTTTTTATTACCATTCTACTCTGATGACCTTTACTGAAAAAAAGGGGAAAAAATCTAGGCCATTTATAGAAATGAATTCCCCATCAAAATGCCTGCAGATGTATTTTTAAGCCTTGATAGATTAATCATTCAGCCTGGGACATAAAGATTAACCAAAATAATTGCAATTCAGCAGCCTTTAAGCATTACATTATTTTAGATAAAAGAAGGCAAGTTTCCATTTTTCAGGTAAAAAGTATTACCATAGTATTAAATAATTTTTCTTTTGCTATTGAAGATTCTAATTATGGCATTCTCTGTAATCATAGCACTGCAGAAATGATAATCTGGTAAGGACTGAGAATGTTTGTTTAATGAGGTTGTCTAATTCAGAACTTAAATTGAAATTTTTGGAGTAAGTTTCCCCTGGCCTGAAGATTTTTATACTGGTATTTCATGTTCCAAAATATCATTCTTTATTCATATCTCATTTTTTTCACCTTCATATTTTTCCCAGGCATGAAACTTCTAAGTACTTCAAAGGATGTTATAAATGCTAGTTAACATAGGAAAGTGATTACTATCTATTTTATGGCCTAATTACTGTTTCTTTTTCCTGCATCTCTCTCCATGCTTTGCAGATCGCCCTTGTTGGTCTACAAGAGCCCTTAGAGGCTAGAAATATTGTCCAGAGATTAATGAAGCTAATTACAGGTTGGGAAGCCAATTTGAGTTACTGAAGATATTAACAAAAATTTTACAAGACTTTCAAAAAAATCTCTTTGGATAGATTTTTAGGCTTAATCAAGATTTCCTGCAGACAAATGGTCCATTATAAAATAGCCTCATTTAAATTACATTATTCTGAAGGAAGGTTTTAAATTCACTGTCATTTATACAGAAAATAAATTATTACTTTGATTAGAAAGGAGAAAGACATTGTAGACAAAAGCAGGAAAACAAATCCACACTTAACTTTTTTTTAAAAAACTATGTAAGTTATGTAAAAAAAAATTAGTCCTGTTCATTCACAAATTTTTTTCCCTTTTGGGTTTACAAATAGAATAAGAAATTTTCTTTTTTTAGATCTCTGTTTCTCTTGAGTATATATTATCAGCTATTTAACTTTGAAATAAAATGTATATAAAGTATAACGAGAAAAACCTTAGATATTATTGAATTAAAAGTTGATAACTAAAAATTATCCTTTATGTAAGTTTTATGATGAATATAATTTAGATATAACACATCTTAAGATATTCTTAAGCTACCCAGACTTGCAGCCAAACTTCCCCTAAAAAGTAGCCAAACATTTGAGGCCACTCATTCAGTACCCAATGTACATTTCTTAATCACTGGTGGTTGTAGTATTATTGGATATAATAGCTTAGAGTTATAGCAGGTTATAATGTTACTAATATAATATTTAGTCAAAGATCCAGGAATACCAGAATTTTGTCCCAGTAGCATATCCACTTATTTAGTCGATACATATTTATTGAGCACCTACTACTTGCCAGGTTCTAGGGATATAGTTATGAACAAAACACAACACATTGCTACTTTCATGGAATTGATGTTCTATGTGGAGTGACAGACCATAAATAAATATATTGAATAAATATTTAATGTATCAGATGTCAAAAAGTGCTGAGATGAAAAGGTCAGTTGAGGGACAAGAAAGTGGGTGGGATACAAGTGGACAGGGAAAGCTATTCTTTTTTATAAAGGAGTCATATTAGGAAAGGCTTCTCTAAGAAGGTGACAGTTGCAGAGAGCAGAAAATTAAGGGAAGAAGCTTTAAGAACATATGAGTTAAGAGTGAGTGATGAGTTAGTGAGAGGGAGTTGAAGATGATAAAGTATTAGGTAGCAAGCCCAATATCACTAAGGGCTGTGTAAAATAAGGTACATCCTTTGGGTTTCTTTCTGAGTCAGAGAGAAAACATTGAAGTGTTTAGAGCAGAAGCGTGACATGGTTTTTTTAATAATCACTCTCGCTGCTGTATGAGTGGCAAAGCTGAAAGCAAGGGCATACATTGGAAACTATTATAATAGCCCAGGCAAGAGATGGTAAAGACTTGGAGTAAGATGGTAGAGGTAGATGGAGTGAAAACTGGTCACATTTTGGATATATTTAAAGGTAGAGCCAAGAGGGTTTACTTATGAACTGGTGTGGGATATGAAAAAAAAAGAGAGAAGAATCAAGGATGATTCAGGGTTTGAGATTTGAGAACTAGAAGAATGAAGCTCAGCAGAAAATATACGTATGGCCGGAGCAAGAGAAGTTTCTTTACTATTAGTGGAAATTTTGACTTCTTAGAAGACTTATCACATCAATTGAAGGAGAACCTAGTAGGAAAAGGAAATAATCTGACAAGAGAGAGCAATGTCCAGAAAAAATGAGGGCCATTCCCAACAGAGCAGCCTGCGAGAGATGAGCAGGACATTTGTGGGAGACAGAGGCACTGTGGGCCATCTTCACATGGCCTATAGACAACAGACCCCTCAGCATTGAGCATCCTCAGATTCAGGTCAGAGTTGGAGATAAGGAAAATAGATGACACCATATAATAGTATGCAATGGAACTTAGGAATTATGATAAAACATCCTCAGGGATCCTTCAGAACTAACTGTAGGAAATTTTGCAGGAGGCTGGAGGTTCTGCAATAGCGGATGTGAAGAAGAGCCATCAAACAAAGATTAAATTTAGTTTAACATTTATTTCATTTAAATAGAGTATGGCTAATCTAGGATTTCTTATGTGTTTCTTTGGTTTTAGAGATTTTTATAAGCAAGAAATGAGAAATTGCTTTCATGCTGCCATTTTTCGCTAGTGGAATGTTTTGCAATTATTTTTCTATATTATATAGAAAACAAAAATTCTAAAGTGGCATGAAGTATCATTTAAAATGCCTAAAAACTTTCTTTACATATGATTTTATCAACAAAAGATATATACAACTATCAATACAATTTTCAACACTAAAAGAAACAAATCGGATTTATATGTGATGTTACCTATTTTGATATTTTTTTATGTATATGCTATTTGTGCTCTTCTAGAATCAGATGTATAAAGACAGTTTACCAACAGCTTCATTTGAGATAGGTATGTTCTAAGATATATTACATCTTTATGTGGACAGGATACACAGTGCATGCTGCAACTGATATTTTAAATCACTACAAATATAGTGAAAGAGATATGAGGCTTTTCATATCATATCTAGGAATATAAACACCTCTTTTCTAAATATACAATAACAACTGTCAGTAAGAGCTGATCATTATTTATGTAATAGAAAAGATGCATTTGGCTTTTGTGATACACATGGCTATTTTTCTCAATTATTCTTGCCATTTCACTCACCATACCAAGAACTACCTCAGAGATAAGAAACAATGGCCATTTTCTTCCAGGAACAAAGTGAGAATTATTTTGTTTCATGATGCGATTTTTCTTTCACAGTTCTGAAAGCCTTGCTGGTGTTGAGGAGTTATTTCTTAAAATCTTCTTCACACCAAAGATAGAGTAAAAAGGAGAGAGAAACCATCAATATAGTGCTATTTTCATATTTTAATGGGGTACTGAAGAGAAATTAAGATCCAAATGTTTAGGAACAGTTTTAAGATCATAATTGATGGAGTCCCAAATAGAAGACTGAGTTTCTGGCTTAATTCACTTTGATGGAAAAAGTGAACCCTATGAGGTAGGTGGGGAGTACAGATCTATTACAAAGCTTTGCTTTTTAGAGCAACCTTAGGACAATTAAGAACAACTAGGAACCAAAGTATATTAAAAACCACTGCTTATGTGTTTATCCTGGATCATATGCTGGTGAGCTTGTCATTGTGAAAAGGAATATAAGGAACTAATTTCTACAAAATCTCTAATTAACCCAAGGGAATTTCCACAGAATTTATAGCCTAACAAGGATTCTAAATGGATTTAAAACATATGCAAATATAGCTGTTGCATTTTCATGAATAACTCTCAAGGGATACAATTGACATGAAATAAGGATATCACTTCTCCTTTCCAAATACCAGCACCACTTCCAAGATGTGGGGAGAATTTCAGTGGGATACAAGAAGGTTCCTTGAGTGCAACTTGGAACATAAACTCCATTATGGTAGGGAGTCTGTTGGTCTTGTTCATCACTATATCTTTAGCAGCTGCCACAGTGTCTGGTCTATAATAGGAGCTCAAAAAATATATTCAATACATGATTGAGCCTGTTCAGGAAACATACATATTAGATGTATGATAACTATGAGTTGCTATGATGTATGTATTCCCTGACGTGTGGGAGTGAGCCAAAAGGAAAGATTATCTGCAAGTGTTGGAGTAACTCTCTTCAGGGCCAATTAAAGAACTTCTGTGGGCTTCCCTGGTGATGCAGTGGTTAAGAATCTGCCTGCCCATGCAGAGGACACAGGTTTGAGCCCTGGTCCGGGAAGATCCCACATGCCAGGGCAACTAAGCCCGTGTGCCACAACTACTGAGCCTGTGCTCTAGAGCCTGTGAGCCACAACTACTGAAGCCCACGCACCTAGAGCCCGTGCTCCACAAAAAGAGAAGCCACCGCAATGAGAAGCCTGTGTGCCGCAATGAAGAGTAGCCCCCACTCACCACAACTAGAGAAAGCTTGTGCACAGCAACGAAGACCCAGTGCAGCCAAAAATAAATAAATAAAGTTATTTTTAAAAAAAAAACCTTCCTATGATCTCATTTGAAAGGTTAAATTAGTTACAGGAAAAGCTATCTACAGGTTAAATCTTTGAGCCTGTACCATGCACTGTTGGTGTCCCACCCATATCCCCTTGAGCATTCACCAGTATAGTCCCCTCTACTCTCCAGCTACCAGCATCTTTATCTCTTTGTCAGAGGGCTAACCTGGCTGACCATATCAGGGCTACCTTCTTGGGGGTATGACCAATGCAGTCTTACAGGTTCCTGTACTCAGAAGGGGGCCTCATGCTTGGGGTTTAATTCTCTGCTGTTGCTATATTGAAATTCATAGTAAGCTTATCTGTAACTGTGCTCTATAAGTGAAGTTCAATGGGACAGTAGAACATGTACAGGGGTTTGGAGGCTCCACTCATATGCACTCCCTCTTCTTGTTGCTTCCTGCCTCTCCCCTACCCTGACTCAGTGACTTCTGCCACCTTCTGCCTTTGGCCGAGGGTCTGGACACAAGTTGGGTGAAAGTCAGGGTCAGGCACATGCATACAGCACATCCCATGTGCCCAGTTGTAGGATGGATTGGGGGAGGGACCAGGCAACTGTGATCCTCTGCATTTGCCCTGTGAGTAGCCCTGTGCCAGAGTGATATATTAAGTAAATAGCAAACACACACACAAACTCACTCATATACACACATATGCATGCACACATGTACCATGTGGGGGTAGGGGGCTTTTTCCTGGCTTTTTGAGCAAGGAGCTCCACATTCTCATTTTGCTCTGGACCATGCAAGTCCAATAGTTGATTCAGTGGAGCTCTCTCTGCCTACAGACATGGCAGACCAGCAATGCCAGAGAATGAATTTCTATCCCACCCTTTTCACCCCAGCCTTAACTAATGGCTGACTGCTGGAATTGGTGGGAGAATTATGTGTTCTACAGTGGCTCCAGAGGTCTCCAGCCAGATTCAGCTCCTTTATTATATGGTAACTTGCTTAATAAAGTGCTCTTATTGGCCACCTTCCCTTCTCTATTGTCCTTCCTCACTTCCTCACTGGTGCTTCCTAAGATCATCTTCCAAATATACCACTTAGATTTAAATCCTTGAACATGTTTCTGGAGAAACCCAAAGTAAGAGATTCCCAAGGCAATATTTGAGATGTTTCTAATATCCTTGACTAATTGAAAAATAAATATCTCCAAAAGAGTGGGGTCCTTTCTCCCACAGATTTCGCTGTAATTCAGAGGCTTTGGGGTTTGTGTTTTTGTATACCTTTTACTCCTCAGGATGCATAACCCAAACTTAATCATTTCTCCTTTGTTTACTTCCTCCTTCTCTGGTTTGAATGCAAAGGGTTCAAGTTTCTTAAGGGTTCCTCCACATTCTATAGTTCTATAAATCTCCTGTCTTCTTTCTGAAAGAAAAAGAAAAGTTGTTCTATACTTATTACTACAAGAGACAATAATTTTCTGTGGATTTCTGAATTCTGCTATGGTGGTGTTTGATTTTGTTAAATATGACCCTCATCAAAAATTACACAATATATTTCTGATCATTTGTTCTAGAAAACAAATATATTCAACTGAATCTGAAAATGTAATTTCAACATTACTTTCCAGATCTGGGGGAGAAATTGGAAATGGTAGAAAGGTGTAGTAGGTATGAAATTTTTTTTAAGATCAAAATATATTTTATATTTAACTTATTTCTCTTTTAAATCTTTACTTTAAATTTTTATTTTCATACCATGAAACTTGGTTATTATTATTATTCTGCATCTTCAGGCACTGCTGCTTTCTGCTGACATGAAAGCAAGAGAGTTTAGAGAAGGTGCTATCAGCATATTGGTCAAACTTCGCATTTTGGGAATGCCTTAGAGAAAAAAATATGACGCTGAAACTTAGTAGTTAATTTCCACCTGCACCCTCTTCCCTACAATGACTCGTGGATTCTTGGCTAAAACTAGCTGCAATCATTGATTTTTTAAAAAGTTCACCTCCCTTGCCATGTCTGGGACCTAACGGATGCAGAATGGATAAAACCAGACTAGGGCTGCTGAAGGAAATTCCAGATCATCTCCCAACATAAGTACCTTATACAGACCTCATCCTCTCTAGGAATAACACTGACTAACAAGCCCCTTGACTTTGAGCTATCTGCTCTACCTGTCTCCAGTGATTCTTCAGTTCTAACTATCCTCTATACCTATCCACTTCCTTTTCCCAATTCCTTGTCCTGGTGAAAAGTTCATTCATTCATTCAAGTGTTCATTCTTTTAACAAAAATAAATTGGTAACATACAGTGAGATTCAATGATCTGTAACTCAAGTACAGCTGTGGTCTGCGGAATGCCAGCATCACTATCATCTAGGAGTTTGTTAAAAATGCAAATTCCTTGTCCCTACCATAGACCAATTGAGTCAGAATTCCTGCATCCAGGATCCATGCTGTAACTACCTGTCCAGGTGATTCCTATGCACCCACAATTTGAGAAGCATTGGTCTTTTTCTGGAATGGGACCCAATAATTGCAGTTCTAATAAGTTTTCAGGTGATGTTGCTACTGCTAGTCCAGGGACCACATTTTCAGAAGCACTGATCTAGAAGTTCAAGTTATTATTCCTGCTTCCTAACAAAAGCCTGAGTCTAAATCTCCTCAAATTATAGAGCTTTAACCTCTGCTTTGTCCAAACTAAATCCAATTTACTGTGAATGTTTCAGTCCCAACTCATAGCTTTTTAAATTTGGTAGCAGTTTGAGACAGCTGCCCCTGTACCCTGTTAATATTATTACTCTCATTATTTTTATTTCACTTGCTTTATCTGAAAATCTCATGGTATGTTCAACTAGGCGCAAACTTAAAATTAGACTCTCTGAGTTTAAACTATAGATTTACCATATTACCTGTCTAATTTTGAACAGTGACTTACCATTTCTGGAACCTATTTCTTTATCTGCACAATGGAGATGAAATGGATTGGAAGAGATTATGTAATTGAAAGAAGCTAGCAAAAAGGTCTGGTATATAGTAGGTGCTCAATAAATGTTATTTAAATTTTTATATCACAATACTCTTCTTCTCTAATACCATCTAACACCAGGTAATGACATGAGATATGTTAAAAATCATTCAATCTTTCAATCTTATTTATGTCTTCAGAGTGCATTTAGTTTCACTTAAAAATTGATTCAGGGCTTCCCTGGTGGCGCGGTGGTTGGGAGTCCGCCTGCCGATGCGGGGGATGCGGGTTCGTGCCCCGGTCCGGGAGGATCCCACATGCCATGGAGCGGCTGGGCCCGTGAGCCATGGCAGCTGAGCCTGCGCGTCCGGAGCCTGTGCTCTGCAGTGGGGGAGGCCACAGCAGTGGGAGGCCCACGTACCACCAAAAAAAAAAAAAAAATTGATTCAACTGTATTGTCTATATTTTTATTCCTCTTTTGTTTTGGTGACCTCTAGAAAGTGTAAAATTGCTTATTTTCCTTTGATTTTTAAAATTACCTAGAGTTTTAAAAGTGAAGCAGACTATAATAGAATGTTATGTGTATAATAAAATGTGGTATTTCTACTGTCCAGTTTCCTATATTTCCTTGTCATTTGATGTCAGTTAAAAGTCATAGCTAAATGTACCCTAAAATTTCTCATTAGAAAAAAATAGCTTCAACATTGATGAAGCCTTTCATCCAAGCACCTGAAATCCCTTTATAGGCATTAGCTAATTAAGCTTTAAAACACCTCCATCAGGAGAGTAAGAATTAGAACACATGGACTAGAACCACATAGGCTAGTTAAGAAATAGGGGCTCATACTAGATCAGAGTAAACTGCAAAGATTACAGCACAGTCTGTTCATTTCCATCATTTTAATGACTGATGTGAAACTCCAACTTTAAAATGGTTTTTAAAATCCTATTTCCATAAAAGTAATGCATGCATATGCTTACAAAAATCAATTAAGATTGAAAGGGTTATAAGGAATATCAACAATTTCTTTCTCCGTTATCTCCCCAACCCTATTCCCTAGAGGCAACCTCTCTTTAACTACTAGTTTCTGTATTTATAAATAGTATGCTTATATTGCTATTCTTGATTTACCAATGTTAGATACTATTTATGCCCTTCTATGATAGATGAGGATTTAGCTATCACAGCACAACCACCACCACCCGTCCTCCATTCCTCCCACTAGCTATGTCAGTTTTAATTATATAACCTAACCATGTTGAGAGTATTTTGAGTATATATAAATGTTCACTGCAGAGTCAAGTAATTGTACTATCAGTCAAACAGCTGTACTATGGTTACATTTTCTGTCTTACTCATCTTTTAAGTTTTGTTCCTGGAATTCCTAATTATTTTACTTTGTTCTTGCAGGTTCTTATAACCATTCTATTTTTTTTTTCTGAAGTTCCATCATATCAGGTGTTTATCAAATGAGTTTCCCCTCTCTCTCCCATTCTGACCACAGCAAGTTTCCATCTCAACTTTCTGCTTGCTTTGGGGCTGCTGCTCTCTAAACCTGCTGCATCGTTGTCCTGGGATGATCCTTGACTGCTCTCCTGGGTTGCAGCCCCTGGATTTCATACCTTTCTATTTCCTAGTTTATTCCCTATATTGCTGGAGGCAAATTTTCTGAGTCTTTGCTGACTGAAAATATTTTTCTGCTACTTTCTACCCCACACTTGATAGATACTTTATCTAGGTATAGAATTCTAGGTAGAAAATCATTTTCCATCAGAATTTTGAAGGGATTTATTTGTTGTCTTATAAAGAAAATAAATGATTTAATATGAGTAAATGCAAAGCTAATCGATTAAATATACCAAGGTCTAGGTTGGTATATATATAAGCATATTTTATATATATATGCACACATACATATATATATACACACACACACATATATATACACACACACGCACATATATATATATGATCAAAAGAAAAATATAGATTACATGGTAACAATATTTGGGTTTAAGGCAGGACTGGCTACATAATTTGAGGAGCCCAGTGCAAAATGAAATTGTGATGCCCTTTGTTAATAAATTAAAAATTTCAAAGCCATAAAAGTAGAGCATTAAACCAAGCATGAGGGCCTTCTAAATGCAGAGTCCTGTACAGTTGCATAGGTAGCACACCTGTGAACCTGGCCCCAGTTTAAGATCTGGCTTTATAGACCATTTTCTTAATCTCCAATCCCTCACTTAACTTTATGGAGCCTTATGCCATTTATAAAACAGGAATAATAATATCTGTCCTTCCAACCATCCAGGGTTGTGGGGAAGTTATGCATAACATGGTAAAAACAATATGTGTGTAAGTACTATGTAAATCACAGCAGTGTAAAGAAGAGTAGGTATATGTGGAATATTTTCTTATATCATTGATAAAAAGTGTTAGGTTGGTGTGTGCTTCACTGTGTCCTCACTTATGCATGGATAACTGATGTGAAGAAATTCACAGCTTCAAATATATATTTTAGAGCCAATCCAACACTAGAGTTTTGTACCAGAGAAGCTACAACTCATTGTTGATTATCACATCATTATCTGAAACTCTCAAATAATGGACTTTTAGTTGAAACTTTCTACTAATTTCACCTTACAGAGAGCACTTGAGAGTCAGCACTTAAATCTGTCTTAAGTTGTGACACATGGGTGGTAACTGAGAGTGTGATTTATTATTATTCTGCCCTGTGTTTTACCTGGTGTCCCTATTAAAACTATGGGCCTTTACCCAATTTCAAGCTATATTCATTGGGAAGTGCATACAGATGCTTGTTTGGGTGTTTGAATCCTAGATTAGTTACTAATCAGCATCCATGGTTTTATCATAACCCAGCCACATCCATTCATTTACATATTGTCTGGGGCTGCCTTTACACTCCAACAGCCATTGAGTAGTTGCAACAGAGACCCTATGGCCTGCAAAGCCTAAAATATTTATTATATAGATCTGAAAAGTCTGTTGACCCCCCCTTAGACCATCAGTCCTGACTTCTCAACGCATCACCACAACCCAATGAAACTGTCTTAGCACCCTCACATTGTTGCCCCTCTATCTGGAATCGGATCACCCTGCAGTACCTAGCACTCCACTAGTCAAACTATCCTGTCTCCCCAACTCCTAATCCCCGCCCATCTCCTGATATCTGCTGCTGCTCTGGTGGCTCTGACCTCAGCTTCTTGTTAAACCACAACTCACACTTAACCTCTGACATAACATCTGCTCCTGACAATCAGAAAGAAGAGACCTGCAAATCCCATTCAGGTGCAACACCCCACCTCAGAGGCTAATCTAGTAAGAATTTTCAAGTGTTTTCTGGATGCAATTTTGGAAAATTTGGTGCATTTCTTCACAGTGTATATTTTTCACTCCTATCCACTCTGGATATTAAACATCTGCTTTATACCTAGCACTCTGCTGTCTAAGAGGGAAAGGGCTAGAAGATGGAGAGAAAGCTGATTTAGGGAAGAGGGAAGGGACAAAGGAGGGTGGATGAGAGAAAACAATCAAGAAAATGATCCAGTTTAGTGATAGACTGTAAGACACAGGGTGATTGACTGACTGACTAAATATATTAATAGATAAATAAATGGGGGATTAATGAGAGTGATTGCAAAAGACTTTGCTGAGAAGATAGGATCTGAGCTAGCTAGGCCTTAAAGGATGGTGTGGATTTGGAGAGTGCATATAAGGAGAGAGTAGAAAAAATACATAGGTAGGTGAAATGAGTTCTGTGTCTGAACACCCGCCACCAGGGCTCACAAATTGTGGAGCTGACTCCCTTCCCCTCTCCCACCCTCTATCACCACTGACCCAGTCCCTGTAGCAATAAACTGCAAAAGGTACTTCTAATGAGTAAACTAGAAAATGGTGACTCTCTGGCTGAACCAATTAGGTAAAGGCACTCTCCTCCAGCGAGGCAGGCAGGCCCGAAGGGCAAAAACTTGGGCAGACAGGGATGACTTTGCCTCCATTTGCACCCTCAGGACCAGACACTATCATGCACACAGTACTACTTGACCAATAATACATTGCAGACCAGAAAAGGGTGGATCCCTAGCCACATCTTTTGTTTAGACATACTTTGTTGGAATCTTCCAGTGTGTTAAAACGACTCAAATTAATATCTGACAATATGCTCTGTTTGTGAGACCATGGCTAAACAGTTATTCTCATACATTGCTGGTGAGACAGCAAAAATCACACAATCCCCACAGAGAGGAATTTGACTAATTCTAGTGCAGTTACTTATGCATTTACCCTGACACAGCAATTCCAATTCTAGGCATCTGTTGTAAAGATATACTGGCAAAAATACAAAATGACTTGTGTCTAAGGCTATACTTTAAGAATATACTTTAGAATAGCAGTAAACTGGAAAAAACAAAACTTCTATTAATAGTAGAGTAGCTGAATAAACAAGGGTTGGCAAACATTTCTATAAAAGGCCAAATAGTAAATAGTTTAGGCTTTGTGGGCATATGGTCTCTACTGCAATACTCAACTCTGCCATCACAGTACAAAAGCAGCTACAGATGATAAACGAATGAGTGTGTCTATGTTTCAATAAAACTTTATTTGTGGACACTGAAATTTGACTTTTGTATAACTTTTGTGCCACAAAATATTATTCTGCTTTTGATTTTGTTTTCAGCCACTTAAAAACATGAAACTCATTCTAGGCTTGAAGTCCACACGAAAACAGATGGCAGGGACTTCACTGGTGGCACAGTGGTTAAGAATCTGCCTGCCAATGCAGGGGACAGGGGTTCCATCCCTGGTCCAGGAAGATCCCACATGCCGCAGAGCAACTAAGCCCGTGCTCCACAACTACTGAGCACGCGCTCTAGAGCCTGCGAGCCACAGCTACTGAGCCCGTGTGCTGCAACTACTGAAGCCCGCGCACCTAGAGCCCAGGCTTTTGGCAACAAGAGAAGCCACTGCAATGTGAAGCCCGTAAACTGCAGTGAAGAGTAGCCCCTGCTTGCCACAACTAGAGAAAGCCCACGCATAGCAACAAAGACCCAATGCAGCCAAAAAAAATCAGAAAAAAAAAAAACAGATGGCAGGCTAGATTTGGCCCTCAGAATGTAGTTTGTCAATACCTGGAAAAACTATAGTATATAACAATGTTATCTTATGTAGTTAGATAAAGAAATGAGGAAGATATCTATATACTGATATGGATCCGAACTGTGTTAAATGAAAAAAACAAGGGGCAGACCAGTGTTTATAGTATGCTATTGTTTATGTAAGAAACTGAAAGAAATATGAGTACATATGTATAATGTTTATGTTTTCAAAAAGAAATGATGGAAGGATAAACCAAACACTAAGCAGTTACAAGGGGAGGGAACCGAACAGGGTGATGTGAACAGAAATAGGAGCAAGACTTCTGTGAATATAACTTATATTGTTTGGACTTTGAAATATAGTTTCGACATAATTGACAAACAAAATGAAGTCACAAAGAAAAAAATTGATTTAGTTATCCACATTTTAAAATGGAGATATTTTACCAAGAATCTACATTTCCTTTCTCTTGAAATATTGAAAGATCTGTCTGGCATCACAGAGTCTACCTTCCCACATGGCAGCCCTCCAGAGGAAGCCACGTTTTAGCAACTTCCTTTTCAGTAAGACATATATTCTGTGTAGGTATTTAAGTTTGCAACTTCTGCCCCAGGAGAAGCAAATGAATTAATACTTGATGCTTAGTATGGTGCTAATAGAAAACTCTTCACTATTTTGAGCACAAGAATGAAATGATAGAAGTAGTATCTCAGGGAGATTAACCTGTCAGTGTCATGTGTAATGATTAGGAGTGGGGAAGAGCCTGATTCCAGGCGACAGAGACAAGTTTCCGTAGGGACTGTCCACGAGGTCTGCCCCACTCTCAGACGTACTTAACTCTGCCCTGGGCATGGATCCCACGGGCCTGCAGCATCAGATACGTCGCTACCCTTCAGGTGAAGCTCGGCCTCAAATCCTGGCCCCCAAGGGCCTGCTGAAGCCAGCGGCTTGACCACCTCCTCCGCAGGAGCCCCGGCCGAGCTTAGGAAGGGGCCACTCTGCTGGGACTGGGGAGCCGGTATGCCCGCCATCCAGGCCATGCTTGTTAGGACTTGTGGGTGGCCACGTGGCTCCGGGCCGGGCAATGAGCTGTGGCCAAGTTGGGGCATTGGAGTGACCACCCTCAGGCGCCCAGGCGGTCAGGAGGGGGCCCCCACCCATGCCTCATCTTTCCCCATCCTGCACCCAGTGCTTTGCGGAGTTGAGAGCTGGGGTGGGAGGCACGCTCGGGGTGGGCGACTGAGCCTGCAGCTGTGAAGTTGCCAGGGCATCGCCGAGCCCTTGCCTCTGAGGCCACGCCCACTGAGCCGAAACCACAGCTCGAACACTGGAGGTGCCTGGGAGTCGGGCATCCCTCCTCAGAGCGGGAAAACAGTCACTGTGCAGGGAGCAGCCTCAGAAAACCTCCACAAGGTGCTTCAAGCCTGATGGGCGCCCACCGCTCCTCTGCCAGGCTCGGGGTCAGATCTTGAACTCAGGCCACGGGGTGTGGATGGGATTTTATTTTAATGAAAAGACCAATGGTGTGTCTCTAGCAGGTGGCGCGAGAGCAATACTAAGGTGAGATAAAAACCAGCTTTGCTTAAAAAAAAAAAAAATTGCCCAAACTCTGTAGGTATAGGTCCTGGACTTGAATCCATTTCTCCTATCCTGTACAGCATCCTTCCTCTCACAGCACGTTAACGTAGGTCAATTGATTCAGTTCTGTGCATCCTTGGCCTGTGTCAACAAAAAAGCAAATATGTTAAAACGGGATGATTTCTGTAGTCCCTTCCAGATCTAAGATTCTGTCAGCCAGGGAACTGTGCTTCCATGTGTGGGAGTGGGTCTGGGGAAGAGGTACTAGTATTTGGTTCCAATTCTCCCCACACCCCTTTCCTTTCACTGTAAAGCAAACAAGGAAGTAGAATACATTTGATCTGGCATGCCTATAGAAGTTAGACTGTAGCTGGTCCCAAAAATGACTTCTAGGGTCACCTTGTATGTCACCGCAGACACTGGAAGGCTCTCATGATGTCTCATATTTTGCGAGTAGACTAGCCTACCACCTTTCACCTTACACCCAACTACTTCCTTAGGAGAAGGGTTTTTAGTTAACAAAATACATACACTGGCATAAATACTCAATCTTGAAGCTCTGCTTGTTTCCAGAGCATTCAATCTGTTAGTAGCTGTTGGAGCCATCATTCCTACTTCATGTGAGTATAGTTTTAGATAACTCCCTTTGTACAAATTAAATAGCTTCTTTATGGATGTCTTACTTCTCTCAATGGGGATAATTAGATCACATTTTCTTTTCAGCCCGGGAGAAAGATCCTGGAGAAGCTTTAGAAAAATTGGTAAGTTACTCTTTCTTTTGTATTTCCTCAACTCCATGGCTTATATTCCCCCTCCTATAAGGAAGACTCCTTTTCAATATATTCTCCAATTTTGAGAAAGACAAACTGCCAGGAGCTGAATTGCTGTCCTGTGGCCAACAGGCAATTCCTGGCTTCTAACCTCTGGCTCTAACTTCTCTGTGTACCTCTTTGAATTGTGAAGATTAGTGACATAGTGGATCACTGTGGTCTGTCCTGCTTTATGAGAAGACCTTTGGGTACCTGTACTTTCCTCTTTATTCCCTGAGCCAATGATTACATAGAGCAGGAATTTTTAAGATCAAAGACATGCCTCAAACATCAAGTATTATAATCTTTGTAGAGTGTAACAGGAAATCCAGGATCCTAGGGACAAAATAAAATGGGAGGTACAATCCTCGAATATCTAGAACTCATTTGTTAAACAGGATCCCAATAATGGTTAACATATCTCAGATAGTTTATTTTAAACCTAGGAGAGTAACTCAGAGTATGGTTTATACAATTAGAAATCACATTTGCAAAAATATTACTAATTCTACTTATTCCACATGTTCAATATACATGTGCACACATGCATACACTCTAAGAGAAAAAAAATCAAAAAACTACTCCTTCAAACACACTTATTTTTTTATATTTCAACGTAATAACCACAGCTATCAGGACAGGCTACTTGGGAACCTCAAAAGCATCAATCAGTTTCATAGTTAGCATCACCACCTTTCTCTGGGGACCACTTTGTATGAGGTAGAATGTGCCCCTGTTCTCACCAGGGCAGACAAAGGGAGCTGAATAGAGAGGATGAGAGCCAAGCCAGCCTGTTCTCCATGCATGGAAGAGCAGGGAGCGGAGAATTAGTCAGCACTCACTCTTCCACCTGCTTCCCAGATGCCTCTTCAGACTGTTTTTGCATTATGTGTCTTTTCCTTCTAAACTTGGACTGTTTGCATAGATCAGCCAAAAGATGTCTCTAACCTTGCCACAAACACTGGATAATTAAGTTGGATTTTCAAGAGCTCCTTGACACCACTTTCTCTGGACCAGATTTTTAGGTTTGGGATCTAAAACTTCACTTTTTCATTTTTTTTGTCTAATCTTTTGGCCATGCAGCACGGCATGTGGGATCTTAGTTCCCCCACCAGATATTGACATTGGAAGCACAGAAGCTTAACCACTGGACCGCCAGGGAAGTCCCTGAAAATTCTCTTTTTAAATTGCTCTTTTCTCTTTTTCCCTTCTCTCTCTACCATTTTTCTACCTCCCAATTTATAGAAGAGGGAAATTTGTGAAAAAATATGGAATATATTCACTAAAAGCATTATCTGTTCTTTGCTTTTATTCATTTGTTCATTTAACAAATATTCTTTGAATGCATCTATATATTAGCTAAGTGCTGGGTATGTATGTAGTAGTCAACCAAATAGACAAGGTCATAATGAAGCTTATACTCTTATAACGTTAAATCAAATAAATATTTGCTATGTAAAGAAATAACCAGGGGTAACTAATTTAGGATGGAGGGTCAGAGAAGGCTTCTCTGAGTGAGGAACACATATGAACATCATATGAACAGTAACATCATATGAATCATGAAAAATATTTGATGATGATTCTAGATATTCTGGACAAATGATTCTCCTAATTCTTATGATATTAAAAAATATCCCTGAGCCTCTCTATACATTTGCGAAATAAATGTCATGGAAAGTTGTGAACATTTATTTGTAAGTAGAGGTCTATTCATTTTTCTAGAATTTAAACTGGTTTTATCCAGCAAACTTGCATTTTTCTCATATTATGAGAGAAGAGCCCAGATAAAAATAGTTCTTTATTTGATGTCAGTGGGGCTTACTAAATAGAGTAGTAAAGGTAAAAGCAGTGAACCAGATATACTTATATGTGTAAGGAAAGAATTTAAAATCTCATTGTGAATGAGAGGGGGAATCTGCTTAATACTATAAACAGACTCAAACCCTTCTCTGATTTCACCTTTGCAAGCAATTGTGATGGAAGGAACATACAAACATGAAGCAGGAGTTTTTCTAGACACTGTCTTGGTTAAACTTTAGAACTTTGTTACAAATCCATGAAATACAGTCTGCCTCAAAGTAGGCCCACAATTGGACCCACCTTCAATGAAATTACTGAGTTAACAAGATTATGCATTTATAACTTGCTTTCTCATTTATAAAATGGTTCATTAACATACCACCTGATTCTCAAAACAGATCTTTGAAGAAAGTATTATTATCCCCACTTTAAAGAAGAAACAGAAGTTAGGTGATATGCATATAGTGAATTAGTGAGTGGGGAAAATGAGCTTCAAAACTTGATTTTTCTGACACCAAAGCCTGTGGCCTTGGTGCTGAATCACACGGCTAAGCCTTATTGTAAATCAGAGAGTCTCTGACTCTGTCCCGAGAGGAGTGACAGACAGATTTCATACAGTAAAATGGCAGTTGGACAATCATACTTTCTGCCATGTCACTTCCTGGAGAGCAAGGTGTCACAACCTCATCTCAGCCTAGTTTTCTTCAGAGGCCCGTTAAAGGATCTCGCATTCAAAAGCAAAGGGGCAGATATATCTTCACTGTTAACATGGTTCTGAGGCACTTGTGACTGGCGCCTGCAGAAGCAAACTTGGCTCACATGAGATCCACACCTGAGACTCATAGATTCATTTCTGCCATGAGTGTCTTTTGGAAGGAAGGATGCAAAAGAAAGAGGACAGAGGTCTCTGAGTAGAGTGAGAACTTGCAAGCATGCTGAGAACTATTCCTCCCAGAACAATATTTAGTGGAAAGTGTTCTTCACAAGACTGATTTGCTCTTTAGAGACCTAAAATCCTAAAAAGGGGTAGGTGTGTCCCAATAATTTCGATATTTAAAGAAAAGCAAGTCCCTGCCTTCAAGCAAGATGATAATAATTACAGTAATAGTAATATAATAATAGCGATGTGGAAAATAGGACACTTTTACTTATTTTGTCTCCATTCTGAAATAATTCCACTTTAGGCAACTTAAGCATCCTTGAATTATTTTTCATCCCAGAGTATTTACGTAGAATATAGCCAATTTCTAATTTTACGAAAAATGATTTTCTAAAATCACAATAGCTATGCTTGACTGGCGTTGCTGGTTGACCAACCCTACAATCATTTCTAAAAATGATTCTTACGGAAGGCTAAAAGGTCCATCCCAAGAGTAGATATTATACATGACCCAGTCCTAGCCAAAGAAACATGAGGAAGGTCTCTTGGAAGGTTTTTGGGAGGAGTTTCAGTATACTGTTGAAAGGATATTGTTCACTTCCAATTCTCTCTTCTTCTTGCCTTTAATTTGGCTGTAATGCCTGGAGCTGTTGCAGCCTTTTTGTGACCACAAGCATTGAGGTTTTGAGGATGAAAAGGCAGAAATCTATGTAGACCATGGAAGAAAGACTGAAAGAACCTAGGCCTTAGATGTTGTTAATTAGCTGAACTAACATCAGCAATTGGCTACTTCGGCCTTTCCATTATATGAGAAAGTAAATCCGTCTTTGTTTGAGCTACTGTACCTGAGATTATCTGTAATGTGCAGCTGAAAGTATTCAACTGATAACACTGTGTAGCTTTGAGCTAGTTGCTTAAAGGGTTTGAACCTAAGTTTCTTTGTGTATAAAACATAAGAAGGTTGAACACTTTTAGATCTAAGAATTCTCTGATTCAAAAAGTTCATTGGCCCTATTGTATTCAGAAACGAATTTTTATAAAAAGATACTGTACCCATTTCTCGCTTTGTTTTCAATTTTATAAATAATATTATCTTTGTAGTGCTATGGAGATATGAAACAGTACATATTTAAAACATATTTTGCTGTTGTTTAGTATTTAAATGGTTATATCATTTTAATGCAAAGTGTTTCGTGTTTTCATAATTCTTCACAAGTGTGGGTCCTAGTCGATGCAATAGGAATATTCCACTGGACTCATATGGAAGGCCAAAATGCATGATTTATACTTTCCCATACAGACACAAACTATTGGCCTATCACAGAAGAGTATCTATTTTAAGAGGACTAAGACTTAATTACAAAAGGCCTACCAATTAGGGTCTTACTCTGAGCCCAGCACATTTTCCAATGACAACTTCAAAAAGTCTTCCTATTGTTGCTATTTAAAGATGACTGGGAGGTCACACTTGGTCTTTGAAAAGGAACAATCTCCCTAGGCAAAAGAATGAAAGTAAGGGATTTTAAAAGCACTTTCGAAGTAGATTTGCAACAACACACTTGCAAGGAGTGAATGTTACCTTATTTTCAATAGGAGACTATATTATCATAACAAAAACGATTGTGTCTTCTCACACATAATTTTAAGAGTTTTAAATGATATGGGACTTCCCTGGTGGCTCAGTGGTTAAGAATCCGCCTGCCAATGCAGGGGACACGGGTTCAAGCCCTGGTCCAGGAAGATACCACATGCCGCGGAGCAACTAAGCCTGTGCGCCACAACTACCGACGCTGCGCTCTAGAGCCCGCGAGCCACAACTACTGAAGCCCGTGTGTCTAGAGCCCGTGCTCCACAACAAGAGAAGCCACCGCAATGAGAAGCCCGTGCACTGCAATGAAGAGTAGCCCCTGCTCACCACAACTAGAGAAAGCCTGTGCACAGCAACAAGGACCCACCGCAGCCAAAATATTAATTAATTAATTTTTTAAAAAGAGTTTTAAATGATAGAAGGGTCTTAGCTCCATCTGAAGATTAAATTCCTGAGAAATTATATTTATTTTCAATCTTAAAAATTTGGATTTTAAAAAAACAATTCTAGTGAGCAGAATTTTTCAGGGTATAATATTTGGGCTGAAGAACTTAATGTGTTATTACTTTTGTGGGCTCAATTTTTTAACAAGTTAATGTGTCAAAAATAGCTAATACACACAGTCTTTCTGCTCTTAACAGTTCAATAGTTACAAATCATCATGATTCAGGATATAGTTCTACTACTAATTTTGGCTTAAATGGTGGTAGAATAAAGATTCAGTTTAGTATACTACTCCTTTTTAAGTTCCTTTTAAAAACCTCTCAAAACAGATGCATATTATACTGGATTTAACATGAGTAATAAATAAGTAAAAAAAGAGTTTACACTAAGCTGACAACTTGTTTAGAGTTTTTTATAGATGGAGCTTAAAACAGTCAGAATCTCACAAAATTTCTGAGAACTGAAGAAAATCAAAAAGAATTTGTGCTGCTTCTGTGTAAGCAAGTCCTTGTAAGTTTGTTCTTGTCTCTGTTTGACAGATGATGGCAAATAGTAAAATGGTACTTATCCCTACTGGGGTGGCATTTCCAGGCAGCCTAATTACCCATTCTTTCTTTTTTAAAAAATATTTTATTTATTTATTTATTTATTTGGTTGCACTGGGTCTTAGTTGCAGCAGGCAGGCTCCTTAGTTGCAGCATGTGGGCTCCTTAGTTGTGGCAGGCAGGCTCCTTAGTTGCGGCATGCATGTGGGATCTAGTTCCCTGACCAGGGATGGTACCCAGGCCCCCTGCATTGGGAGCACAGAGTCTTATCCACTGCATCAGCAGGGAAGTCCCCTAATTACCCATTCTTAGGGTGTCCTCCAACTCACAGAGATCATCTCTTCCTATTGAAACAGGAGGGAAGGGGGGAGGGCACAACATTTAAAAGAATGACATAGCCTTTGAGGATCAGACATAAACTGGAACTGCCTAGGCCCAAGATGGCAGAAGTTTCCAGTAGTCCTTGAGCCTCATTATATACTCAGTGTAATACATTTGCATCTAAATTACCCACCAGTGCCATGACAGTTCTGAGGCTGACCATAAAAGGACAAAAAGTAGGCAGTGGTCCAATTCCTGGAAATCCCTGTCCCTTCCCCAAAATAGCTGGAATAATCCTCCCACTCATTAGCCTCTGAAATTACCCAGTCCATAAAAACTGTCTCTATAAGAATCTCTTTTACCTGGGCCCTTTCTATCTCTCTAACCCCTTATACTATTCTCCTATTCTGTATTAGTCAGTATATAGCCAGAAAAACAAAACCGAAGGATCATTATAGTGGTGAGATATTACCTGAAAATCAGGAAGCTGCTCTCTTCCCTGGTCTGGAGCCCACCAGTCTTCACTTCTCTTTGATACACTGGAGATACTATACCTGTTTCTACTGTGGTTGGAACTAAACAGGCACTCGTCTTTCTGTAGATGCTGCTAAAACCTTTACTGATTACTAGGGCCCAGAGCCTACTACCACTTCTGTTGCTGCTACCAGAGGCTCCACCAGAAGCAGAAAAAATGGCTTCTTCATTTCTGCTACTCTAAATGTCCTACCAATGCTGCATGGTATCAGAAATTAACAGGAAATGTGCTGAAAAAGGAGTCTGCAAAATGTAGTTTTCTGGCTTCCAGCCCCTGTGATTTAGAGAACACAGAAGGTCAGGAATGGAGCCAAGAGCTACACACAAATAATTGGCACATGTGGGCTTTACACCGAACCCTTTCAAGACACACATACACATTCATATGGTTTTCATAAGGTTAATACCAATTTATTTTCTGGGTCTCAGCTTAAATAACAGTTCACCAATCAAGCTCTTTTTCACCCCACATATTGATTTGGATCCCCTATTATATACTCTCTGGCACCTCGTACTTTTCCTCACATTAAGAAAATTGTCACAAAAAATTGCATAATTTTTCATTTAATATCTGTGTCTCCTATTAAACCAAAAAATCCTTTAAAAAAAGGACTTCTATGTCTTCTTTATTGATACCTCTCCATTGCATGGAGTACAGATCATCTGAATAAATGAAATATATCTTCTATCATAGCATTTGAAAGGGTAGTTCCTTCATTCATTGTCAATAATCTCTCTAGGATAAAATATTTAATAGTTCTGAAAGATTATTTTATCATTAGGCAAAGGGTCAGTTTCTCAGGGATTTCTCTCATGTTGTTATACATACAGAGTTTGGCAGAGATGACATTTTAGTTTCTCTAGGTGAGTTGTAATAGAAGTATGAATGCCTAGATCTTTTTCAATAATGTAGTATATTTCACAATAATTTAAGTAACCATGGAGATAGTTATGGAATTAGATAAAAAAAGACAAATTAAGGAATTAAATAGATGGAATTTCTATGAAATGTACAAAAGACAGAGTAAAAAATAAACAAAGAAAATTATAAAGCAGAAGAAGGGAGGGAAGAAAAAAAAAGAAAATTATAAAGATTCCCCCTCCCATCTTGAGGTTCTAGCCATCTAGTTATAGAATCACATATGAAAACAACATCAAAACATTTATTTACCCAAATATTCACATACATTTTATACCAAAATAATATTTTCAAACACTGAATGGGAACAGCTTAGAATTAAAGTAGTTGATCATGGAAGGGATAGAGCTGATTTTTCTTGACAAACTGGCATGTAGCTTTCTAATTTAGTTCCATTCATTAGGTCAAAACTTTTGTTTGGCGTTTTATTCCCATAACAGAAAGACTGTAGGGTACAAAAGGGCAGCAGAGTTATCAGCAGTCTGTTATCTTTAAAGCTAGATTCCTGATTCTGAAACTGGATTTTAAGAATTCTAATACTCAAAGTGTTTGATCTTTTTCTAAGAGGTGAGTCCTATTTACACTCTTCCATCCTCAGCTGCTTAGAGTATAACCATCCATAGGTTCCATTTGTGGAGGCGGGAGGAGATGAGGTTACTGTCAACAAACTTTTAAATTATTGCTGTGGAGAGGAAAGGGTCACAAAACAAGTTAAACTGGAAGGTGACTGATACAATTCATCTAGGAGAGCTTCAGTTTTTTTTTTCAGGGAAATAAGCAACGTTATCCAACGACAATGCATAGGCTAAGGAAAGGGATAGAGGCCTGAGGATAAAGGAAAAACATTGGAGCAATCACTATAAAGGTTTCAATAAGGATGATTATAAGACTGCTGAACAGCCTTGAGAACTCAAGGGGAAGTTTGATAACATGAAATTTCAGGAATTGTATCTCGTGCCCTGTTGAGATTTTATCAAGCAATTCCTGATCTCTTGAAATGGAGCAGGACCCTCTGGGGCCCTCCTGACTACAAATCCTTTCCCTTTCCCCCATTTCTTGTTTGTAGGAAATAGGCTGCATTCAGCCTCCTTGACCTTCCCTGAGCTCCAAAGAGCAGATTCAAACAGTTGCTTATCAGGGAAGGGAGGGAATGCAGAAAAAAAGGAAGAGCAGTCAAGAAACAATAGTGCAGGAATGGGACAGGATCCTGGTTCCTCCTCAAGGGATATACATAACATTTATCTTTGAGTTCTGCAGGAACTAAGGCCCCCACCAAGGTGGAGGATGGTAACTTCAGCCTGAGCACAAGATTCCTGGAACACCGCCCTGTTACCTCACCACCACCCAATCAGAAGGAAGTCTGCACACAGTGGAAGATAATGAAGACTGTGACCTCCTCCCCAAATGATCCTCCCTTCAAAAACTTTCACGGTCCAGCAGAATCTTCAGAGTTGGTTTTTGGACACAAGTCCACCTTCTCCCCAGGTTGCTAGGCTCCTCAATAAAGCAATCTTTCCTCTTCCAACCAACACTTGTCTCTTGAGTATTGGCTTTTGAGTGGTGAGCAGCACTTTGGTAACACAATGGCAGGAATGCTGAGTGTTGTTAGTGAGGGCTAGCGAAGCAAACAAAGGCTGGTGAGTGCATTATTGAGAAGTTTACCATGGAGTCCAGTCTGGATAGGAAGGCAGAAAAGCCAGAATGAGAGTAATGGATTTGGAGATAAGTGTTAGAAAACAAAACTTGGAAGATGAAGAGTAAATTCAATAATGATGGTAAACTGGTAGGAAAACAGTAAACTAGTTTAGAAAAAGCTCTTCAGTGAGAAATTCCCACTGAGACCAGAGGTCCACAGGAGGTTGGAAAGTATTGATGTTGTCAAGGTCCTCAAGTAGTAGAATGTAAAAAGTGTACACAGAAATTCAAAAGAAGACAGGTTGTTAAATGATGTCTATAGAACAATGATCTAGAAGTAGATACACCCAGCCCTGTTCCAGGGAGCACGCATTGAAGAAGTAGGAAAAAAAAAAGAGCTTTCTATAGAAGAGGATGCAAAGAATCTTAAACTTTAGAGAAAAAGTCATGTTTTATTTAGTTCAAGAAGGTAGAAGTATTAAAAGTAAGGATATGGGGATGTTCATGATGGAACAGGGGTCCTAAAGAGTCTCATGAAGAAAACAAACGACTGGTCAGGAATGGAGTGGGCCTAGGGTGGTGTTAGGGAAAGCTAGGTAAGGTGGTTAGAAGTAATGCTGAGTTTTATGTTAAGGTCTTTGAGTGTTGGTCAAAAGAATTAAGGTAAGGTGATGGGGAATTGTATTAATAAAAGAAAACTCTTTTTCCTCTCTGCTCTACTCACACCAATTTCTGACATCAAGTGTGGTGGTGGAGGAGGGAGGGTTCCCAGACAAAACAATTCTCCAACCTTCCAGAGTAACTCCTACAATTCACTTATGACACTAACTACCTGGTGTTAGCATAGGTCCTAAAGATTAAGGACCCAGCCCCACAAGACAGCCCCCATTTCAGATGCTCATCACAAGTTCCAGGTTGTCAACTGTACTTCTGACCAATCAGCTATAAATTGAGCATTTCCATGACCCTCTCCTGGGGTTCAATAATTTGCTAGAAGGGCTCTCAGAACTCAGAAGAAACACTTAATAGAATTTACTACTTTATTATTAAGGATACAACTCAGGAACAGCCAAATGGAAAAGTTGCATAGGGCAGGATCTGTGGGAAGGGGGACAGAACTTCCATGCTGTCTCTGAGTACATTACCCTCCCAGCACGTTCACATGTTCACCAACATGGAAGCTCTCAGAGTTTAGAGTTTTTAATAGAAGTTTCATTAAGTTTGTTACCGAGTCCAAGCTCGCTCTGCTTGCCGCACAACAGGCCAATAAATCAGGAGATAAGGTGTTGAGGCAAGGAATAGCGACTTTATTCAGAAAGGCAGTCGTCTGAGAAGATAGAGGACTAATGTCCTTGAGTACCATCTTATCCGGGTCTGGATGCCAGTTTCTTTTACAGAACAGAGATGGGGAGGAGGTGAGGAGGTAGAGTAAAAAGGCCATATGTCTTGCAAAACATCTCCTGGTTTGGCCAGCCTTGGGGAGGGGATGTGTTAATTTCTTCTTTCTTGCAGCCATTCACAGGTGGGCAGGGTCAGAATGTTTCCCTGTGAGCTAAAAAGGGCACTTTAGTTTAACATTTAGGCAGAGGGGCAGGGTTCCCTGAGGGAGGCCATTATGTATGCTTATAGCTATAGACAGCACCCCTTTAGTGATTATAGCAACAAAAAGCAACGGAGAGCAAAGGTTAAAGTAAGAGAAACAGATCCAACATGGAGTCAGATTTTGTTCTTCCCTGTTACAAGTTGACATAATTGATTAAATCATTGGCCATTGATGATTAAGTCAGTCTCCAGCTTCTCTCCCCATCCTGGAGGTTGGGAGTGGGGTGGGACTGAAACTTCCAACCCTCTAATCACTGGGTTGGTTTCTCTGGCAACCAGCCCAAATCCCCCAGTCACCTCATTAGCATAAGCACACAAATGGTTGAAAGGGGCTTATTATAAATAACAAAAAGCACTCCTCTCACCCACCTCATTCAGGAAATTCCAAGCATTACAGGACCTCTGTGCCAGGAACTGGAGAGAAGAAGATCAAATGTGTATTTCTCATTATGTCACAATTAGTTTTCTACTATTGCTGTAACAAATTACCACAGACTCAATGGTTTACAACAACACGAATTCATTATCTTTCAGTTCTCTACATCAGGAGTACAGCACAGGTCTGGCTAAAATCAAGGCATGAGCATTCCTTTCTGGAGGCTCTAGGGGAGAATCCATGTCTTTATCTTTTCCATCTTCCAAGCACTGCCAAATGCCTTGTCTTATTGTCCCTTTCCTCTATCTATAAAGCCAGTAATTTTGTATCTCTCTGACCATTTTTGCCCACTATGCAGCAAAGCCGATCTACTAACAACAGGTTGTGGTGAAGGAAAGTACAGGCTTTACTGCAGGGCACCAAGTAAGAAGAATGGGCAACTCATACAACTCAACTCTTTTCCCTCCCTTCCTTTCAATAATTATTTATTGATTAATGATAATATAAAAGAAATGGTACTGGATATTTCAGAAACCTGAGACACATCCATAAGAATCAAAGGAATAATATAAAGTGGAAGTAAATTATAAAATTTGCCCAATAATTTTAAAAAATCAGTTATGTTATTTCAACCTTTGCCATTTGATCTTCGCCCACCCATTTTCTTCTCCATTTTCTGTCTTCTTTTAATATCCCTCTGCTTCTACCCATATTTTCATTACTTTTTTTGAGTGTTTCTCTTTCCATCCCTTTTCATCCTCTTACTCATGTGTCTTTTGCCTCCTGTTTCCCTCGGTTTCCTATATTACTATCTTTTAGCACACATTCAAACCACTGTGGGAAAAAACTATTTTGTTCTAAAATACTAAAATTCCCCTGAATTCATTTTCTCCTTTCCATCCATTTTATCACTGCTCAAGTTCACACTTTCATTCTCTCTTCTCCCTACAACTTCCTTACTAAATTTCTGCTTCTAACTCTCCTAAATCCCCTGAAAATCCATCCATCCTCACCTTTGCACTATTCTCTGACTTTTCTAGCAAACCTAATCTTGTCATTCCCCTACTCAAAGCTCTTCAATTGTTCACATGACATACCAGATAAAATCCAAACTTCTTTATAAGGTTTAAAAAAATTCCTTCCTACCTATCTAACTTCATTTTTACCTTTCCCCCTAATTTCCCTTTGCATGTTGCCCTCTGGCAGCACAGAAATACTTGTGGTTTCATCATTCTCTGTCATGCCTCTGTAACCTTCCGTCTGTCATTCTTATATCCCCTCAGCTGCTTTTATGCCATCCATATGGCAAACTCCTAGTCATTCTTTAAAACTGTTCAAATACTACTCAGCCATTAAAAAAGAATGAAATCTTGCCATTTGTGACAAAATGGAGGGACCTTGAGGGTATTACATTATGTGAAATAAATCAGATGGAGAAAGACAAATACAAAATGATTTCACTCATACATGGAATCTAAAAAAAAAAATTGCATTGTGATGGATGGTAATTAGATCTTTGGTGGTGATCAATTTATTGTGTATACAGATGTCAAATTATAATGTGGTACACCTGAAACTTATACAATGTTATACACCAATTTTACCTCAATTAAAAAAAAACAAGGGGGGGGCTTCCCTGGTGGCGCAGTGGCTAAGAATCTGCCTGCCAATGCAGGAGACACGGGTTCAAGCCCTCGTCCGGGAAGATCCCACATGCCGTGGAACAACTAAGCCCGTGCGCCAAAACTACTGAGCCTGCGCTCTAGAGCCCGCGAGCCACAACTACTGAAGCCCGTGTGCCTACAGCTGGTGCTCTGCAGCAAGAGAAGCCACCACAGTGAGAAGCCCACACACCACAACGAAGAGTAGCCCCTGCTCTCCACAACTAGAGAAAGCCTGCGCACAGCAACAAAGACCCAACACAGACAAAAAAATAAATGACTGTTCAAGTGTTGCCTTTGCTGTTAGGGTTTCTCAGTCTCTTTTAGGCAGACCTGAGACTCATCTTCTGCTCTTTGCTATACTGTACATCCCTCCACTGTTTGCAAGAATACTATTATTGGTATTTGGGGTCAGGACTTGAGTTTTTCCATTCCCAACACCTTACGTAAACTTCAGCACATAAGAGCTCAATCAACTTTGTTCGATTGCCCTACCCTTTTATTTAACCTACCTGAATATCAGTGCCTAAAACTGTATTCTTTGGAACTCTAGTGCCCCTACAAAGAGTTGTATATTATAGAGTTAGCCTTTAGATAGCTATGTGATGTATGTTTTCATTGTATGTTTAAGAGAGAAGTCCAATTCTTCTTTTCCCAAGTAATCCTCTCATCTTTTAGTTTCATAATGATTCTCAAGGGCAATCAAGGTCTGTAAAATAAGTCTCCTAAATAACCTAATATTTCAAATTTCTATTTGTCTTTACCATGATCTAGATCAGGAACATCAACCAAAAAAACCCAAATCATATGTATATATGACTAACACACCAGCCTAATTACCTCCAAATTTACTTCTTTCAAACCCGCCTCTGCTTAACTTGGATTATTGTCAATGAAATAGAACAAATTTTGCTCATTTGCCTTATTGCTTTTATTTCTATTAATTGACAGATTGATGTGGGCTCTGTGATTTTAAAGTTTGACTTAGAGAAAAATAACTGTTATAAGGGAAAGTTTTGGGAAATAGTCACCGAAAAATAGAGCATCAATCAAAGTTCAATCAGGAAAACAGAAACTATATTATGTCACCTAGGGAACTTAATAATAGGGTATTGTGACACAGGGCTTGAAGGGGAGGCTCCATGCCAAAAAGGGGAACACTGAGGTGATTCAGAGATATGTAACGTAGGAAGCCGTTACCACCTTAAAGCTGGGGAAACAAAGTGAAAATTTTGGGTTATTAGAACTAAGAAACTCAGAGGACAGATCTCGCTGGCTAGGGCATGGATCTTTGAGAAGTAGGCATAGCCTAGCTGGTGCTGGTAACTCTGATGTGTTGTGATGAGTCTGGTTCTTACAATGTAAAAGTGGGAGGCCGGAGCCAACTGCTGATGATAGGAAGAAGGGCTATTGCTGCTGAGGTGATGCTGATAGCAGGAAGCAAACAGAAAGGAACAAATGTCTTCTCACCAACTCCTACCTACCACCCTCCCTCTAATGACTTCTGTTGATCGAACCTATCAATAGCTGGCAAAGAAGACATATGTTTGCACAGCCCCAACCCCAGTATTAAGAGTGAATATGGAGTGGAGAGTTGATAGCTTAATAAGTAGAACTAAGAGCAATTAAATCAAGAGTGTTAAGCCATGGTCAGTTAGAGGAACCATCTTGCAGCTTGAAAAATTCAACATGATCATACACTCAAGACCTTAAAAAATTAACATTCTTCTGTTGAGTCTGTCTGCCATTAGATATGCACTGGAGTATGCTATGTCACTACAGTTATCATTTAATCATCCAATCTGGGAGCTAAATGGCAGATACTGTTCTAGGTGGTTGGGTTTCAACAGTGAAAAAGTAAATAGGTCCCTGCCCATCTTTGGGGAACTTTCCTTCTAGTGAAGGGAAAACAGACAATATATAAAGATATAATGTGTCACATGGTGAGTGCAATGGAGATAATAAAGCAAGTTGTGTGTGGGGGAAATAGGGATTGCAGATGGGGGCAGCTCTTTCATATGGGGTGGTCATAGATGATCTCAATGACAGAATGCAATTTGAGCAAAGTCCCAAAGGAAATAAGAGGGAGAAAGCAGTATGAATATATGGGGGAAGATCTTTTCAGTAGGAAATAGGTGTATTTGATAAAAGTGGGTGGACTTTTTGGTGGGTTTGCAGTTTGTTTTTAACTATTTGCATAGTTCTGCTATAAAAGACTGTGATTCTAGCTGGGTAACATCAACTTACTGTCAAATATAGTGCCAATTCAAACATTCCACAAAGCATTGCTCATCTCTTTCACTGAGGGAAAAGCTATACTTCTTCACGTAGCAGGTTATTAAAAAAATTGCTGATGGTAAAAGAACTAGCTGAAGTATATACATAATAGCCCACCTCTACTAAAAAATACTTCTTTTAGAGTCAGCTATGAAATTCTAATAGCCTCAAACCTTTAATTTGGATTATTTGAGTAATTGTAAAATGCCCAAAACTGAACATAATTATGTCTTTTTTGAGATGTCGATCTTCATTTTTTAGTTAAGAGTTAATGAACCTCAATAATTGGCCAACAGTCTTTAAGGCAGAAAGTGGGATGGACACCATCAGTACTTTTAACCCAAAACAATGAAATCACTGTTGGCATTAGGATTATGTTGCTTTTTGTTCAGATATTTTTTTTTCTTGGAAAATACATGCATACTTTGGGTTCAATGGTGCCAGAAATATTAATGTTAGCTATGATTAAGTTTCCTTCAACCAATCTGTCACTCAAACAATAAAGGTGAACTTATCTGTAAAGTCAGACGCCTGAAAATGGTATAACCCAGTTATACTCTCCTGTTAAAGCCTTTTTAAAAAACAACAGTAATTCTGGCCCTTGAAAAAAGTGAGTTGTACCACGTAATATAAAATCTTTTTCTGTAGCTAGTAATAATTTCCTACAGGAAAGCCTGAGGTGGGTATGTCTTGAGGAGAATGTAATTTGAGACTAGACACTTAGAAAGTAGAAGTTTGAGTTAACTCAGTCAACTTGTTTTTAACTTTTTAAAAGGAATCTTGAGAGGTCAGTGGTGTCTACTGGAAGGCAAGAACTTGGTTCTGGCGGGGAGACCACCACACATGGCTTGTAGTGTTTGCACTTAACTTCTGTACCTAGGTTCCTCTGGCTGTCAAGTAGGGATAATAGTAATTTCCTGCTTTGACTTCTCTGGTTGAAGATGATATATTAACACAAATTATTATTAAAACATAATGCATGCATGCACGTAAAACACCAGCGTGGTGTTCTTTTCATGCTTATATAACATGTATAAATACTGCTCTTCCATGCACTCTTCACTTTAGGTCAGAGGAGAATAGCATGCCACTAATCCAATTCTCAAAATATGGAGGAAATATATTCTTTAAAGCTCCATATCATCCTTTTGAGAAGCACTAAACCTGCTAATCCCTCATGGTCTTTGTAGCAATTGCATGATGGCCCCCACATTAAGCCTTTGGCACCTTTTCAAATGTTGGCTAAATTACTTTTTTCCTGGAGACTAGAACCATCAGGGAAAGGCTAGGGTAATGAAATTTGCTAGGGACATTAAAATTTTGGTTGTTTAACATTTAACCGAGTATCAACACAACGTGTTAAAGTGCTATCTAAACAGATAATTAGCTACTCGCTGTGCAGTGGGCTCTGTCTAAATTTAACTGTGAAATTAAGTTTAGGGAATGCGAAAATAGGAAAAGAAATTTTCTCAAGGGAAACGGTGGTGTCAGCACAGCTGAGGAATGTCACAATAGCTACATTTCGTCAATTATGATCGTCATCAGGGCATCTCTCGGAGGACAAGGTTTCTTCATAAGTGCATCCTGAGACTAGGTGATGGAAAGGAGTGGTTGCAGGAGACAGGCTTACAGGGGACGACAGAGGCAACAGGCATAGACTGCGAGAGAGAAAAGGGGTGGAGGAAAAGAGGTATTTAAATCCAGCGCTGGAAGAGAGGTTGGGAGGCGGAAATCAAGAAAGAAAAAAGAGCGGCGGGCAGTGGGTAGAACTGTGTGTAGCCTTGGAGATGAGTAAAACATTGTAAGTCAGTGGGTGGAGGTCGGGGAGACCCTAGTGACTAAAGGGGGAAGACAGCGTGATCTTGGTAGCAGACAAGCATTAGTTTAGCTGCGACAGGCGGCTAAATCCTTGTTTGACTTTCTTCCTATTGGAGCACATTTGTGGCTCTCTGGAGGCGACGGCAGGACCAACATAAAATTAATGGTGTCAGGACTGAGAACCTGTGTCCTCTGCCTCTAGCCCCCCTCAGGACAGTCGCAACTGTCCACCACCCCCAAAACCGCCGATGGCTGTGGTTCCAAGGTTAAGCCACCAGGGTTGTGCGTGGCGGGCAAATAAATAAAGAGGTCAAGGCTAGCAGCTGCCGGAGTGAAGGAGGGTCGTGGTGGATCACGGACGCTCCTCTCACGGGCACGTGTTTAGCACTTCCCGAGGTCGCTTTCCCGCGATCAGTTCATAGGAAAACAGGCAGTGAAAATAAAATTACACGTGCGAACATGCAAATGAAACAAAACCAAAAGGAAAACACCACGGCACTACAGGCGCTCCGATCGGGGAAATCCAGGCCTCCTGTTGCCAGTCGCCGGGGGAGGACAGCGGACAGCCTGGCGGTCAAAGAAGCGAGAGAGAGAAAAGCAAACCTTCTGGGGCCCCTCTCCTTTCCCGGCTCCGTTGACCCTTTCACCAAACTGCCCACCCAGAGAAAGGGGCAAGAAAAACGCCTGTGCAAACGTGCCTCGGCGGACTAGGGGGGAAGTGGGGCTGGGAAGAAAGGAGGGATTCGGAGAGCTCAGCTGTCCCGGGAAGCAGGGAGGAGAAAGTCTCTCCTTTCAGCCCTCGGCGAGGAGGGAGATGACTAGTCCGGCAGACTATGTCCAGCTTCCCAGATAGGAACCTTTCGCATGGGCAACGGAAAGGCAGCCCCATCGTGCCTTCCCCTCCCCCGCCTCTCGTCCGGTCCCCGCCAGCGGGAGAGCGCCGCTCCAGGGAGCCTAGCTGCGAGCTGGACTGTCCCACCGCCCTCCGCCTCGGTCTGAGCAGGGGCCGCGGTGGACCAGCAAGGGGCGGAGTGGGCGAGACCATTGGAAACGCTGGGAAGGGGGACGAGGCAGGAACGCGAGGGGCGGGGCCTACTAACCTATTCCAGATTTTCCGGTCCTCTTTAAAGCCCTGCTTTCGGAGAAACCCCGCTATCAAAGAGGAGAAAAGAGATTTTTGGTTTTTTTCTGAAAGGGGAGGGGCGTGTGTAGGAGGACGGGATGGGAGGAGTCGGGCTTGCACTCCCGGATCAGACGGGAGCGCGAGTTGCGCGGGCGAGTCCCTGCGCTCTGAGGGTCGGCTTCCTCTCCCCCTCCCGTGAGGGCGGGGTGGTGCGTTCCGAGTTCCCAGGAGTTCGAGGCGGGCGGGTGCCGGGGGGGGAGGGGAGTGGCGGCGGTGGTGGTGGCGGCGGCGGCGGCGGCGGCGGCTGCGGGCGGCTCCCGCCTTAGCCTCTGCAGTGGCGTCGGCGACGGCGGAGTTGAAGCAGCCGCGAGTGCTCCGCCGAGTGTCAGCCGGCGGCGACGGCTCAAGAACTGGGAGTTAGGGACGCGCGCACCGGACCTTCCGCCGCCGCCGCCGCGCCTGCCGCCGCCGCCCACAGCCTGAGGCTCCGGGGCCCGGGGAGCCGGGGGGCCGGAGAGCGAGCTGGCCGGGGGGAGGGTGGGGGATGGCGCGGACCCTGGGGCCGGCTCCGCTGTGTCCCGGAGGCGGCAAAGCTCAACTTTCCTCCGCTTCTCCCCCCGGGGCCGGGCTCCTGCTGCCGCCCCCGACGCCACCGCCGCTGCTGCTGCTGCTCTTCCCGCTGCTGCTCTTCTCCCGGCTCTGTGGTAGGTGAACCTCGGCGGCCGGTGCGGGCTGAGGGAGGCGCGACCGAGGGTCCCGGGGCCGCGGCCGGGCCGGCGTGGGCCGCTCTCCCGGGCGGGAAGCGGTTGTGTTCGGCGGTTGGCTGCGCGAGCGGGTGCCGCGGACTTTGGCTGGAAACTTTTCGCCGCGCCTGGGGCGAGGCCGGGGAAGGGCCGGGGCCGGCGAGTGCGGCGCCGGCCGCCCGCTCTCCTCTCCCGCGGCCGCGCCGCTCCCCACGCTGCGGGCTGGGGTTCGGCGACGGCGCTTTCCGCCCGGACGCCGAGTGCTTCGTGCGCGTGGCTCCTCCGTGTTTGCTCCGGGGACCGTTACTTCCTCGGCTATTCGCGGAGGAAGCCGAGAGCGCGGACTTCTGTGCTGGGGCTAAGGTGACGGGATGCACGTTTGCCGCCTCCTTTTTTCCCGGGTGAAACTTGAGCTGTGAGCCAGGATACCTTTAGGGACCAGAGCTCGACGGAATGAAGCCTTCGGGTTCCCACACCTCATCGCCTTCCACCCTGGAGAAGCACCATGTTAGCCCACCCTGCAGCATCCCCTACAGTTTTCTTCGGTCCTCCGGCCCCTTTCTGCCCTGGCAACCTCTGGATCGCTTTGCATTGAGTCCGTCGCTGCCTTCCAGTTTGTGGGACGTCTGTCTCACTGTCTGTGTTTATTTTAGCAAACCCTATTTGTCCTCAGGACTTCGATGTATGTGTAAAATACCTGATTGCATTGACCGTGCCCCAGCTGTTCTGATCAAAACAAGCCCCACGCCTCTTCCCTTTCTTCCCACGTTGTCTTATAGTTTTGTCATATTTGGGAGGTAGTCTCTTTGTAAGTTCACTTCCTAGGTATCAGAGACTAGAAGCCTACTTGTTAAGAATAGCTTTAAAAAAACAAAAAAAGAAAGATCTCCGTTTCATGCAAGAGAGGTGGACTTAAGTGATCCTTAATGGAAGGCGGCGATGTGGGAAAGTAAGGCCACCGGTCTTTGGGGACTAGCTCTGTCTTTTGGTAATACCGGAACACTGCAGGACGTTATTCATTCGATGACTCTTACTTGGCAAGGAAAGTGCAGAAGCAAAACTTAGGCTTGCTCAAAGCTTGTTTTACCTGAGACATTTTTACTGGTACATAACTCTGCGTTGGATCTCAGTGTTTAATGAAATCTTAAATGAAACCAGGAGTTTTACCAGTATTTACTACAAGGAGAGATGTGTGCGGATTTATTGGATGGTGTGATTTAGAAGAAAGAGAATCCTGTACCCCTGTACCATGTAGGTGTGTCAGGGTAGCTGGTTATGAGGGAGGCAAAATTTTCAAAAGATTGAGTGCCTCTTACAGGCTGAGAATTTCCACTACCAAATCACCGTCACGTTTCAAGCACTCTAATGACACGTTCTGATTTACAGAGTATAGTATGATAAATGGCATGTTAACTAATCTACATTGTTTCTGTAGTCCCACTTCCCAGATGTTTGGTTCCACTACACAAGTCTTAATGCTGGTACCGCTTTAGATTGATGCGAGATTCTAGATTGAATTTGTGTACTGTTCTTTTCCATTCAGGAGGGTTGTGGATTACAGTTAGGTGGGAAGAAAGTGGGAGCAGATGTTAACAGTTTACTGTTCTGACTTAGATTGTGTTAAGGACTGAGAGAATATTTGTATCTCTAGTAAAGTTTTATCTAGCTAGACAAAGCCCCATAGAAGACTGAAACAAGGTAATATGTACAGTTAATACAAAGAAATTGAACCTGGGTAATAATTTCATAGTGAATGTGCAAGTGAAGTGTTGATTACTTTTTGAAGGAACACATTGGTTTTCACATGGAAGAAGAAAAGACTTAAAAAAAAATCTCTTTAATAATATGCTGTTGGGATTTGATATTTTAGAGTCGTAAAAATTCAAGTAGTATAGGCAAATGGACTGTGATTTAGAGAGGTGTAAATTAAAGTTTTTAGAGTCAACTCAGCTTGTAGTTGTAGAGACAGACACTAGTTTTGTGTCACTGTGCACTGCTCATTTAAAGAGCTTCCTTTTTTTGGCTTATAGTGTTATAACACCCTAATTTGTGAACCCTTATGACAAGTTTTTAATATCAACCTGTATTTTAGAATTCAGTCTTTGAATATGGCACAGTCGTCCTGATTTATGGATACTTAGTAAGTATGGAAACGGAATTTTCTTGTAACCTGTTCGTTGGTCTGATATTCATAGTACTACTTAACAAGGTTTGGCACGTACTGATGTTTGAGTTGTTTACTTATTTATTTATTAAAAAAATTTTATTGAGGTATGGTTGATTTACAGTGTTGTGGGAGTTGTTAGTCTAAGAGTTGAGAAGATTTTTAGGCTTTAAAGAGATGACTATATGATTTGTTAATCAGAATGCTTTACTTATTTTTTTTTAACCACATACAGATTTATTATTATTATTTTTTTTGCTGCTGATATTTTTGATATTATGCTTACATTTAGCATGGCCTTAACTATGCTACACTTCTGCAATATCATCTATTAGCACAAGATAATTTTTATGTCATGTTAATTTTACTGCTGTAAAAACCCTCACAGTCAAACTGGTAGACATGATATTCTGTAAGCTATAAAAAATTAATCAGGTTTGCTGTTTTGAGGGTGAACGTTATCTGTCTTATTTGAAGAACTGAAATTTTAAAATGAGAATTTTACAGGTTAACCAACTGTCAGGGTTGGTTGGTTTTTTGTTTTTTTGTGTTTTTTTTTAAAGCTTAAGAAAGTCCTAGGTGTAAAGGTCAAGAGGACTAGATTTTTCAACACTATCTGACTTGATATAAACCTCATTTATTTAATTATGGAAGTCCATATTTCTTTATAATGGCAATAATCAGTTCATAGGTGATCAGATTTATCTTACTTTCCCTTCCAACATTTTTTCTTGAGGAGTAGAGAATATTAGGATACGGTATTGATGAAAGAGAAGGTAGACTATTTGACCTAAGTTCCAACTTTTTCCATTTTCAACAGGGTTATATCTTAAATGAATATTTAGAAGGTGATGGAAAAAAGGTCTAATATGATGATTGAACATTGAACAGCACTTTCAGAACTTCCTATATTCATGGAGCTTGATAGGAACTTGAGGACATAAAACATGAATAAGGCAGAGTCCTGGCTTCAGGGAGCTTCCAGCAGTATGATAGACATAACGTAAACAGATGGATAGGACAGCTCAGTATTTATGATAGAGATCTGCATGAGGTGTACTGTGGGTTACCCAGAAGAAGGATACCTAACCCATTAGGTAGAGATATTAGTGTAAACTGAGAAAAAAAATTACTTAAAAAAAATGAGTTGAGTTAGATTTTCTTATTGAGATTAGACATTGTGGTAGGTGGAATAAGTTTGCTCTCTCTCTGCAGTTTATGATTTAGATGCTAAATAAACAGTTTGATTCTGAAAAATGACTGCCACTTACTAGCTGTGTGAATTGCTGGCAAGTTATTTAACCTCAATAACCTTAAGGTTTCTCGTCTTTTCAAAAAAAGGGTAATATCAGTTTGCCTATAGAGTTCTTGTCCTCTTGCCTGGATTAAATGAGGATTAAATGAAAGAATAAAATAAAACGCTTAGAATGCATGGAATGTACATTGAAATTTTAGCATTTGTTTTATTGCACATTATAAACCAACCAACCTAATATTTGTCATTCTTAAATTCTACCCTGATGACTTGAATAATTGAGTTTTCAAGTTGATTGACTTGCTGTATTTGTACTTTATGTCTTTCAATGTATAGCCTAGTCAGTGATCTTTAAATATTTGTTAAATTTACCAAATTTATTTTGGTAATTAATTTTTATTATTACCCGTACTCGGGTAAATAATCAGATGACCAACTTTCAGAATGTTAGGATATAGTGAAATTAACTCAATGGTGTAGTTGTATGGAACCTATTTGAATCGTCCCTTAATGATGTAGAATGCATTTGAGGACTGGGCCGTTCTATACGATAACTCAGAATGTTAGTGGTTATATTGAAAAATGTGGAGTTGAAGAGGGAGTCATGATTTCACTTCTACCTTATCAAGTTACTGGTAGTTTCAGGTTGGAGCCTGTAATACATATTGCCCATATGAATCTTTCTGCATCCAAAACAGATGTAATTGGAAAGTGAACCAAATTTAAAAGGAAGCAAAAAAGACCAAATTTTCCTTTTTGCATTTAGCTACAGAATCAGAAAAAAAAGCTGATCAATTATATATTTGTGGGTGTGTGTGTATTTACCATTTTACCTTGTTTATGTTACTTATGCTTATATATTTAGTGATTTCAGCAACTGATGCATATTTTGCATCTGTATAGTTAAGGAATAGAACTTCCGGCTTCTTGCCTATTGTTTGAAAATTGTTGAAGAGAAGCTGGCTGTGATACCCTTGTTAAAAAACAGTATTTTGGCATTCTGTAATTTACCCCTTAAAAAATTAGTGAGTTAATAATATATTGCTATAGCATATTCTGTAATCTATTAAAGTCCTCATAAAATTGACAATACTGGCTGTATGGTTTGTGAAAGATGTGGCATTTGATTAATAATGGCTATTAATGTGTAAATGTAGGATAAAATCAAATAACCTTTAAGTAAGTAATGGAATTATTTTGTGTGCCAGGAACTCAGATCTAAAAATCTAAGCACCATTAATGTCATACTTTTGATTACCTTTTATATTTTTATCTAAAATTGTCTTGCACCCATATGCTTTCCGAAACTTATGATTTTTCTGTAAGGCTCGTCAACATAGTTTAATTATTTACATAAATAAAATTTGTTGTGTATTTAAAATTTTAGTGAGGGCTGCCCCCTATAAGTCTAGATACAGCCATATTTCAGGTACTATAGTTGTTTTGGAAAGGATATTGTATTGCATACTTACATTATGACTTTTACATGTTCTCTTTAATATAACATCCAAGGAGGTTATTTTTCTTGTAACCCTATTAATTGCCCAACATTCATTCTGCTAATTAAGATCAGTAGGAAGGAAGTATCTTGTAGCGTTGTGAGTAGATATTCATAAACTGGAATTTGAGGCATGTGTAAAAACATACCAGCTCATAACTGATTTAAATGACTAAGAGTTGATAGTATGCTTTTCAACGTTTCTGACGATTATTTTATAGGTGTGAGATAGTAACTTATACATGTGACTCTATAGATAGGAAAGGTTGTAATAGTTTTTTCTTTTTTTTTTTTTAACTTTACTTGGTTTCTTTTAACTTTAATAGTTAAAAAAAAAAAAGAAAGGGATTTCCCTGGCGGTCCCCTGGTGGTTAAGACTCTGAGCTCCCAGTGCGGGGGGCATAGTTGCAATCCCTGGTGGGGGAGCTAAGATCCTGCATGCCACAGGGTGCTGCCAAAAAAAAAAAAAGTAAAAAAAAAAATCAAACTTGCTCTTTTAGATAGGTTGGCTATTGTACCAGTAGAGGCTCTTTACTTTAAGCTCTGAGGTTTCTTCAGAAGAAGTAAAATTTTTAAAAGGGGGGTGTCTATAAATCACTATTCTCAGCTAGCCAAGGTCAGCAAATGTAGGGTATGTGGATAGGTTCAGATCCTAGTTTCTAGGAAATCTTTTTCAAAAGAACATTCCAGGCCCCACTATGGACTTACTGGATCAACATTTTTTGCAAGAGCTTTGGGGAGTGGAGCCTGATGATTGGAGCATTTGTATTTTAAGTGACATCTTCAGATGATTGTTTCTTCCCTGGATGGGTGCTATTTTTACAGCATTTTTATATATGATTTGACCAGATGTAGTCATTATTTTGTTCACTGTTGTACCCTCATGTGCTGGGCATGTAGTGGGCACTCAAATTTCTTTATTTCAAGAGCTTAATAGAAAAATAAAATTTAGTCTATACCAGCACTGTCCAATAGAAGTAATGTGAACTATGTACATAATTTTAAGTTATGGTGCCACATTAAAAAAGTAATAAAAGAAACAGGTGAAATTAATCTTAATATACTTTATTTAACACAGTATAACCAAAATGTTATCATTTTAGCATGCAGTTGATATTAAAGAATTGAGGTATTTTACCTTTTTTATTTTTGTAGGAAGTCTTTGAAATCTGATGTGTTTTACACTTACAGATTGTTGTTTGGATAAGCTATATTTCATGTGCTCAGTAGTCAGATATGGCTGGTGGCTACCATATTGGACAGTGCAGGTCTAAACTATTTGTGGACTCCAAAGTAGGTTATGCCCTTCTCTAGCTCTTACTCATAAGGCCTAAAATGTTATTACTTTTCCTACCTATTCAAATTCTGAAGTGCCCAGTTTAAAATTAATTTTCTCTGTGAAGCCTTGCCTTACCACTTCTTTCATACAGTGGGCTTTTCTTTGTAAAGTAGTTACTCTTTTTATTCATTATCTAGTAATTTAATTGTAAGTTGTTTTGTGGTGTGTGCTCTTTGCAGTAAAAACCTTGCCTCAGGCTTCACTGTATGTCATCAGCATGTATCACAGAATAAACACAAGTTATTTTGTAAACTATATAGGTTTTAACATGTCAGGGAGGAAGAAATTTTTCTCTACCCTTCTAGGTTCTTCTGGCTGGTCTAAGAGTTACATTGACGTGAGACAGATTAACAGGAGAAAATCAGACAAAAGTTTAAGGGCATGTATACATGGAAGAGACCCAGGAAAACTGCCAGAAACCCTCACCTTAAATACCAACTTCCGCTAAAGACAAAAGAGGGTACTGGGGGTGGCGATTTGGGACTTCAAAGGGGAGAAAGGCAATTCACATGAAGATGGAAAAGCAAATGTTTGGTAAACAAATTTTTGCTGGGCCTTGCAGAGACTATGGGACACAGAGTGGACTCTCACCTCTAGGCCCTGCTGAGTTTCCCCACCACACTTAGCCTGTACTTTTTGCAGATATCTCTGGTGATAGCTCAATTCCAGGAATAGGCCCACTATCTAAATTTTTTTAAGCAGTTAGGGGGAAGGTCAAAGTTTCTTCCTGAGTCTTTTGGGCCTTGATTGTTTTCAGCTCAAAATAATTGTGTGCCAAAGAGACGTTGTGGGGTGGTAAGTTTTGCTCCCAAACATTTGCTTTTTTTTCCCGTTAATAACTTTAAGGAATTGACCAAATTTGCTATACAACAAAATGGTATCAAGAGAGTACTCGGTTTATGATTTCATCTTCCATGTTGAAATAAAATAATAACGCAGAATAATAGCTGTAATAAATAACAAAACTTTTCTGGATTTGACTTCATTTCCTATCTGATGCTAGCTATCTTTCAAATCCTTAGTCCCTCGAGCAAATTCTGTTCATTTTTTCATGCTTTTAAGTTTAGAGCAATGTTTGCCGAAGTGTTTAATAGAACACTAGTCTCAGAAGATATGTTTTTGGAAGAAAGAACTATGGTTGAATACATTTGGGAATGGGAAAAGCTAACCATGTGACCCCCTCCCTCATGGAAAGTAACTATGTACATTAGTTTATTAATGGTTTAAGAAATTCTTTAGTAAAATATTCTTTTTTGCAGTGTAATTAAACAACCTGTTATGTTGCAGAAGCTTTGTTGTACAAAACACGCTATAGGAAATACATCCTTAGAGAGCTTCGTGTATTTGATATTATGTTGACGTTGTTTCTATCCGTACCTTCCAAGATAGGGGAGGAATGAGTATATATATATATACATATATATATGTATATATATATATGTATATATATATATATACATATATATAATTCATTTATTTAATAAACTAGAAAAGGTTGATAGGCTTTAAAGACGTTACTTGGTGAGAAAGTTCTCTGTTGGCTTTTCTTTTTTCCAGAAATTCTTTTTGCTTTCTTTATCTCTGTCTTTTTATTCCCCGTTGTGTTACCCATTTTGAATCTGAGGTATTTGCGAAATTGACCTAGGAGGGATACAATTCTTCCTCTTTGGTATGGCAAAATTAGCAGTGTATTATTTACCCCAGGATATATGTAGTTTAAGCAGCTTCTGTGGGATATACCTCACTTTATGTATAACATATCACACTCTGGGTCTGAGTTTTAGGAATAGAGTGGGTTTATTTAAGATAGCTATTCTCTTTTGTAATGGAAGTGTACCAGTGCTGTTATTGGGAAGGACATGAAAAAATCAAGAGGCAGATATAAAAATAGGTGTACACAGCTAGGACTTCAACTTAGCGTTTGAGAACATTATATATAATTAAGAGCATGCTGGACTCTTTTAATGGCTTCATTTCAGAGGAAATACAAAAGTATTAATGAAATATAAATGTTAGTACTGGGAAACTGTGGTAAGATGAATTTCATATAGTGACTCTTTCTATGAGTTATCCATGATAGACATGATTGTTATTGCTAAAATATCTGAGGCCATGGGTTTTGAAACTTATTAATGTGATATCTAATTTAGTCATAGCTACTGTGGGGTAGATTAAGATTTCATTTCACAAGTGTCCTTGTCGTTATGAACTCCAAACTCCCTTCTAATTTGATTTAGATTAGAGCTAATCATTCATGGTTATAAGTTCAATTTAATGTTAACTAAGTCAGACAATAGTCTATCTTGTGTTTAAATCTGCTTAGTGATACCCTGGTTCCTTTATTTTAAATGCACAATTTTTAAAAAGCCTTTCTATTTATTTATTTTTTACTGAAGAGATTCAGATGGGAGAAGGTACATAGCTAACAGTTCTATCCTTCTCATTGAGGGCACAGGGCTAAAACGTTATAGCATTTTTCACTAAACCATGAGTCTGCATATATTAATTGCTGTAGCAGCTACTGTAAATCTAAATCTCTGATTTCTGCTTGTTAAACTCAAAGGAGGTAAAACATTACCACCAACAAAAACTTTGAGGAACTTATGCAAATAATGCAGATGTATTGAACATCAACTTTTATAGTAGCTTCCTTATTCCTATAAGCAATTCTGAGGTTATAAATATATGATTATTTTGATGACATAGTTTCATTTGCCTAGTCCACATTAAAACCAGAGTGAACTTTAATTTTGAAATAACAGTAAGAAACTCTTCTTAAATTGTTACCTTCTGTTTGTTGTACACTAGTACAGTGTCAAAGATTCGTTATTTTTCTTTTAAAGCTGGTATAGCCTTTTCAGTTGAGTGACAAAAAGAAGGTATATCAGGGCTAGAATTAGTAATACTAATGAAAACATCTCTCCTAGCAAGAAATAAGACTGTTTAGACTGTTGACACTCTTTTCTGTATTTAAGGTAGATTATTTTTACATTTTTCGGTGAAAAACATTGTCGACTTTTATTTAAAGATTTTTAAAAGAGTTAGCAATTATGGTGGCTATTTTGAAACCATGCATTGTTTATCAAACTTATTTCCCATATGTGTATAAAAGAATCTGGGCTTTCATATATTTTTGTTATGTTTATAACTGATAGTGAAAATGTTTAAATATATAAGTAGCTGGTGAAACTTTTATACAACATGTTAAAAAGTCTCTTGTAAAAGCTTTAACGCTAACAGCATCTGTTAAAATATAAAAACAAATCTGAAGTTCCCTAAGAAAAATACATTATTTTTCTTTGAGGATACTACTGTTGCTTTGCTGCCCTCTACAGTCATCTAAAATAGTCACTCAACTTTTCTCCCATGAAATGATTAAAATACTTCCTTGACTTGTGTGCTTTAAATTTCAAGAGTGGGTTGAATAATATTTACTGTCAAAATATGACAGCGTTTTAATTAGTCACAACAGTTGAGCTATACCTGTAATGCAAAAAATAAAAGGTTTACAGATTGAAGCAGGGGATGGATTGGGGACTATTGCACATCAATCAGGGAACAGATGATAGAGCACCAACAAAGTGATGGGTAGTATAGAGGATATCACAGTGGAATAAGATGTGATGGCTGCTCCCAAGCTTATAAATCCATTTGTAAGACTAACTGCATGTTAGATATCTGTAATAACATACCAAGTAGTATGATACAGCCTAAGAAGATCAGTAAGGCTTGGAACAGTCAGGGAATGCTAATTAGAGGAACTGAAACTTTTGAGCTATATCTTCAAGAATGATTCGAGTTCAGACAGGTAAAACAGGGTTATTTCAAACAGGGGAGAGAATATTTATTAAAACATAAAGCATCTGTTACACAGAAAGGGCTATGCTAGGACCCTTGGGGTCTTTACCCTTAAGAAATGTAAAATTTAATTGTTAGCAGATTTGGAATTAGAAAATGGTGTGTGTGTGTGTCTGTGTGTGTGTGTGTGTGTGTGTGTGTGTGTCTATTTTATACCCAGTTACTTAAGCTTTCTGCCTGTTTCAGTCCTTATACACTTAGCTAAATAATAGCTCCTTTATCGAGTTGCTTTGAAAATTAAATCCTTATTAAATTGCAGTAAAGTGCTTTACAAATACAGCTATCCATAACACAAGGGAAAATGAATTGTCTCATGTTAGATATATAAAGTGTTGTGAGATTTCAGAAGAAGGAGCAGTTTAACTGGGAATGGAGGAAGACTTAATAGAAGACCTAATTTTCTAGCTGAACCTTGAAGGAAGAGTTTTCCATTTCTGAGGGAAGTCAGTGGAAAAGAGAGCATTCCAGGCTGAAAAGATCACTGGACTGAGGACTCTGCGGAAGGAATTAATGTTTCCATGTGGTTCAAGTATGAGCTTTACGGAGGGAAGTCATAGATTTTAAATACTTTGCTGATGCTGAGGAGATTAGACTTTGTGTGGGAGGCAGTGAGGAGCTTTTGAAGGCAGGTAACTATTGTCTCTCAGTGATTTGAGAATATTTTATAGCAAGGTAAAAGATATATGGGAGATATGAGAGACAAGTGAAAGGGAAAACCATTGCTGTTGTCCATAGTGTCCATAGTGTTGTCCATCCAAACATGGTGTTTGGATATCATAGGTGAGGAGAGAAGAGTTGGATATGAACTTATGTTTCTCTCTTGAATGACTAGAAAAGGATAGTAGAAGGATTGATTAATCAATCTGGTAACTTTTTGGAGGCATTTTAATTGTGCCTCTGGGGCATATTTTAGAGCTGTAGTTGGAAATTTGTTATGAGACGGTAGTGGGGGAGGACGTGGAATTGGGAATTATCAGGATCGAGGTATTTGGATTATATGGGCTGCTTAAAGGAGAGAGGAGGCAGAGGGGGAGAAGAGAAGAGAGAAAGGAAGGAAGGGGAAGTAGGGAGGGGACTGGAAAAAATTTTAAATGTTGAGGTACTTTGGGGACTACCCTGGTAGTCGAGTGGTTGAGACTCTGCGCTCCCAATGCAGGGGGCCAGGGTTCGATCCCTGGTCAGGGAACTAGATCCCACATGCCACAACTAAGAGCCCGCATGCTGCAACTAAAAAAGATCCTGCGTGCTGCAGCTAAGACCTGGCGCAGCCAAAGAAATAAATATTTAAAAAAAAAAAAAGGTTGAGATATTTTGATTAAATAAGAGGGAGGGAGGGAGGGAGGGGAGAAATAATCTGGGAACAAATTCTTACTTGATAAATAGACCAATACATTTAGTAGTTAAGAGAAGTGCATTGATGACTTAGTAATTTAGAACAAGTGGTTAGTAAAAGGGTCAAATTCCAAAAAATTAACTAATGAGGGGATAGTGAAGAAGTAGTAGGGTAGGGCCTGCTCTTGGGAAAGAGGAACATGAGCAAATAATTTGAGGGGGAAGAACAATGTATCAGTTATTGTGGGCTGAATGTGTTGTCCCAATATTCCTATGTTAGAGCCCTAACTCCCAATCTGGTGGTGTTAGAAAGGGTTCTTTGGCAGGTGATTAGGTTTAGATGAGGTCATGAGGTTAGAGCCCCCATGATGGGATTGGTGCCCTTATAAGAAGAGAAAGACACCAGAGCTTCCTTCTTCCACCATTTTGAGGATACAGCAAGAAGGTAGCCATCTGCAAGCCAGGAATAGAGTTCTCACCAGAACCCAAAGCATGCTAACACCCTGATCTCGGACTTCCTATCGTCCAGAATTGTGAGAAATAAATGTTTGTTGTTTAAACCAGCCAGTCTGTGGTATTTTGTTATAGCAGCGTGAGCTCAGACATCAGTGAAGGTTCTTAATTACGAACACTTCAAACTTAACTTTGATTAAAATAAAATTTACTGAAGGATATTGAGTGGTTCAGGTATGGAAATGAAGAACCAAAGGAGGCTAGGCATCTAGAAACATATCCAGAACCATAGCCAAGATAATGTCTAGGGGCAGTCTGTCAAGGTCATTGCTTTCTGCCCCTTGAAACACTGGACATTGTAGCTTTGCCTATTATACTGACATTGCTGCTCTTAGAAACTAGATATGATTATTGCCATAGCCCAAGAGTATATATTTTCCATGGGTGTCCACTACAGAAAGTTGAAGAAAAGCTTTTTAATTTTTATGATGAGACTTCTCTGTCTTTGGGAGGGGGATGGGAAAAGAACATTGATATGGCAAGGTCCAGGAACAGAAAGTAAGTGGAAACATTAAAAACACAGATGAGAGAGGCTAATCTTAGAAATGGTGAGGGGCTCTTCTTTCTACTAGGCAGAGAAAAAGAAAATGATAGGTGAAAATACAGAGAGATTTCCAGGTGTAAGAGGGAAGTTCTGGAGAGGATTTCATCTTTATTGATTTACGTGATAAATTTTGAGAGTGCAGGGTGATGTTGGGACTTAGTAGTAGAACCTGTGGGCAGAAATGGAATAAGACATCAATTAAGAATGAATAAAATGAAGTTAGAAGTCAATTGTTATTACTAAGGAAGAGAGAAGGATTTGTGATTAGAAAGTAATGGGAGAGGGGCTTCTGGAGTGCTGGTAAAGATTTATTTCTTGACCAGGGTGATGGTTTTGTGGATGTGCTTACTTTGTAATAGTTCTTACGACTACATACTTACCACCTGTACTTTTCTGTTTGTGTGTGTATGTATATATACTTTGTTGAGTCTTTTGGATTTTCCACCTATACAGTCATGCAATCTATGCATAATTAAAGCCTTATTTCTCTCCAATCCTTATACTTTTTTTTTTTCCTTTTCCTTTGCTTATTGCACTGGTTAGGACCTCCACTATTGGTGTTGAATTAAAGTGGTGACCGCAGGCATCGTTGTCTCATTCCTTATCTCAGAGGTAAAAAAGTGTTCAACATTTCAAAATTAAGTATGATGTTTGCTGTAGTTTTTTTTTTTAATAAAACTTTTTTTTATCAGATTAGGAAAGTTTCTATTCCTAGTTTGCTTAAGAATTTTTATCATGAATGGAGTTTAATTTTATCAAGTGCTTTATCTTAATTTTGAGATGATCATATACGTTTTTAAATAATGTGAATTACATTAAAAAATGTTAAGCCATCTTTGTGTTTCTGGAATAATACCAGTTTGGTTTTGATGAATGTATCCTTTATTATAGGATTCAACTGACTATTTTTTTAAAATTTTTTCTTCACCATCTATGTTTATCAATTAAATTGGCCTGTAATTTTCTTTCCTTATAATGCTTTTGCCAAGTTTTGGTATCAAAGTCTTGCTAGACTCATTAAAAAATATGAGAATTGTTGTATCTTTTTCTATCCTGTGTAAGAGTTTAAGATCGGTACTTTTTTTTTTTTTCTTTTCTTTTCTTTGACTGGTAGAATTTGTTGGTAAAGCCATCCTGGCCTGAAATAATTTTTTTATGGGAAGGATTTTTAGTTACAGTTCATTAAATAATCATGGTACTGTCTAGATTTTCATTCTTCTTGTGTCAGTTCTGGCACATTGAGTTTTTGTAGGAATTTGTCCATTTCATGGTTTCATATCTTTTGACATGAAGTTGTTCATAATGTTCTCTTACTACCTTTTTAGTGCCTGGAGGATCTGTAGTAATGACCCCCTTTCTCATTCCTCATGTTCGTATTTTGTTTTTTTTTTTTTTTTGGTTCAGTCTTGCCAGGAGTTTATCACTTTTCAAAGAACCCATCTATGACTCGTTCTTGATGCTCTTTACATTTGTTTTCTGTTTCATTATTATCTGTTCTACATTCTCTATTTTTGGAGGGTTTATTTCCTATTCTTCTATTTCTTGAAATGAATGGTTAGATTATTGATTTTTAGCATTTCTCTTTTTCTTATATATGCATTTGAGTCTCTAAGTTTTTCAGCTAAGGTCATATTCACAGGTTAACACCTCCTAATTGCTCTTTCTGCGTCTTTATTTTTTCCACTGTAATATGTGAACTTCTGCTACATTAATTTTTCTAGATAATGTTTTTGGCTTTCTGTATTTTCACTCTTCAGTATTACTTATTTTTTCCCTCTTGCATATTTACACTTTCCCTGACTTGACTGTAAGCTCCTGGAGGGCAAGGAATGTGCCTCGTCTTTGTCCTTTCTCAGCAAAAGCCTGGTCAACACAGGTAAGTGTTAAATAAGTGTTAGCGAGAAATACGGATGTGCAAACAAGCTGAATTAAGAATTTGCCTTTCTGACTTCATTTCTGTTACTCATTACCAATACTTAGATTTTTCTTCTCGAAACTTCCCTTGCATTTTCTGTTTCTGTGAATCTGTTTACTTTTGTACTTCTTCCCATAGTGCCCATTCTCTGCTTGGAAAAACTCACCTTGCCTAAGATCCAGCTTAAATTCCACTATTTTTCCACAGATTACCAAACAAAATTAGGAATCACTAGTTTGGGCTTAGCTGAAGGAAAATTTCACTTTCTAGATGCAACTTTTCTCACCCTACACGCTTCTCTCATTCCTTCTCCCAATTTTCTGTTTTCACCCTTAACTATGGTGACTTTCATAAAGGTGATATAACCCAGTTTGCCTTGGAATGTCTAGGCTTACAACTGTTTTTCTGGCATAATTATCAATAATACTCCTCCACTTCCTTTCACTCTAAAAAATGTTTTGGCTTAGATGACAAATTATATGATCACTCTACCATACATCCATTGCCTTGCATGTCTTATTTTCTCTTCTAGATCCTCACATCTTGCAAGTTTCAGGCTATCCTGTTTTCTACCTTATAATACTTAGTACTTAATATTCAGTGAATGAAATGCAGTAAATATTTGAGCTCTTACTGTGTTTCATACATACTTGTATTTTTTCCATATTAGCTCACTTATTTTTTCAACCTAGATTTGTAATATCTAATTCCTTGCCCCGGTGTTTTTCACTTAAAGTGAAAAATCTTGCAAAATCTTCACTCTAAATCAGTTCAGCTGTACAAATTCTTTATGCTTACTTCTCAGCTACTAGTGGGACTTGGGGAGAAAAAAAAAATCATATAACCATGCAGATTGGTGCCCCTATAGAATCAGGCTTTAGCTTCAACTGGACCTCAAACAGTTTTTCTAGCAATCCTCTTTTTGGTTTAGTCAGTGCATGCTCCCATGTTTGAATTTTTTCTTTTAAATTTTACTGAAACCTTGTTAATTAGGTGATAATAGTCCATTTTATAGGTGATAAAACAGGCTCTCAAGTACCCAGGGTCACACTGGTAATAATTTAGAGGTCTGTGTGTTCTTAAATCTAGGTTAGTCTTGGCTCCAAAGTTCTTGCTTTTTTATTCCACCCTGTTCTACCATTCACAATTTTAATTCTCATTCTTAGGTCTGAAAAGTATTACATTACTTAGCCATAAGCTCCATGTACTTGTTTAGAGGTACCTCTTTTAAAACAGTAAGTTTGAGATTTTTGGATTATTAATGTATGTTGTGTAAATGCGTGCATAAATTTTTAGGTGTATCATTGTAGAAGGCTGTCATTTATGAGGATTGATAATACATCAGTGCCTTTAAAGCACTAGTTCTTTACAATGTCTGCTTTATCTGAGAATATTTACATGTTCACAGGCCTTCTGTTTTTTATGTATCATTTATAATTAGGTTAAAGTAAATTTAAGGATCAGAAGTAAATTCATCAGTATGGTTAAAAAACAATTCCCTTGGTTGAAAATTGTTTACTGTTGATTATAAACTTTTACTGCTGGAATAACAGTAAGGCCTATGATAATATAATTATTATAGTATTTTGGGGAATACACTTTATAATGGTGATTGAAACTCATAATTTCATTAGTATTTAAAAATTGCTAAAATTTCGCAATTTGAAATGGGAATTGCAAGAGCAGATTCTTAGTAATTGTTATGAAAATTCATCTCCCATGCATTTTACCTCTAGTGGAAGTAGTGCTTACTTAAGAACTACAGCCCCCCTCTACTTTTTATTTTGAAAGTCACTGAGCTTTTGTCTCCATTAATAGCCATTCTAAGTTTTCTTTCTGTGAAATGTTTAGGATTTATTCATAATGTGCTCAGCATGATGGAGGTGGAAAGATTACTTTTCAAAGCCAAGAGGCTTCTTGTCTGTGTTTTGCCACTAGCCATATGATAAGGGCAAATCACTTCACAGTCTCTGTAAAATGAGGTTAGATCAGATGTCCTGTAAATTCTCTTCCTGATCTAAGATTTTGTGCTTCTGTTCTGAAAATATAAAGGAATTGTACTTAAAAGCATAAGGTAAATTCAACTAAAGGGAACCTTTATGTCGGTTGATTAAATCAAGGTATTTTCCTTATTTGAAGTTAAAAGGTAGTGACTGAGAATAGATGATGGAAACAGCATTTTAGAAAGAGCATTTTATAAAGGCTGAAATTGCTACTTAAAGATTGGTAAAGATGTTGTACAGTGGCATGAAATTTATCTTTAGTGTTAATGTCTAGGAAATACTGTAGTAGAAGTTTGCTGTTTCTTGAACCTATTATTTCCTGTGTTGGTTACATATAAATCATTTTTATAGAAATCTAGACCTTAAAAAAATTAACTCTTTGAGGCTGATTTTTTTTTAGCTTTCTAGAAAACTCAGACCTGTGGTTAGAAGTTAACCTTTATTGAATTCCACTCTAAAACTGTGCCATCTAGAACTTTCTGCAATGAAGCAAATGTTGTATAGCTGTAGTCTTCAGTATTATAGTCACTAGCCACATGAGGCAGCTGAGCACTTGAAATATGGCTAGTGTAACTGAAAACATGAATTTTAAATTTTATTTAATTTTAATTAATTTAAATTTAAATAGCCACATGTGGCTAGCTGCTGGGACAGAGCTGTTCTATGAAATGCTAAGCACTGTGCCATAGCATAATTAGAAGACTTCAGTTCTAGTTCTCTACTGTGTCATTTCTGATTACTGCCCTTTACCCACTTTGGACTTAGCCTTCCCTTCAGTCTTATTTTATTTATATTTTGGCCTCATACTGGATCTTTGCGTAGCCTGGAATGGTCTTCCTAGCCAATGAAAATCTTAGCCTCGAAGGCACAGCTTAAATGCCACCTCCTGCAAAGCTTTCCCTGATCCTCTGGACTATAGCAAAAGGCACTCTTTTTTTTTTTCTTTTTTTTTTGCGGTACGCAGGCCTCTCACTGTTGTGGCCTCCCGTTGCGGAGCACAGGCTCCGGACGCGCAGGCTCAGCGGCCATGGCTCACGGGCCCAGCCGCTCCGTGGCATGTGGGATCTTCCCGGACCGGGGCACGAACCCGTATCCCCTGCATCAGCAGGCGGACTCTCAACCACTGCGCCACCAGGGAAGCCCCACTCTTATTATTTACATGACCTGTGGTAAGTCTTTTAAACCTTTTGATTCTTAATCTGTCATATGAGGTACCTATGTACCTCACAGTGTGTGTTTTTTGTGTGTGGGAGGGGTGATGAGGTGTGGGGGTCAGATGAAATGATGTATGTAAAAGCTCTTTGATAATTTTCAAGAATACACAACTGTAAGCTGATGATGTGGTGTGAAAACTGAGTCTCAGAAAGATTGACTTCCCCACTGTCTCCCATTTTCTGCCTCACTTTACTTAATACTTCAATCCCAGTAATTATTTAGCTACATTGGTTTCTGTAATCCTCTAATTGTAATTTCCTTCTTGACTAGTTTCAAGTCTGTAGTCTACCACTGAAATCATTTCTTTGCCTGCACATCAACTGCTTGCTCATCTCTCTTCTAATTGTGCTAGCCTGGTGAAACTCTCAACCTAGCTGAAATCTTTACTCTCTGCCTTGTCAATTTCTCTAGTCAGGAAGCTGAATGCTGATTGATGTCACTGTAATTCAAGATTAGTAAGTACAAGTGGCTCTTGGTACTATTCTGAAATCATACATTTTCCTAGTTAGTGGTTCTCAAACTGTTTGGTCTTGGAACGTTTCTGTTGAGGGGACTTCCCTGGTGGTCCAGTGGTTAAGAATTCAACTTGCAATGCAGGGGATGCTGGTTCAATTCCTGGTCGGGGAACTAAGATCCCACATGCCAGGGGCAACTAAGCCCACGCGCTGCAACTGGAGTGCCCACGCTCTCTGGAGCCCGCGTGCCGCTACTAGAGAGAAACCCACGTGCCACGACGAAGAGCCCATGCGCTGCAACGAAAAATCCCACATGCCTCAACTAAGACCCGATGCAGCCAAAAAATAAATAAATCAATATTAAAAAAGATTGTTTTTTAATTATTGAGGACTACAGCGAGCTTTTCTTAATATGGGTTTTATCTGTCAATATTTGGTTAAAAATTAAAACTGAGAAATTTAAAAATGCTTTAATTCCTTCAAAAATAATAAACCCATTACATATTAACATATTTTTATGAAAAATAGGTATTTCCTATAAAAAATTTAGTGGTAAGAGTAGCATTGTGTTTTATTTTGTGAATGTCTTTTATGTCTAAATTGACAACAACTGGATTTTCATACCTGCTTCTGCATTCAGCCTGCTGAGTATCATGTTTTGTAGCCTCTGGAAAATCTACCATATACTCATGACAAAATGAGAATGAAAAAGACAAATAAGATCTTAGTATGACTGTGAAAATAGTTTTGACTTCATTAACCACCAGAAAAGGTCTTAGGTAATCTAAAGGGTCTCACTTTGAGTACTGTTACTTCAGTCTATCTACTCTTTCCCCACAATTGTTTCACACCTTATTTCTTTTTACGCTTCTAGGACGTCCTCTTATTCTCATATGAAATCCTTTCTGTTTTAAAGAGAAAAGAGAAGTAGTCAGAAAAGAACTTTCACCACCGTATCTACCAACCTATCTGTCTGTACTGGTAGTCTCTGCCTGCTATAGCTGATGCACAATGAAGGGCCAACAGTATCTCTTCTAGTCCTGTCCCATACTGCCTCTTCGCAACAATTGACCCTTCTCTTGTCTCATAAATTTTTTTCAGTCATTTCAGTCAGCTTAAAACTATGCTATAACATCTCCCATTAAAAAAATACTCTCCCTGACCCATCATCTTTCTTGAGCTGCTGTCTGATCTCTTTCTCTGCCCTTATGGTAAAAATTCTCACAAAAGTTACATGTATAATAAATGTTTTCCAGTCCCTCTCCTATTCTCATTTTTTTATAAAAACAGCCTTACTGGGCATAAGTGGCATATAATAAGCTTCACATATTTAAGGTGTATAGTTTGATAAGTTTTAACAAAGGTATATACACTGTTGAGTCATCACTGCAATGAAGATAGTGAATGTTATCCATCACTCCCAAAAGTTTCTTTGTGTCCCCTATAAACCATCCATTTCATCCCTTCCTAACCCTCTTCCCCCAAGTAAGCACTGATCTGCTTTCTGTCACTATAAAGTAGTTGGCAATTTCTAGAGTTTTATATAAATTGAAACATACTCTATGTATGTCTTTTTCTGTCTTCTTCCAACATAATTATTTTGAAATTCATCCAGATTGTTGCATATATCAGTTTATTTCCTTTTATTGCTGAGTAGTATTTGGTTGTATGAGTATTCCTTTTAAAATTTTTTAAAAGACTTTATTTTTTAATAGCAAAATTGAATAGGATGTTCAGTTTCTGTATCCCCCCTGGTCCATGTGTGTCTCCCCTTCCTCCCTGCAACATCCCGTACCAGAGTGGTGTACTTGTTACAGTCAATGAACCTGCACTGACATAACCCAAAGACTGTAGTTTATATTAGGGTTCACGCTTAGTAGTGTACATTCTGTGGGTTTTGGTAAGTGTATAATGACATGTACCTACCATGATAGTATGCCAGGATAGTTTCACTGCCCTAAAAATTCTGTGTTTCACTTGCTCATTTCTCTATCCCCTCTAACCCCTGGCAACCACTGATCTTTTTAGTGTCTTCATAGTTTTACCTTTTCCAGAATATCATACAGTTGGAATCATTTAATATGTATCCTTTGCAGATTGGCTTTTTAAATTTAACAATATGCATTTAAGGTGTCTCCATGTCTTTTTGTGGCTTGGTAGCTCATTTCATCTTAGCACTGAATAATACTTCATTGTCTGGATGTACCACAATTTAGTTATCCATTCTCCTACTAAAGGACAACTTGGTTGCTTGTGTGTTTTGGCAGTTATGAATAAAGCTCTCTAAACACCCATGTGCAAGTTTCTGTGTGGGTGTAAGTTTTCTACTCATTTGGGTAAATACCAGGGAGCACAGTTGCTGGATTACATGGTAAGAGTATATTTCATTTTGTAAGAAACCACCAAACTGTCTTCCAAAGTGGCTGTACCATTTTTCATTCCCACCAGCAATGAATGGGAGTTCCTGTTGCTCCACAACTTTGTTAGCATTTGTTGGTGTCAGTGTTTGGATTTTGGCCATTCTCATAGGTGTGTAATGATATCTCATTATTGTAATTTTCAATTCCTTAATGATATGATGTTGAGCATCTTTTCATATACCTATTTGCCATCTGTATATCTTCCTTGATAAGGTGTTTGTTAAGGTCTTTGGTCATTTTTGAATTGAGTTGTTTGTTTTCTTGCTGAGTTTTAAAAGTTCTTTGTGTATTTTGGTTAATAGTGCTTTATTACATATGTATTTTGCAAATATTTTCTCCTAGTCTGTGGCTTGTCTTCTCATTTTCTTGATAATGTCTTTTGCAGAGCAGAAGTTTTCAATGTTGATGATGGCCAGCTTATCATTATTTCTTTTCTGGAACATGTCTTTGATGTTGTATCCAGAATGTCATCACCATACCCAAGGTCATCTAGATTTTTTCCTATGTTATCATCCAGGCGTTTTCTGTTTTGTGTTTTACATTGAGGTCTGCAATCCATTTTTAATTTTTATGAAGGACGTAAATTCTGTGTCTTGATCTATATTTTTGCATGTGGATGTCCAGTTGTTCCAGCACTACTTGTTGAAAAGACTCTCTTTGCTCCATTACATTGCCTTTGTTTCTTTTAGAGATCAATTGACTATAGTAAAATTAATCTATTTCTGGGGTCTCTGTTCTATCAATCTGTTCTTTCACTAGTGTCACTGTCTTGATTACTATATCTTTATAGTCAGTCTTGAAGTCATATGGCATGTCTTCTGACTTTGTTCTTTTCTGTCAGTATTGTGTTAGCTATTCTGTATCTTCTGTTTTTCCATATACGTTTAGAATCAGTTTGTCAATATCCACAAAGCAATTTGTTGGGAGCAAGGATCATGTTGAATCTATAGATTAAGATGGGAAGAACTGACATCTTGACAGTATTGATTCAGTATTCTATGGAATATTCCGTGGAATATTCTACATTTATTTAGTTCTTTAGTTTTTCTTATATAGATCTGGTACATATTTTGTTAGATTTATACCAAAATATTTTAAATTTTGGGTGCTAATGTAAATGATATTGTTTTTAATTTCAAATTTTATTTATTTATCGTTAATATTATAGGAAAGCAATTGTATCCTACAAGCTTGCTATAATTGCTTATTAGTTTGAGGAGTTTTTTTGTTGATTCTTTCTGATTTTCTACATAGGCGATCATGTGATTTGTGAACAATGTTTTATTTCTTCTTTTCTAATCAGTATATTATTTATTTCCTATTCTTATTGCACCAGTATGATGTTGGAAAGGTACAACAGTGGGAACATCCTTGACTTGTTCCTGATCTTATGGTGAAAGCTTTTAGTTTCTCACCATTAAGTATGGTGTTGGCTGTAGGTTTTTTAAATAAATGTTCTTTATCAAGTTGAAGAAGATTCCTTCCTACTTGAGTATTCCTTTTTATTGTTGAGTAGTATTTCATTGTACACGTATACCACAATTTGTTTATTCATTCACCTGTAGATGGACATTTGGGTTGGCTCCAGTTTCCGGCTGTTAAGAATGAAGCTGCTGTGAACATTTGTGTACAAATCTTTGTATAGGCACATGCTTTTTTTCCCCCTACTGAGTAAAGATAAAGGAGTGAAGTTGGTGGATGATATGGTGCTCCTATGTTAAAGAAACTGCCAAATTATCTTCCATTGAAGAGGTACCATTTTACAGTTAAACCAGCAATGTAGGAGAGTTCATTTTTTCACATTTTCTCCAACACTTGGTGTTGTCAGTCTTTTTAAGTTTTAGCTACTCTGATAGATATGTAGTGGTGTCTTATTGTGGCCTTCATTTGAATTTCCCAGATGATGTTGAACATCTTTTCATGTGCTATTTCGTGATGTGTCTGTTCCAGTCTTTTGTCCATTTTTATTGACCTGTTTTGTATTTATGGAGTTTTGATAATTCTTTATGTATTTTGGATTCAAGTGCTTTATCACCTATAAATCCTTTATCAGATTTCATTTGCAAAAGACATTTTCCCAGTAAGTGGCTTGTCTTAAGAAGTGTCTTTTGAAGAACAGAAAATTGTAAATTTTATGAAATCTACTGATTGTGCTTTTGATACCATATCTAAGAAAATATTTGCCAAGCCAAGGTCACAAAAATTTACATTTGTACTTCCATATTAATTTTAGCAGTAGCTTGTCAGTTTTTATAAAAAGGTTGATTGGATTTTGATTGGGATTGTGTTGAATCTATAGATCAATTTACAGAGAATTAATGTTTTAAAAATATTGAGCACTCCCTCTTGCAAGAGCAATGGAATCACCACTAACTGCTGAACAGTCATCGACAGGAAAACACTGGAACTCACCAAAAAAGATACCCCACATCCAGAGACAAAGGAGAAGCTGCAATGAGATGGTAGGAAGGGCGCAATCACAATAAAATCAAATCCCAACTGCTGGGCGGATGACTCACAAACTGGAGAACACTATACCACAGATATCCAACCACTCGAGTGAAGGTTCTGAGCCCCACGTCAGGCTTCCCAACTAGTGGTCTGGCAACGGGAGGAGGAATTCCTAGAGAATCAGATTTTGAAGGCTAGCGTGATTTGATTGCACGACTTTGACAGGAGTGGGGGAAACAGAGACTCCACTCTTGGAGGGCACACACAAAGTAGTGTGTGCATCAGGACCCAGGGGAAGGAGCACTGACCCCTTGGAAGACTGAACATGCTACTGTTGGAGGGCCTCTTGCAGAGGCAGGGGGAGGCCGTGGCTCACCGCGGGGTCAGGGACACTGGCAGCAGAAGTTCTGGGAAGTATCCATGGTGTGAGCCCTTCCAGAGTCCACCATTAGCCGAAGAGCTGGCTAGGCTCCAGTGCGGGGGTGCCTTTGTTAGGCACCGAAGAGCTGGGTAGGCTCCAGTGTTGGGGCGCCTCAGGCCAAACAACTAACAAGGACGGAACCCAGCCCCACCCATCAGCAGACAAGTGGATTAAAGTTTTACTGAGCTCTGCCCACCAGAGCAACACCCAACTCTACCCACCACAAGTCCTTCCCATCAAGAAGCTTGCACAGGCCTCTTAGATACCCTCATCCACCAGAGGGCAGACAGCAGAAGCAGGAAGAACTACAGTCCTGCAGCCTGTGGAACGAAAACCACATTCACAGAAAGATAGACAAAATGAACAGGCAGAGGACTATGTACCAGATGAAAGAACAAGATAAAACCCGAGAAAAACAACTAAATGAAGTGGAGGTAGGTAACCTTCCAGAAAAATAATTCAGAATAATGATAGTGAAGATAATATGATAGTGAAGATAATAATAGTGAAAAGAATGGAGGAAAAGATCAAGAAGATGCAAGAAATGTTTAACAAAGACCTAGAAGAATTAAAAAACAAACACCTAGAAAAATTAAAGAACAAACAGGTGAACAGAACAATAACTGAAATGAAAACTACACTAGAAGGAATCAATAGCAGAATAACTGAGGCAGAAGAACGGATAAGTGACTTGGAAGACAGAATGGTGAAATTCACTACTGTGGAACAGAATAAAGAAAAAAAAAGAATGAAAAGAAATGAAGACAGCCTGAGAGACCTCTGGGACAAAATTAATTGCACAAACATTCGCATTACATACGGATCCCAGAAGGAGAAGAGAGAGAGAAAGGACCCGAGAAAATATTTGAATAGATTATAGTGGAAAGCTTCCCTAACATGGGAAAGGAAATAGCCACCCAGGTCCAGGAAGCACAGAGAGTCCCAGGCAGGATAAACCCAAGGAGAAACACTGAGACACAGAGTAATCAAATTGACAAAAATTAAAGACAAAGAAAAATTATCGAAAGCAACAAGGGATAAATGACAAATATCATACAAGGTAACTCCCATAAGGTTAATACACAGAGAGTCCCAAGCAGGATAAACCCAAGGAGAAACACACTGAGACACAGAGTAATCAAATTGACAAAAATTAAAGACAAAGAAAAATTATTGAAAGCAACAAGGGAAAAATGACAAATATCATACAAGGTAACTCCCATAAGGTTAACAGCTGATTTCTCAGCAGAATCTCTACAAGCCAGAAGGGAGTGGCATGAAATACTTAGGGTGATAAAAGGGAAGAACGTACAACCAAGATTACTCTACCCGGCAAGGATCTCATTCAGATTCGATGCAGAAATCAAAAGCTTTACAGACAAGCAAAAGCTAAGAGAATTCAGCACCACAAAACCAGCTCTACAACAAATGCTAAAGGAACTTCTCTAACTGGGAAGCACAAGACAAGAAAAGGATTTACAAAAACAAACCGAAAACAATTAAGAAAATGGTCATAGGGACATACATATCAATAATTACCTTAAACATGAATGGATTAAATGCTCCAACCAAAAGACACAGGCTTGCTGAATGGATACAAAAACAAGACCCATCTATATGCTGTCTACAAGAGACCCACTTCAGACCTAGGGACACATACAGACTGAAAGTGAGGGGATGGAAAAAGATATTCCATGCAAATGGAAATCAAAAGAAAGCTGGAGTAGCTATACTCATATCAGATAAAATAGACTTTAAAATAAAGAATGTTACAAGAGACAAGGAAGGACACTACATAATGATCAAGGGATCAATCCAAGAAGAAGATGTAACAATTATAAATATATATGCACCCAACACAGGAGCACCTCAATACATAAGGCAACTGCTAGCAGCTATAAAAGAGGAAATCAACAGTAACACAATAATAGTGGGGGACTTTAACACTTCACTTACACCAATGGACAGATCATCCAAAATGAAAATAAATAAACAGAAGCTTTAAATGACACAATAGACCAGATAGATTTAATTGATATTTATAAGACATTCCATCCAAAAACAGCAGATTACACTTTCTTCTCAAGTGCGCATGGAACATTCTCCAGGATAGATCACATCTTGGGTCACAAATCAAGCCTCAGTAAATTTAAGAAAATTGAAATCATATCAACCATCTTTTCTGACCACAATGCTATGAGATTAGAAATGAATTACAGGGAAAAAACGTAAAAAACACAAACACGTGAAGGCTAAACAATACGTTACTAAATAACCAAGAGATCACTGAAGAAATCAAAGAGGAAATCAAAAAATACCTAGAGACAAATGACAATGAAAACACGACGATCCAAAACCTATGAGATGCAGCAGAAGCAGTTCTAAGAGGGAAGTTTATAGCTATACAAGCTTACCTCAAGAAACTAAGAGAAATCTCAAATAAATAATCTAACCTTACACCTAAAGGAACTAGAGAAAGAAGAACAAAAAACCCCAAAGTTGCCAGAAGGAAAGAAATCATAACGATCAGAGCAGAAATAAATGAAATAGAAACAAAAAAAACAATAGCAAAGATCAATAAAACTAAAAGCTGGTTCTTCGAGATGATGAACAAAATTGATAAACTATTAGCCAGACTCATCAAGAAAAAGAGGGAGAGGACTCAAATCAATAAAATTAGAAACGAAAAAGCAGAAGTTATAATAGACACCGTAGAAATACAGAGCATCCTAAGAGACGACTACAAGCAACTCTATGCCAATAAAATGGACAACCTGGAAGAAATGGACAAATTCTTAGAAAGGTATAAACTTCCAAGACTGAACCAGGAAGAAACAGAAAGTATGAACAGATCAATCACAAGTAATGAAATTGAAACTGTGATTAAAAATCTTCCAACAAACAGAAGTTCAGGACCAGAATGCTTCACAGGTGTATTCTATCAAACATTTGAGAAGAGCTAACACCCATCCTTCTCAAACTCTTCCAAAATAGTGCAGAGGAAGGCACACTCCCATACTCATTCTACGAGGCCACCATCACCTTGATACCAAAACCAGACAAAGATACTAAAAAAAAGAAAATTACAGATCAATATCACTGATGACTATAGATGCAAAAATCCTCAACAAAATACTAGCGAACAGAATCCAACAACACATTAAAAGTATCATACACTATCATCAAGTGGGATTTATCCCAGATGCAAGGATTCTTCAATATACACAAATCAGTCAATATTAACATAACAGATTGAAGAGTAAAAACCATATGATCATTTCAATAGATGCAGAAAAAGCTTTTGACAAAATTCAACACCCATTTATGATAAAAAGTCTCCAGAAACTGGGCATAGAGGGAACCTACGTCAAGATAATAAAGGACGTGTGACATACCCACAGCAAACATCATTGTCAGTGGTCAAAAACTGAAAGCATTTCCTCTAAGATCAGTAACAAGACAAGGATATCCACTCTCACCACTATTATTCAACATAGTTTTGGAAGTCCTAGCCACGGCAATCAGAGAAGAAGAAGAAATAAAAGGAATACAAAGAGGAAAAGAAGTAAAACTGTCAACTGTTTGCAGATGACATGATACTATACATGGAGAATCCTAAAGATGCCACCAGAAAACAACTAGAGCTAATCAGTGAATTTGGTAAAGTTGCGGGATACAAAATTAATGCACAGGAATCTTTTGCACTCCTAAACACTAACAACAAAAGATCAGAAAGGGAAATTAAGGAAATAATCCCATTCACTATTGCAACTAAAAGAATAAAATACCTAGGAATAAACCTACCAAGGGAGGTAAAAGAGCTGTACTCAGAAAACTATGACACTGATGAAAGAAATCAAAGATGACACAAACAGATGGAGAGATACACCATGTTCTTGGAAGAATTAAAATTGTGAAAATGACTATACTACCCAAAGCAATCTACAGATTCAATGCAATCCCTATGAAATTACCAGTGACATTTTTACAGAACTAGAACAAAAAATCTTAAAATTTGTATGGAGACACAAAAGACCCCGAATAGCCAAAGCAATCTTGTGGGGAAAAAAACGGAGCTGGAGGAATCAGACTCCTTGACTTAAGACTATTCTACTAACGTACAGTAATCAAGACAATATGGTAGTGGCACAGAAACTGAAATATAAATCAATGGAACAAGATCGAAAGCCCAGAGATAAACCCACACACCTGTGGTCAACTTATCTATGACAGAGGAGGCAAGGATATACAATGGAGAAAAGACAGTCTCTTCAGTAAGTGGTGCTGGGAAAACTGGACAGCTACATGTAAAAGAATGAAATTAGAACACTCTCTAATACCATACACAAAAATAAACTCAAAATGGATTAAAACCTTAATGTAAGGCCAGACACTATAGAACTCTTAGAGGAAAACATAGGAACAACACTCTTTGACATAAATCACAGCAAGATCTTTTTTGATCCACCTCCTAGAGTAATGGAAATAAAAACAAAAATAAACAAATGGAACCTAATGAAACTTAAAAGCTTTTGCACAGCAAAGGAAACTATAAACAAAATGAAAAGCCAACCCTCAGAATGGGAGAAAATATTTGCAAATGAATCAACGGACAAAGGATTGATCTCCAAAATATATAAATAGCTCATGCAGCTCAATATTAAAAAAATAAACAACCCAGTCAAAAAATGGGCAGAAGACCAAAATAGACCTCTCTCCAAAGAAGACATACAGATGGCCAAGAGGCACATGAAAAGCTGCTCAACATCACTAATTATTAGAAAAATGGAAATCAAAACTACAATGAGGTATCACCCCACACCAGTTAGAATGGGCATCATCAGAAAATCTACAAACAACAAATGCTGGAGAGGGTGTGGAGAAAAGGGAACCCTCTTGCACTGTTGTTGTGAATGTAAATTGATACAGCCACTATGGAGAACAGTATGGAGGTTCCTTAGAAAACTAAAAATAGAATTACCATATGATCCAGCAATCCCACTACTGGGCATATACCCAGAGAAAACCATAATTCAAAAAGACACCTGCACCCCAGTGTTCATTGCAGCACTCTTCACAATAGCCAGGTCATGGAAGCAACCTAAATGCCCATCGACGGACAAATGGATATAGAAGATGTGGTACATATACAATGGAATATTACTCAGCCATAAAAAGGAACAAAATTGGGTCATTTGTAGAGACGTGGATGGACCTAGAGACTGTCATACAGAGTAAAGTAAGTCCAAAAGAGAAAGACAAATGTTATATATTAACGCATACATGTGGAATCTGGAAAAATGGTACAGATGAACCAGTTTGCAGGGCAGAAATAGAGATACAGATGTAGAGAACAAATGTATGGACACCAATGGGGGAAATTGGGGGTGGGGTGAATTGGAAGATTGGGATTGACATGTATACACTAATATGTATAAAATGGATGACTAATAAGAGCCTGTTGTATAAAAAAATAAAATAATATTGAATCTTCTAATCTATGAACAAGTATGCCTTTCCATTTATTTTATTTAGGTCTTTAACTTCTCTCAGCCAATTTTACAGCTTTTAACTGTATTAGTTTTTCATAGCTTTTGTCAGATCTCTCCTTAGCCTATCTTTTTTTTAATGCTAAACGCAGTGTTGAAAATTTCTTCCCAATTTTTCATTGCTAATTCATAGAAATATAATTGATATTTGTATATTGATCTTAGGTCCTACATAAGACTACTACCATCCTTACTAATCACCCTTGATATAGTAGCTTTTTTGCAGATTCCATCTGATAGTCTACACAGATGATTGTATTTTCTGCAAGTAAAGACAGTTTTATTCTTTCCTAATCTGGATACCTTTTATTTTGCTTTCTTGGCTGATTGTACTGGGTAGAATCTTCAGTATGAGGTTGCATAGGACTCAGGGAGACTGCCTGGCTCTTTATGTTCTCTCTCCCTAGTTGTGGCTCTGGAATTCACTGTGGGCCGTCAGCTGAGTCCAGTCATCTGGCTCATCTGTGTGTTTGCTGTCTCTCGGGGATCATTATCTTTTGTTGCCTGCTGCTTATTGTCTTGTTATGGTTGTTTCAAGCAGGTGGGTACATCCTGTTACTCTTCCTTGGCTAGAATCAGAGTGTCCATACTATTACAAATCTAGTCCAATCAGGTTTTTATCCTCACCACTCACTAAAGACAGTTGCCAAGTTCATTAGTTACTTATCAGTCCTCTTTTTTGGCCTATACAGAATTTGGAGTAATTGATCACTCTCTTTCTAGGTACTTGCTAACTTATTGTGCAGGATACTTCTTGGTCCTCGTCTTTCTTCCTTGGCCACCCTTTGCCATCTTTTCTGAATTCTATTTAACTTCCAAACCTTTAAATGTTTGAATGCTCCATGGGTTCTTAGTGTTTGTGTTGTTAATACTCTTTAGGGGTTTCATTCAGCCTAATTACTTTATATACCTTTTTATAGGTTGATTACTCTAAATTTACATTCTCAGTCCATCACTCTCTCCAGAACAGCATACTTTTATGTATTCAGCTGCTTATAAATATATTCATTTGGTTGTGAAATAGGTATCACAAACTTAACAAGCTGAAAACTGCACTTCTGAACTCTACCCCTTAAAAATGCTCCACTTGCTAATTCTCATTTTGGTAAATGGCAACTCCACCATCCCACTTACTCAGGCCATAAATTTGGAGTAATTTTGGCTTCTCTGTTTATCTTTGACCCAATATTTGGTTCCATCACCAAAAATCCTATTTGGTCTGCTTTCAAAATACAGTATATCCAGAATCTGACCACTACTTAACACGGCCACTTTGATTAGTATGGTCCAGACCCCATCTGCTCTCTCCTCCTTTAGCAAAATACATTCTTAACTGGAATCCTTGGTTTAGTCCTTTTAAAAGGTAAATTAGAATATGTCATGTTTCTGCTAAAAACTGTCTAGTTTTTCATTTTATCAGGATTAATAAAAGCCAAGTCCTACAAATGTATAGTCTGGTCCCCTGCTGCCACTGTGACCTCATTTCCTGCCATTCTTCCTCTCACTTCACTATAGGAACACTGAAATGTTCTTTTTTCTCACTTTTACTTTTTTCAAATCTCTGCTCCAGTGTTATTTTTAAAAGGCCTTCTTTTATCACTCTTTGATGAAAAAGTTATGGTTCTACCGTAAAGTAATAACTGTCCCTTTTACCTTTATTTTCCTCCATAGTTCTTACTATCTGGTATCTTTTTATTTTCTTGTTAATTCTGTCTTTCCAATTAGAATGTAAACCCTGTAAGGACAGGGACATCTATCTGTTCAATACTATTCCCAGTACCTAGAACAGTGTCTGGAAACAAAGTACATACTTAATACATACTGATAGATTGATGCCCTGGATTCTTTCAACCATTTTTGATATGTGATCCAAGCTTTTCCTTAGAATATAGGATCTCCTATGATCCCAGAGTTAGAGATTCTTTCATACTCTAATAGTGTCTGAGTTTTCAGCTTATAGTTTTCACATTTTATTAGTCACTTGGCTCTACTCTGTCTGCACTTATCTCTGTTTTGAGTGTTGTTTGGGGATATTGTTGAAAATACTTTTGTTACATGTTTGAAGTTGACATGGCAAACATCAGTTTAAAACAATTCAGACTAATTACTGAATCTACTGGTGTTATATTTAATTCCTCTAAAATGTTTTTAAGTGTGCTGAAATTGTTGAGGATACCTAGATTCTCTGATTTTACTCGTCTCCTGAAAATGTATACTTACTTCAGTTGTTGCTTTAAAAAATTATTCTAAATTTTGAGGAGTCTGAAGAGATCCCTACTTTAGAGATGTTTGGAAGTGTTGTTTGTAGTTGGACACAGTACAATCAATAAATGTTTCATTTGTATACTGTTTGCATATACTTATTCTGTAGATCCTAACTAAAATATCAAAAAGGATAGTATTAAAGATAGATTTGTGATGACTTCTTTTAGTTCTTGGCTCATTTCTTGGACAATTGCCACTTTACTCGTACTTCCATTTCAATCAGTTTTCTTTAATGTGATCTCTAATATGAATCTCAAGTCTTGCTGTTTGTTTTTGTTTTGAAAAAATCCATAGAAGTTACATCAGTCCTATATATATATTTTTTCTGTTACAAGCTTCTTGATCAATATATATATATATATATTTCCTGATGACTTGAATCCTCTGGGTACTCTGAATACTCACTGAATGACTATACAAATACACATGAAAATTCTGAACAGTTGTTTATTCTTGGTTGTTGTGTTTTCATGGGAGCCACAGGTAGGGGAAAAGCAATCCTTTCTCTCTTTCTCTTTGAAAGGATAATAAGTTCAGTTGATTAACTACAAAACTTTTTATTTGATTTATATCAAATAGACACACAGAGCAGAAACAGGACATCGTATCTTATCATGTTTTTCCTTGGCTTCTAGAGTGTGCAGTAACCAGGATATTACAAAGTTAAAGTCTTGCCAGACATGATAGGTTCAATTCTTTGCTGTTCTTAGCCTCTTTATGTTGTAGGCTTTACATCACCATTAATGAAGCATATATAATGCAAATAACTTAGATCTTTAGTAATAAACAGTTGTTTCTCCAGTACACTTCTGCTCTCCAGTCAAATGCTCCAGTGAAGCTTCAGATGGGAAAGTGGGGGGAAGAGAAGAAGAGGCTCAGTGTTTGGGAGATCTTGAGTAGTGAGGCATTCTAATATTGACCTTGGTCTAAGAACCACAAAGGAAAATCTGTTTCTCCACGTTTTTTTTTTTTTTGCTGTATGTGGGCCTCTCACTGTTGTGGCCTCTCCTGCTGTGGAGCACAGGCTCTGGACGCGCAGGCCCAGTGGCCATGGCCCATGGGCCCAGCCTCTCCACGGCATGCGGGATCCTCCCAGACCAGGGCACGAACCCGTGTCCCCTGCATCTGCAGGCAGACTCCCAACCACTGCGCCACTAGGGAAGCCCTCTCCACGGTTTTGAGATTCCATGGGGGAAAATCTTATTCAGAAGTGGCTTTTAACTTTTGGGTTTAGTCTAGGATTGGAAATGTAATAGACACTTTTGTTTGCAAGCAACAGAAACTAACTGTGGCTAACTGAAAAACAAGGAGATACGTCATTAGAAGCTCATGGAATCTAAGGGAGAGCCAAAGAGTACTTAAAGGGGTAGTATAAAGCCTTGAGTAAAGGTTTAAGGGTTGAAACAAACAAAAAAGTTTTACACCAGAATTGACTTTTGCAACAAGCAAAAACTACTCAGAATGTTTCTGTAGAAAAATTAGAAAATAAAAAACCACTCAATCTCCTAGAAATTAAAACAAAAAAAATCGAAAAGAAAAACTTAATCGTTACATTAGTATTTGTTTATGAGTAAAATTGAACACGTTAAAAAAAGCCATTTATAGTTTTTTGGTAAATATCTGCTCAGGCTCTTCAATTATTAGAGGGTTAGTTTTTTTGGTCAAATCTATCAACTTTTTCCTTGGTGGTTCTTCTGTCTTTGTTGTTATGCTGAGAGTGGTTTTCCCTATTAAAGTGTTGTAAAATATTTTAAATACATTTTTGATTCAGTAGATCCATTTTTTCTTTTTCCTATCTCCAAATATTCTCTTTAGTAATGGTGGCCATTAACCATGGTTCTTTTTTCTTTTTTTTCCAAAAATTTTTCTTTAATTAAAGTATAGTTGACTTACAATATTATATTAGTTTCAGGTGTACAACATAGTAATTTGATATAGAATGTACTGCAAAGTTATTATGCAATATTGATTATATTCCCTGTGCTGCACATTGTATCCTTGTAACTTTTTATTTTGTACCTAGTAGTTTGTACCTCTTAAACCCCTTCACCTGTTGTGCCCATCTTCACAACTCTCTCCCCTTCTCTCCCCTCCCCTCTCTCCCACTAGCTTATTCTATCTGTGAGGTGATATCTCATTGTGGTTTTGATTTGCATTTGTATATGATGATACAAATAGATACTGTATATAAGAGAAAACATATAGTATAATATTTGTCTCTGTCTTATTTTACTAAGCAAAATATCCTCCATGTCTGTCTATTTTGTCGCAAATGACAAAGTTTTATTCTTTTTTATAACTAATAGTCCATTTTGTGTGTGTGTGTGTGTATTACATCTTCTTTATGGATATTTAAGTCGTTTCTGTGTTTTGGCTATTGTAAATAATACCGCTTGAACATTGGCATACATATATCTTTTCAAATTAATGCTCTTGTTTTTTCAGGTAAATACCCAGGAGTGGAATTGCTAGATCATATGGTAGTTCTATTTTTAATATTTTGAGGAACCTTCATACTGCTTTTCATAGTGGCTGTACCAATTTACATTTCCACCAGCTGTGCATGAGGGTTCCTTTTTCTCCACATCCTCATCAATACTTGTTATTTTTTGTTTTTTTGGATGATAGCCATTCTCAGTTGTGAGGTAATATCTCATTGTGGTTTTGATTTACATTTGTATTTGATGATAGTGATGTTGACCATCTTTTCATGTACTTGTTGGCCATCTGTTTCTTCTTTGGAAAAAATGCCTGTCCAGGTCCTCTGTCCATGTTTTAATTGGGTTGTTTAGTTTTTTGATATTGAGTTATATAAGTTCTTTGTTTAGTTTGGATAGTAATCCCTTATTGGACATACCACTTGCAAATATCTTTCCCCATTCAGTAGGTTGTCTTTTCATTTTGTTGGTTTCTTTCACTGGGAAAAAGTGTTTACGTTTGATTTAGTCCCATTTGTTTATATTTGCTTTTGTTTCATTTGCCTGAAGAGACAGATCCAAAAAAATATTGCTAAGACTAATTTCAAAGAATGTATGCTCTCTTATAGGAGTTTTATGTTTTCAGGTCTTGCATTTGGGTCTTTAATCCATTTTGAGTTTTTGTGTGTGGGTTTGTTTCTGGGCTCTCTATTCTGTTCCATTGATCATGTGTCTGTTTTTATACCAGTACCATAGTGTTGTGATTATTGTGGCTTTGTCGTATAGTTGGAAGTCAAGGAGTGTGATACCTCCAGCTTTTTTTTAATTGCTTAGGCTGTTAGGGTTCTTTTGTGGTTCCATACGAATTTTGAGATTATTTGTTCTAGTTCTGTGAAATATGCCGCTGGAATTTTGATAGGAATTGTATTGAGCCTATAGATTGCTTTGGGTAGTATGGGTATTTTAAGAATCCATGAACATGGGATGTATTTCCATTTATTTGCATCTTTTTAAATTTCTTTTATCAGTGTCTTATAGCTTTTTTTTTTTTTTTACTTTATTGGAGTATAATTGTTTCCGAATGGTGTGTGAGTTTCTGCTTTATAACAAAGTGAATCAGGTATACATATACATCTGTTCCCATATCCCTTCCCTCTTGCATATCCCTCCCTCCGACTCTCCCTATCCCACCCCTCCAGGCGGTCACAAAGCACCGATCTGATCTCCCTGTGCTATGCGACTGCTTCCCACTAGCTATCTACCTTACGTTTGGTAGTGTTTATATGTCCATGCCTCTCTCTCGCTTTGTCCTAGCTTACCTGTCCCCCTCCCCATATCCTCAAGTCCATTCTCAAGTAGGTCTGTGTCTTTATTCCTGTTTTACCCCTAGGTTCTTCATGACATTTTTTTTCTTAAATTCCATATATATGTGTTAGCATACGGTATTTGTCTTTCTCTTTCTGACTTAACTCTCTATGGAAGACTCTAGGTATATCCACCTCATTACAAATAGCTCAATTTTGTTTCTTTTTATGGCTGAGTAATATTCCATTGTATATATGTGCCACATCTTCTTTATCCATTCATCCGATGATGGACACTTAGGTTGTTTCCAGCTCCTGGCTATTGTAAATAGAGCTGCAATGAACATTTTGGTACATGACTCATTTTGAATTATGGTTTTCTCAGGGTATATGCCCAGTAGTGGGATTGCTGGGTCATATGGTAGTTCTATTTTTAGTTTTTTAAGGAACCTCCATACTGTTCTCCATAATGGCTGCACCAATTCACATTCCCACCAGCAGTGCAAGAGTGTTCCCTTTTCTCCACACCCTCTCCAGCATTTATTGTTTCTAGATTTTTTGATGATGGCCATTATGACTGGTGTGAGATGATATCTCATTGTAGTTTAGATTTGCGTTTCTCTAATGATTAATGATGTTGAGCATTCTTTCATGTGTTTGTTGGCAGTCTGTATATCTTCTTTGGAGAAATGTCTATTTAGGTCTTCTGCCCATTTTTGGATTGGGTTGTTTGTTTTTATGTTATTGAGCTGCATGAGCTGCTTGTGAATTTTGGAGATTAATCCTTTGTCAGTTGTTTGATTTGCAAATATTTTCTCCCATTCTGAGGGTTGTCTTTTGGTCTTGTTTATGGTTTCTTTTGCTGTGCAAAAGCTTTGAAGTTTCATTAGGTCCCATTTGTTTTTGTTTTTATTTCCATTTCTCGAAGAGGTGGGTCCAAAAGGATCTTGCTGTGATTTATGTCATAGAGTGTTCTGCCTATGTTTTCCTCTAAGAGTTTGATAGTTTCTGGCCTTACATTTAGGTCTTTAATCCATTTTGAGCTTATTTTTGTGTATGGTGTTAGGGAGTGATCTAATCTCATACTTCTACATGTCCCTGTCCAGTTTTCCCAGCACCACTTATTGAAGAGGCTGTCCTTTCTCCACTGTACATTCCTGCCTCCTTTGTCAAACATAAGGTGACCATATGTGCGTGGGTTTATCTCTGGGCTTTCTATCCTGTTCCATTGATCTATCTTTCTGCTTTTGTGCCAGTACCATACTGTCTTGATTACTGTAGCTTTGTAGTATAGTCTGAAATCAGGGAGCCTGATTCCTCCAGCTCCATTTTTCTTTCTCAAGACTGCTTTGGCTATTCTGGGTCTTTTGTGTTTCCATACAAATTGTGAAATTTTTTGTTCTAGTTCTGTGAAAAATGCCAATGGTAGTTTGATAGGGATTGCATTGAATCTGTAGATTGCTTTGGGTAGTAGAGTCATTTTCACAATGTTGATTCTTCCAATCCAAGAACATGGTATATCTATCTATTTGTATCATCTTTAATTTCTTCCATCAGTGTTTATAATTTTCTGCATACAGGTCTTTTGTCTCCTTAGGTAGGTTTATTCCTAGATATTTTATTCTTTTCTTTGCAGTGGTAAATGGGAGTGTTTTCTTGATTTCTCTTTCAGATTTTTCATCATTAGTGTATAGGAATGCCAGAGATTTCTGTGCATTAATTTTGTATCCTGCTACTTTACCAAATTCATTGATGAGCTCTAGTAGTTTTCTGGTAACATCTTTAGGATTCTCTATATATAGTATCATGTCATCTGCAAACAGTGACAGCTTTACTTCTTCTTTTCCGATTTGGATTCCTTTTATTTCCTTTTCTTCTCTGATTGCTGTGGCTCTGACTTCCAAAACTATGTTGAATAAGAGTGGTGAGAGTGGGCAACCTTGTCTTGTTCCTGATCTTAGTGGAAATGCTTTCAGTTTTTCACCATTGAGGATGATGTTGGCTCTGCGTTTGTCATATATGGCCTTTATTATGTTGAGGAAAGTTCCCTCTATGCCTGCTTTATGCAGGGTTTTTATCATAAATGGGTGTTGAATTTTGTCGAAAGCTTCCTCTGCATCTATTGAGATGATCGTATGGTTTTTCTCCTTCAGTTTATTAATATGGTGTATCACGTTGATTGATTTGCGTATATTGAAGAATCCTTGCATTCCTGGAATAAACCCCACTTGATCATGGTGTATGATCCTTTTAATGTGCTGTTGGATTCTGTTTCCTAGTATTTTGTTGAGGATTTTTGCATCTATGTTCATCAGTGATATTGGCCTGTAGTTTTCTTTCTTTGTGACATCCTTGTCTGGTTTTGGTATCAAGGTGATGGTGGTCTCGTAGAATGTGTTTGGGAGTGTTCCTCCCTCTGCTATATTTTGGAAGAGTTTGAGAAGGATAGGTGTTAGCTCTTCTCTAAACGTTTGAGAGAATTAGCCTGTTAAGCCATCTGGTCCTGGGCTTTGTTTGTTGGAAGATTTTAAATCACAGTTTCAATTTCAGTGCTTGTGATTGGTCTGTTCATATTTTCTGTTTCTTCCTGATTCAGTCTTGGCAGGTTGTGCATTTCTAAGAATTTGTGCATTTCTTCCAGGTTGTCCATTTTATTGGCATAGAGTTGCTTGTAGTAATCTGTCATGATCTTTTGTATTTCTGCAGTGCCAGTTGTTACTTCTCCTTTTTCATTTCTAATTCTATTGATTTGAGTCTTCTCCCTTTTTTTATCAATGAGTCTGGCTAATGGTTTATCAATTTTATTTATTTCCTCAAAGAACCAGCTTTTAGTTTTATTGATCTTTGCTATCATTTCCTTCATTTGTTTTTCATTTATTTCTAATCTGATTTTTATGATTTCTTTCCTTCTGCTAACTTTGGGGTTTTTTTTGTTCTTCTTTCTCTAATTGCGTTAGGTGCAAGGTCAGGTTGTTTATTGGAGATGTTTCCTGTTTCTTAAGGTGGGATTGTATTGCTATAAACTTCCCTCTTAGAACTGCTTTTGCTGCATCCCATAGGTTTTGGGTCGTCGTATCTCCATTATCATTTGTTTCTAGGTATTTTTTTAGTTCCTCTTTGATTTCTTCAGTGATCACTTCGTTATTAAGTAGTGTATTGTGTAGCCTCCATGTGTTTGTATTTTTTACAGATCTTTTCCTGTAATTGGTATCTAGTCTCATAGCGTTGTGGTCGGAAAAGATACTTGATACAATTTCAATTTTCTTAAATTTACCAAGGCTTGATTTGTGACCCAAGGTATGCTCTATCCTGGAGAGTGTTCCATGAGCACCTGAGAAAAATGTGTCTTCTGTTATTTTTGGATGGAATGTCCTATAGATATCAATTAAGTCCATCTTGTTTAATGTATCATTTAAAGCTTGTGTTTCCTTATTTATTTTCATTTTGGATGATCTGTCCATTGGTGAAAGTGGGGTGTTAAAATCCCCTACTATGAATGTTTACTGTCGATTTCCCCTTTTATGGCTGTTAGTATTTGCCTTATGTATTGAGGTGTTCCTATGTTGGGTGCATAAATATTTACAATTGTTATATCTTCTTCTTGGATCAACCCCTTGATCATTATGTGGTGTCCTTCTTTGTCTCTTCTAATAGTGTTTATTTTAAAGTCTATTTTGTCTGATATGAGAATTGCTACTCCAGCTTCCTTTTGATTTCCATTTGCATGGAATATCTTTTTCCTTCCCCTTACTTTCAGTCTGTATATGTCTCTAGGTCTGAAGTGGGTCTCTTGTAGACAGCATATATATGGGTCTTGTTTTTGTATCCATTCAGCCAGTCTGTGTCTTTTGGTGGGAGCATTGAGTCCATTTACATTTAAGGTAATTATCGACATGTATGTTCCTATTCCCATTTTCTTAATTGTTTTAGGTTTGTTATTGTAGGTCTTTTCCTTCTGTTGTGTTTCTTGCCTAGAGAAGTTCCTTTAGCATTTGTTGTAAAGCTGGTTTGGTGGTGCTGAACTCTCTCACCTTTTGCTTGTCTGTAAGGTTTTAATTTCTCCATCAAATCTGAATGAGATCCTTGCTGGGTAGAGTAATCTTGGTTGCAGGTTCTTCTCCTTCATCACTTTAAATATGTCCTGCCAGTCCCTTCTGGCTTGCAGAGTTTCTGCTGAAAGATCAGCTGTTAACCTTATGGGGATTCCCTTGTGTGTTATTTGTTGTTTTTCCCTTGCTGCTTTTAATATGTTTTCTTTGTATTTAATTTCTGACAGTTTGATTAATATGTGTCTTGGCGTATTTCTCCTTGGATTTATCCTGTATGGGACTCTCTGTGCCTCCTGGACTTGATTAACTATTTCCTTTCCCATATTAGGGAAGTTTTCAACTATAATCTCTTCAAATATTTTCTCAGTCCCTTTCTTTTTCTCTTCTTCTGGAACCCCTATAATTCGAATGTTGGTGCATTTAATGTCCCAGAGGTCTCTGAGAATGTCCTCAGTTCTTTTCATTCTTTTTCTTTATTCTACTCTGCAGTAGTTATTTCCACTATTTTATCTTTGACGTCACTTATTTGTTCTTCTGCCTGTTATTCTGCTATTGATCCCTTCTAGAGTATTTTTAATTTCATTTATTGTGTTCATCGTTGCTTGTTTCATCTTTAGTTCTTCTAGGTCCTTGTTAAATGTTTCTTGCATTTTGTCTATCCTATTTCCAAGATTTTGGATCATCTTTACTATCATTATTCTGAATTCTTTTTCAGGTAGACTGCCTATTTCCTCTTCATTTGTTAGGTCTGGTGGGTTTTTATCTTGCTCCTTCACCTGCTGTGTGTTTTTTTGTCTCCTCATTTTGCTTGTCTTACTGTGTTTGGGGTCTCCTTTTTGCAGGCTGCAGGTTCATAGTTCCCATTGTTTTTGGTTTCTGTCCCCAGTGGCTAAGGTTGGTTCACTGGGTTGTGTAGGCTTCCTGGTGGAGGGGACTAGTGCCTGTGTTCTGGTGGATGAGGCTGGATCTTGTCTTTCTGGTGGGAAGGTCCACGTCTGGTGGTGTGTTTTGAGGTGTCTGTGGCCTTATTATGATTTTAGGCAGCCTCTCTGCTAATGGGTGGGTTTGTGTTCTTGTCTTGCTAGTTGTTTGGCATAGGGTGTCCAGCACTGTAGCCTGCTGGTCGTTGAGTGGAGCTGGGTGTTGGTGTTTAGATGGAGATCTCTGGGAGCTTTTCGCCGTTTGATATTATGTGGAGCTGGGAGGTCTCTTGTGGACCAGTGTCCTGAATTTGGCTCTCTCACCTCAGAGGCACAGCACTGACTCCTGGCTGCAGCACCAAGAGCCTTTCATCCACATGGCTCAGAATAAAAGGGAGAAAAAGTAGAAAGAAAGAATTAGTAGAAGAAGGGGAAGGGGAAGGGGAAGGGGAAGGGGAAAGGGAAGGGGAAGGGGAAGAAGAGGAAGGAAGGAAGGAAAAGAAAGGGAGGGAGGCGGGAGGGAAGGAGGGAAGGAAGGAATAAAAGATAAAGTAAAATAAAATGAAGTATGATAAAATATAATAAAGTTATTAAAATAAAAAATAAGTATTAAGAAAAAAACTAAAACAAACAAAACAAAACGAAACAAAAAAAACGTACGGATAGAACCTTGGGGCAGATGGTGGAAGCAGTGCTATACAGACAAAATCTCACATGGAAGCGTACACAAACACACTCACAAAAGGGGGAAAAGGGGAAAAAACCATACATCTTGCTCTCAAAGTCCATCTCCTCAATTTGGGATGATTCATTGTCTATTCATGTATTCCGCAGATGCAGGGTACATCAAGTTGATTGTGGAGCTTTAATCTGCTGCTTCTGAGGCTATTGGGAGAGATTTCCCTTTCTCTTCTTCTCACAGCTCCCGGGTCTCAGCTTTGGATTTGGCCCCGCCTCTGCGTGTAGGTTGCCAGAGGGCGTCTGTCCTTTGCTGTGACAGGACGGTGTTAAAGGAATAGCCACTTCGGGTACTCTGGCCCACTCAGGCCGGGGGGAAGGAGGGGCATGGAGCGCAGGGCGAGCCTGCGGCGGCAGAGGCTGGCGCGACGCCACACCAGCCCGAGGCGCGCCGTGTGCTCTCCCGGGGAAGCCGTCCCTGGATCCCGGGTCCCTGGCAGTGGCGGGCTGCACAGGTTCCCCGGAAGGGGGGTGCGGACAGTGAGCTGTGCTCGCACACAGGCCTCTTGGCGGCAGCAGCAGCAGCCCCAGCGTCCCACGCCCGCCTCTGGGGTCCACGCTTTTAGCCGCGGCTCACGCCCGTCTGTGGGGCTCCTTTAAGCAGCGCTCTTAATCCCCTCTCCTTGCGCACCAGGAAACAAAGAGGGAAGAAAAATTCTCTTGCCTCTTCAGCAGGTCCAGACTTTTTCCCGGACTCCCTCCCGGCTAGCCGTGGCACACTAACCCCTGCAGGCTGTGTTCAGGTTGCCAACCCCAGTCCTCTCCCTGCGCTCCGAGGAAGCCGGAGCCTCAGCTCCCAGCCCCACCCACCGGGCCTCTCGGGCTGGTGAGTGCCTGTCGACACCGATCCTCTGTGAGGGAATCTCTCTGCTTTGCCCTCTGCACCCCTGTTGCTGTGCTCTCCTCCGCAACTTGGAAGCTTTCTCCCTCCGCCACCCGCAGTCTCCGCCCGCAAAGGGGCTTCCTAGTGTGTGGAAACCTTTCCTCCTTCACGGCTCCCTCCCACTGGTGCAGGTCCCGTCCCTATCCTTTTGTCTCTGTTTATTCTTTTTTCTTTTGCCCTACCCAGGTACATGGGGAGTTTCTTGCCTTTTAGGAGGTCTGAGGTCTTCTGCCAATGTTCAGTAAGTTGTTCCACGTGTAGATGTATTTCTGGTGTATCTGTGGGGAGGAAGGTGATCTCCGCATCTTACTCTTCCGCCATCTTTCCCGGAAGTCAGCATCTTATAGCTTTCAACGTACAGGTCTTCACCTTCTTGGTTAAATTTATTTTTTAATTTTTTAATTTTTTCGCCACACCATGCGGCTTGTGGGATCTTAGTTCCCTGACCAGGGATCGAATCCGGGCCCTTGGTAGCTCTTAACCACAGGACTGCCAGGGAATTCCCGTCCTTGGTTCAATTTATTCCTAGGTGTTTTATTCTTTTTGTGTTTTTTGAAAATTCTGAATCATTTTATTGGATAAAGATATAAAACTGCTCACAAAATAATTCTTTTTTTTAACATCTTTATTCGAGTATAATTGCTTTACAATGGTGTGTTAGTTTCTGCTTTATAACAAAGTGAATCAGTTATACATATACACATGTTCCCATATCTCTTCCCTCTTGCATCTCCCTCCCTCCCACCCTCCCTATCCCACCCCTCTAGGTGGTCACAAAGCACCAAGGTGTTCTCCCTGTGCTATGCGGCTGCTTCCCACTAGCTATTGTACATTTGGTAGTGTATATATGTCCATGCCACTCTCTCACTTTGTCACAGCCTACCCTTCCCCCTCCCCACATCCTCAAGTCCATTCTCTAGTAGGTCTGCGTCTCCATTTGTGTCTTACCCCTAGGTTCTTCATGACCTTTTTTTTTTTCTTAGATTCCATGTATATGTGTTAGCATACGGTATTTGTTTTACTCTTTCTGATTTACTTCACTCTGTATGACAGACTGTGGGTCCATCCACCTCACTACAAATAACTCAATTTCGTTTCTTTTTATGGCTGAGTAATATTCCATTGTATATATGTGCCACATCTTCTTTATCCATTCATCCGTTGATGGACACTTAGGTTGCTTCCATCTCCTGGCTATTGTAAATAGAGCTGCAATGAACATTGTGGTACGTGACTCTTTTTGAATTATGGTTTTCTCAGGGTATATGTCCAGTAGTGGGATTGCTGTATTGTATGTTAGTTCTATTTGTAGTTTTTTAAGGAACCTCCATACTCTTCTCCATAGTAGCTGTATCAGTTATCACACCAATCAGAATGGCCATCATCAAAAAATCTAGAAACAGTAAGTAAATGCTGGAGAGGGTGTGGAGAAAAGGGAACACTCTTGCACTCCTGGTGTTTTATTCTTTTTGGTGCAATTGTAAATTGAATTGTTTTCTTAATTTCTATTTCTGATAGTTTGTCATTGTGTATAGGAATCCGCCAGTTTTTGTATATTGATTATGTAACCTGCAACTTCACTGAATGTATTATTTCTAATTTTTTTTGGTGGAGACTTTAGTGTTTTCTATATATAGTATCATGTCATCTGCAATGACAGTTTTACTTATTTCTTTCCAAATGCGATGCCTGTATTTCTTCTTCTTGTGTGATTGCTGTGGCTAGGACTTTCAATATTATGTTAAATAGAAGTGGCAAGAGTGTGCATGCTTGTTTTGTCCCTGATCTTAAAGGAAAAGCTTTTAGCTTTTTACCATTGTGTATGATATTAGCTGTGGGTTTGTTGTAAATGTCCTTTATTATGTTTAGGTATGTTCCATCTTTACCAAATTTGTTGAGAGTTTATCGTAAATAGATGTTAAGTGCTTTTTTTTTGTTTTGTTTTTGCATCTGTTGAGATGATCATGTGCTTTTTTTACCCTTCACTTTGTTAATGTGGTGTATCACATTGATTGATTTGCAGATATTGGACCATCCTTGCATCCTGAAATACTGCTTGATCATGATGTATGGTGCTTTTTATGTGTTGTTGAATTCTGTTTGCTAATATTTTGTTGAGGATTTTTGCATCTGTGTTCATCAGAGATACTGGTCTGCAGTTTTCTTTCTTTGTGGTGTCTTTTTCTGATTTTGGTATGAGGGTAAAGCTGGCCTTGCAGAATGAGTTTCAGAGTGTTCTCTGCTCTTTAGCTTTTTGGAATAGTTTGAGAAGGATAGGTACTGACTCTTTAAATGTTTGGTAGAATTGCCCTGTGAAGCTGTCTGGTCCTGGGCTTTAGTGTTTTTGGAGTTTTTTTTATTACTGATTCAGTTTCATTACTTGTAATTGGTTTGTCCAGATTTTCTATTTATTTGTTCCTGATTTAGTCTTAGAAGATTGCAATGTCTAGGAATTTATCCATTTTTGGGGGGTTGTTCAATTTGTTGGTGTGTAACTGTGGTATTTTGATTTTTGTACTTCTGTGATGTTGGTTGTAACTTTTCTTTTGTTTCTAATTTTATTTGGGCTCACTTTTTCTGGAAGATTGTGACTAAAGGTTTATAAGTTTTGTTTCTCTGTTCAAAAACCCAGCTCTTGGTTTCATTGGTCTTTTCTGTTGGTGGTATTTTTTTTTTTTTCGGTCTCTCTTTTATTTATTTCTGCTCTGATCTTTATTATTTTCCTCCTTCTACTACCTATCTTTGGGCTTTGTCTTCTTTTTTAATTCTGTTAGATAGAAAGTTAGGTTGTTTGAGATTTTTCTTGTTTCTTGAGGTTGGCTTGTATCTTCTCTCTTGGAACTGCTTTTACTGTGTCCCATAGATTTTGGAAAGTTGTGTTTCTGTTTTCACTTGTCTCAAGGTAGTTTTTGATTTCCTCTTTGATTTGTTCATTGATGCATTGTGGTGGTTTTTTTTTGTGATTTGTTTTTAGTAGCATGTTGTTCAGTCTCCACATGTTTGTATTTTTTCCATTTTTCTTTCTGTAATTAATTTCTAGTTTCATACCATTGTGGTCAGAAAGGTTGCTTGATATAATTTCAGTCTGTTAAATTTACTGAGACTTTTTTTGTGGCCTAGCATGTGATCTTTCCTGGAGAAAGTTCCATGTGCACTTGAAAAGAATGTATATTCTGTGTTGGGATGAGATACGTATTCTGTAAATATGTATTAAGTCCATCTACTTTAATATGTCATTTAAGACCACTGTTTCCTTATTGGTTTTCTGTCTGGATGATTATTCACTGATGTAAGTAGGGTATTATAATCCCATACTGTTACCATATTTTGTCAATTTTTTCCTTTGTGTTTATTATTATTTGCTTTATATATTTAGGTGCTCCTATATTAGGTGCATATATGTTTACAAATGTTACATCTGCTTCTTGGATTGATCCCTTTATCATTATATGATATCCTTTGTCTTTTGCTCTGGATTTTGTTTTAAAGTCTGTTCTGCCTGATACGAGTGTTGCTACCCCATAAGCCATTATTCTTAAGGTTGTAAGGAGATATCATTAGCACTATCCCTTCGAGTTAATTCTGATACTTAATGTCTTAGTAAGGTTGGATTGCTATAACAAAACACTATAGACTGGTTGGCTTAAACATCTGACATTTATTTCTCATAGTTCTGTGAGTTTGAGAAATCCAAGATCAAGGTGCAAGCAGATTCAGTTCCTGTTGAGGACCCTTTCCTGATTTGTAGACAGCCACCTTCTTGCTTTGTCCTCACAGAGAGGGAGAGAGAGCTCTACTCTCTCTTCCTTTTCTTATGAGGACACTAATGCCAGCCTGTGGGCCCTGCCCTCATATAACCTAATTACCACAAAAAGACCCCACCACCAGTTAGGTATTCAATGTATATATTTTGGAGGAACACAAACATTCAGTCCATGATACTTCTTTTATCTTATCTCTTTTCTACTTCCATGTGAGGAAGATGATTCTGTTTATTTTTTATTTGCTTTTATTTTGAACATTATTTACTGTGATTCTGACATCAAAGAAGAACACAAAGTAAAAACTAAAAGTTCTTTCTTTAATCCTTAGTAGTGTCACTCCTTAGAGTAACTAATGTTTATCTTCCAGAGTAGATAAAAAATTATTGTCAGTATAATGGAATATGTGGCTCATTTTTTTACATTTATATCTTCAGTCCATCTGGATTTGTGTGTGTGTGTGTGTGTGCGTGTGTTTAGTAAAGCAGGGGTAGATCTATTTCCAAATATTAGCCCTTGTCCTTTCATCATGTCTTGACTAATTCATTATTTCCCCACTTGTACAACATATTACATATTGTATATGCCATTCTATATGTTGATCTGTTTGTGTACTTTCAATTGTTTTAAGACATTAAGGTTTTTATTATTTTTACTTTAGTATTCTTTCTCCCCTTTACTGTGCTATTGTGGTTTTTTTTTTTTTTTTTAAACATATTGTCCCTAGTCTAGTTTCAAGAATTTTTGTCATGGTTTTTACTGAAGTTGCATTGAATTTGTGTGCTAACACGGAGAGACTTGCCATCTAAGTAGTAGGTATTACGTCTTTCTTCTCAGGAACATATCTTCCATTTACTCAAGTTAATTGCTCAGGTTTCTAGGTTCTTTACAACATTATTCATGGGTGTTTTAAATGTTAATATTTTGCAAATATTGACTTTTTCTACAGTAAGTTTGTAAAGGTTATCACTTGTTATGGCATGATGAATATACATTTTGTATTCAGTTTGCATGGTTTGCAAGCAACCACATTATTTGTTCTAATAGCACTTTACTTGGCCTTCTTAGGTTTTTCTAGTAATAGGTTTTTCAAATAATAATTTTGTCTGTTCCTTTCTTATTCTTATTCTTCTTTCCTTTTCTTATCTCATTGAATGGGAATTTCTAGTCTAAGTTGAATGATGATAATGACAGTGCACCATCTTGTCTTGGTCTTTCATTAATAACCACGCCCCCTTTTAAATTTTAGCTTTGTGATGGCCAGTGATTTGAGAAAAATCTACTTTATTATTAAGAATCCTTTTCTCAGTTGTTAGTTATTTTTTAAAAAATCAGATAATGAGGGCTTCCCTGGTGGCACAGTGGTTAAAAATCAACCTGCCAATGCAGGGGACACAGGTTCGAGCCCTGGTCTGGGAAGATCCCACATGCTGCGGAGCAACTAAGCCCGTGCACCACAACTACTGAGCCTGCACTCTAGAGCCCGTGAGCCACAACTACTGAGTCTGCGTGCCACAACTACTGAAGCCCACGTGCCTAGAGCCCGTGCTCCGCAACAAGAGAAGCCACCACAGTGAGAAGCCCGTGCAGCACAACAAAGCGTAGCCCCTGCTTGCCGCAACTAGAGAAAGCCTGTGTGCAGCAACAAAGATCCAACGCAGCCAAAAATTTAAAAATAAATAAATTAATTTAAAAAAATCAGATAATGAATATTGAATTCTATTAAATGTCTTTTTGGCATCAGATGAGAAAGTTATGTGACCTTTCAGTGTGATGAATACTCTAAAAATATTCTTACATTCTTGAATATCCTACTTGGTCATTGTATCTTTTTCTTTAAATAAAGAGCTGTGTGTTCTTTCATAATATTATATGAAATTTTCAATATTAGTAAATTGCCCTTTCATGTGCATAGTTTTGGGTATAGTACTAGGCTTATGATAGCTTGTTAAAATGCATTAGAATACTTTCATATTTTATATGTTTTAGGTTAGATTTTAAAAGCTTTGTAATTATGCTTGAAAGCATGATAAGAGCAATGATGGTAAATTTTTTGGACTTGATACTTTTTTGGTGTAGTGGCTAAAAGAAACCCTTTTTCTTCCATAGCTGTTAAGTATGGTCAGTGTGAATTGTCAGTCCTTTTTTGCAATATCCTCAATCATCTCTTGGGTGATAAAGTTTGCCCTCTTATCTAACTATCTATCTACGTATGTATCCATGTATGTATCTATCTAATATATTCATTTATGGTTTTTTTCCTCCCAAGAAGGAAAAAATCTTATTCATGGAAATAACATTGTGTAAAGGTTTTGTTGTTGTTTAGAACTGTTGATACGTTTAAACACATTTTTCTTGGTTATCTTTTTAATTGATACCTTTCTGCATTTTTGTGTTTATTTAAAAATATTAACTAGACATAACTCTAAATTTTAAAGGTATTTATACAGTTTCCATATTCAAGTGCTTATACTGGTTTATTTCTTAATTTGAGCATTTATTTTGCCAGGACATGTATGTGAGTTGTAAACTCTCCAAGGATTTGTTATATATGTTCTAATATACCTGTCAGTGAAGAGCATCTTGCTTGAGTTTAGTATTCATGAGTATTAGTCCTATATTCCTTAAAATGATTTATATTTCATCCATTGCTTTTAGGAAGGAAATCAGTATTATAAAAGTGAAGTTTGGTATCATTTTATTTTAACTTTTGCTTGTAGAATAGTTTTTCTTCATCTGTGAGATAGAAAAACTTAATTTCACATTTATATGTGTTTTTTAAATTCATCTTTTCTGGCAGTTGGTCTATCTTTAATGAAGTGTTTTATACAGATTTTTGGTAGAGGAACTCTCCAAAGGAAGAAACTTCGGTATTATATTTGGTTTGACAGATCCTAAATATATTAATTATCTGTTGCTGAGTAACAAAATACCCTAAAATTTAATAGTATTAAAACAGCATATATTTATCACCTCTCAGTTTCTTTGGGTCAGGAATCTAGGCATAGATCAGCTGGGTCCTTTGTTTCAGAGTCTCTCACAAGGCTGCAGTCAGGGTGTCAGCTAGGGCTGGGACCTTACCTGGTGGCTTGACTGGGGAAGGACCTGCTCTTAAGCTTACTCTTGGCCCAATCTAGTGCTTTTCCACTGCAACACATATTGGTGATTATTTGATTCACTTAAGAATCATTCTTTGGGTCTTAAATCCAGCCCTGGGAACATCTAGCTCTTTTCAGTCCTTCCTGTTACTCGGTCATTAGTGTCTGTGCCTCTGTGTGTGTGTGTGTGTGTGTGTGTGTGTGTACACTTACACAAGGAGAAGAAGGGAGAGAGGAAAACAGGAAGGGAGGGAATTTGATAATATGTTAATGTAACTTTTTTTCATTTTTAAGAATATGCTTTTTTGTTTTTCCTTAGGTGCCTTAGCTGGACCAGTTATTGTGGAGCCACATGTCACAGCAGTATGGGGAAAGAATGTTTCACTGAAGTGTTTAATTGAAGGAAATGAAACTATAACACAAATTTTATGGGAGAAGATACATGGCAAAAGTGCACAGACTGTTGCAGTTCATCATCCTCAATATGGATTCTCTGTTCAAGGAGAATATCAGGGAAGAGTCTTGTTTAAAAACTATTCACTTAATGATGCAACAATTACTCTACATAACATAGGATTCTCTGATTCTGGACAATATATATGCAAAGCTGTTACATTCCCACTTGGAAATGCTCAGTCCTCTACAATTGTAACTGTATTAGGTAGGTGTACTTAAATTGTATATTTTGGTGGTGTGGTGAGGATTATTGTAAAAGTATTTTCAAGAACTTAAAATGATTGAAATTATATATAAATGTAGGTTTAAAATAAAAATTCAGATATGTTTTTTCAAGTTCTGTCATAAAATTCTATGATTCTAGACTCTCAGTTTAAACTAAATCTTGTCCCTGTCTACCTGTGTATCTATATAAAGCTGTGTAATTTATAGCTATTTTACTTTCTTCATGAAAGATTGTTTTTTATTTATAATACTAAGTGCTGAGTTTCTTTGACATTTATTTTCATTATTTCCCCTCAAATTTTCAACCTTTAATTAAATTACCATCTTTAAATAAGCTTTTCCATTTTTTAAGTGACTGTGGTCTTAGAGCCTTTGACATCTCATTTGTTTTTCAAATCAGATTTTATTTCTGCTGTTGTGGATTTGCATAGCTATTTGAATCTTGGTCTGTTGCTTGCATTGAAAGATCTTCTGCCTTTTCCTATCTGATAACTATTAAAGTTTATAGCAGAATTTAGGAAGAGCTTATGAGCTTATTAGCATTAAAATAGTCACCTGCAGTGAAAGGTAAACCAATTTGGAATAGCCAGTGAGTACTTTTATAATACTAGAAGGAGGATTAAGGAGTAAAAGCAACTGTAGTCATTTCCACCCAGAGTGGAACTCCTTTAATGGGTGGTCTTTGCTATGAATCTGCCTGTTTGCCTGTCAGGGACTTTGTAAGGTCTGCTGATAGCTTTCCCTACTCAATCCTTCTTCACTTTTCTCCCAGATGTTGTTCCCTAATAAGCCTTTTGTACTCCTCATTTGATCTCAATGTCTGCCTCCAGAGAACCAAATAACTACACAGCCTCTAATATTTAATGGCATGATTTCACGGTCACTGATGTGCAGGAAAGAAATTTTGTCCAAATATGTTATATATTTTTTCATGTTGAGAAATACTATTTAAAAATAGAAACAAAATTAAATATTTGAAGACTTTAATGTTTAAGAGCCTGCCCTAAAAGCTGTGGGAAAAATATAACTTATGTTTACAAAATTGATACTTTTGAGAACTGTTTTGATTGGAAGGCAGGGCATAAATATCTGAAAAATCAAGTGCAAGCCATTGGGGTAAAAAAAGTCACAGAAAAATTCAGTGTCAAGAAAAAATAGATAAATAGTTCTCATGTAGAAGAGAGAACTTGTGAATAAGACTTTTTGCTTTAAATTTTAGTAGTTCCCCTTAAATTAACACAATACTCAATGGTTTAAAGCTCGACTGTTGATAGTATAAGACGAGTCACGCTTTTAGCTGGGTCTTCTTCTCTAACTTCATCTATTCCACTCCTTGCTCTACTTCTCCCAGCAACCCAAATTTTATAATCATAATTAACTATTTACACTTCATTAACACCTATATTTTTACATGTGTGTTTTCTTATGCCTGGATTACCACCTTTTTCCTCCTGTCTCTTTCTTCTAGATTCTTCTATTTAACTGCTACTCATCAAACCACATCCTTTTTTTTTATATATAAGTTTATTTTATTTATTTTTGGCTGCCTTGGGTCTTCGTTGCTGCGCGCAGGCTTTCTCTAGTTGCAGCGAGCGGGGGCTACTCTTCGTTGCGGTATGCGGGCTTCTCATTGCGATGGCGTCTCTTGTTGTGGAGCACGGGCTCTAGGCATGCAGACTCAGTAGTTGTGGCACGCGGGCTCTAGAGCGGAGGCTCAGTAGTTGTGGTGCACGGGCTTAGTTGCTCAGCAGCACGTGAGATCTTCCCGGGCCAGGGCTTGAACCCATGTCCCCTGCATTGGCAGGCAGATTCTTAACCACTGCACCACCAGGGAAGCCCCAAACCGCATCCTTTTGGAAGCCATTCTTGAAATATCTACCCCTCTGCAATTTGATGGGGTTATTTGCTCTTTTGCCTTTGTATCTTGAGCTTATCTTTGTTGTAGCAATAAACATAATGCTTATTATATGTCTTCTTCACTATAAACTTGTGGTGGACTGCAACTGTGCACTTTAAAATTTAACTTTATATCCCTAAAGCCTATAAGAGTTTCTGGTATGTAGCAGTAATACACTAAATGTTATTTAAGTAGGGCATAGGAATGGATAAATAAACTCTTTAGTTTAGAAATGTTTTGTAGAAGAGTAGTTGAGCCAGTCCTTGAATGGTGGATAGGTTTTAGGTAGGCAAAAAGGAAAGAAGTATAGGGAGGAGAATGAGCCAACGCAGGGAGGCAGAAAACAGCATATTATTAGGGCAGAGTTTCTTCAAAATTGATGTTGTTAAACTTTTGGGCTGGAATTCTTGTGATGAGCTGTCCTGTGCATTGTAGACTGTTTAGCAGCATCCATGACCTCTACCCAGTAGATGCTAGTAGCAGTTGCTTAAGTTTCAACAAGTTAGAATGTCTCTCAACATTGCCAAGTGTCCTCTGCAGGACCACTGAGTATTTGTTGTTTGTTCAAAGGATTTATATAAAATACAAGAATTAAAGGCTAGAAAGGTAGAGTAGGAGTAATCTAAATATTAAGATGGGGAATTTGAGCTTTATATTGCTGGAAATACAAACTTAGTATACAGCATTGTACTTCTTCTCACCTCTCTTCTTTTATTCTCAGATTCTTGCTGTTTATTTTTTATTTATTTATTTTTTTGGCCACACTGCACAGCATACAGGATCTTAGTTCCCTGAGCAGGGATCAAACCTGTGCCCCCTGCAGTGGAATCATGTAGCCCTAACCACTGGACAACCAGGGAAGTCCCAGATTCTCACTGTTTAAAGCATGGTTCATGAACCAGCAGCAGTGGCATCACTTGGGAGCATGTTAGAAATATAGAATTACAGATCCCTCCCAGACTTGTTGAATGATAAATCTACATTTTAGCAAGATCCCCAAGTACTTTTTATGCACAGTAGAGTTTGAGAAACACTGCTTTGACCATCTTCTCACCTTGCTTAGAGGGATACCTAACTCGTAGACCTGATTTAGAAGTAATGTGATGAAAGTTGTGATTTAAGATGATGAGTCTGGTGTTTTTGATGGATTGAAATGAAGAGTCCTGAAATCATAATGCTTCAGCCATGAGGCCATGAAAGCTTGAAGTTAATTTTCTAATTTCTGCCACTTGAGTGAGGAAGGGAACTACTACAAAGGAAAAATTTGCAGAACGTTGTAACTGACTGTATATAGTAAACTAGGGAGGTTTGAACAGTAACAGGTTTTGAACCTTAGTGATTGAGTAAATTATGTTACCATTAATTTAAATGGGCATATCTGAATGAAAAACATGTTGGGGATTGGGAGGAAAAGACGATGAGCTCAACATTTGGCTTATTGAGTTGGAGGATACATAGGCAAACAATACCAGGTAGGTGGTTAGAAACTATATAGAGTCAAGCTTTGTATCAAAAGCAAATAAAATCAGGGATCATCCAGGTAGTAGTGTTTATCAGATAAAAGTTTTTAAGAGACTTACAAAAAGTAACTGAAGGCCTAAGACTTATTAGGGCAGAGATTGGAAGAAATAGAGATGAGGAGTTCAAAAAGATAGCTTTGAGAAAAACTGTCAAAGTAATATTATTCATATCAAGAGAAGATAAAAGTTTTAAAGATTATTCTAGCAGCTTTTTCCCACAGTGAGAAGCCATACAGAAAATGATTTCAGTGACCATTTTTTTCAGTTCTCCGAAGGCTGGCAAATAGCTACTATCATTCTAAGTGCATAGCGCAGAAGTTAATTCATTACTTACAGCAGATACCTGAAGGCATTAGAACTTAATTCTTTTGGAACTGATTGGGAAGAACTGCACTAAGTATCAAATTTTACCAAATCAGTCAAAGAGAATAGGCAAAGAAAAGTATTGAGTGTATAGATTAGGCAGTGACATTAGAGTTTCAAAGGAGTAGTAGTAATAGAAAGTGAATTAAGGGAATGTAATATAGCAAAAAGCTTTGGGAACAGTAAACAACAAATGCCCCATAGCAGAGGAGTTGTACAATTGGTTACTTCCTCTTGATATATGGGATATTATATAGTTGTTAAAATGGTAGTTAAGAGAAGTATTGCTGCTTGAAAATAAAATGAGCCACAAAACTGTAGGTATGCCATGATTACATCTATATAGAAACTAGAAACAAATAAGACAAGGAAATGGAAGAATATGATAATGACTGTATTAAGATATTACAGTTGTGGATAAGTTTTCTTTGTTTTTCCAATTTTTAGTAATATTACTTCTGTAATTAAAAACAAAAAAAAAATTCCACTGCTGCACATGATGGAGTAACAGGGATTGGATTTACCCTTTCTCTCTCTGGCAACAAAAAAACTAGGCAACTTAATAGGCACGGTAGGATTATGATCCCTGAAAGAAGGAAAATAAACAAGATGAGTTCTACAATTGCTCCAGCCTCCTCCTTAGGCAGTTTCCAGTGACGACAGCTCAGTGACAAGGAATTCAGGTAGAGAATGCTAGTCTCACTGAGTTTAAGAGACAGATTGGACAGGTGATTAGAATTTGTGGAGCAGAATACTGGAAAGAAGGGAACATGAGAGAGAAAGAATGTGTGTGCTTTAGAGACCTACAGAATGGCCCTCTGAAGTCTTTGCTTCAGGACTGATCTATGTGCATGTGAGAGGAAACTTTTGAGGTGGGTTAAAGAACGAACAGAAAGAAGTAGGCTTAACAATCCTGGCGTTAATGCAGGGCTGGGAAAACTTCATGTTCCCCCAAATCAGAGTATATAGGGCTTTGGATAGCATCTTAAGAGGAAGCAACAACAAAACCACTAGGCAGGGAAGCATACAGAGAAGTTAACTTAAATGTTGGGGAATATGAGAAAAGTCACTTTAGAAACCAAATGAAGCGTACAACCAGGGGATTGATTCCCTTCAGAAGAAATAGAAATAACAATTTAAAATTGACTTTAAGATAACTTTTTAAGGTCCTCGAAGATAAAAGCCTCTATTGATGGCACAGGTTATTCACATTAACTCTCCCATGGTGGGGGATGGGCAGGTGAAATGTTAAAAACCATTGAAAACTTCAGAGAAATAACAACATAGTGAGGAATATAACTAGACCAAATCTAAGAGAAGGTAGAAACATAGAAATAAACCTAGTACCAAAAGCTAAAATCTGTATTCAACCTTGGGGACATTAGACAATTCAGAAGAGACACTGAAGATGATGAACTAAGATTTCGAGAACCTTGAGAAGTGAGAGAGACAAATATCTGAATGCAAGTCTGCTCAAGATGGGATGTCTAATAACCTTTCTTATATTCTCCTGGTACCCAAAGGCTTAACGTTTTCAGAATAGTAGTACACCTGTAGTAAACCAGTCTTCTTATAGACTTCTAGGCCTGGTTTATATCGCTTGGGTAGTCTGAAATTAAGGAGATCCTGGACTGGATAGTGTCCTCAGGAGCTAGCTTAGCAGAAGAAAGCACAGAAAGGTACTGCATTCTAAGCCTTAAATTATTTCTACCTTCATTATTCAAACTCAAGGATGTCATCTGCTTGAATAACCAGGCATACAAGTAAAGAAGACTCCACAAGCAGCAGCCACCACAAACAAGACAACAGAAACAGACCTGCATGAGATGTTGGAATTATCGGACACAGACTGTTAAACAACTGTGCTTACCATTTGAAGGGATAAGTCAATCTCTTAAATTTCTGTAGAGAACAAGAAATTTGGTCTACTTCAAGGCTGAATTACGATGTGATATATATAGTAACTTGGTCTGGAAGTAGACAGGTAATTCTTAGTACAAACATACCTTGGAGATATTGTGGGTTCAGTTCTAGACCACTGTAATAAAGCTAGTATTGCAATAAAGTGAATATCACAGTAAAACAGTCACATGAATTTTTTGGTTTCCCAGTGTTATAAAAATTATGTTTAGGGCTTCCCTGGTGGCGCAGTGGTTGAGAGTCCACCTGCCGATGCAGGGGGCGCAGGTTCGTGCCCCGGTCTGGGAGGATCCCACATGCCGCGGACCGGCTGGGCCCGTGAGCCATGGCCGCTGAGCCTGTGCGTCCGGGGCCTATGCTCTGCAACGGGAGAGGCCGCGGCAGTGAGAGGCCCGCGTACCGGAAAAAAAAAAAGAAAAAAAGTTTATACTATACTATAGTCTGTTAAGTGTGCAATAGTATTATGTCTTTTTTTTTTGCATCTTTATTGGAGTATAATTGCTTTACAATGATGTGTTAGTTTCTGCTGTATAACAAAGTGAATCAGCTATGTCTATGCACACATTCCCATATCCCCTCCCTCTTGCGTCTCCCTCCCACCCTCCCTATCCCACCCCTCTAGGTGGTCACAAAGCACGGAGCTGATTTCCCTGTGCTATGCGGCTCCTTCCCACTAGCTATCTGTTTTACATTTGGTAGTGTATGTCCATGCCACGCTCTCACTTCGTCCCAGCTTACCCTTCCCCCTCCCCATGTCCTCAGGTCCATTCTCTACATCTGGATCTTTATTCCTGTCCTCCCCCTAGGTTCTTCAGAACCACTTTTTTTTTAGATTCCATATATATGTGTTAGCATACGGTATTTGTTTTTCTCTTTCTGTTACTTCACTCTGTATGACAGACTCTAGGTCCATTCACCTCACTACAAATAACTCAATTTTGTTTGTTTTTATGGCTGAGTAATATTCCATTGTATATATGTGCCACATCTTCTTTATCCATTCATCTGTCGCTGGACACTTAGGTTGCTTCCATGTCCTGGTTATTGTAAATGGTGCTGCAGTGAACATTCTGGTACAGACTCTTTTTGAATTATGGTTTTCTCAGGATATACGCCCAGTAGTGGGATTGCTGGGTTGTATGGTAGTTCTATTTTTAGTTTTTTAAGGAACCTCCTACTGTTCTCCGTAGTGGCTGTATCAATTTATATTCCCTCCAACAGTGAAAGAGGGTTCCCTTTTCTCTACACCCTCTCCAGCATTCATTGTTTGTAGATATTTTAATGATGGCCATTCTGACTGGTGTGAAGTGATACCTTATTGTAGTTTTGGTATAATAGTATTATGTCATAAAAAACAATGTACATACCTTAATTTAAAAAACATTTTGTTGCTAGAAAATGCTAACCATCATCTGAGTCTTCATCCAGTTGTAATCTTTTTACAGTAGTAACATCGAAGATCACAGATCATCATAACACATATAATAATAAAGAAAAAGGTTGAAATATTGTGAGAATTTCCAAAATGTGACAGAGACAGGAAATGAGCAAATGCTGTTGGAAAAATGGTGCTGATAAACTTGATCAGTGCAGGGTTGCCCCAGACTTTCTATTTGTGAACAATGCAATATTTATGAAGCACAATACAGCAAAGTGCAATCAACTGAGGTGTGCCTGTATATAAAAGCAGTTAACTGATAAATTTTATGCATTTGAATTAAAAACTTCTGCTCATCAAAACACACCATAGGGTAAAGAGACAAGCCCTAAACTGGTGGAAGATATTTTCACATATAATCAGAAAAGGACTCTCCCAAATCAGTAAGAAAAAAACAATTGGCTTTAATAAGTATTTTGCAGAAGAAGAAATTCCAAATGGCTCATAAACAAGAAAAGATCCTTAACGTCATTCATAATCTGAGAAATTAGAAACAAGGTTTCAGTGATATGCTGTTACGTACTTACAAGGTTGGCAAACATTGCGATGTCTGACTATCAACTGTAGTGGGTATGTTGGACCAACCAGAGTGCTAAGATTGGGAGTAAATTGGTACTTTGGAAAGCTTTTTGGCATTAACTGGTAAATAATGGAAATAAACATAGTACCAAGGGATAAACTACAGGACCTTTTATACAAATATACCAAGATACATGAATGAAAATGTTTCTTATAAAATTGTTTGTACCAAACAGGAAATAGCACCAATGTCCAACAGTAAATGAACCATACAGTAGTTAAAACTAATAATTTATACAATTGCCTGCAAATCTAAATGATCTAAAAGTAAAAAGTAAAAAAAAGAAGAATTGCAAAATAATAATCTAAGGCTAAATGATCCCACATAAATAAATCTCAGGAACAGAACGTTGAGACAAAAAATATTTAAAAAATGAACCAATTAGAAATTTTGGAAATGAAAAATAGTCTTTTAGATTAAAAATTTAATGCACACAGTAACCTATAGGCTTGAGCCAAAGAATTCATGATGGTGAGTACTCAGGAATTTACACAGAAAGGAGCATATAAAATTTGCTGGAAAATATGAAGAGATAGCTAGCATATATATGGAGGGTAGATTAAAGGAGTCTAACATTAAGATTACTTCCCCTGCTGAGGAGCTTTCTTATACCAGATAAAGGTAGGTAGCATGTACATTTCAATAAACTGTTAGTGACATTACATTTTAACAGTACCTATATTAAATGTGTCGTAAACATTTTTGCTGCAAATTGAAGCATTTTATGTTAAAACCACCTTTTCTTTTCCCTGGTGGTGTAGTGGTTAAGAATCCATCTGCCGGGGCTCCCCTGGTGGCGCAGTGGTTGAGAGTCTGCCTGCCGATGCAGGGGACACGGGTTCGTGCCCCGGTCCGGGAAGATCCCACATGCCGCGGAGCGGCTGGGCCCGTGAGCCATGGCCGCTGAGCCTGCGTGTCCGGAGCCTGTGCTCCGCAACAGGGAGAGGCCCGCGTACCACAAAAAAAAAAAAAAAAGAATCCATCTGCCAATTCAGGGGACACGGGTTCGAGCCCTGGTCCATGAAGATACCACATGCTGCAGAGCAACTAAGCCCGTGTGCCACGGGCTTAATAGTGTAATAGTAATAGTACCTTTAATCTCCTTTCAGAGTAGTAGTACCTTTAATCTCCTAATGGAAATTATGATCAAATTTGCAGGAATTTTCTTTATATACTAATTTTGGGGAAAACTCATTTGTCCCTGTAAAGAAAAGTGTATCTTTACCAGGGAGAGCCATCTTTGTGATGGTTATGTAAAGTCTTGCTTTTTGTTTGGCCTGGTTCATGATCTTCTCGTTCCAAGAACCCAGCTGCTGTTGGCATTTAGTGTGTGTGTATTTTATATGCAGTTGTCTCTAAGTTTATGAAATATGGCTAGTTGTGGCTTGGAAGGGGTAAATATGCTTTTGATTGAAATGTAACTAATTTTTTTAAATTTAAACAGTTGAACCCACTGTGAGCCTGATAAAAGGGCCAGATTCTTTAATTGATGGAGGAAATGAAACAGTAGCAGCCATTTGTATCGCAGCCACTGGAAAACCAGTTGCACATATTGATTGGGAAGGTGATCTTGGCGAAATGGAATCCACTACGACTTCTTTTCCAAATGAAACAGCAACAATTGTCAGCCAATACAAGCTTTTTCCTACCAGATTTGCTAGAGGAAGGCGGATTACTTGTGTTGTAAAACATCCAGCCTTGGAAAAGGACATCCGATATTCTTTCATATTAGACATACAGTGTAAGTAAAGAATAACATTTGCCTTTTAAACATCATGCATTTTATTTTAATTTTCTCCCTTTAACACAATTCTGTATCAAGCTGTCTTTAGTTTGAATATTTAATATGCAGATATTGTTATAGATTTTCCTTGTTGACATTTTTTCTTAATTAAAAAAAGAATATTTTCATGGCAATTCCATTTAACCAGAACATATTTATGTTTGTAAAGACAGACAATGATTTTAAAGTTGCTGTCCAGCTTAAAATTATTTAGGCTTGTCCTTTTTAGACCTTAAAAATAAGCTAGACTTAGGTGAATTGTGGAAATTTATACCTCAGAATGTGCAATACTTGGTGAAAAACAGCTCCTTCTCCAATCCAGTTAATTTAGCTGTTATTCATTTTTATTGATGCTACCCATGATGTTTTCAGCAAGGATCTTTTACTTCCTAGATGCATTTTAATTAGTTTGAAAATTTGTGTTTTTTCAGTATTATTTCTAGTCTGATTTTATTGATCATGTTGTAAGATCCTCATAAAGGTAAAACAAGAGTCATCATTGGGATAATAATAATCTTAGATAAGGTTCAAACCTGGCCCATCTTGTGCTTTTATTTTTTGGTTAAGGGATACTCTTGTGTGTATGTTTGTGTGGATATGTACGTGTGTGTATATACTTTCCCCTCTTCTATAAAGTTTCTCATTTTTGATACATTCTTTGTGTAGCATTTTAAAATTTTGAGCAAGAGAAAAAGTGACGGTGCAGATAGCATATAGCAAAGATAATGAAAATTAAGTAGGTTGAAGATAAAATTAGGAGAAGTGTTTAGGTTCTGGTGTCATTTCTGTCCATGCACAGATCATAAATCTACGTAGGTTTTTGAGGGAAATGTTCGTTTTTTGTTGTTACTGTTTTTTTTGATATGACATTCATGGAATTTTACACATATTCATTACACTTGGTATAATTAATGGTTTTTAAAACTAATTCTAAGGATCTTTTAAAATATTTATAGGGTTAAACTTGAGAAGCTGTATTACATGGATGTTATTACCATTGTATTCTTGAGTGCAAATACAGTCCTAGTAGTAGTCCCTCGGTATCCATGAGGGATTGGTTCCAGGACTCCTTCAGTTACCAAAATCCAAGGATGCTCAAATCCTTTATATAAAATGGCATGGTATCAATATTTGTATGTAATCTACACACATCCTCCCATGTGCTTTAAATAATCTCTAGATTATTTAAGAATAATACCTCAAGAATAGCTCAAGAATTATTCTCAAGAATGATACCTAATACAATGTAAATATTATGTAAATAGCTATAAATTCAATGTAAATACTATGGAAATAGTTGCTGGTATGCAGCAAATTCAAGTTTTGCTTTTTTGAACTTTGTAGAATTTTTTTTTGAATATTTTTCAACCACAGTTGGTTGAATCCACAGATGCTGAATTCATGGATACAGAGGGCTGACTGTACCTTCTTTTCTCCTCACTTATTTGGAGAATCCAAATAAAATTTTTCTTCTTTTTCTTTCTTGCTTTTACATACTTTTAACATTTCCTTTTTCTTTTAAAGTTTACATCCTGGTTGTAAGTACCATTAATATTTTTCTCATATTTTTTTCTTCCCTGTGTCTAATAATGACTGAAATTTTCTTCAGTATTTATACTATTATTTTTTGTTTGCCTGAATGAAATTTTAAATGTGTAAAAATATTTCTCCTGATGTAAAGCTTTATAGTTATGGTTTAGATTTAGTGGCCTACTCCTAAAATGTTCTCAGAGTATTCTTTTCTCCTGTTAATTGGGCCCTCTGAAACATGTAAACAAAGCTTAAGGAGATAAAATCTTATATCCAAAATTCATATCTCAAAATTTGGAGGTATTCTTTGGGGATACTTTACTACCTAATTTCTCCTCCTTTGAAAATAACTTAAACTCACAGATATCTGTACTGTTCTTTCAGTAACATTTTTTATTACCAATTTTAAGTTAGAAAAAATGTTTGTTAATTCTTTGTATTTATAAGAGGCAGACATTTTTTTTAATTATTAAGGTAATTGTACCTTAGTATAAAAAGTTTAATTTTTTACTCCTTTTTTCTGTAAACCTTGCTTGATTGACGTCAGGCTTCCCTGCAGAGTTAAAGACTGACCTGTTCTCTCTCTAACTTCCCATCTGGCCATGTACTTTTTATCTAGTTTACTTGTATAGCTCACAGAAGGATGGAATGTCCCTGTACCATACGTAAATAGCATTTCTTTATCTTTTCTCTTAGTATCCTATTCTTTTCCTTCTTGGCCCTCATAATGGATTTTAGTTAAAGTTTTTAAAATGTCATCTTTCCTGTTACCATTAGAATATAAGTTTTGTGAATACAGAGTCTATATGTATACTAAACATCTAAAACAGTGCCTGTCACTTAATAGGAGCTAAACAATGGTGGTTGAATGAATGATTAGTATTGGATTTTACAGTTTGAAGGTATAAATTTATATTGATGGTAGATGTGGATAATTGCTCATTTAGCTAATTATATTGCACATATGCTAAAAGACCTTTGGGTACTTTTAGGCCATGAATAAAAATTTAATGTTTTAGAATAGTTGAGGCCTCAGATAATTTACTTTAGTTGTGATTATAGTCTTAGAAAGTTTGTCACATCTTTACATGCCCAAAGGATATTAATTAATTGTAATATAAGGAATCTTATTATTATTATTATTATTTTTGTAATTGACTTGGTATCTCTTAGGGGATATTTCCTTATGAATTAAACATTTCTTTAAAGACAGTTTCATATAGTGACTTGGTACTTAAATGCCATGTCTCATCAAATTACCAACTATATTTTCTTTGTTCATATACCTCTGCGTATTTCATAACAGGACTCTTACATTTTGCTTTTGGTGATTATAGGTTTGTGAATATTCTTACATTGTGTCCGTGATAACTAGAATTGTACATGCTTATAGCTGCCTAGTGTTTGGTGCTCATTGTCCATTCATTCAGTCATTCTTTTAGTCAACCAGTATTTACTGAGTACTGTATTCCTTATTTCTTATGTATATGAGAGAAGGGAAATACACCACTTCTAAAGCTGTGTATTATGTTAATGCTTTATCGTTGTGTATTGCATCTATCATAAACAAAAGATAATCTGTTGTATAATGCATTTATTTTATAGACGCTCCTGAGGTTTCAGTAACAGGCTATGATGGAAACTGGTTTGTAGGAAGAAAAGGTGTTACTCTCAAGTGTAATGCTGATGCAAATCCACCACCCTTCAAATCTGTGTGGAGCAGGTAATAATGTTAGATACTTCTAAAGAGAAATTATTTAAAAGTCAGAAGTATTCTTAAATGCATATTGGAAGTTGTTTTTATCAGTGTAATATATGATTACACTAAGAGCTGGAAATTAAATTAAGGGTTTCTAAGTGTTTTTCTGCCCCACCTCTCCCCACCTTCCAGCCCCCGCGATTGAGGCTACTTTGGCGATGTTAGCAATTCCTTCTGGTGTTTATCATCATCGGTCTTAAACTGCTGCTGCTTAATTTACTAATCTTTAACACTGTCTATTGACTTATTATGAAAACGAAAATTTAATTTTATATCTACCCCTTCACACGTAAACATACTCATACACATATTCCTGACCTTCATCGTCCCAATGAAATTAAGCTACTTTGAAATAAACTGTGTAATCGTTGCCTCCCTATGACAGGTAAATATTATTTACTGAGAGTTAAGTAGTATACTGGAATTTTGTTTTCTTTTGTTCCTAAAGCTGTTTGTTTTTCCTGAGGCTAATAATTGCTTCTTTTTACTTGTGTAGTTTTCTATCTGAATATCCTTAATTCTCTTTATCTGTGGAATTTCAAACTGCTATTCTGAGGTTTGCTTTTGTATTTCTCAGTGTTTGCACCCCTCCCCCCACGCCCCACACCTTCTCAGTCTAGAGAATTGTATCTGTCAACTGTGGATTCTCTTTGCTTCTCTCCTCTTCTTTCTTTTTCTTTTCTTCTTTTTTTTTTCCTTTGGTCATTAACCCTGCTTTTTTTTTTTTGTTTGCTTGTACTGGAATTCCTATTTATTGTATACTCAACATTCTTTTTTACTTAGTTTTCAGTTTTTGTTGTTCTCCCAAGATTTCCTCGATCCCTCTGCTCCACTGATTGAAAATTTTCTTTTGACATATTTTCAGTTTCTAAGAGTGTTTTCTTATTCTCTGTTCATTTTCATAGCATCCTTTTCATATTTTATGGATATAGTATCTTCTGGTTTCTTCCTAGAGATACTAGAATTATTTCCTCTGCAGAGTTTTTTCTGCTTCTTACATATTGTTTCTTTTTTCCTCCAGGTTCTTTTTTTTGTTTGTTTGGTCTTTCATTTTGTAGATATTTCTTAATTTTCTCAGTTGTCTAGTCATTTCACAGTGATGCGTTAAAATAAAATGCTGAGTGGAAACTCTTCAGCATTTTATTTTAAGTGGGGAGTGCCTACTGGGTAGATTCCACTTCGAGTGATCAACTAGAGAGGAGTTTATTTCACTGGGGGAGCTTCAGATATCAGTTACTGAAGAGGAGAATTCTTTTTTTCATGGCCATTCAGTTTATTTATTGAATTAACCTTCATTATTTTGCCTAAAACATAAATGCCTGGTATCTGTATGGAGTTGAGAGGACTCTGTTTTTTTGTTTTTTTCAACTTTCAGCTGATCTTATTTTTAGCCCTCTGCCTCACTCTGGCCTTCTGCAGTACAGTGAGTCAAACTCCAGATCTTGGGTTCAGTGGACCACATTTGCTGCTTCCTCATTCATATGCCTCCTGCAAGCACTTCTTCAGCCAAAAGCAGAGCTTTTCAGGCTTGGTACTGTTGACATTTTGGGCTGGATAAATCTTTGTTGTTGGAGGCAGTCTTGTGAATTGTGGGATGTTTAGTGGCATCCCTGGCCTCTATTCTCTACAGCCAGTGGCACATACTCCCCCCGCCCCCAGTTGTGACAACCAAAACTGTCTCAAGACATACCAGGTATGTCACCTGGAGACAGAATTACTCCTGATTGGGAAACATTGGCCTAAAGCATATATTGTTTTCCCCATCTGTTTTCTGTCTTCTAAAAGTTTGTTGAAACATCTGATGAATTCTACCTCCTGTTCTCTTTCTCCGCATTGGTTTTTAGTAGTTTGTTCATTCCTTTAATCTTACTTTAGGTGGTATTTTGTGGGTGCAAGGAAAGAGTATATTTGGTCAATCTATTGTCTTTAAGCAAGGATAAAGTTTTAAAAGTAGAGAAGGCCTTCCATTTACATTTTCTTCAATGTGGGAAGAAGGCATTGGTTAAGATGTGTGATAGGGTATTTTTAAAAGTCATACAATTCTGAGTTCTTATCCTGGTGTCTGTACTTGGAGATGTCTTTTTTAAATAAGTTATTTAACCTTTCTAATCCTTTGTTTCCTCATTGATAATGGTACCCCATAGAGTTTTTGTGAGGGTAGAGACAGTGAATATAAATCATGTAACATAGGTACAGGAGCATGGAAGGTGCTTAGCGTGTCATTTGTTGTGAGTTTAATATGATATTTAGATTTTTCTAGCTTATTTGAATAAACAGCTTTAAAGGATTATAAGCCATTTTTATATTTCTCAGAATTAAAGTGGTTAGAATTTTGGGCCCAAAGTACAGAGCTAACTGGTAAGTACATAGACTTCATATTCATTCTTATACTCCTAGAAAAAGGGTTTACCTTTTGAAAGCTGATGCTTGTAAAAATGTTCTTTCCAAAGTCCTCTTAAGAAGAAGATATGGGGTTTTTGTTTTTGTTCTTTAAACCATGTAAGAATGTTACCTTTATCCTTCAATGCAAATTAAAGTCATAGCAACTGTAAAAGATTTTACTGATTGTTCTTTTATGCACTTGAGATCACAGACCAAAATCCTTCCATCTGTTCTCCAGAGTTGATTTGCTGCTTTCTACCTTTTCATTGTTCTGTGTTCTTATTACCTTTGTAATTAGTTGTTGGTCTCCTACTAATGTGCTTAGATCATTGAAAGCAAGGACCAAATCTTATTTACCTGTGCATTTCAGCAACACCAGCAGAGCAGAATATGGTAAATAGTAAGTTCTTAGTAATTAAAATAATGGATGGCTGAGTGAATGAATGAATGCACTTTTTGAAAGTCTGCTTAGCTCAAACTATAGTAGTAGTTGAGTGCCTGGGTTTACTTCACTTTTTATCCTCTTATCTTAAAAAATAATTTATGGGCTGTAAAAACACTTTCAAAATAAAGACCTATTGGTTTTTTTCCCCCCATGGGGTATACCCTAAGGTTGGAAAAATGAAATATAACAGTATACTTAGTTCCATTGCAATGAATGGTTTTAGAGTTCTTATAGTGGGATTTTATTCCTATTATGGTTTATAATAATGTGTACATCAGATAGGACCTTTTAACCCAATTAGTAGAGAAACCATTTAAAAAGAGTTATTATTGATACCAAAGGTGCATTGGTTTTTTTTGTCACAAATGCCTACCTTATGAATGAAGTTATTTTATAAGAAGACCCTTGTTGGTGCTTTAGAAATTAACCATCTTTGGATAGGGCACAGTATAGATTTATTTGTTCAGTATTAAATGTTGCTCTTTAAATATGTTACAGAAGGTGCTAAAACATTATCATGTACTAAAATGATGACTTTTCATTAAGAAAGTTGTAGATATATCATGTATAGATGCACAATTCACTGAGAATTATTTTAATTCTTTTGATACTATGGGTATGTCTTCAAATAATGTATATTTCTAATTTTCCAGTTTTCCAAATATAATTCTTTAAAAATCACATATTTTTTCCTCTCCTTCCCTCCTATTCCCTCTAATATGTTAGCCTAGCTTCACTTATATGAATTGATATGAATTGATATTTTGAAAGAATGGGTATTCTTAATCAATTAATTCATCTCTATTAAAATGAAAATTCATAACATATGCTTTTATTTCATAGTGACTTTTACCTAAAGGATACTGATTCTTTCACTGACAACTAGGAAGTATAATGTCTTATTTAAATAGCTGTCAATGAGTAGAATCTGAAGATATTTAAAGTAATTTTGTGCCTTTTAAAATATAGGTTGGATGGACAGTGGCCTGATGGTTTATTGGCTTCAGACAATACTCTTCATTTTGTCCATCCACTGACTTTCAATTATTCTGGTGTTTATGTCTGTAAAGTGACCAATTCCCTTGGTCAAAGAAGTGATCAAAAGGTCATCTATATTTCAGGTAAGTTACTGTTTACTCACAAAATGAGTTACTTAAATTATTTCTGTAACAACAATCATAACAATAACACTATGATCTAGGCAGTAATTTATACTTGTGAAGATGCATATTCCTCAGTGTGAGGTTTTCCAAATAATCTAAAAGAGATATAATAAAGCAACTCTACCTGAAATACATATGTAAAGTGGCATTCCATTACTTAAAAAATGTCAAAATGTCTCTGCAATAAGTTCATATACATTTTAAGACCTTATACATATAACTAATTTTTCAGTTAAATAGTATTAGATATTCTTTTTATCAGTAGTGTGTACCTTTCTAGGTTCTTTCATATTTACACCAAGAATAAATGTTGGATTTTTTTGTTTGTTTTTGGTAAGCTACTCTGCACATGTGCCTAATAAATAAAATGGGATATCAATTTTGATGAACCTCTTATTAAATATCATTGTCACTCAATATGAGGCTATACCATATAGAGTTAGTGAGAGGCGAAGTAGGAACACTACTGAAAATGTTCCAATGAAATAAAATTTAAGATGTGTTTTATGGTCAGTCCATAAGCCACTAAGAACTTAGATTTTATGCATTCCATTTGTTTCACTGTGAATGTTTTTATCAGTTTGACTGAGTATATATTAGGGTATTTACAAAACATAGTTGGAGCCAAAAATATATTTTTCCTGGGTGTAATAAATAATAAATTATCAATGGAATGCTTATTTATAAAAATTATATAAATATTTTAAACGTCTCCCTCCTGACTATAAGAATGTAGCAATCTTTGTGTCTAACAAATGGAAAGAGGAAAAAGGAAGAGAATCTTGAGAAATGGAGGTTTGTATGGTAATTAGATAATAGGTAGTTAAGATTTTTTTCTTTTTTCAGTCTAAAACTAAATTTTTCTTAAATTGAAGTATAGTTGATTTATAATGTTTCATGTGTACAGCAAAGTGATTCAGTTTTATATATGTATAGATATGCTTTTTCAGATTCTTTTCCATGATTTTAGAGAAATTTTAAGCTTACATTAATGTTACATTCTTAGTCCTTCTGTGATCACTTAATCTAAGAACAGTTTCCCATATTATTTTCTCACGGTGTTTACCACAGTTTGTAGTTGTATGCTTATTTATTTACCTATTATCTATCCTCATATTTCAAAAATTTGTGTTTGCTTTTTTTTATTACTGTATACTCAGCACTTAGTGCCTGGCACATGATACACAATTTTTTTTTTGCATGTATCTCACAAGAAGATTAGAGCTTTGTACATCTCTAGCTAGTCCTTTCTGCCAACAGCAGTGCTTTGGTGTAAATCTATTAGTATATTAGTCTCTCTTTCTTCCCTTAGAGGTTTTTTTATTTTAAAAAAAAAAGGAATCTTAAAGCCACAGGAAATCCATATTTAAAATGTGGTTACCTAAGGACCGATTACTTTTTATTTCTGTTGTACAAAATTTGGTGTGGGATATTACTTGTAAATCCTAGGCTCAATGTGTTCTAAGTATGTAATCATTTAAATATCAAGGCTCAATTTTGGTGTCTTATCTATTGGCGATATGTTAAATTTATATCTTTGGTATTCTGGGTCCATTTCCCAGTACTCGTGACTTGTGTGTCCCACTGCCTCTTAGTGATCATTAGCCTCCTATGTAGAAGTATAATATGCATTCAGAACTGAGTTCCTCATCTTTCTTCTGCCTCTTGCCACCGAATCTCTTTCTCCAGCAGTCTTTGTTTGCCTTTTCAGTTATTGGTAGCTCCATCCTTACATTTGCTCAGGGCATGAAATCCTTGATACTTACTCCTGATGTTAATTTTCCTCTCATACCCCACCCCATCCATCAACAAATTGATGTGAGCTCTCTCATTATGTTATATACAGAACCTTACCAATTCTCCGCTTTTGTTGCCAGTATTCTGGCACAAACCATCAGGCAACCCTTACTTCACTATAGAACAGCCATTTAATTTTCCTACTTTTCAATCTGTCATCAAATGAGCAGGCAGAATAATCCTTTTAAAGGGCATGTTGGATCACGTCAGTCCTCTCCTCCAAACCTTCCATGGACTTCCCATTTTGCCCCCAATGAAAACCACATCTTTACAGTGATTTTTTTTTTTTTTTTTTTTTTGCGGTACGCGGGCCTCTCACTGTTGTGGCCTCTCCCGTTGCGGAGCACAGGCTCCGGACGCGCAGGCTCAGCGGCCATGGCTCACGGGCCCAGCCGCTCCGCGGCATGTGGGATCTTCCTGGACCGGGGCACGAACCCGTGTCCCCTGCATCGGCAGGCGGACTCTCAACCACTGCGCCACCAGGGAAGCCCTTTACAGTGATTTATAAGCTCTGTACATGTTATGGCCCTAGATTATCTCTCTGAGCTCACCTCTTATTATAACCCTTGTACACCTGGCTTCAGCCACCCTGGCCACTTTGCTGTTCTCTGAACAGAACAGGCACATTCCTACCTCAGAGTCATTGCACTTTCTGTTTCCACTGCCTAGAATGTTCTTCAGATATCCTCATACCTTCAGGGAAAGAGGTACTTGTTCAAATATCACCTTCACAGCCATATTTAAAATGGAAAACTCGGGCTTCCCTGGTGGCGCAGTGGTTGAGAGTCCGCCTGCCGATGCAGGGGACATGTGTTCGTGCCCCGGTCCGGGAAGATCCCACATGTCGCGGAGCGGCTGGGCCCGTGAGCTATGGCCTCTGAGCCTGCGCATCCGGATCCTGTGCTCCGCAATGGGAGAGGCCACAACAGTGAGAGGCCCACATACTGCAAAAAAAAAAAAAAAAAATGGAAACTTCTCTCTTCTCACCCCTTTACTACTGTCTGTCATTCTTCTCTGCCTTATTTTTTCTCTGCGGTACATATTACCATGTGACATACTACATATTTTATTTATATGCTTGCCTGTTTTTACCCCCACTAGAACATATTTCCTAAGAGGGCAGGAGTTTTGTGTGCTTTAATCAATACTGTATTCTCACCCTCTGCAGCAATCTTTAGCACATAGTAAGTGTTCAGTAAACTTTTGTTGCATGCATGAATACATTTGAGAAGAAAATAATCAGGAAAGAATAAAAAATTCAGTCTGCATTTATGTGAATTTATTATTTTTTTGGCAGAGGTACTAATATACCACTGATGATAAAATTTACACATTTTAAAATCAACCTCTACTAAGTCTTATAAGAGTGGAAACAAAACTTTGAGTAAATATGAAAAATCACAGTTAATTACCACTGAGTACTTCAGAAAAAGATAGCATTATATGAGATGGTTTTTGTTAAGTAATCATCAAGAATTAGACTTTAATTTTCTGTCCAGTCTTTAATACAGTATACTGTACTGAGTTTAGTTAGCTTCTCTACGAGCTTCTTAGTGTATATCATGTATCCTAGATATAAATTGCTTTCCCCAACTGATTATTAAAGCCTACTAGTAGGCTTTTATCACAATAAAAGGCCATAACTTATACAGTAAATGATCAGAAAGTTAATCTTTATCATTGTGAGTTATATGTACCCATTTTCCTCTAGGAAAACATTTTAATCTCAATAATAAAATTTATATTTTAAAATTTCATATATGATATTTTAAAATATTTGTAAAAGGAATGTATGCTATGACTGGAGGCTAAAAAGTTCTACCCACAACAGAATAGAATTAGCAACTCAGAGGGAAATTATTTGAAATTTTGTTATACATTTTCCCACATTGGTATAAGTTATTGCGCAAGAGGTACAATATTCAAGATTCAAGACTGCAATATTCAACTTCAGTTATTACTCATGATGGTACAGTGGCTCTTTGTCCAGGACTAACTGACGGCTTAAAATTGTGTTTTTCTAGTTGCTTTTGGTGTGTGTGTTTTCTCCCTGATACCTCTTACGTCTCTGGGACTAGAGTAGCGAATTTTCATATATCACTTAAGTTCCTCATGCCTAAAAATCAAAGTATATTCCTATGCAAATCTTGAATTTCAAATCATATAATTTGAATGAATTTCAATCCAGACATAATATCAGATGCACTTAATTTAGCAATCCTTCAACTTTAACATTTATAGATTTTGTTTATTTAAACAATTTATATAGTCTAAAAGAAAAGAGAACCAATTCATTCAGTTTTTTTAACACAGTAATTATTAGGCTAACATATACTTTATAGCTACAGAGGCTTTACTGGACTGTTCGTTTTCCTATTTGGCAGAATTTGTTAATTTGAAAAAGAAACTTAAGAAGTTGTGTGTGGAGAACTCAGAATCTACTAGTTTATTACATTTGTTATATATTTATTTATCACATTTAGCAAAGAATATAAAAAATAACAACTGAATAAATAAGGAATGCTTATTTATTTATGGGAACGATTTGTAAATCATGATAGATAAGTAGCTATTAGTGATTACAAAATTGTCCTCCTGCCTCCTTACACAAAGAATGACTCTCACTGTAATTATCTTGGAGCAGAGCAAGAATTGGAAAACATGAATAAATGTCTCATGTGAATCATGATATGTCCATTGCTTAAGATACAAAATATAACGTTTAGCAATAGTCCCTCTTATTAAAAGTGAGGCTATGCTATTTTTTTAAATTAATTTATTTTATTTTTGGCTGCGTTGGGCCTTCATTGCTGTGCTTGGGCTTTCTCTAGTTGTGGCGAGTTGGGGCTACTCTTCGTTGTGGTGCGCGGGCTTCTCACTGCAGTGGCATCTCTTGTTGCGGAGCACGGGCTCTAGGCGCGTGGGCTTCAGTAGTTGCAGCACGTGGGCTCAGTAGTGGTGGCTTGCGGGCTCTAGAGCGCAGGCTTAGTAGTTGTGGCGCACAGGCTTAGTTGCTCCGCGGCATGTGGGGTCTTCCCGGACCAGGGCTTTAAACCGTGTCCCCTGCATTCGCAGGCGGATTCTTAACCACTGCGCCACCAGGGAAGCCCTATGCTGTTTTTTTTTACACTAGTTGAGGAGGGGCTGGTAGGTTTGAAAATTTCTAGAACTGCTGACAAAATAAGATTTTTAAATAGATTTATTTTGGTTACTCTTTTTTTGTTGTTAGATTTTCTGAAAGTTTTATTTTGTTAAATCTCAGTTAAATACACAGTAGATGTCCATTTGTGTTCACATAAAGAACATTACAAGTAGAAATAAATGTCAGTGATTTTTTCTTTTTAAGAATACTTCGTAAAAATGTACAGTTATGTATCATATTTGGTGAGAGCTCAGGTGTACATGTACTAGTCTGAGAAAAATACCACTTCATTAAGAGCTATCAAAAACTTTAAAAATTTTATGTGCACAAAAATGTGTGAATTTTAAATCATTAATTAGGTGATTTGTGCTTTTGTTTAAACATGCTGATGCCCGTTTATTATAACACTTTTTCCTTTGGGAATCATTGTAAAGATGACATTTAATATGTAAAACTTCCATTAGTCCTCCTCCTCAGAAAATACATGAGTTGTCTTATAAATGATTAATTTTTAGTCTGTTTCTTTAATATCCTGGTTCTGTGAGGTTGGATTATATGAGGCTTTACTACTTTTATAGTAGAAATGATCCTGCAATTTCACAATTTTTTTTTTTAAGGTTGAATTTGTTCTCACAAATTAAAACTCTTCTTTGATTCATTTACTTACATATAATATGATAACTAATTCACTTCAAGGTACTTGACTGGATTGCCTGTTATATTGGTTTAAACTCATAGGAAATTACTTATAATGTACTTGTTACATTTTACACTGTACTTGCTAAAGTTTTACTACATTCTGTACATATGGCATTCCGTGATGAAACCTGTTTCAGTAAGTATTTTTCTTTAGCTTGTAATTTTAGAATAACTTACCCCATGTAGATTTAGTATTTTTCTAACAATCACTTTTTAAAAGCTCTGTCAGTACCACTCATTTAAAAAATAATTATAGGAGATTACCATTTGGGTCATTTGTTTTTTGTCAATGAAGAAATTCAAGATTTTTAAAGTCATCCTTTCTTCAAACTCTAGAATTTTGTGTAACATGACCTACAAATACCACTTAATTGATAATTAACCAATCTTTAATTTTTACTATTTATGTTTAGTTGCTTTTTAATATTAATGGCTATTTACTCTGTAATCTAATGGCAATACACAGGATCATTTGCTCTAATATTTAAGTACCATTAGAATGTTCTCTCTAAAATATTAGCTGCTCTTTCTGAGACTCCATCCTAAAGCAATGTGACATTGAATTTTGCAGACATGGTTGAAATTTCTCAATTTCCTAAATGTTCAGATATCTTACCCATGGAGCATAGACATGATGATGACATTTTTATAACACTGTATAGTTTATAACATGTTTTTACTTTGTCTATTGGTCTCATTTGATAATAGCCCATCTGGCTAACATAGTTTAAATATGTGCTTTTTTTTTTTTAAATCACTAAATAATGGTATATACTACATATGTCCTTTCTAAAAATTATAGAGTTTTCTTTATTTAAGGAAAATATTTTTGAGAGAATTATTAAGTCAACAGCTTATACTATGGCCACTTAACAAGAATCTATAGTTTTTCATTCTTTTAAAGATAAGTTCAGCTCTTACAAAAATAAACTATATTAGGTAAAGATGGATTTCAAGAAAACAGATTTTAATTTTTTCATTCTTTTATTAGTTTATTGTTATTTCCTTGTGCTACTGGCTAAGAAAATGTACATTTGAATGATTCGATTTAATTTTTTAGTAATGATAATTCTTAAGCCAGCTGTATATAGGACACTTAAATAATAGTCTTAATTTAAAAGAAAGTATTTCTTAGAATACAATATCACGCTTAAACTTGGAATAGAATAATTTAGGATTTATGCCATACATAATTTTTCATTCCCTTTACATAATTGGTAACTGACTAAGTGTCAGTTTTTTTTTTTTACATACAGAAGTATCACTACTTTCTAATCTTAAATTAAGAATGAAAAACTATTGTTACTATGAATATATTTTCATTAACTGTGCTGTCTTTTCAACTTGCTGCTGAATCAGCCTGCATTGACATTCTTTGCCTTTCTGTGTCTTGTCTATCTTTACCGTTTCCATTAGATCCTCCTACTACTACCACCCTTCAGCCTACAATTCAGTGGCATCCCTCAACTGCTGACTTCGAGGATCTAGCAACAGAACTAAAAAAATTGCCCTTCCCATTGTCAACTTTGGCAACAATTAAGGATGACACAATTGGCACAATCATTGCTAGTGTAGTGGGTGGGGCTCTCTTCGTAGTACTTGTAAGTGTTTTGGCTGGAATATTCTGCTATAGGAGAAGACGGACGTTTCGTGGAGACTACTTTGCCAAGAACTACATTCCACCATCAGATATGCAAAAAGAATCACAGATAGATGTTCTTCAACAAGATGAGCTTGATTCTTACCCAGACAGTGTAAAAAAAGAAAACAAAAATCCAGTGAACAATCTAATACGGAAAGACTATTTAGAAGAGCATGAAAAAGCGCAGTGGAACAATGTAGAAAATCTCAGTAGGTTTGAAAGACCAATGGATTATTATGAAGATCTAAAAATGGGAATGAAGTTCGTCAGCGATGAACAGTATGATGAAAATGAAGATGACTTAGTTTCACATGTAGATGGTTCCGTAATTTCCAGGAGGGAGTGGTATGTTTAGCAGCCACTAAATGTGACTTAACTATGTACAATGTTTCATTCGTACTAGTTGATCATTTTCAGATTGTTCATACTTTTTCTTGAGGAATAATAAGCTTTTCAACTTGATTTTCAAGCTTACTTTTTATATTCTAATTTGACAAACGGAAATGTAAAATCTGAGTTCAGTGTATCTGAGCTGCTTTACAGTTTTTTTTTCAATGCTGTACTACTGTCTCAAGATTTAAATTTTAATGCAGAGTACTTTATTGGTCTGAGGCACACAGGTAAGAAGAAATGTCAACGTTAAATGAATGACCTTTTTGGTACAAATATTAAAAAAAAAAAAACTACCTTGGCATTGTGTGTTAAATGTTTACCTAAGACTATAATCTCAAGTAAAATGTTTGTTAAACATATACCTCTCGAAATTCATCACCACTAAATGATACTACATCAAAATTGACTATAAAACTAATTCAAGAAATGTTTATATATATTTTTAGTATACAAAAAATTCAGCCTGATGAAACACCTTTTCTTTTCAGACATTATTTTATATGTTTCTATACAAATGGAATCTTTACCTCTGCATTTTAATGAGCCTTGCCATAATTACTGTAGAGTGGCTTTTCAAAGGTATTTTGTTGCACTAAAAACTGTGGTAGTACACTCAGTGAACATGATGTGTGGAAGAGCATAATTAGCTGATCAATATTTTTGTCCAAAATATATACAAGAGTAATAAAAACATGCCTTTTAAACATGATAATTACTACAATTTTTTCATCTCTGGAGGGCAATGCTTATATTGTCATGTGAACATAGGTTTTGGTACATGAAGTGGTAGTTTTGTTTTAATGATTTATGTCCTAAATATAAGAATAATAATGAAAAGATGATACATAGTTTAATAGAGTGCAGAGAGAGCATTTCAGTATATGGAAAACCATGGGTAAAACAAGCATTGGAGTACCATTTTTAGAAATGAGACAAATATTTCAGCCAAGAATCTGTGCAGAGAATTTTGTAGACCATCTTGTTTTAGTCATTTATTATTGATGTTGTTCAAATGGATAAATATATAGGAAAAAAATAGAATAAACTTGGAAATTTGAGATTTAACAAGAAAAAATCTGAATTATAGAACCAATCACTAGCACTTGCTGATGGATATTGACAAACCATCCCCCTTTTCCTCCTAAATGTATGTATGTGTTTCAAGATTTTTGTTTTTCCAATTAAAACTGGAAACATCATGAGGTCTTTTTGTTTTGTTTTTTGTTTTTTACATAATTAAGTATATCCTTTCCAAAAATCATGTATCTTTTGAAAAAGAAGTCTTACCTAAGTCTTCAAATGTGGATCTTCTTTGTTAGGTAATTAAATTGCTTCTACAGTGTAGTCGTATACAATTATAATGATGACAACTATTTTGAAGACCAAAGAATATGTTTTATCTGTTGATTCATTTGAAAAAAGGACTGTGTAGAATTGCCTTAGGTGTTTTGCCAGGGAGTTGAAATAGAAGTTAGCAGGAGAATCATAAATTAAATAACTTATTTTGTTAATAAAATGGCAAAGTAGGTACTTTTTTTTCACCTTCCCAACTGCTCCCTTCCCAGTCCTCATCAAATCTAAAAAAATGTTTTTATAAGTCAAAGTTCTAACATGTTCATAGAATTTTGTAAGTAGTGAAGGCTTTATTCTCAGTGATTATAACCTAGTTTCCTTTATTTTAACTAGCAGTATTTTGTGGAAGTTTGAAATCTATTTTATTTCTCTCCCTCAAACACTTAGTATAACAGTAAAGTGTTGGTTAAGGATACAGTTAAGTTCATTGATGTCTTGTTAAAAATATTTGGTTTAAATATGGCTAACCACTGACCAATATTAAGACTCTTTGGTCCCAATCATTGGAAGAAAAACTTTCTTGATAATACCTTATGATTGAAGTGGCTTTATTTTTTTATTTAAATGTTAGCAATGATATGGCCATAAGAAAGATGAGTCTAAAACTTTTTTCCATGAAAGATGAAAATTTGTGGCTTTTTTGAGCAAAACATCCTCTTTAGAATAGTGGTTTGAAGTGTCATATGAATCTGAGAAGAGTAATCCCATTTAGAATATTGTACAAATCACAACTTGAGTCTAATCCGAAGGAAATTTGCAACGTATTCCAAGAACTGTACTTTAAAATATATCTACTTAGTGATCATGAACTTTCTTTTAAATAGTGGCTATTGTGTGGTTAGGGTTTTTTGTTTAGTTTTTGTTGGTTTGGGTTTTTTTGTTTTTGCTTTTTTTTTTGGCAGTGGAGAGTGACATGGAACACTGTGAGTATTTGATATATTCTGCATCCTTTCTGAATCATTTGGCAAGCTACTAAAAGACTTCAGAATTTTAAGAATATGATATGATACTAGTGCTTAAGACTTTCTGAAGCATTGCACTATTGTTTATTAGAGCTTTATGTATGTTTACTGTACATAGAGACTTGTTTGTAAACATAGTCATATTAATAACCAGTTTTTTAAATTACTTCTTGAGTATCAGTAATGTGCACAGCTAATTGATGTATTGAACTCCTACTCTCTTCTTGGAAAAGGTGGAAGAATAGTTTTACTTTATTTTGGCCGTGTTTATTACCTTTATATTTGAACTGGTTTTTCATTTTTGTGTTCACTTTAGAGTTTTATTTCACAGTGGTTAAAGTACTTCAGTGATACAGTGGAGATAAATTCAACTCTTTGTTTTTCCCTTTTTTGCATTTTTATTAAAATATGTTGAAACTTTAATAGGCTAGGGGTTGACTTTAAAAGTGGTATTTGAGAAGTACTTTATAGTTGAAAGATTTAGTATTTTACCGTGTGCCTGAAAGGTTTCTGTTTGATAAGTCTAACATTAAAGAAACCATTAGGGTTTTTCAGTAGTAGGTATTGCTTCTGATAGCCATATATAGGAAAGTTATAATGGTAAGCCTGGCTGAATGTTCGCATAAGGGGCTTTAGGAAGTACAATGTATAAGTGCAAAAATTGAGAGAAATGTAGCAATATTAGATGCAAAAACATCTGATTTTAGTTTGATTTTGCTTTTGGTAAATACTGCTGAAACAAAGTATGAACAAGAAATTGTTAATGTGTGGAAGTAATCAATGTAAAGTGTAAGGAAGGAAGAAATGGTACCCATATTGATTTTTTAATTCTAACAGGGGAATGATTTACAGATTGGATTGTTTTTCCTATTTACTTGTTAATGTATCATCCATAAAAAGCTCTTTTCTCAAATTTTTGTTATATTGGGATATATTTAGTTTTAATTTGTACCAGGGATTTTTTTTTTAACCAAGTTACTTATCAGGTGGTAGCCCCAATAGCCGTTCAATAAATCTTTAAATAAAAGTTTTTAAAATAAATTCTTAAGAGGCATATTTCTATAACAAGCCTATGGCTCTGGATTACCTTCTTTGTCCGCATTTTGATTTTTTCTGGAGAGAGAGAGAGAGTGTGTGTGTGTAACCTAGTTTCCTTTGATTAATGATGTTTTGTGGAATTAGAAACCTATTTTATTTCTCTTTCCAAACAAGACTATATCAGGTTAAGGATACAGTTAAATAAAGTTTGAGGAAGCATCTAAGTTGGCATGTTAAGCATTATAAAATTTACTTTTAATTAATCATATAATTCATATCTCATATATACATATCATCAGTAACATTCTCCACAGTCATGAATTATCTTCTCTCTCTAGTCCTAGCAGTTAAAATAAATTTTAAATGTTTGCTGTGACTTTGACGTAAGTCAAATTTTTAAATTTTAGCTTTCAGTTTGGAATTAACACATTTCATAAAATATTTTTTAAGTTGGCATTTAGTGTTTTTAACTTGTTGCTTGTGAGCTGCTTTGAGTAGGAATGACATTGTTTCTTATTGTTTGTAGTTACCTTCTCCTTGTTCCTCATTTCTGACATTTGAAATTATGATACAGGGACTTCCCTGGTGGTCTGTTGGTTAAGACTCCATGCTTCCACTGCAGGGGGTGCAGGTTCCATCCCTGACTGGGGAACTAAGATCCCACACACTGTGCGGCTCGGCCAAAAAAATAAAATAAAAATAAAATAAATAAACACTGTTATAAAACCTAAAATATTTTAAGATAAAATAAGTTAAAATTTGATACATTTTTCCCCCTAAACTTTAAACTATTTTAGAGCAAGCAGCAGTTTTTTTCAAATAACATACAATTTGACTGGATTAAGTTTGGTTTCATTCTTGTTATACCAATAAAAATTCATGCATGAATCTTTGGAATAGTGTACAGAGTATACCAACTTTTTGGTATTTTTTAAAAAAAATTGTTTGTTTATGCATTTCTGTTTTCTTCTATTCCAGTAAGCTGCACTTTTTTTTCTTAAGTACATGTCTACTTTGAGTTGAGTAGTGATAGGTTTCCATCAGGAGCTTGAAACCAAACATTGCTTACAAAAGCTTTTGCTATATATACCTACCCTTAGGGGTCATTTCTCTTCTTGAACCTTGATAATAGTTATTTTATCATGTTCATTTCAATTTTGAAGGGTAAAATATGATTCAATTTTGTGATTTTTTTTTTTTTTTTTTTTTTTTTTTTTGTGGTACGAGGGCCTCTCACTGTTGTGGCCTCTCCCGTTGCGGAGCACAGGCTCCGGATGTGCAGGGTCAGCGGCCATGGCTCACGGGCCTAGCCGCTCCGCGGCATGTGGGATCTTCCTGGGCCGGGGCATGAACCCGTGTCCCCTGCATCGGCAGGCAGACTCTCAACCACCAGGGAAGCCCCAATTTTGTCATGTTTTATTTCACTTGCCTTTTAGTTAATAGCTGCTGTTTGTTCTGGCTGGGCACTATGGATGAAGCCTAGTGAACGTGAGTTTAGCAGAATAACTTTAAAGTATAAATCTCAAAACTTGAGAATAATTCAAGGCCTTATTTCCTTTCATGCATAATACTTCTGCATAGACGTGATACCTAATTTCACAGTCTCAGTTATGAGAAATATCTCAGGGAAAACCTAGTCTTGAAGGGACAGTTTGATCTAAAAGCTAGAGGAAACAAGACCTAGAGACTTTGACCTTCCTGTTTAAAAAAAAGATTATTACTAAAAAATATGCAATAAGACAGAATAATGAAATGAATGTTCATGTACCTGCTTCAGTTATTGTCAGTTCATGGTCAGTCTTGTTTTATTTAAATTTCTGTCTATATAAGCCCTCCTGCCATTAGTTCATCTGTAAATATATCAGTATGTAGCTCTAAAAGTTAAGGAACATTTAGAGAAAGTAACCACAGATTCATTACTACACCAGAAATGAATAATTCCTTAATGTCAGGTATCCAGTGAGTGTTCAAATTTGTAATCATATATTTTTGCAGTTTTAGCTAGTAACCAAATGTGATCCATACATTGGTTGGTTGAGATGTCTTTTAATCTGTGTGTTCTCTGTGTGCTGTTCCCCACTCCCACACTTTTCCCATGCAGTTTTTTTGGTGAAGAAACAGCTTCATCTGTCCTGCAGTTTTCCAGTTTGGATTGTGCCAGTTGCACCTCTGTATTTTCTGTAAGTTGACAGATCTAGAGCCTTGATAAGATTAAGGTTTAATTTGGGGGTCAAGGTTACTTCAGTGGTAGTATGTTCCTCTATCAGAAGGTGCAAGTCTTTACCTCGTTTTCTTTCAATATTAGCAGCCATTTGATGCTCAAAGCCTAGATCTACTAACAGGGAGCCTACATAATTTCTACATCTATTAACTCTTTTTTTACCATACCATGTGCTTTGATGTCTTAATAATTATGTTCATGCTGCTCCCTTTACCTGAAATACCCTTTCCTCCCTTTGCCATATTGGGAAACCAGTCCATATTCAAGGTCCAGCTCAAATTATAGTTTTATGCAACTTTTCCCTTTAGAATTAATAATTGCTGTTCATAATTCTTTTTTATCAACTTATATCTTCTCTATTGTAACCTCACATTTTATTCTAGTTATTATCTATCTTCTTTAGATCAGTGCTCTTCAATACTCTTGACTGTGCCTATCAGTTAAAAATTAGTATGTACTTATACCCCTAATATGTATAAGTTTATAAATTATATATATGCTACCATAGAATTTTGCTATATGCATTACAAAATATTCAAAAAAGAAATTTTTAATCTGCTAAAATAACATTTTAAAATACTAATTATTTTCACTAAAACAGTAATATTTGGGTAAACAATATAATTGTGCTTCATTTTAAAAATTAACTTTTTTTCTTGCTAAAACATTTTTGAGAAAACCATGTAATTGAATGTGCTTCATTTTTTTTTAATCTTGGTTTTGTATTTTTTGATTCAGTGATTCAAAGTTTTAAGTCCATGTTGAGTATATTTTAACACTTGTTTTTAGGTATGAAAGCTAAGCCACCTCTCGAAAACAAGTAGATTCAAATGAAAGAAGTTCATTGTTGGGAACCTTAGCAGTTTTCATCCCAACTACTGTTTTTAGAGCTAGTCTTCATGTTCAAGGTGTTTGGTTTTTCAGCATCATGCTAATCACCACTCACATTAGCTATTTCAGCACAGTATGGGTTTAGTGTGAGGTTTGTTGTCAATAAGAGTGAATATAAATTTGTTTTATTTGGTTTCTAAATGTATTTGATTGGGGGGGTTGATTTGTCACATCTGATTAGATTGCCATGGTTTTATTTCATAATGTAACTGGTAAAGTTTATGTATTAGGAAGAAGTTATTTGCATTGCCATTTTTGTGGGGTTTTGTTATTTGTGCCTACATTATTGGTGTTATCTTACATTCTGTCAGTTCTTTGCAGGAATGGCATTTACTTGGATTAAATGCCTACTAGTATATAACACGGATTAACACTGATACCCTCACTTGGTTTACGAGTCAGATGTTCACCTGTCAGAGCACACATGTCATGCCTTCTTTACATTTTTGACCTTTAGTTAAATCTAGATAAGTTTTTAGTTCATTCAGCTGAGCTCCCATATATCACAATATGTCTGTCACAGGATGCTATGTTGAGAGGGACCACCAAGTAAAGATGTAACTGTTTTCTTTCATTCTGGAACTGTCCCACTCCACACTTCCTATAGGAAATTTTGGGTGCCCTGTGTGGCAGGGTGCCATCTGACACATGGACCAACTAGGGCTACCAGTGCCAATCCATACTAGTACAATAGTAATTTTTATTAAATGCCCTCTCCCTCTTTTTTTTTTAGAAAAGTGATGATTTCATCCTATGCTTCATTGGAAAATAAATATTTTTATGGATTCTCTGACCCTACCTTGAGGCTTTTGCTCTATTGTGAGGACAGGAACTGTGTAAAATTATCCTTGGCATTCCTAGCACAGGGCCTGGCACATGTTTGGTTACTATTGGTAATTTGTTGGATGAGATGCTGAGGAGACTGTCCTGACCCAAATAGAGGACTTTTATTGAAAAATAGTGAGATAAATATTTGGATGGTTATAAAGGCTTTGGCTTAGATGTCGTATTGAAATATAAGCATTAAAACGGCTATTGAAAAATAAAACAGTGGGGCATATGGGGAAAATTTGGTAATACAGTAACATGTATTATGGGAATATATGAATTTAATCCCAAATGAAAGTTGGGAAGATAAGTTTGTAGGGTATTACATTAAGCTGTGAATCAATCCATGGCATCACAGAAGTTTGGGTGGAGGAAATGAAGAAAAAGAGGGATGAAACTTAACATCTCAATTGTTGGGATTTGGTGTTTTAATGTAAGTGTAAAAAGGGACTATGGATTTCTGTACTCACCCATTTTAAATGGTTTTAGCATATTGCCAGAAGCACGTATTTTAGTGTATAGAATAGTATTTAACTTTTAAAAACTTTATAATGCCTCAGTTTCAGATGTGAATCAGGTGAGCACATGTTTGAATAGCCTTTACGTAGGCTTTATTCACTTGTATCAGAGTGATAACAAAGACAAGCTTTAATTCAATTTAATATCTATAATATTTATGTATATTTTTTCAAAAAGTAATGAAAGTTATTTCTCATATCTGTATTAAATTTTTTGTATTATTTGTAACTGATTTTTGATAGCTTTCTCCATAAGACATATGCATGGTATCTTTAATTATGGATAGTGTACTTTGGTTGTATTGAGGAATGCTATTTTTCTGTTTTTGGAGGTGAGTTTCCAATGTATATGGGTTAATAAGCAGCTGTGATAACAGAAAGATGTTCTTTTGGAAGACATGCACCAATCCTTTAATACTAAATATTTTAATGCTTTTGTCTTTTTGTTTTCTGCTGCTTGTAAGCATACAATTAGATTTAGTAGAACATCTCCTTAGGTGATGGTAAGGTAATGTTGCTTCATGTCAGTCACTCAGTAAACTAGCTTAATGTTGAAAAATGCCAAATTTTTATACATTTGCTTAGTTAAAATTTTTTTCTCCTTGTAGTGGTTTTGTTGGAATATAGAGTCTATGTAGATTATGAGGACAGGGATGTGGGGAGGCAGTGTTGGGGCTAAATTCTCAATTTTCGTCAAAATTCTTTGACATGAATGCAAGAAACTTGAGCTCTCCCTTTGCATTTCATACTAGTGTTCATCACCCATTAATACTTTTAAAATCTTAATACTCTAAAATATATTATTTCTTCTTTTCTCAGTAAGTTGAAGAATCAGAAAAGGAAATATGATATATATGTCATATATGTACTTAATCAGTTTCCCTATGTAGAGTAGGATATCCAATTGGTAAATGGACTCTGCCTAACTTTTCTTCCACTTCCTCATTTCAGCACTTACTAGCCTGTTCCAATACTAAGAAGAGGTGTGCAAAAAATGTTAGAGATGAATAAAGAATGAATGGAGCCAAGTGAAATAAATATGCTCAAATTAAGATAGAAGGAAGAGTTACAGTATACATACAGTCAACTCTCAGTTATGGAATTCTAGAGCTAGAAATTAGAAGCCTAATGGGACAGAATTGGATAAGTAGACCATAATTTAAATGTTTAAAGAATAGTATCTATATAGACTTGAGAATTACTTCAGGATATTAAAAATAGTATATATTCAGATTTGGAAATTAAATTAGGATATTAAAAGTCTGATTCTGGTTTATTACTTATAAAACACTACCAAATTAAATATTATTGCTAAGATTAAATGAAAGGCTTTCTTGTAGGAGGTGTGAGGTTTGGTGAAGAATTTATAATGATGTGTTGGGATTGAGTGATATATATATATATATATATATATAATGATGTGTTAAATTGAGAATCTTAATTTAGGCTAATTATATTCAAAGAGTAACCTGAGTTTTTGAAAAATAATTTCAGAAGTATTACATACATATGGTATTAACTTTGTCATTATCATCAAAATAAGAATACCCAAATTTAAATTCTCCACGCTTGGGCAAAAGTGGTAGGGCCACTTTATTCCTTAGCAAAAGAAAAAATTCCATTAAAGGGAAATCTTTAGACTAACTAGTGTAGAATAGGTAGCATACTTGACACATAGGGATTTTTTATTTTTGCCACTGATAAGGTGTATGACCTTGGTCAAATAACCTTGGTCATGTAACCTTAATAGGTTTCAATTGGCCTATTGTTAAAAACCGAATACAAAACTATAACTTACATGGTGGGAAAAGTGATAGTGTAGAAGATAAGACTAGCCCTAAATCATCCCAAGTCTATTTTCTACATTTATAAGAGCAGAGTAATACTTGACTGGCTTGGTTTTCAAATCTTTTTGTCATGTAGCACATATTCAAATGGAGTTAGTAGTGATTAGAGAAATTAGCAACAACAGGAAGATAAACCAGGTATGTATTAGCAGATGAGGGTAACATCCTGAACAATGAAGCTGGTTATATTGTTTAAAATAATTGTATAGTTTTAGCTTCTATTCAGTATTTGAAAGATTATCAGATTGGGTTCCTTGGGCACTCACTGGTATAAGATTTTTAGTCTAGAATGAGGCTAATAAAATGAACCATTAATAAACCCAAGATCATTAGTTTGCTAAAGAAATTTTTATAATTGGCAAGAAAGTAAAACGTGGGTTTTTTTTTGTTTTTGGGTTTTTTTTTTTTGCGGTATGCGGGCCTCTCTCACTGTTGTGGCCTCTCCCGTTGCGGAGCACAGGCTCCGGACGCGCAGGATCAGCGGCCATGGCTCACGGGCCCAGCCGCTCTGCGGCATGTGGGATCTTCCCGGACCGGGGCACGAACCCATGTCCCCTGCATCAGCAGGCAGACTCTCAACCACTGTGCCCCCAGGGAAGCCCTAAAATGTTGTTTTTAGCAATCTAAAACCACATGAATCACATTTTAATATGAACAGTTGGGAAATGCTTCTGAATACACTATGTATGTATTTGGAAATACCGTGATGGTAAGTAGGTGAAACATATTTCAAAACTGATAGTGCTTAATTCTATTTAAATTTGCCATGTCTGGATTCCAACAGTAATTGTAATTATTTAAGGGTGTATATGAACGTCAATTTAATGGAAGACTAAGAGCTCGGCATTTCCAAATAGGGGGCCCAAAAGGAGAGACTACGTTAGATGTTGCGAGAAACCATTCTTTCCCAAAAAGGGCTTATGGGTGGAGGTTTCTATCCTGCCCCAACCTAGCTTTATTTCACCCTGTGTTCTCTCCTATTTATTGACTGAATGACCTTGGGCAGAATATTTAACTTTAGAATAGCAGTATCTTCATTTATAGGATGTTACCTTAAATATCTTTCTTACTGGTTAGAAAGATAAAATCTTGTATATTGAAGGTTCTTTGTAACTGATGGGTCGCTTCACAAAATTCAGTTATTGGATTTAATATGGCTGAAATTGTCAAAATAATACCTACACATAACGATTGATGGTTTTGTCATATCCATAATACTTACATTTGAAAATTATTTTAGTAAATTCCTTTAATTGGCAGTTCATAAAGTAGGGTGACTTTTTTTTAGAATTGTGTGAAATGCTAGCTACTAAGTATGTTTTTAACATCCTTTCTTATAAAATTTTGTGGTGCAGGCTGGAAAAGAGAAATTGGTATTCAGAAATGATAGAGTGTGCCTGTAGCCAGGAGACAGGGAAGAATTTACATAATTTTGTAGTATAGACACTATCTTAAAGTTTAATTTGTATTAAATGTGTGTGAATTAAAGGAAGCTATCTGCAGCAAGCACTGTTTTAATAATACTTCTATTTTAAAAACTTAGATTTTGCAATGTCACTTTTTGACTATTTATTAGGTCTGGGATATTTTCTGTTTTTTAGTGTTTTCTCTTTCTTGAAGGTTTTTGGTTTCTTTCATAGAATTTCTTTTAATAGAATGAAAGGTAAAAATCTATTCAATACATTGTTGGCTAACTCCATTAAAGAATACTGAATTTTTTGTTTTTTTTATCACCTTTTAGAGTAAGAACTTAGTTTTCATCCTTTTCTCTATCTTCTTTTCTCGTCCAGACATTCTTTGCCTGTTGACAGTAGATTCACTCATTGATACCTGACTGGGTCTATTCTTTTCATCACTTTAAAAACGTAAAGTTGGAGTGCTAAGGTGACATCTTGCAAGGAATAAATGTGTTAGCATAATGCTACAAAAAGTAACGAATCAAATTTGGGGTCTTCTAAGCTTGTGGTTGGATAACATACTTAGTCCTTGCACATTGTAGAAATCAGAGGACAAAAACTCAAGAACTCTTAAAATTGTTTGAAAAACCTAATTTTTGTTGCTTTACAGATGTTCCACTTAAGCAGACCTCTTCTATAGCTGTAGCTGGAGCTGTAATTGGAGCTGTCCTTGCCCTTTTCATCATTGCCATCTTTGTGACTGTGCTGTTGACTCCTCGAAAAAAGAGACCATCCTACCTTGACAAAGTGTAGGTAAATTTTTTGCTTGTGTTCAACTATGAATATTCAGTATGTGGCAGTCTTTATCTTTATAGCTACTCATATGAAAAGTGTCTGAGGGATGGAAGTAAAGATACTGTTAGGTCTTTGTAAGATGACTGGTTTTGTCAGAAAGTCTGACTACATTTTAGTAAATAAACAGTTGCAAGGGGCTGCTAGAGACAAATATATTAGACACCTTTTTAACCTACAGTATATTACATATCTTTCCAAATGGTAACATAATGACTCTATGTTGTCCTGCCTTCTGAATAAAAATGCAGGTCTTCCATGAAGTAGTTGAAAGACAGATATAAAAAATCTTAGAAATTTAAATTACTTCTTTAAATTGTTTATACCTGTTTTATGTATAGATATAACTAACTTTAAACTGCCAAAAGTTATTAAATACATTGAGTTTTAAAGCTTTTATCTTAAAGAAATTTAAGTTTTGGTGAATTACAAAATGTGCTTTTATTTAAAGAGAAAGCAATGTTTTGGACCTAATCATGAGATAGAATTACAAAACAGAAATTGCACTCTGTTGTATAATCAAAAGACCGAAGTCCCAGGTCACTTAATTCCATCAGCAGCTTTTGTTGCTTCATCTGTGAAATGTGAATAATACTTTTCCTGCTTACCTCACATGGCTGTGATAAGAGTAGAATAAGATGTTTATGAACTGTGAAGTTCTATACAAATGACATTATTTCTTGTGTGGTTATTAATGTTTTTATATGAGGACATGAGGCTGGCTCTGAAGGAATGTATTTCTTCTGTCTTCATAAATGCTTTGTGTATGTCTCTGCCTCTCTAATCTGGCATAGTTAGAGCACTGATCTTTTTGGATTAAGGACACCTGCGTGTTAGCTCTATTACGATCAAATTAGCGGTATGATCATGAACAAGTCACGTCACCTCCATGAACCTTGGTTTTCTCACCTAAATAACTTATGGCATCTTGGAGCTATACATTTGCTGTGATTTTTGTTACATTAAAGGAAATAATTACTTTAAATAAAAGGATTATAAAATACCCTTTCAGTCTAATACCTGTAAGACCGATTCCTCTAATATTTCAAGAGTATCTAGCTTGTGGTTAACTTCATCTTAGTTGCCAGATTATCTCAAACTTTTCTATAATTTCAAAAACATAATTTACTAGTAGGCCACTAATTATATCCATGTAATCATTTTATTTATTATTTGAATTCTGTTCATTTAAAATATTATTTCATGCCCACATGGAGAAGTGAGAATTTGTAATTTCTTTGGCCTCTATAGCTTTCATCCTCTTTATCTTTTAATATAGGTAAAATTTTTATTTGATTTACTAATCTCAATTACTGAAAATTAGTTATCTGTGATCTTCAAAATTAGGAGAATATATGAAAAATTATTTTCTAAAATGCAGAGAGCTACAAGGTATATTTAATTCTATTTTTGTTGTAATGCAACAATTTAAAAATATATGAAAATACTTTTTTTTAGTAGATTACGTCATTTTGGCAAAGATAAATACATTCCCCAAGGATGTAATGGTCTCTTTATTTCAGGTGCCAAGATTTATAATGGTTTGTAGATTGAAAATCTTAATTTACATGATGAATATTCTAAGAATGACCATGGCTTTTGAAAACTAATTATGGAAGTATTTCCAAAATATAGTATAAACATTTTTTTCATTATCATTTTAAGATATAGTCTTTTAAATCACTTTTATGACACTTCGGAGGAAAGTGTTTTCCATTTCACATGTTTGACTATATTTAAAATGTTGGTAGGCATAGTCATATGTAAAAATGTACAGTACTTAATTAGTCATATACTAGATTACTTGCTTAATAATAATGTTCAAAAAATACTTCTATTTGCTTCTTTTTTAGATTTTTCAAAGAATTGTTTATTTCAGATTAGTCCTAAACATTAGAACCTTTAAAACCAGTTCACTTTTTTCTTCCAATTATGATTGATTAATGGAAATGTAAGAACTGAATTAAACATGTATGCTAATACAAATATTAGTATGAGGAAAATATTCTCAAAACTTAAGCGAATCTTGAATGTTTCCCCCACCCACCCTTTTTTTTTGTTTTTTTGTAGGATCGACCTTCCACCCACACATAAACCACCTCCTATGTATGAAGGACAGTCCCCCCCTTTGCCTCAGAAAGACCTTCTATATCAGGTAAGTGTTCCCGAGTACACGTAAAATAAAATGAAATAAAAAATATTAAGCAATGTATATTATTTGTTTCAAAATATTATCTAGTCATTATACATTAAATATTACGTAATAATATATAATCATTTCTCTGAAACATTCAGGGGATCAAATTTAGTCTACAGATTGGTAAGAAAAGAAGTTATGGCCAGTATAGGTAAGAAAAATCAACACTGTATTAGGAGTACAAATTTTTACTAAAAGCTTATGGCTGAAGACTTATTGTTTTTTTTTTTTGTTTTTTTTTTTTTGCGGTACGCGGGCCTCTCACTGTTGTGGCCTCTCCCGTTGCGGAGCACAGGCTCCGGACGTGCAGGCTCAGCGGCCATGGCCCACGGGCCCAGCCACTCCGCGGCATGTGGGATCTTCCCAGACCGGGGCACAAACCCGTGTCCCCTGCATCGGCAGGCAGACTCTCAACCACTGCGCCACCAGGGAAGCCCCAAGACTTATTGTTAATAGAGTTTTATTGACGTAATGATCCATTGTAAAATATGCATTTTTATATAAAATAAAAGGTAGAAAAATTGAATGGTAGGGTCTAATGTATGATGGAGAGGTTTTTCTCCTTGGCATATGTATTTTTGTTTATTTTTGAGTATATGCAAAGTTTTCAGTATATGCATCTAAGTTTTAGCATTCCTTTATTTAGCAACAAAAGGTTTATATTCCAATTTAAAATTCTGGGCATGAATATTGGGCCCCATTTTACACTTATGATAATTTAAATTTCTTTTGGAATCAGTTTACACTAATTTGTGTGAAAGTATTGATTCAGTGCTTCTGTCTTAGATTCTATGTCTAGATTAATATGCTCTACTTGGGAAAGTTTAAGCCATAATGCTTTTATTCTTAACTTTGTTTTGTTTTTGCTTTTTTCCTCTATCACCCATGCAGCCTCCTGGGGCTCTAACCCTGTACTGGGGTTTTATTACCTGTGACACTATAATATTTTTCTCCTAAATTATGTCCTGTATCTTCAGCTTGAGTAAGGCAAAGGAATATTTCTGTTAAGATGTTCTCAGCTTCTGTTCCTAGGTTGACCATATAATCAGTCTCCTGCCTGAGCATGGGGCAGGGAGGAGCATTCCGTGGCATGTGCACTCACTGACAATGGGCACCACCTTTGTCATCTTGCACAAGTTTGGTGTCTTAGGGATGAAGATGCGCCATCTTTACAGAACTCTTGTTTTCACATAAAGAATATAGCCTCACATCTTTTTTGGCAAATAAAGTAACTTGACAAGTAGTGTGAAATGTCAACAAAATATTTAGCTAAAGGTGTTGTTAACTGCTGCAGATGGATAACTGTCTTTCTCCCTCCACAAAGCTAGTCACTAACTGGAGGATTTCTAGATTCAGGTGTGGGAATTTTTTAAGAATGTTGTTAGTAGTTTTTCAGTACAACCCTAATTGCATATAATTTTATTCTTGTCCTTAAAATCAGTTTATTTACTTGTTATTTAATATTTTCAAATTAAATATTTATAAAAGCTTATGAATTGAAAAAAATTATTTGGCTCAGATCATGTGTCCTGGGTTTTAGTTAAGAAAATATAATTTCTATATATGTAAGCACTGCTAAATAAACACAAAAGGAGGATTTTTCTTGGATGACTTGACAGTGGTACAAACTGCAGTTTTTATCCTTGGAGTCAGAGAAGTCTTCCTGGATGGATCAATTTTGGAAGTAGGATTTTGATACATGTGATAAAATTACTCAGTTGTTGATTAGAGTAAATTGCATAATCACAAGCATAAATCTAGGTGGAAATGAACAGTTATGTGAAAGAGTAATGGAAATTTTAGAAAGGAGATTGGTGGGATAGCATCTGCAGTGGATAACAAACATTGGACTTTGGGATTCAGAGACCATTTACATTTAGTACTATTGTGACTTTTTCCTCATCTGTTAAATTCAGCAGGTGAAAAACATGATTGATTGTTTCCCTCTTCTAGCTATAAAACTGAGTCTATAAAATATTGCTAAGGGTCAGCTGGTTGCTGTCATTTTGCTTAGGAGAGTCAAAACTTGAGTTGGAGGTGAAATAATTCTTAATTCTATAAAGATTTTGAGAATAATTTAGGCTAAAATCATTATGCATCAGTAAGATAATTTGTTGTAATTCATGTGTTATAATGTCATATGTTAATTATATGGCTGTCTGCATTTTAGTTAATGTTGTGATATCAAAATGCAAAATACATAGAACTGTTTCCTGGTTACCAAGAAATCTGTAAGTGTGTAATTACTATCTAATTAGTTTCATGCAATGATAGCCTGCTGTAATAGTAAATGCCTTCATAGTGTTCTGCTTCAGTAGATAACTGGTCAACTTTAAACTCATGAGGTAATTCCTAATTGAAGTCATTAGCCCCTAGCCCTCACAACCAGGCCATGCTACCAAATATTACCATGGCTTTAAGGAAGGGAGTCCCACTTGTTCTACCCATCAGTGTTCTACCCTTGGGAAACCACAGAAAGAAAGAGTTCCTTAGTACTTAACTTTTGTCTCCCCTGCTTAACCATTACTTTTGTGATAATAGTGCCAAAACTCATACCTGAGAATTTTCCCTCTAAATATAAGTTAGGAGGATGAGGCCTGGTATTGTGAGGGGGTGATTTCCTTGAGTGGGAATGGAACTATTATCATACTGCAGAGAAGATGCATGGAGGCACACATAAGTATGAGGGAAATAAAAAGAAGAATGTCTTGCCTGAAGGCAAAGAATAATTAATACCACCAGCTTGTCATGTTATTAGTTGATAATCCTAGAAAAGTGAGTCTTCATTTAGGAAACAAATACTAACTCAGGACATTTTTTCTTAACATTATAGGTAATAAGTAGGTATATTTTTGGTACAAAAAATTCACATACTACAGAAATTTAGAGTTAATGGTTAAAGTTCTGTTTCATCCCCATATCTCCCAATATATTATTTCTTTTCCTAGAGGTCACCATTGTTAGGAATTTAAATATCCTCCCAGACTTTATCCACAAGTTTACTTTGAAGTATACATCGTCCATATTTACATCTACAAGTAGTTTCTTTACAAACATAAATGTGGTCATAGAAATTGCTTTTTCCACTCTATTACTAATATTTTTCAGAGTGACTAATGTTGCCACCTTTATCAAAATCCTCTGGGTTATTAAAAATGAAGATTCTTGAACACACATTCAGTTTCACTGAATCAGTATCCCAGGGGTTGGAGACAATGGGCATTTTACCTAGCTCACCAGGTGAATTTTAATGCACATTCAGGTTTGAGAACTATTGCTATTTCTCTGTCTAATTCTTAATGGCTGTAATAGTATTCCATTGTGTTGATATACCACAAATTACCTAATGATATTCCTAGGTTTTTTCCTTTTTTTTTCTATTACAGTAATTGCTGCATTGAGTGTACTTTTATATACTTTATTGTACACATGTATTTATAAAATATATGCAAAGAAATAGAATTACTGTGAAGATTTTTTACATTTAAATAGGTGTCACATTGCTGGCCAGCCTAGCTATATTAATTTATATTCCCATAAACAGTATATTAAAACCCATTTCCCTCTCTAATACTGTTTAGTAGAACTTTTGTTGTTGTTGTTACCAGTTTGATAAAACTGGAAAAATAGTTCATTTAAGAGCTTCATAGATTCCTGGAAGAAGTTTCATAATTGATTGCCTATTTGTAGTTCTGTAAACCACCTATTTGCATCTTTTTTCAAATTTTCAGTTACTTTTGAACTTTCCTTGTTAATTTTTTAGCAGCTCTTTGATATGGACAGTAATCTTTTGTCTTATATTCGTCTCTTATTTTTTAACTTTATAGTGTCTTATACAGAACGTTTAAGTTTTTATGTAGTTAAAATCTCTTTATCTTTTTCCTTATCGTTTCTGGAAGTTATATATTATCTAAAAAGACCATTTCCCCCTCTCTCCCTGATCTGAAATGTTAAAAAATCATACAAAACTCTTCACAGTTTTATGGGATGTTTTATTTTATTTTAAATAATATAAAACTTATGTTTGCTTATGATATAAGGTAGTGACCTACATTTTTTCCCCAATGGTATAACCAGTTGTCCAAAAATTATTGAATTGTCTGTCCTTTTCTATGATTTGAGGACACTTTTATCCTAAAATAAGTTCCCATATATATGAGGTATATTTCTGAACTCTTAGTTCTGTTATGTTGTTCTGTGTTTCTCTTCTTAAAGCAAGACAACACTGTTTTTTTAATTTACTTTTTATTGAAGTATAGTTGATTTCCAGCGTTGTGTTAGTTTCTGGTGTACAACAAAGTGATTCAGTTTCTGGTGTACAGCAAAGTGATTCAGTTATACATACGTGTGTGTGTGTATATATATATATATATATACACACATACACATACATATGTGTGTGTGTATGTATATATATACTTTTACATATTCTTTTCCATTATGGTTTATTACAGGATATTGAATACAGTTCCCTGCGCTATACAGTAGGACTTTGTTGTTTATTCATTCTATATATAATAGTTTGCATCCGCTAGTATTTCAGCAGAATTTACTATCTGGAAAAATTACGATTTTTTTCCCCAATAATTCACTCTCATATATCATAGTCTTTAGTAAATTTTTGTAAATGTTCATCGCAGTGTTGTGGAGGAAGAGTGTTTCTACATTTTTTTTTTGAGTGGGTAATACATGCAAAACAGTATAAAAGGGTATTTTCTAAAGTCTTAGTACCATTTTCCATTCCTACTTACCCTACCCCCACCACCTCCTACAGAAAACCATTTTTATCAATTTCTTGTTTGTCTTCATATGGTTTATGTAAACATAGACAAGGAAACACACACACATTTTATCTTTTCTCGGATAAAAGGTAACATATATACACTGTTACATACCTTGCCATTTCCTCTTAAGATATACTGGAGCTCTTTCTTTTTGGGGTAAAAATCATTCTCATTCTTTCTTATGTCTACTAAGATTCTAATGTGTGTACATAGTTTATAATGTCAAAATATTTTAATAAACCAATAATGCTGCAGTGAATAGCTTTGTATATATGCTATTTTGTATCTATGCAAGTATAATCTGCAGGCTACATTTTTAGACTTGCTCTTGCTACATCAAATAGTAAATGTGTTTATGTTTTTTATAAGTACTGTCAAATTGTCCTCTATAAACATTGTACTGTTTTGCACTCGTGTGAGTAATGTTTGAAAGTGCCTGTTTCTCCACATTCTACCAACAGTGTATGTATTCCACTTGATTATTGGTAATCTGATAGGTGAAAAATAGTAAATATATAATTGCAATTTTGCAATCTCATTATTAGCAAGTTTCAGCATCTTTTCAAGTTTTAAACGATCATTTTTTTCCTGTAAGCTGCCATTCTTTTGTGTGCTATTTAAAAATTTTGTAAATAGATATGAAGATTTTTTTGTTTTGATTCCAGCATGAATAATATGTACATTGTTCATTGGTATCTAAATTGGTGGTATACAGTGTTAAGCAAGATGACTCATATTCCCATAGATTTATGTGATAAAATAAGAAGATTGAAAAATTAAGAAACTATGTTATGACTAGAGCCCTAATATTATCAAATTGTGTGGCTTTAGAAACATGATGGTTCTACTTGTTATCAAGTTCTGGAGTTAGAGATATGTCCTCCAGGTATCTTAATTTCAGTTACTAATCATACCATATTTCATTTATGGCTTTCTTGAACCTGTTCACCCTACTACTCTTTATAGTTTTATAGATTCTCATTATTTCTCCTCAGAACTCATCTTTCCAACATATCACTGCCAGTTTCCAATAGTATTTTTAGATAAGCTGTTTATGCTCATTATTAATGGTCTGGTTTTCTCCCTGGATCTGAATATTTTAATGTGTTTTCAGATACCAGATATCAGTAGTTATGGGCTTTGGGGTCAGGGAGAGAGGAGAGAGGAAGATGATAAAAGAATTAACATTTTTCTTCCAAATTCAAGGAAACTAATGACTGAGTGGAATATTTAAGTAAATGAGTCCTGAGTATTTCTAGGATGGTTTTGCCCTAGAGTAGCAAAAAGTTTTAATCTGCATTTTGCCTCCAGTTAATAGGTAGTGGTAATTATTGAGATAAGTAGTAAAAGAATCGTAGGGCCTTGTTCTGGTCTGAGGAGGGAATAAGTTTTGTGAACAACAAAGCTTGGATGAAATATTGATTTATAAACGAATAATATCTAAATAATATATTCAAATAAAATATCAGTGCAACCTCTGAAGTATAAAGGATTGGTATTTTTACTAAGTCAGAGCTCTACTAATCAATCTTATAAATGAGAAAAGATAAACCTACTTGATACGGTTTCATAAAGATTAATAAATTACCATATGCTACATCCTTAGAACAGTGCCTGGCACATAGTGAATACTATGTGTTTGCTGTTATTATCATTATTGTTAGTTAAGAAGAAGCTATGTAATTCTTAGAAAGTTACTAAAGAGACCAAGCAGTGAAATTATTTCAGTAGAAGGATAAAACTGTTACTACTTTGGCTCATGTAAACTTGGCATATATTGCTTTTGGAAATTATTGATACTTTTATTTAAGCTTAGTAGTGCTTGAAATGAAATTAAAATGGAGTTTGCATCTTTTCATTCATAGTTCCATTTTGTTTTTTCTCTGTCATCCATTTATCAAACATATTTCTTAGGTACTAATACGTCAGTATTAGGAATACATAGTCAATAAAACAGTTAAAAATTCTTGTCTTTATGGAGCTTACATTTTAGTGACAAATAGATAAATGCCTACGATGACGTTTTTTCCCCCTTTTTTTGGAAAGAATTTTATTCAAGTATAATTGGCATACAGCAGATACACAAAAACATACATACATACGTACCCTAGAAACATCACCACAATCAAGATAATGTGCATATTCATCATTTTCAAAAGTTTCTTGGTACCCCTTTGTAATCTTCCTCTCTTGTCATTTCCCTGCTCCCTTTCTACATCCCCAGGGAACCAACTACTAATCTGCTTTCTATCTATATACATTAGTTTAAATGTTCTTGAATTTTATGTAACAATCATACAGTAGATTCTCTTTTTTGGTCTTGCTTCTTTCACTCCACATAATGATTTTGAGATTTCTTCATGTTGTTGTGGTCTCTCCTTTATTCCTTTTAGATAGGTGTACCTTGTAGATATACTACATTTTGTTTATACATTTACCTATTGATGGATATTTGCATTATTTCCAGTTTTGGGCTATTATAAGCAATGCTGCTATGAACATTTATGTATGTCTTTGTGTGAACATATACTTTCATTTGTCTTGGGTAAACATGTACATGTGGAATGACTGGGTCATATGGTAAATGTAACTTTTTAAGAAAATGCCAAACTGTCATCCTAAGTGGTTTTACCATTGTGTTCCCACCAGCAATGTATGAGTTGCTCCATACCCTTGCTACCATTTATTATTATCAAACTTTAAAAATTTTAGGTACTAACAGGTGTGTGGTTAGTTCATTATTATTTTAGTTTTTTCCCTAATTACTAATACATGTAACGTTTTTTTTCATTTGCTGATTTGTCTTCTTTAATGAAGTCTCTGTTCAAATATTTGCTCATTTTTATTGGATTTTTAAAAATTATTGGATTTTGAGAGTTCTTTATATGTTTTGTGTTATGGAATGCATGTTTGTGCCCCTCCCCCTCATTTATACATTGAAACCCTCATCACCAATGTGATGGTATTTGACAATGGGACCTTTGGGAGTGATTAGGTCACCAGGGTGGAGCTCTCATAATGGGATTAGTGCCCTCAGTAAAAAGAGACAGGGGAGAGCTTATTTCTCTTTCTTTTCTCTGCCATGTGAGATTATAACAAGAAAATAGCTTGACTGCAAGCTAGGAAGAGGGCCCTCACCAAGAACCAAAATCTTAGACACATAGGAGGTTTGGACTTCCATAGAACTGTGAGAAATAAGTGTTTATTCTTCGCTTAAAGAATGGCTTCACCGGGCTTCCCTGGTGGCACAGTGGTTGAGAGTCCGCCTGCCGATGCAGGGGACACAGGTTCATGCCCCGGTCCGGGAAGATCCCACATGCCGCAGAGCGGCTAGGCCCGTGAGCCATGGCTGCTGGGCCTGCGCATCTGGAGCCTGTGCTCCGCAACGGGAGAGGCCACAACAGTGAGAGGCCCCACGTACTGCAAAAAAAAAAAAAGGCTTCACTTATATGTGTTAATATATGATATTTGTTTTTCTCCTTCTGGCTTACTTCACTCTGTATAATAGATTCTACCATGCATAAAATAGATAGGGAACATGCTATAAAGCATAGGAAGCTCAGCTCCCTGCTCTGTGACGACCTAGAATGGGTGGGATGAGAGGGGGGTTGGGAGGGAGGTCCAAGAGGGAGGGCATACAGGTATACATATAGCTGATTCATTTCATTGTACAGCAGAAACTAACACAACACTGTAAAGCAATTATACTCCAATTAAAAAAAGAAAAAAATTAAGAGAGATTAAAAAAAAAAAAAACGAAAAAAGAAAAAAAAGAATGGCTTCACCTAATCCATGTTAATTTGTTATAGCAACCTGAGCAGAATAAGACATTTTGATACAAGTCCTTTGTTTGATAATATGGTTTGGAAACATTTTCTCCCATTCTCTTGGTCGTCATTCTCTAAACTGATTTTTGAAGAGCAGTTCTTAATTCTGAGGAAGTCTGATTTATATGATGGCAATGTAGTGCCATGCTTTCTTTCTGGAATGTGGGTATGTTGTGGTAATACCTATTTTTATTAATTTCTATTAATTTGGTTAATATATTTTTATGATATATCATTTTAATTTTTCCTGTGTAAGCATCAGCAATTAGGAAATTTAATGAATTATTTCAAAGACAGTAGATTTTCTTCGTCACTAGTGTTCCTTCAGTATCTAGTATCCTCAGGAGACATAAATAGTGTAAGTAATTCTAATCTCACCTGAGAAATATAGAAATTAGGAAGATTTGGCCTCTGTAATAGTATTTGGGGCCCATGGTACTGAAGTAGCCATTATGTCTTTATATGTTCTATTCATCTCTGTATCAAAAACAGTAGTTAGCACAGAGAATAACTCTTGTTTTTAGTAGAATCAAATGGGGCCTAACAGTTTTGTTATAATAATTAAGAAGATTCAGATTCACTTATTTTGACTTGCTGTAAATTATAGAAATACTCTAAGAAACTTTATTTCAGATTTATTGTATACATGTAAACCAGCACAGATCTGGGGAACCTGGAGAGATGATTTCTAGGCAATAAAGATTCTGAGTTTAATTGCATTTTAGTATTTTTAAATGGTTTTGCCAGCGTCAGTACATTCATTATGTGCTTTTTCAGAAAGGAGTTGAAATCCTCTGACCCTGATTCTGATTGTTTCTGATTTGTAGCTGAACTGTCTAAGTGGGAAAGTTAGGTCTATCTTAAGAAAGAAAAAAAAAATTAAGTAATGCAGTATTTCCCTCAGAACTATTTCTAATACAGATTGAATTATTTTATGTAGATTAAATGATAGAAAAGAGCTGGCTTCATCCTAGTCACCAATACTCATTACCAAAAAAAAAGCAGTAGATGATTAAAGTAAAAGAACTAAATGTTGGCCTTTTAAGATGTTCTGAGCAATCCAGAGAGAATATTTAATTCACACCTTTTCATAAGACTTTTTATAGTAAAATTCCACTTGGTTCTGTCTATGTTGTAAACATCTCACCTCTTTCTTCCTTTTAAATCCTATCTATGTTATAAACGTCTCATCTTTTTTCTTCCTTTTAAATCCATAAATGAGTTATAAGAACTGATTCGTTATAAAAATTATATACTCACTATTTGTTCTTAATAGATGTGTATTTCTGAGTTTCCTGTTTTTCTATTTTCTTAATTATAAACTCTTTAGAAATAGAAACCATGACTTACTACTGCCTTTGTAACCTTTCTTGGTGTCTAATAAACTGCTCCATACAAAGGCTACTCAGGAATTGTTGTTGAGTTGCTGTGATAGTGAAATGAATTGTTTGCAAAGTCAGTTTCCCAAGCTAGCTGAGGGTTATTCCATGAGTTTGGGAGAACAAAGAAGACAGCAGAATCTATAATAGTGTCACCTCATCCTTCTGCCTGTGTAATACCTAGAAAGTTTATTTTAAACAACTTGGAAATTTTATAGCCAATCCATCATTAATTTTGAGTAAGATGGTGTAACAAGGTGCCAAGCTATAATAATATCTTATCATTTCCAAAGATTTAATCACCATACACTCCTAATAACTGGAAATGAACCTCAGCTTTTGGACATTACCACCAGAATACTTTTAAAGCACCTCATAAACCATGTTAAAGTCTGAAATATTAACTCAGATTTAATACTAAACTTTGGGGAATAAAACTGTTTTAATGGCTCAATGCTACTTGGGAACTCCTGCAAAAAAGTATTATCCTAACCATTAATTTACTTAAATTGTGTTTTTTCCCTTGGTTTTTGAAGAATTAAATTTAGGCTATTCATACCTGAGATGCAATCAGAATATTCAATTTCGAGTGGTTAGAGATCTGTGTTAAATTCACACTGCCATCAGGGAACTATAATTCTTAATTAGAGGTGACTCTTGATTGACTCATGAGTAATGAGAAGTAAAAGAGCTATTGAAGTTAAGTACAGTAAGCTAAGTACAATGAACTTTCCTCCCAAATTTTAGGGGACCTAATAGCATTCTTTATTTAAAAGCGCTCATGATTTCCTTTATTGGGAGAGATTACTTTCTAAGTACAGAGACAGAGAGCTGAGTTATCTTAAATGTTCAAAGCAACTAAATTTTTTTCAGAGAATAGAATTCTTATTTGTGAATTAAATTTACGTAGACATTATCAATCAAACTTTACTTTGAATTTGGCTACTTAGTCGTAATTTTTGTCTTGGCAAATTGTTGTTTTGAAGTTATTTTGACATGTTAAATATAAAAAATTAGTAAAGGCCACACATGAACTTTTGAGAGAATAATGTAAATAATATATTATTTTAGGTAATCGTTACCCATATGGCTAAACTTATAATGTTCATTCATTCATTCAGTGAATTACAGTAAACTATACTGAGTGATTTTTTTTTTTTTTTTTTTAGACTCTTCCTAAGCAGATTCAGTTATGGAGTCCTTGGTTAAATTAAACTGACCTAAATGGAGTGTTCCTTCAGGCAGCTGCTGTCATATTGTGATGTGTACAGTGCCAGTGCGGCCTCCATGCCTGCCACAATGCCTGACTTACCATCAGAGAATAATAATAGAGATAAACAGATTAATAAGAGAGATTAGTAGACATTAATTTAGTGATATCTGTTACTACCTGTTAACATGAAATCACTATGGGGAGATTAACTCAGACTACTGACTATTATCAAAACATTCCTAACATATTGGGACAGCAATCTTGTATCCTAGAATTTCCAGGATTGTCCTAATTTCACATATTCGTGCTTTAGTGTCAGTATGCATTTAAGTGCACCTATCCCAATTTTGAGACTTCTTGCACTTTCCCAAGCCTTTTCTCCAATTTCTTAATAGCTTCTTTCTCCATTTCTGATCATTCTAATTCAAAGTACTTTCTTCCTATATTTAAAATGACTCCTATATCTTAACATCTGAAAAATATTCCTAAACTAATTAGAAGAATATCTAATTTGGAATAAAATGTGCAATGTGAACTATAGGAAAAGAACTTGTCACAGTGATAGTCACTTTCAAAAGTAATAGGAGACATTAATCTTACTTACAGAACTTCAAGAGGTAGAGAGCAACCTGGGTTCTAATTTTCTGATCTGCTACATATTTTATCATTTATTTAATATTTCATTTTTATTCCCTATTTCATAAAATGATAGAGTAACTAGAAAACACATAAGATACATTTAGGAAGAGCCAGAAGATGGGGTAATTGACCCTTTCATTTAGTTGATTCAGATTTCTTAAATAAAATGACATTAGAGGCAAGATTTTCATTAAAGTAAAATTTTAAGTTTGAAACCTCTTAAATTTGAAGAAAGCATGTTTGAATGAACCAATTTAAACATTTCTAAATAGTCCATTGGCTTTTTTCTTTTAAAAAAAAGCCTCAACGATAAAGCATAGGCCATATATATATTTTTAATGCTACAAGTTAGAAATCAGAAATACTAAATAAAATTGTATTACACTTCATGTATTACACTTGTCTAACACTTGGAAATTAAATTCAAGATGCTTTTTGGTTTAGAAATCTTTACAATGTCAAAAATTAAGAAAAATTTAAAAAATCTAATAGATGGAAAACATTCAAAAGGGTTTGTTTTGGATAAAGTAGTCAAGATCCCAGTTTATCCTTGGGTGAATTAACCTTAGTCATTTGACCTAGCCACTTAGTTATTCCATTTTTTTATGAGTATGGGACTCTGTCACCCATTCTGCCTTTGCAATTTGTCAGATGAGTTTCCATAGTTACCAACCTACCATAGTACAAATTTCCTGTTCCTGGGCATGATAGTAGACATAGTTAGCACTCTCTTTCCCCAGAGACATGCTGTCGCCACTGGTTAAGTTTAGTTGCGGCATGATTCCAGATTTATTTTGTTGATTCTTTGGCACATGTTCTCAAACCAAGATGTTTGTCCCCTCAATTTTATGTACTCTGTTTGCTTTACTGATGTTTGCTTAATTAGGAATATGTTCAGGGCAAGCAATTAGCCTATTGTTGACTCATTGTTTTTTAATGTATTGCTTGCTATTTGGGAAACTGACTCTGAAAAGATGTAAGCCCCAAAGTGATATATGTGTTTCCTTGGGTGTATAAATTAAAAAGTTAATCTTATAATTCAGACTAAACAGTATTTTATTACTGAGGAATTAGTAAGACTCGTTGGGGGAAAAGACTTATCCAGAGTGGTACTTTGGTTTGAATCATTGGTGCTGCCTTACAAATATTTTTCAAAAATCATTAGGCTTGTTATCATTCCCATATTTATAAAAATGCACAACTCACTTTCTTTACCTTTGTGTTCTGATTACTAGCAAATATGTATGTAATATATTCAGGATCACCTCTTATGATGACCTCCTGTATGTCTATTTTTTTTTATTCTTCAATTTGTTAATATGGTGTATCACATTGATTGATTTGCGTATATTGAAGAATTCTTGCATCCCTGGGATAAATCCCATTTGATCATGGTGTATGGTCCTTTTTTTTTTTATTCAAACGAAAAGTCACAAAAATTATAATCATCCTCATCAGTTCACTCAGTCCCATGTAATTATTTTTTTTTTATCTTGATCTTTGTTAGCACTTTTATGAAGTCATCAGTTTTCCATTAGAGTTCTGAAAATGCTTATTCAGTTCAGCAGTATAGTCAGTTACCAGAAACCTGTACTTGTCAGAGCCTTTTCCATGAATTCCTTGAAGATGAAACCCTTTTATAGGAACATTTTTGCAAAAGCATCAGAGTACACCCAGAACTGTCTGTAAATGACAAAAGACGTAAAAATGACCACAGTTAAAGATTTGATGAAAGTTCATAGTAATGCAATTGACAAGGAAATTTAGTTATTTCTGAGATATACATTTTAAAGTAATAACTAGAATTATGACTTACAACATTATACCAAAACATATAAGATTTTTAGAAATTTCATGTAATGTCTGAAACATTTATATTAACATATTTCCATACAAATAACCCAAAGAAAGTTTAGTATTAGTTGTTTTTTTTGTTTGTTTGTTTGCTTTTTTATACTGCAGGGATTGCATTGTATCTGTAGATTGCTTTGGGTAATATAGTCATTTTCACAATATTGATTCTTCCAATCCAAGAACATGGTATATCTCTCCATCTGTTGGTATCATCTTTAATTTCTTTCATCAGTGTCTTATAGTTTTCTGCACAGAGGTCTTTTGTCTCCCTAGGTAGGTTTATTCCTAGGTATTTTATTCTTTTTGTTGCAATGGTAAATGGCAGTGTTTCCATAATTTCTCTTTCAGATTTTTCATCATTAGTGTATAGGAATGCAAGAGATTTCTGTGCATTAATTTTGTATCCTGCAACTTTACCAAATTCATTGATTAGCTCTAGTAGTTTTCTGGTGGCATTTTTAGGATTCTCTATGTATAGTATCATGTCATCTGCAAACAGTGACAGTTTTACTTCTTTTTTTCCAACTTGTATTCCTTTTATTTCTTTTTCTTCTCTGATTGCCACGGCCAGGACTTCCAAAACTATGTTGAATAATAGTGGTGAGAGTGGACATCCTTGTCTCGTTTCTGATCTTAGAAGAAATGCTTTCAGTTTTTCACCATTGAGAATGATGTTTGCTGTGGCTTTGTTGTATATGGCCTTTATTCTGTTGAGGTAGGTTCCCTCTATGCCCACTTGCTGCAGAGTTTTTATCATAAATCGTTGTTGAATTTTGTTAAAATCTTTTTCTGTATCTATTGAGGTGATCATATGGTTTTTATTCTTCAATATGTTAATATGGTGTATCACACTGATTGATTTGCATATATTGAAGGATCCTTGCATCCCTGGGATAAATCCCACCTGATCATGGTGTATGATCCTTTTAATGTGTTGTTGGATTCTGTTTGCTAGTATTTTGTTGAGGATTTTTGCATCTATATACATCAGTGATATTGGTCTGTAATTTTCTTTTCTTGAAGTATCTTTGTCTGGTTTTGGTATCAAGGTGATGGTGGCCTCATAGAATGAGTTTGGGAGTGTTCCTTCCTCTGCAATTTTTTGGAAGAGTTTGAGAAGGATGGGTGTTAGGTCGTCTGTAAATGTTTGATAGAGTTCACCTGTGAAGCCATCTGGTCCTGGACTTTTGTTTATTGGAAGATTTTTAATCACAGTTTCAATTTCGTTACTTGTGACTGGTCTGTTCATATTTTCTGTTTCTTCCTGGTTCAGTCATGGAAGATTATACCTTTCTAAAAATTTGTCCATTTCTTCCAGGTTTTCCATTTTATTGGCATAGAGTTGCTTGCCGTAGTCTCTTAGGATGCTTTGTATTTCTGCGGTGTCTGTTGTAACTTCTGCTTTTTCATTTCTAATTTTATTGATTTGAGTCCTCTCCCTCTTTTTCTTGATGAGTCTGGCTAATGGTTTATCAATTTTGTTTATCTTGTCAAAGAACCAGCTTTTAGTTTTATTGATCTTTGCTATTGTTTTCTTTGTTTCTCTTTCATTTATTTCTTCTCTGGTTTTTATGATTTCTTTCCTTCTGCTAACTTTGGGTTTTGTTTGTTCTTCTTTCTCTAGTTCCTTTAGGTGTAAGGTTAGATTGTTTACTTGAGATTTTTCTTGTTTCTTGAGGTAGGCTTGTATAGCTATAAACTCCCCCTCTTAGAACTGCTTTTGCTGCATCTCATAGGTTTTGGATCATTGTGTTTTCATTGTCATTTGTCTCTAGGTATTTTTTGATTTCCTCTTTGATTTCTTCAGTGATCTCTTGGTTATTTAGTAATGTATTGTTTAGCCTTCATGTGTTTCTGTTTTTTACGTTTTTTCCCTGTAATTCATTTCTAATCTCATAGCATTGTGGTCAGAAAAGATGCTTGATATGATTTCAATTTTCTTAAATTTACTGAGGCTTGATTTGTGATGCAAGATGTGATCTATCCTGGAGAATGTTCCATGCGCACTTGAGAAGAAAGTGTAATCTTCTGTTTTTGGATGGAATGTCTTATAAATATCAATTAAATCTATCTGGTCTATTGTGTCATTTAAAGCTTCTGTTTCTTTATTTATTTTCATTTTGGATGATCTGTCCATTGATGTAAGTGAGGTGTTGAAGTCCCCCACTATTACTGTGTTATTATCGATTTCCTCTTTTATAGCTGTTAGTAGTTGCCTTATGTATTGAGGTGCTCCTGTGTTGGGTACATATATGTTTATAAATGTTATATCTTCTTCTTGGATTGATCCCTTGATCATTATGTAGTGTCCTTCCTTGTCTCTTGTAACATTCTTTATTTTAAAGTCTATTTTATCTGATATGATTATTGCTACTCCAGCTTTCTTTTGATTTCCATTTGCGTGGAATATCTTTTTCCATCCCCTGACTTTCAGTCTGTATGTGTCCCTAGGTCTGAAGTGGGTCTCTTGTAGACAGCATATATATAGGTCTTGTTTTTGTATCCATTCAGCGAGCCTTTGTCTTTTGGTTGGAGCATTTAATCCATTGACATTTAAGGTGATTGTCGATATGTATATTCCTATTCCCATTTTCTTAATTGTTTTGGGTTTGTTTTTGTAGGTCCTTTTATCCTCTTGTGTTTCCCACTTAGATAAGTTCCTTTAGCATTTGTTGTAGAGCTAGTTTTGTGGTGCTGAATTCTCTTAGGTTTTGCTTGTCTGTAAAGCTTTTGATTTCTCCATCTAATCTGAATGAGATCCTTGCCGGGTAGAGTAATCTTGGTTGTAGGTTCTTCCCTTTCATCACCCTAAGTATATCATGCCACTCCCTTCTGGCTTGTAGAGTTTCTGCTGAGAAATCAGCTCTTAACCTTATGGGAGTTCCCTTGTATGTTATTTGTCATTTTTCCCTTGCTGCTCTCAATAATTTTTCTTTGTCTTTAATTTTTGCCAATTTGATTACTATGTGTCAGCGTGTTTCTCCTTGGGTTTATCCTGAATGGGACTCTCTGTGCTTCCTGGACTTGGGTGGCTATTTCCTTCCCCATGTTAGGGAAGTTTTCGACTATTATCTCTTCAAATATTTTCTCTGGTCCTTTCTGTCTCTCTTCTCATTCTGGGACCCCTATAATACGAATTTTGTTGTGTTTAATGTTGTCCCAGAGGTCTCTTAGGCTGCCTTCATTTCTTTTCATTCTTTTTTCTTTATTCTGTTCCGTAGCAGTGAATTGCACCATTCTGTCTTCCAGGTCACTTGTCCGTTCTTCTGCCTCAGTTATTCTGCTATTGATTCCTACTAGTGTAGTTTTCATTTCAGTTTTTGTATTGTTCATCTCTGTTTGTTCTTTAATTCTTTTAGGTCTTTGCTAAACATTTCTTGCACCTTCTCTATGTTTGCCTCCATTGTTTTTCCGAGGTCCTGGATTATCTTCACTATCATTATTCTGAATTCTTTTTCTGGAAGGTTGCCTATCTCCACTTCATTTAGTTGTTTTTCTGGGGTTTTACTTTGTTCCTTCATCTCATACATAGCCCTCTGCCTTTTCATGTTGTCTATCTTTCTTTGAATGTGGTTTTTGTTCCACAGGCTGCAGGATTGTAGTTCTTCTTGCTTCTGCTCTCCGCCCACTGGTGGATGAGGCTATCTAAGAGGCTTTTGGGAGGGACTCTGTCTATTTCTTGTTTTTCAGGAGACCCAGCTTTAGTTCATTTAGCATTTCTATGATTACATAGTTGCTTATCTGGTTTTTCCACAGAGCTGAACAACTTGATGATTTCCTATTGTTCTTTTGATTTGGGAAGTATAATTTTTCTTTGTAGCTTTAGAAAACAGAGCTAGGACCACAAGGTGAAGGACATAGAAACATAGATTTTAATACTCAGTGTAAGAAGACCTTTCCATTGGTTAGGTCTGTCTGATAATGGGGTGATATAAGAACTAATAGTTCATATTTCCCAACTTGCCTTGTTTAAAGGACTTAGCTGATGTCTTTTGTTGTATGTGATAGGAGGCATTAATGAATTGGAAGTAAAGTTGAATTTCAAGGCCCATTCTAGTCCTATTGTTGCAGGAAGGGATACCCCTTCCAGGGCCCGAGAGTGAGCTCTTGTCTAACACTGTGAAATGAATTGTCAGAGACACCCATGCTGACAAAGCAAGAGACTTTATTGGGAAGGGGCACCTGGGTGGAGTGTAGGAGGGTAAGGGAACCCAGGAGGACTGCTCTGCCACATGGCTCCCAGTCTCGATTTTTACTGTGATGGGATTAGTTTCTGGGTTGTCTCTGGCCAATCATTCTGACTCAGGGTCCTTTCTGGTGGCGCGCACAACCACTCAGCCAAGTTAGATTCCAGCAAGGAGGATTCTGGGAGATTGGTAGGACATGTCGACTGGCGTCTCCTCTCTCTCCTTTTGACCTTTCAAGTATTCTTCATGTTGGTGGTGGCTTGTTAGTTCCGTGTTCCTTACCAGCATCTCCTGTCATAAAATAACTCATGCAGGTTGTTACTGTCTTTGCCTGGCCAGGGCGGACGGTTTCAGTCAGTGTTTCCCCTAACACTATCTCTTGATTCTTTTTTTCCCTGAGTAAATAATATTGGTGGTAGATTGAAAAATAACATGGGTGTTACTTGGGACCAGTGTTCTGCATAAATATTTCAATGTGATTCTGAGCGTAATATTTAACTATATAATTGATTAGTTAGTTAATGAGTTACTAAAAGCAGTCACATTAGAGGTAACCGACTCTATTCTATCCATGTTTTCATTGAGTGTAATTTCAAGACCTATTTCCATGTAGTATTACTGAGTCTTCATAAAAATCAATTTGACATATGCAAAAATTACGTAACATGTTTTTCACCTTTTTTTTAAGGAAGAAAAATATTTTCTTCTTAAAATGCAAATTATACCTTGTTTTATGGTTGGTTTACAATTATCACTGTTTGACTGGCCACATAGATACTAAAGCTTAAATTATACTTTGAATGAAATCTTTACAGTACTTTTCACTACAATGAATAGTAGATGAAATATAGAACTTGCCAACTGCAGAATATTTCATATACATAAGTAACTTTGGAAGAAAGAGAATTGAAGGTCTTTGAAAGGAAATACTTAGCTTTATAATAATTCCTATTTTAAATTCATTGGCACTTTACAGAGGTAATCTCAATTTCAAATGTTTGGTGGGCATTAATTATTTAGGCTATCAATCCTGTTTATTAAAAGAAATGCCATGTAAATGTATTTGTTTGAAACATTTTATATGCCTTAATACAAATGTGTGTGTTCCCATGGAAACCACAAATACCCCTTTAGAAATATGATGTAAAAAAGTAGCTTTACTTGTAACTAGAACCTGAGAAATTGCAGGCTATATTCAAGAAAAGATAGCTACAAAGTTGAAAAATTTTGCTGTGGTTACTTCTTGCTGAGATATGAACTGCATGTAAAACTGTAAAACCATACGTGTGTGTGCGTGCAATTTTCAAAACAAATTAATTGTACTAGAACACAAAAATACAGAATAGAAAAGGAAAAGAGTGGTAAGTTAGACTTCGTTAAAGTTAAAAATGTTTGATCTTCGAAAGACACCAGTAAGAAAACAAAGGCAAACCATAGATTGGAAGAAAATATTTGCAACATATATATCAGACAAAGGAATTATATCCAAAATACATAAAGAAGTCTTGCAACTCAATAACAGGAAAACAACAAACAACCCAATTTTTTAAAAAGTGGACAGAAGATGTGTGCAGTCATCCCTCAGTATGGGTTGGGGGTGGAGGGGATTGGTTCGAGGACACCCTGCAAACACGAAAATCTGCAGATGCTCAAGTCATTTATATAATATGGCATAGCTGAATCATATAGTAGTTTTTTTTGTGTGTGTGTTTTTAACAGCTTTATTGGAGTTTAATTGCTTTACAATGGTGCGTTAGTTTCTGCTTTATAACAAAGTGAATCAGTTATACATATACATTTGTCCCCATATCTCTTCCCTCTTGCGTCTCCCTCCCTCCCACCCTCCCTATCCCACCCCTCTAGGTGGTCACAGAGCACCGAGCTGATCTCCCTGTGCTGTGCGGCTGCTTCCCACTAGCTATCTATTTTACGTTTGGCAGTGTATATATGTCCATGCCACAAAAAAAAGATAAAATAAAATATATACAAATATTGAATTATTATGTTGTAAATCTGAAACTAATATAATGTTATATATCAATTATACTTCAATTTAAAAAATTAATTCATTAAAGTAATACAAGCTTATCTTGGGAAAAAAAAGATGACATAGCATTTGCATATAACCTATCCACATTCTTTCATATACTTTAAATCATCTCTCAATTACTTATAATTACATTGTACCTAGTACCTGTTAATGCTTTGTAAGTGTTTGTAAATACAACGTAATGCTATGTAAATAGTTACCATTGTGTGGGGAAATACAAATTTTTCATTTTGGAACTTTCTGGAAAATGTTTTCAAATTGTTTTTCAACCTCTAGTTGGTTGAATCCTCATGTGGGGAGCCCACAGTTATGAAGGGCTGACTGTATAGACTTTTCATCAAAGAAGATATGCTAATGGCCAATTGGAACTTTAAATTTTATAATTCTACTTTTGTATTTGTTTAGTTTATATAAAAGCAACTTATACTTAAATTTATTTTCCATTTTTGCTTTACTAGGTTAATTTTCATTATTATTTTCTGTCATTATATCTCAAAGTACGGTATGTAATTAAAAGTCCAAATACCAAACTTGTTTCAGAGCGTATTCCGTCACCCTCATTATGATTCTTATGTACAAGGATTTATAATGAATAGGTAATGTGATGGTTCTGCAAGAAGTGACTCAAGTTTATATTTTTATTTTAAAGTTCTCTACAACTGAGTAATCCTGTTTTTGATGGTAGTTTTTTCCCATAATGAACTAATTGCCTCTGATCCTCATTTTAAAAAATGAGGAATGTGATATTATGGGTTACCTAACTTGCCACACTTGCATTAATAATTTTACTAACTCCCAAGGCATGGTATTTTATTTTTGATGGCCAGCCTTGCAAGTAAATTAGAAATCTCTAGCCACCTTTCAACCAAATTAGTCCCGATTCTGACTTCTGTAATTCTCAAAATTCTTTTAAGCATTTTAAGCTGCAGCTATTAAGAACAGATTTCTTTTACCCCAGATACTTTTCATACATACCTCAAATGCTTACAACAGCCCTTCAGGAATTGTTTGATAGCTTTTTCCAGTATTTAAAGTTCTCTAACTTGCTCTCACTGTTTTTAAAAACCAACTTGAGTGTTTACAGTGTGTTTAACCATTCCTTATATGATACAGTTTATCTTCCCTCTCTGGTCCCTCTCCTCTATGAAAATTCTAGTTTAATACTTCTCATGAAATACATTTTCTGGAACAAATTGCAATAGTCTAGAATTGGTAAGTGCCAAATGAACTTGAACCTCCTCTTTTCTAACATCTGTACTTCTATTAAAATGGTCTGCTTTCGTGTGTGTGTGTGTGTGTGTGTGTGTGTGTGTGTGTGTGTGTGTGTGTGTGTTTGACAGCCAGTCCTGTCAATCCAAATGTCTTCCTTTCAGTTATATTGATTTTCTAACCTAATTGTGTTTTTCTCTATTACATTTAACCTTTATTTTAGATAAAATTCCAACCTATTGCAAATTTTTTAACTAATACAATAAAAATTAAGAAATTGTGATTTTTTTAATGCCCTGAGATGGTGTGAGAAAAAATAGGTAGCCAAAGTGATATGACTCAGAATGAGTGAATGAGATGTCAAGACCTAGTTGGATTATCAAAATCAATTATTGTAACATTCATGCCTCCTTACTTGAAGACAATCTCCTGCTTATTTTCCCCATGCTCCACATCAACGCCTTTTTGTGTCACTTTTTTTTTTTACTTTATATGCTTTACACTGTGTAGATTTTTCAAACGATGGGCACATATTCTAATTTTAAAAACTTTCTGATTAAGAAATTAGAACTATTAGGAGAAAAAAATTAGAATGGGGTATAGCAGGAAGCAATGTTGAGAACAGAAGTAGAGAAAGAATGAACTTGCATCTCTGGTAGTCTTGAAAGTAAGAAAAACTGATGTTGCAGAGTAAAAGTGGAGTGGGGAGAAAATAAAATACGTATGGATTATAAAGCTTTCCAGATACAATCTGGTGGCATAGGATGTGTTATACCTATGAAGTAATTAGAGTTTCAAACAAAAATTGGTGCCCAAGGGTTGTTAGTCTGGGACTACACCCACCTTTTTCTGGTGGCTAAATGCTGCCACTTGGCTTCTGCCATCCCAGGATGCCATTTTCTCCATTTAGTGCAGAGAGCCAGTTCGTTGGCAGTACTACCCATTCATTCTTGGCTTACAGAGAATCGCTACCCCAGAGCTCTTCAGTGATGCCAGAGCTTCCCTCTTGAATACATTTCATACAGAATTGATCAAGAGAATGTTCTCAGGACTCTACTGGAGGTGCACAGTTAAGGGATGACTAAACAGGTCTTACATGATAAACCCACCCTTAACATTTGGTTTCCTTAAGTCTTTGGATACTTTCCACTATAATATATCAAGGAAATGCTAGAATTTCGCCTTCATTTAGGGTAGTCCACATTTGGGCCTGGATTTCAGTCATCTAACCTGACTATTAGAGCTACTACCAGCTACTCAATATATTGAATCAAGAATCTTGATTTAGTACATCTTTATAAACATGTTTTGTTTGATTCAACATTACATTCCTTCTAGCTAATCCAAAGCCCTTAGTATCTGTTTCCACCTAGGTTCTAAAGGTTTCTGTCTCCATAAACTGGAAAAATCTTGTAATTGCAGGGTGCGGGGGCACACTTAGTAGTTTACCCCAGGGTATATTGATTAAGCAATTCCTTAAAAAAAAAACACTATAAACAACTAAAAGAAAATAGTTGGCACTTACAGCATATTGCCTAGAAATCTCCTCAAGTAAAACTACCATTTCATTATATAATTTTTCTCCACGTCATCACAGGCAGCAGTGCTTCTAAACTTCATCCCACTCTGTAATAGGGTTCCCTTTCCTTCAGCTTCAATAGCATTTGCCTAACCTTCCTTTTAGTGCACAGCAAAAGCGTCCTTGAAAGCCATCAAGCTTCATTAGCTCTCTCTTCAGTATCCTTCTGTTTCCTGTAGCTTTGTCCCAAAGCCGCTGCCACATGTTGAAGGTTTTGTTACAGTAGCACCCCACTTTCAAGGACCAAAGCCTGTTGGTTTTCTGTTGCTGCATAACCAACCACCCAAATTTAATGGCTTACATAAACAATAGTCATTTAATTACTGGGATTGACTAGGTGCCACTAGGTGGTTATTGCTCAGGGTTTCTCACAAAGTTTTGGGCATGTGGTGGCTGGCTGTAGACGCCCGAAGCCTCATTAATTTTAGATGGAGACATCTGAAGGCTCCGGTTCCTGATCTGGGAAGGCTCAAACAGTCAGGATCCCGAGCAATGTATACTCCTGCCCCCACCCGCACCCGCCGAGGGTCTCTGTCTGTCTCTGTCTCTCTCCCTCTGTATTCTCTCTTCATGCTCTAGCTTGGCAGCTTCTGGGCACCGAGACTTACTACATGGCAGCTCAAGATTCAAGGATACAAGGCAAGGTGGTGATGCAGACTCTACTACTTCTTGTGGGACTATATTCTGTAAGACCATGTGTGACTAGAAATTAACATTGCAGCAATTTTTGGAAAATACAGTTTGCTTCTTCTTTGTGTTCTCTTGTATCCAGAGCCTGTTGAAGGGTGTAACTATAAAACCAAATGTTAGATAGCAATATAGGAATGTAAATCTTTGCAAGACTTGTAATGTCACTTTACAATATACTTACATTATATCTGCATTGTAGTTGCCATACTTTGTTGGAAGGTCACACCATTTCGTGACCAATGAGAGACTGAAGGCAAAGATTTTAATGCTAATGAGAAGAAATTAAGTAGGAAAAGATATTTGAATGAGAATTCATTAACTCATATTTCCATGTCACAATGACTTTTTCTTCCCTGTGCAATATCATGATTGTAGTTACTTGTATAAATAATATTTTGAGAAACAGTATCTCCTATTTTTCATATACGGATAAAATAAGTGGGATAACTCAAAATCAGGAAAAGGTTGCCCGATGGAAGGAATAAAAGCTAGGAATACTATCAAAGTAAATCTTTTTTTAAAGAGAAAAAGTCCAATAAGAATACAGAATTACTATCTGTGAAACAGAAAAGAAACTTAAGTACAAAAGTACAAAATAGGAAAGGAATTGTATTTCAGAAGTGACTGTGCTTGACATGAAAACGTTAATAAAACTAGAATGAATATTAGACAATTAGCAAAATACCATAGTTTCAAGAAAGACATCTGAAATCTAGTTTTCCTTGTATTTATTATTATTCTTTTAATCTTAAACTTGTATCCATTTTTTGGTCATTTTTAAACATCTGGTTACCATGACATTTTATTTATATAAAACTTAAATATTTAAGGGAATTCCCTGGCAGTCCAGTTGTTAGGACTCCGCACTTTCACTGCTGAGGGCCGGGGTTAGATCCCTGGTCAGGGAACTAAGATACTGCAAGCTACATGGTGTGGCCAAAACAAACAAAAAAAGTTTAAATATTTAATTTTATGAAATAAAATTATATTAACTAAACACTTAGACGCTACGTCTTAAACCTGTCTCCCATGTGGAGTCCTTTGGCTTTGTTTCTCTGAGCTGTAGACTGTCAGGTACTGCCCTGAGTTTCACAGTTAGCCTCCAAAGGGGGTTTCTTACCCCATATTCCCACCACTAACAAAAGCTATGACTGAAGTACGTGTCCATGTATATTAGTTTCCTAGGGCTGCCTTAACAAATTACCATAAACTGAGTGTCTTTAAACAACGGAAATTTATTCTCTCACAGTTCTGGACACACAAGTCCCAAATCAATGTATGTGCAAAGTGCCTGAAGGCTATAAAGGAGCACCTCTTCCACACCTCACTCCTAGCTTCTGTGGTTATCAGCAGTTCTTGACATTCCTTGTCTTGCAGTTTTCTTCACATGACGTTCTCCCTCTCTGTGTCCAGATTCCCCTCTTATAAGGATACCAGTCATTGGATTAGGGCCCACGACAATCCCATATGACCTCATTCTAAGTTGATTACATCAGCAAAGACCCTATTGCTAAATACGGTCGCATTCAGAGGTACCGGGATTAGGACTTGACCATATCTTTTGGGGGGACAATTCAACCCACAACACCATGTAACTCAAGCACTGGACTTACTCAAAGGAATATTTAAGTGACAAGACATTTCATGCTTGTTTCATCTTTCATTATCAAAATTTTTACTATTAAAACAGCTTAGTTTAACTTTAATCAGGAAGCAGGTAATTCTTTTAAAGAATTATTCATTGGCAAAGACACCAGAGTATGGATATCCTGGTATCTTTGCCAATGAAGTTTTTCAAGCAAAGTAGTTGTTCACATAATTCGTTAGATCTTCTTTTTTTTTTAAATTGGTTGCGCCAGGTCTTAGTTGCAGCAGGTGTGCTCCTTAGTTGCAGCTCACAGGCTCCTTTGTTGCAGTTTGCTGGCTCCTTAGTTGTGGTATGTGAACTCTTAGTTGTGGCATGCATGCGGGATCTAGTTCCCTGACCAGGGATCGAACCCGGGCCCCCTGCTCTGGGAGCACGGAGTCTTAACCACTGCGCCACCAGGGAAGTTCCCGGTTAGATCTTTACTACTTAGAGAATGAGAGGGATTTCTTCAAAATGGTATTCCTAAAAGAACCAGAATAACACAATGGAAAAAATGTTTGAACCTGACCCATATTGCCTGTTATGTAGAATTGACAGACTAGCCATTGGCAGAGCAGAGGAAGCCTTTGAAATTCTGGTTTTCCCAGAGGGCTGATTTGGATGCTTCACACATGCTTGTGAAATAAATAACATAAACAAATAAGTAACTTGGCTACTTTGAATGGACATCACTACCTCTTAAGCTTGTTAGCTGTACAATGGAAGATTAAAGTTATGGAATAATCAATTTGTAATGATTAATATACTCTGTATTTCAAGAACAGTATTTAGGAAATTGCCTGGTCTGAGTTATAGACAAAGGTGTTGAATAAAATAATTTTTTTTTTTTTTTTTTTTTTTTTTTTTGCGGTACCTGGGCCTCTCACTGTTGTGGCCTCTCCCGTTGCGGAGCACAGGCTCCAGATGCGCAGACTCAGCAGTCATGGCTCACGGGCCCAGCTGCTCCGCGGCATGTGGGATCTTCCTGGACCAGGGCACGAACCGGTGTCCCCTGCATCGGCAGGTGGACTCTCAACCACTGCGCCACCAGGGAAGCCTTGAATAAAATAATTTTAAAAGCTCTTCTGATATTTAAATTACATCTATATCTATATCTATATATGTAAGTATACATATCATATATAAATATACAATAAAAATATATATTTGTTTTTATCTTCAGGTAGGATTTTTTAGGGTGGTCTTTTTTTTTTTTTTCCAATTTCATAGCTTTATTTTTTTCAGCTTTATTGAGGTATAGATGACAAATAAAATTGTAATATATTGGGTTGGCCGAAGAGTTCGTTCAGGTTTTTCCATAACATGTTATGGAAAAACCCGAAGGAACTTTTCGGCCAACCCAATACTTAGAGTAAACAGCAAGACAATTTGATATATGTATAAATTGTAAAAGGATTTCCACCATTGAGTTAATTAATGCATTCATCACCTCACGTTTTATCTTTTTTATTTTTCTGGGTGTGAACACTTAAGTTCTATTCTCTTAGCAAATTTCAGTTGTGCAAACAGTAGTATCAACCATAGTCACCATATTATACATAAGATCCTCAGACCTGAAGTGAAAGTTTGTACTCTTTTACCAACCACTCATTGTTTTCCCCAGCCTCTGGCAACCACCATCATTCTTTTCTCTGCCTCTATGAGTTTGACCATTTTAGATTCAACATATAAGTGAGATAATGCAGTATTTGTCTTTCTGTGTCTGATTTATTTCACTTAGCATAGTGTCTTCCAGGTCCAGTCATATTGTCACAAATGTCAGGATTGCCTTCTTTTTAAAGGCTGAGTAATATTCCATTGTATTTTCTTTATCTATATATCCATCAATGGACATTTAGATTATTTCCATATCTTGGCTATTGTGAATAATGCTGCAGTGAACATTGGAATGAGGGAGATATCTCTGAGATTCAGATTTCAATTTCTTTGAATATATACCCAGAAATGGGATTGCTGGATCATATGTATGGTAATTCTATTTTTAACTTTTTGAGGAACTTCCATACTGTCTTCCATATTGCGTGTACCAGTTTACATTCCCATCAGCAGTGTACAAGAGTCCCCTTTTCTCTACATCCTCGCCAGTATTTGTTATCTCTTGTCTTTTTTATAATAGCCATCCTAACAGGTGATATTTGTTTTTTGCTGTTGAGTTATATGAGAACCTCTTCTATTTTAGATATTCACCCCTTACTGGATATGGGTTTGTCAATATTTTCTTTCATTCCATAGGTTGTGTTTTCATTTTGTTGATGGTTTTCTTTGCTGTGCAGAAGCTTTTTAGTTTGATGTAGTCCTACTTATTTATTTTTGCTTTTGTGGCCTTTGCTTTTGGTGTCAAATCTAAAAAATCATTGCTGAGACTAATGATTTTTTCTAGGAGTTTTATTCAAGTCCTTAATTCATTTTGAGTTGATTTTTGTGTATGGTGTAAAATAGTGGTCCAGTTTCCTTCTTTTGCACATGACTGCCCAGTTTTCCTAATACCATTCTTTGCCCGTTGTATATTTTTGGCTTCTCTGTCAAAATTAATTGACCATACATTCATGAATTTATTTCTGGGACTTCGAGTCTATTCCATTGATCTATGTGTCTATTTTTATATCAGTACCATACTGTTTTGATTACTATACCTTTGTAATATAGTTTGAAATCAGAAAGTGTGATGCTTCTTGCTTTATTGTTCTTTGGCTATTCATGGTCTTTTGTAGTTTCATACAAATTTCAGAATTTTAAAAAAATTTTTGTGAAAAATGCCATTGGAATTTTGACAGGGATTGCATTGACTCTGTAGGTTACTTTGGGTAGTTTGAATGTTTTAATATTAATTCTGACTCATGAACATAGGATAACTTTCCATTCATGAGTCATCCTCAATTTCTTTCATCAGTGTCTTGTAGTTTTCAGTGTATAGATCTTTCACTTCCTTGGGTAAGTTTATTCCTAAGTATCAATATATTTTTTTTCTTTTGATGCTGTTGTAAATGGAATTTCCTGTATTTCTTTTTTCACATAGTTTCTTGTTATCGTATAGAAGCACAACTGATTTTTGTATGTTGGGTTTGTATCCTGAAACTTGATTGAATTCATTTATTAGTTATAACAGATTTTTGGTGGAATCTTTAGCATTTTCTATATAAAAGATTATGTCATCAGCAAACAGAGATAATTTTACTTCTCCTTTCCAATTTGGATGCCTTTCTTTTTTTCCTTTCATTGCTCTGGCTAGGACTTCCTGTACACTGTTATATAGGAGTGGTGAGAGTGGGCACCCTTGTCTTGTTCCAAATCTTGTGATTTTAATTGAAATATACTTCTTTTTTGTTGTGAATCCATTAAGAAATTATTGTAACTATTTTTAATACTTTTGTCCTTATCCTTTATACTAGAGTTAAGTGTTAACACACAACATTACAGTAGTATAGTATTCTGAATCTGACTTTATACTTACTGTTACATGTAGATATTCATGTTTTATCTTGCCTTCATTTCTGGTGGACAGCTTTGCTGGGTAAAGTATTCTTGGTTGGTAGGGTTTTTTTGTTTTGTTTTGTTTTTTCTTTCAGCACTTTGAATATATCATCCCACTCTTTTCTGGCCTGTAGAGTTTCTTCTGAGAAATCCACTTGTAGCATTATAGGGGTTCCCTTGTATGAGAGAAATTTGTTTCTCTCGCTGCTTTTAAAATTCTCTTTTCAATTTTAGGTAGTTTTATTATAATGTGACTCAGGGAAAATTGTTTTATATTGAAATTATGGGGTGACTATTATCTTCATGAACCTGGATGTCCAAATTTCTCCCCAGGTTTGGGAAGTTCTCAGCCATTATTTCTTTAAATAAGTTTTCTGCCTCTTTTTCCTTCTCTTTTCCTTCTGGGACTCCAGTGGTTCATAGATTGTTTCCATTAATGGTGTTCCACAAGTCCAATAGGCTTTCTCAATTCCTGTTCATTATTTTTAGCTCCTCTGAGTGAATAATTTCTGCCTTCAATTTCACTGATTTCAGGGTGTCAAGTGTGGGGGCATATTGTGGTCCTGATACAGGCCAGGAATGATGTCTCTTTGGCTCAGGTTGCTTGGGTCACAGCATCAACAATGGTGTGGTCCTTGGCAAGCCCTGTGGGGGGATCTGCAGTGTTGAGGTCTTCAGCAGCACATCTAGGTCCAGCAGCTAGGGACCAGGGCAGGCAGAAGTGGTGGCCAGAGAAAGTAGTGTGCATACACTAGGCTGCAGAGGGCCAGCTGCAGGTACCTGTGTAGAAGACACTGGTTGCAGACACATACATAGTGACAGGGGCCAAGGCAGCCAGCAAAAATTGGGGCCAGCTGTGGGCACACTGGCAGCTGTGGAGACCTTGGCTGTCAGCATGTGCTCCTGTGGCCACTGGGTCTTGCCATGGGCACATGTCAGTGGAGGCAGGTGACTCGGTTTGGGCTGGAGGTGTGCAGGTACACAACTAGAGGGCTAGCTGCAAGTGAACCCAGTGGTACAGGCCAGTGACTGGAGAAGGCTGAATCTGGTCCCCCAAATAGCTGTGGGGCCCTTGGCTTCTATGACTGCAGGATCTTGCTACAGGTGCATCCAGGGCAATGGAGGCGAGTGATGGGCATAGACTAGCAGCATGCAAGTGCACAGCCAGAACAGCTGGCCCCAAGCATATGCATGTGGTGGGAATCAGCCAAGGGAGTCTAGCCTAATGTCTTGCACCCAAGCAGCCACAGAGGCCTGGGCTGGCTGTTAGTGAGGATCCTGGGCTACAGAGGGGGCAGGGAGGGGAGGGAATAGGACAGAACTCAGGTAGTTGGTGGCCTGAAAATGCAAACACCTTGAGGTGAAAAAAGGTGAAATTTGCAGGGATTTCATGGCAGCCATGTTGACAGTTGGTTTCTTCAGTGACAAAAGCTGCTGGATTCCTCTGCAGAGTGGTTTACAGGGAACCGTGGTTACTCCCACTGTGTGGCTCTTTTTCGCAGCCCCTGTTCTTTTTACTTGTTCCTAGACATCTCCATACATCTCAGCTGTGCTGGTCTCTGGGTGGGGTGAAACCGAGGTGGATCCTTCATGTGGTGCCCCGAAAGCTGGGTTGTTCACCCCACCCTGTTTTTCCCAGTCAGTGGAACTCTTCCTAGCTGGAAGTGCACTCTCTGCGCTGAGCAGTGCCAGCCTGGGGGATGGGATGATGCAGGCAAAATGACATTATTCTTCCTTCCTTTTCCTGTAGTTGTTTTTAGGTTTCTTTGTTCCACTGTGTTGCTAAAGATTCTTAAGTGGACTCCTGAGCTCTCTCAGAACTGTTTTTGTTTGTGATTATCTGTCTGATTGTTGATTTTTGTAGAGGGCTGGAGGCTGGGTTCTCCTACTCCAGCTTCTTGGTGATATCGCTCCCCAAAATGTTTGGTGTTTTAAAATCAATATTTGGCAAATACAGCATGATATTGTGATATTATCAATGAACATTTTTCCCCCTAGCAAACTGTGCTCAAGGATAAGTAAAATACACTATCATAGAATATTAATAGAGTATAAGCATGGTTACCAGAGCATATTTTAAAGTTGTTCGTGATTATTCCATTTACTTAACTTATAGGGTCTAATGTGAAGATACTACTTTTCCATTAAAATCCTCAATGTATAGGTACATATGACTAGGTACTGGAGAGATACCTAGAATCTTGAACTAAGAATTAGGGAAATAGTTTCACATTCAGCTGCAGTGATTAACTTGTAAATATATTTTTTATACGTCTAGAACATATCTATTAGATGAATCCCTAAGAAGTAGAAATTAATGGGTATATGGATTTTTATTTTGATGGTTATTGCCCACAGATTTATACTTTATACCAAGGTACACTACCACCAATAGTATATGAGAGGAAAACACGTCTTTTAGTTCATTTATTAGCTTGTTCTGTATTTAACAAAATTACTGCTCTACTTCATTAAGGCCCTAAATGGTATGCTGGTGAGTTGAAAATGTTCTCATGCATACAGCTTTTCCTTTCTCCAAAGTGTCAGCTCTCATGCACTGATATATTGGAAAATTTGGCTGTTTATATATTGGGCTGGCCCAAAAGTTCGTTCGGGTTTTTCAAAACCTGAACTTCGTGACCAACCCAATAAAATGAATCATCCTTTTAAACTTTTTTTCCCCTTCTTTCCCTTATTTAATGTTGAAAAATAAATCCCCTACTCTTTTCTTCTTTGTTGGGCATAAGGATGGAGAAAGTTGAAAGGTAGAAGGAGACAGTATTAAGTAGGGAGGAAATAGGTTGGTGATAGAGAGTTACAAGTTTTCATTGAATTATTGTTTGTGAATAATATCTATTATTTGTTGAGTGCTACTCATGTGCCAGGCACTGTTGTAAACATTTCACATGAACCGTCTCATTTAATCCTTATAGTCACCTTCTCAGGTAGGAATTACTATTTTCCCTGTTCTATAAATGAGGAAACTAAGGCTTTGAGGGGTTAATTTCCCCAAGGTAATTTCTAGTGAAGGGCTTCTAGGTTTGGGCTCTTTTGTTCCTTGCTGCCTACCAACTGAGATTACACCAGTTAACACTAACTAATTAGAGCTCACATTTAGTTAGCACTTGTTAAATGCAAGGCATTGTCCTAACTGCTTTATATGTATGAATTTATGTACCCCTTGTAACAACCTTGTGAGGCACATGCTAGTGTGATCCTCATCTTTCATGTAAGCAAACTGAAACTCAGAGCTTCAAATAACTTTGACAGTGTCCCCAGCTATGAGAGCTGAGATTAGAACCCAGGCAGTCTAGCTCGAGGGTTCACACAAATATTGGAAAAATCACTGGCATGGGAGTCAAGAAATGTGGATTTGGATTTGTGTCCCAGTTGTGTCATGAGTGATCCTGGGGGGAAATCCCTTTACCTCTCTGGAACCCTGTTCCCTCATAGGTGAAAGGAGGGCATTTGTTCCTGGATAATTCCTGAGGCCCTTCTTGCACTAACATTTTAGAATTCCTCAGATAAAAGGGACTAAGCCAGTCTGCTGCTTCTGATTCATCAGTTATTAAGGACAATCTTAGACTTTAGCAGCTATGTTATCCCACAGCCTCTGAGACTGTACCTAGAAGATGCTCAGCTGCTGCAATTTAATACATCGTCCTTTCCCAGCACATCAGGTGCCTTTGCATCTGTACAGAACAGAGCTCCCTACTCCAGTGCATATTGCCATTTGAAAGCTATTTATAAGGAGATGTCACATTACCCCACTGCACATATGGGTGGAGCCTCATAAGGAGAAAAACTCTTAAATTAAAAACAGTTGAAATATATATATTTCATCTCCTGCTAAGTTAAGGAAAAAAGTTTAGCTATAATGTGAAGTGCATGCATTTTCTCAGAACAACTCATTTCGTCATCTAGCTTGCCCTGTTAAAGATCTGTTGCACAGATTTGTAGCCAAGTTCCTTTTTTTTTCAATCTTAAATTCTTTTTCTTTTGAATTTTATTTTATTTTTTTATACAGCAGGTTCTTATTAGTTATCCATTTTATACATATTAGTGTATATATGTCAATCCCAATCGCCCAATTCATCACACACACACACACCCTGCTTTCCCCCTTTGGTGTCCATATGTTTGTTCTCTACATCTGTGTCTCAATTTCTGCCCTGCAAACTGGTTCATCTGTACCATTTTTCTAGGTTCCACACACATGCATTAATATACGATATTTGTTTTTCTGACTTACTTTACTCTGTATGACAGTCTCTAGGTCCATCACATCTCTACAAATGACCCAATTTCGTTCCTTTTTTATGGCTGAGTAATATTCCATTGTATATATGTACCACATCTTCTTTATCCATTCGTCTGTCGATGGGCATTTAGGTTGCTTCCATGTCCTGGCTATTGTAAATAGTGCTGCAATGAACATTGGGGTGCATGTGTCTTTTTGAATTATGGTTTTCTCAGGGTATATGCCCAGTAGTGGGATTGCTGGGTCATATGGTAATTCTATTTTTAGTTTTTCAAGGAGCCTCCATACTGTTCTCCATAGTGACTGTATCAATTTACATTCCCACCAAGTAGCCAAGTTCTTGAGGTAGATTTTTTTTCCAACATTTCACAAAATAGGGAAACATTCAGGCATTTGCTGGCATTAATCATCTAAATATTCTGAGCCATCTCTTCTTGTTTTGAACTGAGTGCAGATTCAACTAAACTGATATTTTAAAATAAATAAGTTGAGGACTTTGTACTGTTACATCTCCTTTTTCTTTTGGATACTTGCCAAAATCTAGATGAGGAAGGATGAATATAAAAACAAGATCCTTTTCATCTACTTCTGCACATTTAAAGGGTGTAAAGTTAGCCTGGATTTTATTTCTCAGAAAAGAAATTTGGATTACCTAGCTTCTGTATTTATTTCTTAAAAATTTATATTTCTCCAAACCATACTAAAAATAAGATGATATGGTATTCAAAATAGATTTTAGAAGGAGAAAATTAAAGTGGGTCTTCAGGTTCATGAGAAGTAAAACTTTCACCCTTAATGGTGCCATGGTATCTGTTAGAAAATTCTCCACCCACAAATTGTTATCAGGAGGACATTTTTCCTGTTGGCTTTTTCCTTTGATCTGCCAGGTACCATGCATATTGGTTGGAGGCCTCATTTGTTCTATGAACACAGTAAAGCACCTAGACTTACTGTGAAATCCTGCATAAGTCTCTCTGAGAACCTTTGTCTGTTCTAACCCTTACTGCTGAGTTTCCCCAAATCCTTTTGGAAGTAAAAATGAGATTCTAGCAAAGCACTCTGAGCTTCTTTGGGGGAAAAGTGATAGAAGATTTTTGGAGCTTTTGAATCTACTTATATTGAGTATATTCTTTTCCTCCTCTCTTCCAAGCAACTTACATAGAAATGCAACATTAAAAAAAAAACAAAAAACACAGGCTACAATCAAAAGCAAACATTATGCCCTTTCCTTGAACACACAGATGGTGCTTACTCTGATCTGTTACCCATTCTGAGTCTGTTAGGAAAACACGATTCCTCTTCCAAGTGCATGCCACTCTTCTTTAATACAACATGCTTTATCTCTGTGAGCATGGAAGGCCTATTTCTGAACCTGCAGCTGCTCCTCATCTTCACACGAGCAGCAGTGTTTTCCTCCGTGTGATAATGTTTAACCCCTCCCATTTTGTTGCATTTTGTCATTGTCAGGCCAGGGCCTTTCACCTCTTCTGGATCTTTCACCTCTTCTGGATCTTTCACCTGTAATCACACATGATGCTTTCGGTCAGAATTCTTTGATTCAACTCTGATTCGCCTTAATCTTTCATGGGGGCCCATAAAGTGTTACCCATCTTCTGGGGGCACAGCAGCCCTTTTCCTTCTACTCCTCCTCCCCAACCTCACAACTGCTTCAATGTCTGTGACGTGAGCAGCTCACTCCCTACCCAGGGATTTTACAGTCTTTGTGCTCTCTTTAAGAACTATCGTTCTTAAATCTGTGATCTGTTTTCCTGGATAGAATGTGATTTTTCTCATGATTCGACTCAATCTGTAGTGATAATCTCTGCTATTATCTACATTGTTTCTCTTTTCATGGACAAATATACCTTCTGTCCCATAAACCTTTAATGAAGTACATGGCCTACGTTTATTCTATTTCCCTCTTATTTTCTCTTTTTGTACATGCTTATAGCATCTGCAGACTTGGTGTATAGCTATAGGTCTGTTGGTGTTTTCTACCTTCTCTCACTTCCCCTTCTCTGCTCCCTGCTATTGGTGGTCAAATCCTGGATTTTCCTGTGCTCTGAAAAGCCACACTCACCATCATCGTGATCATCGCCACTGGTTAGATTGAGATTTCTCAGGCCCTGCTTTCACTGTGTTGCTCGCATAGCCTAGAATCTGGGTGGCTCTGGAGGCTTGGCACTCTCAGCCTGGTGCTCTGTGGTCAGACCCCCCATACCCTCAGTGCGGTCAGATGAGTCCTCCCACCCCACCAATAGAGTCTGGGTTCTCACTTATACTGTTTCACCTTCACCTCTCCACAGCTTATCTTGATTGCTCTAGCCTCTGAATTGCCGTCATTCTTATGATGTGTGTTATAGGTCCACAATCTGTTAGCTACATTTATAAAAATCTCTAGGCATCTGAAGTTTTTTTTAAAGTTATTTATTTATTTATGTATGTATGTATGTATGTATGTATGTATGTATGTATGTGGCGTTGGGTCTTTATTGCTGGGCACAGGCTTTCTCTAGTTGCCGGCAAGCGGGGGCTACTCTTCGTTGCAGCGCGCAGGCTTCTCACTGCAGTGGCTTCTCTTGTTGCGGAGCACGGGCTCTAGGCTTGCGGGCTTCAGTAGTTGCAATGCTTGGGCTCAGTAGTTGTGGCTTGTGGGCTCTAGAGCGGAGGCTCAGTAGTTATGGGGCACAGGCTTAGTTGCTCCGCGGCATGTGGGATCTTCCTGGACCAGGGATCTAACCCGTGTCGCCTGCATTGCTAGGCAGATTCTTAACCAATGTGCCACCAGGGAAGACCCTGAAGTTTTTTTTTTTAAGTCATTTTGCACCAAAATCTGACCTGAACTGCTGACTCTCATGAAGCTATACATAGTCATTACTTTCTTTACTTAATGTGAATGCTCATATTTCCATTGCAGAAATATTTATATGCTTGATTATGGGGTTCTGTATGGGGTTTATATTTATAAAACATCTCCAGATCCTTCTCCAGAAGGGTCTGGAAATGTTTTATAAATATATGGAATAAGTGCATTTCACCTTTCTAAAAATCTGAAAAATTCTGAATTCCAAAATACGTCTGTTCCTAAAACTTTCAGATAAGAAAGTGTGGATCTGTAGCGCTTTGAGGTTATAATCAGATTAGATCAGTAGGTGTTTATATACCTACGGCATGGTAGGTACTGTGGTAGAAGAGAAAAAGTAGAAGCATAAGACAGGTTTCCCGCTTTTGAGTAGTTTGCATTCAAACTGTGTTGCTTTGTTGTTTAACTGTTTGGAAGACAAGACACATGAAACAAGGTTGTAAATTCCTGGAGGGCAGGGGAACAGATAAGTTCTTTGGCATTCCTATTCGTAGAGTATTACTAATGATGAGGTTACTTCAGAGGACAGACTATTGATTTCCAGCCCATTTAGAGAAGACTGAAGTTCACCTCTGTGGAGCTCAGTTCTCATAAACAGCAGCACCAAAATTCCCATCAGCTCTCAGCCCAGGGATCCCAAACATGATGGCACCTCTCACGAACACTGTGTCTGAACTAACTACACAGGACTAAGGAAGGAGCTGCTGCTGCTTCAGTGGCACCTGCTGGTGGCCCCCAAGGAGGCCCCTCTAGGTAAGATCCATTCCAGCCAGTGTCACCCACAGCCTAGGGCTATTCCAGCTTGGGCAGGGACTAGGTAACTATGTCACCTTAAATGCCATTAATATGGAATTAATTTAAATATCTTTTAAGTTGATATTTTAAAAATATGATTTACTCCTCCTGCTTTTTCCCCCAGAAGTTCACATTTAGTTCTTTATTTTAAATAATGGAGATGATCATGTCCTAACAGACTGACTCCTTTCAGTATCCAGTGAAGGAATGTCAGTTGAAGTGGTATTTACAGATCCCAGACTTGGCGGATGACCTGTTATTTGTAGTTGTTAGCCTGTTCTAGGGGCTAATAGAAAATACTCAGGCTTTGTTTGGCCATTTAAACTATGTGGGCATGAAGACGAAATGCTATGTTAACTGTCATTTACTTTAGTAAGCAGTGTTTCTTGCCTGATAGAGGAGCGGCATCTAATTAGAGCATATATTGAACACTCAGTTCTGACTCTGTTGAGTAAACTGAAGGCAAACAAAAGATCCTTGACTCATTTTCTTATCTCCACTGGAAGGATTCCCCTCCTTTTGTGTCATGGACTTCACCCTCCTCCTTAAACCACTGGTGCTGTGAACTCTGTTCCAGTCACTGACATGTTCTGGTCATGCTTAACCCAGGAGCTGGATTCCAGCCCAAGGTACCTTTGTGCAGGTTGCTCAAGACGTTAGTGCCTGTGGGCAGGGAAATGCCAAACTGGGATTACAGCTACTTCTCTATATCAAACAGAACTGACTACTTTGGGCTTTATATTTACAAAATTGCTGTCCCTGAAGGTTAATATTAGCTTTCCATAGCAGATGATTTCTCTTCTGTCTCGCCTTCTTTACTGTTATTAGGTTATCTTCCTTTAGAAGAAGAAATAGTGTATGTTACCTAGATTTTCTTTTTTCTTTTCAGGAAAATGATGAAAAATGCCTTTCAATTAAATGTAAGACCCCAAGGGAAAAAATACATGTAATTATTAACTAAATATATTCAAGGATCCTTTAGATTGTTCATGGGTTAGTAATCATTAAGCAAACAGATAAAGACCTATTCATATTTTATTTTCTACCTTTTAATTACACCCTCAATAGAAACAGTAGATTATTGGTAAGGGAAATGATTCCTGTATTCTCTCACCGTCAGTAGGAAGGAATGTAAGAGTAGTGGTGCTCTACAGTTAGTATACTGCATTTTGTTTCACAATCTCAAATATGTTTAGTGTTAAAGATTTTAGGAGGCTCTTTTTACTTTTTTATCTTTTTGCTAAAAACAGCGTAACTTATTAAGCACAAAAAAGTTCTTATTAGAGTATCTTTTTCCAGTGCCATGAGTTCAGGAACATTGGATCAAATATGAGATTTGGGAAGGCTCATATTAATAGTTTCTAGAGAGGAATTAGAATTTGGTTTATGAAGATAGTATTTCTGCACATAGTGGCTTGGAGTACAACACTGTGCCTGATATAGAAGAGGTAATTAACACCTTCTTTGAGGGCATCTGTGTGCATGGATGAAAATACATTAATGGCTCTGGATTGAAGGTTTACCTTGTGGGCACATTTGGAGATAAAGTGATCTGCGTGGGTAATTTGGTGCAGTGTTAAGGCACGGGGTTGAAGAGCAAAGATGCCCATTGTGACAAGGACAGCACAGCATTCTGATGTTAACACGTGCAGGTATTTATTAGTTGTGGAAAATAGCACATATGAATGTATAATCATTTGATTTGTGTCCTTTAAATGGGTAGGATTTACGATTGGGGAGACATCTTAGTATTGTATGTGGGTGTCTCATTCGCCTGCAGATAATTTTCCATCATCTTTATCATCTGTCTGCCTTAATTAGGTACTTTGCTTTGCATACATATTACAATTTAGGTGAAGTATCATTTTCTTGTGTATTTTAAGGTAAGCATTAGTGAGACCATAGCCAAGATAAGAAATTTCATTAAATGTGTCATACCAAATTTTACATTGAAAAATTAAAATCTAGAATGTATACTCAGTAGAAGTAATGAAATTTATTTACCAGTGATAAGAAGGAACACTGTCTTCCTTTTGGATAAGAAAACGGTTTCAACAACAACTAGGCAGTTATAATTCTGTGGTGACTTAAGAAAAACCCAATGCTGCCTTGTAGGATAAGACATCTAATATTCTTCTGTCTTATAATAAGCCTCATGTTTAAGCATACATTTGAAAAGTTTGGCAAGAGGACATTCTGTAGTCATTTCTGCTTGTAATTGCGTCATTGCAATCTTTAACATTATAAATTAGGGGACTGGAAATTGCTCTCAGGGTACCAACTATCAACATATCCCTGAAAGTTATAAACAAACAGTAAAACAGGAGAGGAAATGCCCTCTAAATTAATTTTATAAAGTATCATCCTACAGCAAATGACCATTATGTGTTCAGCCCTGGGCTGAGGCAGAGGTAAAACTCTGATGAGAGTCCTAAACTGCTCAGGAAAAGCCCTGCCTTTGTTTTTCTTTAATTGAGGCTGGAGCCCAAGCAGGAGGGGAAGTAACTTAGGCCATAGCTTCTGTTTGACCAGTTCAGATGAAGAAAACTCAGAGAAGCTTGCAAAATTGTCAAGTACTGAGCATCGCAGTCTCTCCTCTCAGGTTTATGCCCTCTCCCCTTTCAAGTGCCCATTGTGTTCTTGCTTTTGAGTCCCCTTCTGCAGTCAAATTAGGAAGATAGTGGATATACTCAAGGTAGGAAGATAGGTAGCTTTGTGTGATGGTTTAAGACACAGACTTTGGAATTACATAAATATAAATGTGAATCTTAGCTCTGTGAACTGGGAACATTGCTTCAACTCTCTTGAGCCTCAGCTTCCTCATCTTTATTATAGGAACAATAATAAAATTACCTTTAGGACATGATATAAGAATATGAGGGGCTTCCCTGGTGGCGCAGTGGTTGAGAGTCCACCTGCCGATGCAGGGGACATGGGTTCGTGCCCCGGTCCGGGAAGATCCCACATGCCGTGGAGTGGCTGGGCCCGTGAGCCATGGCCGCTGAGCCTGCGCGTCCAAAGCCTGTGCTCCACAACGGGAGAGGCCACAGCAGTGAGAGGCCCGCGTACCGCAAAAAAAAAAAAAAAGAATATGAGGACATTTAAAGCATATTGTACAACACCCACCTTAAGGGGCAAGGAGTAGGGGAAGAACCTTTCGTCAGTCCTTACAAGTTACAGTTGCTCTTTTGTCTATGCAGAGCCTAATGATGTCTATTTTAACCATGTTGACATTATTGAGCCAACTTCTTTGTACCCTTTTTCTCTTCCTTTAACCTTAGATCCTCTCCTCCAGTCTTTCTTTATAAGATTTCTGAGTACTGAGGATCTAGAGCCTATTTTCATGGTGTTCACACCCTTCTCTTGAACCTGTTCAGATCTAACTCTGCCCTAGTCTTTGCAGTTAGGAATTTAGACCCCAAGGTTTCTAGTCCAACTGGCACAGCTTTCACAACATACTCTAGCACCCAAGACTTTTGTGGTGACCGCTGACTGAGAGTGGGAGTCACTGAACATCTACTCTGTGATAGCACCATGTGAGGTTTGGGGGAAACCTCCCAGTCTCCTTCTTAGAGTGTTAACAGGAAAGGATTTGTAGGATGGAGTGCATGGACGGAACACAGAAATGAACCTTACTCTCCCAGAAATTGGGAAAGAGGAGTTATAAGCAAATAAAGTCTCAAGTCTTGGGGAATAACATCCAGGTAGACTTTATACATCGAATCTGTATAATGTGTAGTGGCAATCTGCATTGATCATGATTGATTCTAGATATTAGAAACCTAAGAATTGACTAAAAATCAGTAAAAAAAAACCTAAATTTGAAAGGAAAAGGTTGATTAATAACACAGCACCCCTTTGACATCCACAGAGGAAACTTCACAGGCTTTTGAGAAACCCTACATTCTTAAATACCCCTATCTTTTATAGAATTCATATATGAGTTGAGAATAACAGAGACACAGCTTAACAGTTGCTATGCTCATGAACGAGCTAAATGACTATTCCATGTCAGAAATCTCCTCAGTCTTCATTCAAATTTGTGTCTCAACAAAGTTACAAATTACAACCTGTCATAACCTTGTAAAATTCACTCATGAATGGTTAAAACCAGCAATGTTACATCTGTGAATGCCAAGGGTCTACTGTAATAATAAGAGACATTCATGCGAGTAGCTTTGGTAATTATCATGGAGAACAGTAACAATTATATATCTCATTAAACAAGTGCCTAATTAATGTTGTTGTAAATTTTGCTTGATTAGAACACAGTCTCTATAGTTGTTGCTCATACAACATGGCTGGCTGCTCTCACAACTATTAATAAAAGTGAAAGGGAAAATTGACTTTTGGTTCACAGTTTTAGTCATGGCTTAAAGAGGTACTTAATGGATAGGAATGTAATATCCTTTACGCCTTGAGGAATCCATACTTAGTGAATGATGTATTATATAACCATTTATTCATGTGTTAATTCCTTTAGTGTGGTGAAATCATATATCTACGGATTAGGAACTCAGTCACTAGAACACAAGTAAGCAATTGAATATTGGAGTCAAGAAACTCCTGCATCAAGGACAATCTGTTATAACGTATTTATTGAGAATTTACTGTGTCCTTGCATCATGCCAGATTCCAGACTATGTTGGTGAATTCCCATTTGAATTCACCTCCACGTGCATGCTCCTCCAAAACGGAATGACTGTGATAAAATGGAAAGGTATAGTTTAAAAAAAAAAAAAAAAAACTCAACTTTATTGAGATATAATTGACATAACACTATGACCCATTTTAAGTGTACAGTTTGATAAGCTTTGCCAATTGTATACATTCATGCAACCACTACCTCAATCAAGAACATTTCTATCACCTGAAAAACCTCTCATACACACACCCTACCATGACCACCCCTCCTTGACACCTCAGGCAACCACTAATGTGACTTCTATCACAACATACTAGTTATATTTTTAAAAAAGAATTTTACATAGAGGGAATCACAGCATGCTTTTTTGTGTCCAATTTCTTTAGCATTATATTTTTGAGATCCATGTTGTTGCTTGAATAAATTTCCTTTCATTGCTGAGTAGTATTCCATTTTATGAATACACCATAATTTGTTTAGACATTCAACTGTTGAGGGCTGTTTTGGTTTAAGGTTTTGGGATACAAGGAATAAAAACTTTAGTTTTCTTTTTTTGTAATATCTTTGTCTGGTTTTTGTATCAGGGTGATGCTAATCTCATAAAAGTAGTTACAAAGTGTTCTCTTTTCTCGCATTTGCAGAAAGAATTTAAGAGTAGTATTAATCCTTTAAATGTTTGGTAGAATTTACTAGTGATTCCTTCAGGGCCTGGAGTTTCTCTGTAGAAAGAACTTTGTGTCTTTCAAGACATTGCAGGTGGAACCATAGTAGTTTACTAATAAATTCATTATTCATACATTCTTCATATAATCTCTACTCTGAGATTCTCTGGTTTTATAAAAATAATGAACATTAAAATATTTGGGTATGTCTGGTGTGCTATAAGTAGCAGTGTAAAGTTACCCAAGGATGTGATGCGGACACTTAGCAGATGCTTGAATTGGGAAGGTAGCAATGGAGGAGAGACCAATTACAAACTAGGTATGAGGTTCTGGGGTGCTTAGTTTACCTTCCCTTATTACAACCTTAGGAACTGAGGGAAGATGGATGGTCCTTCAGCAGGTTATGTGTTTTAGGTATCTTGTTAAGTGGAGGTTTTAAGAGGTAAGTTAATAATGACCTTTTAGAATTTAAGACGAAGTTTTAATAGATATTTTCATTTATCTCTTAAGATGGCAGATTCTTGAACATGTTTGCATGCCAGGAGGTAGGAATCCATGGCAAAAAAAAAAAAAAAGAGAGAGAGAGTTGAGGGCTTCCCTGGTGGCGCAGTGGTTGAGAGTCCGCCTGCCGATGCAGGGGACACGGATTCGTGCCCCGGTCCAGGAAGATCCCACATGCCGCGGAGCGGCTGGGCCCGTGAGCCATGGCCGCTGAGCCTGTGCTTCCGGAGCGTGTGCTCCGCAGCGGGAGAGGCCACAACAGTGAGAGGCCCGCGTACCGCAAAAAAAGTAAAAAAAGAGAGTTGAAAAATAAGAGAATGATATGGAAGTTCTTGTAGATGTGGGAGTGATTTGCACTAGTTATAAGAAATCCTACTTCATCCAGGCTTAAGAAAATTCTGGAAGAGGCAGATGTCAGTTGGGGCTAGGAATTGGAGGGAACATTTTAGAGAAAAGTTTGGGAAGGTAGGAGAATGTGTTTAAAAAGAACAATGTTTACGGTTTATAGATCACAATGAAAGAGTCTGATCAAAAGGGAGACATGGAAGGAATTACAGAGCATTTTGAGGGTGAAATTATGAAATGAGAGAAGACCAAAAGGACTCCAACTTGGTAGTGTGGATAATGGTTCCAAATGGAACTCTAGTTTGAAGTTCTTCCACTGCCAGAGCAAGCAGAGTATCCAGGGTGATTGTAGACTTGTTGACAAAAGCAACTTGAAATCCTGGTTCTGTCATCCCCAAAAATAAACCTTAGTAACTCTAAAAGCTCTGTTTATGCGGTTTTAAAATATTATCTACATGGAAACAGATTAAAATATAACACATAGTATAATGTAGAGGTTTTGGTTTATTTGTTGAGTCAGAGAAAGTAAAAATATTTATTAAGATAATATATAATAAAACTTGAAAAACTAGTGTCGTTAGCACCTTGGAAGACAGGAATGAAAGTCTGCATGACTTTAGTAAATCAGGAAAGTGAATATGGGTTTGTAGCTCAATAGAAATTGTTACAGTACATGTAAGTAGGGAAATCAAAATACGTATTAGGGATTCAGAGCATCCCAAGGCTTTCTGGGAAAAACCACAAGAATAAGAGAATAATATATATCATGTATCCATCAGGTAAAATATTATAGGTAATTCAGTTTATATATACCAAGCACCAACCATATGAAAGGTATCATGCAAGACCCTTTTCTGTATACTGTGGTGATTAACTTTATTAAAAAGTCAGAATATGCAACGTTTAGGGTAGTTTATGGACTAGCAGAAAGAGAGCACATGTACCAGGAATTTAGATTAAATTTAGTTCCTTAGGTATCTCGTCAGAAGCTAAATGACCACGTAATGCAGAGGCAAGCACAGCATGCTCTTGTGTAGCCCTGGTCCCTAATGCAGGGCCATCCCTAGGATGTGTGGGGCTTCTGTCTATATAAATAATTTGATTAACTATTGTACTACAAAATTCATGGGCTCATGTGAGGTTTAATGATTATTGATGAAGGGTTACAATATTGGGTAGAGAAGAAGAACCTAACATTTGCTAATTGTCCATTCGGTGCAAATGAAGACTGTTCATGGTGCCCAGACACCATTTCTTCCTGCTCAGTCCTAGGAATTCTCTTTTCTTGTCCAGTATTTTCAAGTGTACCGCTTCGGGCTGATTTTATATCTCAGGCCATGAGAAAAGGTTAGCAATACTGTTATTGCTCATAAAGCCATGGCTCATCTAAAATAGCCAAGAAACAAAAAAGAAAATGCTAATTTTAATTTTAGGTTATTTTTTTTCTGAGTCTATTTTCCTTGGACCAGCACCATCTATGTAATTTGTGAGGCTCAGTGCAAAGCAAAAATGCAGGGCCCCTTGTTTAAAGATTAAGCATGTCAAGATGGCGATACAAGGTCCATGAAGCAGGCCCTGCCTTCGACTTTTACCAGTGTGTACTGTCCATATCAGTAGTCATGTGGGAAGCACCCTAGAATCGTGCAGAATGTGACAGGGGGAATGAATTTGTCACAGATAACTTACAATTTGGATAACATGGCATATGATACAGAATATCAAGAGTTGATAGTTCATATTTCAGTGAAGTTATTGGTTAACTGTTGAATTCTTACTGTTGCAGAACCACAGGCTAGGGTGTGGGGATGGAGGAGGATGGCCAAAAGAGGTTCACTGTTTACTAGGTTGAAAGATACAGACATTAGGAACCATAAAACTGACAGAGCGTGATGTCTGCTATGATGGAGGTATAAACGAGAACAATAGGAAAAGTAGGAGTAAATAAACTTTGGTGGGTAGTGTGGAAAAGCCTTTTAGGAAAAAAAAAAATGACTTTAGTCAGACCAAGATGGGTAGTATTTCAAGTGCCAGAGGTTAAGTGTCAGACCTTCCAGACAAAAAGGACAGCATGAGCAAAGACAGTGAAATGAAGAGTGTGTTGACAGATATGCCTACATGCTGGGACTTTCAGGCATTCTTTTGTGATATTTATTGAACATCTATTTTCCAGGCACTGAGCCAGAAGCATGGGTATAAAAGTATAGGTTTAGGAATCAGACAAAACATCTACCACTTACCAGCTGTGTGACTGGAGACACCTTACTTAACCACTCTGAGCCCCAGTTTTAGTCATCTGTAAAGTAGACATTGGTTTTACAGAATTATTATAAAAGTTAAATGAGATAATGTCTATAAATACTCCAACCAGCACCCTCAATCCAGTGAAGGAGAAAGCCAATAAATAATTGTGATAACACATGCTGTGAAAGCACGGAAAGGAGAGTGGCTGTCTCTGTCTGAGGGTTTTGTGCTTCACTTCCTGAAAGGGATGATATTTGAACTTGGGGCTGAAGGGTAAGTATGTGTTTGTAAGCAAAAGGGAAGCTGAGGGCTTCCCTGGTGGCTCAGTGGTTGAGAGTCTGCCTGCCGATGGAGGGGACACGGGTTCGTGCCCCGGTCTGGGAAGATCCCACATGCCGCGGAGCGGCTGGGCCCGTGAGCCATGGCCATTGAGCCTGCGCGTCCGGAGCCTGTGCTCCGCAACGGGAGAGGCCACAACAATGAGAGGCCCATGTAACGCAAAAAAAAAAAAAAAAGGGGAAGCTGAGAAAGATTCTCTTAGGCTGAGGTTTGAAAACGATGAACCCCTTTATGATCTGTATGGGGTTGGAAGACAGGGAGTAGCAACAGGAAACGAAAGCAGACCATGTATACATCTATAAAATCTTTCATTGCCACTCCAAACCCTTTTTAGTCGATTCAAAATATCAGACTCTTCCACTGAGAAAAGGCAAGAGACCTGTGCTGAATGTTACCTCAAATAAGATGTAAACAAGTTTGCATGAGAGCATCTGTAGCAGATGTTCTGTATATTTTCTTCATTCTACAAGAAGTTTGGAGCCAGGAGAGATAGACAACTCTCAGGAAATGTAGTTGCTTTTCCCATCTTCATGTGGAACATTTTGCTTAGTTGGAAGACATTTAACAAGCCATGATTGGCTCTTTTAAAAACAGGAGTCTTAGCGGTCTTGGTTGATATGTCTTATCATGTGCTTGGTGCTTTAAAGTGCATGTCTTTTTCTGTCTTCTCCCTCCAGACTGAACACTTGCCTCTGCAGACTCAGTTCAAAGGAAGAGAGGTTGGCAGTCTCCAGTGCTCTGTAAGTAACATGGTCCTCTAGTAGGGTCAGCCCAGGCGGAGCCGGGGACCACCATGTTTATTAAAATACTGTTTTATTTCCATGAAATTTTGTTTTATCCACCTCTGCTATCTGACTACCTGTGGTGTGATTTTGTAAAGTCCTTGAGCTTGCTTATTCCTCTTAGAAGTAATCAAGTTTTATGAAACCAGTAACCTGACAGAGGCTCAGTACCAGACACACCATAGAGCATCAGGGAGGTTCATTTTATGGTGTCAGCTGTGACCCAGAGTCAAGAAAGGAAGAAAGGTCAAGACAAGAGGCTGTTTTTTGACAGCATTTCTTATCCTCAGCCACGCTGGGCATACAAATACCAGTTCATTTCACTGTGTCTCTTCCCTAATTCCCCAGTGCTGAATCCTGAAGCTTCTTTTGGTTTTGTTTTGGTTGTTTTAGCTCTCTGTATTATCTCATGCATGGATTCCAAGCTTGAGCCTTGCTGAGAGACTCCTGCAGTTCACAACCTTGTTTTTCTCCAGTTTACCTTAACTGATACGAGTTCCAAATTTTGAAACCTGAAACTGACCACAGTCCTTATTAGTCACAATTTTCTATTTAGGAGATGCCACCACTCTTGTACAGGTATTGTAAACAACAAGTGACTGGAAAATGATAAGTTGTTGAACTTTACCTTGCCATTCAATAGCTTGTGTGTAATGAATTCTGTTCTTGCCTGTTTTTACCCAAGAGCTAGAAAAAATACAAACAGCTGCTCTGATAACATAAGCAATGTTTGAATTTTTAGAATGGACTGAGTAGCAGAAGATTTGACTATGAAGATGAGAATCCAGTGGGGGAAGATGGGGTTCAGCAGATGTACCCCCTCTACGATCAGATGTGCTACCAAGACGGGAGTCCTGGCAAATATCATCCAAGCCGTGACCTGGAGAGAGTCTACATCAACCCACGGGAACATTACGTGTGATTGTCCTCTTTCTCCAATGGTGTTCTAACAAATGTTTATTCTTAGATTGAGGGAGAGAAACTGAGGCCAATAGGTATGATTTTATTCTGTCTCATATAAAACAATCCCAGTCTAAGTATATCAGAAGTAGTGATAAATGACTTGGAGCCAATAGCACATTTCTTCCTTTCATTAAGAGTTTCTTAATCACCAGCTGTGTTTTTGAACTTGACTCTAGCTTTGTGTGTTTCTGTGATGATGGTGTTTAACTACTAACATTTGGCCTACAACAGCATGTTCATTTAAAAGTAGAGCATCTGCCTGGGATGACAGCAGTGATTCTCCAGAACGAAAGGCCTCAGCTGGTAGTATTAACCTCGCTGGGTCTCAGGCAGACCAGCCTGTTCGTCTGTAACTCAAATGGGCAGGAAAAGGAGCTCAAAATCCATCTCACTAATTATTTAGTTGGATTTGGCTTTTCCTGACATGCTTAATACAATTACAATACCTACTTACAAACAGGAGGCCTGAGAAAAGAGGCAAAATTTGTGGTTTATCCCAGAAACAATAACAAAAGAGAGTTCAGACCTTCAAGTCTGTTGGTTTCTTTTAGACTCTTGTGATATTATAATATGCATTCCTTCCTGATCACCATGGTCCTGAGGGATGCATATTTCTTGCTATTATCGGCTTAGTCTTGATGAGCTATGTGCTAACCAGGGTTCTCTTACTTGGCCATTGTTCCCACAGTTCTGTTCTTTATAGTCCAGATTAGCCTATTTCCCACCTATTAAATTCTAGAAGCCCTGTCTAAATGGTGGACAACCTTGAGCCTTGAGCCCTCTTTTCTGTGGTATTGTATATGACAGACTCAGCTTTCACTACTGAAATTTCTTTCAAGCTAATCCTATCCACACAGGCTTTGGCTACCCTTTGCATTCTTCAGACTTTTTATTGTCTGTGTTTTATCTACCTCAGAAAAAAGCCTGCTGGAAAATCACCATGAAATAACCCCTACTCTTTTTTTTTTTTTCCTGTACGCGGGCCTCTCACTGCTGTGGCCTCTCCCGCTGTGGAGCACAGGCTCCGGACGTGCAGGCTCAGCGGCCGTGGCTCACGGGCCCAGCCGCTCCGCGGCATGTGGGATCTTCCCGGACCGGGGCACTAACCCATGTCCCCTGCATCGGCAGGCAGACTCTCAACCACTGCGTCACCAGGGAAGCCCACCCCTACTCTTAAAACCCAGGTAGAGAATTTGAAAACCTAAGAAAACAAAAAGTGTCTTTAATATGGCATATGTGCTAAACCCACGTGTGGTCCTTGATCCCTCTTCCCCTACTTTAACTGGTCAATAATAAGAGTAAAGAGATACTAAAACGCAGATAATACAGTGACTGACTTACCAGTCTGGAGTTTTCTCACTTCCCTTTGCCAACTTTTCCTCGATGAGCTTGAAGGTAGCAATTAGAGTGGGGTGAGCAGAGGAAGGAACACAGGTACACGTGCAAGTGTCAATCATCTGCCCTCATATCTTAAAAAAAGCATTGCTTTACTATGTGTTCTGGAAGATTATGGGTCTGTCACAGATATAAAAAACACTGCAGACTTGTCATGTATTAGAAAAAAGTGACATAAGCACTAAAATAAAATAGTACACGTTTCCAACCTAAGCTTCAAGGGAGTAGGAGAATATTAACATAGATTTCTAATGGGATACCAAAGATACATTATGATTCACGTTTTGCTGGCTCTAGTTCTTGCTTGTGTGTTTGTTTCCTTTTTTCAGTTGCCATGCTTTGTCAGACAAATTATCCAATTTGTTCTACAGTAGTAATATACTACCCCCCTCCATTACCTGGGTGACCAGCAATTCTGTAAAAGATGATGGTTACTTGGAATCAAAGGGTAAATTCCAAGGACCATCATTGCTGTTTCACTATGTTACCTCAGAGTTAGTGTACTGCCCTTGCTAGCAAGCTGACACAGAAAGAAGATATCTGACTTTATTACTTGGAATCCCATCAGTGAGTTAATGTAACTGAAGGTGTAGGGATCCTTGCAGTTGTTTTCCAACAGAAAGATGACTCTAGTCAGAGCTCTCCTTGATAGGGAAGTGTTTTATACATACTAGATGTTACAGAGGAGGATACTGTGGTGCATTGCCTCCTTTAGTGAGCTTTAAAAATGTCTTACACATTGGGGATGGTTTCTAGGTGCTGCTGGGAAGCAGGTTGTTGAATTAGTGTCACAAAAGTAGACGCTGGACCTAGAGGGGAGTTGAGATGTCTTCATTTGCACTAGGGAAAGAGAGTCAGAAGCACTGAGTTTCAGAGCCCTTTGACCTGTCTTCTACCCTCCCTACCATCAAGAAGCCACTATTGCAATTTTTAACATTCTCAGTGTAGTTATAGAAAAGAAATCTCAGGATATAGACACTTCTCTCAACAGCCAGCTAGTTCAATATCCTCTTTGCCTCTCTGTCAGCTATGATATTTCTTTAACAGACTGGTAGATTTTATAGCTGTTGTTCCCTTACATGGGTCACAGGAGCTATATAATTGCTTATCCTGGTGCCTCCCATCTGTTCTCTCTAAATACTGAGTGGAATAGAGCTCAGTACTTTAAAGGAGCTTTAAAGGGGTTTGATCAGCCAGCCCCCTCAAGGAAAAAATGCCATCCAAAATTAGCCTGTTGATCTCTAAATTTGGAGGCTAGACCACTTGACGATGGCCATTTAAATTTGGAAGTTAGACTCCTAAAGGTCAGTGAGTGAGGCTTAAGGATATAAGCCACAGCTGATACTAGATACTCTTCCCATAACTGGTTTATTAAAACACACTGAAACAGAAATAAATCCCCAGAGTGCTTATCCACTTACGGTTGCAGTTTTGCGTTTCAAGGGGGAGTGTGCATGCTCCATCTTAAACACACAGCCTTGATTGCCTATTTTGTAGGCGGCCCAAGCTCCAGGAGCGTGCATCATAGCTGCAGTAGCAGATCACCAGGTTCTTTGCCCACCGCACTAAAATAAAGCATCTGTACCAGTTAGGATTGCTCTGACATAATAGGATAAGAATTTAGGTTAATTCTTTTTTTTTTTTTTTTTTTTTAATATGAATCTAGTTTTCTTTTTTTTTTATATAGTGTTTATTTTTACTTGTTGACAGTTTGCTTTATCTATTTATTTATTTTTGGCTGTGTTGGGTCTTCGTTTCTGTGTGAGGGCTTTCTCTAGTTGTGGAGAGCGGGGGCCACTCTTCATCGCGGTGCGCGGGCCTCTCACTATCGCGGCCTCTCCTGTTGCGGAGCACAGGCTCCAGACGCGCAGGCTCAGCAATTTTGGCTCACGGGCCCAGTTGCTCCGCGGCATGCGGGACCTTCCCAGACCGGGGCACGAACCCGTGTCCCCTGCATCGGCAGGCAGACTCTCAACCGCTGCGCCACCAGGGAAGCCCTAGGTTAATTCTTAAATGGCAGTGATTTATCTTCTATGAGGACTCCCCTATCCCTGGCCGCCTTATATGTTCTAAAATTGAAGAAGTCCATGCTCTTTAGGACATGTAATATAAAATTCTTACCTGTGCTAGGCCTCCCTGTAACATGCACATAGTAGATACTAAAGAAATGTGCTGTAAACTAAATGAACTGGTCCCCTCATTAATTTTTTATGGCCTTGTTTACTCATAGGGATAATATATTTTTTCATCCATCTTTTGAGAATGATTTCCTAATTCCTCTTTCACAGTAGTGTAAAATTTACTATTTTGTTTTTCATTGTGCAATTTTCCCCTGCAGTGTGCTGGTCTCTCAGTGCTGTTCTTTATATCCAATAGAGCCTTTCTTCAAGCCTCTTTTTCCCTGGGGCATAGAGGATAGACCATTATACCAAGAATCAGAAGAATAGGTTCTACTCCCACTTAAACTGTCTAGGACGTCAGTTGCCCCTTATCTGTAAAGCAGAGATTGTAATACTTTCCCTGTCAGCCTCTCAGAAATGTGGGGAGAGTTAAAGAAGATAATAATGGATGGGAAATTGTAAGTTCTCTTCAAATGAAAATACCCATGACTCTATTACTGTTGCATATTGAACCTGAACTCCCAGCACCCTTGCCAGCATTTTGAGTACCATAGCGTCTCCCCAGGGAGAACCAAGTGGCAGATGAAAATTTCAGTTCGAGCTAATTTGAGTATAGCCAAGTGCAAGTGGAAGACATCCCTTTTCTATAATAAGTATTTGTCATATGGAAAGCTTGATGTCTGGATTTTAGCCTTTTAAGCTCTGTTGACCTGTGGTTGTACTGCTAATAATAGCTACCATTATTGAGTGTGTAGTATGGACTGGATTCCAGGGCAAGCACCTTACAAGAATCATCTCACTGACTAGAACCAAACTCCTGTTTTGTCCCCTTCCAGGAGACCCTGTGGGGACAGAAAGGCTCCCACTCCTATGCTGCACACCCACAGACCACACTAATCATCAGTCAGCTGTTACTTCTTTTAAGTCTGCTTTTGGGGAGTGGTGTTAGAGAAGAGGCTTTCTTGATTTTTTTGGAAAACAGAGATGTAAGAGGGTACATGGAAGAAAACCATAAAAAAAATGTTTACTGAGAAGAAAGCAATTGCATGTGCTCGTTTTTACTTACTTTTCGAACTTCTCAAAATGCTCATAGAGTCTCATACCCATTAGATTAACCATCTCTGCAAAAATAACCAACCGAATAATTAAAGCCACTCCATCCCAGTTGGTTCGGTCTTAGAGGGCACAAACTCCTAACATCTCTTCGTCAGCTTAGTAATTTGATATACTTACTGCCCCTTTGAGTTTGTTTCACCTTTATTGAACTCCCAGGGGGTGGTGGCACTGTTACAGTGGACATCTGGAAAGAGAGCTGGCTCTGGTAGAAAGCCAGAAGAAGAGGAGGAAGGGTGTTGAAAGTAGAAATGTCAGGACCCCCACCTGTGGTTCAGCTCTATGCTTCTCTTGTTCCTGTGCTGAACTGGCAACACCCTTCATCCTTGGGCCATTTACAGACTACCTAGGAGGACCAGGGACTTCCAGTTCTTCTGTTAAACTAGAAACTGCTATTTGCAAGCTTACTCAGCTATGGACTATGCCTGGGTGAATCTTATGGCCCCTGAAAGGTTATTGTGTTCCCTCCATTAAAGAAAATTGTTGTAAGTTGGACTTTGCCAATTTGGTCACTTGCAAATATTAGGTGGTTTAGTGGCCTTCAGTAGGTAGGGGTTGGGTGAGGGCTGTATGTCTCCTCCCCCACAACCTTACCAGGTGGTATATTACACTGAAATCAGATTTTAAGCCAGTGTCTGCATCATTCATCTTTATAAACACTCAGGCACTAGAACAGACATCCTGTAATAGTCAACCTGTCATGTAAGCTTGAAAAAGTCCCCACTCCATTCTTTTAGAGAACCCAACGATATCTTATGTAAAAGGGCTATTAGAAATGAATCCAATAATATTACAGCAGATTCGGTGTCAGGCAGCCTGATTTCTGTTCAACTTCTAGACATAGAACAGGTTAGTAATCTAGGAATCTTAGGGCTAGTGGGCTTGCTAGAACTTTATGCCATGTTCGTGAAAGGGATGGAGTGCCCTATGGTATTTGGGCCAGTCCACATACATTTAACACCACTAACTTGACCACTGAAAAAAATCACTCATTAACAAAGTCTCTGGCGCTGAGTTCTTATGGTAGTAGCCTCTGAAGTGACTTGAATTTTTCAAATGCCAACTAACAACTTTTGGAGGGTGTATTCCCAACTAGGAAACGTTAAATGTTAACTAAACACTCCTAGGGTGTATATTAAGACCAATTAACATGTGCCAAAATAATTCAGATTACATTCAACATAACAGAGTTTCTTAAGGATTCCTTGTGTTATCACACCTTCACACTGGGGTGAGGTGTATTCACTGCTCTAATGTCAACCACCTGCTGCCTGCTGGCATTTCTCCTTAGTAGTGACAGCCTTTTCCTTGTTAGAGGTGTGTGTGTGTGTGCGCGCGCGTGCATCAGAGAGAGAGAAAGACAGGCAGAGGGGAGAGAAGCCGACTTAAAATTCACAGTTGAAAAAAATATTGGAGTTCACGCATACAGCAGAACCCTCACATCTACGAACATCTCACTATTTCAGGCCCATTTTATTATCTTTGCTTTAGCATTATCTCTGTAAAAAGGTTAGAGGTAGGAACAGAGGCCATATTTACCTTGACAGTGGAAATATATAAAATATTAGGTTTATTTCTACTGTATTTCCACTTATTAGGTTAGTTATTCTCTACTTACATTTGTATGACTGTGGGAGTTTGGAGCTGAGTAGACTAGAATGAAAGAGAATGTCAAAAATTCAGATGACACTAAACATCTTTTTATCAAACATTATCAACTGAGACCATGATATGGAAGTTCCTTCTATATCTCAGGGAGAAGGGAAACCACCACTGACAAATAAAAGGATTCTCCATTCCATTGGTTGGGAATAAATCACTTCCATTGGTCCATTCTCCAGAATAGTCAGTGTTTGGGGGCTAAAGCCATGATATATATCAAATTACATGCCTCCCTACACCAAAAAGTTCTAGTTATATGCAGTATCTGGTACCTCTAGCTGTGAGGTATAGGGATAAACGCCTGAGTTTCAGGGGAACAGATGTTGTGAATATTTATGGAAAAAAGCAGCATCTCTGTGAATTAAAGGTTGGCAGGGCCATGTCCTCTAAGTGCTCCCATTCTAGAGCTGTGTTGTTTACAGTTGCCACTTGCACATGATTGACATGGCATGTCCTTTGGACCCAAGGAGATAGACTAATGGACTTGAAGTTATTATTAGATTACAACTGCCATCCCAAACAATCTTCAATAAACAAAAACCAGCTTCCTGAGATGTTTCAGTGTTTTACTCCATCTAGAGGCAGGAGACTGAACAGTTCCCTTCTTGAGGTTTTTCCCAGCCTTACCATTGAAAGATTTTATGATCAGGCTCCCTGTAGCCCAGCAGGACACTTGGTATCATGGCCTAGACCGGTTGTATTTATTATCATGGCACAGGACTGAACTGTAAAGTCGATTAGAGGAGGCCTCGAGGGAAAGCCCCCCTGGGAATCCAGAACATCAGATTGGTTACACTGGCTTAGAACTGTGGCCTATCCTGCTACAAATATGTCTGACACCCATAAATGTTTTATGTGTCTCCTCCAGAGGTTAGGAATGAACTTCAAACATTCGTAATGTCCCTTAATAACTCACAATGGGTCTATAAAGCCCAGGGTTCCACTGATTCCCAAATGCATGGGCACCACTATTTTGGTTTTCATTATTCTTGCCAATAATGACCAGCTTTTTTTTTTTTTTTTAATCCACCCTAACACATTGATCAGGCTAAGTTAATTTCTTCTCACAAGTCATGTTGATGGCTCCATGTCCATCATATTTTAACTACAGGCAGCAGTATTTTGTCCTAAATGCATTGGTTTGCACTTAACCCACACTGTGGCTCATTAATGCCTCTTTTTTCACATGGTTTCATGAGAACTTATTGCTGTATTCCCTTCAACTGAGCATTTCAATACCCAGAAGAGCATTTGTCGTCTTAGGTTTCACTGTGTACTTGAAATTCCACGTCCTTTGTAAAAAAATGTTAAGTAGGTGGTGTTGCTACTGAATCCCTGGATTATTCCACTTGTCTATCCAGAAAAGTTCCTGTTTATCCTCTACCTTCTGTTTCTATTTCTAAGCCAAAGCTTAAGACATAGCATCTGCTCCAGCCTATTCATTTTCCATGTGGTCTTAACCTCTTAACTTCCTTACTTCTCAGTTTCATCCCTGTAAGTTAGTACTCTCCACCTCACAGAGGTTTTATGGAGGGGGAAAAATAAGATGTTTAAGGGTTGTCATCAAGAGAGCTCCTACTTTTAAAGTGATTTCATAAAAGCCCCTTGGCTTAGAAATGAGAAACTCTATAGCTATTATTTTTTCCTATCCTTGTTTTGCTGTTTTTATTTCTGAAAAGTGATCTCTGTCTGAATAGAGTCTGTACCCTGGTTTTAACTTTCTTCCCATTACCCCCTTTCACAATGAAATTGTCCTCTCTACCTTGTCCATCCTCTGAACTTTTTCCTTACAGAGCCAAAACTAGTTATCCCACCACAAATCCCACATGCTCTTACTTCCATGATTGAATAAATTAATGTCCTCCAGAAAGAGGCATCTGGCTCTGGACATAAGTCAGAAGGTAAATGAGGCCTCACTCTGCCACTGGCAAGATCTCACCATGGTGCCTTGGTTCTCCCTGTATAAACTAAGGTTAATTCTGCTATTTCACAGCACCTGGGTGTTATGAGTCTTGACAAAAAAATAATAATAATAATGAAAAGTATTTTTCAAATGCCCTGTACTATATAAATGCGTCGTGAATAATCTGGAGAGTCCTCAGGTAGAAATGTGTTCTTGTGTAGCTCAATTCAGATTACTAATCCACCCATTGTTTTCAAAAGAAATGTTTTACTAAACTGTTCTTTTTCTTTTTAAAGTGAAAATTAGTTTCTAATCATTTGAACTATTTTAATTTTTCCGTATGGGAAGAGATCAATAGTATACAGAAAATACCCAAATTGTATTTTAAGTGTTAAAACTGAAAGGGTTTCATAACAACGTAGTGGGTTAAGGAGGAGGATTCTAGCTCAAATGTAGCAAGAAATAGAAATACTAAGATTAGCTTTGATTTTGAGATTGTATTATAAATAGTAGATGTTAATGTGGTTGTTTTTAGATACTCTTTATTTTTAAGTTACCAGAAATTGTCTTTTATTTTTGAAGTTTTGAACTATGTGGTTCTTGACATGTTTTGAATAAAGCTTTTATCAACTAAACTTTTTCATTATCAATAAATCAAATATTAAAATACATTTAAAAATTAATAGCCTAATTATATGACTGTAAAATTCAAGATTTAAAGAACATCTTTTATAGAAATAGTAGATTTCTATACTGGAGTCCTTTTAAAAAATGATTTTAAAAATAGTAATAGTACTTTTATACTTCAAACAGTATTAGAAATATTTTTAAAACATGTGACAAGTTACATATTATTGTAATTGCTTGTGGAAAACTTAATACTTTTTTAACAAAACTAAATTTATTCCACTTAAAGAATTGTTCTTCATTCCTGATTAGTCCTTAGGTGTTAAAATGTCCCTTCTTTTATGAAATGATATCGATGCTAGATGGTAACTTTTTAAATGTTCTTATTTTAAAAAAAGAGTTGGCATCTCTGATGGATCCCTGTATTTTGTTTTAGGGATGGATGCTTTATTGGTCTGTGAAATCTCAAAATCTAGGAACCATTTTAAAACAAACATTTTATTGAGATACCATAATTTTCATCCTCTTAAATTGTAAAACTCAGTGCTTTTTAGTTATTCAGAGTTGTGTAATCGTCACCAAAGTCAATTTTAGAATATTTTCATCACCCCAGAAAGAAACCCACTCCCAGCTAGCTGCTCCCTGCCTCCATTCCTCCGTCCTCTTCCCAGTCCCTGGCAACACCAGTCTACTTTCTGTCTCTGTGAATTTGCCTGTTCTGGACATTATATGTAAATGGAATCCTATAATGTGTAGCCTTCTTTCACTTAGCATAATGTTTTCAAGGTTCAACCATGGTGTAGCATTTATCATTCATTTCTTTTTATTGCCGAATAATATTCCATTTTATAGATATGCCACATTTTATCCATTCATCAGTTGAGGGACATTTGGGCTGTTTCCACTTTTTGGAAATAATTATGAATTATTCATGTACAAGTCTTTGTGTGAACATATGTGTTTATTTTTCTTCCATATATACTTAGGAGTGGAATTGCTAGATCATATGGAAACTCTGGCTTAATGTTTTGAGGAACTGCCAGACTATTTAGCAAAGATGCTGCACCATTTTCATTCCCACCAACAGTGTATGAGGGTTCCAGGGTTCCAATTTCTCCACATCCTCACCAACACTTGTTGTTGTCTGTTCTTTTTGATTATAGCTATCCTAGTAGGTGTGAAGTGCTATCTCATTGTGTTTTTTATTTTAATTTCCCTGACTGCTAATGATGTTTGTTTGTTTTCTACAACCCATTAAAAATGTGAAGCCATTCTTAGCTCATGGGTCATATTGAAGGCTGGATTTGACCTACAGGTAGCCAACCTCTGACCTAGAGGGTAGAATTAGTAAACAAAAACAATAAAGCAGTATTATAAATACCCTGTGTATGTTCAAGAATGTAGAGGAAAGTGTGAGCCATTTAAAGGGAGATGTGGGATATCAAAAAGAATACATGTGGTAGGGCACTGATAAATCGGCTTGCTGGATTTAAAAACAAAAAACAAAAATAACTTGGTTTGCAACATTTGTTGATTTCCATGGTGTAAATACTCTGACCATGGCCAGCGTTAAGCTATCGACATGACACCACTGAACTTGAAGTTGGGAAGGGACATACACAATTGGCACCTGCAAGCTGATGCCAGCTGACTGTAGCACATTGCTGACGTAAACCGTCTCTAACTGCACATATGACATAGAGCAATCAGGAACTAGAGCTACCATCTACCTGGCTGTCATCGGTCTTCTCCTCCACTCCTACAACCATTAGGAGGGAGACTATCTCCCTTCCTGTTATATTATTAGACTCCCAAATAGCCTCTGACTCTCAGCCTTCATTACTCTGGAATCGTGGCCACATTTCCACAAGACAGATAGGTGCATACACATGCACCCTCCCCAGAATGTCAAAAAAGTGCTGGAATGAAGTCAGAGCAACAAAGAGGAACATGTTACGATCCATCCAGAAAACTTACTGGAAAGTATATTTTAGTTGGGTGTTGAATGGATAGGAAATGGCTGGTAAACAAAAGAGCAGACATATTGCACACAAACAGATGGTTTGGGCAAGAATTCAAAAGTGGGAGTCAAAAGAAAGTTGGATGAGTCTTCATGTTTAGATACAGAATCGTGGATTCTTGCAATCGGATATTTTGCCTCTGAATTTCTTCTCCCCAGAGGTTCTGGGAAAAGCCTCAACTTGAGGTTTATGCTTTTACCAAAAAGCACCACATAAGGAAAAAAAAAATTCCTTCTACACCTGAAATTGCTGCAAGAAAGCTCTAGAGAAATTAGATGGCAAATCATCCAGAAAATAAGTAGTTCGTATCTCAGACTTTAGCCCTTTGAAATTCTAGTCTAACATTTCCAAATTGGCATTAGTTCATGAACCGTGATTAAGAACAAACCAGCCTTCTTGTCCACAATCTCCTGCCTCCCTGCTTCTAAACACTTCCCTCCCTACTGATGGTAAAGCCCAAAGTTACAGTGTGGGATTGATGCTGTTGACCAGTTTTGTCAGCTCAAATCAAAGCAAAGCAAAAAGATGCTTTGCTAGGCAGAAGCGGTCATTATGTTACCTCACCTGGCTGCCTATTAGGATAACTGAATCCACCTGCCTTGCTAGGCAGTTGCACACCTGGCCTTTTTATGTGGGATTCTATCACGTGGAGTACTATCCTACCCCCATTTGTGGTGCTTTCATCATTGCTGAACACCTTGGTGATGCCAAAGCTCCTCGGTAGCATATTCCTGATGGCCTTGGTACATGGTATTTCCTCCAGGCCTTTCTTTGGTTGGTTTTCAGGCCTCACATAATATATAATGTATCTACTCTGGTATGTTCACCTCCTGAGCCCTTTAATTCTTTCCTCCTCAATCTACCAAGACATTCTGGCCTTCCAACTTCACTTAGTATATGGGCCATTGCTTTTTCCATGCTTCTAGGTACCATCCTAGACACCATGGGGTTCTAGGGTTCCTGGGGTTCTTGCCAGACTGTAAATCCTGTATCTCTGGGGTGTGTTCCCAAATCAGTAAACTCTCCCTCATCCAGTCTTACGTTCCAGCTCCTCTCAGTGAAGCAGCCTCAGAATCCAGTCCCACTGGTACTGCCCTGCGTCTGCCAGTGGATGTTGGCTAGGCCTTGCAGCTTCTTTGGAGTAAAGTCCCTTTTCTCCCTTATCAGGCCCAGCACGACCCTGGGTGATTAGGTTGGAACTCAATCCTCCTTAGAGGCCTGATAGCCAGGAGGAGAGGTAGGGGTAGATCCTGAGTAGGGTGCTTGCTGTCTTGAAGGGGGGCAGTGGTGTCTGTATTGATTCCAAGCAAGAGGGAAGTGCTAAGAGGCTCAGAGAATTCAGAGGAATTAGAGAACAAACAACAGCCCCGGTTTGCCCAGGACTGTCACACTTTTATCACAGAAAGTCCCACATCCCAGGTAACCCCTCAGTCACTGGAAATCAGGATAGTTGGTCACCCTAGGATTCTGGGGATTCAGATTTTTCAGGGGAATCTTCCTAGATATTCCCATCCCAAGTGTCAGGACCTCCTTTTCCCCCAATGAGTAACAGGTCTGCTTGGTTAGGTGTTTAACCGTCTCTGGAGATCAGCACTAGATTTACTCCTGAGCTTGGGCCTCAGCTGCAGGATATGAGAGCCTCTTTGTTAACTACCAGGGAGATCCTCTGACTTTCGTATTTGACTTTCCATTGCCTATTAATTGCCTGCAGTTTTCCATTATCTTTTTTGTATCAGCGGCTCTTAACAAAACTCATGTAATCCCATTGTCCTTATAGTTACTGTTTCTCCCTTAGGACTGTCACATTGGGCCAGACGATGCCCGTGTTCCATCTGTCATCAGTTGGGTCCTCATCGCCTGCCGGGTGGCTAGTGATTCGGCTCCCAAATCCCATATTATTGATAAACTTTCTAGGACCATTCCTGGATGCACTGTTGCAGGTTGGGTTCTCTGGAAGCAGATGCTGAGATGGATTTGGGTGTGCAGGGTAGTTTTTTAGAGATGAGCACTTGTGGGAGGGAAGGGGCTGAAGCACAGTTGGGCAGAGAAACGTTAGAACTGTGATGCAGTTCTGCAAAACATCGATCCACGCCACGGGGAGGTCTGGAGCATCATGTCCGGAGCTGAGCAGACATGGCCCGTGTCCATGCTCAGCCTCCCTCAGTCAGTGGGTGTGGGCAGCCCGGGAAGGGTGTGTTCTTGGGTCAGGAGGCCCTTTGCAGCAGGTCAACCCTGGAGCTAAGGGCTGGGGTGAAAAGTCCTTCCCTGAAAGGGGATGTGGGTAGTGCTTTTCCACTGCCCACACCAAGAGAGAAATTGGAGGAAGCTGATTACTTTCATTAGTTTTGTTACTATTAATTTATTTATGGACTAAGGAGGCTCTGTGAGTGGAAGGATAATGTTTAAGTTTTTATGCTTTCTCTCTCTATTCTGCCCCTTTCTCCTTCCCCATTCAAGGGGATAGTTTCTTCATCTTAGGGGAGGTTTGTTTTTTTCTTTTCCGTTTTTTCCCCAGAAACCTAAAACCATTGTTCCAAGAGCAAAGTTTGAAGACAAAGGCAATTTCTCTCATACTAAAAAAAGATGCTCTAGGATGGTCGGTCTCAAAAGAGATACAGACATGCACGTTGTTTCTGGTATTTCTGTGTATGTAGCAGAGCCTCGGAGGAAATGGTTCCCCGGGAAATATGGGAGGCGAGACTGTTCTGTGTCCTAGTCCTGGCAAAGAAGGGCACAGTGGTGAACCTGAAGAGACACTACCCGCACCTCACCACTGTGTCAGACCCCAGGACTTTGAAATAACCTTGAGACAGAAAAGGTAAGAGAAGAATGTTGCAAGAATAACTTCAAATTTCCAACTCACCTGTTGGGATGGAAGCAGGGTTTTAGAAAAAGTGGACTAGAGAAAAAGAAAGAGATGTGAAATTTATTGTACTCTTATGCATAGGGACTGATTCTTCCCTGCTTCGCACATGTGAAAAGCCATCACGTCAGTCTCCCCATCCCTCCCCAAACCCTGTTAGTTGCTCAGGTCCTTTAAGGCTCCCAGTCCCTCCACACATGCTTTCTGTGCCTTTAGCCATCTGGACCACATGTTACCAGACGGATGTGGAGAGGATATGAGGCCCTTCGTGCAAAGCCTCCCTCCAGCTCCTCTCTTGTCCATCTCAGAGCGGGAGCAAGCCAACCCCATCCCCAACCCCAAACCCACTGGCTTGTGCTTGCATTGATCTAACCTCAACTCCAGTCCTACCAGTATTTCTTTATAGCGGCACTTTAGAAAAAGCTTGACTCCACCCATTTCTTATTTTTATCCTCTTTTTTTTTTCACTCTCACATTCATGTTCCTTTCCTTCATATCACTCATCTCATATCTTTTTTCTTCCTTATCTTCAATTTCCACATATCTGAGGTTCTTTGAGGCTTCTAATTGTAAAACAATGGATTATAATATTTGTCATAAGAAACCTCAAAATACTCTTTTAAAAATAAACTCTTGAATAAAACATACTAATACTGATTTCTGACCAGTATTAAAATGGATTTTTTTTTCAGTAATATCAAGCAGAATTAAAGATAGAGGGGGAAAAGTACATGTTTCAAAACCTCATTAGGAATATCCTGGAAAGAAAAGGTTGAGATTTTTTCATGTAGCAGGTCACTTAATGGGTCTCAATCAGATGTTCACTGTGCTTCAAAGATGATTCCCCTTTATGAAACTGGGCCTTATCAGCCCATGGTTCAGACACTCTGAGTAACAGCAGGGCTTCTGAGGAGAGGACAGGCATTTCCTTATTTCCTCCTCTGGCACCTTCGTATAGCTCTCTATAGTTATCCCCCATTTCTCCAGAGCTCCCATCCACTTTACACCCTTAACACTTCTCAGCTTTCCGTGATGTTTATTTATGCATTCATCCATTCATTTATTTGATACATGTGATTGGGTGCCTACTGAGTTCTGCTCCAGGTGCTGAGAATATGGCAATGAACAAAACAAACAAAAAACTCTGCCTCTTGGGTGTAAAGGGTAAGAGAGACAGGAAACAGTTTAATTGAGAAAGTTGTATGTTAGAAAGTGATACATATGAATGAAAAAGCAGGGAAGGGAGTTATAAAATGTTGGGGGCATAGGGTTTACAACTTTAGATAAGGTGGCCAGGGAAGGCCTCACTGAGAAGGTGATATTTAAGTAAAGGTGGGAAGGGGGTGGAGGGATATGCATCTGGAGAAAGAACTATCCAGGCAGAGGGAGCAGCAGGTGCCAAGGCCCTGTGGCAGGAGTATGGCCACCATGTTTAAGGAATAGCAATGAGTAAGTAAAAAGTAGAAGATGAGGTCTGAGAAGGAATGGGAGGCAGGCACTGGATCAGGTAATACTTTGTGGGGCCTTATGAGTACTGGGCTTCTCCTTGTGTGGTTTAGGAGTCATTGGAGGGTTCTCAACAGAGGAGTGATATACTCTGCGTATATGTTATTAACAGGATCACCCTGGCTGCCATGTTGGGACTGACCAAAGAGGGAAAGGACTCCAGTAGGGTGTCCAGTTCAGAGAACAGTTCAAACATTTAGCTGAGAGGCTATGTGGCTTAGATCAGGGTGGGGGCAGGAAAAGTGATGTTTACATTGAAGGCATACCCTCCTAACCGTCTGTCTGTGCTCTAATCCTCCCCAAATTCTCCAAGGCTGGACCTCTTTCTGTAAGTTCACTCTTCTCATGTCACTCTCTCACTCAAAAACAGCAAAATAACTCCCTGCCGACCAAATCATGTTCTGTTCATTTTTCGAGGACTCTAACCCTTTGCAAATTGGCATTCTTCCTATCTATGGTACTTGAGCCCCTCCTACTTCCTAGCTGAGCTCTCTATTCCCATCAGCTTATTTACTATTCCCCCAACGCACACGACCTGCTATTCTAACTTCTGCAAGGGCAGCCCACGCTCTCTTCTTTGCCTAGATCCTTCTTTCCCCTCCTTAAAGCCCATTTCAGGTGCCCCCTTCTTCATGTCTTCCCATTCGGGAAGTCCACTTGAGCACCTCTGTCCCTGGGCCTGGCCCTCAGGTCCTGCACCTCACATGCTGACAGTTGAGCTTACACCATTTTGCACTATTTTCTCATTTGGTTTGGGTGCTTCCATGAGTTCATAAGCTTAGTGGGAAGCAGCCGCATAGCACAGGGAGATCAGCTTGGTGCTTTGTGACCACCTAGAGGGGTGGGATAGGGAGGGTGGGAGGGAGATGCAAGAGGGAAGAGATATGGGGATATATGTATATGTATTGCAGATTCACTTTGTTATACAGCAGAAACTAACACACCATTGTAAAGCAATTATACTCCAATAAAGATATTTAAAAAAACAACAAAGACTAGATATATTTTTGCCACCTTCATCCCCTCCAGCACAGGTGAGGCATGTAATATGTATTTGGCAAATTTTTACTGGATTGAACAAAATATAACATATGAATTTCAAAACTAGGGTAGCTCTTCCAAAAAATGCCTTTTGTTGCATTTCGTGGCAAACTGTCTTGAACTTGTTAAAGACACGCAGGAAAACATGGTGATGTTGACCACCACCTACAACTCCTTCCCCGTGTCCCTAACTAATTTACCCTAAGGAGTATTTCCTGGCGTGGTGACACGCTTTAATGCCTGTTTCCCAGGACTGTACTGAGGACATCTCACAGACCTCTTCTCTAATACCCATCTCCGCCAGCATGCTGCAGGGCACTCTTCTAACCGGCTGCTTTCCTTCCTTTTTTCCAGTCTCCCGGCCCCTCCCCACTTTGCCTACCCTTTCCCCACATTGTGTGGACTATTTGCAGGCATCACTTCAAGGGTGAATCTCATCAGGATCTGCTGAGCTGCATATTTATACAGTCTCCAGGTTTTTCTTACCAGCTGTGGACATTTTTGCAAACTCTACATTACCACCTAATTGAAACAGCGGCTTGGTTCCATTTCTCTGATTAAAAACAGATTAAGAAAATCAGTTCAATACCTTAGCCATTTTAAAGTCATCATTAGTCTCATGCTCTTGATTTATAAGCTGGCTTTTTAAAAAAATGCTTCCCTGCAAATCCTTCTCCTGCTTTTTAGTCCTCCACCCCTTGCTGGTGTCACAATACACTTCATTTTGGTTGCTCATTTCATTCCTTTTAGCCTACTTTAACAGTTATGGGTTTTGGTAATTCCCCACTGGGCCTCTTCAAGTGCTTTTTTTTCCCCCTCACCAGTGAATCTCTTGCAATTTATCATTTGAAGCATCCAGTTGTTCATGAACTTGAATGGTGAGAACGAAATGCAATATTTTGAGTTTCATTGGGGGAGTTCTCAAGGGCTCTCTGCTTGTTTTCTCTGTTGCCATTCCCTGGCTCCTTGCCCCCTCCATCTGCCAGTCCCTGTAGCTGAGACCTCTCAACCACATCTGGAGGCAGAGTCTGGGCTCAATCCCAGGCGTCACCACAAGAATGCATGGAGTCGGTATCCCAGCTCTTGCAGATCTCTTTGCCCAGCTTGCACCTTGCACGTGAGCTCTAGAAACTGGCCTCTTGTCTGGATGTCTAGGCCCAAGGATCTGACCTAACTTGTCCAGATTGTCAAGTCATCCAGTGTCCCCCTTACGTTTGCTGGTCCTTCCCCGAACCACAGTTAAGAGCTGGGGGTCTGTCTTTGCATGTTGCAACGCCTTGATTAAGCCTCACGTTTGAGCTGACAGTGTATTTAGCTTTGCATCCCTGTCAAGGTCAGGGACATCCACCAGGGATCACCCAAGGAACTCCCAATGCCAAGTGCCATCTGCTTGGACAAGAGCTCCCACCTTGGGATGGCACACTCTGCCTTCCTAGCTGGATGTCTATCCACTGTGTGCTGCTTGACAGGAGGCTGCCCACCAGATGGGTAGGTCTGACCTCTTCCATTTCTAGCAAGCAGCTCCATCTGACACCCATGGCTATAAGAGTGTTTAATGATTTCTGCCATTCCAGCATCCTCTCAAGGCTTTCCTCTCAGTAGGAACATCCTTACAGGACAAGTTATTAGACAGTGTTTGTCTCAATACCTTCATATCCTAAGATTCTTTTCTATCATCCAGCACCTCCTTTCCCAGTGTCCAAAGTCCTCCTGCTACAGCAGCTCTGACAGGGCTGCCCTTCCTGCTCGGCTCCAAGCTTGAAAACAGCCCCCTTCTCAGCCCTGTCCCTTTTCCCTTTCCTTTCTGCAGCCGGTGCTCTGATGTGTTGATTCCATAAGGCACAGCCTCAGAGACTGGTGAGTTTAACTCTATATTGAGAATATCATAGTTACCACCAAATAGTTCCATTTGTGATAGTTAAGGACGGCCCTATGGGTAGAACTACTATAGATGTTGTGAAGAAAGTATGCTATACACAAAATCACGCTTCTTTTTTTCTTAGAAAAATGAAACCTCTTAAAAACTATGAGGCTTGGCTGTCTTTCACTACTTATAGCAATAAAGAACTTTTAAATCATACTATTCAGTATTGGAAACAGGATAATGAAATGATACTCTCATATACTGCTTCTAGGAAAATAAACTAATACATTTTTCTAAAAAGAAAGCCCATACTCTCTGACTCAATCATTTCCCATTTAGCAATCTACTCTATGGATATAGTAAAACAATCAGACAAAGATGCTTGTATCAAGATGTTTATTAAATTACTATTTGAAAGAGCAAATTGGAAAAAATACAAAAACTCATTAATAAAGTTAATATATAATGGTACGTTTATTCTGTGGAACATTATGCTGCCATTGAAATGTTTTTGAAGAATATTTTACAACATAGGACAATATTAATGATATATTACTGGGTGAAAACAGTAAGATTCAAAATACTATATCCTGTAATCTCAATTATGTCACAAGTGGTAAAGCATGTAAATGTGTTTGTGTAGGTGCACATTGTATAAATAACGCTGAGATAAATACATTAAAACATTAACAGCGCTCCTTTATGAGGTTAAAATAGATTTTTATATTTGTATTTGTGTTTTGTCAGATATTCTACATTTCAGTAAATATTTATTAGTTTTATAGTCTCAAAAACAGCATTGAAAACAGGTAGTTAGGGCTGATTTCAATGTAAACATTTCTAGCAACTGGAGGGGCTGCTGGGATCACCCTCCGCATCGAGAGGAGGGACATTCAAGCAGAACAGTGATGTGCATGTCAGTGAGTTTGCCGGTCATGTTGCTTGAGAAATTACAACCTTTCAGCTTCTTAGCTGACGTGTGGAACTCATATTTTCTCATGTTCAAGAGGAACAATTAAGGGGTGGAGCATGACAATCATAATGGTATAAATTTGTGTTTATTGAGATGAACCCCATGCGGCAAAAATGCTGGAACTTAAACTTACCGTCGTGTCCTGGTGATTCGTGCCGGAGTCACAGAGAGGAGAGTGCAGGTTTGGCCTACGTGCTGGGCCCTCCCCAGGTGCAAAATGTCTGGCACGCGCTCTGGAGACGTTCGCTAAAGGAAGTGCCAATAAACTCAGAACATATACAGGAAGATTGAAAGCAATTTTGAACTCCTAGAACAATGGATGTCTTCTATTTTAAAAAAATATATTTTTTTTCTTTTTTCCTTGAAACAAACTTTGAGCAGCTTCCTAGAAAAACTGCCCCAAGTCTTTTTCTTGAGGAGGGAGAGGATGGATAACCAGGTGGAGGAGTCAGGTACACAGTGAGGAGGGTCGCAAACCTCAGCTGCCTGCCTGGGCTGGTCCCACATGTGGCTGTGTCTTTTTAGGCCACAGAGCAGCTGTAGTGTAAAAGGCTGCTTCACCACCTTCCTCCCTGTTCCAGCAGACCTGATCCAGGTGGCAGGCCTTGCAGGCGGTCTTTGTGACTCCTTGTCTTGCCTTCCCAGGTTCCAGTGGGCGGGGCACGGCCCTGACCCCGCCAGCCTGCACTGCCTTGGCTTGGGCTCAGCCGTAGTCCTTTTACCGTGTCACCAAGTCGCCCAGCTCTGACTTATGCATTCCTTACTATCAAGGCTATATTTTCCTAACCTCAAACCAGAACATGTGGGATAAGGACACTTTTCCCCGATTTGTCTTGGAAAAGTCTTTTCAACATAAAAATTAGATCATATTTAGTTATAGTTAGCAAAATGCCTCTTTTGAGGAAAAAATGCATGAAACTGAGCTGTCCCAGCACATTTGGTTCTTATGGTCACTGTACTTCTAGCTGACCGTTCTGAAGACGCCCTGGAGAATCAGCGGGGTCTTCCTCAGCCTCCCTTCCAGCCCAGGTCAGGCTACTCCAGCCTAAATGGGAAGCAGCGCTTTCTTCTTTCTGACGCTCCTGTCCCATGAGAATTTTGTGCACAATTACTTGGCCGCCTATGAACTAAGAGGCTAGCAGTTTGCAGCCATCGCCAAACTTATTTCTAAAGGAGCTTTAGTATTTTCACTGCTAAGTTTTTAAAACAGTCTCTATATCTGATAAGCAATAAAAAAAATTAGATCTGTCCTCTCCTATTTTGCAAAGTTTCATTTTTCCAAAGGTCAACAAAAGACAAACAATTTATCTCACATTGCAAATTATTTGCCCCGAATCTGAATAATCAGTTCTGATGGGAGTGTAGCCAGCGAGGGAGGAATTTCAGGGGGCTTTTCACAGCCCCTAGAGCCACACTGGGTGGGTGAGCACTCCTTCTGTATAAGGTCAGACTTACTGCCAAGATAGATCTTTTTCACTGAAGTGGGAACTATCTCTCATAAGTTCTGGGAGGGTTCCAATGCCTCATGGATATTGTGATGTGACTCAGGATCTGAAATAGGATGAGAGTGCAGGATTTTTTTCTTAGGGAAGAAAGAGAAAAGTCTCAGGATGTTCTTTTAAGGATAGTCCCCTGTCTTGGCCCCCTTATTTTAGAAGATAGCCAAACTGAATGAGATGAAGTGCCACTTCTGCCCTCTCTGGCTAATGCTGACTTTGAATCTTTGGCTGGTCAGTAAAGAACAGAATTGTCACCACCAACTCAGGGCTTCAGGGTGCCATGGCTGTGGAGAAAACCTATGTTCCCAGCCTGAGGCGCCATCTTACCCTAGTCAAAGAGAAGCAGAGCATAAGAGTTTTCAGGAAGAGTGCACATCCATCACCCCAATGTCAATTCACCCAAAAGATTTGTCCTGCCCTTGGACAACAGCAGTGGCACCTTTCTCTCTGAAAAGGAGACCATTGCTATTATTCTGGTTTGTAGGTTTTCATTTAATATAATTAAATATGCTGTTTTATAAAAATGGAAAGCAAAAAGGAAGTTTCTTTTTTCAAGCTATTGTGATAGAATTGCCTTGATATATATTAATGGACTCATCATTGAAGAAGAGGAGGGAATAAGGATGTCTAAGTCCCATTTGTATTATTCAGTTCTTTCCCATAGAGATTTAGATAAACTTGTTTCTTTCTCCCTAATCATCTCCATGAGTGGAAAAGGATATCTTCACAGAATTTTAATGCAGGAAGGAACCCTAGAGAATGTCAAGCCTGAGGGTAGATTTACCAGAAGAAAAAAACCAAAAAACTTTTATTCAGATATTCGAAAGAAACTTCGAGCTGGCTTCCCCTCCTGGGAGAGACTTATAAAGGTCATTGATCCTGGATTTGAAGTATAATGTTATCCAGGAAGACTTGATGAGGCAGGAAGGAAGGGAGCCAGATTTACCCAGGTATTTTTTTTAAGAAATTTATTTATTTATGTATTTATTTTATTTTTGGCTGCACTGGGTCTTCATTGCTGTGCGCGGGCTTTCTCTAGTTGAGGTGAGTGGGAGCTACCCTTTGTTGCGGTGTGCAGGCTTCTCATTGTGGTGGCTTCCCTTGTTGCGGAGCACAGGCTCTAGGCACGCAGGCTTCAATAGTTGTGGCACGTGGGCTCAGTAGTTGTGACTCGCAGTCTCAGTTGTTGTGGCACACAGGCTTAGTTGCTCCGCGGCATGTGAGATCTTCCTGGACCGGGGCTCGAACCCGTGTTCCCTACATTGGCAGGCAGATTCTTAACCAGTGCGCCACCAGGGAAGTCCCTTACCCAGGTATTTTTATTTTATTTTATTTATTTATTATTATTATTTTTCCTTTGCGGTACGTGGGCCTCTCACTGTTGTGGCCTCTCCCATTGTGGAGCACAGGCTCCGGGTGCACAGGCTCAGCAGCCATGGCTCACGGGCCCAGCCGCTCCGCGGCATGTGGGATCCTCCCGGACTGGGGCACGAACCCGCGTCTCCTGCATCAGCAGGTGGACTCTCAACCACTGCGCCACCAGGGAAGCCCAACCCAGGTATTTTTGGAAAATATTAGTTTTATCAAATAACCAAGAGAAAAAAATGGTCTTTGAAAGTAATAAATGCAAGCCATGAAATATAAGTTTTCAAACAACCCAAACAAATAATACTGACAGTTAACCCTTATCTAGCACTTGCCAGGTGCCAGGTATTGCTCTGTGTGCTTTATGTTAACTCATTTAGTCCTTAGGAGGTAGGTGTCCCATTATTATCCACACTTTACAGATGAGGACACTGCAGAATAGAGAGATGAAATAAGTTGTCCAAGGTTTTTTAAGTAGAAAGTGCTACAGCTGGTGCTCATAGCTTGGCAGTCTGGCTTCAGCATCTGCACTCTTCACCACTTAACACGCACTGCCTTGAATTGACGGGCACTCTGTTATGGAGAAAATCTCAGTAAAGGACTAGAACAAGCGTTTATTGTGGCCCTACTCAATTATTGAGCCAATTCTCACAACAACTCAAGGAACTCTGTTACCCAAGAAAATCTCAATAAAAGACTTCAGTGAGAATTTATTCAGCACCTATTGTGTGCCAGTTATTGGGTCAATTCTCATAAAATTTGAGGGGTAGTTTTCCTTATTCCTGTTTTACAAATGAGGAAACAGATTTAGAGACATGAAGTAACTTGCCCAACTTACAGCTGGTCAAGAAAGAGAGTGAACATGTGAAAAGGTGTCTGTTTGATTTCAAATTTGTGCCCCTTCCACTAAGAAGTACAGGCAATATCTGAATTTGTTTTGTTCTCGGATTTTTAGTTTTAAAAATACATAATTGTGTACAAAAAAGAAACAGACCCACAGACAAAGAAAACAAACTTATGGTTACCAAAGGGGAAACAGGGGGTAGGGTTAAATTAGGAGTTTGGGATTAACACATACACATTACTATATATATAAAATAGGTAACCAAAAAGGACCTACTGTTTTGCATAGGGAACTCTACTCAATATCATGTAATAACCTATAATGGAGAAGAATATAAAAAAGAGCATAAAACTGAATCACTTTGCTGTACACCTGAAACTAACACAATATTGTAAATTAACTATACTTCAATAAAAAAAGACAAACTTCACAAAAGAAAACAAAAAAATACATAATTATTAAATTTACCAGACTGCCCTGGTGGCACAGTGGTTAAGAATCCACCTGCCACTGGTGGTGGGAATGTAAATTGATACGGCCACTATGGAGAACAGTATGGAGTTTCCTTAAAAAGCTAAAAGTAGAACTACCATATGACCCAGCAATCCCACTACTGGGCACATACCCTGAGAAAATGATAATTCAAAAAGAGTCATGTACCACAATGTTCATTGCAGCTCTATTTACAATAGCCGGGACATGGAAGCAACCTAAGTGTCCAGCAACAGATGAATGGATAAAGAAGATGTGGCACATATATACAACGAAATATTACTCAGCCATAAAAAGGAACAAAATTGAGTTATTTGTAGTGAGGTGCATGGACCTAGAGTCTGTCATACAGAGTGAAGTAAGTCAGAAAGAGAAAAACAAATACCATATGCTAACACATATATATGGAATCTAAAAAAAAAAAAAAGGTTCTGAAGAACCTAGGGGCAGGACAGGAATAAAGATTCAGACATAGAGAATGGACTTGAGGACACGGGGAGGGGGAAGGGTAAGCTGGGACAAAGTGAGAGAGTGGCATGGGCATACATACACTACCAAATGTAAAATAGATAGCTAGTGGGAAGCAGCCGCATAGCACAGGGAGATCAGCTCAGTGCTTTGTGACCACCTAGAGGGGTGGGATAGGGAGGTTGGGAGGGAGGGAGATGCAAGAGGGAGGAGATATGGGGATGTATGTATCTCTATAGCTGATTCACTTTGTTATACAGCAGAAACTAACACACCACTGTAAAGCAATTATACTCCAATAAAGATGTTAAAAAAAAAAAAAAAGAATCTGGGCTTCCCTGGTGGCTCAGTGGTTGAGAGTCCTCCTGCCAATTCAGGGGACACAGGTTCGTGCCCCGGTCCACGAAGATCCCACATGCCGTGGAGCAGCTAGGCCCGTGAGCCATGGCCACTGAGCCTGCGCTTCCGGAGCCTGTGCTCCGCAACGGGAGAGGCCATAATAGTGAGAGGCCCGTGTACCGCAAAAAAAAAAAAAAAAAAAAAAAGAATCTGCCTGCCAATTCAGGGGACACGTGTTCGAGCCTTTGTCCAGGAAGATCCCACTTGCCTCAGAGCAACTAAGTCCATGTGCCACAACTACTGAGCCTGAATGCCATAACTACTGAAACCTGTGAGCCTAGAGCCCATGCTCTGCAACAAGAGAAGCCACCGCAATGAGAAGTCCGCGCACTGCAAATAAGAGTAGCCTCTGCTCGCTGCAACTAGAGAAAGTCTGCAAGCAGCAATGAAGACCCAAAGCAGCCAAAAATAAATAAATAAAATAAATAAATAAATACATTTACCAGATGAAATTTTTATCGAACAATATAACAATAGTCAGTTAACACTAACTACTCAGTTTCAACCTACGATCGTAAGCACCTCTGCTTTGAAAGCAATAGCATGAAAAACAGCTGAAAGGATAAACAGTGTAATTCACATTCCCAAGATAATACCTGGTCATATCATACAAGCACCAGAGACACACATATAATTGTCCACCCTAACTTGAAGGACATTCTAGGAAGAGAGACTTTAAAAATAGAGCCCAGAGCCTGCTGTTTCAAATCAGCCCTTTGCCACTCTACTCTGATTAAGGCTTCTTGCTTGACCAGGGATGAGCAGAAACTGAATTACAGACTTTGGCCTTCTCGGAAGGCCCCTCTTATGCCAAAAAGCAGCTGATTTATCCTTCAGATCTGTGTACTAAATGAATTCACCCCGATAAACAGATGGACTGACCAGAGTGGCATTTCACAGAAACATGTGTTTGTTTGAATAACACGGTCATAAACCTTTCACTCTGGGTCTAAAATTAAATTGTGGCTTTTGGATGTTACCTGGGGTAACTCAGGAGGGAGCACTCAAATGTCAAATCTCTGGTTTAGTTTCCTCAGTAAGTTCTACATAATTTTTACAGTCATTTATAAGAAGAACTTAAAACATGTATACGTTTTGTGTACATGTGTGTGGTGGTGGGGTATTGTACATAAAGATCCAAACTCTGTGATTCTGCGTACAGCTAAACAGACAGATTCATGCATGGGTTTGTGCCTTATCAGATGAAAATTATACTTCACTGCCATTCTGAGCCTGAAGTTTTACTTTCCAGCGTAACAGCAGGCCAAGACTCTGGGATCTACTCTGCTGTAAACTTACTGATTGTCTCTGTATAATAAAAAATTAAGAGAAAGATAAAGAAAGAAGCATTCAGTTTGTACAGCAATTCTGCCCTAAATGGCAATCCGATGTTACTCTTTTTGTTTTGTTTTTTTTTTGCGGTACGCAGGCCTCTCACTGTTGTGGCCTCTCCCGTGGCGAAGCACAGGCTCTGGACGCGCAGGCTCAGCGGCCATGGCTCACGGGCCCAGCTGCTCCGCGGCATGTGGGATCCTCCCGGACCGGAGCATGAACCCGTGTCCCCTGCATCAGCAGACGGACTCTTAACCACTGCGCCACCAGGGAAGCCCTGGTGTTACTCCTAACATCCTCTCAGAAGAGCCAAGGATGGTGTAGGCAGGATGACATATTTATCAAAGGTGGAATAGGATGAATAAGAGAGGAAACTGAGTCTGCAATGCAGCTCTTTACTGTTTTCTTCTCACATTTCATATTAACAGAGAATAACTGACTGATATTTTTGTCATACTAGAGTTATGTACTATTAGTTGAGATACTCTAATAAACCCCATCCTATTCTGTGTGTTTACCCAACTACTACCCACGAGAATACAAGAAACGGCCATTATTGTTTTAATGGTGTGATGACATTATGGAGATTATTTTTTCATTCCTATTCACTATTATGTTATATTTTTTAAATAAAATTTTATTTTGAGATAATTATAGTTTCACATGTAGTCAGAAGAAACAATGCAGAGGGTTCCCTGTATATCTTTCACCTAGTTTCCCCTAATAACAAAATCTTGAAAAAACTATAGTAAAATGTCACAAACAAGAAATTGACATTGATACAATTCATGAGCCGTATTCAGATTTCACCAGTTTTACACGCACTCATTTTTGTGCATGTGTGTGCATGTGTATTTGTGTGTGCATTTAGCTCTACACAATTTTATTACATGTATAGATTCATATGACCACCACTATGGTCAAGATACAAAACAATTCCAGCATAAGGATCTCTCTACTATCCTTTTATAGCCACAGCCGTCTCCCTCCCTTTTCCCACTCAATAACCCCTCATAACCACTGATCTGTTCTCTATCTCGATAGTTTTGTCATTCCAAGAATGCTATATAAAGGGAATTGAATCATACAGTATCTAACATTTTGAGATTGGCTTTTAAACTCAGCATAATTCCCTTGAGATCTCTTCAAGTTGTATTTCATGGTGTAGATGTACTACACTTTTTTTTTTTTTTTTTTTTTTTTTTTTGCGGTACGTGGGCCTCTCACTGTTGTGGCCTCTCCCGCTGCGGAGCACAGGCTCCGGACGCGCAGGCTCAGCCGCCATGGCTCACGGGCCCAGCCGCTCCGCGGCATGTGGGATCCTCCCGGTCCGGGGCACGAACCCGTGTCCCCTGCATCGGCAGGCGGACTCTCAACCACTGCGCCACCAGGGAAGCCCTACACTTTTTTAAGTCATTCATTCCATTGAAGGGAAAAGGGTTAGGCAAACTGGGTTTTTGTTTTTGTTTTCTTCCAGTTTGGGGCTATTATGAATAAAGCTGCGATGAACATACATGTACAGTGTTTTGGGTGAACATAAGTTTTCATTTTTCTGGGATAAATGCCCAAGAGTGCAATTGCTGGGTGTTACGGTAAGCACATACTTAGTTTGTAAGAAACCTCCATACTCTTTCCAGATTGGCTAGACCATTTTACATTCCAACCAGCAGTATGTTACATTGTTCTTATCATAATAAAATGACATTCCACACATCTTTGATAGTCCAGATCAAGTTCTCAGTGACATCTTCCCTCCCTCATCATTTTTATCTATGCTTACCTCTCTCCATCTTACTGCTCATCAACATTTGTAGTCTTCCAATCTTTAAATATTCCTCCTCATTCCAACTACACTGAAAACTGAGTCCTAGGATTGCTGTTTTCCTTTGGCATTTCCCTTGCTGAGCTTGGCACAATAATTAGTGATCAGAAAATTGGTTTTTGAATGTTTAAAATCTTTTATTTTAAATTGATTAATTAATTTTTGGCTGCGTTGGGTCTTCGTTGCTGCGTGCGGGCTTTCTGTAGTTGCGGTGAGCAGGGGCTACCCTTCGCTGCGGTGCACAGGCTTCTCATTGTGGTGGCTTCCCTTGTTGTGGAGCACGAGCTCTAGGCACACGGGCTTCAGTAGCTATGGCACGTGGGCTCAGTAGCTGTGGCTTGCAGGCTCTAGCTAGAGCGCAGGCTCAGTAGTTGTGGCACATGGGCTTAGTTGCTCTGTGGCATGTGGGATCTCCCCGGACCAGGGCTCGAACCTGTGTCCCCTGCATTGGCTGGCGGATTCTTAACCACTGAGCCACCAGGGAAGCTCTTGAATGTTTAAAGTTGAATAAATAAAAAGTAATATGAATCAATGAAATGTGTTGTAGTTTTCAAAAAATGACCAACTTTGTTTTCAGAAGTCATGTTATTACACTTAGGTAAATTCTAGAACCATTGTTATTAAGCAACTTACTACAGATACAGCAAATATGTGCTTATTCTATTTTGTTCCCAAAATAACCTTGATACTTTCTCTATGAAGATGTTAAACCATTAGAGAAATATCAAAATATTGTATCAGATTTTTAATTAGAATGGCTTAAATTACTGGTTTTCATTGCCTTTCTCTGGGTGTTTCTTGCCTAGCCATCCTGGCATTAGTTGACATAAGAGCAATGATATGCTGGTAAATGTATAACAACAAGCTCTCTAGAAGGAAAAAAAATGCCATGATGTGTATAGCCTTTGACAATTTCCATGATGTAAAGACTGACCACGGCCAATTTCAAGCTACCATTTTGACATCACCAAATGCAGATTCAGGAAGAGATGCTTACAATAGGCTCTAGTGAGCCAGTACGAGCTAGCTCCAGCACACCAGTGCTAGAGATATATTACAATTAATTAATGGAAAATGTTTTACTATATATCAAATTCAAATGAGTCATCTGCACATGGGAGTTTTTCGGTGACTTAAATCTCCAAAACCTACTTTCTCACCAGTAACCTCTAATGTTTAATGCTTTCCTGGATTTAGCCTACTCTTCCCCCAGCTAACATCTATGCATCCTTTTTGTCGTGCTCAGATGCCTCTTTCTTAATTTCCACGGACCAGCGGCCTCCATTCCGCCACACCCAACTTATCACAGGACCACATGTTGTATTTTCTCACCACAGTCCTGACTTTCCCTTCAGAGTACGATATACAACTTATGAATATACGTTTCTTTTTGTTACCCTTTGTCTGTACTAGACTGGACACCACGTGAAGGCAGGGACTGGGTCTATTTTGCCCCCTCTAGCCCCAGCAGCACAATGAATGAATGGATAAATTCACCTCCTTCTCCACTGGGGTGGCCCTTCCTCTCTCACTTGGCCCATGAGCTTTTCAGTCTGTTAAGATATCACAGGGGAAAAGAAGCTATTGCCTTTCCAGCCATCCTCATCTGTTAGAGCAGGTCACAGAGAGGACATGACTGTCGGTTGATCCACGAGCTGGACCAGGGCAGTCGGAGGCCGCTCACCCCCGCCCCTGTCCTTGGAATGTACATCCTGCCCACCTTTTCCCACAGCCGGAGCCGTTTTCAAGGATGCAGCTTTGAGAGAGCAAGGTGGCGTTGAGACCGTCTGGATGGTAGGTGTGACTGAACCCAGGTAAGGCCTTTGTGTAAACGTTTAAGAGTCTGGCCAGGGATGCAGAGATCTCCTCCTCCGTGTACGAGCGCCAGTTTCAGATTTCACCCGGGAGACTTGCGAGGTTCCTAATCATCATCATCCCAAGTCGTACTCACATCAGCAAAACACTGTGCATTATCACCACTGGTTGGTGCAGAGGCTGTTACAGAGCAAAGCGCCCCTTGCCCAAAGCCACATGGAGGCCAGATACTGTGGAGGCCTTCTGCGAAAAGAAAAAGCTTTATTGCAGGGCGGTCAAGCAAGGAGGCAGGAGGCAAGGCTCAACTCTGTCTCCCCATGGCAGAGTGAGGTAGCTATTTAAGAGTCAGGGCCCTGGGGCGAGGAAGAAAAAGGATGAGAGAGGTTCGTTCCAAAGTTTATTGACCTGCTGAACTCTTAACGCGCAGGCGCAATCAGGCTCCCTGTCTCCGTGAGTCGCGTGTGCGAGTTTTAGGCGAGCGGGGATGAAACAGGTGGGGAAAATTTGGACTGTGATGTCAAAAGGTTTCCCATTGGACAAGCAAGCTTATTCTGCGCAGACTCTGATCGGCCACATAGGTTCCATCCAGTTTTAGCCAGTTTTGTTGCGTTGTAAGCGGAGAGGGTTTTTTTTTTGTTTTGAGGTACGCGGGCCTCTCGCTGTTGTGGCCTCTCCCGCTGCGGAGCACAGGCTCCGGACGCGCAGGCTCAGCGGCCATGGCTCACGGGCCCAGCCGCTCCGCGGCATATGGGATCTTCCCGGACCGGGGCACGAATCCGACGCCCCTGCGTCGGCAGGCGGACTCTCAACCACTGCGCCACCAGGGAAGCCCGCCGGAGAGGTTTTTAACAAGCTGTTGCCTTATCTACGGTTCTGTAAGACAAGCTCAAGAAATTCTGTTAGTCATCAGTTTCTGTTAACCCTATGAGGCATGTCTCAAGGTAGGGGGAATTTATTTCTTTCATTAACATTTGCCAACTTTTTTCTTTGCCTCTGTTGTTTTTTTCTCTCCTTACTATAAAATCACTTCCTCTTCAACTGGTTCATTAGGCCGTGCAAATGTTCTCACCACCCCATGCCCCCTTGCACTCTCTCTCTCTCTCTCTTGTCTTTATTAACAATCATGTATGCTTGTTTTATCATTATAGAGGTAAAGGGGTATTAAATGGTTCTGTTTCTTTCTTCGTTTTTGTATCACTCACAGAAATTGCAAAGCTAGAAAGGTTTTCTTTGCTCTGTTTTCTCTCTTCCCACACTAGCTCTCTGGAAGCATGTTTTGTTTTTGTTTTTTATTGTATATTCTATCAGCTGGGACTTAGAACAGTGCCTGCTACACAGTAGGCATTCAGTACACATATGTTGAATGAGTGAATTTATTTCTGAATCATTTCGATAAATTAGGAGAGTATGCAGTGCATTCTAGAAAGAAGCCTGAGGACAGATGTTTTATACAACAATGATATTTAAATATTTTAAGAAGTAAACCAATCTATGAATAGATAACTATTAGTTAGTTATAACTAATTTAGCAACTAAGTAAATACCTGAAATGAAATAACTGTAAATTTAACAAAAAAATTCAGTCTATTATGGGTTGATCTTTGTCTTGTCCTATAACACCTCTCAGGCTCTGGGTTTTGAAAGTACCAATATCCTGAATTAACAGCTAGTTGAGTTTTGTCTCAAAGATAATATTTACATGTATGTGGCACTTTAGAGATTACAAAGCTGTTTCTTATATTGTCACACTTGATTATTATTCAAACTAAATGGAGAATTTCCTATGCTTTAAGTCAGGCTGTATGCTGTTGGATATAAAAGAAATAAATACTATGTCAGAATATGCTAGTTAACTTGGAAGATCTGTTTCTCTTTCCTTAGAAATAAGAACACTACTTTTACACTGGGCACAGATCAGACACCTAAGAATCTGTTTTTCTCAGCTCCCTTACAGCGCACTGTGAATATGTGGCTAAGTTTTTATCAGTGAGATTTAAGTGACATTGTGAACAATTCCTCCCTTAAATGGAGAAGACATGCTCTTCTTTATCCTTTCCTACATCCAAATACCTGAAATGCATTTGTGATGGCTGGAGCTTTTGCAGTCATTTTAGACCAAGAGGGAAAAGGCCACAACCATGTCCATCTTATCCCCCGTTGTATTTTCAACACTTAGCACAAGACATAGCATATAGTAGCTATAAAATTTAATATTTACCAAATAAATGAATAAACATAATTTCCTTGATTATATTCTTTCCTGCCTTTATTTCCTTCTTGGAGAAGCTTTGGCCAGCTATATTCTAAGGAAGTAGTTATAATACTAGAGGTATTAAAGGTCCACGTTTGCACAGTCCTATGCCATGCCATAAATCATTTTTAGCCATTTACACAATTAACTAGCTTTTTTTTTAAAGCTATAGAATTATTTTTGAAGTCCCCATTGTAGTTCTTGGGAGAGTTACTGCATATAAGGCTTTATCATGACATAAGGAGCTTGTGCAAGAGAATTTACATCAGCTAAGAGATCTATAAGGTTAGGACTAGATTTCTCACAAATCTCCAACAGTTTCAATAAGATAAGTTGGGGAAAGTATGCAGGTGACCTAAGGAGACATTAAGTACAGTTGGAGCCAGAAGGTAAAGGAAGATTAATCTCTGGAGGGAACTGAGGTCTGCATTGGGGTGTGATTCAGGGTGGGCTTCTGTGTCCTGGGCTATTGCATATGCGGTAGCTTTTACCCTTAGAGTTCTTACAGGTGTCATTCAGTCACTGGTAATTCCTGTGATTTTATGACTAACTTTACTTAAAAACTACATTTTGATAGTAGCCGTCTCTGGTTGTTATTACATCATTGCTTTAAGATGTAAACTATATTAAAGCTTTTGGGAACAGATATCAATACACTATATGGTTATTATATTTCCAAATGATCATTTAGAATATCCTAAACTTACAAACTTCCAAAATTCCTTAATAAATTGCTTGGTTAGTGTAGTATCAAAAAGATCTCAAGGCAATATTTATACAAAGTAATAGCATATCTTTCCTACCTTACTGGTTTGAAAGGTAGAGTTCAGCAACGTGCCATAAAATAGCTTAAAACATTATGCATACCCAATCTTACTGGATCCCAGGTGGACTCTTTGCCTAATCTTTATAAAGGATGGATTTTTTTTGATATGTGTTTAATGGTGGTATTTTTTGTAGTAGCTAATGCTGAGGTTTCAGGAGAGAAATTTGGTGCTGGAAATATATTTACTATACTTCTGGCACATAAACCAAAAGCTATTAGACTTTAATGCTTTTTTTCCCTAAACTTTTTATAGCCTTTCATTTTTAATCGCTGCCAACCTGCTGATTTTATTTTAAGTAGATACTTCAAGACTGTGCTTTGTCAAAACAGACAGATGTATCATTAAATTCCCTCCCAAATTACACATTAGGCAATGTCTTTGTGTCTTTGTTCATGTGCTCCTGAGGTATTTGAATTTGTTATAATCTGGAGTAAAAAGAAGGCCAGAGAGGTGATTTATAGAGCAAAGAGCTCTGTAATTTAAAATTGATTGTTCTGATTGCAAATGACTTTGTGAAATGCATATTAGCCAAAGTGAGGGTGGCAACAGTTTTGTGTGCTCATGTTTGCAGGTCACTGTGGCACAGTTTTGCCGCAAGAGGCTAGTGGAAGAGTCCACACCAGAAGTCTCTGGAGTTGCTTTCCTGTCTATTAATTATCTCTTGATAGAAACGGGTGAGGGATAATTTGGGTAATTCTCAAATGTGCCTTTTCAATTGGGTTATGTAGTAACTTCCTATTAGTGCTGTAGCAAATTACCATAAACAAAGAGGTTTAAAACAACACAAAATTTAGTTTCTTATAGTTCTGGAAGTCAGAGTCTGAAATGGGTCTTACTGGGCTAAAAGTAAGGTGTCAGTAGAGCTGCATTCCCTAAGGAGGCTTTAGGGAAGAATTTGTTTCCTTGCCTTTTCTGGTTTCTAAAGGCTGTCTGCCTTCCTTGGCTTGTGGCCCTTTCTCCATCTTCAAAGCCAGCAGCGTAACATCTTCAAACTTTCTCTTACTCTGACCTTCCTGCCTTGTGATCACATTGAACCCACAAGAAAACACAGAATAATCTCCCCATCACAAGGTCCTTAAGTTAATCACACCTGTAAAGTCCTTTTTGCTATGTAAGGAGACATTTTCACAAGTCCCAGGGATTAGAACATAGACATCTTTACAGAGGCCATTATTTTGCCTTCCACAGATTATTTAAATCTAATAATGCATATTAAGGGACTTCTGTATGTACGCCCCTTTTCTAAAGCTGAGAGCCCATGAAAGATTTCCAGAGTTGTTCCTGGACCACTCTGTCTGGAAAGCCATCTTTTTACCAAATGAGTCTAGTTAATGGTTTTAGTAAATGAAAAGAAGTGGAGATTATCTTGAGAAGAGGGGCCTACCTTCCAATAAGGGGAGCATCTAAGTAAATTGAAGCTCCATGAGAACGACATGCATATCATTGCCCATTGCCCCCACCCCATGATACACAGGACAGTGATGCCACATCCTTGTTTTCAGTGACCTTTTGTTTTCTCATCCCATGAAGAAAATTTGAATCCGTAATCTCAGAATTGGGTGAGAAAATGTTCCGTGAAAGAATATCTGGTATACCATGGTTATCATGTTTACGGTTCACCTGCGTCAAAGATTGAGGTTAAAAAGACAATTTGGGGATCTTCAGATAAAGCATCTCTAGATGGAAAAATATGAAAACTAGCACTGGAAGCCCTCGTAATGGGGATGATGGAAAAATTCCATCAACTCTGGCAGCTGCTGTGTTCTGAGAATGTTGTGGTTTACCGAGTTGTGTGAAATGACTGTGCCTCTCAGAGTAAACAAAGCTACTGAGGAGCATCTAGCTGGTTCAAATGACAGGAGAATGACAGAAGAAACGCAAGCCCTGCATTTTATGTGCAGCCTGTCATTGGAGAAGCCTTTGCATCGTTATTACTAAGCCGTACTAAATCCTAAAAACGTGCTGTTTCTAAAACTGTCCCCACTTTGGGGACTAAATGTTCTTTCTGTTCCTTTTACTGCCTCCAGGTACATTTAAACGTCCCTTCAGTACCTGAAGTTTGTCATGTGTTGGCCACTTCGGGTTTTGCTGAGCTGAGCGATACCCTATTGGGTTTTGGAGGCTCCTCAGTCACTTGCTTACTGGAGCGCCCTTGTGGCCACTGAATGAGGTTTTCTCTTTACCCACCAGGAAAAGATAGACATTTCTACATTTCTTTCCAGTTTCTTGGGACCTTAAACCCAAAGATGGATCTGTGCAGGCCTCCCTTTGCGTTGCCATCACCAGAGTCATCTTAACTTTCTCTCTTGGGACAGATTCAGATACCTGCCAACATGGGGGGCAGACAGGAGTCGATGTTCTACTTTTAAGGTAGTTTTGTCTCTGCTTTTTCTTTTCTCATGTCAAGTTAAGAAAAGGAATTGATGTTTATTTTCAGAGCCTCCTTTTTCTCTACGTAAAGTCTTGATCATTAATGTTCAAAACTTTAAAAATTTATTCTACTCTTTTAACCTTCATTTGTTGAGGGTCTACTACATACAAGGTACTGTGCTTAGAATTCATAAGGATTCTATATCTGAGTCCAAAGGATAAGCAGAGAACGGAGAGAATACAGGTTCTCTCTGAGATTCTAGACCTGAGTTTGTTATGATGTCACCAACACGTTGTGACCTTGAGCACATCCTTTCCTCTCAGGAATTCTGTCTCCTCCTCTGTGAAAGGGGTTGGTGCTGGTTGATCTCCAAGGCCACTCAGCTGTGTGTTCTGATGAGTGTAAGGCCAGGAGTGCAGCTCTCCTTACCTGCCCTGTTTCCACTAGTGAAGAGGAAATCTTAGGGAAAGGCAGGATGGCAAGATTCCTTCCAAAAGATGACACTTTAAGGGGAACACTCCCTTTACCATTCCAGGACAAAAACTTTCCCCCTCTTAGTATATATAATGCCAGGAATCATAGACAAAATCTGTTTATAATAAACCCAAGGCAAACAAACAAATAAAATGCTTAGTTACTGCAAAAACAGGATGGTAGCAATTTTTAGAAAATTAACCAACTTGTTTTTAAATTAAAAAGGTAGCCCATACTAAAAAATTAAGAAAATAATAAAAAGCACAGAGGGGAGGGATAAAATTTAGCAATAATCCCACTGTTCAGAGATATTCATTGTTAGCATTTTAGTGTGCTTCCTTAGAGCCTTACAGTTCTTTGTAGTCCTGACATAGACTGGATGTTTGTGTCCCCTCGAGATTATATGTTGAAGCCTAACTCCAATGTGATGGTATTAGGAGGTCGGGCCTTTGGGAGGTGATTAGGTCATGAGGGCAGAGTTCTCATGAATGGTATTAGTATCCTTATAAAAGAAAACCCACAGAGCCTCCCCGACCCATTGTGTGAGGACACAGTAAGAGGACAGCCATTTATGAACTGGGAAGCTGGCCCTCACTAAACGCCAAGTCTGCCAGTGCCTTCGTCTTGAACTTCCCAGTCTCCAGAATTGTGAGAAGTAAATTCCTATTGTTTTTAAGCCATCCAGTCTATGTTTGTCTGTTATAGCAACTCAAATGGACAAGACAAGTCCCAATTAAAATTAAGAATGTGTTCCCTATAATACATCTTTTTTTTTTACATAACACTATATTGTCAATAGTTATAATATACATCTATTGTTATAATTTTGGAAATTACTTAATAATATAAAGAAGAAAAAATAAACACCTTAAACTTCATCTTAATTCTTAGATAGTGGTGATTTTTTGTCTCTCTCACTTTCTGCTTCATGCTTTATTTTTCTCAAAGATCTCATTTGAGTCTCGGTACTATTTTCAGACAGCATTGTTTCTTCAGAGAGGCATGGCATTTTTCTTTTTAAGCACAGGTAGAACAGCATGTGATTCCTGCCCTGTGGACACTTTCCTTGGCTGGCACAGTGATTAACCTGGCGTCAGTTACGCTAAGTGCTATTTAAGGAGGGAGGACATGCAACCTGGAAGTTAAACCATTAGCACTAAATTAAGGCCATTGTGTAACAGTCAAGACACCTTTTAGACGCAGATACACTTTGTTCTCTTTCTGCTGGACACAGAGATTTGGTGATTTCATCCAAGTTCAGCTGAGTTGGTCAGGTGGATATTTGAAGAAACATGGTTACTAGGACCACCTTTCCTTGCAGGAGAAGTGTCTTCTACTCTGCGCTAAGGCAGTGGGTGCCGTGCTGTTCAGGGTTCACAGAGAATTCACTCCTTCCCTGCAAAAACACACTTATGGTGCATATTATTTGTACTCTGTATTAAGCTTTGTGTGTGTGTATGTGTATGTGTCTGTGTATGAATGTGTGCCCACAAACACAGGTGACAGTTCATAGACACCTAGGCATTTTTAGGTACAGAAACAAGTTATAAGTAGTATAGAAGGAATTTATAAAGTGATTTGAAGTCAGTGCTTTTTTTGGTAGTTTATATGTGCATTAATCTGGCTAATTGTGATCATTTTCTTATATGGAAGATTTTAATATGTCACACAATTTACAATAGCCATTTATTATTATTTTTTTGAGGGCCTACCATGTGTCAGGTATCTACTAAGCATTGGAGCTATAGGAGTGAACAAATAGACAAACTCTCTGCGCTCTCAGAATTTATGGTCCAGTGAAGGGAGGCAAAGAAAAAAGCAAACAAATAAATTAAATAGATGTTAATAGCTGCTTGGGAGAGACAAAAAAGCAAGGAGAGACAATAAAGCAGGGGCATAGGGAGTGTGTATGAATGTTGGTGGGTGTTGGTGCAGAAGGGTTAGAGGGTGGCTATTTTAAATAGTGTCAGGGGGCTTCCGTGGTGGCACAGTGGTTAAGAATCCACCTGCCAATGCAGGGGACAAAGGTTTGAGCCCTGGTCCGGGAAGATCCTACATGCAGTGGAGCAAATAAGCCCGTGCACCACAACAACTGAGCCTGCTGTTTAGAGCCCGCGAGCCACAACTACTGAAGCCCGCATACCTAGAGCCTGTGCTCCACAACAAGAGAAGCCACCGCAATGAGAAGCCCACGCACTGCAGTGAAGAGTAGCCCCCACTCGCCGCAATTAGAGAAAGCCTGCGTGCAGTAATGAAGACCCAACGCAGCCAAAAATAAATAAATAAATAGTGTCAGGGAAGGCCTGACCATATATGGGATGAATCGTGCACATCATAAATGTGAGTGATAAGGAGGCATGTGAGTGGAGACCTGCAGTACATGAGGAAGGGAGTCATGCAGCCATCTGGAGGAGAGTGATGTAGGCAGAAGGATCGTCATGTGCAAAGGTCCTGAGGCAAATACACGCTTGACGTATTTGAGGAAAAGCAAAGAGGTCTGTATGGCTAGAATAGGGGAAGTGAGGAAAATAATGGTAAGAGATGAGATCAGAGAGGAATCATGGTTCTCAACTTTAGTAAGCATTTCTTTTAGATGCTGTGTGGATATTATTTCACTCATACTTTGACCCAGCGTGCTTTGATTCCTGGGGGAAATCATACAAGGGAAAGTCCAGCCAAATGGACTGGTGGTCGTTTGCTCTCCTGTTTTGGTAATCTGAGAGGGTGTATTAGTGTATTCATTTTCCATTGCTGCAAAACAAATTACCACAAATTTGGTGGCTTAAAACAATGCCATTTGTCACCTATAATTTCTGTGGGTCACAAGTCCAGGCATAGATTAACTGGATCCTCTGCTCGTGGTCTCACAAGCCAAAATCAAGGTGTTGACTGGTCTAAGTTCTCATTTGGAGGCTCTGGGGAAGAATCCAATCACGAGCTCATTCAGGTGGCTGGCCACATTTTGTTCCTTGCAGTTGGAGGAGTGAGGTCTTTATTTCCTTGCTGACTATCACCCACTCTCAGTTTCTAGAGTCCGCTGCAGTTCCCTGCCACATGGCACCCTCTGTCTTCAAAGCCAGCAATGGAGAATCTTCCTCATATCAGATCCCTCTCATAGTTCTAATCTCTCACGTCAAGAAGGGCCCAGTATCTTTTTTTATTGTTTTTGTTTTTGTTTTTGCGGTACATGGGCCTCTCACTGTTGTGGCCTCTCCCGTTGCGGAGCACAGGCTCTGGACGCGCAGGCTCAGCGGCCGTGGCTCACGGGCCCAGCTGCTCCGCGGCATGTGGGATCTTCCCGGACCAGGGCACGAACCCATGTCCCCTGCATCATCAGGCGGACTCTCAACCACTGGGCCACCAGGGAAGCCCGGGCCCAGTCTCTTTTAAGGGTTCATCTGATTAAGTCAGGCCAGTCAAGGGTAATCTCCCTATCTTAGAGTCAACTGATTAGGGAATTAATCACATCTGCAAAATCCTTTCATAGCAGCACCTAGATTAACATTTGATTGAATTACTGGGAGAAGTTGTATGGGTGTACATACACCAAGGGGCAGGAATACTTTCTACCATCTTAGATCTCTGCCTACCATAGTGGGGAAACCTACAACTAGAATAGACTGTACGTAGGAGGGGAATGTTTGTGACTAAATGTCCTTAGGCACACTCAGACCCAAGTCATCCACATTTATGTTGGAAATGGGTGAAGTGGGTGAGGTTGAGGAGGAGGGGCATTTTACAGGTGCTGACTTGGAATCACCACTGCTGAAGGTGTGAGGAGTGGGGAGAGGAAGCTGGCATTTGTTGAATATGATTGTGTGCCCCCTGCTGGAGGGTGTGAACACTGGCATAAATAGGGAAGGGTAAGAGGTGGTAAGGGGTAGGGGCTGCATAGGGAGACTGAAGATTAGGAATCAGAAACACAGAATTATGAGTAGCCTCGACAGTGAGTTTTATCTGCAGGGGCTATCTGGTTCGAGCATATGAGGAAAGTGTAGTTCAAAGAATAACATTTGAGGAGAGGTGTGGCCAGGATGCCAAGCCAAGCCTCCTATAGGTCTGCTAATGCTGGTCAAAGTGTGGTCCATGAATTCACAATGTCAGCATCACCTGGGAGCTTCTTAGACATGAAGAATCTTAGGTCCCACCTCAGACCTTCTGAATCAGAATCTGCATTTTATCAAGATCCCCAGGCGACTCCGTGTGCGTGAAATTTTGAGAAGCGCTGCTCTACCCTGTTGGCCTGAGTGGGAGACCTTTTGTCTAGACTTCTCAATAATCTGGCAAACGTTCTGCAACCAAGGCAACCCCTGAGTCTCCGATAAACCAGGACAGTTGGTCCTCCAGCCTTCTGTCATCAAAGGCACAGTTAGTTATAACTATAAACACCTGCTAGATGTCACTGCTCTGGCCCTGTGCCATCCCCTCTGGTGCTCCCACTGTCACCCAGGGATTATGTCACTCCTAGAAAAGGCTTCTCCCAAGAAGAGAGCTATAGAAAGTAATTTGAGATCCTTTGGGCTGATAGAACTTCTTACAAATATCCAGCCAGAATAATGACCATGGCTGTCATGAACTCACTGAGTGCCTGTCAGGGATGAGAACTCGTGAGGCAGGACTCAACCTGCCCAAGTCGGTCTAGCAGAAAGGTTCTCCCTGGGGAGCCAAACGCTCTGAGGGTGGCCCCGTGGGAGCCGGCTGGGCTGGCTGGAGCCATCAATCTTGTGAGCTGCTTCTCTAGCTCTTTAGAAATAATGAGTCTGTCCAGTGGAATGTGACTAAATGGCTTGAAGTTATCAAGTGAGTGCCAGCTGAGGGCCTGTCCCTGCTCAACAAACCTGCCAGCAGCCTCCACTCAAAGCCCCTCAAACAAGATGAATGGCCAGGCTACTTTGGAACTTCACCGAAGCTCCTCCTTCTCCCAGGATGACGTGTCAGGCATCCGCGATGCTGAGATAATGATAGAAACAGTTGTGGATTAATGGGGGTAGACTATGGGCCAACTACAGTGCTGAGTATTTGAGTGTGTCTTCTCTTGGAAGCCTCACAACAGTTCTAGGCAATAGTTTATTTCACAGATGGGGAAACCAGGGTTCAAAAAGGAAAATAACTCAGAGAGCGAGTAGCAGGCCCAGCATTCTCACCTGGCTCTTTCTGACCCGAAATACATGTTCTTAACATCGCTCTCATATGAATTTGCCTTCGCGATCCTTTACCCACTGCAGAAACAGTCCACACAGGGGCACGTGCTCCGGCAGAGGGGCATTTGTAAGCATCGCATCTGAGCACAGCCTAGCCCACCAAACCTTAAAAGTTGCTCTCTCCGGGCTTCCCTGGTGGTGCAGTGGTTGAGAGTCTGCCTGCTGATGCAGGGGACACGGGTTCGTGCCCCGGTCCAGGAGGATCCCACATGCTGCGGAGCGGCTGGGCCTGTGAGCCATGGTCGAAAAAGGTTGCTCTCTCCTAGAGGAGGCAATGAATAGGAAATTTATTTCAAAATTTGAAAGATCTATAATCATCTGTATTCCTAGTACCTGATCAACAACTATGTGCGGGCATGCTATGTTTGGTAAGTACAAGAATGACACTGTCCAGCATTTTATAATATGTTATAGTTTACTCCCACATACTATCTTCATTTGTCTTCACAATTAGCCATTGTATACATAGAAAAGATATTATTTCTACAGTAAAGGAAACTCAGGCTGAAGAGTGAAACTGGACTTGCCCGAAGTCATACAGCTAAGAATACAAGTGAAAAACTCAACCCTGTGTGTCCTGCCTCCGCCTTCTGTGCTCATTGCATGAGACCACAACTGTGGTGACAAATACAACTACACGTGGCAGTGTGTCCTGATCACAGCTCACTGTCCTGGAGGAAAGTACTACTGGGCGATAGAACCCGTGATGGTTGGCATCATACATGACAGACCCAAGTGGTCTTGGAACCTATGAGTTCCATCTGGGTGACAGCATTTAGAGCTTATAAGGTGTGTTCACAGAAATTATCTAGTCATATGCACCCATCTTGTGAGGTACATAGGGCAGCACTGAAGCCACTCACCACAGGTGGCTATCAATTCCTTGAAATGTGGCAGCCCAGATTGAGATGTAAATGCAAAATACACACTGAGTTTCAAGGACAGAGTAGGAAAGAAGATGTGGAACATCTCTTTGATAAGTTGTTATATTGACTACATGTTGCCATAATTATATTTTGTCTATGTTGGGTTAAATAAAATGCAGTGTTAAAATTATTTCCACCTGTTTCTTTTTTACTTTTTAATGTGGCTACTAGAAAATGTAAAATCACCTATGCAGCTTGCCTTTACATCTCTTGGACTTGCCTAAAGTCCACAGCAAGTTGATATCATGGTGAAGAGTAAAAGAAGTCCCACAGCCCTCTTTCCGGTTAGAACACTTAAGAGAGCAGTACCTTTAGTCAGTGATTGACTCTGCGGGGCTTAAAATGTGGGACCCTGTGGAGCCGTGCTTCTCAAATTTCATTTGCAGACAGAACACACGCAGTTCTTATTAAAATGCATATTCTGGTTCAGTAGGTCTGAGGGTGGGACCTGAGGTTCTTTATTCATAATGAGCTCGCAGGTGATGCTGATGCTGTGGTCCATGCTCCTGCTTTGAAAAGCAAGAATCTCTAGAAGATGAGCAGAAACCACACTTCTGCACAGGGGGCTTTCAGTGCTTCTCAAATCATGCCATGAGCACAATAACTTGAGGCCAAGACTACTCCGGTGCTGAACACACCCATTCAACCTGTGTCAGGCACTGAAGTAGCGGAGGGCAACAAGCTTGTGTATGGATTTCAAATATGTGATGCCCAGAGCCACGGGAGGAGTGAAAGGGGTGTGGTGTGCATTGTGCGTGTGTGTGTAGTTGGGGGGTGGACAGGAGGAGCTTGACCAGGTGAGCTGTTAGAGCCAGGAGTGCCTTTTCAAAATTTGGGTTGTTTGTGTTTTAACAGCCCTTTGAATTCTGCTGTACAATTTTCATGTCTACATAGAGCCAGAAGTTTTTTTTTTTTTTTTTTAATGACTATATGATATTTTCCTAAATGAGGCTTTAGGTGAGAAGCTTACTGAGGAAAAGTTTTGGTTGAACCAGACAGCAAATAGAAGCCATAATAACCTCTCTCATCCTTTTAGTTAAAAATGTTTCTAAAGTCCGACTGGAATTCCTCTTGTGTTAGTCCTAGTTAAGTTCAGTTAACGAAACTCAGATATTTTCTCTACTTTGTTTCCCAGTGTTTTGTTGGGAATTTTTCTTTCTCACAGCCCCTGAGTATTACCTGAGACAGTCTAATTCTCCTTTCCCTTTCCTTTTTTTTTTTCCCCTTTTCTCTCCCGTCCCCTCCTCTCCCCTTCTTATCAGTTCCTTGCCATCTCCTTTGGCTTTCAGCTGCTTGTCTCAGGGGCTTGTTTTTGTGCTGGAGGCTTGGGCTTGGATGAGGCTGTCTTAGCGCAGTATCTGTGTGCAGCCCTTAAGACCTGAAGTGCGCTCCTTGTAGCAGAGTGCCTCTGTCTTGATGTCTTCCTCAGCGTGGTGGATCTGGGGTGCAGCTACGGGAGCTCTCATGTTCTCGTTGTGCTGGAGCCCCCTCCATGAGACATTCTCCAGTATCAAGTGGGCATTCTTCCCTGGGAAACCATTTCAGCCAAATTACGTACAACTTTCTCTCTTAGCATTAAGTTATTGTTATTTTTTAGCCTCTTGCCTCTCCTTAAATCCAACATTATCGTGTAGCCATCTGGGGAACTAAGCCTTTATTTTGCAATTTGCAGAAAATTCTGGTAAGAGCTTGGTGTAGAGCTCATAATCACTTTATAACCCAGGTTGTTAGGATGGCAAACACTGGTGCTTGCAAACCAAAGCCAAGAAGCCGGTAGATAATATCTGAGGAGTAGTTGGCCAGTGGGAAGTATAGTGCAGGTGGCTTTCGAGAATAGAATGCTGTGCCTATGTTTTCTCATGCTTTATGTTTTAATATACTTTATTTTTTAGAGCAGTTTTAGGTTCACAACAATATTGAACAGAAGGTTCTGAGATTTCCATTTACTGCCCTGTATTTACACATACAGAGCCTTCCCCATCATCAACATCCCCCACCAGAGTAGCACATTTTTGCAATTGATGAACCTACATTGATACATCATTACTATCCAAAGTCTGGAATTTAGCTTAGGTTTCACTCTTGCTGCTGTATATTCTATGGGTTTGAAAAAATATACACAGATGTGTATCCACCATTATAGTGTCGTACAGAATATTTTCACTGCCCTAAAAATCTTCTCTGCCTATTCACCCCTCCTTCCCCACAACCCCTGGCAATCCATTGATCTTTTGACCATCTCTGTAGTTTTGCTTTTTCCAGATCTCATATAGTTGGAATCATACAGATTATTATTTTCAGATTAGCTTCTTTCACTTAGTAATAGGCATTTAAGGTTCCTTCATGTCTTTTTCTGCCTTGATAGGTCATTTCTTTTTAATGCCAAATAATATTTCATTGTCTGGATATGTCATAGTTTATTTATCCTTTCACCTACTGTACAGCATCTTGGTTGTTTCCAAGTTTTGGCAATTATGAGTAAGGCTGCTATAAACATCTATATGCAGATTTTGGTGTGGACGTAAGTTTTCAACTCCTCTGGGTAAGTCCTAAAGAGTGTGATCGCTGGATCGTGTATGTTTGGTTTTGTAAGAAATGACCAGACTGTCTTCCAAAGTGGCTGCACCGTTTTGCATCCCCATCAGCAGTGAATGAGAGTTCCTGTTGCTCCACATTCTTGCCAGAATTTGGTCATTGTCAGGATTCTGGATTTTGTCCATTCTAATAGGTGTAGTAGTATCTTCTTATTGTTTTAATTTGAATTTCCCTGATGGCATATGATGTGAAGTTTTCTTTGTTTTCTCCTTAGTATGAAAGCAATACATACTCGAAACTATCCAGCAGTTTCCCATCTCATTCTATGCTTTTATTACTCAGATGAGGATGTGGCTTGCCGAGGCTTAGTTTGGGTCAAGGACCCAGAGATGTCAATATTTGCAAACATTCTTTAATCAGAAGCATATAGATTGTGTATCAGTCAGGGTTTGGTCAGTAAAACAGAAGCTACCCCAAGTATCTGAGGTAGGAAAAGGTTGAATAAATGGCACTGGAGTCAGCATAATTGGAAGGCCTTAGGTTGGAAGGCTGGGGGTGGGGGTAGGGTAAAGGGAAGCAAGATTTCTGTCTAGAAACCAGGAAGAACAGGCTTATAAGAAGCCATCACTGTGGCTTTAGCTGACTTCCACATGGAAAAGTGGATGGCTCTCGGGAGGATGCCTGATAGCCTCACATAAAATCCTTGCCATGTCTGTCGTCTGCTGATACATACCCACATCCTGGTCTGCAGCTACCACTCAGAGCATAACTGGCTCTTCTTCTCTTCTGCCTCAAAGTCTCAAGCAAATGCTTCTCACTGGCTGAATCTAACTGGGTCTACTGGCAAGGGAGCCTGGGAACTGTGGGTTTTGAGCTTCTCATCCCCACAGTACAGAGGAGAACTTAGAAAGGTTGGAAGGGTGTGCTTTTCAACGACAATATCCAGTGCGGACTGTGCATTCGTTGATTAGGGAACTCCTGCCAATCATAAGCCGCCTGACATACTGCAACAGCAAATTTAAAAATCTGAACCTAGGGTAGCTAGTGGGTATCCTGGCTAATGTCACTAGATCCACCCTACAGGCTTCTTCCTTGTCCCACGTAGCATTTCCAAATGTGCCTCTGGAATGAGTGTCTGGGAGCGTGCCAGACACTGGATTCCCTTCTCCTCAGAGTGCAGTGCGTTTGTTTTTCCTTCACTGGAAAACCCAAGAAACTCTTCCCTCCAACCTCTTGCACTATCCCTTTCTCTCAGGTGTACCCCCCCACCTGAGAGGTGCTCTGGGAATAACCTTGGCTTCACTTGCTTGCAGGTGTGCCTGCAGCCAATGGGCCAGTGGCCCCAGGCATCCAGGTCTCAATGTTTCCCTGACCATCCAGACACAGGCTGAGATGGGAGGGCAGCAAGGAGTGCTGAGCCGGAGGGAAGCCTTGATAATACTCCACGGAGGTCAGAGCAGGCAGATTAATATTGTCCTGACTTCCCCATTAGAGCAGAAATGAGGCAGAACAGCTTGCCGGTGATGGCATGGTTGCTGTGGTGCTCATGACCTCTCCTGGTGAGTCAGCAGCAGCCCTGCCAGGAATAGACCTTTGGACATTGGCTCCTATTCCATTTTGCTCAGACAGCTTGGAGACATTGGTCTCAGCTAGTTTGGGGCACATCCTGCAAACCAGTGTTCAAAAACGGAACCAGCATCATCTATGAATTGCTCTCAGGCCTGTTTCATAGTCCTATTATGTAATGTTGAAAGGCCTTCAGACAGATACAGTCATATAGTTGGCTGGAGATTGTGAAGTCAGGCCAGTGAAAGGAAATCTCATGTCCTCCTGGGTCATAGGAACATGAAGATAGTGGCACTCTCGTTAGCCTAGAGTGGTCCAGTAGCAGCTCGGAGCATCAGTGCATCACACTTCTCTTCCAAGAGACAACGTGCTTCCCTTCTCTCCTAGTGACCCCATGAACTTCCACTTCCCCATTTGACATCATGATTGGTCACTGAGAAGTACCCTAAGATACCCAAAGCCATGGTCTTGAATTTTATGTAGGGTGTCAAATTCTTTCTCTCACCCCAAAAACTGTAGAGCTCTTTGGATGCATCTCTTCGTTAGATGTTTGACTCTTCAGAATCCTATTCACTGTAAGGTAAACAGAAATTTCACAGGCGAGTGTGTAATACTCTTTCACACCCCCATCATTGCTAGCAACACAATCTAAGGACTTCACCGAAAAAATGCTCCTTCCATCTGTGGCCTGTTGATTCAGGAACTGACTTCAGTTCCTTTATTATGTCCCCTTGGAGATTGCAGAATCACTTATTTTATGTTCTGTGCTGTACACCGTTCCTCTCTTGATGTCTGGGGACCCTTCCCTGCACATCGAGGCTGTCCTGCTCCACAAACACCAGCCTCCCTACCCCCTCCACCCGCAGCCCACAGACTCCTTCCCTGTGCTTCCAAATAACGCACAAGCCACTTTGATTGGGATATGATCTTTGAATATCCTGCTAATAGTTATCCTCTATATTTTAACCTCAAGGCTTCTCAACTAAGTGATCTCTACTTATGAGTGCATTTCCTAACTCTTCCTACTGTTCTTTATTCCTTGAAATCTAGTTCTTGTGCTTGCAATTTGCCTAAAACATCATCATTTATTTATTTATTTATTTTTTGAGAGACACACATTTTCACTGTCCATCACAGGATATTCCTTTAGAGCCATTTCAGACCATATGCTCTTAAATAATACTTCTGCATTTCTAAAGAATTCTGTACCGACAGCACTGATTCAGAAGCACAGACACATTTTATTCAAGATAGCTGATGAAAAAGGCTCTATTGTCAGGTAATCCAGCCTGCAACAACAATATGTGTTCAGCTAGCAATATGTTCAGAGTCCACCCCAATGGTATGTTTGAATTCCAGCTCCCTGCCCCTCTCAAAAGCCTAGTCTTCATACACTGCCAGCCTGTATTCTCCTTACAGTCTAATGGGACTGTGTTTCATTGTCAAACAAATACTACAAACTACATCATCGTTTATTCTTAAACATCTCTATGGGCTACCCTGTTTCCAAACTCAGTACTGTTTTCTCTATATCATCTCTGACATATTTGCTCAAGTCAGCTATCCTGATGCTTAGTTGTAGCTGCGTAACAAACCAACCCCAAACTCGATGTAAAACAACCATCAGACATTATTGCTCACACATTTTGCAGGTTGTTAGGGATTTGGCTGATAGAGGATGGACTTGGCTGGTGGCTCTTGCTTCAGGCTGTGGCTGCTGGGGTAGCTCTGCTGTTCACTAAGGTCAGCCAAGGAGGCTCTTCCCCACATTTCTCCCATCCTGTTCCCATGATCAGTGAGCAAGCTGGGGCATGTTCTTCTCACGGTAATGGCAGAGACACAAGAAGCTGAGTGCAAACATGGAAAGCTTCTTAGAGCCTAGGCTTGGAGCTGCCACCTTGTCACATGTTCCCACACACTGTTGGTCAGAACAGGTCATATGGGTAAATTCAAAGTCTGTGGCAGAAAAGTACATTCATCTCTGATGAGCCCGTGGCAAAGGTTGGATGCAGGGAATTGAAGCCAACCATTCAGGGTATCACACCTGAGACCATCTCTTACTCTGGCTTTTGTGACTCTACACTACTCTGAGGCTCTTAGAATGTTTACATGGTCAAGCTTTCTGTAAGCCACTCTTACAGTGACCTTACAATGAAAGGTCACTGGATCCTCTAATTATGTAACTGTGAATTTTCAGCAGTACTCTTGTTTCTTGTACTATGCTCTTCTCTTCATTAATAATACCTTTAAATTCAATTATTACCTCAATGGTGAAGTACCCTTCAGATATGTATTTCAAGCCCAATTTTCTCACTAGTTTTAGTTTGTTTCCTCTACTGAGATTTTAGTTTGTGTAATTCACTGTCGTCTTAGGTTCAACAATTCTAAAAAGAATTTATCACCTTTCACCTAAAAGCATCTTTTCCCGTTACTGTCTTTTTTTTCAAGTATTTATTTATTTATTTGTGCCAGGTCTTAGTTGCGGCACATGGGCTCCTTAGTTGCAGCTCGTGGATTCCTTAGTTGCAGCTCATGGGCTCCTTTGTTGTGGCATGCCAACTCTTAGTTGTGGCATGCATGTGGGATCTAGTTCCCTGACCAGGGATCAAACCCAGGCCCCCTGTATTAGGAGCATGGGGTCTCAACCACTGCACCACCAGGGAAGTCTCCCCCTTACTTTCTTTTAACCCTTGTCAGTGGGACCACCATTACACTTTGGAGTTATCATTTTTTCTTCTATATTCTTCACACTCCATATCATGCACCACACTAGGTCTTAACAAATTTTCTTAAGAAATGGTTCTCCTATCTTCCTACGATGGCTTCTGTTTTCCTTACCCTCTCCCCACAATGAGTCAAGTTCTATACCCATCTTGTAAGGGTCAACACATGGTCAAGCTTTCTGTGAAGCCACCTTCTCTGACCTCTCTAGATTTCTTTGGTTTTCTTTGCTTTTGAACGTCAGAACAATTTCTAATCTGTGCTACAAGAGTTATCAACATTGTCAATTATCAGTTCAGTGATAGCTGGCATAATTTGATTTCTTCAGTTTGTATATATCTACTCTCCCCAAATAGACTGCAACCCAAGGAGGCAATGTGTTGCATGGAGGGAGTACAGGATTTAGAGTCAGTCAAACCTGGTTTGAGTCACATTTGGCTTCTTATTACCTATAAGCCTTGAGAAAATTACCTCTCTCATCTACAAAAATTGGGTTATTTACACTAAAGAATCTTGGGAAGGAATGTAAGAGATCATGTATGGAAAGCAGTTAGCACACAATAGGCTCTCAATAATGTTTTGGTTTCCTTCCCACTTTCCTTTTATTTTTTCCCATGGCTTCTTGTTGCTGTTTAATATTACTGTGTTCTCTTTACATGTTTTCATTCACTCTCCTTAATTCTAAAGCAGATTCCTCAAGTTAAGAAATATGTGTCCTTTGTATCTAATAGTTATTTGCATTTGTGGAGGGTGTAAATCATGTGGTCTGAAAGTCTTCATCTACAAGATAAAAAAGCCTTTTCCTCCAAAGTGTCTAGGAAAGAGAGTCTGCTTTTATTAGGAGAGCTCACTGAACTGTGAACTAATTGAAGTTTCCATTGAATGCTTCCTCTTTTGGATAACTTTCTTCTACCCTGTTTAGGAATCCAGTCACTTTTCTCCAAAAAAACACATTTTCTCAGAGAGTATCTAATATTGGTCATTTCTTGTTCAGTGTGAATTTTAGCCTGGGTATTTCTTCTTCTGGGCCTCTCCTTAATGATTGATTGATAGATTGATTGATTTTTCTGTGATCAGCGGCTTTTGTCTCCTTGCAGAGATTGCATCCCTCTGGGCCACACCATCCATGGGTATGTCCAAAAGATGCCCACTACCCTTGTTTTCTTCCACACTGAGATGGAGTAGTGCTACTCACTTACTAGCAACAATTTAAGAAAATGCCCTTTTCCACATGACTTGGATGAACGCTTCTTGTTGGTTTGTAGCTTTGTAGCTGACACAAAAGTGGGAAAAATAGAAAGAATTCAAAGTGCTATTAGTAGGATAGAGCAGCTAGAACACTGGCATTTTACTCATGAGATAAAATCCAAGAGATAAAGACCTATATTTAGTACCGAATAAACTTGACCTTATAATATTACAACAAAACAAAAAGGAAGAGACAAATCCCCCTAACACAATGTGATTCTGTTTTGGTAAAGGTACAGAGTTACTCTTTGTTAATGGAAATCTTAGTCCCATTTTACTAGCCACATCTGGAGTACTGAGTTAATTCTGCATGACACACTACAGAAAGATCGCTGACAAACTGGGAGCAGGTAGAGGAGGTCATCCAGGGAATGGAGGGTCTGGAAACCCTTCATGACAGGAGGCACGGTGCAGAGCATGGCTCTAGCTGCCTCTGAGTGTCGGGAGGTCTGCCTCTCTGGATAGAGTAGCCTTGCTTTATTCTGTCCCAGAAGACAGAACCAGTGCTGTCAAATAGTGGAAAGTCTGCCTTGTAAGGGGCTGAGTTTCCTGAAGTTTCAAGCTAGAGCTCAATGGCTACTTGAAAATGACAGTGACCACTTACATTTACTGATTACCAGTTATTAGTATAAATAGACACTGTTGATATTATAATGTATATATATTATATATATATACATTATAATACAAGCTTTCTTTACAAAATTGAAAAGATAGAGGGTATAATGAAAAGCATGTGTTCCTTCCATCCCTAATGCCAAGCTGTTCTCCCCAGAAGGCACCAATGATACC